>NC_091764.1:12500000-13750000 GCF_029378745.1 Bos indicus
AGTGATCACACCATGGTGATTATCTGGGTTGTGAAGATCTTTTTTGTACAGTTCTTCTGTGTATTCTTGCCCCCTCTTCTTAATATCTTCTGCTTCTGTTAGGTCCATACCATTTCTGCCCTAGTGCCTTCCATATCTGCAGGACCTGAGAGAAAACTAGTATGTCTCAGAACCAGAACAGGTTCCTGCACCAAAATTTACTTGCTCTACCTGTAGACCTTCCTCCAGGAATCTGAAATTCATTTCTTCTCCCCAGACTAAGACCAACCCTCAGATGTTACAGTGTATCTTTCATTTCCCTACCCTAGTAGCTAAGTGTTTGCTATTAACTAGAGCTTTCTAAATATAATGGCTTATCCCTAAAGAAGGACTGTAATGAAAGGATTTTAGGTTAAGTGGCAAATGTGTGCCAAAGACTTTTGGGTAAGCCAATTACCCTGATGGGTTTTCTCAGTTAATTATTACTGAGTGAATGAACTGCTTTTAGATGAAAGTGATAATTCTCTACTTAAAACAATGTAGATTTTTTTCTAAACAATGAATGCAGTTCATCAATACCAATCATTTCTAGTTAGAATTCAGTTCAGCAATACATATTGAATGCCTCCTAAGTGCAGGGCTCCAGAAGATAAATAAGAAGCTGTTCTGTTTCTTAGGTATTAACAGTGCATTGGGGAAATAATGCAAGTTCTAACAAGACAATCGCTTAGTTGGACCTGACGACCATCAGGGAGCTTGATGTCTAGCAACATTGCTCTCCATCTCGTGAAGGAAAGTAGTAACACAGAGCAAATGCCAGTGATCCCTGCTGCTCTATTCTTCAAACTTTACTCCAGCCCAACCAACCTATTGCTTTTTTTTTCCTTTCATTACCCAAGCTCACCACCTTCTCTCCTGCCTCATGGTCTTTGATAATATTGCCCAGTAGCCTGGTAATCTCCCAATTCAACTCCTTTTAACTCCTTCCATGTATGTAGACTTGCTTTCCCCCCGGCAATCTCTTGATCCGCTAAGACTTTCAGGAGTCTGTTCTGTTCTCCCACAGCAATCATGATTTCGTGCTAGAGTAGTATTTATCGCGCTGCAGTGAGATTGCTTGTACACATCTTTGCCTATTCTCCTAGACTGTTTCTTAAAGTCAGTATATCTATTTTGCTCACCATTCCATCTGCAGTGCCCTTTATGGTGTTTAGTTCATCATGAAATGAATGAATAAATGAGTGGGTGAATAATTTTCTTAAGACAGAATCAATCCATTTTGTTGAGCTGTAATTTTCAGTAGGGTAGACAAGGGGAACTATTAAAATCACCTGTGTCCTGATTTCAGCATATGTTTCCTTCTACTCTTCTGAAATGCCTTTCACATATCATCCCATTTAAGATCCCTGATGACGGTAGTAAGAAGTCAGTGTTATTAATGGGAATGTGGCAGTGTGCAATGTCAAAATCTAGTTGATTTGCAACAATAACTAGTAAATACTTCGGGGGAGACTGTGGCATCACAAACGAGCATTGGTAATTGAAGCTGCTACTGCTGTTGCTAAGTCACTTCAGTCGTGTCCGACTCTGCGTGACCCCGTAGACGGCAGCCCACCAGGCTCCCCCGTCCCTGGGATTCTCCAGGCAACAATAGTGGAGTGGGTTGCCATTTCCTTCTCCAGTGCATAAAAGTGAAAGTGAAGTCACTCAGCCGTGTCCGACTCTTAGCGACCCCCCGGACTGCAGCCCACCAGGCTCCTCCATCCATGGGATTTTCCAGACAAGAGTACTAGAGTGGGGTGCCATTGCCTTCTCTGAATTGAAGCACATTTGGACCGATATAAACTGGTTGAATGGACTGCCCAGGTGGTTCAAGTGGAAGAGAATCTGCCTGCCAATGTAGGAGTCACAGGACACACAATCCCTGGGTCTGGAAGATTCCCTGGGGGAGGAAATGGCAAACCATGCCAGTATTCTTGCCGGGATTATCCCATGGACAGCAGAGCCAAGTGGGCCACACAGTTCATGGGGTGGCAAAGAGTCGGACGCAACTGAGTCCTCACATACATACAGACTGGTTGAAGAAGAGCAGTTCAGGCAGAAAAAGGAAAAAAATGATCTGAGCAAAGGCCTGAGAGCTGGGGAATTCAAGTTGACATTAGGATGCATGTGGAAAAGTAATGGGAGATTGGCCTAGAAGTCATAATGGGACTGGCTGTGAACTCCGGGCTTAGAGGGGTGTTTATTATGGTAAGAAATAAGGCGTGATGAGGGAGTCTTGTGAAGCAGAGTGATGGTGTTAGGGTTATACTTCAGGAGTTAAATTTCAGGAAGTTTCTCTATCCACAGCATGCATAAGAGATCAAAAGGGAAATGAAAGCAGGCAGGGATGACTATTTAGTTCAGTTTAACAAATATTTGTTATGTGCCTAATATATATTGGGCATTGGAGAAAATATATTCTTTCCATAAGGGGACTTTGAGCATAATGAAGGAAACAAAATTATCAACAGGCACTTTTAGTAAATCTCCTAACCAATAGAAGTCAGAAATGAAGGAAACCTGAATGAGAGGAAGAGAAAAGAGAAGTTAGAGGAGATTCAAGGGAAATTTGCACGTTGAATTTTTCGCTGAGGTCTTGCCCAGTGTCAAATTATCCTTCACCAAATTGAAAGTAGATGTGGGAGCAAAGAGAGAAGACAGGTTCCAGCTGCACTAGGAATTAACTGCCTCTTTGTCTCCTTGATCTGGCTTCCCTTTTGTTTGTGCTGGCCTCATCCTTAGGCTCTGTCTTCAGGGCCTTTAGCACCCCTAGGACTGATCTCATTCCCCTAAGATGTCCTTTCCCAGTAGATTATTGGAGCTTACTTTGACTGTGATTGACCTGGCTGGCTGCTAAGTCAGGTCTTATGGCTGGGAATGAGGATGGGGATATAGTACACTGACTGGGCAGATCATAGATAACTTTCATCAGGAGGTGAGGACAACAGCTTCACTCTATTCAGATGAATGGAGAGTGGATTTGGCCTGTTCTTAAAAGGAAGAACAGGGCACTGTTAACTAGAAGAAGGTGTTTGGAAAAACCAGTCCATGACACCAGGCAAAGTAGATTTCAGACATTTTAACATTGCCCTATTTGAGCTTCAGCACAACAGTTTGTGAGAAGTTTATCCACCAACTTGGTAAAAAGGCTGTGCTCTTGAAAGAATAAAGGATAACTGGCCATTTGGTGTTAGTAGAGGAACCACGATTTCCTCATTCAGGTACAACTATCCCCTGGGCCAGTAGACGTGTAGACTCGTGAGCACCACCCAGGCTGAAGGTGTCTATGAGAAAGTGTCCCCTGGTTGCAGGCACTGGAGATGATGATCACCGAGGTGAACAGTATAGAGTGAGCAAAGGTCAGGAGACAGAACTGGGAAGAAACGTCCACATTTGTGAGAAAAGTCTGAAGGAAATGGTAGCCAAGGAGGGTTGGAAAGAGGAAGTCAAAGAAGATAGAAGTTTGCTTGTATGCAATTACATTGCTTTTTACTATCAAGTCTATTAAAAGACTATTATGTGGGAAAGAAAAAAAAAATAGGAAAAGACTAAAGGTAAGATGTTGTAAATGTTTATTATTTTGTTCTGAGAGTGTCATTAAATCTTAAAGGATTTTTAAGTGAAACAGTCATGACCACGATGCATAGACGTTGACAGCTGTAAACATGAAGGAAGAGCACTGTGTTTTCATGGATGGCTGGAGCAGTAATTGTTTTGTGTTAATGGTGATAATAATACTAATAATGATAGCAGTTACATATATTACATGTAACACTATGCTTTTTGCTTACTAACACATTAACTCCTCAAAATGGTCCTATAAAGCAAGTACAGTTGTTATCCTTATTTTCCAGATAAGAAAACTGAGGTACAGAGAGGTGGAGTAATTGGTCCAATTGGTTCCAGAATCACTTTTCGTAACTATTGCATCTCACTGCCTTTCCTGGAGATAGATAGGTGTGCTTGGGTAGCACAGAAGCAGGGCAGATTAACAAAGGATATATGCTCTTTCTTTTTTATCCTGCAAACAAATTTCAATCCATCACCTAAAAAAAAAAAAAAAAAACAGGTTTTTTTTTGCCTTTTTTAAGTGTAAAGTTTGGCTTTTACTTAGTTTTTAGTAGAACAATTGAAATCACTTGGGGAAGAGTGTGCCATTTGATGTTTGGAAAATGTAAGCATCATTCCTGTTCTGAAGGACTGATGGTCATCATTTATGTGGGTGCTTGTGACTGAAAAGGTCAATGGACAGAAAAAAAATAGCACAGAAACACACACAAGGACAGTTGGGCTGGTGGTGTCACATCATTCATCAGTTTTATAACAGTGCTGGCCTTTGTCAACATTTTTTAAAGGAAAAATCATAAGGCAGCAAAAAACCAAGAGCCGCAAATGAACAAAACTGAAAACAGGTTAAAACCCCCTTGAAGACTTGAGAGAATAGATCTTTTTGCTTCCAAAGACAATCTCCTAGTCCTGTGTTCTCTGGAGAATTCTGCCTACATTTGTTTCTTTTCCACATCTGCTACATTCAACATTCTTCATCTTTCCTGGAGTGAAAATTTCCTAATTCCTTAGTGTCTTTCTGAATTGGCAATACCCACTCACAGAAGTAACTTCAGATTATAAGAGCATGAAATTTTGTTTTGACTTAAGCCTTTCTATTAGCTGAGAAATAGCAGAAGAGGTTTCCCTCTTTCAGTTTTGGACTCAGGTAAGAAAATTCAAACAGATGAGAGCCTATTATGTTTAGTGTTGAATGACTACCTTTGGTTCCCATTTTGCTGGCAGATTGTTTAGATTCTATTAAATCCCTTTTGGTCCATTTCTTCCTTAATATGATGAAAGGGATGTATATTTCATCCCTTATCACTGACTTGCATGTGTGTGATGACTTATATTCTAAAGCCCAGTATAATTTAGTCTTATTTCATGTTCTTATGCCGTAACATTCATTGAGTAAATAAAAACCTACCTAATAAGATAACACCCATCAGATAATTTTATCAGACTGATGTCTCCACTAGTGGAGTATATTTTGAACATGGGTGAAATGTTCCTTTGCTCTTAGATTTTTGTTTTATTGATGCTGTTTGCCCTTTAAATTTTTTTCCTACAGTGCAGAAAATTTAGGGCTGTACCTCAGTTTTTTTCTCACAGTGAAATTATGAGATTTGTTAGTTTCGTCCTTTGTTTTGAAATTCTTGTTTCATTGGAGTTAGACTTATATCTTGTTGGCTGCTGCGGATTACTAGATTTATTGCTATGGACATAAGAAATCCTGGCGACTTTGAACCAATTTTTTTTTAAGTTTTTTTTTTGTTGTTGTTGTTGTTTTTTCTTTCACTTGAAAAGGAAAGCTGGTTGTGGGGCTGAACTAATAGCATGTAGAAAACCTGGTTTAGGGAACGTGGCTCCATCCTATATGGGTCTGCCACTGAACGGGTGAAGTATTGTCCTAAACAAAATGTGCTTCTCAGCTTTCCTTGCTAAATTAGCCAAGTCTTATCCCATAGTGTTCTGCTGTTGAGCTTTCTGCTGCCCCGACTTTGAATATGTGTTTCTGCATTGATATTAGAGAAATTCACATCAGTATTTAGGTTAATGTTTAGTGGAGGCCAGTTGGCTTTTTATTCTCAATGGCTTGAAATCAGCTTTCTCTGACAACACTGTTTGGCAGTTTTTCATATTTCTTTAAAATTTTAATTATAACCCATCAAGTCTTAAGCAATTACTTCTGGGGTAGACTCTTGATGAATGTCATAACAAGGTGTTTTAATTTAATGGATCCAGAATAACATCTGTTTCTAATATTTTAAAAGCCAATTTATATGGAAATTCATTTATACACAGTCAGTACACAGAGCCTTGTAAAAATCAAAGTAGAAAATCAAACCACCATGATATAGTAGGTCTTCTGTTAACAAAGGATTTCACTGATGAGTAGATTCAGCTGCCACTTGCTAATACCCTAAATAAAGAAGACAGAAAGTGAAGTTGCTCAACCATGTCCCCATGGACTGTAGCCTACCAGGCTCCTCTGTCCATGGAATGTTCCAGGCAAGAGTACTGGAGTGGGTTGCCATTTCCTTCTCCAGGGGATCTTTCTGACCTAGGGATCGAACCAGGGTCTCCCGCATTGCAGGCAGACACTTTACCATCTGAGCCACCAGGGAAGTACAACACCCTAAATATTGCACCTTAAACAAGATAGCAGTTTATTTCTCACACTCATGTAGTTTGCCCAGAGCTGGTATGGTCTACTATGACAGGGCCTCCATTTCCTTCAGTCTTATTGCTCTGTTGGGCATGATTTCTATTCCTAAGGACACCTTATGGGTCATGATGGCTGCTGGAACTCCAGCTATTACATCTGTGATCCAGCAGAAAGGAGGCAGAGGGGTAGAGGAGGGAAGAATACTAAGCTTTTTCAAGGACACTTTTTCCCAGAAGAAGTAGTTCTCTGTGTTCCACTGGCCAAATATTAGTCAGTGGCAAATATTAGTCATGTGACCATATTTAACAGCCAAGGAAGATAGGAAATGATCTCCACCCCCCCCCCCCCGCCCCGCCCCAGAAAGTGAAAGTGAAGTTTCTCAGTCCTGTCCGACTCTTTGCGACCCCGTGGACTGTAACCTACTAGGCTCCTCTGTCCATGGGATTGTCCAGACAAGAATACTGGAGTGGGTTGCTATTTCCTTCTCCAGGGGATCTTCCCAACCCAGGGATCGAACCCTGGTCGCCCGCATTGCAGGCGGGCTGCAATGTGTTCCACTGGCCAAATATTAGTCAGTGGCAAATATTAGTCATATGACCATATTTAACAGCCAAGGAAGATAGGAAATGATCTTTTTTTTTTTTTTTTTCCCCAGAGGACCCAGCTGAAAACTAAAGATGTTATAAGTGTGGGAAAAGGGAAGGATACACATTGAACTGTCTGTCACATTGAGTACTTCTTAAAACATGATTCTGACAGATCTTCTGCCTTTTATTGAATATCTAGAAAAGTCAGCTAGTTCTCATAAGTAGATAATACATGTAGAAGGACTAGAATAGTGCTTGGCAGAGTAGATAAAACAGGCATAGACATACGTTAATGGTAACGGGGTCATTCTACTCCCCAGGTGCACCTGATTTCAGAAGTTGTGGGTCAGGCTGAATTTAATAAGGGCCTTTCTGTAGATTAGAATACAGTCTTCGTAGAATAGTAATAGCAACAGCCAACAGGGACAAGATGTTCCTTGCACTAGGTTTCCAGAACATGCATGAATCTGCAAAGCAGTGTCCTTTGCTTTTCTGCGTAGAAGATAAATGAACAATTATAAGAGTTAGAAATGTGGAATCTTGGGCTCCTCCTCGACCTACTGAATTAGAACCGTTGCCTGCCTGTTAACAAGATCCCCAGGTGATCCTCATGTATGTGAATCATTTCCCTGAGCAGAGATTCTATATAAAATTTATTTCTACTAACAGAGCTAGTCCTTCCTCTAAGTCTATCCCCTACATCAGTATTACCTGAGACTTTGCTTCTTAAAAAATGCCAATTCTCAGGCCTTATATCAGCCTGGTACCTGAGATCTGCATTTCTAGCCATCATGCCATAGAAGGGCAGTTGTTTGACAGCTTCTTTGTTAAGCTTTTACTAAGGGATGGAAACTCTGCATTCATTCTCCAAAGGTATTTGCATTCAAACAAAGAAGAAAAACTTTTGCGGAGAAGAAATACAACCCTAATTGTGGCACCTAGTAAGTGTGAAGGGGAGGATCTGAGTTCAGTCTCCCTGTGAAGCTGCTCTAAGGCTTTTTTGCATTAATCACGTACACCTGGAAGCCCATCTAAAACCACGTGAAGAGAAAGCTACGCGGGAAGGCGATGTTTCAGCAGTATATTTTAGCAATGTGTTTTCTTTTTTTTTCTTTTACATTTGATTTCTTTTCTGACATTGTTTTTTAGCCGTGCTATCAAGACGAACCAGGACCTTCTCCCAGAAACCCCCTGGACCCACATTTTCTACAATGACTTTTGGGGGACCCTGCTAACCCACAGCGGCAGCCACAAGTCCTACCGGCCCCTCTGCACTCTTTCTTTCCGCCTGAACCATGCCATCGGAGGGCTGAATCCCTGGAGCTACCATCTGGTCAACGTGCTGCTGCACGCGGCGGTCACCGGTCTCTTCACAAACTTCTCTAAGATCCTCCTTGGGGACGGATACTGGACCTTCATGGCTGGCTTGATGTTCGCCTCTCATCCCATCCACACGGAGGCAGTGGCAGGAATCGTGGGCCGGGCTGACGTGGGGGCCAGTTTCTTCTTCCTCCTCTCCTTGCTCTGCTACATGAAACACTGTTCTACAAGAGGCTCCTCGGCCAGGACCTGGGGCTGGTTCCTGGGGACGGGAATGTGCGCCGGATGCAGCATGTTATGGAAGGAGCAAGGAGTCACGGTCCTGGCAGTTTCCGCCGTTTATGATGTCTTTGTCTTTCACAGACTGAAAATGAAACAGATCTTACCCACCATCTACAAAGTAAGTGATTGTTGGGCATGAGCATTGGGTTACTGAGTTCTCTCCCTGCTTGATCCCTTTTCCCCATTTAAAACAAATTATTCCTTTTCAGAGAGAATTTAAAGTAAGTTACTTTTTGATCTTCAGGAGGTGGAAGTGTTCTCTCTGACCTTTCCTACTAACTTGGGTATCAGTCTCTGATTATTTTATTTCTCAGGTTTCTTAACTTAGTTTCATGATTTCCAAGAGGAAATCCCCAAGAGGGTAGAAGGACAGTTCTGCCTTGTAAAGAATATGCATCTTTATTTATTTATCATTTACTCGTTTATTTCAGTCCAAGTCCTGTAATCCAATAAATTGCCTGTAATAGGTGTTTGAAAAAATAACACAGCTGATCAGTGAGCTGGGTGCTGCACTCTGGAAAGAGGAAATCCTCTGCCATTTGTTAATATTACTTTTCCTAAGCTGACTTTGGAAAACAAACCTCTGCTGTGCTTTGGGAAGTCACATTGTTAAATAATGAGTCATATTCACCTTTTCCTTGTTGTAGTGTATAAGAATAGAAGAGTCAAAACAGAAATTGGCTATTATAAGTTCTGCCCTGAGGCCAATTAAGACCTCAGGGCTTAACATGTGTTCTTCCGAACTCCCTCAGTGGTTTCAAATGCAGTGTAGTGTGAAGGTCACGGAAGCGCTTTTGGATCCCAAGTACTTGAAGAGGACTGAGCAGTTTCCTGCTGGTGTGTTAAGGGAATGCCTTGAGCGGACTAGTGCATCTTGAGAAACTGCCTGCTTCTCATATCCACATCTTCCCTCCCTCACAATAAACTCATCCTTGCCTTGCCTTTAAGTAAAAGACTGAACTTGGCCAGTGCCTGCAACCTCAGACATGATTCAGACCAGCTCCTTTATCCTTTTGGATACTCTTCAGCAAGGAGTATAATGGTTTAGGATACTGACCCTGAGAAAACTGTCAAGTGTTGTAGTTTTTACTACTTTTTTCCTCTCAATTCTTAATTTTACTTAAAATCGAATTGGGAAGGAATTGAAGAACAAAATGGAGGGAAATAGAAACATTTATTTTGAAATGACTTTTTTTTTTTTTTTTTTTAACTTAGGAAGAGTAATTACTGCTGTACTTCTGCTCTGTGGGGAAACAAGGAGTTTACTTAGAACTCAAGTATCAAGTGGTTAATGAAGTTCTTTTGTGATTTCAATTAACCGCTGAAACTTGAGAACCCTCATTTGGATTTGGTGCTTTGAACACAACGTAGGTTTGAAAGCCAAGCTCTTAATTTCAAATCAATTTTAAATATTCATTCAAAGAAAATTAGGGAGAACAGTCTTTTTCTTTTTAAAACCACATCATCAACAATAGCAAGTTTTCTTGTTGTACTGGAAATACAAATAGAATAAGTCATGGTCCTTGTCCTTTGCAGGGTGAGAGCTATTTGGGGATGCAGATTGGGTGTTTTAAGACCTTGACAGCCTGTGAAGCACTGTGTTTTCTTCTGCAGAATTTTCATTTTACCATTTCATAAATTAGGAAATTATTTTGATATGTCAGTTTAGGACTTGCTTTTAGCGTTTTTGAAGTTCTCTTCTGAGAAATTTTTGGTTCTCTAAGCTTATTTTCAAGGATAAAGTTGCTGATAGAGCTCCTTACTGTAAACTTGTCTCATGTAATATTTGGGACATATTTATAATAGAAAATTATTTTTGTTTATCTGAAAGTACAGTGCAACTGGGCATCCTGTGTTTTATTTGGCAGCCTTACTCATGCTGCTGCTTAAGAAAATGAGAACTGCCACTAATGCAAGGAATGAAAACTTTTCTTTCCATCTAAGTTCTTTGGTTGCACTAATAATTAAATTGCCATAGGACAGATTAACAGAATTTGCCCACAGTGTAGGAGACCTGGGTTCGATCCCTGGGTCGGGAAGATCCCTGGAGAAGGAAATGGCAAACAACTCCAGTATACTTACCTGGAAAATCCCATGGACAGAGGAGCCTGGTGGGCTGCAGTCCATGGGGTCGCAAAGAGTCGGGCACAAAGTTCCCCATCCTATGGGAAAGGACTTAATGCTTTGAATGTTCAGGGTCTTGAGAAGTTCTCAAATGGAAACTTACCCAGGCTGTCTGAACCACTCCTTGTGGGAAAGGAAGTTAGTCATGGCAGCAATACCCTTCATCTGATAGTTGCTATCTCAGCTTAGCTTTTTCTTTTTTCTTAGGTTTGGCCTTGTGGGCTTAATGAGGGCATTTGGATAATAGATTTTATAGATTTGTGAGAAACCTGGAGATGGTCTATGCTTGGCCCCTTGTCTCCAGCTGAGGTGTAGAGAACCAGAGATGTGAAGGTCACCCAGAAAATGGAATCCCTAGAACTAGAAGACATATTTGTGACTGTCGAGTGATCTTACACTGTAAGGGTATGAAGATGAATAAAGAAAGTAGATGACTCCACAGTAGAGAAGGAAATAATAAGCATTGAATCTTAACTTGCACTGAGTGAGTCACCTTAAACTAGTTCAATGACCTGTTTCTTCATGTCAGAGTAGAGATCATGTTCTCCCCTGGAGAGGTTGGGAAGATTATATGAAATTGTATGGTGTTTGTTGTGAACTGCTGCTGTTAAGTCACTTCAGTCGTGTCCGACTCCATGCGACCCCATAGATGGCAGCCCACCAGGCTCCCCCGTCCATGGGATTCTCCAGGCAAGAACACTGGAGTGGGTTGCCATTTCCTTCTCCAATGCATGAAAGTGAAAACTGAAAGTGAAGTCGCTCAGTCATGTCTGACTCTTAGTGAGCCCATGGACTGCAGCCCACCAGGCTCCTCTGTCCATGGGATTTTCTAGGCAAGAGTACTGGAGTGGGGTGACATCGCCTTCTCTGTTGTTGTGAATTGGATACCCGGTATTTGGAAGGCACTTAATGCATATTAGTTGAAGGGAAAGAAGAAACATCAATGGAAATTATAATTCTTTATTTCAAGAAAGAGATGGCCAAACTTTTCCAGTGGTTTGAAAGCATATGAATTAGGAATCAACTGAACCTGAAGCATGAATATTTAAGCAAAAACTTCCATTTAGAATTTCATGACTACAGAGCTTGTAAACACTGGCATAGATTACATATGGAAGTTATAGAAAAATTTCATATTATGTCTTTAAAATATATATATTTCTATGCCTGGGGTAAGTTAGAAGAGACTCTGAAGGAAGTGGATTAAAAGACTTTTCAACCTTAAACGAATACATCTTGAATGTCTTACTAATTAACTCTACATCAGAGTTATCATAGTTTGCCAGATGAAATAAACTTCCCTGCCTTATTAAAACAGAATTTATATGTAAACAGAAAAACCCAGTGCACAAATGTTTAGCTCTATTATGCAAACCAAAGAACTAGCCAAATGCTCAAAAATCTAAAAATGGTGGTCCTCCTCAAGTTGGAAATGATTAAAACTAGAGGGGCAGTCTCTCCATTTTTATAGTTTTGTCAGTAATGTTTTTCTCATAGCAATCACACTCAGCTTCTCCCTTCATGTTTCTTTAGTAATGTCAGATGTTTTGATTCTGTACTTCTTGTCAGATTAATGTCCTAAAGTCAACGTTTACTAGGATCAGGCAGAAGGAACTGTAGGGACAGGACTTAGGTCCCCTCCCTGGGACTTCCCTCCATCCCGTCATTGCAATAAGAAAGTACAGGGTTCTGTTTGGGAGAGGTTAAGGTTGTTCTAAGACTTCCATCTGGATTTTCTGTGACATCTCCTGTTATTTAATATTGGTTACTTAAGAACAAATATGCCCTGTTTGGGCCAGACAGCCTTCTCGGGATGACTGGATTTGGTCAGAATTCTCGGCTGCCATTTTTTTGACTGCTCAGGTTCAAGCAAATGATGCCTGTGTCCATATGACTTGTAAAATTTCTGTAGTTCTGCAGAGGAAATAAGGAAATAGTAAGTACCCAGAATATTGTAGATATTTTATTTAGTATTTAGTAACCACGTATGGGATTCCCAGGTGGCTTAGTGGTAAAGAATCCACCTGCAGTGCAGGAGACATGGATTTGATCCCTGGGTGGGGAAGATCTTCTGGAGAGGAAGTGGCAACCCACTCCAGTATTCTTGCCTAGGAAATCCCATGGACAGAGGAGCCTGGTGGGCTACAGTCCACGAGGTTGCAAAGACTCAGACACAACTGAACGCACACATGGGCACACCGACACGCAGAACCATGTAGTGTTCATATCTCCTGTGCACTGTTCTGAATATGCCAAAAGTATTAGCACATTTAGCTTAGTTAGTAAATGCTTATCAAGAGAATAATGACTTTTGAAATAATATGATTGAGTATAACATGAAATAATACAGTTTTCAATACTTAGGGAAAAAATTGGAGGATTTGTAAGAGATTAAATATGTGGGTTTCCCCAGTGAATTACTGAATTCACACTTAAAGGCTGACTTTTGAAACAGATGTGCCTGCAGTGCTAAAGTGAAATCTTATACCTTCTCCTTTCTACAATGAGGATTTCATTCCTGATTAGGGAGGTCTGGAAGGTGGGACTGGAAGAGATGCATGTCAGAAAAATGTTGAAAAATAAGTTTTCTTGACCTCTCAACAAATGCCTATTTTAGCCTTTCTTAGATGGTTTTCACTTACTTAGCTTTATGTTGTCAAAATGTAAGGGGGATGGGGAACCCTTGAAAGACACTTAAACTAGCCTTGCAAATAAATGCTAGACTTTTATCTGCCCACAAAATACTTTACAAGTCTCCCATGATCCCGGGAGGTACATGGGTAATAAAATCAGTAAAGGCAACATTTTTCTTACTTACCCAACATCAGTCATTGCTTGCCTAGTGGCCATTTTCTGTGCTTATTTAACATCTGTTAACTGTTTTAATGTGGAAATATCTTTTTTTCCCCCTTTATTAGCCTCATAATCACTTATTCAGTTACAGGTGGAAAAAAATTAAAAAGGAAAGGAAACCTGAAAGCGAGTGTAACAATTGTAATTATAGCCCAAAATAATTTGGAAAATGAAGCCCTTTGGGTTTGGTATTTTAAGACTTTCTCTACAGATGACAGTATTTATTTTACCGTAGTTGTTTCCAAGATGTATTATCTGGATAGCCACCTTTTTTTCAAATGAAATCTCGTGGCTCTATTTCATGTAAACAAGATAAAGACACAATATTACTAGAGAGGGATAGGGAGTCATTGCCACTTTTGAAAAACAAGTTGTCTCTGTCTAGCAAAACTTTATTTTAATGCAAAGCCAGATGTGATGGAGGGAAATTGCCTGTGGTGAGCAAGTTTACCTTTATCTTGGGTATTAAGTATGCTTGGCTCTATAATGGGATGCAACCATCTGACCCACACTAGCAAATAGTTGCATAGTTCCAAACCATTTACTGGGCATATTTTGAAAATGGTTTCCCAGGGCTGGGGCTTATATTCTGTTGAAGGTTTTGGGCTCATCACTGTCTGAACAGTGAAGACGTTAAATGTGGTGCTTTTGTACATCAGACTATGTTGTGTGGCTCCCCACGTACAGAAAAAACCAGTGTATAGCCTGCAGGTATTTGCACATTGGATCCACATGTGCTTTTTTAACTTGATTAGCTGCTTGGATGGCATTAGCAGAATCTGTTATTATTTATGGCTTCGTCCCTTTTCTTTCTAGACCAGATTGTGGTTTTACTCAAGATGTGACCCTCATATCCATTGCCTTGAATGAAATAGGATATATTTGCTGATTCTGATTGTCTTTAAGCACCATCTGTGCCACTCTGCTTCAAGTAGTGTTCTTGCTTTCTGAAAATTGTCTTTCCCTTCATTTGTCTTACACTTGACTTTGTGAGAATCTAGATATAGCAAGGAACTCTGGTTCTGATCACAGTATTTCCTTGCATTATTGAAACTGGAGGGGGTGACTATTTGTCATGCACTTACAAATGAATTTGGATTTCCTCCCAGTAAACTTGTAGCGTTTAATATTCATGACCTGTAGTACTTTAAAACTTTGAACAGCTGCCAAGACCGCTAACCAGATAATACTACAAATAAAGTCAAGGTTCAGAAATATTTTTCAATTCTAAAAGTCAAAGATTAATAGGGTATTTTATTCCTGCAGGTTGCCTTCTTCACTCAGCTGATTTGAGATGATTCTGTATTCTGCTTGCTGTTTAGATTCAAGTCAAGTCATTTAAAATTGGGAAACTGACTATTCTTGCAAGTTTCTGTGATGCTAGCGTTAGAGTGTTAATACCTGGGACAGCGATCTTATCACAAATTATGATTATTTTTTAAAAGGTTCATCTTTGTGCAAGGCACTGTGGTAGGTGATGTGAGGAATCTAAGATGAATCAATAAAATTCTGATCTTAAGGACATTTGAGAGTAGTAGGAAGTTGAGAATAGTACATGTAATTCAAGCTGAAGAGTGGTGAGGGCTGTCAGGCACTTGGAGCCGGAGGGCAGCTGAAAGGACGGGGAGGTGACTTTCAGCTGAGGGGATGGGAAGCACTTTCTGGGGCAGGGTACGTCAGCAGGGCCCTGAAGGATTGTTTGGATGTAGGTATTTATAATTAGAGAGGTGGGGAAACGTGGAAACTGGTGGGTGAGCGTTTTCTTGAGGGAAACTCAGAGGAAGTTACTGAGGAGCACTGAGCACTCCTTTCAGCGGATACATAAAGCACATGAACTTAGTAAAATGAATTAGGAAAGGCGAACTGAGATAGCTACTGTGTCTAATGATGTCAGGGCCTTTTAAGATATGATGTGACCCCAACATTGATGAGAGATGATGCATGGTTTTCAAATGTGCTAGCCCTTGGACTGGTCCATGTGAAGAGTCCAAGAATGTACAGGCCAGCTCTTTCTTGCCTGTTGGGAGAGCTTTCTTTCCTGTTCTTTCCCTGAACCTTAGAGAAGGTCCCTTGGGTGATGAGACTAAGGATCCGACTCAGAAGTGGAGGTTATATCTCATTCTGTGTTTCCTATCAGTGTTTATCTCGTTCTATAGCATTTAAAGGAAAAGTAGTTATTTTCTGAATAATAATCTTGTTTTACTTTTTACTCTGTAATATTTGACATGTTATTATACACTCCTAATGAAAAAAACAGGGAGTCCTTAAGGGCTTTCTCCAATGTCTGCTCTTCCGGCTTTGCTAAATGGTGTTCAGATATCACCATGAATGGCCACAAACACAAAATCTCTCTGTTTTGTACTCTTATACAGGAAAACAGAAAAAAAAATTAAAAGGGTCCTTTTTACAGTATGGAATAAAACACTCTATCAGCACTGAATTTCAACCAGTTAACTGCGTACACCGTCAGTGAAAATAACACGCAAATTGGACCTTGTGATGAATAAATAATGAGTCTCATTGAAATCATCTCTGCTGTTCTCATAACACTGTCTGGGATGCGTATTACATCACTCGGTTCACTTTTTGATAACCTGCTGCCTCAGAGGAATCAGATTGACTGACGGGGATCTCGTGATTGTCAGGTTACTCATATTCAACTGGGTTCTGTCAATTTCACGGAAAATGACGTGCTTTGCACATTTTGAAACCCATTGTCATTGAAACCCTAGAAGTCAGATTCCTGTCTTAAAGGCCTGCAACGATGGAAATGCTAATTTAGGATTTCTTATATTTCTCAAGTGAAATATAAGCTATAGAAAGCCAGATTTCTGGAGTGCATTAGAGAGTTCTTAAAAGGTGTGACCCAGGTGGGAGGTGGGGTGGATAAAACTGAATGTTAAATTCATTGATCATTGATAATAGGGTAAAGGGTGCATGGTATGATAAGTTTTTTTTTAATATCCATTTTCATACCTGTCGATCACAGTATTCCTTTCTTCAGAAGGAAAATAAGAAATGAAAAGGGAACAACAGCACTTTCTAATACAAAAGTCTACGATGATTTGGTACTAGGAAGGTCGACGTGCCCTTGCTCTCAGGGTTTGTCTTTACAACTTTGCATCACCCAGATGGCTCCTGTATGCTCTGTTGGTCTGATTACAACTCTTGCATCAAGTGGAATAGCATGAATTCAGAATTTAATACATGTTTCCTCAGTAATTATGGCCTTCATTAGTGAAGTCAGTGTTTCTGTTCCAGAGGACACTTTCTTTCTTTCTCCGCATGTTTATTTATTTCATTTCAGGAAATCAAATAGAATGCAGAGATCATAATACTTCTCTTTGTTGTAATAAGGGAATCTGCAGCGCCTGCATTTGGGTGTGTGGTTGTCATTTTGCTTATAATTAACGTAAGATTCAAAGAAAACAGCAAGGACAACATGAGAAAAATGAAGCACATTTAAAAACAAATAAATGACTTAGTTTTTAGTATGTGAAGAAAATGAAAAATATATCCACAATTTCCATTATTGTATCATTAAAGATAACCACATACGAAGTACATTTAGTAGTCATTGCTTATATACAACATCAGTTGTGACAGCTTAGAAGTAATTACATTTTATATATCTAAAAGCAACAAAAACAAACAAGAAAACACCTCAGCATTTTAATTTTGTAAATTTTGCGTCATTATACTTGTTAGCAGTACCAAGCCAGCCTTTTGAGGGCGTTATCTTGGTTTCTAATGCCTGAGACCCTGAGTCTCCCCTTATAAAAGGGTGTACTGTGTGTGTGCGTGTGGCGTGTCCCACCAGAATAAACTGCAGGAATACATGTTTATATAATGTTGTCAGATTATATCAAAGCTAGGTATGAGTGGCTTGAGTATATTTCTGTAATTTTTATGAAATGGAAAACTCCAAATTACATAGAATTATTTCTCCTAATTTGAAGATTCAGGCAAAAATTTACCTGTTCCATTGAGTGACATTTCTTAAAATCTTATAACAGTATGATAAAAAGTTAAATACACCTAATACTATGAAAGCAAGTGATGTTTACTTTGAAGTAGCACTTGGTGATTGGCTAATCTTCTCATGTATAGATCCAGGTAAGAACATTTTAGAAAGGCCTTTGGATTGGATCCTGAAGATTTATATTTAAATGATGTGACTTTGGATAAATTACTAAATGTACTGAACATCAGCTACAGGGTCTGTAGAGACGATGGAATATAATATTTGCCTTGCCAAATTATTACCAGATATGAATATAGTAAATGTACATTCTCAGGCAGGTTCGTTTTCTGTAGTTGATATCACCATCCTCGACAGCATTCTGTTATATTTCCTTAGCGTTTCTGTAAAAGTAAACTTCCTGTCTGTTTTGCAGAGCAGTCAGTTGACTTAGCTCTGACTTTTCTAATGGGATGCTGGGTGAAATGTCGATCAAAGTGTTTGCTATTCTATTCAACAGTGCTGACAATTTAAAGAATATTGAGAAAAAGGCCCTTTTCAAGGAAAATTCTTCTGAACAACTGATTTGATCATTTATCTTTTGTTTGAAAATAAGTACACATACTCATTCTTTCATTTTTCTCCATTGATAATATCTTACCATCATTTCATAATTTTATAGCCTGACTTTACCGCTTCAGGCTCAGGATGGTGCTGTTGCTTATGTATCTGGAAGTGGAGGGGATCCAAGCTTTTTCTGGTCTGCTCCCTACCAGTACCCTGTTTGCTGTATATTTGCTTTTCGTAAGGTTTATAGTAAGGAAGATTGGTGCAGTGGCTGCAATAGCTTGCAGCGTTCATCTCGTTCTTTGGGGAAAGAGGAAGCATGTTAACACCTAAGGGTGAACATGCATCTCTTGCCTTCTCTTGATCTTCCCTAGCCTGGCAGGCAACACTGTGGCAGCTGATTCTAGAATCTCTTGTAATAAACCTTTTCAGGGAAGCATTGAGGCTGCTTTTTGTTGTTATTGCTGTTGTTCCGTAGTTTAGTTTATTTCCTTACCTCCTAAGGAGAGCAGAGATGGCAGCATTTTTGTTGTTAAAGCAATACTGTTTTCTGGCTGCAAGAGATTTTATAAAATATTTCAAATGCCTTAACAACATTCAGACCAAATTATTTTTACAGGAACTTAATTCCTGGTAACTTGGGCTTGCTGAGAAAAGTCTATAGCTAAAAGTGGTTTTCGTTTTATAGGTGAGATTATACTTGCCAGTGGTAAAGAATCTGCCTGCCAGTGCAAGGGACCGCAAGAGACATGGGTTGGGTCCCTGGGTCCAGAAGATCCCCTGGAGTAGGAAATGGCAATCTGCTCCAGTATACTTGTCTAGACTCCATGGACCGAGGAGCCTGGCAGGCTATAGTCCATGAGGTCACAAAGAGACGAACACAGCTGAGCACACATGCACAAGATTGGTTTTGAGTTTGAAAAACCTAATATTTAAGAATATGGTTTAAGTGACAGGTAATAGCTAAGGTGGGTAGGGGATGGAGACTGTTTAAGCATTAGGGTTTATTATGGGTTTCCAAACTGGAATGATTGTCAGCCTCTCATGGGGAAACTTTTAAATCGGAGATTGTAGCTGCAAACTGGACACTACTGAATAAGGATATTTTGCTCTGCTTATTTATTTATTTGAAGTGTTAGGGAGGAGCTGGTGGAGAAGTAGCAGGAAAAATTACTATTTACTTATGTCCTCCTCTCACAGTGTACTGTGCACGGCTTGTGGGATCTTAGTTCTTAGATCTACTTTCTAAAAAATTCCCGCTGTTGTTATCAAATCTAGGTTCATCTCCTTGCCGCTCATAAGCCAATAATTCAAGAATCAAGTGTCAGTAGAAAGGAAAAGTGCTTTAATCAGAAAAGCTGGCAATCTGGGGAGAAGATGGACTCCTGTTCAGAGGCCAACTCTGTAGAGTCTGCTCAGCTGTGACAAAGTTTAAAGGGAACTAGCGCGGTACTGGGGAGAGGCTGGTTTTGCATCATTCCTCGTTGTGTGCAGACTGTCTGACTCTCTCTCCAGATGTTATTTTACCCCGCTGTGATCTGCCTGCAGGATTGCTAGAAGGGCTTGGACGGGTGGCTGTTGCAGGTAGAGAGCTAGTCATTTTTTAACAGCTTAGTTCTTCATTCTTCTCTTTATCTAGGAAAAAAAATCTACAGGTTAGACAAGGCAGGGTGTGCGTTCAGGAGACCATAAGTCAGGGGTTAGTTCCAGTTGCTTACTGATCTCATTCCTGTAATTATGTTCTTTTAAGGTTAGAGGGCAGGAGAAGTGGGTAAACAGGAAAGGGGTAAAAGAGCTGCTTTTCCTGTAATTTTGATGAGTAGCTGGGTCTGGCACCCACTGATGTACATTGAGAGTCTGATACCCCATATAATATTATGAAACATTGTAAGATTTCCATACACACAAGATTTTGTGGTCTGGAAGGGATATTAGAAATTATCTATCTATATGCTAACCCATCTCTTTTTGCAGAAATTGGGGTCCACAGAAATTAGTTGGGTGTACAGTTAACAGTACCTCTTCCTCTAGATCCAGTGCTTTTTACCACTGTGCACATTGCTTCCATGCCTTTAATTATAGAAAAAAACAAACTTGTGATTATGAAAATAATTTTGAATTTGCCACTTTAGAGACTTGTAATGGACCACCACCACGTACCATTCCTCAGGTGTGTCATGAATAAGACTGCCTTCTTATTTCCCCCTAGATACTTTCTCTTTAGCTATATTAGTCATTCCAGGATTTAAGGCTCCAGCTTGATTTAAGCCCTTCAAATGGAACTTACTCTTTTCTTTTTTTGGCCACACCGCATAGCCTTAGAGATCTTATTCTTCCAACCAGGGATGGAACTCATGTCCTCTGCAGTGGAAATGTGGGCTCTTAACCACTGGACTGCCAGGGAATTCCCTCAAATGGAACATATACTTTTGTAGCTAACAGAAGCTTAACACAAAGAGACTAAAATCACTGTGTATTTTTCTAATTTGATTAATGTCCTTTACTAACAGGATATTATGTTTGGAATAGATTACCCCTCAATAGAAGTATCTTCTGTTTGAGGATACTGAGCCTAGGATTGGTTTAGAGGTGGAGAGGATGAATACTGGCTTGGCTGTTCTTTGACACCTTATTCCAGCTCTCCAAGGCACCACTGTGCAAACTTGGAGCAAGAAAAATTTTAGGCATTAGCAGTAGACTCATCAGCTTGTGTATCGCTGTTCACCCTGAGACTCACAATTCCAGGAATGTTGTAGGATGCCACTCATTTCTTAAAGATGCTGAAAGTTTCTTGTGACCATACAATATGACTTTAGTTTCTTTCTGTTGGATGAATATTCAAATGAGTGACAACCCTAATGTCAAAAGAGAGGATGGTTCCAAAAATGAAGGTACTTCAGAGGTAAAATTGCCAGAAAGGAGAAAATGCAGAGATGCCAATTGAAAAATGGGCAGGCTAAGTGAGAAAGGGGCTGAATTTAAGCTGTCAAAGCAGCAGCTGAAAGTTTCTGGTTCTTGGACAGGATAATTTGTAGTCTTTGATTCTCTTGCATTCTGTAGTGTAATCTTCTCTGCAGCCCTGCTGACTTCCATATTGTTTAAAGAGGAAGAGAAATACCCCATTTAAATTCATTAGCCTTCATTTGCATATACACAGAGCTGGTGGTAATTATGATAACAGCCACCATTGATCAAGGCTTACTGTGTGCTAGCAAAGTGTCTTCTATGCATTTCTTTGTTGGATTCTATGAAAGTAGATATTATTTACAGATAAGGAAACTTATAGGAGTGAGGCTTATAGAAGTGAAGTAATTTGCCCAAGGATTTCAGAGAGTGCCTAGCTAGGGAAGAAGGAATTTCTTTCCATAGTTAACACCAAAGCTCCTGGTTTGGTTAAAATGGAAAATCCAAATAAGATGAAATAATCAGTCATTCTCATATTATTTGGTCTTGCGAACAGTGCTGTTTACCTACAATAGTGTTAAATACAAATGATACACACTTCTACATGCAATTACACATTTTATGGCTGCTAATAATACAAAGATGGATAATATATTATCCCAGTTCCTTTGGGTAGGGAAGAGTCTTGAGTGAAAGAAATTTCTAACAGTGACAACTAAGTAGCTCAGATCATCCAGAATTTTGTTTTTAACTTTTTAAGACTCTGAGCCAACAAAGGTCTGTCTAGTCAAAGTTTTGGTTTTTCCAGTAGTCATGTGTGGATGTGAGAGTTGGACCATAAAGAAAGCTGAGTACTTTTGAACTGTGGTGTTGGAGAAGATTCTTGAGAGTCCCTTAGACTGCAAGGAGATCCAACCTGTCCATCCTAAAGGAGACCAGTCCTGGGTGTTCATTGGAAGAACTGATGCTGAGGTTGAAACTCCAGTACTTTGGCCACCTCATGCGAAGAGTTGACTCACTGGAAAAGACTCTGATGCTGGGAGGGATTGGGGGCATGAGGAGAAGGGGACAACAGAGGATGAGATGGCAGGATGGCATCACTGACTTGATGGACATGAGTTTGAGCAAGCTCCAGGAGTTGGTGATGGACAGGGAAGCCTGGTGTGCTGCATTCCATGAGGTCTCAAAGAGTTGGACATGACTGAGCGACTGAACTGAACTGAAAACCATTTCATGCTTGTGCATTTATTTTGGATTTAGAGTCAATTTCCATTTTTTTCTCCCTCAGTGCCTGTCATGTGACAAGTTTGCTAGATTCTTTCTTATCTTTTCATTTTGTGAAAAATAGGTACCACGTGTCTTCTAAATATGAGGCGCCTTTTTAGGTGTCAAGGATAAAGTAATGAAGAAAACAGACAAAACTGCTTTCTTGGAATTTATGTGCGCATGTGTCCTCAGTCATTCTATCATGTCTGACTCTTTGTGACCCTATGGACTGAAGCCTGCCAGGCTCCTGTGTCCATGCAGTTCTCCAGGCAAGAATACTGAAGTGTGTTGCCATTTCCTCCCCTAGGGGATCTTCTGACCCAAGGATCAAACCCATGTCTCTTGCATCACTTGTATTGGCAGGAAGATTCTTTACCACTGAGCCCCCTGGAATTTTACATTTGCTTTCTAATTTAGCTGTCACAGTGACCCTGTGGGGTCATTGTTTGTACCCATTTTACAAGAGACTGAGTGAATCTCCCTGAATTGATTAGCATGCAGTGAAGCTGGATTTCAAAGGCAATGCTAATTCTAAATGCAGTGATCGTTTTCAGTATAGATCCTTGTCTTTGTGTTCCTTCAAGTAAAAGGTAGCCTGATTATTTAAGGCATTATATGAATAGTACTGAGTGTGTGTGTGTGTAGATGGTTTAGAAGCTTCCTTGAGAAAAAGTACTGGATACTCTTTTTCTTTTTCATCTTCCTATCCCAGAAGAGTGACAGGCATTGAGATACTGATACTCTGAGCTTGCTCATCTACATCACATTGGCCTGCAAGGGCATAGCATGTCCACCATCGGTTTGTCCAATAGGAAAAGGAGTACATCAAGGCTGTATATTGTCACCCTGCTTATTTAATTTATATGCAGAGTACATCATGAGAAACGCTGGGCTGGAGGAAGTACAAGCTGGAATCAAGATTGCTGGGAGACATATCAATAACCTGAGATATGCAGATGGCACCACCCTTATAGCAGAAAGTAAAGAAGAACTAAAGAGCCTCTTCATGAAAGTGAAAGAGGAGAGTGAAAAAGTTGGCTTAAAGCTCAACATTCAGAACACTAAGATCATGGCATCCAGTCCCATCACTTCATGGCAGATAGGTGGGGAAACAGTGGAACAGTGTCAGACTTTATTTTTCTTGGATCCAAAACCAGTGCAGATGGTGATTGCAGCCATGAAATTAAAAGATGCTTACTCCTTGGAAGGAAAGTTATGACCAACCTAGACAGCGTATTAAAAAGCAGAGACATTTCTTGGCCAACAAAGGTCCATCTAGTCAAGGCTATGGTTTTTCCAGTGGTCATGTATGGATGTGAGAATTGGACTATAAAGAAAGGTGAGCACTGAAGAATTGATGCTTTTCAACTGTGGTGTTGGAGAAGACTCTTGAAAGTCCCTTGGATAACAAGGAGATCCAACCAGTCCATCCTAAAGGAGATCAGTCCTGGGTGTTCATTGGAAGGACTGATGTTGAAGCTGAAACTCCAATACTTTGGCCACCTGATATGAAGAGCTGACTCATTGGAAAGGACACTGATGCTGGCAAAGATTGAGGGCAGGAGAGGAGAAGAGGACGACAGAGGATGAGATGGTTGGATGACATCATCGACTCGATGGACTTGAGTCTGGGTGAACTCCGGGATTTGGTGATGAACAGCTTCGTGGGGTCGCAAAGAGTCATACACGACTGAGCAACTGAACTGAACAGATTTAAAAGAGGGGCCTTGTATATACATCCTTTGAGGTTGGGCTGGGTTAGATTTGCTTCTGAGGCTCCTTATGATTTTCTCTACCTGTTCTGTAATGCATGGTGCATCCCCAAAGCATGCAAAATTGAATTTTCTGGAGTCAGTTCACATTGAAGCATTTGGTTTGACTCTGAATTCATATTGCTGCGTCATTGCTAATCAACCTTATTAACTTATGTGTATAGACAATGCATTCCTAATGACTTTACAAGGGAAAAGATAAGTCTGTGCTAAAGAGTTTGCTTTATAGTTCAGATTAAAAACCTTTTCCTATAAGTTTCATTGGAAATATGATACAGCTTAGAATGACCAGCAGTGTTGTGATGCCCAGTGCCTGTGTGTCTTTTGGAGGTCCTCCTTGCACAGGATGTGTCAGGCCTTATTGAATGTGGATTGTAAAGAGTGTCTTTTAGAATCTGAGATTCCCTCTATTTATATAAAATAGAGCTCTAGGTGCCCTGATTCAGTACTCGTAACCTTTGAGGCCAGATGCAATTCTGATTTTTACAAATTATTTTGGAGATAACAGTGTGCATAAACTCTGTATCATGTAACACCGCCAACATGGCAGCATTCCAGACTAAGAAACTTTTAGTATTTCTGAAGGGAAATATCTGAATATTTACAATAAATGGAATAAAGACTGTAAATAGCCGCATGTTAGGTTGGCCTTTTTGTATTTTTTAGCAGTTTAATTGAGATATCATTTGCATATCATAAAATCAGTTTATTTTTCATGTTGCTTTTGAATGTGTTCACCAAGTTTTTGCAACTATTATCATAATCTTAGTTCCATATTTTGAAATTAAGAGTGAGGGAGTTTGGATCTAAAGTTATTGGTTTTCATAGAGGTAGTGTTGTTTTAACTTTTATTTTCTTTTTGATTTTCCAAGTTTAACAAGATCTGTAGAAAAAAAAGTTGTGACCTCAATCCATGTGGTTGGTTAAGTCTTACAGAGATTCCTGCATGTTTTCACTGGTGTCTCTAATATGCTTGCCTGTCTTATTTACTGTTTAACAAATTGGTTGTAGTGTTTGGGTAATCAGGGTATCTTCTTTGGGCCTATGTTTGGGTCAGAATGCTTGGATCCTTATTTTGTTTTTTTTGAAAATGGTGATAAATTGTAGGTCCCTACACAAATGTAATTTTCTGCAGTAAGAATCTGACATCAGTATTTGGTAGCTTTCTTGGCTGGGTGTTTAGTACATGCAGCTCTTGGTTCTTGAATGAGTAACAATTGCTTATAGTGGAAATAGGAATCTGAGTACTTTGTAGTCTTTTTCATATATTTGCCTCTCATTGTGTATTACAGATTACAGATGTCTTACACATGCAGAAGTAATTGTGTTGTGTTTAAGTACATATTGTTGACTTATTTTTAGCTGTGTCCAGGGATTTTTTTCAAAGTGTAAAGGTGCTTTTAAAATCTAAGATAGACTCAATTTCCATTCCTTAACTTTTTAAAAAAAAGAAAACATATTTTTAGACAAACTAAACATATTTAAAGTTGG
Organism: Bos indicus; assembly: GCF_029378745.1. Classification (NCBI taxonomy): domain Eukaryota; kingdom Metazoa; phylum Chordata; class Mammalia; order Artiodactyla; family Bovidae; genus Bos; species Bos indicus. The sequence goes on from NC_091764.1 coordinate 12,525,366, forward strand.
AAAAGAATTTGGAGTCTTTCTTTACCCCTTTAAAGAAATGGCCATCTTTAAAATATGTCCCAGCTTACTCCTTAGAGGTAGATTTACTTTTGAGCTGTTTTAAAAGAGCAATAACATAGTTAACTATGGGAGAAAGATTCTATAAAAATTTAATATGCCATTAAGACATTTGCTGATTTACATCAGATTTATATAAAGGTTGTTTGAAGCTACACCTTTGCATGCAGCTGGTGGCCTTTTTCTAGGTTAATTACAGTCGAGCCTCTGAAAAATGTTAGACATTTGAGAGAAGTTGTGATTTCAGAGATAAAGGGAGCACGCTGTGAAAAGTACGGCCGTGTGGCATAATGACATCAATCCCGAAGCTCTAATCAGGAGGCCTGGGCTCTCACAGTTTCGGCCACTACCTGCTCGTGTAATTGTGGACAAGCAATTGAACCTCTCCAGGGTTTACTTTCCAAATATGGATGTTTCTGGGATGCTCCAAAAACCAAATTACATCATGTTATTTTTAACCATAATTAAAAATTAATTTCATTGCAAATCTTTTAAAAAGTAAGATCATAAACTTTCTTTGTCTTTGAAATAATCTGATTGGAAAGATGGAATCACTATGCCAATATGAAGTACTTCATTCATTCCCAGAAGAATAGATCCTCAAGTACTTAGAATAATATTTTTTGAGGACTGAGTATTTATTGCAAACTGAAGTGGGCTCTATGTTTTCTTTCACCTTTCAGAGAAATCTGCTTTAAATTATCTTCATATCTCCCTTTGATCATGATGGTTTGAAGTTATCTTTTTCATTATCTTCTAAACCCAAATACTTGATTTTCTTCAATGGATTCTCCCAGAAGTCCATTATATTTTCTATTTCTTAATTCCCTATTCTATCCTACATAATTGTTTCCTTATGTCATTTTACATGAACTGTGCTGTCATTTTAGGCATGTAATTAGAAATTGACTTTGATCCTTTTTCCATGCAAGAAAAATAGCATGTTTTCTTGAAATACCAAATTGAACTCGCCGTTCTCTGTAGGGGAATTGAAAAAGGAAAAAAAAAAAAAAAAAAAAAGCCTAAACAAAATAATGTTGTCAAGTGTCAAACAGTGGTTTGGACTAAGAACTCTCCATATTGAATCCTCTGTCTCAGAGCCTCTGTAAAGGCTCATATTGACCCTTTACAAACAGTATAACGGGTCAGATAGTAAATGTTTCCTGTCACGTGGATTCCATGACAACGGTTTAACTCTGTGGGATTACTGAAAACAACTGGATGTTCTGTGTTCTAGTAAAACTTTATCTGAAAAACATGTGTGCACTAGATTTGGCCAGTTTGCTGACTTTATAGCTTGCTGACTTTATTTAGCACCTTAGTTGATATACACACCCCTGTGAATTAAGTCATACATGCTCTCCATAGAGGCTAAGTTTGGGATAATATCTTTACACTAGTATCATTCATTCAGTTTCCTATATGCATTTTACGAACGACCTTCACATTCATTTTTATCTGAATCTTTAATACTTTTGTCAAGAGGATATAAATCTTCTTCTGTTACAGTGGTGGAAATCTAGAGTGGTGGAATTTGCCTAAGGTGACCCTGAGAACACAAGTCCTTTCCTCTCATTTTCTGCTCTGTATTTTATCTGAGTACCAGTGAGCTCACCGTGCAGGTATCCCCAATACTGCTCTGTATTAGTCGACTCTCCTTTACCCTAAAATTTGAAAGTAAATTCAAGTCCAAATTTAGCACTTCTACTATTCTCTGGATACCAGATTCATTCAAAATAATCATGCAAAGTAAACTTTGGTAACAATTCCCCGCAAAGGAAGCCCAAGTAAGCAGAAAGCAGTTTCCAAGAATAACCAGCTCTAGAAGTTCATCACAGCTGTAAAAATATATCTTCAGTACAAATTTAACTTGTAGTAGAAGGATACTTGAATTTTTCTTCATCTTCCTTGATTTTTTTTTTTTTTTGCAAATTATTAAGAAAGAGATGCTGAGGATATTTATTTATTCCTCTTTATACAAAGGCCAAGCATTTTTATTATGAAGGGGAGCTGTCACCGAAATAAAGGAAAAAAAAAAGAAACAGCTGAGAAGTAAATGCCAGTTGGGGGGTGGTGGAAAGTTTGACAATATTACTGTGTTATAACTTTCATCCTGTCTTTTTGAAAATTGGCCATTTCCTTCTGTTTGAATGAGGCATGCTGTGCTAAGTTGCTTCAGTCGTATCCAACTCTTTGCAGGCCCATGGATTGTAGCCCACCAGGCTCCTCTGTCCATGGGATTCTCCAGACAATTCTCCAGACTACTGGAGTGCTGTTTCCTTCTCCAGGGGATCTTCCTGACCCAGGGATTGAACCTGCATCTCTTACATCTCATGTATTGACAGGGGTGTTCTTTACCTCGAGTGCCACTGGGAAAGTCTTGTTTGAATGAAGAGCACTTGGCAATCAAACATCACTAGAAGTACTGATTGAGTTTTCCAGGATAACTAAATCTGTAAGGATCCACATGAATTTGGCATCTCTTTCCCTTTCTTTCAAACTCATCAAGCCACAATCTTCAGTCTTGAATGTTGTATAAATATTACATTTTAGTTAGTAAGTATTGTTTAAGGATGTTTTTAAAGTGCAGTTTTACATTTGGCTGTTTTTAAAGTTATTTCAGATTTTTTCACAATGATTTGTAATATTTTCTTCCTTATCTTAATGAGGCCACTGGTTGCATGAAGGAATGAATAAATAAAGCCGGCTGTTTTAAACGGAGAAGGCAATGGCACTCCACTCCAGTACTCTTGCCTGGAAAATCCCATGGAGGAGGAGCCTGGTAGGCTGCAGTCCATGGGGTCGCTACGAGTCAGATACGACTGAGCGACTTCACTTTCACTTTTCACTTTCGTGCATTGGAGAAGGAAATGGCAACCCACTCCAGTGTTCTTGCCTGGAGAATCCCAGGGACCGGGGAGCCTAGTGGGCTGCCGTCTATGGGGTCACACAGAGTCGGACACAACTGAAGTGACTTAGCACTTAGCATTAGCTGTTTTAAATGGTGGCCTGATCTGGGAATTCTGATTTTACCTCTGTGTCTCAGAACACCTCAAACTGAGGGTATTTTGAAGATTCAGTGAGTTCATATGTAGAAATTCTGAATGCCTAGTACATGCTAAATGCTCCATTAATGTGCACTGGTTTTATTTTTTATCCATTTTAAGATGGTTACTCTTCTCTGAAAATTGGCCAATTTTAAAATATGTGCCATAAATATCATACGAATAGTTGTTCCTCTTATTTTATATATTTTTTAGAAGTCAGAGTTCATTAGAGAATTTCAGTAACTGAATATTCTGATATTGTTATCTAACATTGCAAAGATTAGTCCATTTTTATATTTATTAATCATTAAAATTTTCACTTTGTACAACACTAAACTAGGAAATGACTGCCTTTTTTTTAAATAGGAATGTTTAGAAATGAGATTAAAAACAACTTTCTCCCTAGGACGATAGTATCCAGTTACTGGGAGGTATGCAGTTACATAGACGTTTCTCACATCTCACAATAGCATCCTTTGGAAGGAACTAACGTAGCTGTTTCATGAGTGCCCATCCTTCATATCTGTAATGTCTTACATTTGTCCAGTGTTATAACTTTTTTTTACAAACTTTTCTAACACCTCGGATCACCTCCTGAAGACCTTGGGAAGGGAAGTGGGCTTCTTAAGGCTCTTCATTTAGAGCTGATGATGCCCGGAGGTTTCCTGTCATCCGATTACTGTCATCTTGTTCAGGTGAACTTACACGTCTAATGGTTAAAAGTCTTCCTGCCTCCTTTTCTCTCTGTCTCTCCCTCTCCTTTTTTCTTTTCTTTAAGATACTATATTCTTCTCCTATTCTTCATTGATTACAAAGAGCCCTAAATATTAGGAACTGACCTAGCTTCATGTTTCAAGTATATTTAAAAAATATATTTGAACTTTTTTCCTCAGTAAGCAAGATAAGATTTGTTAGCCCACATGTATACCTGTGGCGGATTCATTTTGGTATTTGGCAAAACTAATACAATTATGTAAAGTTTAAAAATAAAATAAAACAAAAAAAAATAATAAAAAAATAAATGCTATATCATTGTTCTAACTCCTAAGTCAATACAGCACCCACCAGGAAAAGTAAATGATTTGTTAAAGGTTTGGACAGTGACATAAACTATGTAAGTTAAAGAAATGAGGGGCTGCATCATCACCTAGCCACATGGACTTCAAAAAATGTTAGGGTAAAGGCGGCTGCTGCTGCTGCTGCTAAGTCACTTCAGTTGTGTCCGACTCTGTGCAACCCCAAAGACGGCAGCCCACCAGGCTCCCCCATCCCTGGGATTCTCCAAGCAAGAACACTGGAGTCGGTTACCATTTGGAGATCAGCCCTGGGATTTCTTTGGAAGGAATGATGCTAAAGCTGAAACTCCAGTACTTTGGCCACCTCATGATAAGAGTTGACTCATTGGAAAAGACTGATGCTGGGAGGGATTGGGGCAAGAGGAGAAGGGGATGACAGAGGGTGAGATGGCTGGATGGCATCACTGACTCGATGGACGTGAGTCTGAGTGAACTCCGGGAGTTGGTGATGGACAGGGAGGCCTGGCATGCTGCGATTCATGGGTTTGCAAAGAGTCGGACACGACTAAGTGACTGATCTGATCTGATCTGATCTCCAATGCATGAAAGTGAAAAGTGAAAGTGAAGTCGCTCAGTCGTGCCCGACTCTTAGTGACCCTGTGGACTACAGCCCACCAGGCTCCTCTGGCCATGGGCTTTTCCAGGCAAGAGTACTGGAGTGGGGTGCCATTAGGGTAAAGGACCCCCTCTCTATATTGTCTTTTATAGGTATGTAGGCTAGAGAGATCTGATTGGAAAGTTTGATCATTGTATCAAGATTCTGCTGTATCTAAAACCACCCTCATATTTGCCCTCCAACTCCCTTCTAGACTGCTGTCTTGGTTCCTTATTCTTTTGTTCATTTTCATTCATTTGCTCAATCATTCCTGTGCCTACTCATCTATCTAATGTCGAGTGCCTGCCTTGTGTCGGGTGTAGGTCCAGTTACTATGGATATGTTTACTTTAGTGAAGTTAAACAGACACACCCCATTTGCCAGAGTACATTAGGTTTGAGACCGCGAGGGTTAACTCCCATAGGTAGACTATTATAAACAGTGGGGCACCTACCCTCTAGAAGCTTATATTTCTGTGGGAGCAGTGAGACTTATTTCTGATAATCATTAAGATTATATGTGTTTAGTGTCACTGTGGCCCTTAGCACCTTCAGACTTGACCTTTACAATCTTTCATATATGGTACAAATTTATAAAACTGGAGAGCTTTGAGAAGGCAGGGATTAATGTAACCTGGAGAAGTTGGGAATGTCTTGTGGAATTTAAGCTGGAGGTGAAAAAGAACATTTAGGATAGTGGTACCATTAGGTAGATGGATGCAAAGTTGCTTCATATATAGAGTAATGAGGCTGGATAATTTTGAAGTTTATGTAGTAAAGGTGGGCCAGATTTTGGATAGCTTTGAATACTAGGTCAAAAACATTGGAGTCTATTCCTGAATTATTGTAGATTCTTATTGAAGAGTGAAGCAGAGGGATCACATTCCATGCCACAAACACAAAGACAGATGAGACTTCTGATCCCGAACTTGGTCAGATAGCCCTGTGTTCTTGGTGAGCACATTTAAGCTCAATGGACATCCATTTCCTCACTGCAGAAGTAATAAACATGAGGAGATAAATCTCTGGGGTTCTGGGATTTTACAGATAGATATCTCTGATCTCTAGGCCTCTTCTAGCATTTGCCCATCTGTGGCTTTTTGAGCTTCTCTTGTGGAATGGAATGGTCTTTCATGTTGGATATCACTTAGAGGTTGGAGAGGGTGAGAGCAGGTTAAAGAACCTGGTGGTGAAGACTGGAGGCAGTGGTTGCAAAATGGGAACTGTGTGGTTTGGTGGGGGCCGGGGCTAGGATATGGCACCCAGGACTTTTAAAGGACATAACTTGGAGTCTTAGTCCTTCTATCCATTAGCTCTGGGCAACCTATCTCATCTGAGTTTCACCAACCCTTTCGTAAAATACAAATTCACAAAGTTTACAAACAAGGCTTTAGAAAGAATTCCTTGAGATAATATATGTAAAAACATTCTGTATAATGTTTACTAAACCTTCATAATTAGTGTTACTCCTCCTAATAAATGATCACTCCCGCACTCCAGTGAAATATAATGACAGCCTAGAATGTTGTTTTCTAGGCACTGCTCTCTTTACTAGATGCTGGGACCTCATCTGGGAGAGATAAAATGACTTAACAGGTGTTTGAATTCATTAGGCAATTACACACAATTCTCTTTCCTCATAATATCTGGTCTCTCACAGAAAAATAGAATGGAGCTTAATTTGTAGTCATGTTAGCATATCATTTGGTTGACCTGAATTTGTTTAGATTATTGAAGGAACAAGATACGTGGGTAGATTTGAGATATGGCCTAGAGTAGAACAGAAATGATTTTTTGAGAAATTTGATCCTCACTGTAAAACTGCTGGGATATTCAGGAGTTCTTACGGAACCTATTCAAGAATGGAATTTCCTGGTACTCCTTAAAAGGGAATTTTGAGTCACAGAGGCTAAATAAAGACTCAAGTGTATCCTGTAATTTTTATTATTTTCTAGCTATCAAAATTTATAGCACAGTGTTATGATTTTTCATCTTTGGGTTTTGTTAATGTTTGACTTGCCTATGGCAATGCTTGCATGAGTTTTCTACACTTCTAAGCATTGCTGGAGTCTATTGCTGTGTTGAAGGTGCCTAACACATTACATTATGAGGGAACAGGGACTAGTGCATTTAAACAAGGGCATGTTAAATATGGAATAACAAGCCAGAGCATTCCAGTCAGATATGTTAACCAATCACTTCCTGTCCCTTCCCCTTTGCTACATCTAGACTTACTGAGTGCCAGTCACACACCTGGAAAAAACTTCTTGCTTGACTCCCAGTAGGGTTCTCGGGGCCAGGAGCCAATCAAAATGATTGACAGTTTAGCCCAGGAGCATCCACTAAACCACAACTATGAAAGCAGACAGAATTCCCATAAGACAAATGCTTTTCTGGATGTAATCCAGTGATAATAATCTATTAAAACAAGTTGTCTTATCTTATGAGTTAACTTGAAAAGAGAAGTGGATGCAGGGTGAATTGCAAAATGTTTGCACATGTAACTTCAGTTTATTTAATTTTAAATAATTAGGGCATGGCATTGATTAGTGCTAATTGGAGTTGTGTTGGGCTGAAAGAATTATCCAAAATATGTTTTGAAGACTCATGAGAGATTTTTTCAGTAATTCTTACTTAAATCTAGGAGTTATTAACATTGATATTACTAAAATCAAAGATCTACATCTTAAAAAATACTAGATTTTAACCCAGTTTGAAATGGTTAGCAATATCATTCTTCAATGATAGCTACAAAAGCTGGACATGCTAAAAAGGGAAGATTAATGGGGAGAATTTTAATGGTCCTCAAAATAGGTATTTAATAAATGCAGAATTTTTTTTCAAACTAACTTAAAGTCAGATCAAATTTTGGGTTGTATTAAAGTCTTGTTTCCTGGAGAAGGAAATGGCAACCCACTCCAGTATTCTTGCCTGGAGAATCCCATGGACGGAGGAGCCTGGTGGGCTACAGTCCACGGATCGCAAAGAGTCGGACATGACTGAGCAACTTCACTTTCACTTAAAGTCTTATTCATGTAGAAGACAAATACTGCAGTGGTTACATAGGTTTCACAGTTGTCAAATTCCTTTCTGTCTCCAAATCTCGTGAAGTTGGCTATGAACTTTCTGAAGCACCTCATTTCACATATATAGTCTTTAAAAATCAGTGTATGATTAAAATTTAATTTCAAATCTCACATTAAAAGAGGGAAAAAATGAAATTAGATGAATAGCATTTACACAAAGATTTCATCTGTTTAGATTGGTAGCTGCTACCAAAAGGCTCCCAAAATTGCATTTTGCCAAGTTGCTTCTGGCAAGAAGACATACTTGAAGAGGCCATCAGAACAGAACTTGAACTAAAAAAACTTGCTTGTATTTTCATCTGTTCCCAAACATCTGGCTCATGGCCACTTGGCATCTATATCAATCATTTCTGTGTCTGCATAATATGAAACATGCAACTAGTTTATTATTCATAAAGTAAGTATAATACAAGGGAGCCCTTTTGATGATTAATTTCAGCTAATAAAAGCATGCATTTAAAAATGCTTATTTGATGGTACAAATATTGGTGCTCTTAGAAAAGCCATCCTCTTTATTTATAATAAGTATTGCCATCTAGGTTTACTATTTCCATAAGAAATTCTTTTTTAGAGTAATAACATGCATAGATATGAGAGATGACTCTTCAGTTCAGTCGCTCAGTTGTGTCTGACTCTTTGCAACCCCATGAAGTGCAGCACGCCAGGCCTCCCTGTCTATCACCAACTCCCGGAGTCCGTCCAAACCCATGTCCATTGAATTGGTGATGCCATCCAACCATCTCATCCTCTGTTGTCCCCTTCTCCTCCTGCCCTCAATCTTTCCCAGCATCAGGATCCTTTTCAATGAGTCAGCTCTTTGCATCAGGTGGCCAAAGTATTGGAGTTTCAGCTTCAGCATCAGTCCTTCCACTGAACACCGAGGACTGATCTCCTTTAGGATAGACTGGTTGGATCTCCTTGCAGTCTAAGGGACTTTCAAGAGTCTTCTCCAACACCACAGTTCAAAAGCATCGATTGTTCAGCGTTCAGCTTTCTTTATAGTTCAACTCTCACATCCATACATGACCACTGGAAAAACCATAGCCTTGACTAGATGGACCTTTGTTGGCAAAGTAATGTCTCTGCTTTTTAATATGCTGTCTAGGTTGGTCATAACTTTCCTTCCAAGGAGTAAGTGTCTTTTAATTTCGTGGCTGCAATCACCATCTGCAGTGATTTTGAGAACTCAAGGTATAGTTTTTGTTTTTGCTCACATCACTCATTCTTGGACTCAATTTTTGGTTTAAGGTATTTTGAACAACTAGCCTTAGGTTACTGCTGACATCACTACTTTGCTGCTCCTCACATCTCTTTCTGTAGTCAATGGAAGAAATCAAATTGTCCACCCAAAAAAGATCTGAAGGTAGAGTTGTTTTGTTCTGTAATGGAGTCTAGTAACCATAACTTTGCTTCCTACTCTGATCACTTGAAAATCTGGCATGGGTGTTTACTTATTCCGTTTGTCTTTAGACAGAGGTAAGGGAAGGAGAGATGATGATGCTCGTTCTTGCTTAGTAAGCCCAGAGTGTTCTACTCAAGTGTTCTTATTGAAGAGTCCAGTTCTCTTTATCTGTTCTGAATGACTAATAATTATTATGTCTGTGTTTGTGCCAGAGTGTTGTCTGGGAATTTCTGAATGGTTGTAATATTGAGAAAATTTGAAAAATTGATGGATGTTTTCCCAGGTGAAAATTTTCTTTCAAAGACTCTAATTACTCTGTTTCCCAATCAAAAAATGAATATTATATCAGTGAGCATTTTGTGAATATAGACAAAGTCCACCTGAGGATTGTATAGATAAAGGGCTACATTTTTAACCTTGAGAATAAGTAAATGAGCACTTGTTCATTTACACATTGAATTTACTCTTCGTATCTAGCAGAAGATAAGTATAATTACAGAATGGGAACACATTTCCATGCCAAGACATTAAGCATTAAAATTATGCTTATTAATGAAAACCTACCTATAAAGGTACGTGTGTGTTTTGTTTATATACATATAAAATCTTTATTTTCTTATTGGTGTCTTTTGTATCTTTGTAGGAAAACTCCCACATGCATTAAAGAGCTGTCTATTCTCTTTGAGAGAAGACTGCTGTATCTTGGCCTCCCCACTGAGTGAAGTCTCATTATAATTTGTCTCTTTATGTTTCCAAAATGCTGGCTCACATGCTTACCTCATTAATGAGACTGGAACGCATCTCATAATGGCTAGTTTGTGGCACTAAAGCCACACAGAGTTAAAAGAATGTTGCCCTTTAATCCATTGGCACAGGAAATGCATTTGCAGTACAGTTGTCCACTTGAGAGATTGATAGAAAAAGAGTTCCTTTTCCCAATTCTGTTAATTTTGAGCACTTTTATTTTCTTTTTGATTTCTCCCCCCTGTTGTGTGTCATCTTAAAATATAGGGAAAGCACTTTAGTAAGAACCCAAAGTGTTTCAATAGTCAGAGAGGTGTCTTCTTTGGTTTAAAGCATTTTTTGTTTCTTAGGTCACGAGGCTATTTTCTTCACATATTTTCTTCATAAAGGCTGGATTGTTTCATGGCTAACCTGATTTGACCACAGCGCACTGCCTGGTGGGAAGCGTTAAACCTCTTATTTTAAGCTAAACAAGATTACTCTGAAGGCTGGCATTAAGGGGGTAGCTTTTAGTGTAATGGTTTAGGGGCTGTGGCACACCCGTGCACTTTCAGTAATGAACTCTTTGGGTACTTCAGTCTCTAATAGTTAGCTCTGGAAGTAGCTCGCCGTGGGCGCACAAGGAATTGCTAACTGCTTAATTTCCCCATGTTAGCTTAATGAAGAAGAATGGGTCACCATGCCAACCAAAACACCCTAGCCATGGGTTTAGAAGCGTCCTTCCCAGGGTATTTGCTTCTCTTTTGGAGGTTTCTAGTAAAACAAAAGATGTGGAATGCCAGACAAAACACAAAACAGGATTTGAAATCAGTATATCATCTCTCATACAGTCCATATAATCAGCTGTGAATATTTAACCTGAATTCAGTGGTCATTTACTTTATTCTTTTATACTGTCCTTTTAATTTTGAAGACATGTAAAATGTTAACAGACATTTATGTTGATGTTAATTTTTCAGTTAATATTTCTTGGCTCCTAGATATTGACCCATCAAAGGCCATCTATTTAATTTCATTTGGTTTCTAGCAACTCTTACTCTAGTAACAACCATTCTTTAGAATAGTCTTTATTTTTTAGGACAGTTTTATGTTTACGGAAAAATTGAGTACAACAGAGTTCTCATATAGTCAAATATAATTTTGCCTGTTATTGACAGCTTACCCTAGTGTAGTGTATGTGTTACAATTAATTAACCAATGCTGATACATGCTATAAAGTTCATAGTGTATTCAGATTTCCTTCATCTTTTCTTTATGCCCTTTTTTTTCTGTTTCAGGATGCCATTTAGGATAGCTCATTACATTTATTTGTCATGTCTTCGTCAGCTCCTCTTGGTTTTGACAGTTTTGCAAAACTTTACTTTTGATAAACGACAATTTGAGGATTCCTAGTCAGGTAGTTGGTAAAATGTTCTCCATTGGAATTGGCTTGATGTTGTTCACATGATTAGACTGGATTTTTTGGTTTTGAAAGGAAGCACACAGATAAAGTGACATTTTGATCACAGAATATCAGAAATGAAGGGTATATTCTATCAACGTGATTTATTACTGTTCAGGTTGACCTTGATCATTTGGCTGAGATAGTGTATGGCACCCCACTCCAGTCCTCTTGCCTGGAAAATCCCATGGATGGAGGAGCCTGGTAGGCTGCAGTCCATGGGGTCGCTAAGAGTCGGACACGACTGAGCGACTTCACTTTCACTTTTCACTTTCATGCATTGGAGAAGGAAATGGCAACCCACTCCAGTGTTCTTGCCTGGAGAATCCCAGGGACGGGGGAGGCTGGTGGGCTGCCGTCTATGGGGTCGCACAGAGTGGGACACGACTGAAGTGACTTAAAAGTGTTTTTCAAGTTTCTCTTGTACAGTTATATTCCCTCGTTCCCATTTTCTCATATCATTTTATTATATCATTTGTCAGTATAGACTCATGGATATTTTATACTTTAGATTATAACCTAATACTACTTTTCTTCTTTTATTGCTGAAATTGTCTGGCTTTGGCCAGGGGAGCTCTTTAAGCATGCTCCTGTGTGCCTTTGACCCTTTTCTGCATCCTGGTGTGTGTGTGTGTGTTTGTTGAGCACTTTTTTAGTTTCTAGCACTAGAAGATTCTCCAGGCTCACCTTCTTCTGTATTTCCTGGCCCAGGCCTAAAATCAGTACATTTCTCCAAATAACTTTGGTTCTGCTTATTGGAAAATGGTATTTGAAATCAAGATGTGAACACTAGCTAACACCTTTTAAGGAATAACTAAAACAAAATTTTAAGTAAAATTAAGGAGTTTTCAACTATACTTAAATGAAAGAACAATAGATGGTCATCTTAGATTTTTTTCTCTTTATATCACATTTAAAAATAATTTTTAATCTCCATTTTCTCCAATGTTAGCTAGTATCACATGAAGACATATCACATGAAAAGAAAATTTCAAATAAGCTAATAGTTGTGATTGAAATTTAAAAAATCCTGTTGGTTTTGGTTGCTTTTTATTACCAAATTAATCCAAATATATTTGGTTTTAAACTTTGGATAAATATCATGTGTTATTCATGTGTTATTCAGTGTATCACATACATGAATATGCTTTGAAACTCTTTGGATTTTTATATGGCCATACTCTTCCTTTCATGAAAATCTTGTTCGATAAGTTATAATCTTGTCTAAAAAGTCTGTACATTTTCATCAGTGAATTTTAATCTTTATCTGATTTTATGAAGCTTCTCAATATTTGCCTGGATATAAGGAATACTTTAATACATGGCCAAGCTTAATAGAAAGTATTATGGTATATTATAGAGTCAGCTTGAATAAATGAAAAAATTCCTTATAATATAAAGTGTTAAGTATTTTGCTAACATTTTTTTTTCTTTTTTTTTAATGTACTAACATTTTTTTAATGCTCTCAGTTTTTAAATTCTTTCCTCACAAAGACTGGATGAACCTACCCATTGAACCTCTTTATAATTTTGAAATATCAAATATTAAAATTGTTTTATCTTGTAAGTTGGTATAGAAAAAGGTTTCTGATGTTGTATATAGGGTAATTATTAATAAGGAAAACAATTCTTTGTTTGAAGGGAAACAGAACTACCCTGACAACTTGATTATGGCAAAACTGATTAATCTCAGAATATGTTCTAGAAAAAAAATTCCAATTATACTTTTAGCCAAACATTCCTTCTTGTCATGTATTCAGAAAAATCTGTTTTGGGGTTAATCTCCAGTGAGAACTATTTCAGAAAGGAGAACAGTGAGAAGAAATCCTGTATTGTTGATATAACAAAAGCTTATGACTTCAGTGATGAATGGTGGATTCAAAATAGAGGATGCTCAACTTTTGTTATGTCTGTATAGTCTTTTCTCTCAGTTATTCTTATAACTTTCAGATACTGATTTTTATCTACTTTATTATTACCACGCTACTATCATTGCCAAGGGCTTAATTTGGAATTAAATGAGCCTTGTGCTTAAGTAATTTATTTTCATTAGTTTGCCAAAAAGTGAGTCTCATGATGGTTTTAATACTCTAAGGCGGAATGTTTACATTTTTCTTTCATTGAGTCTGAAACAATTCTTTTCAGTTTCCTTTTTGTCTCACAAAATGTGAGAGCAGAAGGCAGTATTGGAACTGCCATCACGAATGGTAGTTTTCCTTGAACAACATAGAGGGGAGCTGTTGTAATTGATTTTTGCTTTTCTCTTATATTATTTCATTAGTCAAAGATTCCCATAGAGGGGGAAAAAAAATCACTGTATGGCTTCTATAAAGACATCACCATTCATTTATGTGGCAGGGTCTTCTCATCAGCTTTGCCTTCATATTTCAGGTGATGTGTGGAAAAGACTTTGATATTTTATGATAAATTTCTCATTATTTGGTTAAGCTCTAGCTACATCCTTTTATTCCATTAGTATCCAAAGATGAGAGATAAAATTGTCAGCTATGAATTTTATCTTCCTACCTGATTTCCATTCTGTGATTTCCTATTTGACAGTTCCAGAAAAATCTCTAAAATTTTGTGATTAGAAACACATAATTCTTTACAGTGAAATGGAGATTAGATCTGGTTTCTGTTTTTATGTTAAAGGAGAATTTAAAAAAAAAGAACATATTTGAATTTGTAGAGAAATTAGGCTTTCATGAAGCAGATTTATATCATTCTGTAAGTAGATAGTGAATTAAACCATGAAGGAACCCTGTCCATTCAATAATTGACATAAAATATGTTTGCTGATAATTTTCTTAGGCATCTAGTCATTTTCCCATTCTTAATTCTACTTTTGGAATGAAATTGTAGTCAGAAGAGTGTTCCTCCAGAACATATGTCATTGCTTTTTTGTGTACTCTTCATGGAGAGAGATTGAGACAGGCAAAAAATGTTATGATATAAAGGTGACAAGGCCAACTTTCTGTATATGATGATAACCAAGCTGTTTTTAAATAGCCTTGGAGTTGTGCAATATTGTTTAATTTATAGCCCTTCATAAGGGATTAGGAATGAGGATTTAGCATAACAAGATTCAAAATGTGTGAGATGATAGGTTTAAATAGACTTTTGGTTTGAGGGTCAGAGTTAGTTTAAGAATAATTTATTTGAATACCTACAAATGTCAGAGTGTATATTAACTTCTGGGAATTCAAAGATGTGTCAGTTATTTTACCCCAGATATAAAAGAGTAGCATAACATTTTCATAATTTTGTATGCCAGTTAGGGTGTATTGTGAAATTAAGAGATTTTCTAGGAAAACTAGGGTAAAGATTACAAAATAATTATAGATTAAATAGGGACATGGAAAAGATCTTTTAATTAAGGAAATTAAAATAGCTACCATAATTATTAAATATAGAAAATTATAGTACTAACACATCACATACGTAAGTGCCTGTAACCAGAATTTAGATTTGTTAACATTATTTGTATATTTCAAAGCAGAAAAATTCTCTTTTAAACTCAAGAAATATAAGTTTAGGCATAACAGATCTTTGGACCTTTTGTTTTCTGTAATAAATTTTGAGGGGCTATGAATAAATAGCAACTACTCAGAAATTTGAAGCTACCTTTTTTTCTTACCCATCAGTCCATCTCCCTGCCATATCCTGTCCCAGATATTTCATCATCTTATGTTTGGTTTAATTGTTTCTAGACTTGGAAAAAATAAACCAACAAAAAACCTTTATAAACATATGTATGCATTTGTGAAAAAACAGTATTATTTCCTGAATGGCTAATATGATTTTATAATATGCATATTTTACACAATGGTTTTTCACTAGCTATGTTAGTATAAAATGATTTGTTTGCCTTATTGCTATACAGTATTTTTCATGTTGATATATATTTATATAAATATATGTAGCTGTATACTATATATAGAGATTATATAAATGCTTTTTCTTTTAATTACATTATATATTAGATCATATGATCATTACCATAATTTATTTTCATATTGATATAATGAAGTTTTTAGTTCTTTCCTTATTTTTGCTTTTATTAACAATGCTTCATTAGATGACATTGTATTCAGATCTAAGAGGTTTTATTAAAGAGTATATAACTAAATTCAGATGACCAAATGATAGGGGATACAAATTATTAATTTCCCTAAACACGTCCAAATTTCCCACCCAGTTTGCACAATTTATGTTTTTTTTCCCCAGTGTGTGGTAGTTCTCACTTCAGCACAATTTCAGGGACTTTAATATCCAGGTCTTTTTTTCTTTTTTTTTTTTTGCTTAAGTTTATTTGAAGTATGTTCTTTCCACTTCAGCTTTCACTGATTATTGAGATTGAGCATCTTTTCACATATTTACTGTTCTCTTTTCTCTGAATTTCATGTCTGTAGTTTCACACCTGTATTTACTATTGGATTATTTGCTTTTTTGTGGTACATGTTTAGAAGACTCTTTTTTTTTTTTTTTTCTAAGAACAAACCCTTTGTCTTCTGTATGCTGCAACAAGACTTGAATATTTCAACCCTGAATTCTACTTATTCCAAAGATCTCAATTTCTTTGTAGCCTGACCTTCATGGCACTCATTTGTTACACTAGGAATTCAATTTGTCCCAGAGCCTGAAAGGAAGCATTATTTACATTTCATTATGGTTCCTTCATTTAGCGTGTGAGGAAAATATGCCTTAGACTTTGTGAAATGAAAGCTAGAGTCCAACAGTATTTTCAGTGGTAATAGTAAGTATTAGACTTGAGCAAATATTCGATGATTCTCAACCTTGCCTATGTTATAATCTCCTGTGGAGATTTATACTAGAGCATCAGTATTTTAAAAGCTCACAGTTGATATTGATCATCCTTTAGGTTTGAAAACTATCATTGAAGTCACTATGATCCTTCTCCTTCCAAAGTATTTTTCTAGACAAAGTAGAATATGTGAAGCTCCAAGAATACATGGGCTCTCATTTCTTCTTACAGGTGTATATCCAGCACTAAAAGAAGAGTGTCTGCCACGTAAAGAAACCTTTGTCTTGAATGAACTGATTAGACTTTTTTTGTTAAATTGCAATCATTTTACAGTGCTCTCAATCATTGGTTATATCCAGATCATGTTTAAATGTCCCAGAATTTAGAATCTCATCTTCTGTATGTGGTGGTTTACCAGTTTTGACTTTCAAGTCTAAGGTGGCAGCTCATCAGAATTCTCATGCCTTATCTTGGGAACACCTGTGTTGAATAATTTTGCTGCTCCGCTTGGAGAACAAAACAGTGCAGAGGTGCTGAGGCTAATCACATGGTCACTTGGCTCCTAGTTGTAGCTCAGTCAAAACTGTTAATTTAACTGAATCCATAAATCAGAGTTTAGCGACCAAAATCAAGAAATACAAGCTTTCCATCTCCACAGGATTAGTGAATATGAGGTTAGAAGAGAGACTTGGTTTTTATCAGAGTCCCATTCTTATAGATAATAATTTAAACAAAATTCTATGAGAAGGCATTAAAGAGACTTGAAAGTCACCATTTCAATCTTTGGCTACCACTTTTTAAAGTATGAACCTACCTCAAGGCTTTAGAAATTCTTCTACTTTTAAAATTTTAGCCTTAATTCTCTTTAACGTATTAGCTCAGTTTTCCTTCCATAGTGTCGTTTATTTAGCCCACGTAGATTTTGCCATTATGGGAGAATGAACATATGGAATGTCTCACTTCAGAACCTTTGGGTCTCTTGATCCTGGTTATTATGTCAGTTGTTTAGATTAGAGACTGTACACGAAAATGTTTTAAAATGTAAAATATGTTAATGCACATTTTATTTTTCAGGCTTTTTCATTTCTCTCATTTTCTCAGCACTTAGCCTTACGGGTTCCCAGGTAGTTCAGAGGTAAAGAATCTGCTTGCCAATGTAGGAGACACAGGAGATGCGAGTTTGATTCCTGGATGGGGAAGGTCCCATGGAGAAGAAAATGGCAACCCTCTCCAGTATTCTTGCAGGGATAATCCCATGGACAGAGAAGCTTGGCGGGCTACAGTACATGGGGTCGCAAAGAGTTGGATGAGACTGAGCATGCATGCAGCCTTCTTATATAATATTTATCATTGAATTGTCTTCATTACTCACATCTTTATTTTGTAGTTGAGTGTATTGATATTTTCTTCCATCATAATTAAGACTAGAATCATTTAATCATATCTTAGTTTGTAATGTTTATAATACTTTATTAAAATTTAGCATAATGATACTTTTTTAAAAAATTAATAAGATAGTTTTGCCTTATGACATTTCTATAAGAATCAAAATTATATAATCATTAAAGCTAACTTATGATTATATAATCATAATTATGTAATCATTAAGACTAATTTATGCTGAAGTTGAAGCTCCATTACTTTGGTCATGTGATACGAAGGTCTGACTCATTTGAAAAGACCCTGATGCTGGGAAATATTAAAGACAGGAGGAGAAGGGGACGATGAAGGATGAGATGGTTAGAGGCATCGCTGACTCAATGGACACAAGTTTGAGCAAGCTCCGGGAGTTGGTGATGGACAGGGAAGCATGGCGTGCTGCGGTCCATGGGCTCGAAAAGAGGAGGACATGACTGAGGACTGAACTGAACTGAAGACCAGCTTATTCTGGAGTTTCATAACCAGCAAAGAAACCTGGTTACTTACATTTCTCTCCCCATGTAATGCTCTTACTCCCTTACTTTTCTTGCCTGACTGTAGCTGTTTTTGTAATGCCTTCTTCCTCCCCTTCATCTTCTCTGCTTACCCCCACCAGAAGATACTGTCGTAGAATGGCCCTAGTTATACTCAGAGGACTTGGTTAATACTCAGTTACAAAATGGACTTTTGGTACAAATTCAAAGTTTAATTGTTTTCCCAGATCTGTCTTCTTTATGATAAATTGGTACCTTGCCTCATTTGTCTTTGCCAAATAATATGTTTGTCCTTTGTGTAATCTAAGAATATTCAATTACGTGATTGATCTAACAAATTATTACAACTTTTATGGTTTCATGAGTTTTCTCCCTTAAAATAAGAAATTTTAGAACTTTTACTGGATGGAATTTTAGAGGAGCAAAGGAATGGTTTGTAGAAGTTATCCTTAGATAAAAGTGTGTCTTCAAACATTGGCTTTTGCTAGGACAGACCTGAAATGGAAAGACTGGTGGCTAATGAACACATTTCTCCTCCATCATTAAAAATTCTATTTAGCATTACATGAATTAATTTTGAGCAGGAATCTGCCACAAATGTTTTAAAACTTGTTAAACAGTTAATTTTAGGCAGTTAATTCTGTGAATTTAGCATTAACGTGTGTGTATGTTAGTCACTCAGTCATGTCTGACTCTTTGCAACACCGTAGACTGGAGAAGGCAATGGCACCCAACTCCAGTACTCTTGCCTGGAAAATCCCATGGATGAAGGAGCCTGGTAGGCTGCAGTCCATGGGGTCGCTAAGAGTTGGACACGACTGAGCGACTTCACTTTCACTTTTCACTTTCATGCATCGGAGGAGGAAATGGCAACCCACTCCAGTGTTCTTGCCTGGAGAATCCCAGGGACGGTGGGGCCTGGTGGGCTGCCGTCTATGGGGTCGCACAGAGTCAGACGCGACTGAAGCGACTTAGCAGTAGCAGCAGCAGACTGTAGTCCACCAGACTCCTCTACCCATGGGATTTCCCAGACAAGAATAATGGAGTGGGTTGCCATTTTTTTCTCCATGGGATCTTCCCCACCCAGGGATTGAACCTGAGTCTTCTGCATTGTAGACAGATTCTTTACTGACTGAGCCACCAGGGAATGATCTGACATTAATGAAAAATTTCTATTTTGGGGAGTTTGAGTTTGAGGTACCTAACGTATTTCTGACTGTGCCCAGTAGGCAGTTGGGTAAATGACTATGAAGATGAAGAAAAGTTAGGATGATGTCATTAGTATTTAATAACAATTGGTAATATCATGATCCTTGCTGACATAGGTTCAGAGTAGAGATGGAGCAGATGTCCCAGATGGGTTCTGTGGCTTCTAGCAAGTAGAGCTGGGGTGAATGAGAGACAGTCAGAGGAGGAGAGTTCAGTGATGGTTGCATCATATGATAAGACACTATTTTCATAGAACTTGTACATGCTCAAAATACATTGCTTTGTGGACTAGGATTTTTTCTTTTTTGGGGAGGAATGTAATTGACATTTAACATTGAATTAGTTTTAAGTATACTACATGATGATCTGATATGTGTATATATTGCAAAATGAATACCACAGTAAATTTAGCTAACATCCATCAGCACAAACACACAAATTTCTGTTTTTTTCTTGTAATAACAACATTTAAGATGTATTCTCTTAGCAACTTTCAAATATTCAATACAGTGTTTTTAACTACCATCCCAATGCTATATATTACATCTCCAGAACTTATTTATCTTGTAGCTGGACATTTTTTTTTTTTTTTTTAACTTTTGACTATCTTTACCCCTTCACCCATTTTGGCTGTTCTCCCAACCCCTGCATCTGGCATTCCCAATCTGTTTTTATCTACAAGTTCAGTTTTGTTTTTTTTTTTGATATTCCACCTACTAGTGAGGTCATACCGTGTCTGTTCTTCTCTGTCTGACTAATTTCACTTAGCATAATGCCTGCAGGGTCTCTTGTTGCTGTTGACCGAACTTAAAGTTTTATGGTTGAGTAATACTCCGTTGTACATATATAGCACATTTGCTTTATCCATTCACTCGTTGATGGACACTTAAGTTGTTTCTCTGTCTTGGCTGTTGTAAATAATGTTGCAGTAAATAGTGATTATGGGTGTGTAGGCATCTTTTCTAGGTAGAGATTTCATTTTCTTTGGACAGATGTCCAGAAGTGGAATTACTGCATCATATGGTAGTTCTATTTTTAATGTTTTGAGAGGCCTCTGCACTGTTTGCTGTAGTGGCTGCGCCACTTGGGATTCCCATCAGAAGTGCAGAAGTGTTCCTTTTTCTTCACTTTCTCACCAGTACTTGCTATTTCTTGTCTTGTTGATAAGTCATTCTTATAGTTGTGAAGTGATACCTCACTGTGATTTTGATTTGCATTTCCCTGAGGATAAGTGACTTTGAGCACCTTCTCCTATACCTTTTGGTCATCTGTATATCTTCCCTGGAAAGATGTCTATTCAGATCTTCTGTCCATTTTTAAAAGATTCTTGTTTTTTTCCCTTAAGTTATGTGAGTTCTTTATATATTTTGTATATTAACCCCTTACCATATACATGACTTGCGAATATTATCTCAAATTTTTAGTGGTTTGACTTTTTATTTTGTTTGATGGTTTCCTTTGCTGTACAGAAGCTTTTTAATTTGATGTGGTCCCACTTGTTTATTTTTGCTTTTGTTACCTTTTATAGGTTTTTTAAGCAAAATATTTGGCATATCTTTGTATGGTTCCAGGCACCTTTCTGAATGTCTTTGAGGAAGACAGTTTTATATAGTGCCAGAGTGTGTGTGCTCATTCTGTTTGATCTCAGCGAGAGATCACATTAGCAGTGAATCATTAAAGTTGGGAAATGGTGTCGGCTCTTCTCCCTTTCCACTGCCTCTTCGGAACTTAAATTGAGGTCACTAAATTCTTATTTTGGTTGAAAGAGTTTGCCAGAAATTTCTTATTAACAGTGATGCCCTTTGGCCTCCCTCCCTCAGTTCTGTCTTTTTATTAAAGCCATTTTACTTTTAAAAAGTTACCATTGACATGGAAATTTAGGATTCATGAGGAGTCTTATTAGATGTTTATTATCACTGATGTCACTGAGAGCCCAGTTTATAAATTCTGCGAAGAGATCAAGATAGTTAAACAGGGACTGGCATAGACATACCACAGTTCCCCTTGTTATATGAAGGTATTTGTTCCTGTGAAAAGTTTTTTAAGTTGAAATGCTGCTGCTGCTGCTGCTAAGTTGCTTCAGTCGTGTCCAACTCTGTGCTATATTACCTTAGGAAACATCTTGGTAGCAGATGTAGAAAATAAATGGAGATGAAGTGCAGATGGTCCCTGAAACAGTTTAAAGCCGTGGCAGCTTGATGTTGAGTGTAGTTCCTGGAGAAAACGCTTGGTGATTCCACTCTGTTTGGGGTATGCGCTGCCTCTCTAGATGGCTCCCTGCAAAAACAAATGCAGAACCTGTTTTCACTTTTCACCTTTTTTTTTTTAAAGTGAAAATCCTCTTTGCATTTGTGTTGTTGTTGCTAATGAGAATAGGTACTAATTTAGGTCTTTTGTAAAAGCAAAGTGGCATTAAGTGAACATTTGAAAATCAGGGTATACCTGTAGCTAAATTCTCTTTTTCCTTTGAGCCATGCAGAATCCTGTCAACTTCATGTTTTTTGGCATGCCTGCTCTTTGTTTTCCCCAGAATCTAAACTATAAAATGAAAGAAGACATTTACTAGATGTCTACTATATTCCACATACAGTGCTGAGTATATTGTGGTCTCATTTTGACCTAATACCAGTTTGGGGAGGGAAATATTTTCAACCCATTTTATAGAGGTCAAGAAATTGAGGCTCTGGTTACTGGTATTTAGCGAGAAACAAGAGGAAAAGATACTCATGAAAAATTGTATACAGAATTGGATTCCATAGTCAATTTTTTAAAGCTTACAGGAGCCATAAGCATGTTTAAAGGAGATAGAAACAAAGTCATGTATTTGAAACCTAATACTCTGTTTTTAGTTGTCCATTTAAAGATACTTTTCATTTTTAAATGATCTGTTCCTGTGCCGTATTGATGATGATCTTAATTTTTTCCCCCTCTCTTTTGGTTTCAGAGGAAGAACTTGTCTCTTTTTCTCAGCATTAGTTTGTTAACTTTCTGGGGAACTTCCCTTTTGGGTGCCCGTTTATACTGGATGGGAAACAAACCACCAAGCTTTTCCAACTCTGACAACCCAGCTGCTGATTCGGACAGCCTCCTGGCTCGCACGCTCACCTTCTTCTACTTGCCAACCAAGAACCTTTGGCTGTTGCTATGCCCAGATACCCTCAGTTTTGATTGGTCAATGGACGCCGTGCCTCTGCTCAAAACAATTTCTGATTGGAGAAACTTACACACTGTGGCCTTCTATACTGGACTCCTCCTCCTTGCCTACTTTGGTTTGAAGAGCCCAAGCATAGAAAGAGAATGCAACGGGAAATTTGTAACAAATGGCAAGCAGAATGCAAATGGACATAGCTGCCATTCAGAGGTGGAGTACGGGAACTCAGAGATTAAACCCAGCTTTGCATCCAAAGTAGAAAATGGCATTAGAAACAATGCATCGCAGAGAACACAGCTTCCTTCTACGGAGAACATAGTTGTTCTGTCTTTATCTTTATTAATAATACCCTTTGTTCCTGCCACGAACCTGTTTTTCTATGTCGGCTTTGTAATTGCAGAGCGAGTATTGTATATTCCTAGTATGGGCTTTTGCCTCCTCATTACAGTGGGTGCCAGAGCCCTTTATGTCAAAGTCCAAAAGAGGTTTCTCAAGAGCTTGATTTTTTATGCTACAGCTGCATTAATTGTTTTCTATGGACTCAAGACGGCGATCAGGAACGGAGACTGGCAGAATGAGGAAATGCTGTATAGGTCAGGGATAAAAGTAAACCCAGCTAAAGGTAATATTTTATTTTATGCTTTTACCTGGATGGTTTACTCTTTCTGCCTTTTTATATCTTTCCTTCTTGCTTTTTAACAGTGTTAAGAAAGAAGAGGTTCTTGTAATACTTACTTGAACATTTTCTTTTTTTTTTTTCTTTGAGAGATAATTAATGTGACCATTTTAGAGACTACCGTTGTCCCATATTTGGAATAGGGAAATGTTTTCCTAAGTTCCTGACTATACTTGTCCAGAGGAGTTAGAGCTCCTATTGTGTAAAAATATTGACTGTCGTCAGAATTTAGAAAAATGCTTGATTTCCACATTTTAAAATAATGATATGGACATCATCTCTTTTCATCATGTAATAAGTCACGTTATCTCACTTAAATACAGTTTAGCCCTTCTGTTTTCCAAGCATCACCTGAGGAAATACCACAAGGCTTACACTGACATTTTTGAAAGATTGGAGATAAGGCTACCTCTGAATCTTGGCATCGTGTCTGTAGGTGTCAGTGTGTGCATGTGTAAGCGTTGAGTCATCCTTAGTTTTGCAGAGGCTAAATTATCTGGATGTTGCCAAGCGGTTTGCACATTCTCATTTGGAAGTAAGTCCTTAAGTCACTTAAGGAAATACACTTTTTACTGTACAGTGAGAAGGCTGAGCATATTTTTCATGATTGCTTTTGATTTAGAAAATTATTTAGCAAATCTCAAAATCTATTGCTAGAGTAGAAAGTAGCCTTTAAAGTGTAAGTGAATAGTCAAAAGCTGTTAATTCAGTGATTTCTCTGGTTTAGGCAAGGAAATGATGACAGAAGCTAGAGAGCAGTTGAATGAAAATAAGTGTACATTTTAAGTACAAAAATATATCATAGTAAATAGTGCCAGCGTCTTGTTCTTCATAAGCTATTTTTTTGTGTGTTTATCCTTTAAATTACGGCAGCTTGCATAATGTTTGAACTAGGCTTTTTCTACTTTTTCCAGCACATTTCTGTACCAGTATTCAAATACTGAATGTGTGAGACTGTTCCTAATGAATGGAATGGCCTGCTGATACCTATCAGGATATTTATCCAAGTATCTAGATGTCCCACAAACAACTCTGGCATTCCTATCTGATTACCAATTTAGAGTTCTTGAACAACTACTCATTTCTTTAAGACAGGGGACTAATTGTCTTTAACTAACTTAAAATGGTTAATAGATTGCAGAGACTTTAATAGGAGCAGAAACATTAAAATTGAGCTGATACATAGCATAGAATTCTTCAGTTCTCATGGAAAACTCTTTACCTTGTGGCTTTTAACATAGTGAGCACTGAACAATTTATTGAATGTCTGCACCTGAATCTTGCTGTAAAAATTTTTGCAATCTGTTCTTTATAGAATGCTTTTCGGCTAGTTTTTCTTCACTGGTACATGAGAATATATAAAACATGGCTAGGTTGCCAGTTTATTTTCCTGCTGTTTAAAAGAGATATACACTGTAAGGAATTAAAAGAAAACCCCGGCATATTTCATCACAGGGTTGTTTGAAGGATTTATTAAATGTATCGGTTAAGTTTCAGGTTAAGCTACTGTAACAAAGAGGCAAGATGGCAGTGGCTCAAAGAAGATAGAATCGTTATTGTTTCACAGCAGTCTAAGCCTGTGTAGTCCAGAGCTGATAAGATGGCGCCGTGGGTCTTCTGGATCCGCACGCCTTTGTTTTTGTTCCCTTGCCATCTCGGTGGGGTCACCCTGTCCAAGTGGTCCAAAATGGCTCAGTGTCACTTCAGCACTTCAGCTAACAGGAAGGGGGACAGAAGGGACAAATGTTGGGTGTTCCCATTCTCTTTAAGAGCATAGCACAGAGATTGCCATCCCATGCTCGCTCCCAGACTCTGGGCCACACCTCACTACAAGGAAGGCTGGGAGAGATCATCTTTATCCTGGGAATCCGAGTGCCCTGCCACACTGTGTTGCTCTTGAGGAAGGGTGGGGCTGATCCTGAGATGCTGCTATAAGTAGCAGTCTCTGTCCCAGGGTAGGTGAAAAAATTCCCCAATATTTTCCAGCATTAGCTACTATACTGTTGACAGTTATGATTCTGACTTTGTTGAAATTATTTTGGTGGCATGGTTAAAATGATTGGTCATTTCTTCATCCATCTGTTCACTCAGTAAAACAGTTATTAAGCACGTCTGATATATTTTCGTGTCTCCTACTACTTAAGAAGTGTGATCGTATTTAAGTACTCCAAATATTATTAGTTAAATGAGTATACAGCTGACCAGTAGTATAAATCCTCTGAGACATCAAAAACTGAATTCCTGAACAACCCCTTTGCCAACCTGTACTCCAGCCAAGTGCTTTACCATCTCAGTTGATAGCAACTGCATTTTCTCAAAAGCTTTGCCCAACGTTATGAGTCATGTATATCTGCTCTTTTTATTTCCTACCCTACATCCATTTCATCAGCAAATCCCCTCTGTTCTGTCTTCAAAAACACATCCAGAACTTGACCACGTATTACCATTTCCACTGCTACCATCATGCCCCAAGTCACCACCATCTTTTATCAGACTAAAAGGCTATAGCGAAATCTCCCTGCTTCCATTTCCTTGCCTTTTACCATGCTTTTGTGAGAGTCAGATGTGATGTTATCAGGTATTAATAATAGGAATTTAGGTAAAAAAGGCTTAATGTGAGTTTTAATGTTAATCTGACCCTGAGTTGGGCTTGCGTTGAATGTTTGCTGTAGATAGAGGCATTGTATTTCCCTGGTTTCCTTTTCTTTTCTATAGTCTTTGGGCTTTAGCCCAAACTTGGAGTCTGTATTTTGCATCTCTTTCTCCTGTAAATTAACCATTTTTATACTGGAGCCCTGCTGGTGTGTTGGTTAAATGTAGGAGAAGGAATGTGTCCTCTTTTTTTTGGTGATTAAATCTTAGTGTCTCCGGGCTGTCACCTTTATGAGAGTTTCTTAACTTTCCTTCTCTCTCCTTCTTGTTGGGACAGGAAAGCCAGAGGGGATGGGAGGGAGAGGAGTGCCTGTCCCCCACAGCCCTGGGAAACAGCTGTGGTAAAGCTGCTTCCCTGGAGGGGCGACCTTTGTTATGAAGGAGGATCATTTCATAAAAGTTCTTTTTCTCCTCCTCTGCAGAGCCAGGAAGGCCTGTTTCTTGGCTTTTCAATGCAAGAACCTGGGAGTTCCTGGGCCCTGAACTAAAACCCACAAAAGAGTTAGATGCTAGATGCCTCTAAGATTAGGGGCTCCAGAAGTTTCTTAGTCTCACTTAAGCTCCACCATATTCAGCCTTCAGCAGGTTACTGAAGGTTAACCAGCCTTCAGCAGGTTATTGCCAGTTACTTATTCCTGTCCGTTTCTCCTCCAGGTAGTCTCATCTCTTTGCAACTGGATCTTCCTTGAGTTTGCCATTTGTTTAGCACATTCTTGTAAGAATGGGAGTGAGGAGGTCCAAGCTTTTTATTCGTCTGAGTTGAACCCCTGCTTCCATTTTTCCATCCTTAGCATCGACCTTTCATCAGCAGCCCTATGATTCTTTTGAAACATAAACTGGACTGTGGTGTTCACTGCTCCCAGTGCTACACTGGCACCCATTTCTCTCAGACTCAAAAGCACACAGGCAGAGACCGGACACTGCAGGCTCCCAGCCTTGCCTTTGCTTGCTTCACTCCAGCCCTCCTGGCCCATATGTTGTGCCTTCTTTATGCCAGGGAAACCCTGGCCTCAGACCTTTGGCACTTGTTACTGCTTTTTCTGGGAATGTGTTTTTTAAGATAGTCTCCCTCAAATCCTTTAGGTCTTTGGTGTGACGTTGCATTATCATTAAGGTGCTTACTGTCAAATTGTCTGCTCTTTGTAAAATCGCAGCTACCCTTCTGCTTCTGCTTTGTCCAGTGTTCCCTGTCCTCTTTCCATACTTTGTTTTTCCCATGACATTTAGGACCATTTGACAGACTATATTTTCCTTATTTCTGTGTTTATTGTTTGAATGTGTTGTTCACTGTACAGTATAATGCATGACACAAGAAGACAAGGAGTTTTGTGTGTGTGTGTTTTTTTTTTTTTAATGCTATGTATGTAGCTACTAGGACAGTGCCTGGAAGAGAGAGGGTTTTTTTGAGTGAATACACTGATGAATAAATGTTAGTCGTAATCCCCCTCCTTAAAAAATTTTAGAACTTATTTAGAGATAAGGTGTATATTTATTAAAGGAAGTGAAAGTGTAAAATATGTTGTTGATGTACCATATCCTTGTTACCAAGTCCAAGCTTGCTCTGCTCACCACACGACAGGCCAATAAATCTGAGAGAAGAGGCGTTGAGGCAAGAAAGAGATTTTAATCAGGGAGCCAGCTGACCTAGAAGATGGCAGGCTAGCACCACAAAATAATCATCTTGTCAGGGCCTGGTTTCCAGGTTCTCTCATAGTTCAGAGATGGAGGGGAGGTGAGGAAACAAAGTAAAATGACTATTCAGTCCTTGAAAATGTCCTTCACAGGTGGTTGACTCAGGTTATCTCCCTGAGGCAGGCCATTATGTATGTTTATAATAACAAAAAAAGGGTTGAAATCGTAGAAGCAAATCTAGTGTAAATTTAAAATTAACGGAGAAGGCAATGGCATCCCACTCCAGTACTCCTGCCTGGAAAATCCCTTGGAGGGAGGAGCCTGGAAGGCTGCAGTTCATGGGGTCGCTGAGGGTCTGACACGACTGATCGACTTCACTTTCACTTTTTACTTTCATGCATTGGAGAAGGAAATGGCAACCCACTCCAGTGTTCTTGCCTGGAGAGTCCCGGGGATGGGGGAGCCTGGTGGGCTGCCGTCAATGGGGTCGCACAGAGTCAGACACGACTGAAGCGACTTAGCAGCAGCAGCAGCAGCAGCATTCCATACTAAGGCATGTTTCATAATAAGAGGGATAGAATTGGGAGTGGAGTTAGTTTTGGACTCCTTGAGCCCCTTCTGTGACATATGCTTCCATTTTGATACAAGGCAAAACTTTTAAAATCCAGGTTCCTGATTTTTTTCTATTTATAACATGCTAATAAATATTCTGGCTCCAGTGACTTCCTTAGCAATTATGAGACTGGTAGTCATCTTCTTTAAGATAGTTTTTTCTTAGTCTGTGATGTTATTTGAGCCTAGCCAAAGATTAGAAATGCTTTAAAGCCAGTCTTATGTAATTGTGTTTGAGATTACAGTTATTTCATTGAGTTAGTTTTTTTTTTTTTTTCTCCTTTGAAAGCCTTTGCAAATTTTGGAGTACTTCAGTCTACTATTACTTCAACAGAATATGATTTTAAGCCTCATGAAGCATTATACATGAAAGCTGCTGCCTTCAGTAATGGGTCGTACAGACAGCTGCCAGTCATTAACTGATTGGATGCAAATGATGATGAGTAGAGCCTGTCATAGTGAGTGTGTTGCTAATTTATGTTTAAATCTGGATAGTAGAGAAATGATAGCTGATTTGGACTATGTAAACCACAAGTCCTATCTCATTATGTGGTTGATAATGTCAGGAAAATACTAGACATAGTTGATTGCTGTAGTTTGCTCATTTACAATGATTCTTTGCATTTTTGTGCTTGGGAAGGAGGAAATTTTCTTTGACTGCTTTAATAAGCAAGCTCATTATTTAATGAACAAGTCAATATATTTATATTATTTAAATATAATAATATTTAAAAGCTTTTTTTTTTAGTGTGTGTTTAAAACACTGTGTTTTATATACTATATTGATAAGTATTTGCTTGGAAAAAGCATTTCTTAATGCATTTCAAAGTGGTTAAATGTATGATCACTTTTCTTTCTTGGCCTCTGGCCTTATCTAAATTCCCATGTATCTTTGGCTCTTACAGAATTTGGCACCATTGATTTCTGCTACTAGGGCTTTCAAGAAACACTACACAATTTTGACTATCTTTCTCTCATTTCCACAGCTGTCTCATCTATGGTTTTGCCTCCTCTTAAAATTTATTCATTCTGCAAGGTTCTGTCCAAAGTGTGCCTTCACTTTGGTTTCTGTATAGAATCCAGAACACTACTTGGGATATATTAGTATGGAGTCAATAAATGTGTCATTGAATTTCCAAGTTACTGTCCCCGTGACTGTAGGACTTCGCCATCTCGGTGATTTGTCTGCGTCTCAAACACATCATCAGTTTTCCCTAAACCACCTATTTGCTGACTTCCTTATTAATTATGGTCATACACAGAGACTTACAAAGTTGTTATGGATAAACAGATCAGTGAGCTCATATACATAAAAAAGGATGATAATGATAGCATAGGGGCAGCATATTTAGTGTGCTAAAAGGCATTTACAGTTTTACAAGTTATAAATTAAAAATCAGATCTGCTCTTTAGAATGGTTGGTTTATTAACTCTGTAGCAATTTGCCTTATAAAACATATTGTGATTTTTTTGTTTAGAAACAATTTCTGAAAATATTTAGGATTAATGAAGCAGGGTTCATCCAAGGAAAATTTAGCATGATAACATTTATTTTAATGTTCTTTTCTAATGTAAATATGTAAAATTATGTAAAATGACCACATATTTGAAATTATAAAGGTGATTATTCACACATCCTATATTTCCTATATTCAGTCCTTCCTTATGCAAATAACAAATATTGTCTATCTAGATATAGAAAAACAGAAATTAAATAGTTGTTTCAGCTGTGCAACATTTGACAGTTTTTCTTTTTTCCTAGATTTCTGTGAAATTGATACCTTTATGTCAGCTTCACATGGTTGCAGATTTCAAGAAACAAGTATGTGGAAGGAGTATCATTTTATTTAGGAAAAAATTGATAGTTTAAGTGAAATCTAAACCACTAAGTCATGTGAAACTTGACTAATTCATTGTGGATTTTATGGTCTAAGTTTTTGATTACCTCTAATTGACTGTGTTCTTTAACTGTGGTATGTTGCAATTAACCAGCTAACTTTGAGATTGTGTAATGAATCTTACTATATTTCTTAGATAATTTGTCAAGTTACAATACTTCTGAGGTAAGATGAGAAAATTTCAGAGGTTCAGATTTTTATGAAAAATAAAATTTAGCCGTTAAGAAGGAAAACCAGTATAATATTTTATAAGACTGTCTTGAGTTAAAAAGGTATAAAATACAAATTTTCATTTTTGACAGAGAGATGTGGTAGGAGATAGCTAGCAAAAAGTTCCCTAAAAGGCTGATTGAGAGAAAAACAATACAAAGTGGAATAAGGTTTCCATAGGGTAAAGAAATTCTGTGTTTCTTCTGCTGCTGCTGCTTTTTTTAAGTGATGTAGGATTCTATTATTTTCTGTTGAGCAATCGTGATACAATTATTATACTAATCAAAAATCACTATAGTAGAAAATGTTTATCATTTTTCACAATCAATAGCCAGACAAAAAATAAAAGATCTTTAATATTGCAAGCCATAATGGGAACATGATTACCTAGCAATATAAAATACATACAATTTGAGGGGTTAAGTAGAGTGATGTGGGAAGTGGAAGTGCATGCACGCACATGTTTTCATCTGCCCAACCAGTGGATGTCTTTTGGCTCCTGCATTTAATCCATGTACATTTAAGGTAATTATCGATATGTATGATCCTATTACCATTTTCTTAATTGTTTTGGGTTTATTTTGTGGAGATCTTTTCCTTCTCTTGTGTTTCCTGCCTAGAGAAGTTCCTTTAGTGTTTGTTGTAAAACTGGCTTGGTGGTGCTGAATTCTCTTTAACTTTTGCTTGTCTGTAAAACTTCTGATTTCTCCATCAAATCTGAGCGAGAATTTTGCTGGGAGGAGTATTCTTCGTTGTAATTTCTTCTCTTTTATCACTTTAAGTATATCATGCCATTCCCTTCTGACTTGTAGAGTTTTTGTTGAGAAATCAGCTGATAACCTTTTGGGAGATATCCCTTGTATGCTCTTTGTCATCTTCCCCTGTTGCTTTTAATATTTATCTTTGTCTTTAATTTTTGTCAGTTTGAGTATTATGTGTTTCAGTGTATTCCTGCCAGGGACTCTCTGTGCTTCTTGGACTAGGTTGACTATTTCCTTTCCCATGTTAGAAGTGTTTTCAGCTATTATCTCTTCACGTATTTTTTCAGGTCCTTTCTTTCTCTCTTCTCCTTCTGGGACCACGATAATGTGAATGTTGGTGTGTTTAATGTTGCTCTGGAGGTCTCTTAGGGTGTCTTCATTTTTTTTTTTTTTTCCTATGTTCTGTGGCAGAGATTTCCACCATTCCATTCTCCAGGTCATTTATCCATTCTTCTGTTTCATTTATTCTGCTCTTGATTCCTTCTAGTGTATTTATTCATCTCTGTTTGTTTGTTCTTTAGGTCTTTTGCATGTGTGTATGCTTAGTTGCTCAGTTGTATCCAGTTCTTTGCGACCCCATGCAATGTAGCCCACCAAGCTCCTCTCTCCATGGAATTCTCCAGGCAAGAATACTGGAGTAGGTTGCCATTTCCTTCTCCAGGGCATCTTCCTTACCCAGGGATCAAACCTGGGTGTCCTGCATTGCAGACAAATTCTTTACCATCCAAACTACCAGGGAAGCTTAGCTCTTTTAGGTCTTTGTAAACATTTCTTGAATCTGCTCCATTGTTTCCCTGAGATCCTGGATCATCTTCACTATCATTATTCTAAATTCTTTTAGAGAAGGTTTACTATCTCCGCTTCATTAGCCCCCCCATCCCCCCCGGGGCTTTTATCTTGTCCTTTCATCTGTGACATGACTTTCTGCTTTTTCATTGTGATTTATGTGATTTATGTGATTTTTGTTCTAGCCACTGTGAGATTGTGCTTCTCCTTGCTTCTTCTGTCTGCTCTCTGATGGAGGAGACTGAGAGACTTGTGTATCCTTCCTGATGGGAGGGACTAGTGGTGGGATAAACTAGGTCTTGCTCTAGAGGGCAGGGTTGTGCTTCAGTTCAGTTCAGTTCAGTTCAGTCTCTCAGTCGTGTCCGACTCTTTGCGACCCCATGAATCGCAGTACACCAGGCCTCCCTGTCCATCACCAACTCCCAAAGTTCACTCAGACTCATGTCCATCGAGTCAGTGATGCCATCCAGCCATCTCATCCTCTGTCGTCCCCTTCTCCTCCTGCTCCCAATCCCTCCCAGCATCAGAGTCTTTTCCAGTGAGTCAACTCTTCGCATGAGGTGGCCAGAGTACTGGAGTTTCAGCTTTAGCATCATTCCTTCCAAAGAAATCCCAGGGCTGATCTCCTTCAGAATGGACTGGTTGGATCTCCTTGCAGTCCAAGGGACTCTCAAGAGTCTTCTCCAACACCACAATTCAAAAGCATCAATTCTTCGGCACTCAGCCTTCTTCACAGTCCAACTCTCACATTTAATCCAGTTATATCCTTGTGATTGGGGTTGTGCTCCCTCCCTGTTAGTTGTTTAGCCTGAAGTGACCCAGACCTGGGGTCTATGGGGTCCATGGTAGGGTTAGTGGCAACCTCCAAGAGGACTTATGCCATGGGGCCCCTTCCAGGACTGCTGCTGCCAGCTCTCCAATTGTGTGGCAAGCCTGCTGACCCATGCCTGCATGAGAGGTCCTCCAGTTCTAGCAGGTAGTATGGTTCAGTCTTCTGCGGGGTCACTGCTCCTTTCTCCTGGATATTAGTCCATGTGAGATTTTGTTTGTGCCCTCCAAGGATGGAGTGTATTTCTCCCAGTCCTGTGGAAGTCCTGTAATCAGATCCTGCTGGCCTTCAAAGTGAGAGTCCTTGGGAATTCCCAGTCCCTTTGTTGGATCCCCAGGCTGGGAAGCCTGATATGGGGCTCAGAACCTTCACAACAGTGGGAGAACTTCTTCTGTATTATTGTTCTCCAGTTTGTGGATCACCCAACTGGCAGGTATGGGATTTGATTTTATTGTGATTGTGCCCCTCCTACCATCTTGTTATAGCTTCTTCTTTGTCATTAGACATAGGGTTATCTTTTTTTGGTGGGTTCCAGTGTCCTCATGTCAATGATTGTTCAACAGATAGGAGCAACTCTGGTGCTCTTGCAAGAGGAGATGAGCACACATTCTTCTGCTCTGCCATCTTGAACTGGAAATCCTGTGTTGTTTCTTCTTAATTTGTCTCTTTAAGTAGAAGAAAGAAATATAAAATAAGGGGGTTGACAAGAATGAAATGAAAATCTCAACCAAAGGATTTTTAAGAAGTAAAATCTAAATTGTTAAGGCACCTTTTAAACATTTGATTCTTGAGTAAGTTAACTGTGGTTTCTCATTGACATGGACTAAGTCACAGTAGTTCAAAAGCATATGGTTTCCTCTAAGAACAGATTAGCACATAAATCTTTTCTTTGGTTCCAGTTCTAATGCCTGCAAGTATAATTTTTCAGGGAAGGAAAAAAGACAACGGACTCAGTAAAAAAGGTCTTATCGTGTATAACAGTCAAGTAGGTGACATATCACTGTGTCTTTGGGATTACCATAACAAAACTTACCGAATCTTTATGGGTGTTTGAAAGCCTTTAACCCTAAAATTAGTGTGGCCTTAGATTGAATATATTTACTAGTGGTTATATTTCAAAGAAACACACTCACATATAATTAAAAGAAGTATGAAGTTATATTATTCTGATTTCCATATTAGTTTTTGTATTTCATTCTTAAAATGTTCTAACTTTTCTTTGCTTCTCTTTTGTTAAACATATATGAGATATTTCATTCATTGAGAAATATATCCACATACCTTGTATTTGAACCACTTAAAGGAGACCACTAAAACAAATAACACATTTTGCATGTTGAAAATAAGCTATTACCAGAATCATTGATGACCCTCCCCCACCCCATACATCTTTTCATTTCAGTTTTGTTGCTTTCACTTGTGTTCTCTTATTTTATGCTAGAATCTCCATTACAATGTCAAACAGAAGTGATGACAGTGGATTTTTATTTCATTCTTTTTAAAGAAAGAATGTTTTAAATATTTCACCATTAATTATGTGCATTTTATGTCTTTCAGTAGACAGCTTTTATCAGTTTTCCTCTTGATTTCTAGTCTAAGTTTTCTTTCTGTGAATTAATTGATAATGATAGACATTTTCCCCACTTAATCTATTTATGTTAATGATTTATATTAATGTTGAACTTACTTTGCATTCCTGGAATATGTCCAAGAATTACTAATTATGTATTATCCAATTTATAGTCTTCTAAATTTTTCACCCATGTTCCTGAGTGAGACCAGTGCTTCTCTTCCCAAGGCTTGAGTTTGTGTGGCTTCTCTTATCCAACCTCTCTTTCGAAGCCAATTAAATCCCAAGCCCTGATTCCTCTTAGTTCCACAAATTTACACAGGGTAAATGCCATCTTCAGAACCTATTAACCTTCTGGACTCATGTTTTTGAGCAGTTTCTAGGTTTGAGGACTCCCCTTACTGTCCCATCAATTAATACCAAGTAGTGGTGGTAAAAGTTGCTTAGTCGTTCTGACTCTTTATGACTCCATGGACTATACAGTCCGTGGAATTCTCCAGGCCAGAATACCACAGTGGTAGCTGTTCCCTTCTCCAGGGGATCTTAGCAACCTAGGGATCGAACCCAGGTCTCCCACATTGCAGGTGGATTCTTTACCAGCAGAGCCACAAGAGAAGCACATCAATTAATATATTCATTGACAAATACTTATATTTTCTATCTAGCATTTTTCAGTTCAGTTCAGTCACTCAGTCATGTCTGACTCTTTGTGACCCCATGGACTACATCACGCCAGACTTCCCTATCTATCACCAGCTCCAGGAGATTGCTCAAACTTATATCCATCTAGTAGATGATGCCATCCAACATCTCATCCTCTGTCGCCCCTTCTTCTCTTTTCCTGTCATCAGGGTCTCTTCCAGTGAGTCAGCTCTTCACATCAGGTGGCCAAAATA
This sequence comes from Bos indicus, assembly GCF_029378745.1. Lineage (NCBI taxonomy): Eukaryota > Metazoa > Chordata > Mammalia > Artiodactyla > Bovidae > Bos > Bos indicus. The sequence goes on from NC_091764.1 coordinate 12,560,373, forward strand.
TTGGAGCTTCAGCTTCAGCATCAATCCTTTCAATGAATATTCAGGACTGATTTCCTTTAGGATTGACTGGTTTGATCTTGCTGTCCAAGGAACTCTCAAGAATCTTCTCCAACCCCACAGTTCAAAAGCGTCACTTCTTCGAGGCTCAGCTTTTTATTATGGTCCAACTCTCACATCCATACATGGGTCCTGGGAAAACCATTGCTTTGATGAGACAGACCTTTGTTGGCACAATAATGCCTCTGCTTTTTAATATGCTCTCTAGGTCTGTCATAGCTTTTCTTCCAGGGAATAAGTGTCTGATAGTTTCATGGCTGCAGTCACCATCTGCAGTGATTTTCTAGCCCAAGAAAATAAAGTCTTTCACTGTTTCCTCTGTTTCCCCATCGATTTGCTATGAAGTGATGGGAACAGATTCCATGACCTTAGTTTTTTGAATATTGAGTTTATTCCAACATTTTCACTCTCCTCTTTCATCAAGAGGCTCTTTAGTTCCTCTTTGCTTTCCTGCCATAAGGGTGGTGTCATCTGCATATCTGAGGTAATTGATATTTCTCTCAGCAATCTTGATTCCAGCTTGTGCTTCATCCAGTCCTGCATTTCGCATGATGTACTTTGCATAGACGTTGAATAAACAGGGTGGCAATGTACCATCTTGACATACTCCTTTCCCAATTTTGAACCAGTCTGTTGTTTCATGTCTGATTCTAACTGTTGCTTCTTGACTTGCATGCAGATTTCTCAAGAGGTAGGTCAGGTGGTCTGATATTCCCATCTCTTGAAGAATTTTCCACAGTTTGTTGTGATCCACACAATCAAAGGCTTTGGAGTAGTCAATGCAGCAGAAGTAGATGGTTTTTTAGAATTCTCTTTTTCTATGATCCAGTGGGTGTTGGCATTTTGATCTCTGGTTCCTCTGCCTTTTCTAAGTTCAGCTGAAACATTGGAAATTCTTGGTTCATGTATTCTTCAAGCCTACCTTGGAGAATTTTTAGCATTACTTTGCTAGCATGTGAGATGAGTGCAGTTGTGCACTACTTTGAATATTCTTTGGCATTGTGTTTCTTTGGGATTGCATTTCTATATAAGGAGAGAATCTCTGAACAAAATTTTACCGCACTATCAGAAAGAGAAGTGCCTAAGAAATATCCATAAATCTGGCATCTGTTAAGGAATGGCTAGCCATGTTAGAAATTATATTTGAGAATAGAGTTTAAGACATAGCTAATATTTTCGAAATTTTAAGTTCTCCTTCAACAAAAGAGAACACTGCTAAAGTCAGTCAAAAAATGTATTAGAGCAATGTTTTAGGCAAAATCAAATTTCTAGTATTTGACTCTTATAAAACACAGAAGGCTAAAGAGCGAAAATATATTCATTTTCTGCTGTAATACAGTTACAGATAATGTCACAGCTATAGCAGATTTTCAGTAAGACACACTTTTCAGTTTTATCCTTATTAATCATGCACATCTATACTTGTGCCCATGGAAGTAAAGGAAAATTCCAGTTAAGTCTTGAGGGATTATGGAAAAATCTGAGATGTTCAAATCATATGATTATTGAAAAAAAAAAAGTTGGATTTAGGAGATTTTATATGTATAACTCAATGGGAAAACAAAGTGTGAGCCCTTTTTTATGCATCAGTTCAGTCGCTCAGTCATGTCCGACTCTTTGCGACCCCATGAATTGCAGCACACCAGGCCTCCCTGTCTATCACCAATTCCCAGAGTTCACCCAAACCCACGTCCATCGAGTCGGTGATGCCATCCAGCCATCTCATCCTCTGAGATGGTCCCCTTTTCCTCCTGCCCCCAATCCCTCCCAGCATCAGGGTCTTTTCCAATGAGTCAACTCTTCTCTTGAGGTGGCCGAAGTATTGGAGCTTCAGCTTTATCATCAGTCTTTCCAATGAACACCCAGGACTGATCTCCTTTAGAATGGACTGGTTGGATCTCCTTGCAGTCCAAGGGACTCTCAGGAGTCTTCTCCAACATCACAGTTCAAAAGCATCAATTCTTTGGTGCTCAGCTTTCTTCACAGTCCAACCCTCACATCCATACATGACCACTGGAAAAACCATAGCCTTGACTAGACGGACCTTTGCTGGCAAAGTAATGTCTCTGCTTTTGAATATGCTATCTAGGTTGGTCATAACTTTCTTTCCAAGGAGTAAGCGTCTTTTAATTTCATGGCTGCAATCACCATCTGCAGTGATTTTGGAGCCCCCCAAAATAAAGTCTGACACTGTTTCCCCATCTATTTTCCATGAAGCAATGAGACCAGATGCCATTATCTGCGTTTCTCATGATGTACTCTGCATATAAGTTAAATAAGTATGGTGACAATATACAGCCTTGATGTACTCCTTTTCCTATTTGGAACCAGTCTGTTGTTCCATGTCCAGTTTTAACTGTTGCTTCCTGACCTGCATATAGGTTTCTCAAGAGAGTGTTAAATTAGAACTCTCCTCTTTTTAATCTTGCATATTAGTATTAATTAAAAAATCTGAATATTACTATCTAGGGGATCTAGTAGAAAACACACATAGGTGCTTACTAAAAAAAATAAATAAGAACCAAACACTAAAAATTTTTATTTAAAAATGATGATATTGTTTCCAAGTAAGATGCTAAAATATAATTTGATTAAATAGTAGAAACAAACACAAACAAAACCCTTCTGGAGGGCAGAACTATATTAGGTCCTTTGTTGAGTCTTGTATTTAGGTGTCTAAATCTCAATAATACTGGCTGCCACTCTGATCAATTCCTTCATGTAAAACATCATGGGATATTCTTTTAAAATATCAGTGTTAATATTTTTCCGAGAGTAATGTAGGCATACATTTTAATTAGGAGAACTTTCTAGGAAAGTTTAGGAAGAAGGAACTGGATTACATATTTAATATAACAGATGAGTGTCAGATTTTGACTAGAACAGAGAACTGAGGTGTCAAGAAACTTTTCTTGGTAAGTGCAGTTCTTTCCCTGGATGGTGGAAGAAACTTAGTCTTACAGTGTGTGGGGCTCTGTGTTTTACAGCTGGGAGTTTGTTTAATAAAGAAACGTAATAAACATTTCTTCTTCTCTTTCTGTCTTCTTTTTCCTTGTGAAAAAAATAAATTTCTCAAAATATATATCGCATGGCTACCAAGAGGGACAAGGAGGTCAGAGATATTTTGATAATATCTGGTCTTACTTTATTACTTGGCTTATTCTCTTTGAGTTTTTACAAATAAGCTTTGGAGATTTGCAATACTGGTATAGAATACCTCATTTCTCTACTTAGTCTGTTTTCATATAATCTGAATATTTTCCAAGGATGGCTTCAAGTTGTTTTCACTCTAGTGGTTAAAACTGAATGCTGTTGTCTGTATTCATGTGAGTGTTGAAAACAGTTTTCAAGTAGAGATAAGTTTCTGGGTTTACATAAAGAAAACATGAGCATATTAATTAGTGATGCCATGCAAATCTGCATTGTGCCTTTTTCTTATCTCCGATCACAATATATTTAAAATTATTTCTGGAATTCTATTATTGGGAAACAATGGCACAAGGTTTTAAAAAATCTCTTTTGCTCTTACAGTTTAGGACAATGATTTTAAGAAAGGTGTTTCTTTCTTTTGTTTGGCGGGGGGCAGATAATACTCAGTAAGGTTCTTTTTGTGCCATATCTTTGGGTTTTATGGTGCAATTCTAGAAACAGGAGGCTTAAGTGACACTTTGGTCAGAGATCTGCCATGTTCTGATTGTGGCTTTTCCAAATGGAGCCTAGAGTAGATATTTACTTTCGAGGCTTTTAAGTAGGACTTTAGAATTAAAGAACTATACCCTAACCCCAATCCTGATGACTGCCTAGGAAAATACTGCTTCTTTATGGATTTTAATCAACTTAACATGTAAATCCTCTGAATGTCAACACCATTCAGAATGCATTATATGTGTTTATGCCTCTAAAACCACATATCTAGTCATAATTTCTAGTTGGTAATATTTATTAAAACTAATATGCACCCAGTAGGTGTGTTTTGTGTAAAAGAGACTTTAATGGACACTGAAAATGTCCTGTTAGAGCTTCGGGAAAATGGCCCAGCCCTTCTCTTTCTCATGGTGCTCAGCTGATGTGAGGATGTCACTTTAGTGCATTCACTCTTTGGGTTCCTCCTATTGAATTTTCCCCTCTGTGTACTAGCTTCCTTTCGCTGTTTGGAAGTGGAACTTTCTGAGTTTGTATGTTAAAGGCTGTAAAATGAATAGCATCATCCTTTATATCAGTATCATGTTTTTCAAGTAACACAAATACCTCATACAAGTACCGGCTGCACAGCCTTTGAAGAGCCCTATCTGTTTGCCCCATAGCAGCAAAAAAGGCAAAGAAAATCAACCTCCCTCTTTTTTTCTGTTGTTTGTAGTAGCTGAAAATATACATTAAAATGATAGTTGCCCAAGATTTGAGCATATAGTAAAGGTAATTGGCATTTTTAGAAATTTATTTTATTTAATAGCTAATTTTATTTTATTAGCATTCAAGAATATTTTTCTACCCACATAAATATTTTATTCTTTATATTTATGCTTTTACTGAACATTTCTTACTTTTAAAATGCCCTTTTCTCTATTACTAACTCTACTTTTTCCATGTTCAGCACTACCTGCTGAGTTAAAAGCTACTGTCACAAATTAATATGTTGAAGTTAACATAGGTTATAACATGGTGTCATGATGTACTGTATTTGATATATACTGCATTTTATCTTAGGAACAGCTGTTTTAAAATAAAGTGGAATCTTTATTTTATTTATTTATTTATTTTAATTTTTCTTATCTTCAAACTGGCTTTGTGACTTCCTTGGCGGTCCAATGGTTAGGCCATCGCACTTGCACTACAGGGGGTGTGGGCTGGATCCCTGATTAGGGAACATGCCAAAAAAAATTTTTTTAATGATATTCTCAAAAGAAAATCACAAAAAACTGGCCTCAGGAGTATTTAATGTTGCTTTGAGTTTTCTTTTCTTGGCCTTGATTTGTTTGGCAGTGGAATTCTCAGTAGCATGACCATAGATACTGAATATAGGAGATACACTATTAAAGGGTGTTCCTACTTGGTTATGTTTTTTATGGATGATGATCTATTAATGATATATCATTCCTGTTCCATAGAAATGTACTTTGTAGAGTTACACATCTATTATCTTATTTAATGACTTCAGTGATGCTGGAGTTGAACTTGGGCAAGGATTGTTACACCTGTCTTACTGTTGAGCAACTGAGAGGCAGAATGCTTAGGGAGAAAAGGCATGATAAGTTGGTCAGATTTACAGTAAGGTAGATAGGGTGGTCTTGGTGGTTTAGTCTCTAAGCCAGTCTCCTCTGGTCCTTGGAATCTCCTAGGCAACAGTACTGGAGTGGGTTGCCATTTCCTCTTCCAGGTGATCTTCCCAACCCAGACAGGGATCGAACTTGGGTCTCCTGCTTGCAGGCGATCTCCTGTGTTGGAGGAGGACTCTTTACCAGCTGAGCCACCGGAAGGCAGGACACAAGGAGCTCTTACGCTCATCTTTAGTGTTGTTACAACCTCTCTGAGCTTCTAGGCTGATCTGTATGGCAGGTACAGCAATAGCACTGTGTGGGACCAAGCGTGAACAGCACCCCTAGCCCAGAGTTTGGCCCGTATTACGCGTTTACTTACTACTGCTAATAAGAAATGGGAGAGTCCAGTAATTTACTTCAGTAGACCCAGATCTAATTGGTAACAGAAATAAAACTAAAAACTTAGGTTTGGGATCTTTTTGGTTTAGGTTTCTGCATCAAATTTCCTTTTAGTGACACATATTTGGAAACTAACCTGGGGCTATTAGATGGCAGGAACCCATTTAATGATGACAGGATTCACTGTGAGATAAAGTAGCTTATGAGATTGGGTTGTAAAAGAACAAAAGGGAGAATTTTTTTGTAATCACTTCTCTTCCTCCCCACCCCCACTGGAGTTGTTTAGAATTCTCGCCTTTTCTAAAGGTTCTTCATCTTTTAGAGCTTAACCAGACTCAAATGATATTAATTATGACGGAGGCAAGCTGTAAGAGATCCTTTGGGTCAATTATATTCTGACTGTGAAATCAGAAACAACTCTGTATATTTTGCTATCAATCTATGTGTAACGGTTGAACGGCTACATGGGCTAAGAGATCAGCCAAATGTGAGGAATTTCTTATGAGCCTTTACTGAATTGGTGTGTCTTTTATGTAAATGGGCTTCCCTGGTTGCTCAGATGGTAAAGAATCTGCCTGCAATGCTGGAGACCCGGAATCGGTCCCTGGATCAGGAAGACCTGGAGGAAGGAATGGCTACCCACTCTAGTGTTCTTGCCTGGACAAAGGAGCCTGACAGACTACAGTCCATGGGGTCACAAAGAGTCAGACACAGCTGAGCGGCTAACACTTCATATAATTAGGGCCACCATTTGTGGCCTGCCAGTTATTGTTCACTAAGTCTTTTAGATTGACTACTTTCAACAGTGTAATAGGCATATTAGAAAAAGGATCTGTTAGGATTTGAAGAAAGTCTCAAAGTTAGGTGTTTCCAAATTCTCCCTCCTTGTCCAGTCATTATATTTGCAAATGCCTTACTATCTTCATTTATTATATAATCCTGTGGGTTAGTTAACCAGAAACTTCACAGAGAATACCTTGCTATCAGAGAGGAACATGAAGTAGATTTTTTGTTTTGTTTTGTTTGGATTAAGATGCAGTGAGAAACATTCTGAGCCTAGATGGGAAATTGGAGTGAAGGCCTTTACAGAGAAGACTCAGCTTCATAGACCATGCATGGTTCTGATTGTTCTTGTTCTTCAGTCGCTAAGTCCTGTCTAACTCTTTGTGAGTTAGATAGGACACAGGATGCCAGGCTCCTTTCTCCTCCACTATCCCAGAGTTTGCTCAAATTCATGTCCATTGAGTTGGTGATACTATCTAGCCATCTCATCCTCTGCTGCCCACTTCTGCTTTTGCTGTCAATCTTTTCCAGCATCAAGATCTTTTCCAGTGTATTGGCCCGTCACATCAGGTGGCCAGAGTATTGGAGCTTCAGCATCAATCCTTCCAATGAATATTCCGGATTGATTTCCTTTAGGATTGACTGGTTTAATTTTCTTGCAGTCCAAGGGACTCTCAAGGGTCTTCTCCAGCACCACAGTTCAAAAGCATCAATTCTTTAGTGCTCAGCATTCTTTATGGTCCAACTCTTATATCCCTACCTGACTACTGGAAAAACTGTAGTTTTGACTATATGGACCTTTGCTAGCAAAGTGATGTCTCTGCTTTTTAGTACACTGTCTAGGTTTGTCAATAGCTTTCATTCCAAGGAGCAAGCATCTTTTAATTTCATGGCTGCAGTCACCATTCACAGTAATTTTGGAGCCAAAGAAAATAAAATCTGTCAATGCTTCCACTTTTTTCCCTTCTATTTGCCATGAAGTCTTGGGACCGGATGCCATTATCTTAGTTTTTTGAATGTTGAGTTTTAAGCCAGCTTTTCACTCTCCTCTTTCACTCTCATCAAGAGGCTCTTTAGTTCCTCTTCTCTTTCTGCCATTAGAGTGGAGTCATCTGTGTATCTGATGTTGTTGATCTTTCTCCTGGCAGTCTTGATCCTAGCTTGTGATTCATCCAACCTGGCATTTGGCATGATGTACTCTGCATGTAAGTAAAGTAAGTAGGATGACAACATATGTCCTTGTACTCCTTTTCCAACTTGGAACCAGTCAGTTATTCCATGTCTGGTTCTAACTATTGCTTCTTGAACCACATAGAGGTATCTCAGGAGACAGGTAAGGTGGTCTGGTATTCCCATCTCTTTAAAAATTTTCCACAATTTGTTGTGATCCAAACAGTCAAAGGCTTTAGCATAGTCAATAAAGCAGAGGTAGCTGTTTTTCTGGAATTCCCTTGCTTTATCCATGATCCAGTGAATCTGATCTCTGGTTCCTCTGCTTCTTCAAAACCCAGCTTGTACATCTAGAAGTTCTTGGTTCATGTACAGCTAAACCAGTTTGAAGAATTTTGAGCATAACCTTGCTAGCACATGAAATGAGCACAGTTGTATGGATGGTAGTTTGAATATTCTTTGGTATTGTCCTTTGGTATTGGAGTGAAAATGGACCTTTTCCAGTCCTGTGGCCACTACTGAGTTTTCCAAATTTCTAGTCAGTGAGTGCAGCACTTTAACAGCATCATCTGTTAGGATTTCAAATAGCTCAGCTGGAATTCCATCTTCTCCACTAGCTTTGTTCATAATAATGCTTCCTAAGGCCCACTTGACTTCACACTCCGGGATGTCTGACTCGAGGTGAGTGATCACACCATCATTATTATCTGGGTCTTTAGGACCTTTTTTATATAGTTCTTCTGTTTTTCCTTGCCGCTTCTTCTTAATCTCTTCTGCTTCTCTTTGTTTCTTATTGTTTCTTTTATCATGCCCATCCTTGTATAAAATGTTCTCTTGATCACTCCAGTTTTATTTGAGAGATCGCTAGTCTTTCATATTCTATTGTTTTCCTCTATTTCTTTGCATTGTTCATTTAAGAAGGCCTTCTTATCTTTTCTTGCTATTCTTGGAACTCTGCATTCAGTTGGGTATGTCTTTCCCTTTGTTCCTTCTCTTGCTTCCTCAGCTATTCATAAAGCCTCCTCAAACAACCACTTTGTCTTCTTGCATTTATTTTCTTGGGGATGGTTTTGATCACTGCCTCCTGTAGTTACAAACCTCTGTCCATAGTTCTTCAGTCACTCGATCTACCAGATCTAATCCCTTGAATCTATTTGTCATCTCTACTGTATGATCACAAGGGATTTGATTTAGATCATACTTCAGTGGCCTAGTGGTTTTTCCTGAAGGAAGTGAAAGTCACTCAGTTGTGTCCAACTCTTTGTGATCTCCTGGACTATATAGTTCATGGAATTCTCCAGGCCAGAATACTGGTGTGGGTAGCCATTCCTTTCTCCAGGGGATCGTCCCAAGCCAGGGATCAAACCCAGGTCTCCCACATTGAAGGTGGATTCTTTACCAGCTGATCCATGAGGGTAATGGTTTTTCCTACTTTCTTCAATTTTAGACTGAATTTTGCAGTAAGGAACTCATGATCTGAGCCACAGTCACCTCCAGGATTTGTTTTTGCTGACTGTATAGAGCTTCTCTATCTTTGGCTGCAAAAAATAATCTGATTTCTGTATTGACAATCTGGTGATGTCCTTTTGTATAGTTGTCTCTTGGGTTCTTGGAAAAGGTTGTTTGCTTTGACCAACACATTCTCTTGATAAAACTCTATTAGCCTTTGCTCTGCTTCATTTTGTGCTCCAGGGTCAAACTTGCCTGCCATTCTGGGTATCTCTAGACTTCCTACTTTTGCATCCCAAGCCCCTATGATGAAAAGGACATCTCTATTTGGTGTTAATTCTAAAAGATGTTATGTGTCTTCGTAGAACTGGTCAATTTCACCTTCCTCAGCTTCAGTGGCTGGGGCATAGACTCAGATTACTGAGGTTGAATGGTTTGCCTTGGAAACGAATCAGGATCATTCTGTTGTTTTTGAGGCTGCACCCCAGTACTGCATTCTGGACCCTTTTGTAGAGTGTAAGAGCTACTCCATTTATTCTGAGGGAGTCTTATCCACCGTAGTAAATATAATAGTCAGCTAAATTAAATTCACCCATTCCTGTCCATTTAATTCACCCATTCCTGTCCATTGTAGTTCACTGATTCCTAACATGTTGATATTCACTCTTGCCATCTCCTGCTTGACCATATCCAATTTACCTTGATTCATGGACCTAACATTCCAGGTTTCTATGCAATATTATTCTTTACAGCACTGGACTTTACTTTCACCACCAGCCACACCCACAACTGAGCATCATTTCTGCTTTGACTCCACTGCTTTGTTCTTCCTGGAGCTATTTGTAATTGTTCCAGCTCTTCCCCAGTAGCATATAGAACACCTTCTGACCTGTTGTTCAATAGCTCAGTCCTGTCCAACTTTTTGGAACCCCACAGACTGTAGCATGCCAGGCTTCTCTGTCCTTCACTGTCTCCTGGAGTTTGCTCAAATTCTGATCTGGGAAGGGGCTTATCTTCCAGTGTTGTATCTTTTTGCCTTTCCTCACTGTTTACGGGGTCCCAAGGCAAGAATACTAGAGGGGTTCCCATTTCCTCCCTCAGTGGACCATGTTTTTTCAGAACTTTTCACTGCGACCCATCAGTCTTGGGGGGCTCTGCACAGCATGGCTCTTAGCTTCATTGAGTTATGCAAGCCCTTTTGCCAGCACACAGCTGTGATCCTTGAGAGTTCTTATAGCAGACACTGAACTGTGGATGTGGGGGTGGCTTGTAGTCAAAGTCAGAATAGAGACTGCACATGGTAAAATGCAAAGGAATAATCCTAGATTTGTTAAAACCAAAAAACCTGCCCTGAACTGTATATATGGATATTACAATATGCACATATATGTTATACTAATTAACAGTGCTATGAAGACAATGTAAACAAATCATTGGAGTACTAAATTTTATTTTTTCATTTTTAATACTTTTTCCCTTATTAGAAATATACTGATTTTCAGGTGTATCTGAAGTAACCAAAGATAGACGAATAAGAGAGATAATTGCATATTATAAAGTTGCTATAATTAGAATTACATAAAAGTATGTAGTATATGTATTCTGGTATCATATGAATCATAATCTTTAAATTATTTCTATTTTTTCCACTTAACATTTTAACCAGACCTTTTTTACCCACTCAACATTATGTTTCCTTCTGTAATAATCCAAGGTATAATTACCTTAGGAAATATAAATCCTTGTAGGCTTGTAAGTGCTGTGATTTCCCTGGATCATGTGAAGTGACATGAAATCAGTATAAACCCAGGCTACAAGAGTTGAACCCTTTACAATGTTTGTTAATGGATAGAGTGAGAAAGCATTAACAAAACAAAACACATTCACATTTATCTTAAGTTTCATGCACTTACATGGCCCTTTTTTCCTTCTCCTTCTGCTTGCTTGCTTCTTTTTTACGGTTTTCATTGAGATTAGAAATTTTAACATAACAGTTCCTCATATTTTAAAATGACACTTATTTAACTTACATCTATGTGAACACTGTTTTTGGAACACATCTGAAGTCCAGGTGTTTCATAGTGGTTAAAACAAGGACTTCAGAACCTAACAGACACAATTTTTATCTCTGTTAGCTTTTAAGTATCCCTTTCTCTAAGGCACAGTTGCCTTGTCAAGTACTAACGGGATGATAATCTTTGTTAGGAGGACTGAAAGAGTTCATATATATAGAAGCCTAAAAATAGGGCTATAATCTGAAGGAAAACAATTATCAGCTACACTAGGGACTCCTGTATTTATTTTCTTTTGCAGCCGATCTGGCTTATATAACTGGCAAGATTTCAACATGTAACCCCTTTTTGTGATAGCATTCTGATTTCAAACAAGTTACTGAGAATTGGAGGAAGCAAAATTTAGAATTTATCATGATAGTTAAAGCATTTTTCAATGTTTTGGTTTTGCAAGATCTTTACATAGAACTTGGTGTTGATATAGGGACTAAAGACATGTATTAAAGTTCTAAGGTAAATTACAACTAAAGGTAGAAGTAAAAAGTGAGAGCCCTTGTTGATTTTGGTGACTGTTCAGAGGATCAGTGTAACAGAAATAGTGGTATGCTAACCCTGAAGTATAATTGCTTGTGTGAATGTTAAGTAGTTAAAATTTGAATATTAAGAGATTATTTCATCTTATTAGCTAATTTTTCAAAGAGCAATGCATGCCACAGTCATAATAAAAACAACTTTTTTTATAATCATTGAATATAAATATCTTCCAGTTTTTAATGTAAAGTAAAAATACCCTGGAAAAAATTGCTCAAATCTGCCTGCATTGATTTTTATAAAATATATCGAGCACTATGAAATTACAATAGTTGATATTTTAGAGTAAGTTTAAACTTACTCTGTGAACTTAGAACTACTATATTTGAATGAGGTCTTTGAAAAAGTTTTGGAGTGATTCATTGTAGATCACTTAACATTTCCAGAAAGAGCTAACATTTGATTTTCCTCTTTAGAAGAACCTTTGCAAGATGGAAATATTTAATTGTTATTCTGCCTTTCAAATAACATAAACTGTGGCAGTTTGTGACCTTTGAGTAGCTTTCCTTGTGAATTAAGGTCATTTCTTAGTAAGTGGATACCTTTTGGGTGTAGTTAAATGCCAGTATGAAGGGCCCTTGAGATATAATAAGAGTTGTTCTTGATTCTTTGCTTCCTGATTTCGTTCAAAAGAAAAATTTTGTTTTCCTTTTGAAAATAAAATAACTTCACAGATGAGATTCCCTGAAACTTACCGTGATACCTTGAAGCTTCAGTTCACCTTTCCTTAATATAATCATATATGCTTAGTTCTAATAAATAAAGGCTTCTCTGGTAGCTCAGCTGGTAAAGAATTTGCCTGTTATGCAGGAGAGCCTGGTTCAATTCCTAGGTCAGGAAGATATCCCTTTTCCAGCCTATCCCTGGAAAAGGGATAGGCTACCCACTCCAGTATTCTTGAATTTCCCTGGTGGCTTAAGAATCTGCCTGCAATGCAGGAGACCTGGATTTGATCCCTGTATTGGGAAGATCCCTTGGAGAAGGGAACGGCTACCCAGTCCAGTATTCTGGCCTGGAGAATTCCATGGACTGTAGAAGTCCATGGGGTCGCAAAGAGTCAGACATGACTGAGCGACTTTCACTTTTCACTTTCCTAAGAAATAAGTCATGTGCTTGTTAAACAATGCTTTTTAAATCTCCATCACATATAAGGCACCTTTAGGGTACTTAGGAGTCCTTGATAAATGTACTTAATCTCCAGTATCTTTGAGCAACGAACATTTATTTACATAGATATAACTATGTTCTCTTTCCATTGCATTTTCTAGAAAATGTAACATTTAAAATGTGACATTCTGTGGTGTGGAAAATACATTACGAAAGATGGGTACCATGTAGCTAAAGTTTGTTGGTACCATGGGTACTAAAGTTTGTTGTTTCTGGAGTATTTTGTCCCAGTTCTGAGGGAATGACTCATTTGGATAATTAATCTTGGCTCCATTTTATACTTTAGTCCCTCAATTAAATATGTGTAAATATTGAGTACTATGATATGTGATTTGACTTTGTAGTTAGATTCAGTATTGAGATGGTGAGATTTTGACATCTGGAAACAGATCTGGTTTTCTCTTGTCATTAACTTTGCAATTTAAGGAGTTAACTTTAGTTTATACATCAATGAAATGGATATAGTGATGGACCTCAAAGTTTATTATTATATTATATAAATTCTGGACACTGTCAAGCATATAGTAAACTTTAAATAAATGAAAGCACTATTATTTTTATCCCAGCATACATATATTTTTATTTCTTTTCCACCTCTCCTTCTCCCTTTACATTTTCCTCCTCTTTTTCTCCACCTAGGTTTGCAGTTGTTCAAGCTAAGCCCATGAGATGAGCAGTAGTCCCTCAACAAGAACAGCTTCTTCCAATATTCATTTTGTCAAACAACAGGAATAAAATTAGTACTCTAAATATTTTGAAACGCTGTTGGGAAAAACTTTCAAAAATTACATGAAGTTTTTAGAATAAACTAAATACAGTTTTTTAAAATTTCAGATAAGTACTTTATCATCTCCAGTGTTTTAATGTGAGAATTGAATTCATCTGGACACTGTCTATTAAAATACAGACTTTAAAAAACTGGATACTTTTTTTTTTTAGACTTTAATCACAATTTCTTGTAAGAATTCCAGGGATTTTATTCCAATAAAACTGAATGGTTTTAAAGATTAGTGCATGAAATGAATGAATCAATAACATATATGAGCTTAAAAATGTAAAATGACATTAAATATTCATAAAAATGCAAGATCTTTAAGTTCTATTGGTCCAAAGTAAACTTGACCATGTGCAAATTTGAAGGTAACCTCAAACATCCATTTTGAATTGTCTTAACATCAACACAAGAAAAGGTTTAGTGAATGTTAAAACCCTTTATTACTTAAGTAGGATATAGGATAATTCCATCTCTATTTTAAAAGAATGCGTGGCATGACCTTAATTTTCCATTTCCCCTTTTCTCTTATCCTCACCTCCCTTCTGTCCCTCTTTTCTTCTCCCAGCTTCAGAAGTTAGATCAATTATATTCCTTAGTTCCTGGCCAGTTTTCAGGATGATCCCTACAAATGTCCTCTTTTATTCATATATTATTCCCTTTTACCTCTGTTCCTAGCTTAAATATCCCTTTGCATCATAGGCAACTATCCTAATGTAATTGATTTCTGTCCTTAGATTTATAATGTATCCTTGTAAAGTATATAATGGTACTTCGGGTAGGAATGGGTTTTTAATATTTTTAAGTAATGTGACAGAATGCATTAGGTATTTTGAATATTTTTCGGCTTTTTCAAGGTCTATTCCTGTTAAAATATTTACACGGAACTTGTTGATTCTCACTGCTGTATAGTAATCCATAAAGTTTCTCATGATATTTCCATGATGGATAAGTTGATTATTTTCTACTATCAGCCAACACTAAGAGACTTGTATTAAACATCCTCTTAAATGTCTCCCCTGGTGGCTCAGACTGTAAAGAATCTGCCTGCAATGTAGGAAACCCTGGTTGGATCCCTGGATTGGGAAGATCCCCTGCAGAAGGGAATGGCCACCTACTCCGGTATTCTTGCCTGGAGAACCCCATGGACAGAGGAGCCTCATGGGCTACAGCCATGGGGTTGCAAAGGAGTCAGACACGACTTAGCAACTAAACACCAATAACAAGCCTTGGATTGAAATCTCTGCTTTCATACTTCTGTATTAACTTGGCAAGTTGTTTAGTGTCTCTGAGTCTGTTTCCTTATTCATGCAGTGGACAGGGTTTTCACATACAGTACTATGTTGAGAGCTCAGTGAGACAATAGTTTTCAAGTATATGGTGTGACATGTGGCATGATTAGGTACTGCATAATGGTAAGTATGTGCTTCTCTTCTGTTCTCCATCAGAAGCCAAAGAAGGTATATGACTTTCCAAATATGAAAGATTATTATTCTCTGTAGATATTACTAAGTATGTAAAGTGCATTATATTTGATCCTGTTTTTGTAAGCAATGCTTGACACTGTAAATTGTGAAGAGCATCCATTACAATGATATTAATGATAATAGCAAACATTTATTGAGTGTTTGCCACATGGCTGGCACTATCTTAAACACATTCCATATACTAACTCATTTAGTCCTTGTCAAAAAACCCAGGAGATATTATTTTCTCCCATGTTGCAGATTAGTAAATGAAGGCACAGTGTGTTAAATTACAGGGCACACAAGCAAATTTGGGATCGAAAGATTCTATACGTTTTTATGCATTAAAAATTGGTATCTCAAACCCTTTCATTCTCCATATAGAACTAGTAATTCTCCAGATGAATAGATCTGGACACACATGAGCCTTCTCATCCTCATCTTCTAGTTGGGAGGGACTCTGGTTTAAGGGCCCAGCAACCCATCTCCTTGTAGGAAAGAAAAAGGACAAGAGAAGCATCCAAGTTTGAAGAATAGGTCTGCTTGAGTGCCTTGCTTTGTGGGCAGCTGGTGATGGGGTATCTTATAATATTGAGAAATCATGATTGTTTAGAGTGAAAAATAAAGGGGATAGTGAAAATGTACATTTTTAAGTGTGATTATGTGTGAAGACACAAACTTACTGATTTTCCCACTTGTGAATTTATTAGCAGGAAAGATATAAAAACATTATATCTGAGTAAACCATATATACTTAACTCTTTTAAGGAGCATAATGTTTTGCTGATATATTCTGATGACTATTGCTGCTGCATCACTTTAGTCCTGTCCGACTCTGTGCGACCCCATAGACAGCAGCCCACTAGGCTCCTCTGTCCCTGGGATTCTCCAGGCAAGAACACTGGAGTGGGTTGCCATTTCCTTCTCCATTGCATGAAAGTGAAAAGTGAAAGTGAAGTCGCCCAGTCGTGTCCTACTCCTAGCGACCCCATGGACTGCAGCCTACCAGGCTCCTCCGTCCCTGGGATTTTCTAGGCAAAAGTACTGGAGTGGGGTGCCATTAAGCCTCTTTATATCTTTGATCTTAGTTATCTTCTTTTTGATTCCCAATTCTTCTGTTATTTATCAGTGTTTTTGTTTTTGAACGAAACCTTTGTTTATTTTAAGATCATTTCTTACAGTTTCTGATTTAGTAGGTATACAACAATTTCAGTTCGTGAAGAACTCTACTGAAATTTGAAAGAGCTTCACATCTTTGTAGGAGATCTTAAGGTAACATCGTTCTTGGCCTTATGATGAATTGTATGTGTATATATTTACTTTGAGACATAATCATCATCCTTTAGGCTTTCACATGTAATCCCTCAGTTTGAGTTTAAAGGAAATAAATTTTCTTTCTTAAAAATGTTTTATGAGGCTTTTTTTCTCTCCTTGTGGTACTTCCTGACGGCCTGATAGTATATCATATATAATCAGAATGACACTAGTCTGAATACTTCTTTCTTTTTTTGGCAGCGTGGGGTAACCTTGGAAATGTTCTCAAGAGTCAGAGCAAAATTTCTGAAGCTGAAAGCGCCTATAGAAATGCTTTGTATTACCGAAGCAACATGGCTGACATGCTTTATAATTTGTGAGTATGCATTGCTTTTCCTGGTTTGGTATCTTTGAAACATGATGAGCAAGGCTATTGTTTTCACTGCTGGAAATGGATATGATGATAGCTAATATTCTGAAAGTCTTTTCATGAATCATGCTTCTGACGCTAGCAAATGGATGGTATTTGTATTACAACTCTTTGTTTTGGGTCACATCATTGATATTCATGTGTATTCACATAATATGGCTGAAATTTTTGAAGTAGTATGCCATATAACATACAAAAATTGGTTTAACAGCTTTTAGTTTTTTTTTTTTTTTTTAAGTTTGTACCTTAGTACTTGGGTTCATAAAATAAGACTGCTATGCATGCTGCTCTATATAATTGATATCTTGATTTTTTAATGGTATATTTTATTCTCTGTTAAAGAATCACTGGTGTCAAAGTATGTATGGAAAGTATGTACTGAAATTGGGAAGTTAATAAGATAATATTTTTCTTTTTCCACCCTGTCCTTCAAAGGTAGAGATGATTAGGTTGGAATAATGGGATAATTTGGAATGCCTGTGTATGTTAGGTTAGAGAAATCACTGGGGGAAAATGCTCTTCTGTTCTTTGAATGGAAAGTCCAGGGGGTGCAGTTAGATGTGAGTGGATAAATGCAAGTTAAACTGAAATCCTTTTCTGTCTCTTGTATTGGATACTTTTTTGTTTATAAGTAATAGAACCTTAGCCTAAACTTGCTTAAACACAAAAGAGAATTTATTAGCCCCCATAATTGAAAATTTCCTGGGGTTGACTAGATGAAGGCATAAATAGATCCAGATACTTTATTATGTTTTGAGTATTTGTCTCTATTTTGTATTTTTGGTTTCCTCAGGGTTTACTGCTTTTTCTGGTACTCTGTCTATGTTAATGAGATGACTCTATGCATATAGAGTGTTCTTAGGCTCTGAAGGAGTTGTCTTGGTGTGTCTATTAATCCTGAAAAGGGTCCTGCATTCTTGAAACAGACCCCCACTGACAGTGGCTCCAGGATTGGAGTAGAAGGGAGAAGGGCGGAGGACCAGTTCCCTGTAGAAAGGGAACAGGCATCATAAGATGTCTACTGCTTGTGTTTAATGACTGCAATGCAATATCCATAGTATTAAATTAATTTTCCAACTTCATTTTTTAATATGGCTAAATCTCAAGCACATATATATTTTTTTTTAATTCAGGAAGAAAAAAAAACAAACCAAAATCAAGATATTTTAAGGGAAAGCAGACAAGATGAGCTCTGTTTAACTTCCTGTTTGTATATTTACCTCCTAGACTTTAAACCTGGGGTCTCAGTCTTTTGGCCTGAAGTCTAAATTAGATCAAGGTGTGTTCTGTGTTGACCTGCAGAGTTCAATTTTCTCTTTTTAAATTGTGCCTTCGGGTGGACCACTCCCTCTCCAGTTTATACAGCCCCTGATATTTACAAGATCTCTGCTGTTTTATACTTCATCATATACATAATATATATGTGTGTCTGTGTGTGTGTATAAAATCATCATTTCTCTGAAATAATTTGAGATTGCATCTTTTTCTTTTCGTGAATGGATGTATCTAGATTCTCTAGCAAAGCTCCCCCCATGTCTTCTTCATCTAAATAATATGACGATACCATATTATTCATAGTTTCAGTTCAGTTGCTCAGTCGTGTCCGATTCTTTGCGACCCCATGAATTGCAGTATGCCAGGCCTTCCTATCCATCACCAACTCCCAGAGTTTACCCAAACTCATGTCCATTGAGTAGGTGATGCCGTCCAACCATCTTATCCTCTGTCATTCCCTTCTCCTGCCCTCGATCTTTCCCAGCATCAGGATCTTTTCAAATGAGTCAGCTCTGGTGGCCAAAACATTGGAGTTTCAGCTTCAACATCAGTCCTTCCAATGAACACCCAGGATTGATTTCCTTTAGGACGGACTGGTTGGATCTCCTTACAGTCCAAGTGACTCTCACAAGTCTTCTCCAACACCACAGTTCAAAAGCATCAATTCTTCAGTGTTCAGCTGTCTTTATAGTCCAACTCCCACATCCATACATGACTACTGGAAAAACCATAGCCTTGACTAAACGGACCTTTGTTGACAAAGTAATGTCTCTGCTTTTTAATATGCTGTCTAGGTTGGTCATAACTTTCCTTCCAAGGAGTAAGCGTCTTTTAATTTCATAGTTTATTATTCATAATAAATAATAAATTCATAATTTCATACTTTATTATTTAATAAAAAAACCTTATCTGTTTAATAAATTTATACAAATGTTTATTTACTTTTGCCTCTGAAAATAATATTGTCAGAGGGACCTTTTGCCTCGCAATTTGGGTCACATATGGCTACTTTGCTTCTTGTGCCTATTTCTATGCGTTTTCGGGGGGAAAAGCTGAACAACTGGCATCTCGTCTCTGAACTTGTTTTTCTCATCTGCAGCCATTGGTTAAAAAGTTAACTATCTTTTGGTGATGTTTGTTGAGCAAGGGTTGAAAGAAAAAGAAAATGTACTCAATTAGATGAATATACTTTAGATATAATTTAAGAACTGCATTTTATAGCTCACTCTGTGGATACATATATAAACTGTGAAAACAAATAGATAAACCTCCCTGAACCCTAATGAAAATTCCTGCTGGAGGAGTGGTTGTTAACAAGATTGGGTTCCCCCACCTCACCATTTGTAGGAAATGGGATATGGCATAAATAGTGTCAAAGTAATATTTCTAATATGACAAGTTTCTTTAACAACACTTAACTGTTACCTCAAATGAACAGGCAATTCCACAAGAAAACGTGGCAATGATTTTTGATACATTGTGTTACATAACCCATGTGGTTCACAGAATTCTGCTACATAATTATGTTTCAAAATAGGTGAATCCTTCAATGATTTTTAATTAAATAGTAATAAAATACATCGATAGATATTTTGCAACCCATAATATCATAAATATGCTTGGCATCATGTATACTTAGGAGCAATCTTTTTTTTTTTTTTCTGTTTTTTTATGTAGTTAAGGTTTTCTCCTGGACAATTTAAGGACTATTTGACAAATAAAAAAACATTTTTTGAGATATATATGCTATATCACATAACTTTCTCTAATATACAGACATAATTCTTGTTCTATTGCAAATCCTGAATGTAAAGGAGTTTACTTTGCTCTCTTTAGCCCAATAACATTCCTTTGTGGTAGCAGCAGTTGTTAATCACCTTTCATATTATCAGTTAAGTCTCTTAAAGATGCTTTATGACCAACATCTGAAACTAATGAAGCTGTTATAGTAGTTAACATGAAATGCTCTTATTTATCAATGGATTTTATAGTATTATTTATTTATATTTGTGCTGGGTTTTCATTGCTGCACAGGCTTTTCTCTAGTTGAAGCGAGTGAGGGCTACTCTTTAGTTGCAGTGCGAGGACTTCTCGTAGTGGCTCCTCTTGTTGGGGAGCATGGGCTCTAGGTCTCACAGGCTTCAGTAGTTGCGGCTTCTGGACTCTAAAGCGCAGGCTCAGTAGTTGTGGTGCACAGTCTTAGTTGCTCTGAGATATGTGGGATCCTCCCAGACGAGGAATCAAACTTGTGTCTCTTGCCTTACAAGGCAGATTCTCTACCACTGAGATTCTCTATCACCGAGCCATAAAGGCTGTTGAGAATCATAAGCTACTATTAGGTCTTCTACTTTCCTTTAAATAAGTAACCTAAGTTTTTTAAAAAACATATTCAGTATTCATAAATCTATCTGCTTTGTAAATTGTAGAAAAAATCATATTGCTGGAAATTTTTATTTGGAATATAACTTGGAAACATACTTCATTTTGTAACTTCAAAACAATAATTCCTAAAGACAGATATGCCACCACTGACCAGACTCAGGATATTCTAAGAAGCCAGAGATAGTCTTTAAATTAATTCCTATAGTTTTATTTTTATGTTTATATTTTAAAAATATAACTAGCACAACCAAATACTGTTCTAGGAGAGAAAAGAGAGAAAAAAAAATGATTTGGAAAACTATGAAGAAATAGTATAAATGATAAGTGGTTATATCTAAAGTTTAGGAAGCATTGCATTAAAAGATGTTAAAACTTTGAGGACTTCTTTTATACAAGATTAATTAATACCAAGTTATATCCAAGCAGTGCATATGTATAGCTTTCAGTTCAGTCAGTTCAGTTCAGTCACTCAGTCATCTCTGACTCTTTGCAGCCCCTATGGACTGCAGCATACCAGGCCTCCCTGTCCATCACCAACTCCTGGAGCTTACTCAAACTCATGTCCATTGAGTCAGTGATGCCATACAACCATCTCATCCTCTGTCATCCCCTTCTCCTCCCGCCTTCAGTCTTGCCCAGCATCAGGGTCTTTTCCAATAAGTCAGTTCTTTGCATCACGTGGCCAAAGTATTGGAGTTTCAGCTTCATCATCAATCCTTCCAAAGAATATTCAGGACTGATTTCCTTTAGGATGGACTGGTAGGATCTCCTTGCAGTCCAAGGAACTCTCAAGAGTTTTCTCTAACACCACAGTTCAAAACCATCAATTCTTCAGCATTCAGTTTTCTTTATAGTGCAACTCTCATGATAGGATAATTTAAAATTTTTTCTTTGGCAATAGTTACTTGAATTATATTTATGTCCTAACTACTCTTGTTAGTTGCTTATATATGTTATTACATTTTATCTTCACTTGATGTCTGCACAAAAAAGAAAATGAAACTCAGATAATTTGTGTAAGATTGCACACACGGTAGAGGGGGCAATATTTGAACTTAAGATGTTCTGACTCTGCAAGGCTGCAACAATAGTATTCTGCCCTAGCTGGCAGAAATAAACCAAGATTTTGAGGGAAGAAAAATTTCAGTATACAACTTTCAAATTCAGGAAAATAGTTCAAAACACCTTTCATGTAGAAATAAAATACTTGGAATTACATCTAACAAAAAATAAGTTAAATTTTTTTATGATAGTTCCTTAGTTTACTAAACTCAGGCTATACTATTTTGTTAAAAACCTCATGGGTTTGTACATCTGAGCTAAGTTGCCTTTGAGAAAGTACTATAGAAACTGTTTTTAATTGCCTAAACATTATCACATTTTGTTATCACTTCAATCCATGTTACAGATTATAGTCACATAATGTAAAATTTAAAACAGTACTTAGTAGTACCTTTTTGTGTTCAGGTATAATTGACATGTAAGATTTTATTAGTTTCAGATGTACAATGATTCAATATTTATTTATATTGCAAAATGACTACTATAGGAAATTGAGTTAACATCTGTCACCATACACTGTTACAAATTTTTTTGTCTTGTGATGAGAACTTTTATTTAACATCCCTTTCTTAGCAACTTTTAAATATATAATGTTATTAACTAGTCACTTTGCCATGTGTTCATTGTATCTCCAGGACTTACTTATCTTATTACTCAAATTTGCACCTTTTAATGCCCTTAACCATTTTGCCTACTTCCTAACAATTCTACTGTTAATCTCAATAGATGTGTTACATTTATTGCATAGCCTGTATTTAGTGTTTTATTCATATTGTCAAATTTAGTAAAATTCAGTAGTTCCCACAAGTTGTTTTAAGGCCCGTTTAACAGATCTGCCGTATGATATTCATTTATCTTTTCAGGTGTAATAAATTTTCAGGGATAAGTCGGATGGACCATTGCTCAGTGATTTACACTGTCAGATCTTACAAATGCACAGCCGACTTTCAACCTTTTAACTACACTGCCCACTGCCATCAGAAATATAATTGATTTCTCATCTGAAAAATACTCAGTGTTCTTTCATTGTTATAGATTTATCCCAGTCATTCTGTTCCAATTGCTACCTAAACAGGGAATTCAATAGAACACTGAATATTTCATTAGGCACCAGATTTCAGAATGCAGATAATAAATTTAATGTGGTTTAATCAATTCTTGATTATCTTGCATAACAGAGGGGATTATTTCTGTGGATAATAGAGATTTTTGCCACCATAAATTAGCTGTCATTTTGGTTCTATAAAAATGTAAGTAATCATCTAATCTGAAAAGCTAGGAAAGGAGTAATACAATAAACTAATAATAAATTTAAGAGAACTAAAAATAGAAAATTTTAATAAAGTAGAATATAGAGAAAAAATGGGAAGTAATGAATAAGTGTAAGAGCTATTCTATTAAAGGATCAACAATTTATGGCAAAGATCATGTACAAAATACAAAATCTCAAATATACAATATTGAGAATGAGAATAGGCCTGTATTCAGATATATGGAAGCTTAAAATAACAATGTTAGTTATATTTATTAACATCTTAGTAATATGGATACTGTTCTGGGAAAATATAAATGTTTAACATTAGCCCAAGAAGAAGTAGACAATCTGAATCAAAACCTTGGAAAAATTTGAAAACCACATTGAAGAATTTTCTCCCCCAAGGAATCAAGTTAAGGCATTTCATGAATAAGTTCTATCAAATATTTAATCAAATAGTATTTGTTGTACTAGTTATGCTTTTCAGTTATTTTTGTGAAGCTAGATAAAATGGATAGTAAAAAGTCTGATGTAATTGAAAATCAAAAAACAGAAGAGAATAATGACAATGAAACTCAAAAACAAGAAGCAAACAAGCAAGAACAAATAACAGAATCACAACAGGCCACTTAGACTTATGAATATACATGTAAATGACAACCTACTCCAGTATTCTGGCCTGGAAAATTCTGTGGACAGAGGAACCTGGTGGGCTATAGTCCTTGGGGTTGCAGAGTCAGCCATGACTGAGCACATCAGTACAATATACATGTAAACATACCCTAAAATTAATATAATAGATGCAGTAGCATATTAAAGATTACAACACCACTTTCAAATGGGATTTATTCTATGATTTATGGTGGAGTATTCAATACCACAATTCAATTGCTATGCTCTTTAAAAAGTCAGAAGAGGCAAAAAATTATGATCATCTCTAGAAGTGCTAGGAAAGGTTTTGATCAACATCTGCCTCAGTGAACAAGACATAAACTAGGAATAAATAAATACTTCTGCAACATAATGATTATCTGTCTGAAGTTATAGAAAAACCGTATTTTATATTGAAATACAATGGTCATTACGATTCAAATTCAGCTTCTTGAGGTAGTGGCAGTTTCTTATTGGTCATTACATCTCTCCATATCTACAGAAGTTCTAACTGTGTTTGCTGATTTTACAAATGATTTATGAAATTCTTATCAGAGCAGAGGTTACGTTTAAGTGATAAGGTTAGCAATGGATATTAGATAGCTGCATTTGTGGTTCTTTGAATGATTGTTTTGATCATTGTCACTGAACAATTCTGGACAACAAGAGCCTTCTTGAATAAGGTGTCTAGAGTTGTATTTTCTTAAAGTTTCAGAAACAAATACATTTATGTTAGGGTTGATTCCTGTATTAGTTTCCCAGGGCTGCCACAATGAAGTACTGCAAATTAAGTGGTTTAAAATAATAGAAATGTATTGTGGCCCAGTTCTGGAGGCTAGCAGTACAAAGTGAAGCTGTCCACGGGGCATGGTCCCTCTGAAACCATTAGGGGAATCCTTCCTTCCCTCTTTCCTGTGGTTTGCTGGGATTCTTTGGAGTTCCCTGGCTCACAGCTGCATGACTCCAATCTCTGCCTTTGTCATCACATGATGATCTCCCTCTGTGACTTTGCCTTTGCATCCACTTATAAGGATACCAGTCAGATTAGGGACTCACTCTTGTTATCACATCACATCTGCAGTGACCCTTTTTCCAAATGAGGTATTGAAAGTTACAACTTCAACACATCTTTTTTAGGAGAGAGATAATTCAATCCATGATAGCTGCCTGTTGGGAGCTTTATTTTGAGGCAGTGTGACAGATTCTGTCCCCAGTGTCAAGCACAATGCCAAGCACATGAGTTTTTAATGGGAGAGAGGGGTTAAGGGAAAGACTCCTTAACAAATCTAAAAATTTACATAGAACACATTTATATATCTCATGATGCCAAGAGCTCTGTCTTCAGAGGAATTAATTTAGGAGGATAGAGCAATGAGGGAAATGTGGGGTGCAGAGTTGTCACCGTAGGTACAGTTCGAATGAGAGATTTGTTTGTTTGTTCAGGGTCAGGTTTTGAGGACCCTTGAGAGGTTAGAAAGATAAGAGATTACAAAATGAAAGTGGTGAGACTACCTGATAATGGGGTTGAGCCATTCCTTGAATCCTCATTGAAAATAAGGCGTGAGAAGGCTATGAAAGTGAGATCTGTAGAAATGAGGGGGGAAGTAAAGTGAAAAAGTGAAAGTCGCTCAGTCATGTCTCTTTGCAACCTCACGGATTATACAGTCCATGGGATTCTTCAGGCCAGAATATGGAGTGGGTAGCCGTTCCCTTCTCCAGGGGATCTTCCCAATCCAGGGATTGAACCCAGGTCTCCACATTGCAGGTGGTCTTTAACAGCTGATTGACTAGGGAAGCCCAAGGTACTGGAGTGGGTAGCCTATCCCTTCTCCAGGGACCTTCCTGAGCCAGGAATTGAACCAGGGACTCCTGCATTGCAGGCCAGTTCTTTACCAGCTGAGCTGTGCTGGTAAGACTACCTGATAATGGGGTTGAGTCATCCCTTGAATCCTCATTGAAAATAAGGCGTGAGAATCCTATGAAAGTGAGATCTGTAGAAATGAGGCGGGGCATAACACTTGGCCAAATGGCTAGAGTTCAGGACAAGGTTTCCTGCCAATTTCCATATATATGTGCATGTAAGGAATGGAGGGAGGTGCGCAGAGAATACCAGGGAGGTCGACAGGTCTCGCAAAACAGAATTCAGGAGAGGCTATCAAACAGGAATGCCAGGAAGTGCTTGCCATATTTAATATCAGATGAATGGGACTGAGAGACTTTGGTCATATTCCAGTGGCTTGGAGTCATCAGAGCTCTGGATACATGACTCGTCAGGCTCTTTAGTGATTCCTGGAAGAAGGTGAAACAGCTTGCAGGTACTTGCCTACTTCACATGGGAAGAACAAAACCTAACACTTATTATATACTTTGATTTTGTTTTAATTGATTATTTTACCACTTCATTTGTACTTGAATACAGTATGTTGCAGAACACTGAAACACTACTGAAAAATATGAGTAAAATATAAAAGTTATTATTGCATTCCTTACACATCTTATCTCCTTCTCTAGTACATATCTTTTTACCTTTTTCTATATGTAGTTATAACATGTAATTATACAAGCATAATTTTAACTTTTCCCCTGCATATGTGCATAACCAGTGACTTTTTACTCCTGAGTATATGTACAGATGTGTCATAATTTTCATTACTGCCTCTGATTATATTGTTTCAATTGGGTCTGTTACATAGACAGCATTAATAGATGTCCAGTACGATGGTTTCAAGACTGTGTTGCTTAATTCTTCATTTCCCTAATTACCAGTGGAGTTTATATTGTTTATTAGCTGTTAGTAATTTTTCTGGAAATTAATTATTCAGGTTTCTTACCTGGTTCTTTTTTTTAACGTCAAAAATGTTTTGTATTGGAGTATAGCTGATTAAAAATGTGGTAGTTTAAGGTGAATAGCGAAGGGACTCAGGCATACCTAATTCTCAGCCATTTACCTAATTCTTTTTTTTTTTTTTTTTCATTTACCTAATTCTTTACTGAGATGTTTTTCTTGTTGATTTATAAGATTTAAGGTAAAAATAGGCCCCTCCGTTGCACTTATATGTATAACACAAATGTTTGTTCTGCAGATATTTTCTCCTAGTTTTTGCTTGTATTTTTAATTTTCTTATGATAATCTATTGTACATAACTTGAGTCTCTCTCTCTATATATATATATATATATATAAATAAAATCCATAGATCCTTTCCTTTAAGCCTCTGCATTTTGTCTCTATGAAGACCAGTCATAGGCTAATATTTTTAAAAGTTATTGTCCATTTTTAAATGTTTTTAGAATTATTTGTTTCTTCAGCTACTTAGTCTACCCTGAATATATGTTTTGTATTAAGGTGATTTCCACCCCCCCAAAATGAAACATAATGTCCCCATAATAATTTATTAACTGCTTCTCACATAGGCTGAATTATATGTAAACAAAAGGTTGTTATGGGCTTTATTTTGGTCTTTTGATAACCTACACCAAGAACAGATTGTTTTATTTAATATAACTTCTGGTATATTTTATATTTTAAAAGGTAAGTCTCCCATTCTTGTTACTTATCTTCAAGCACTTCTTGATTATTCCTGTGTTTTTTTTTTTTAATAGGAACTTATCACAGCTTTGTTAAATTGAATTAGAAGTCCATTTGTGCTTTTAGTTGATTTTCCAGTGACTATATGTTCAAGGGAGGTAAACTGAGATTGTTCTACTCTTGAAGTATCCCTTCCAGATAAATGAATTTCTGTATTTATTTCAAACTTTAAATTTCCCATATTTAAAGAATTGTGTTTGGGAAAGTCTCACATGTTTGTTGATGATTTATTCTAATTTTTTTCTAAAAAGTATTTCTGCTAATGTGAATTATATTATTTTATTCCCACTCATTACAGTTTAAACTGGTTGTTCTGATTATTTAGGTTTTACTTTTTTCTAAAGATAACTGATTCCAAATTTTGTTGTTGCTCTATCATATGTCTGGGTTTTAGTTGAAAGTTCTTTCTTGGATTTTTCCCAAATGTTACATTCTTATTTGCCGGGAGGCCTTTGCACATACTATTTGTTTTGCCTGCAGCATTCTCTGTTTTCTCCTCTTATGACCTCTTTATACCCTACTCCCCATCCTTTTTGCCTGGCCTCATACTTTCACATACCTGTATACTTCTCTGGGAAGATTTCTTGATACTTTTCTTATTACCAGAATTGGAATATGGATAGTTGGTCCCAGATGTTACCACAGCAACTAATACTTGTTTCTTTTTAGTATGGATCATATTTACATATTGGGCTTCCTAGGTGGTGCTAGTGGTAAAGAACCCACCTTCCAATGCAAAAAGATCCCCTGGAGGAGGAAATGGCAGTCCATTCAGATATTCTTACCTGGAGAATCTCGTGGACAGAGGAGCCTAGCGGACTGCAGCCCATAGGGTTGCAAAGAATCGGATATGATCGAAGCAACTTAGCATGCACACACGCACATTTACATATATGATACCATGCTTTTGTTAGTTACAGTGCAATCTCTGTAAGGCCAGGGGATGTTTAGGTAGCATTCCATCCCCAGTACCAAGCACCATGCCAAGCACATGAGCTTTAAATTGTGCACTAATCCATGGTGATTAAGAATCTAATGAATGATTTAATGGATTAATTAATGAGTTAATAAACTATTAAATAAGTTGATTAGTGAATTCACTGACTGAAAATAAACTAACAAAATGCAAGTTTGCTAGAAAACAGTCTCAGGTTTGCCAAGTATATCTAGTCAGTTCCCTTCTTTTCCAACTCATGTTACTAGTCATTTTCCCGTTTGACTCTTCGTATTGATTTATTCCACTACTTTTTCCATTATGTATACCTATGAAAAAGCCATGTCTAGAAAATGTAAGAGTAGTAAAATTACCTCACAGGTAACATGGTTATTGTATACATACTGAGGTGGGATAAACATTCTGGAATATATCATCTGATGTCAAGATCTGACTTCTCATTTCCTTTCTCCCACCAAACCCAAAACATTTTCTTTATAACAAACATATTGGAAAAAAAAAAAACAAAAAACTTTTTTTAGAATTAATAAGAGAAAATAATTATATTATATAATTGGATAACCAGCCAAGGGATGTTTCAGCACAACAAATTCTGATATCTTTGTTACAGAAAAACTCAAATAGTAAATAATAAAGCATTTACTTCTATTCTGATTTATTAAAACTGTGATGATGTTTCATGGTTCCTAAAATAGAAATAATCTGTTTAAAATCCTACTTGAGATGTGTAAGTGGCTATATAATTGATTTTTATTTATAGAAATACATTGTTTAAATATATCTTTCAGTAATTTTCAATTCTAATTTGTAGAATTCCTATAGCATTAACCATCCCTACAGGAAAAGTGGATCAACTAAGGATATCAGTGTCGCCTTTATTGAAAATATTTTCAAAGTGAAAATTAGTAATTATTTGAAATTAGGGCAAATTAACCATGCTTGATGATTTCATCAACCATTTATATGCATTTGTGCATGTAAATTCTTGAGTATATTTTAGCATTAAATTATCCACTTAAGTTTTGGATACTATACTATATGCTATAGAATGTAGAATGCTATATACTACATTCAAGAAATTTGTTCAAGTCTTCTGTCTTGTCAAGATGGCAGATAGATTAACACAAGAGAATAAATATATGATGACCTAGATGTCTGTAGGATGGTAAAGAAGAAGTCAGAAATAATTTAATGGAGAGGCTAAATTATAATACATACAGACCGATTAAAAAAGACACACAATGAAAAATTTTTTATTGCAGGTTTTATAGTGTAAAACATCATATGTGATTATTCAAAGTACAAATTATAGGTAACATGAAAGCTCATTTTACAGCTTTCAAAGTATCTAGTGGGTTTTTGCAAGTGGTTTTCAGGAAGAAGCTATCAGGTCAGGTGCCTGGGATACTTAGTTGCCTGGGGTGATCAGTCCCAGAGAAACCTACTTGTGTAATAAAAACACACAGAAGTTTGACAGGGTTATCCTGTAGAAGTAGTGTTTTGGTGGGATTTCTCCCACTGTATTGTCACAGGAACTAGAAAGACTCAGTCGCTCAGTCATGTCCAACTCTTTGAGACACCATGAACTGTAGCCCCCAGGCTCCTCTTTCCATGGAATTCTCCAGGCAAGAATACTGTAATGGTAGCCATTCCCTTCTCCAGGGTATAGTCCTGACCCAGGGATTGAACACAGGTCTCCCTCATTGCAGGCAGATTCCTTACCATCTGAGCCACCAGGAAAGCCTCACTCAGAGTCCAGTCAAATCATCATGGAAATCATTAGTTTATTTGGTAAGCATATCTATCCAAGTGTTAAAAACTTTCAGTATATAAGAGTATCAGGCAAAAGAATATTGGATGAATTATAATGATATTAGTCCAGGACAGCTTGATGCTATGAAACCTCTTGACTGAAGTTCCTCCTTCCTTGGAAAGTGCTGGAATAAGTGCTATTGGCATTTACCTCTGTAAATCACACTTACAGACCTTTTTTCTAAGTCACACTACCTTTCTTACATGCAGAATTTTGTATTGAATTCAGTTGTGTTAATACAGTTAAACAGGTTATCACTTCATACCTGCTAACTTCAGAGCCATCTTATTTTTTTTTTCCCCACAGTTCATTTTTGAATACCATTTCTCTGAATCATTGTGGCTTGATTTTACAGTTTAGCTTTCAAGGTAAAATCTATTTTCTTGCCACTCTAAAATCCCCAATGCTTGTAATACCTATGTCAAACATCACTAATTTTCACACTTTTATGAGATGTACTGACAAATTATAAAGTTTGATTAATATGGATTATATTTTGAGTATGTTTATAGACATGAACCACTTCAATGGCAGAAAGGAAAAGTGAAAGTTGCTTAGTTGTGTCCAACTCTCTGCCACACCATGGACTATACACTCCATGGAATTCTCCAGGCCAGAATGCTGGAGTGGGTAGCCTTTTCCTTCTCCAGGGGATCGTCCCAACCCAGGGATCAAACCAAGGTCTCCCACATTGCAGGCGGATTCTTTACCAGCTAAGCCCAAGAATAATGGAGTGGGTAGCTTTTCCCTACTCCAGGGGATCTTCCCAACCCAGGAATCAAACTGGGGTCTCCTGCTTTGGAGGAGCTATCAGGAAAGCCTAGAGGAGCTAAAGAATCTCCTGATGAAGGTGAAAGAGGAGAGTGAAAAGCTGGCTTAAAACTCAGCATTCAGGAGGAGCCAAGATGGCGGAGGAGTAGGACGGGGAGAACACTTTCTCCCCCACAAATTCATCAAAAGAGCATTTAAACGTCGAGTAAATTCCACAAAACAACTTCTGAATGCCGGCAGAGGACATCAGGCACCCAGAAAAGCAACCCAACTCTTCGAAAGGAGGTAGGAAAAAATATTAAAAACAAAAAAAAAGAGACAAAAGAGGGAGGGACGGAGTTCCGTCCTGGGAAGGGAATCTTAAAAAGAGAGAAGTTTCCAAACATCAGGAAACCTTCTCACTGCCGAATCTGCGCCGAGCTTTGGAAGCACAGAGGGCAATATAACAGGGAGAAAAAATAAATAAACAATTTAAAACTCGCAGATTGCGAGCCCTACGGTAACTCCCCCAGCAGAGAAGCAGCGCAGACGCCTGCATCCGCCATTAGCAAGCCGGGGCTGGGCAGGGAGGCGCGGCGCGGGCTGCATCGCTGAGAGTAAGAATCTGGCCTGAATACCCTGAGCGCTATCTAAGCGAAATAATTTGGGCTAGCAAACCAGACTGTGGGATACCTACCACGCGAAAAGCCAGCCCTAACCTAAGACCGCCAGGCCCGCGCACGGAACAAAGGACCGAACAGAGATAGCCGGCTGCAGACCTTGCCCCTCCGGTGACAGGCAGCCAGAGCCGGAAGGGGGCAATCGTAGCCCCAGAGAGACATTATCTATTAAACTGTAAGCAGGCTTCTTTGCTAACTAAAACTTCTTGGGGGTCTGGACGGTCAACATCTGCCTGAGAAGGTGCGCCGGTATTACATCCAGATATCCGAGTGGCGGGGAGGCGATAAGTCGCAGCATTGGCGCTCGCCTGGGAAGAGCAAATTGGCGCTCGGACCTGGGAAGAGCACAAAACGCAGGCCCAACTGAGTCTGCGCCTCTGAGGACTACCCGAGTGCCTGAACCTGAGCGGCTTGGACCTGGGAGGTGCATGCAGCCCAGGGCCAGCCTCGGATTGTTCCCGGCGGAACAACCTAGAGTCCGAGCAGTGTGGACAGGGAGGCTACACGCGCCGTGAGCGGGGGCAGACCCAGGGTGGCTGAGGCACTGCGAGCCCACGCCAGTGTTATTTGTTTGCAGCATCCCTCCCTCCCTCCCCACAGCGCGACTGAACAAGTAAGCCTAAAAAAAAAAAAAAAAAAAAAAAAAGTGTCCTCCACCGTGCCCTTTGAGTCAGGGCGGAAACCAGATACTGAAGAGACTAGCAAACAGAAGAAGATATAACAGAGGGAAACGCCTTGGAAGCTACAGGCAATAGATCAAAACCCTGTGGTTACTACGGACTACATAGGAAGGGGCCTATAGATCTTGAGAAATATAAATCTGACCAAGGAACTAGCCAAAAATGAACTGAACCCACAACACCCACAAAAAAAAAAACCCAAAAAAGCCCTAGATATATTTTTATTATTTTTATGATCATTCTTTCTTTTTTTTTTTTTTAATAAAAAAAAAAAAATTTTTAAGTCCTCTATTGTTCCTTTAATTTTCACTTTTATAACCTATTACTTTGCAAAAAAAAAAAAAAAAAGACCCTATTTTTTTTCTTCTTCAGCAAACTTCATATATATATATTTTATAATTTTTTGACCTTGTTTTTTTTTTGTTTGTTTTTTTCTTCTTTTCTTTAACACTGTATTTTTGAAATTCCAAACTCTACTCTAGATTTTTAATTTTCGCTTTTTGGTATATGTTATCAATTTTGTACCTATAGTTTTTTTTTATATAATTTCTGTGACTTTTTTTTTTTTTTTTCTTCTTCTCTGTTTCTTTCTCTTCTTCTTTTATATAACATTGTATATCTGAAATTCCAAACTTTACTCTAGATTTTTAATTTATGCTTTTTGGTATTTGATATCAATTTTATACCTGTATTTTCTTTATAATTTTTGTGACATTGTTCGTATTTGTTTGTCTGTTTTCTCTCTTTATTTTTCTTCTTCTTCTTTTTTTTTTTTTTTTTTTTTAACATTGTATTTTTGAAATTCCAAACTCTACTCTAGATTTTTAATTTTTGCTTTCTGGTATTAGTTATCAATTTTGTACCTATACTTTCTTTATAATTTTTGCGACCTTGTTTGTTTTTGTTTGTTCGTTTTTTCTTTCTTTTCCTTCTTCTTTTCTTTAACATCGTATTTTTGAAATTCCAAACTCTACTCTAGATTTTTAATTTTCGCTTTCTGGTATTAGTTATCAATTTTGTACCTGTACTTTCTTTATAATTTTCACGACCTTGTTTGTTTTTGTTTGTTCGTTCTTTCTCTCTTTCTTTTCCTTCTTCTTTTCTTTAACATCGTATTTTTGAAATTCCAAACTCTACTCTAGATTTTTAATTTTTGCTTTTATGTATTTGTTACCAATTTTGTACCTTTAAGGACCCAATCTTCAGGACCCATTTTTCACTAGGGAGCGAGATTACTGGCTTGACTGCTCTCTCTCCCTTTGGACCCTCCTTTTTCTCCACCAGGTCGCCTGTGTCTCCTCCCTAACCCCTCTCTACTCTACCCAACTCTGTGAATTTCTGTGTGTTCCAGACGGTGGAGAACACTTAGGGAACTGATTACTGGCTGGATCTGTCTCCCTCCTTTTCATTCCCCCCTTTTATCCTTCTGGCCACCTCTGTTACCTTCCTCCTTCTTCTCTTCTCTGTATAACCCCGTGAACATCTCTGAGTGGTCCAGTTGTGGAGTGCACATAAGGAAGTGACTACTGGCTAGCCCACTCTCTCCACTATTGATTCACCTCATCTCATTTGGGTCACCTCTAACTCCCTCCTCCCTCTTCTCTTCTCCATGTAACCCTGTGAACCTCTCTGAGTGACCTTCACTGTAGAGAAACTTATCATCTTTAATGTAGATGTTTTATCAGTGGTGCTGTATAGAAGGAGAAGTTTTGAAACTACTGTAAAAATAAGACCGATAATCGGAAGCAGGAGACTTAAGTCCAAACCCTGACTCCAGGGAACTCCTGACTCCAAGGAACATTCATTGACAGGAGCTCATCAATTGCCTCCATACCGACACTGAAACCCAGCACCACACAAGGGCCAATAAGTTCCAGGGCAAGACATACCAAGCAAATTCTCCAGCAACAAAGGAACACAGCCCTGAGCTTCAAGATACAGGCTGCCGAAAGTCACCCCAAAACTATAGACATCTCATAACTCATTACTGGACATTTCATTGCACTCCAGAGAGAAGAAATACAGCTCCACCCACCAGAACACCGACACAAGCTTCCCTAACCAGGAAACCTTGACAAGCCACCTGTACAAACCCACACACAGTGAGGAAACGCCATAATAAAGAGAACTCCACAAACTGCCAGAATACAGAAAGGACACCCCAAACTCAGCAATTTAAACAAGATGAAGAGACAGAGGAATACTCAGCAGATAAAGGAACAGGATAAATGCCCACCAAACCAAACAAAAGAGGAAGAGATAGGGAATCTACCTGATAAAGAATTCCGAATAATGATAGTGAAATTGATCCAAAATCTTGAAACTAAAATGGAATCACAGATAAATAGCCTGGAGACAAGGATTGAGAAGATGCAAGAAAGGTTTAACAAGGACCTAGAAGAAATAAAAAAGAGTCAATATATAATGAATAATGCAATAAGTGAAATTAAAAACACTCTGGAGGCAACAAATAGTAGAATAACAGAGGCAGAAGACAGGATTAGTGAATTAGAAGATAGAATGGTAGAAATAAATGAATCAGAGAGGATAAAAGAAAAACGAATTAAAAGAAATGAGGACAATCTCAGAGACCTCCAGGACAATATTAAACGCTACAACATTCGAATCATAGGGGTTCCAGAAGAAGAAGACAAAAAGAAAGACCATGAGAAAATACTTGAGGAGATAATAGTGGAAAACTTCCCTAAAATGGGGAAGGAAATAATCACCCAAGTCCAAGAAACCCAGAGAGTACCAAACAGGATAAACCCAAGGAGAAACACCCCAAGACACATATTAATCAAATTAACAAAGATCAAACACAAAGAACAAATATTAAAAGCAGCAAGGGAAAAACAACAAATAACACACAAGGGAATTCCCATAAGGATAACAGCTGATCTTTCAATAGAAACTCTTCAAGCCAGGAGGGAATGGCAAGACATACTTAAAATGATGAAAGAAAATAACCTACAGCCCAGATTATTGTACCCAGCAAGGATCTCATTCAAGTATGAAGGAGAAATCAAAAGCTTTTCAGACAAGCAAAGGCTGAGAGAATTCTGCACCACCAAACCAGCTCTCCAACAAATACTAAAGGATATTCTCTAGACAGGAAACACAAAAACGGTGTATAAACTCGAACCCAAAACAATAAAGTAAATGGCAACGGGAACATACTTATCAGTAATTACCTTAAATGTAAATGGGTTGAATGCCCCAACCAAAAGACAAAGACTGGCTGAATGGATACAAAAACAAGACCCCTACATATGTTGTCTACAAGAGACCCACCTCAAAACAGGGGACACATACAGACTAAAAGTGAAGGGCTGGAAAAAGATTTTCCATGCAAATAGGGACCAAAAGAAAGCAGGAGTAGCAATACTCATATCAGATAAAATAGACTTTAAAACAAAGGCTGTGAAAAGAGACAAAGAAGGTCACTACATAATGATCAAAGGATCAATCCAAGAAGAAGATATAACAATTATAAATATATATGCACCCAACACGGGAGCACCACAGTACGTAAGACAAATGCTAACAAGTATGAAAGGAGAAATTAACAATAACACAATAATAGTGGGAGACTTTAATACCCCACTTACACCTATGGATAGATCAACTAAACAGAAAATTAACAAGGAAACACAAACTTTAAACGATACAATAGACCAGTTAGACCTAATTGATATCTATAGGTCATTTCATCCCAAAACAATGAATTTCACCTTTTTCTCAAGCGCACATGGAACCTTCTCCAGGATAGATCACATCCTGGGCCATAAAGCTAGCCTTGGTAAATTCAAAAAAATAGAAATCATTCCAAGCATTTTTTCTGACCACAATGCAGTAAGATTAGATCTCAATTACAGGAGAAAAACTATTAAAAATGCCAACATATGGAGGCTGAACAACACGCTGCTGAATAACCAACAAATCACAGAAGAAATCAAAAAAGAAATCAAAATTTGCATAGAAACGAATGAAAATGAAAACACAACAACCCAAAACCTGTGGGACACGGTAAAAGCAGTCCTAAGGGGAAAGTTCATAGCAATACAGGCACACCTCAAGAAACAAGAAAAAAGTCAAATAAATAACCTAACTCTACACCTAAAGCAACTAGAAAAGGAAGAAATGAAGAACCCCAGGGTTAGTAGAAGGAAAGAAATCTTAAAAATTAGAGCAGAAATAAATGCAAAAGAAACAAAAGAGACCATAGCAAAAATCAACAAAACCAAAAGCTGGTTCTTTGAAAGGATAAATAAAATTGACAAACCATTAGCCAGACTCATCAAGAAACAAAGGGAGAAAAATCAAATCAACAAAATTAGAAACGAAAATGGAGAGATCACAACAGACAACACAGAAATACAAAGGATCATAAGAGACTACTATCAACAATTATATGCCAATAAAATGGACAACGTGGAAGAAATGGACAAATTCTTAGAAAAGTACAACTTTCCAAAACTGGACCAGGAAGAAATAGAAAATCTTAACAGACCCATCACAAGCATGGAAATTGAAACTGTAATCAAAAATCTTCCAGCAAACAAAAGCCCCGGTCCAGACGGCTTCACAGCTGAATTCTACCAAAAATTTAGAGAAGAGCTAACACCTATCCTGCTCAAACTCTTCCAGAAAATTGCAGAGGAAGGTAAACTTCCAAACTCATTCTATGAGGCCACCATCACCCTAATACCAAAACCTGACAAAGATCCCACAAAAAAAGAAAACTACAGGCCAATATCACTGATGAACATAGATGCAAAAATCCTTAACAAAATTCTAGCAATCAGAATCCAACAACACATTAAAAAGATCATACACCATGATCAAGTGGGCTTTATCCCAGGGATGCAAGGATTCTTCAATATCCGCAAATCAATCAATGTAATACACCACATTAACAAATTGAAAAATAAAAACCATGTGATTATCTCAATAGATGCAGAGAAAGCCTTTGACAAAATTCAACATCCATTTATGATAAAAACTCTCCATAAAGCAGGAATAGAAGGAACATACCTCAACATAATAAAAGCTATATATGACAAACCCACAGCAAACATTATCCTCAATGGTGAAAAGTTGAAAGCATTTCCTCTAAAGTCAGGAACAAGACAAGGGTGCCCACTTTCACCATTACTATTCAACATAGTTTTGGAAGTTTTGGCCACAGCAATCAGAGCAGAAAAAGAAATAAAAGGAATCCAAATTGGAAAAGAAGAAGTAAAACTCTCACTATTTGCAGATGACATGATCCTCTACATAGAAAACCCTAAAGAGTCCACCAGAAAATTACTAGAAATAATCAATGACTACAGTAAAGTTGCAGGATATAAAATCAACACACAGAAATCCCTTGCATTCCTATACACTAATAATGAGAAAACAGAAAGAGAAATTAAGGAAACAATTCCATTCACCATTGCAACGGAAAGAATAAAATACTTAGGAATATATCTACCTAAAGAAACTAAAGACCTATATATAGAAAACTATAAAACACTGGTGAAAGAAATCAAAGAGGACACTAATAGATGGAGAAATATACCATGTTCATGGATTGGAAGAATCAATATAGTGAAAATGAGTATACTACCCAAAGCAATTTATAGATTCAACGCAATCCCTATCAAGCTACCAACAGTATTCTTCACAGAGCTAGAACAAATAATTTCACAATTTGTATGGAAATACAAAAAACCTCGAATAGCCAAAGCGATCTTGAGAAAGAAGAATGGAACTGGAGGAATCAACCTACCTGACTTCAGGCTCTACTACAAAGCCACAGTTATCAAGACAGTATGGTACTGGCACAAAGACAGAAATATTGATCAATGGAATAAAATAGAAAGCCCAGAGATAAATCCACGCACATATGGACACCTTATCTTCGACAAAGGAGGCAAGAATATACAATGGATTAAAGACAATCTCTTTAACAAGTGGTGCTGGGAAATCTGGTCAACCACTTGTAAAAGAATGAAACTAGAACACTTTCTAACACCATACACAAAAATAAACTCAAAATGGATTAAAGATCTAAACGTAAGACCAGAAACTATAAAACTCCTAGAGGAGAACATAGGCAAAACACTCTCCGACATACATCACAGCAGGATCCTCTATGACCCACCTCCCAGAATATTGGAAATAAAAGCAAAAATAAACAAATGGGACCTAATTAACCTTAAAAGCTTCTGCACATCAAAGGAAACTATTAGCAAGGTGAAAAGACAGCCTTCAGAATGGGAGAAAATAATAGCAAATGAAGCAACCGACAAACAACTAATCTCAAAAATATACAAGCAACTCCTACAGCTCAACTCCAGAAAAATAAACGACCCAATCAAAAAATGGGCCAAAGAACTAAATAGACATTTCTCCAAAAAAGACATACAGATGGCTAACAAACACATGAAAAGATGCTCAACATCACTCATTATCAGAGAAATGCAAATCAAAACCACTATGAGGTACCATTTCACACCAGTCAGAATGGCTGCGATCCAAAAGTCTACAAATAATAAATGCTGGAGAGGGTGTGGAGAAAAGGGAACCCTCTTACACTGTTGGTGGGAATGCAAACTAGTACAGCCACTATGGAGAACAGTGTGGAGATTCCTTAAAAAACTGGAAATAGAACTGCCTTATGATCCAGCAATCCCACTGCTGGGCATACACACTGAGGAAACCAGAAGGGAAAGAGACACGTGTACCCCAATGTTCATCGCAGCACTGTTTATAATAGCCAAGACATGGAAGCAACCTAGATGTCCATCAGCGGATGAATGGATAGGAAAGCTGTGGTACATATACACAATGGAGTATTACTCAGCCATTAAAAAGAATACATTTGAATCAGTTCTAATGAGGTGGATGAAACTGGAACCTATTGTACAGAGTGAAGTAAGCCAGAAGGAAAAACATAAATACAGTATACTAACGCATATATATGGAATTTAGAAAGATGGTAACAATAACCTGGTGTACGAGACAGCTAAAGAGACACTGATGTATAGAACAGTCTTATGGACTCTGTGGGAGAGGGAGAGGGTGGGAAGATTTGGGAGAATGGCAATGAAACATATAAAATATCATGTAGGAAACGAGTTGCCAGTCCAGGTTCGATGCATGATGCTGGATGCTTGGGGCTGGTGCACTGGGACGGCCCAGAGGGATGGTATGGGGAGGGAGGAGGGAGGAGGGTTCGGGATGGGGAGCGCATGTATACCTGTGGAGGATTCATTTTGATATTTGGCAAAACTAATACAATTATGTAAAGTTTAAAAATAAAATAAAATTGGAAGGAAAAAAAAAAAAAAAAAAAAAAACTCAGCATTCAAAAAATGAAGATGATGGTTTCTGATCCCTTCACTTCATGGCAAATAAGTAAGGAAAAAGTGGAAACAATGACAGATTTTATTTTCTTGGGCTCCAAAATCACTGTAGACGGTGACTGTGGCCACGGAATTAAAAGATATTTAGTCTTTGGAAGAAAAGCTATCAGAAACCTAGACAATGTATTAAAGAGCAGAAACATCACTTTGCTGACAAAGGTCCTTCTAGTCAAAGCTATGAGTTTCTCAGTGGTCATGTACGGATGTGAGAGCTGGACCATAAAGAAGGCTGAGCACTGAAGAATTGATGCTTTTGAACTGTGATGCTGGAGAAGATGCTTGAGAGTCCCTTGGACAGCAAGGAGATCAAACCAGTCAATCCTAAAGAAAATCAACCTTGAATATTCAATGGAATTACTGATGCAGAAGCCGAAGCTCCATTTGGTCACCTGATGTGAAGAGCTGACTCGTTGGAAAAGACTCTGATGTTGGGAAAGATTGAGAGCATGAGAAGGGGGTGACAGAGGATGAAATGTTTGGATGGCAAACTCAGGGAGATAGTGAAGGACAGGGAAGCTTGCTGTGCCGCCGTCCATAGGGTTGCAAAGAGTTGAACATGGCTTAATGACTGAAGGGCTTCCCTGATAGCTCAGTTGGTAAAGAATCCGCCTGCAATGCAGGGGACCCTGGTTCGATTCCTTGATCAGGAATATCTGCTGGAGAAGGGATAGCCTACCCACTCCAGTATTCTTGGGCTTCCCTTGTGACTCAACTGGTAAAGACTCCGCTTGCAATGTGGGAGACCTGGGTTAGACCCCCTGGCTTGGGAAGATCCCCTGGAGAATGGAAAGATTACCCACTCCAGTATTCTGGCCTGGAGAATTCCACTGACTGTATAGCCCATGGAGTCGCAAACAGTCGGACACGACTGAGCAACTTTCACTAGGCAACTGAACAACAACAGCAAATAGGCGTGAACACATATGCAATTTGTTTATTGGAAATAAGGTTTCAGTCATTCAACAAACAGTAGAGCCCTCAGAGTGATAGATGTTGGATGGTGAGAATAAACTGACAGAGTATAGTTTCTGTCCTCAAGTAGCTTGAAGTTTGGATTTAAAAATATGTTAATAAAGCAACATCTCTTCTAAACAAGAGATGCTTGTATTATTATGAAAAGGCAAAGACAGCTCAGCTTGGAGCAAAAGGAAGAATAATAAAGAAAGACAAGAGGAGTCAAACTATAAAGACAAACGAAGAAATTCATTTAGGAGGAAAATTGTACAGAATTGACTGTGTAAGTTTCAGATGACTGTTGGGCAGCCACTAGGCAGCTAGAATGTGTTTCTACTACTCATGAGAGCATTCTGAGGTAGAGGATATAGATTTAGGAATAATTATACAAGTGTGTGAGTTGAAACTAACTATAAATAATTGGGGAGGGTGTGTGTGTGTGTTTGTGTGTGTGTATGTATGTGTAATGTATGTATATATATGGATAAAGGAAAGAAGGACCATGGATGGAATCCTGGGTAACATCAATATTAAAGGAGCTTGGTATTGAAAGTGGAACCATAAAGTGTGCTCAAAGAAAAAGAGAGAAACCTAGGGTGTTTGATGCCATTGAAGCTGAAGTATAGGACAGCAAGAAGGGAGAAAATGGCCAAAGATCATGTACTGTAGAGAAGTATTTCTATGAGGATTTTGTGTCCCTTTGGGGGCAAAATATTGACATTAATCATGGGTCTAGAAACTGGAAGTATTATGCACTTCTGAATGTAGTAGAGGATAACATTTTGTCTTCAAAAAACAACAGGATGTCCTGGAGAATAATTTTTTTCCTACAAAATGCATGGCCACAATGACCAAAGAATTGAAATTCACACTAGGAACTCCTTAGGAGCTGGGGATATAATTTATTTATGTCTTTGTTTCTAGCGCATAGTGAAGTCCTTGACACCTCCTTGGTACTAACAAGTGCTTTTGGATAGGACTGAATTAAACCACTTATTATTTTACACTCATTTCATTATAGTGATGGATACTACACATCCTGGTGTTGCTATCTAGGATTGCTTGCTGGAAGCAAAGAATGTTGCTAAATGTTGTTAAATGTTGCCCTCCCCATTGCAACCTAAAGTAAAATTGAGAGAAATCAGAATCTTTTTAAAAATAGGAGCCTGGCAACAGAAAGGAGGAGATTAAATCCTTCCTCTGCTTGTTTGTATTATAGGTTTCCTATTACGAATATAGTTTTAAAACGGCACAGTGTGGGTCACGCTTTTTGCATGTAGAAATATTCATTCAAAATTAACTGTGCAGAGAGAGTTAAACTATTTTCCATGTTGGGAAAACGATGAAAGACATTTTTCTGAAATCTCATTAAAACGGCCTTTAATTTTATAATCATTATTTATCCAGAGCACTGTAGGTGCATTTGAAGACATATATTAGAAAGCCTATAAAAGAGGTTTATTAAGAGATTCATAATTGCGTCCTGGTTTTTAGTGCCTCGTGTTTGGTTTAACTTTAAAACTGATTGAAGGTTGCTCAAATGGCCAGAAGCATTTTTGTTGTCGTGGTTCCTAAAATTATATTCACGTGGGCAGTGCTGGCTGATAGGCAGCAGGATTTCAAATACATTAATTTTAGTTTTCTCAGAAGGAGGTTTTACATCATGGGGGAAAAAAAAAAGGATCTTCCTCTACTCTTGTAGAAAAATGAACCGATGTGGATTTGTTATTTGTGTAGTTCCAGTCAGTCCTCTGCAGATTTACAATTACTGTGACTTAAGAATTATTTCCTAGACACAGTAGTACAGTAATCTTGTCTTCCATTTTATTTTTTTCTCTTACACAAAACTTAACTAATTTGGCCTTCATTTTGGGAGAAGTTGCTTCGTATGTTGGAGAAGTTTCTTAAAGTATAATTGAAGTTTTGAGGGAGACCATCTGGATATTAAGATGATGAATTTTAAAAATTAATATCTTGTCATCTGCTGCTTATTTTCATCTTGCATGCTATTCATATAAATAGTGTACTAAATTATTACTGTGGCTAAATTATATCTCATATCACTCACTTCTTGTAATTCTTTGCTCCAAAGAATTGCATGAGGCTCCCCAGCTGCCCTATTTAAACGGTAAAACCAATACAATATTATAAAGTTAAAAAAAAAAAACAAAAAACTGCAGCCCCTGCACTGCTCTCACACTCCTATTCTCTTTTACTTAATTCTTTTTTTTTAACATTTATCACCTTCTAGTGAACTTTATAAATTCCTATTTAGCTGTATATAGCAGTATTTAAATAAGTACAACTGTTAGTTCATTTTGTATATGTAAGCTTTATGTAATCTCCCTGAAGACAGAGTTTATATATAGCCTAAGTGCCTGGTATAGTGGTTAGCTCATAGCACAAGCTTGATAAATATGTGTTGGATGTATATTTGTATGTGCTGTCCATGATTTAGGTACATCCATTTTCCTCAAAGTCTCTGTGTGTAAAGGGTGTGTCATGGATTATTTTAGGGCCTTGCCTCCCTGCTTTTTCTTTCTTCCTGCATCCCTGTTTACCTCTGTAGAAGAAGAATGAGTACCAAAAGATGCCGTTTTTCTTTACTCCTCCATTTCTTTCAATTACAGTGCCCCTACATTGACTTTCCCCAGGCACCCTTATTTGTAGAAGTGACTAGATAGGGGGTTGGATGAAAGGCAAGAAGGAGGCGTGTTCCCATCTTGCTGTTCTGATAATACGGAGAATAGAGTGAAGAAATACCCACCAGTCATCTAGAGAGGAAGACCCAGATCCAGCCTGGTCAGTGTAACCACATCTCATCTCCAGACTCAGAAAATGACAGGCAAGCACTTTGTTAAAGAATAGAAATTTCAGGTTAGGGGATTCATCTGAGCTACCCTGAAATCTAAAGGTATTCCAGTTTTTAATGCCATTTAGATTCTATGGATTGCCTTTGGTTTATTTGTTTTAATGATTGTGTGTGAGTATCCCCTGTATCTTTGCCTAATTGATGTAAAAATTCTCAGGAAGTTCTCTGAATCTTCAAAGATCACATTTGGAGTCGAAGCAAACCTGGGATGTAAAATGAGTACTCAGTACTCAGAATTGGAGAAGAGAGTGGAACTGTAATTATAAGCAACAACTGATATCAAAGAAAGATGAGTAAGATGGCCAGTTTCTAGACTCTGCTCTAAAAAAAAAGTAATGGGAAACATTCAAAGATGAGAAGTTTCTCTGGGCAGGGCCAGTACCTTTATAAAATATGAGGGTGGAATAAACAGAAAAGACAAGAGAATAAAAAGCAAGTGGTACTGAAAGTATTCACCCATTTTCTCTTCATTGTGAACACCTCAATCCCCAGCCTTCCATCATTCCAACAAATCTTATGCTTCCCCACCAGTTCTTTTTCCCTGTCTTCAGCCACTAATTTGCCTCTAGCTCCGATTGCTAGAACCTGTAAACAATGACCCCTGCCACAAACAGATCCTTGCTCTCCTGACCATTGACTTGAGTGAAGGAATATGTCTTCTTATCACCAAAAGTAAACCTGAAAGATTAGTTTTAGGAACATTGTTATAAACGGTGTTTTGTTTTAATTCCTCAAGTACTTCAGGATAAGCCCCTGAGTGAATTGTTTCTAGGTTGTAAAATATATTCCAGGCCAAAAGAGATAGGCTAAAACTTTAATTTTTGGAACTCCTCTTGCTTATTCCTAAGTTAGAAACTACTGCTCTAAGTGCTGCTGACCTAACACCAATTCCTGCTGGTCTGTGAGATACATGATACCTTTTCCCCTTTCATAATTTATTGCTTCAACATCAGACTTTTGTTAGAGCTTTGTCCCTGCTGTTAAGGGACAAAGAAAACACCCCCTTCGTTGAACATTTATATTTAAAGTGAGTACATTGTACAAAATCTCTGTGTGCCTGTGGGAGCATCTCTGTCCCACATTATAACCATATCTATGATGGAATCAGGGCCTGATTGTTTTCTATTTTGGTAATATTTTTTTTTGAGTGTGTTGATTCCTATGGAATTCACAAATGTTCATTATTTTTTTTCCCGGTGCCTTAACAAACTAGTTTGAGTTAGGTTTCCTCGTTATGAACTTCCACCGTGCCTCAGACGGCATCAGGGTACCCTGTACACAACTTTGTTACTGCTTTTTAAATTATCTCTCTTCCCTTCCAGTCATTAAAATCTCTGTAATGGCCCTTTCAAGCTCTGTTTTGAATGAATGAATGAACAAATCAAAAATTTCATTACCTCGACTTTTACCAAGTAGGTCAGCCTTTGGTGTGTACGTGTATCCCAGCTTGGGGTTCCTCAGCAGTGATTGTCCACTGTCCAGCTGATAAATGTCTCTCTTTTAAAAAATGAC
Source organism: Bos indicus (assembly GCF_029378745.1). Taxonomy (NCBI): domain Eukaryota; kingdom Metazoa; phylum Chordata; class Mammalia; order Artiodactyla; family Bovidae; genus Bos; species Bos indicus. The sequence continues at coordinate 12,605,022 of NC_091764.1, forward strand.
ATTATAATTAGTCATCCATGTTGCATAGCCCCTGTAAACAGCAGAGAATAAAAGCCAGTCTGTATATAGGTTAAAGTTCCATCCTTGGTAGTTACCTCTTTTAATTTGTGTTAGGTGTGTTTTTTAATTCTTAATTTTGCTTGTTTTAAATCACAAAATTCTCTTAAGAGGATGTGGGAATATTTGAAAGAGATTTGACTATGATCCCAGAAAATAGACCTATTTGAATAGTATTGGTTTTTGTGGGAGAAAAGGAGAGAAAAGAAGGATATTTGTTTTTGTGGGGAGAAGAGGAGTAGAAAAGAGGGAAAAGTTTTGATTTTTAAAAAGTTGAACACTCGCCTTTGCATCATGGAGGCAGATTTGTGAAATACTAAGGGCAGGGGTTTGGGCATTAAACAGATTAGGATTCAAATTGCCCATTTATTGGTCTTGTGCTTGGTGAAATTGCTTAATTCTTATTCTTCATCTGCAAGATGAGGTTCTGATATCACCTGGTGTTGTAAGGATTAAATGAAGGCCCTGGAAACTCGATGTAATTGTATAATAATGAACGCTAAAGAGTTTGTTAGCTGTTTGTTTTATCCCATTTCTAACTGTACACAGCTCTGCTTTTGTGGAAGATATTGCTTACACTCACTGGTAAGCATTTGAATTAAGAGGAATGGGTATTAAGCCCAAGAATAAGTTACATAGATCAAAGTCTCCAGAGAAACAGAACTGATTGTGTACATACTATAGTAAAGAGATATTGTAAGGCTTGACCCATGCGATTATAGGGGTTGAAGTCCCACAATTTGTCCTCTGTAAGATGGAGACCCAGGAAGGTTGGTGGTGTGGTTGAATGACCTTGAGAGAGCCTGGTGTAAATTCTAGTACGAGTCTGTAAGCCTGAGCACCAGGAGTGCTCAGGGAAGATCCCTGTCCCAGCCCAGGCAGAGAGGAAGAAATCTTCCCCTTCTCTTTTTGGTTCTAGTCAGACCTTCAATAGATTAAATAATGCCCACCCACAATGGGAAAGGCAATCTGCTTTACTTCATCTGCTGGATACATTGCTGATCTTCCTGAGACATCCTCACAGATGCACTCAGAAATAATGTTTAGGGACTTCCCGGGTGATCCTGTAGCTAAGACTCAACACTCCCATTGTAACAGGCCTGGGTTCCATCCCTGGTCAGGGAACTAGATCCCACATATTACAGCTAAGACCTGACATAGCCAAAGAAATAAACATTAAAAAAAAAAAAAGTTTAACCAGATTTATGAGCTCCCTATGATTCAGTGAAATTGACACATGAAATTAACTATCACAAGTGTATTGGTTACAATGCACTTCTTGGTGAAGTTGATTTGGTATTGGAGGCTGTAGTTTATCCACTTTTGAGGCAAGTCTGAGATGTTTATATATTGGGATTGGCATGTACAAATACAGAAAGAGAGAAGAGAAATTTGTTGGTATAGAAAATTAAAAGCACTGGGTATATGAGCAGGAGAGAGAGGGCAATTATTAATGGTTAAACTAAGAACAGGTATGTATTCCCAGTCTGCCACTGTGGAGTCATGGAAAGACACTGTGATTTGAAGCCTGGCAGTTTTGAACTTAAGTCTCATCTTGAGGCTTTGCAATTATATTACCATGGGCAAGCTGTTTAACTTTTCTCTCTGATGTTTTCACATCTCTAAAGTGAAATGAGTAATAATAGTTTCAGTTGCTGATTTTAAGTATGAAAAGAAATAATATGGAAAACACTATCATAAAGCCATCCAGCCTAATTCTTTCTCACTTCCTATTAAGTAGTTTTTTTAACTAGGAAAGTATATTCACACCTATTATTATTATATGACAGGTAGAGGAAAATATAGCCTTAATTATGTATTCAGAAGACAGGTATAAAGTGAATTATGCATATATTAATATACAATATAGTCTGCAAATCTTATATCCAACAATAATTAACTAAGTAGATTTGAGTAACAATTCTGATTTGGTTCCTTATTTGTAAATAAGGTTCCTTATTTGTAAAATGGGGATTATACCCTTATAGGTTTATTAAGAGAATTACACAAGATAGTAATTGTGAAGCATTTTGTTCAGGACCTGTTACAGAACAGAAATGGACTTATATGGGTAAATGTTTAATTAGCTTTCACAGTCCAAGTTTTAAATCAGAAGCATCCTTGTAATGAATGTTCCATTTACCTGAGTCTTCATCTGTTTTTCAGACATGTTACCATAGTGAGGCTATATTTCTCTTTCTATAGACCCTAGGCAGAAACTTAATTTCAAAATAAAAAAGGTAAAATCTACAACTTATTCATTTTCCTAATATTAATTGATGGGGTTTTTAGTAATACATTAGAAAAATAAAAACAATTTTTTTGTGGATGCTTACTGCCCCATATTTGATAGGTTAGAATAAAATATAATCACCTTTAGGAAATAGGATGTCATTATTATACTTTATTCAGTTGGCAAAGTTTATATAAAATCAAATTTAGAACAAATAAACAGATCTGTGTCAAAAGAAAGATACCAGAGAGGAGGCTTACCTGTATTTACTGAAACTGGTTTGCTTGGCAGTTCTGTGACACTTGGAGGTGATATCCAATAAAACAGGGTTCAGCTTTGGGGAGGCATGTAATAGAGTTACGTGTGAGCATCTGTCTAGTTCATGTCACACGGTTGTCTTCTTCCCCATCTCCATTCTTCTTCATGTAATAAAAATATAGAGCAGGGAAACGACATGTTCATTACCCTGTTTAGTGGAATTTAACCTTTTCAAGAAGTGACATCTTTTGATTTTGCTCAGAGTACATATAGTATATAGTAATCGTTTATAATAACCTAGCAATAGTTTAAAATAAATATCCAATTAATTTGTGCTTTTTGTAGCACACATATTATTATTCTAATAAATTGAAATTGTATGTTTTAAGTAAAAAGTTAACTTTTTATATTCCCTTTCTCTCTTGGTACTTTTCTATCCAAAATTCTCTTTGTAAAAATGTTATTTTTACCTATTACATTGAAACAGTTTAAGAAAAGGAGAGAAGGAAAGTTTGGTTTTTTTTGAGGAAAAAAAATATGAGTAGGGAGAAATATTTTGCTTGGTTTTCAATAAAAAGTCTGTTATCCTAGGGTGACCTGAAAGCCATAGACATGCCATGTGAGACCAGAATATTATATAACTTTGTCTCTGAAATCTCCCATGGAATGCAGATTCAGTCACTTAGATCTCACTGAATCTTCTGAGAAGAAAATTATACCTATTTTCGTTTCACTTGATAATTCCTATGAGTTTCCCCTTTTTAGTTATTTGGGGATTGAGGGGATTAATTAAAATGTTTTTATATAAAAATGCTACTAATGCATTACTCTTTTGGGCAAAGAGTGATAACTCTTACCATTCTGATGTCTGGGCATTTAATTTAAGAGTTCCTATTTCATGCACCTGTTATGCTCTTGAATTATTTAAGTTTAATTGAATATTTTAATTGCACATTTCATACTTGGCAGTTGCTTCACCTGGTTATCACTCAAAACCAGACAACCCATGCTTTGTATTCATTCAAATATAATTAAAATAAGTTTTCCTTAAAATTTTCTATAAGAGCTATACTAGATATTAAATATTTTATAAATAGAAAAAAAGAAAACATAAATGAAACAATACATGTGCTTCTTTTATCAGTAGAGAACAGATAAGAAAGTTAGTGATAAGAAATCCCAAATAACATTAGCTTAAACTAGCTAAAATTGTATTTTCAGTTTAGAGAAGTCCAGAGGTGTGCAGTCCTGTGGACTCCCTTCAGTTTCCTGTCTACTGTCCTCAGAACAGAGCCTCCACCTGTTCTCAACAAGACGGAGGAAGGATAGGCAGAACATGTTCCCTCCTCTTTAAGAACTCTGCCTAGAGGTGCTCAGGCCACTGAGCTTTTACTTCATTGGACAGAATTCAGTCACGTGACCAAGGCTACTGTACCAACTGATTCTGATTGTTTGTGTATATTTAGTGGCTTGTGCATACTAGGTGCTTGATTTCTAAACTCTTGTATCATTCTAAACCGGGCATTACTGCAGTTAATTCAAGCTGTAGTAACTTACTTTATTTATAGCTTCTGTTTTTAAAAAGGACTTTTGAGTTTCATTCCATTTACTGCTGGGATAATCACTTGAGATTTTTGCCTGATGTCTATTTTATCAAGCTAGATTTGGGAGTGTTTGTGTGTCCTTTGCTGTCTCCAGGAGTTTGCTTAAACTCATGTCCATTGAATTGGTGACGGCATTCAATCATCTCATCCTCTGTTGTCCTCTTCTGCCCTTAATCTTTGCAAGCGTCAGAGTCTTTTCCAAAGAGTTGGTTCTTTGCATCAGTGGCCAAAGTATTTGAGTTTCAGCTTCAGCACCAATCCTTCCAGTGAATATTCCGGGTTGATTTCTTTTATGATTGACTGGCTTGATCTCCTTGCAGTTCAAGGGACTCTCAAGAGTCTTAACCAACACTACAGTTTGAAAGCATCAGTTTTTTTGTGCTCAGCCTTCTTTATGGTCCAACTCTCACATGTGTACATGACTACTGGAAAAAAAAAATAGCTTTGACTAGATGGATATTTGTCAGCTAAGTGGTGTCTCTGCTTTTTAATATGCTGTCTAGATTTGTCATAGCTTTTTTTTCAAGGAGCAAGCATCTTTTAATTTTGTGGCTGCAGTCACTATCCATAGTGATTTTGGAGCCCAAGAAAATAAAGTCTGTCACTGTTTCCACTAATTCCCCATGTATTTGCCATCAAGTAATGGAACCAGATGCCAAGATCTTAGTTTTTTGAATGTTGAGTTTTAAGCCAGCTTTTTTACTCTCCTCTTTCACCCTCATCAAGAGGCTCTTTAGTTCCTCTTTACTTTCTGCCATTAGAGTGGAACTTCTGTATATCTGAGGTTGTTGATATTTCTCCTGGCATCCTTGATTCTAGCTTGAGATTCATCCAGCCTGCATTTCACATTATGGACTCTGCATGTAAGTTAAATGAGCAGGGTGACAATACACAGCCTTGTCGTACTCCTTTCCCAATTTTGAACCAGTCCATTGTTCCATGTCCGGTTCTAACTGTTGCTTCTTGACTTGCATACAGGTTTGTCCGGATGCAGATAAGGTGATCTGGTATTCCCAACTCTTTAAGAATTTTCTGTTTTACTATTTTTTAGTATTTCCCTGGTCTTAACAGATAACAACACTATGTCAACCACATCCTGTTTCACTCACAGTCTGTGTTAAGTGTCCACTTCATTCAATGCAACACATATTCTTGAAAAGTATACTTTTCTTCTGCTAATGTGCTTTATTAATACCAACTTTGAACACATCACATTTCAACCATTTTAAAGACCTTTGTTTGAACCTGAGGCAAAATGTAGCTTTACTTGAAGATTTCTATGTTTTGACAGTTCTATATTGAGGGCAACTTTCTATTAATACCAAGAGCCACTGACATTTTGTTTGACTGTACTGACAATGGTGGGGAATGGCATGCTTTAAAAAAAATGAGAAAATGTACTCTTCTGTATTTTTATATGAAAAGTCAGTAGAAATGATGGTGAAGTTTTAATTTAAATAATTTATTCCCTGTATTTTGCCTTTTTACAATCTATGTTCTTTATATAGTTCATGTATGTGATTATCGAATACATGGGGACCCTATGTTCTAAAGAAATGCGTTGCAGTTAGTACATATGAAATACTACATGTAGTTTCTTAACCTAAGCACTATTAGCATTTGGGACGAGAGATGTCTTTGCTTTGGGGTGACTGTCTTGTGTCTTCTCACATGTTTACATTTTTAATGGCATACCTGACCTCTACCCACGGGATGCTAATAGCATCCACCAGTTGTGACAGACATACACATTTCCAGACGTTGCCCAGTGTCCCCTGGGTGACAGTCATCCCTGAGTGAGAAGCACTGTGCTAAAAAAAAAAAATGTTCCCCTTCTGTCTCTGTCAATATGTAGAATCAGCCGGAGATCGTATGCCTATTTATACTCACTGTTTGTTTTTAACTATGTCCAATCCACTGTTACCATGGATTTGACTGGTTTTCATTTATCAAATGTCTAGAGTCTTGTGATTTTTTTAAAAAAGGATATTTAGACAAAGATGGGGTTGTTGGGGGAGACTAGGGTAATGATGGGCAAAACTTTCACAAGAAAAAGAAAGTCTCCACCCTTAATGGTAATTCCTAGAACATGATCAAAATCAGGTTAACAAAATGCTGAAACATTTTAAGACAGGACATTTTGTTGTTTTTTTCCTTTAAGTAAAATGGTCTTTAGTCTAAATATTAGAGTGAATAGTACTTTGTATATCCAGTTGTATTTTCTTCCTTCAACTGTAACAAGTATTTATTCTTTCTCTTTCTCCAATTTGTATCTTCACTGACTGTTTTATTCCAGTGACTGTGGTTCTGAAGGATAAGTCATTTGGGGGAAAATATGAGAAGTAATATATTTCAACCTATTAAAATACACTATAATATATCCACTTACACATAAAGGTGTGTGCCACTACTTATTAGAGATCAGCAACATTTTTTCAATTTCTCACCCAAAAGACACTTTGCTGCTAAGTTACCCCAGTCGTGTCCAACTCCGTGCGACCCCATAGATGGCAGCCCACCAACTCCCCCATTCCTGGGATTCTCCAGGCAAGAACACTGGAGTGGGTTGCCATTTCCTTCTCCAGTGCATAAAAGTGAAAAGTGAAAGTGAAGTCGCTCAGTCGTGTCCGACTCCCAGTGACCCCATGGACTGCAGCCTACCAGGCTCCTCTGTCCATGGGATTCTGCAGGCAAGAGTACCGGAGTGGGTTGCCATTTCCTTCTCCAGTGCATGAAAGTGAAAAGTAAAAGTGAAGTCCCTGAGTCATGTCCGACTCTTAGCTACGCCATGGACTGCAGCCTCCCAGGCTCCTCCATCCATGGAATTTTCTAGGCAAGAGTGCTGGAGTGGGGTGCCATTGCCTTCTCCAAAAGACACTTTAAGTTTACATTAATGTATAGCATAGGCCAGTTTCCTTAATTGCTAAGCAACTTCATATAATATAAGTAACACTATTTTTTACTAGATTCTGGTTTGATGGTATATTAAAATGTATTGTTGTTTTTAATGTACTACATAGAAACTTAAGGACTTTATTGATATGATCAGCATGTAAACAAACTGTGTCATCTATTTTTAAACAGCTGTGGAAAAGCCTTTGCTACAAATGCTGTATTAAAATACAGATCCTCCTTTATAATCTGACAGCTGGGCTTGAATTGTGGGACACTTCTTGCTAGTGGTGTGTCCTTTAGTATGTTGCTAAATTTTTCTTACCCCAAGTCCATCATCTGTAAATGGAGCTAGTATAATATCCTGTCTCACAATATTATTGATGAGTAATAATTAAGTTAATATATGTAAATGTAAAGTATTGTATGTAACATTATAAGTGCCAAGTAAGTTTAGCTCTTTCTTTTACCATGACTTATATGATGTGAAGGATTTCTCTCCCACTGTCCAGTCTTCAGTAAAATAAGGAACAGATTCAGTAAATGTGGAAAACAGCAGGAACAGAGCATTATTGTTAATTGACCCAGATTCATCCTGAATTGACAAAATGGCAGTTTGAGTCCTTTTCAGTGCATAAGTTGAAGTTCACATTATACAAAATCTGGAGAATTTTGGAGCAAATGAAACCATAATCCAGAACCCATGCATCTAGAATTGAATTATCTTCTCTCTCTTCTTTTTTACTTTCAGAAACAGCATGGGATTTATTGTCAGAGAAACTATGTTCTGGTCCTGCCTTTGCCTCTTATTAACCAGAAAACCTAAAGTTTAGTTGGTAAATTCTCTGTGGACCTCTTTTCCTGCATAACATAGGGCTGATGATGATACCTTTTATTGCTGGCTAACTACTGCTTAATTTCAAGTCTCTGCCAATGGCACTTGGGCTCCATGAATCTTCCCTGTCCATTCTTGACCTAGAGTGGTGTTACTCCTCTGTCCTCCATCATAGTAATTTTCCACACCATTTATTCTCTTATCTGTCTCCCTGACCAGATAGTACATCCGCAGGCAAGTGCATTTGCCTTGTTCATATTTGCAGCAGGTGTACTAGGGTATAGTTGATACTCAACTAAATCCTTAGCCATAAAAACCTGGTCACTATAGTTGTCTAACTTGGACTCACTCCATTGCTAACTTTATTCAGATATACAGAGGGTGATGCTCTCTAATTCAAAGAGCTACTTTATGTATAATCCTGGTGACTTGCTACTACATCACTGTGTGTGACTAGTTTTCTCCAAAGAATGAGGCAGGCTGGACAGGATTGTCTAGGAGTGGTTATCATGTAGTATTTTATGAGTTGGAAAATGACACGACTGTAATACATCAGCATCAGGGAGCCCATGAGGCTTAATACATCATTTTCAAGGTTTATGGGCTTTAGGCACATTTTCAAAGATACGCGCTCGTCACCTCATGTTCTTTCTGTCTAGCCTAACAGCGTATTTGCCCTTTAGAAATGTAATTATATGCAGACTAATTAGTGGGCAATTGCGGTTATTTAGGTGACAGGAAAGATAAAAAGGGCTCTGCTAGATCTATAAAAGTGAACCTTGGAGGGCCACAGTGACGAGCCTTAGAAAATAAGAACTGGTAGGCTTTGGAGACTTCTTTAAACTTGGGCTTGTGAGAGTGAGTGAAAAGTCAAGAGTGATAGCCAGGTTCCTGATTTTAGGCAGTGGCATGAATGATGGTGCTGATTGCTGAGGGAAGATGTTTTTCTTCATCTGTCTCATTCATCTCTTGATATAATTTTAAGTGGGAGATATTGCTTTTGGGTTTTGGATATATTGGTTTTGAAATTCCAGCAAGCACCTAGATTGACGTGGCTGAGTAAGGTGCTAGATTTTCAACAGATCTGGATGTCAGTAGAGAAATCACTACTTTAGAATTGAGAACAGTCAGCATATGAGCTGGATGTTTGCATGTCATCATGCAGAGACTGTGCTTATCAAGAAAAGGAGGAAAAGACAACAATCTGTGAATTATCAACCTCTTTTAAAAAAAATATATGAATAAAGATGTGCTTTTCTTCATACTCTGAAGTTTCAGGGGTATAGAACTAAGGAAGTCCAGCTTTCCAGAAGCTAAGGAAACACAGAGTTTCAGGAAGGAAAATGGGTTTAATAGTCACAAATGCTACAGTTGAGTAGGGCGTTCATATAGGCAAACTCTTTGGGGAGTTTAATTGTTAGTGGAAATTTGATTATGACATTTCAGCTGAATTCTAGGAAAGAGCCTAGATTGGATTTAGGGGTAAATGGGATTTGAGTCATTGGACATGCACACCACAGACCATTATGAAAGAAAAATCTGACTTTGGAGGGAAGCATGACAGTTAGAAGTAAAGAGCTGGATGCAGGAATGATAAGGTGGTAAGGTTTTATCTTCTCCCCTCTGCTAAGAGGCAAACAAACATTCTTGTAGTCTTGAGGGAAAGGAAATTGCATTGGGGAAAACAGATTGAAGATACTGGATAAGGAGGGGCTCATGGGAGAACTTGAGTTCCCAAGAAAAGTAGGAAGACTTGGGTTAAGATAAATTTCTCCTCTGATGACATTAGCTTTTTATCAGAGAAGAAGTGCCTCTTTATCTGAACCTCAAAGGAAAGACACTTAAGATTGTAAATAAGTTTCTGAAATGAGATAATATATATGAGCTTAGTTAATTGGAAAACCTTTTGTCTAAATTATTTTTATAAAGGATATTATTTTTTGTAGAAAGTATATAAGTGTTCTTTCTCTTTATCAATTTTACTTGCTTTTAAAGACAACTGAACATTTTTACAGACTCTTGAATACTGCAGGAAGCTTTGTTTTCCCTTGTACCCGGCAGCAGCAAAGTGTACTTAACAGCAAAGCATATCAATTTTGTAATCAAATTGTTGCTCTAAAGTTTTAATAGATATGTACATTTCTGTGAATATGTAACTCTTAATATGATTTGAAGTGGTTTCATCTATTCACAAGGCTCTTTTAACAATAGAAATAATGAGGTTAATCTATGCTAATAAAACAAGTGAACCAACTTTAATTTCAAAATGATTTACTTCATTATTTTTTAATCATGCCCATTAAACAATAAGCTGAGTATTTAAAAATACCCTACAAAATGATAAGTTTTTACCAGTAGGCTTCTCATTTTTCAAACCTCCATTTTACTGCCTTTTGAAGACCTCGGAGCTGGCAAGTGGAATCTGCAGTTTGAGGCTGATGACAGTAGTACTCAGGTCCAAGACAGGCGTCAAATGTCTGTAAGACACTCGCTGATTTTAAGAGAGCAAAGACAGGTCACAGAGCCCTTTGTGAGAGCTTTCAGAACCTAGTTCCCGGTCCCTGACACTATTTTCACAGACATAATAGTAATTGATTCTCACTTTGGTCATGAGGGCAGGGTCTGGAAGCGCTGGGATAATCCACGTGGCTAGTCACTGCCGAAGCAGCCTCCTAGGGAGGCGCATAGACTCTGAGTGTCTGTAGACAAAAGCTCGTCTCTCAACGGTTGGCTGAAGTTTGCTCACTGCTCTGAAATTCAAGCTTATTTGCCCAAAGCCAAATAATAAAGAAGTAACTAGGTTATGGCCTTCAGTCTGTGTTCTTTGATGGAATCTGGTTAGATTCTGACTCCATCCTGTTGACCTGGGTTACCTGTTGCTTTTTGGGCAATTGTGGGTCAGTATTTCCCAAACAGTAGGGCCAGTGGGAGAGGCATCTTAAGTTTAAATGTGTGTGTGTGTCTATATATATATAGTTCAGTTTTAAATATATATATATATATATATATATATAGAGAGAGAGAGAGAGAGAGAGAGAGAGAGAGAGAGAGAGAGAGAGAGTTCAGTTGCTAAGTTGTATCTGGACTCTTAGCAACCCCATGGACTGCAGCACACCAGATCTCCCTGTCCCTTACTATCTCCTGCAGTTTGCCTAAGTTCATGTCCATTGACTTGATGATATTATCCAACCATCTTATCCTCTGCCACTCTCTTCTCCTTCTGCCTTCAATCTTTCCTAGCAGCAGGGTCTTTTGCAGTGAGTTGGCTCTATGCATCAGGTGGCCAAAGTATTGGAGCTTCAGCTTAGGGCTTTAGACAAGTTTCTTTTCTAAAATGATGGAAAACTGTGCATGTTCCGAGGAGAAATGCAAGTGGTTGGTAATTCTAGTGGGAGAGAAAAGACTGCTGGGAAGGGGAAAGTTCAGTGAGGGGTAAAGGGCTTTTAAAAAATACTTCTTAATACTTTCTAATGCAACGTAAATGCAACTGATACCTCTCCAAACATTTTCTTTCCTGAGGAATAATTTCCTTCTATTCAGAATTTATTTTTATAGTACCAGGTCATTTTTATGACTCCATTAACCATTTTTATTTTTGAAATAAAAAATGAAAATTTGTGGGTTTATGTATACTAATACTGTCTTGTCTCCAAATTTCTATTTTCCTCATGCAGAGGGTTACTTCTACAAGAGAACAGCAGGTTTGCAGAAGCACTACATTATTATAAATTGGCGATTGGGAGCAGGCCTACACTGGCTTGTAAGTGATATTCAAATCCTTTTAAAATATCTCTTTCTTTCCCCATGAAAATGGTGACCTAAAGCCTCATGGGTTAAAAAACACGATACTTCTGTTTGTGAATACTTTCCAGTCAAATTAAGAGCCTTTAACAAGTACATCTCTCAATTTTAATGTTTTGGTGTCTGATTATCATTTTGATACATTAAGAAACATGCAGCTTTTATTCATCTAGTTTATAAGCTCAAAATATTCTGATACTTTGAAGGCAGAGACTATATATATATATATATATGTATATATATAAATGACAACTAATACATTTATGTATTAGTGGTACCATATATATATATAGATGTGATACCTGTACTTTGTACTACATTATTTTTCTTTTGTATGTTTGTTCCCTGGAGGTTCATTTCTTGGTTTTCTTTTAATGCATAAAAATGAAGTTGAAGTAAAAATAGCTTTATTGTTTCCACAGTGTACATCATCTTCTCTCATTTATATCTCCACTTTTTTACCCTTCAGCTGCATATTTAAACACAGGTATTATTCTAATGAACCAAGGAAAGACAGAAGAAGCGCGACGCACATTCCTGAAGTGTTCTGAGATCCCTGACGAAAACCTAAAGGACCCTCATGCCCACAAGAGCTCGGTCACCAGCTGTCTGTACAACCTGGGGAAACTCTATCATGAGCAGGGACACTATGAGGTCAGGCCAGAACCTCTCTGCCCTGTTCCTCCCCCTTGTTCTGATCTGGTCTCAATGACTTCTACCTGTGATCTCATTGTAGGAACACTGATAATTTAAGAACTGATATTTTAATAAAAGAGTTAAAAAAAAAAAAAAGAACTGATATTTTAATAAAAGAGTTTTATGGGGAAATTCTTCTGGGAAAAATCTTTGTTTAAACAAAATGGATTTTTTTCACTATGATTTTCTCAGAGTAATATGACTCCTTATGAAAGGGAAATAACATGCATTACTGCCCAAGTTGTTCGCCCACCATATCTTTGATTTTATGATTTAAGACATGTTATTATTGTTATCTGTATTCATTGTTTGATGTTAAAAAATACATTTCTTTATACTCTGCATGTTAAGTGATTTGGTATAAATCCTACTTGTTTCTTTTTATTCTTTTAAATGCAATAATGCAATGAAAACTAATTTTATTGTTTTCTAAATTGGGAAGAGGGGGAAAGTGATGGATACAGGATCTTGTACAGGAAGTTAGGAGGATTACTTAGTCCTGTGTACCCTATCTCTCACATGAAGCCTGCCTCCATGGGTTTTGTCTCTCCCATGCGATACCACAACCCACTTTCTCAAAACACTCCCCCAGAGACTCTTACATGATATTTTAAGACTGCAATCTGAGGATAAGGATGCAATTTTAAAAATAATTGCATTTCATGATCTCAGTATGTCTCAGTTGCTAGAAGATTGATTATTTGATATTTTATTTAGATTATACTTAATTGCTTGACTTGAAATAATGACGAATTTTAGAGGACTATGGGTGACTCCAAAATATAAATTTTTCTAGTTGTTTTTATTGCATCATCTATCTGAATTGAGAAATTTAAAGAGCATTGGTAACATTTGACTCCTTGTTAAACTGATTTTTTATATAACCTTCACTGGGTGGGTTGAATGGTTTTATTCATGAAATTGAGGTAATTTGATATCAAAGACTAGCTAAGTTGAATTTTGCTCTAATGAACCATTTAGAAAGAAAAATGGAATATTTTAATTTTGGAAAGATGTTGTTATTTTGTTTCAGTGAATAGCCTTGGACTTTATTTCTTTTTCTGTTTCTTAAATTAGGATGCCCTTAGTGTATACAAGGAAGCAATTCAGAAAATGCCCAGGCAATTTGCCCCACAGAGCTTGTACAACATGATGGGTAAGTAAAATAATAATGTTTTAATTGATATTTCAGGGATCTGTGGAAAAATTAAAACCTGTACTTGTTTTAAATGGATCCCTATTAAATCATGTTTTAATCCTCACTAAAAAAAAACATATTCACAATTGGATGTCACATTTAAATTTTCACAAAGCACACCTATTCTAAGAACAAATAAATATTGTTAATATAGTGATTCTCAACAAATTGGCTGGATCCCAGAGTTGTTGAAAAGGGGCTCATAAACCAAAGTGGGTATCAAATATTAGCTAGACTCTTGAGATTGCAAATGATGAATAAAGTACATATAGTTTTTGATGAGTTTATCAAATTTCTGATAATTTTTGATCATGTTATTTTCTTAATCAGAATATTCTCAAAAGTAAACATGCTGTGATATAGAGATTCCTGATTTTGATGCTTACAATAGATGAGAATGAGTCAACTTGTGTTGTTTGCATTGATAAAGGTTTAGATTGCAAGAGGTTTTTTTTTTTTTCCCCTAGAGTATTACTTTAGAGTAAAAGCAATACTGTGAAGAGTATAAATGTTCTAGCACAATTGTTGCTTGTTCTACATTGAGTAATTAGCTCAATTTTCTAGAAAGTATGCAAGTGAGGACATAGATTTTTCTAGGTGCAAGGGGTCAAGAAGTAGAGTTACTAATAACTCTGCCTATAACCTGTGATTGGTCCATGACAGTCTCATAGTAAATTGTGGCCACAACTATTTGATCATGGACACACCTAAAAACTGTCTATTCAGTATGTGACTCTTGAAAAGAATCCCTGAAGTTTAAGATGTCCTGTTGATTAACGTTGCTGTTTCTAGATGGGGGAGAGAAGTGAGAGGGCTGTTTTTGTCTTCGAATCAATATTTCTTTTCCTCCAAAGTACAAATTAAACCTCAAATTTTCCTTTCATTAAACCTGGCTAAGTTTTTAAAAAGTATTTCTAGGCCTTCCTCATGTATATAAACTATATGTGACTACATCATTTCTAGGATTATTTTATACTTCTGTATCCTGTGATTTGAGAAATCTGATCGTAGCCATATGGCTTTTGAGTATACATAAAAAATCCCATGCCTTCCCTAACTAGAAAATATATGCCTGGTAAGGACACTCACTTCTACTTTTTTTTTTTAAACAAAAGAAAATTTAGAAATGTTTTAGAGCTCGAACAAGGCACACATCATCAAAAAGAAAAGAAAAAAAAATGATTTGGAAGAGGTTAATATATTCATATGTCTCTTGAATCCTGCCCCTAGTTAGCCTGGACAGCAGCAGGGTGATTTAATGCTCCTGTTAAAGAGGACACTGAAGTATTTTTAGTTGCTGTTATTTTTCTTGTGGATATTATCACTAAAAGGTAAAATCTAGCTTCCTTCAATGTACTCTTGTCCTTAACATCTTACGAGGTAAACTCACGCCTTTTACTGTTTGACATTTTACTATCATTCTGTCCACCCAGGTGAAATGTCCATGTCCATAAACTGTGTACCGAGAATATGTAGATGTATCAGTTGAATGAGCTTTTCTGTGTTAGTGCTGGATGGTTCTTCATTTCACAGTGAATATTGAAAGAACTGTGTTCTCTAAGGCATATTGGTTTTAGTTTATAATTTCGTTTTTAACACTAATGCTTAGGAAGGACTATTTCCCAATTTTCCTCGATTATCAATGAAGATCTTTTTCTTTAAATTAGGAAAGGATTCAGCTCCTTGACAATAGACTACAGATGGCATCTTCATTGTTAATAGGAAGTGTGGTATTCACTATAGTTAACAGTTTCAAAAATTCATTCAATTATTTTATGTAAATACATTTGCTTGAAAATACAGCTGTTACCTTGGGATCTGTGTCTCATATGGTTACACAGATGCTGAGCACTCATAGGCAGCAAAAGATAAGTGTGTCCTTGGGGTGATTGCTTAGTCCTTTGTCTTATTTTCCATCATAGAAGGAGGGAGCCGCTTTGCCCAGACTCTGCAAAGCCCTCTAACAATTTGCAAGGGGAGAATCTCAATATAATTTAAAATTCCAGATTTCTTCCATAATTATAGTGGCTGCCTTCTGTTTAATTTTATGTGAAGGTCTGTCAGCTGACTAGGTTTTGCAGTTTCAGTTGTTCACGAAACTATAATTTTCTCTGAGAGTAGGTTCACCTCCTAATCAAATGGGTGATATCCTCTGAGTGTTGGCTTTAACTCCTAATACATTTTGATTAGCCTCCATTTGACAAGGAGAAAAGTGGCCCAGGAGATAAACTGCCCTGTCGGTTCATCGGTTTCATTAGTCTGTCAGCATGTGCTGATTATCCTATCAAGTTTATCAACAGCCTTGAATATGTTTCCTAATTCTCATATTTGCATATTATTGGTGCCCTTTAGGGATCAGTGATGGATTTTAATGTCTGGCTAGATTTAGCCTGCAAGTACTCATTTTTCTCATGGCTCATTCATTTACCCCTTGAAGATCATTAGCGCCAAGCACTTCTATGTGTATATGCAAGTATTTTTTTTCTTTTATTTTGAGAGGTTAGGAGAAATAAAGGAATATGTGTGAAAAAATACAGTTATATTTTAATTATATTATTTGTTTAATAACGCGATTCATTGCAGCTGCTTAAAGAAAACACACACTCTGGTCCTTCGTATTTCCCCTTCCCTTGAACATTTTATGAAAAACATCACTCCCTGCTGCATGTTAGTAGCTGACTTACCCTGAACATCAAATGAGCCTAGTTTTTGAATTTGTGTATTAACAGAAAATAACAAGATTGATTAGCTTGCTATCCCAACTTAAAATGTTCCATGTTTTATCATAAGACTTTTAATTTTTATTGTGGTAGTTTATAAGTAAAATTAAAAATCTACTTGCATAGACATTTTCATTATTCTCTTTGATTTCATAGCATCAAGATGATTAAGTCACAATAATTGAGGATTGTGTCCCATCTAAAATTAAGTAAATTTATAAGCATGTAAAAATCATGTTTTAAAAGATACTGTACATCATTTTTATAAACAAAAATTAAACTTTTACTTAGACAGCAGTTATAATTAGTAAGTATGAAAATACATGAATTATAAAGAGGCCAAATCATAAAAAATTGCTCCTAGCCAGTTGTGCAACTTCATTTCTGTATTTCTTCTTCAGAGGATAAGGGTTGGATTCAGAGACCCCAAGGTTCAACTTACGGCTTTAGCACTTTGTAGCTGAGTGAAGTTGGACATTACTTAACTGAAGTCTCAGTTTCCCCATCCATAAGGTGCCTGTAATGGTAGTGTCTGTTTGAGGACTGATTGAGATAATGAAGGTAAAGAATATTGGACCAAATGCCCAACTTAGTCAGTGGTTTGTAATATTATCTTCCTTTGTAATCATTATCATTTCTGTGGGCTTTAATCTCCAGAAGTCACTAATTGTATTCTCTGGCGGTTCTTTCTGTGTTAACAATGTAAATCTGATTTCTATATAGATACAATTTTGAGATAGTGATGGCTCTGGAGTCACCAACATGGATTCTATTTAGTTCTGTCCTATCTATAAGTGCTGTATTTTCTCTGGAAGTCCATTTTTCCTTGTCTTTCAACAACCACAGTCAAAATCCTACTGAAACAGCCTACTTAGTGTCCAATTAGTTTAATTCCATTAATACACTATTCCCTCTAAATTGAAATCATCATATTTAGAGTTTTTTCTCCTTTTCCCGTCATTACATATTTTCCCCCTAGACTTAGTCAAAATTATTCTTTATTCTGAAATTATTTTTTATTCTGACACCCATTGTAGGCCTTTATTGATTCTCAATTTCTCCTCTTCTCAAATTGTAAATGATTTTTAGAATCATAGAATGTTAGAGATAGAAGATTGATATTTTTAAAATCCTCTTAACATAATCTTTTATTTTATATGCTGGAAATTCACACCCAAAGAGTTAGGTTGATCTGTTTGGGATTGCCCTGTTTGTGTTAGAAACAGAAGTGTAGTTTCCTGATTTAAATTTAAATGCTTTTCCTATTTAGCAGTCTTGCCAAAACTGGCATTCTTTTCTATATCAATATAACATATCTTTTCCCATTTAAAAACTATCATATGGAGATGGTAAAGGCAGGGAAGCCTGGCATGCTTTAGTCCACAGGGTTGCAAAGAGTTGGACACGACTGAGTGACTGAACAATAACAATATCTATATTTACATATAGATATATCTATATAGATATATGGATATAGATATTGTTCCCTGTCAAATATATATTAAAAAACCTTTTCATATTAAAAAGAATGAAACACCTACAAAATTGTTTTATCACATATGTATAAAATATGCAAGATATTAAAATTTTTTATATGTAGGATAAGTTTTAACTACCTTCATTTTTTTCTCTTCTTTCTCTTTATTTCCCTTATTGTGTATACTTAAGCATTGTTTTTTAATAATCCTAAGAGATTGTAGGAAACTAAATTAGGCTGTAAGTTTTAATTTTATCACATGAATCTTTCCAATCCCAAAGATCATTTTTAAGCCTATTTACTGTTTAAAATTACTTGGCTTTCTCAATGCAAAGTGGTTGTCAGGTTTAATTATGTAAGCAATTTCGGCCATTTCATCTTGGTAATATATCTTGAGAACAAAGTGTGTGATGTATTCATGGAGTGAGAGTCTAGAGTTAATGCCTTGTTGTTGCAGTCTGCAATCACTATGTTTAGAAAAATCTGTATGCACAAAGAAAAAAACAATCTTAAAGATATAAGTCCTGAGTCAGGGAGAGGATATATAGGTGATGGTGGGATGAAATTGAAATGGTCCATATGGTTTCTGCTCTCATAGAACTTTCTAAATGATTTTACAATTAGTCTAAAACTCCAGTATCTTTCCTTAATAAGTAAATGGCTATAAATCAAATGGCTAATTGTATTACTGTAGCCTCAATAATATTTTGTTTATTACTATGTAGGCTATGCTATGTTGACTTGCCAAACAAACCAAAACAAACCAATGAAAATCTCAAGCTTTCTTTTTTTCTAATGTGATACTGTTATCCCAATTTGCGTATATATTTTTGTTATTTTTATAAAAAGTGAATGTCTGTGTTGGGTAACATGTTTTTACTGTAGGGAGTGATTGCATTCTTCCAAGGGAAATGCATGATAATAATCATTGCTATTTATTAACTTAATTTGCCTTTATTTTGATCTCCTAGGAAAATACTGTTTTGATTCTCTTATTTCTGATAATTCCTAGAACTCTTTTTGTACACATCCCTGCTACTTATAAAGTCGTAGCTCAGTACTGGAAAATATATTTTCCTCCATCAGCCTGCAACTTACAAGTCTTTTACTTACATAGGTTTAAGATTGACAAGATGCTTTCTTCTCACATTGTTTCATAAAAAGAAGAAATTTTGTGACCTAATTTTCAGTTTTGTGAAATTTCCCCAGTTTGAGCTAGTTAGTGAGAATGGTGAAAGAACCAAATAAATAGACGACATAATGAATTTATTGCAGGGGTTTTTAGAGTAAAAAGCTTACACAAATTTTTAAATGCATATTTTTGAGAAGTAAACTTGTGGAATGAGAAAGTTGTGTCATAAATGGCTATGAGGGAACTTTAGGTTCCTTACTCTTGTTTAGGTGAGGAGAACTGACAAAGATGTCAAATCCACCTCCTGATAACAAAACACCAAAACTCTCACTTGTAAATTTATCCTAACTCACTTGAAGGATGTAAACTCTGTGCTGAGTTCAGTTAGTAGGTTGGCTGTCAAAGAAGTCTGTTTTTCTCTCAGCCTCTGTACGGCTGGCTTTTCGGCTGATTAATTTCTTTTTGTTGGATATTCCAGTGTGTGTATCTATGTGTGTGTATGTGTTTACATCACTTTTTTCAGAGTATATTTATAAATATTCAGAGTAAATTTCTTACAGGATGGTTCACATGCTTAATCTGTCTTCTATGACTGGTGGTTTTTAAGTGGAATGCTCAAGTCATTTAGCATCTGACTGTGAAAAGATGGTTTTTTACTGTGTGAGATTTGAACTTCACATCTTTCAAGTGTGGAAGCATTAACACTCCAGTAGTGTTAAGCTTTTTATACCACCTGCTTCCCCTATTTCAAGTTCTGGTGATTTTCTTATGATTCCTTCCATTGGCACTCTTAAAAATCTATGAGTCAGCCTTTCAAATATGATATGACTATATAACTGGATTAGCTATTGATTTGTTTACCTCCAGAAAGAATATTAACTTTGAATTTTTAAGCTAAATCTATTCATTGAACTTTTATTTCTGCATCATTAGAAGAGACAAGACCAGGAAAAAGGACAAGACCAATACCAGGATATTTTAGAAATTCACTTTGTAAGCTGTGGAGCCAACAATATAAGGAAATCATGAGTTTTTGGCTGTGTATCAAAAAGAATAAATATATAAAATGTATGTACACAGTTTGCTCCTAAAAGTTCATTTCTTAGTATAAAACTGTAGTATTTTTTTTCCTCTTTTTACCATTCACGCTTGATTTAAATTCTACATTACATACTATAGTTACAGACATTAATTTGCTAGGCATTAGTCTATACACTACAAAGGCCAGCCTCCAGTTCAGCTGCATTAAATAGGTAATATATTTTGTTTAAAGTTTCAATTAAACCCAAGACCAGAAGATATATGGTCCCTATGGGGAGTTTGAACATTTTCATGCTAGGGTTGCTGCAGGATCATGCTTAGGTCTAGATGTCGCTTGCTTTCCTGGAAATATGAGACAGTTGATTATATTTCACTGCTATTAAAACCACACAAGCCCACCTGTTACATTAATTCATATTTTTTCCAGTTTAGTGGTAAAGGAAAAGACTGAAGCTTAAAAACTTTATTTTTAAATTGAGTTATAAAGAAATTAATATACTCATTAATACCTAATTATACCCTTAATATCTGATTCCCAAATAGTTTCAATATATTCTTCTTTAAAAATATGTTTTCTGAGGCCTCAGTAGAAGTAAATGAGAAAAAACATGTATAATTTGCTCTTTCATTGGATACTTTCCATGGAATGAGTCTTCTACTCGGTTAAGAAATATCAGTGGGATTGTTCTTAGAAAATTAATGTATTGTTATGCTATATTTGGAAAATTAACTAAATTTCAAATCCTGGCATTCTTAAAAGATGCCAGTTTTGATGACATTGAGATGAAATAGACATAATCATGAAGAAGGAAAAAACCATGTATGAAAAATACAGTCTTAAAAATTAGTGTCGAGAAAATGATCATTTGTTGCACATATTTAGAATAGACCAGTAATACAAATGAAGTTAAAAATTAAATACATTACGAACTGTATGTCCTTTGCTGTGTATATATTTATATCTGTTTTTTCTAATAGGTAGGGAGAGATTGTTTTCTACAAGAAAATCTAGTTTAACTCCCCCATGAGCTGTTACATAAGTTGTGATTTTATTTATAATGATAAAAGTTATTGTCATATTCAGATTGAACAAAGCATTAAAACGGAACATGAAGAGTTTTGTTTCAAATTGCAAGTCTTTTTTTTCCCTCCAAATATGTAATTATGAGCATGAGTTTCTATGAGCTGTTAGTAGAACCTTATTTTAAGTATTCATTGACAATAGGATGAATTTTTAAATTTCTCATCTCTCTTAGTGATTAACATTCATAAAAAATTTTATAGTATAAAATACATTATTCATTACATATTATAGAGTCATGTTGCTTAATCCATACGTATGAAGTGCATTCCTAAGATGTGTATAAAATAAAAAATGCTTTTATTATAGTTTTCTGATGGTTTCCTGCAGTTTGTATCTTATTTTTCTGAATACTGTTATTTTCATTAATTAATCCCAAACTAGTAATACATTTACTCATTTTTTTTTCTTCCTTCTGGAGTAAACTTTGGGTTTTTCTCAACACAATTTATAACTTCCTTGCATATATTTCTAGTAGTCTCTAAATATTTCAGTTCTATTAAGCCATTTTATTTTATTGTGAGATTATCTTTTTCAGTCAGTTCAGTTGCTTAGTCGTGTCCGATTCTTTGCGACCCCAAGAACTGCAGCACGCCAGGCCTACCTGTCCATCACCAACTCCCAGAGTTTACCCAAACCCATGTCCATCGAGTCGGTGATGCCATCCAGCCATCTCATCCTCTGTCATCCCTTCTCCTCCTGCCTTCAATCTTTCCCAGCATCAGGGTCTTTTCCAATGAGTCAGCTCTTCGCATCAGGTGGCCAAAGTACTAGAGTTTCAGCTTTAACATCATTCCTTCCAAAGAACACCAAGGACTGATCTCCTTTAGGATGGACTGGTTGAACCTCCTTACAGTCCAAGGAACTCTCAAGAGTCTTCTCCAACACCACAGTTCAAAAGCATCAATTCTTTGGCACTCAGCTTTCTTTATAGTCCAGCTCTCACATCCATACATGACCACTGGAAAAACCATAGCCTTGACTACACGGACCTTTGTTGGCAAATTAATGTCTCTGCTCTTGAATATGTTGTCTAGGCTGGTCATAACTTTCCTTCCAAGGATTAAGCGTCTTTTAATTTCTGTATGTGATTTGGAACCTAGAAAAATAAAGTCTGACACTGTTTCCACATCTATTTCCCATGAAGTGATGGGACCAGATGCCATGATCTTCGTTTTCTGAATGTGGAGCTTTAAGCCAACTTTTTCACTCTCTTTCACTTTCATCAAGAGGCTCTTTAGTTCCTCTTCACTTTCTGCCATAAGAGTGGTGCCATCTGCATATCTGAGGTTATTGATATTTCTCCTGGCAGTCTTGATTCCAGCTTGTGCTTCCTCCAGCCCAGCTTTTCTCATGATGTACGCTGCATATAAGTTAAATAGGCAGGGTGACAATATACAGCCTTGACATACTCCTTTTTCTATTTGGGACCAGTCTGTTGTTCCATGTCCAGTTCTAACTATTGCTTCCTGACCTGCATACAGGTTTCTTGAGAGGCAGGTCAGGTGGTCTGGTATTCCCATCTCTTTCAGAATTGTCCACAGTTTATTGTGATCCACACAGTCAAAGGCTTTGGCATAGTCAGTAAAGCAGAAATAGATGTTTTTCTGGAACTCTCTTGCTTTTTCCATGATCTAGTGGATATTGGCAATTTGATCTCTGGTTCCTCTGCCTTTTCTAAAACCAGTTTGAACATCTGGAAGTTCACGGTTCACATATTGCTGAAGCCTGGCTTGGAGAATTTTGAGCATTACTTTACTAGCATGTGAAATGAGTGCAATCGTGCGGTAGTTTGAGCATTCTTTGGCATTGCCTTTCTCTGGGACTGGAATGAAAACTGACCTTTTCCAGTCCTGTGGCTACTGCTGAGTTTTCCAAATTTGCTGGCATATTGAGTGCAGCACTTTCACAGCATCGTCTTTCAGCATTTGAAATAGCTCCACTGGAATTCCATCACCTCCACTAGCTTTGGTCATAGTGATTCTTCCTAGGGCCCACTTGATTTCACATTCTAGGATGTCTGGCTCTACGTGAGTGATCACACCATTGTGATTATCTGGGTTGTGAAGATCTTTTTTGTACAGTTCTTGTGTGTATTCTTGCCACTTCTTCTTAATATCTTCTGCTTCTGTTAGGTCCATACCATTTCTGTCCTTTATCAAGCCCATCTTTTCATGAAAGTTCCCTTGGTATCTCTAATTTTCTTGAAGAGATCTCTAGTCTTTTCCATTCTATTGTTTTTCTCTATTTCTTTGCGTTGATCGCTGAGGAAGGCTTTCTTATCTCTTCTTGCTGTTCTTTGGAACTCTGCATTCAAATGGGTATATCTTTCCTTTTCTCCTTTGTTTTTCACTTCCTGTCTTCTCACAACTATTAGTAAGGCCGCCTCAGACAGCTGTGTCGCTTTTTTGCATTTCTTTTTCTTTGGGATGATCTTGATTCCTGTCTCCTGTACAATGTCAGGAACCTCCATCCATAGTTCATCAGGCACTCTGTCTATCAGAACTAGTCCCTTAAATTGTGGATAGTATTATATTTGGAGGGAGAGGGTCACACACACACACACACACATACAGAGTCTCATTTTCTCTTTTTTGGGAAATTCTGAGCAATCTATGGGGTTGTCTCCCACATTTGTTGATTGATTGTTTTTAGTGATTTATTTCCTTGAAAGCATAAAGGAAATTGATAAACCTAGAGAATTTCAGGATACCCAGTTGCAAAAAGAGCTATATTGACATAGGCTTCTGGCTGTTTTTCAAGTTAAATTTTGATGGCACATCATTTCAGTATTTAACACTAGGTATTAGGAACCTTTTAAACTTTCACTGAAGTTTAACCTCTTTCCTCAAGATTAGCGTTTCAATTTAATGAAACACATATTCAGTTTTTTCCCCTGCATTTCCTCTTTGCTTTAAAAACAGCCTTTCTAGCTTCAAGGATTTCTCTTAAATTTGATGCTATAAGGACTTGCCCCTAGAAACTGATAAAAATTTATTATGTTTTATAGATAATAAATGTAAAATTAAATATCGTTGAGGGAAGGGAGTTTTCATAAAAGTTTGCCTAGGAGAATTGATTAAATGTTTGGAAAGAATGAAATTAGCTATCTGCCTCATACCACATGGCAGAATGTATTTCATATGGGATAGGCAGCTAATTTTAATAGTGAAACTATATAATTAAAGGTGAATATATATCCCTATGGTGGAGAATAGTTCTTTGTGTATAATAGATAGTGGTAAATTTACACAGGAAAAGTCAACCTGATTTGCATGTGTAAAAATTAAAATAGTCTGATGAAAAGCTATTAACTGTATTTTGCCTATCATAGAGAAAGATAGATGTCTTAATTAAAAGCTGCCTTAAAATCATTAAACAATGACTCACATTTAAAAAATAATGATGGTTAAATTTTTGTGGAAAAAAATTGTTAAAACATGCATTTTTGGGGCACTCCCTGTCTGTCCAGTGGTTAGGACTCTCTGCTTCCACTGTCGGGGGCCTGGGTTCAATCCCTGCTCTGGGAACTAAGATTCCACAAGCCCCATAGTGTAGCGAAAAAAAAAAGAGAAACCAGAAAGCAAAACAACCATATATGCATTTTCGTTAGTTCAAGGATTTCACTGCTGTATATGTGTTCTAAGATAATAAGATGTATATTAAAAAAAAGAAAAGGATAATTGCTAAAGCAGGTTTAGTACCTACAAGAATATGGGAGGGGAATTTGAATACACAAGCAATTAATATTGAATGAGAACATATAATTTTGGAAAATATAGCATATTTTTATTTAATACAGTAAACTGCTAGAAGGAACCTAAATATTTAAAACTAGCAAATTGTTTTACTTATAATTTACTCTTTTAATGTTTAAATAAATTGTGGAAAAACAAAATTTTACTAATCAGTAACTATGATTGATGGAATTCATTTAATTTAATAAAAGCACCACTTTTCAGACTTTCAACAATGAGTAGATGTAATTAGATAATAAATATATAAATGTTAAAAATAAATTCCAAGGAGTAATCAGGACTTGATCTAGTCAGTCTTGAGTAGATCGTCTAGAAAATCCATCAATTTGACATTTCCTTAAACTAGGGTATTGTCGCTGATTTATGAAACAACTATACAGATTACTGGAAATGATTGTCTATAAATTATTATCTAATTTGGGAGATTAAAAAGTTATTTGGTATTGGCTCCTCATTTTGTAGGTGGTAAAACTAAGGCCCTTTCAGGGTTAGGAGGTTGTAGAACATATGCCCAATGAAATACTACTCGGCTAGAAAAGGAATGCATTTGAGTCTGTTCTAATGAAGTGGATGAACCTAGAGCCCTTCTAATGAAGTGGATGAACCTAGAGCCCATTATACAGAGTGAAGTAAGTCAGAAAGAGAAAGACAAATATGGTATATTAACACATATATCTGGAATCTAGAAGGACGGTACTGATGATCCTACATACAGGGCAGCAATGGAGACACAGAGAATAGACTTCTGGACTCAGTGGGAGAGGGGAGGGAGGAATGACCTGAGAGAAGAGCACTGAAACATGTACGTTATTGCATGCGGAATGGATGGCCAGTGCCAGTTCTACGTGAAGCCAGACACCCCGGGCCTGTGCTCTGTGACAGCCTGGAGGGATGGGTGGAGAGGGAGGTTTTAGCGGTGTTCAGGATCAGGGGACAGATGTAGGCCTGTGGCCAATTCATCTTGATGTATGGCAGAAGCCATCACAATATTGTAAAGTAATTATCCTCCAATTAACCTAAATTAAATAAATTAAAAAATTAAGTCCCTTTCAAATAACCTGTTTGTCTACAACCATACAAAGTTCTAATGGCAAGATAAGGATTAGAAACCCAGTCATTTTATCATTCTTTTTTTTATAACTCATAATTCAGTGCTGCATCATAATTATAAATAATTTTACCAGATGAGACAAACCAAGTTAATAAGTCAATTAATTAAAATATTTATTTCATTTTAATATTCAATGCAAAATTAGTTTCTAAGGGAAGAACAGTAACATATATAGAATAAATAATAACAAACATGAAGATAAGATGGGTAAAGTGCTCATTAGAAGAAAACTGACCAGCACAGAGAAACACTACTTATAAAAACCACTGAAACAAACCTGGTATCTTAAATGGAAAATAAGCATTCCATGAGAAAGAAATGATGACCTTAATGACCAGCCTGTTCCTCAAACTGGGAAAGCTTGGAAAGTAGACAGATTACCATAGAATGCCTAACTTTGAGGCTAAGTATCCTACAACACTTGCAGTAATGAGAATGAGATGCTTTCACTCTATCAGCAGGAGGAAATCTGCTAGAAACCATGTGGGGCTATATTCTGAACGTGCCCATTCTTTAGAGGCCAGAAAAAAATGCTGTAACCTATGTGAGGCCTTTTACAAAGATAGCATTTCTCCCCAGGGTGCTGCTGTCCCAGTATTTTGCAAGCATACTTCTGAAGCTTTCATAACTCCTTAAATTATACCAAGGTATATGAAGTTCTGTGTTTTTCATAACCTTTTCCACTCATGTTTCTCTGTTCACTCTGACTTTGCTCCCAGCCGTTTACCGTATGTTTTATTGTTTCCCTGATACTTCATTCTAAAACATGATATCTAGGAAATTACATTTTTAAACACAACTGAAATTTTAAGTAGTAATTTTTTAAAAGTTTTTTGTATTATTTGTTTCATGTACACCTAAAAAAATCTTAGAAAATTTTGATAGCATAAATATATATGATAAACATATCTCTTTGTCACAAGATTATAAATACCAGAAGGCAACTGTGAATGCTGTCTCATTAAACTTTAGGTTTACCATTATATGAGTTATCCACATTGGCTAATCTAAATTGATATGCAAGATACATATTTAAGAATTCAAAAAAAGAAATTTAACAATTACTGTAAGAGTAAAGAGTGACTACTTTTGTTAAAAGTAGTCAAATTTTTTTGTTTTTTCAAATAGGAAATTTGGAGGGAGGAGAAATTGGATGAATGTGGTCAAAAGGTACAGACTTCCAGTTATACTACAAAATACTAGGGATGTATTAAGTTGGTACAAAAGTAATTGTGGTTTCAGACTGTGATTTTTAAATCATTTTAATTAGGTTCAAACACATCTTTATTAATCAAAATAGGAATTATTACAATCAACACATTTTTTGCTAATAAGAGATAAGTTTGTTTATTCCTGTAGCATAAAAGTCCATGCCTTAGGATTTCAGGAACTCTTGGAAGGCATTTTTGCCTCTTGCCTGCTGTGGAAGATTTGCCCTGCAAAAAGTTGTTGAGATGCTTGAAGAAGTGAGAGTCAGTTGGCGAGAAGTCAGGTGAATATTGCAGATGAGGCAAAACTTCATAGCCCAATTCGTTCAACTTTTGAAATGTTGGTTGTGTGATGTGTGGTCAGGTGTTGTCGTGGAGAAAAATTGGGCCCTTTCTGTTTTGGCCCCAACAGAAATTATGTCATTTCTGTTGACCAATACCAGCTGCAGGCATTGCTGTTTTCAGTGTATTTCATCAATTTGCTGAGCATACTTTTAAGATGTAATGGTCTCACTAGGATTCAGAAAGCTCTAGTGGATCAGACGGGCAGCAGACCACCAAGCAGTAACCATGACTGTTTTTTGGTGCAAGTTTGGCTTTAGGAAGTGCTTAGGAGTTTCTTGGTCCAACCACTGAGCTGCTCACCACTGGGTGTCGTATAAAATCCAGTTTTTGTCCCATGTCACAATCAGATCTAGAAACGGTTTGTTTTTGTGTAGAATAAGAGAAGACAACACTTCAAAATAATTATTTTTTTGATTTACACTCAACTCATGAGGCACCCATTTATCGAGCTTTTTCACCTTTCCAATTTGTTTCAATTTCTGGATGACCATAGAATGATCCATATTAAGTTCTTTGCCAACTTCTCTTGTAGTTGTTTCTTAAATTGAAGAAAGTAGGGAAAACCACTAGGCAATTCAGGTATGCTGCCGCTGAGTCACTTCAGTCGTGTCCGACTCTGTGCGACCCCATAGATGGCAGCCCACCAGGCTCCCCCGTCCCTGGGATTCTCCAGGCATGACCTAAATCAAATCCCTTATGATTATACAGTGGAAGTGAGAAATAGATTTAAGGGACTAGATCTGATAGAGTGCCTGATGAACTATGGATGGAGGTTCGTGACACTGTACAGGAGACAAGGATCAAGACCATCACCATGGAAAAGAAATGCACAGAAGCAAAATGGCTGTCTGAGGAGGCCTTACAGATAGCTGTGAAAAGAAGAGAAGTGAAAAGCAAAGGAGAAAAAGAAAAATATAAGCATATGAATGCAGAGTTCCAAAGAAGAGCAAGGAGAGATAAAGCCTTTCTCAGTGATCAATGCAAAGAAATAGAGGAAAACAACAGAATGGGAAAGACTAGAGATGTCTTCAAGAAAATTAGAGATACCAAGGGAACATTTCATGCAAAGAGGGGCTCGATAAAGGACAGAAATGGTATGGACCTAACAGAAGCAGAAGATATTAAGAAGAGGTGGCAAGAATACACAGAAGAACTGTACAAAAAAGATCTTCATGACCAAGATAATCACGATGGTGTGATCACTGACCTAGAGCCAGACATCCTGGAATGTGAAGTCAAGTGGGCCTTAGAAAGCATCACTATGAACAAAGCTAGTGGAGGTGATGGAATTCCAGTTGAGCTATTTCAAATCCTGAAAGATGATGCTATGAAAGGGCTGCACTCAATATGCCAGCAAATTTGGAAAACTCAGCAGTGGTCACAGGACTGGAAAAGGTCAGTTTTCATTCCAATCCCAAAGAAAGGCAATGCCAAAGAATGCTCAAACTACCGCACAATTGTACTCATCTCACATGCTAGTAAATTAATGCTCAAAATTCTCCAAGCCAGGCTTCAGCAATACTTGAACTGTGAACTTCCAGATGTTCAAGCTGGTTTTAGAAAAGACAGAGAAACCAGAGATCGAATTGCCAGCATCCTCTGGATCATGGAAAAAGCAAGAGAGTTCCAGAAAAACATCTATTTCTGCTTTATTGACTATGCCAAAGCCTTTGACTGTGTGGATCACAATAAACTGTGGACAATTCTGAAAGAGATGGGCATACCAGACCACCTGACCTTCCTCTTGAGAACCTGTATGCAGGTCAGGAAGCAACAGTTAGACCTGGACATGGAACAACAGACTGGTTCCAAATAGGAAAGGGAGTCCGTCAAGGCTGTATATTGTCACCCTGCTTATTTAACTTATATACTGAGTACATCATGAGAAATGCTGGGCTGGAGGAAGTACAAGGTGAAATCAAGATTGCCTGGAGAAATATGAATAACCTCAGATATGCAGATGGCACCACCCTTATGGCAGAAAGTGAAGAGGAACTAAAGAGCCTCTTGATGAAAGTGAAAGAGGAGAGTGAAAAAGTTGGCTTAAAGCTCCACATTCAGAAAACGAAGATCATGGCATCTGGTTCTATCACTTCATGGGAAATAGATCGGGAAACAGTGGAAACAGTGTCAGACTATATTTTGGGGGGCTCCAAAATCACTGCAGATGGTGACTGCAGCCATGAAATTAAAAGACGCTTACTCCTTGGAAGGAAAGTTATGACCAACCTAGATAGCATATAAAAAGTGCAGACATTACTTTGCCAACAAGGTTCCTTCTAGTCAAGGCTATGGTTTTTCCAGTGGTCATGAGTGGATGAGAAAGTTGGACTGTGAAGAAAGCTGAGTGCAGAAGAATTGATGCTTTTGAACTGTGATGTTCGAGAAGTCTCTTGAGAGTCCCTGGGACTGCAAGGAGATCCACCAGTCCTTCCTAAAGGAGATGAATCCTGGGTGTTCATTGGAAGGACTGATGCTGAAGCCTAAACTCCAATACTTTGGCCACCTCATGCGAAGAGTTGACTCATTGGTAAAGACCCTGATGCTGGGAGGGATTGGGGGCAGGAGGAGAAGGGGACGACAGGGGATAAGATGGCTGGATGGCATCACCAACTCGATGGGCATGAGTTTGGGTAAACTCCGGGAGTTGGTGATGAACAGGGAGGCCTGGCGTGCTGCAATCGTGGGGTTGCAAAGAGTCATACATGACCGAGTGACTGAACTGAACTGAACTGAACTTGTAACAGGATCAGCTTTGCTCATTGCTCCCAGTTGGTCTTTGTCAGCTTCCGATGGCCAGTGACTATACTCTTCATCTCCAAGGCTCTCATCTCCTTTGCAAAACTTCTTGAACCACCATTACACTGTACTTTTGTTAGCAGTTCCTGGGCCAAATGCATTGTTTTTGTTGAGAGTTGTCTCTGCTGCTTTCTGACCTCTTTGAACTTGAATAAGAAAATCACTTGAGTTTGCTTTTTGTCTAACATCATTTATATAGTCTAAAATAAATGTAAAATTAACAGAAGTAATAAGTTATTAGCAAAAAAAAACTGAACTGAGAAGTGCACATTAAAATGATGTATAACGTAGCCACATTTGTTTAAGATTGTATTCCAGTATCAAACAGCAAAGTTCAGCAATGTAAAACTCAATTACTTTTGCACTAGCCTAATGTTCAATACAATGTACAATATCATATAATCGTTAACACTGCTATATGATATACTTGCTTAGAGAGTAGATCCTCAAAATTCGCACATCGAGGGAAACAAGCATTATGTCTTATCTATACTATATGAAATATATCAAGTGACCTTATTGTGGTAGTCATTTCACAATATATGTCAAGTCATAATGTTGTATACCTTAAACTTTTACAATGCTTTATGCCACGTCTATCTAAATAAATCTAAAAGGGGGAAAAAAAGAGGAATCTAAACTGAAATATAGAAATAGAAATGTATTATTTTGTGGAAAAGCAGGAAAAACAAAAGGTAAGACTAGCAGATAGTGGTAATATGTACCCCTGTATGCTCTATTCTTTATCTGCAAGCCAGAGCTGTCCGGTAACTTGAAACATGAGAATCACTGAGATCTGGACTCTTACATCATCAATAATCTAGCATTCTTTCCTTTAAGGAGTTAGCCTTTGCTGGGTTATTTAGATTCAGGGGTTTTTAGGGAGGAAGAGTGACATTATTTGTTCTACATCTGAAACTGGTTTATATCTGCCTGAAGCCAGCCTGGAGACATCCAAATCCCCTTTGTCTGTGAGTGAAGCAGAAATAAATCTGGGTGATGAACCTGATCACTATATCATCACACACCACATCTTTGAATTCTTATGAAAAGTGCTTCTATTATGTCATTTTTTTTTTTTTTTGTAGGATAGGAAAGAAAAATACTCATCATTGCTTCTTACCTCCTGGGTACTGTAAACATTTTTTTTTTTTCTATTATTGTAAGTTAAGAAGAATTACAGTACCACAAAAGATGACTTAACCCACCTTCCTGCACCCTATTCCCAATAAAGTCTCTTCATTCTCTTCCTTATTGAACTTACTGAACTTTCTTTTCCTGTGATCATTTCCTTTATGGAATTTTTATGATTTTACTATTTTAATCAAGCTTGAAGGATTACATATACACCATTCTCTCTCCTAATACTGAATTCAGTGATGGTATTTTTTGCAATTATTTTATTTCTTCTCTAATTTTTTTTACATATTTGAACTAAATGGTATGGTAAAAATAGAATCTAATCCAAATCTTCAAGTCGTTTGCTTGTTTTTGAACACTGAACAAGTTGATTAAGCTCAGTAACCCATAGTGACCTCATTTGTAAAATGAGACCAATACTAATTAACAGTGTAAGAATAATATAAATGCATAAAGGTAATACGTTTAATACTTCAGTGGATATTCAATAAGTAATAAGCTTTATATGGTTGGTAACTGCTTGATGCAGTGGCAAAAAGCATGGGCTTTCAAGACATTCAGACTTTTTTTTTTAATCTTTGGGCCACAGCACATTGTATGTAGGATCTTGGTTCCCCAAGCAGGGATCAGACCCACACCCCCTGCATTGACAGCACAGAGTCTTAACCACTGGCATGTCAAGAAAGTCCCCAAATCTTATAAGATAGGATTGTTAGCTGTGTAGGTCACTTGTTATTCCTGAGCCTTCTTCCTCATTCATAAAAAGCCCCTTATATGAATTAGAAATATGAAGCTCCTACCTTGGCCATGCCAGGAATACAGCAAGTACTTGGGCTTATATTGTTTATTGCCTGAACCTTTATTGAATTGCCTTTTACACACATTTAAATTCATCCATGATTATTTTCTTGCATTTTTGGTTTTGCGTCTTTATTACCACTTTATGGGCTGTTTTTGTGTTAAGGTTAACCTTAAGAACTAAAGTACATCTTATATGCTAGATATTTCCCTGTTAAGAATTGAATCCAGTTTGAGGCAGAAACGTTTTTAAAGGTCAGCCATGGATTATTATTGCTCTTTCTTAGTCCTTTAATTCAATAGATAAGCTCAAGGCAAAGTGAAATGAACTTGATGGCCTGTGTATCACAAGCTAGAAAACAGTTTCCCGTGAGTGAGACAAAGTATAATTTTCACCTGATCTGGAGACTTGGGAATTTAGTGATTGTTCACTACCAACAGATTAGCAATGCACTGAGATCAGGTCGTCCTGTGTTTGAACTGCAGCTTTCTACATTTATGGTTTTGTGTGTTTAATTTAGCTACTCTGGTTTTCAATTTTCTCATCTGTAAAATCCAGGTTAATTAAGGACATTCCTTAATTTAAAAAAAATGAGGTACAGAGCAACTAATATAGAGACTGAAAATACATTTCATCTCACAAACGTAATCTAAAAGTTAGTTGGCACTGGCTGAATGAGGGTGAGGTGTTAAGGACCCGTGTGGGGCTAAGTGAGAAAACCTTCTGTGCACCCAAAGATATAGGATGGGAGGAGTGGGTACATGTAAGTCAGATGTTTGCTTCTGGTAGTTTGTTACCCTGATTCACAATAAGCATTCAGTGAGTGCTATTGTCATCATTATTACTGAGATACAACGAATGATTACATGAAGTGTTTCTAAGTTGTAATGTATAGAA
Source organism: Bos indicus (assembly GCF_029378745.1). Classification (NCBI taxonomy): domain Eukaryota; kingdom Metazoa; phylum Chordata; class Mammalia; order Artiodactyla; family Bovidae; genus Bos; species Bos indicus. Next base: position 12,638,104 of record NC_091764.1, read on the forward strand.
CCTAAGGAAGCTAGTTATTTACATTTTTTATATACTTGCCAAGATACATTATTACATAATATTTTTTATTTATGATCCTTTGATATTTTCCCACCTCACTAGCTTTATAACTTAATAAGTTGCTTATGAGTTCTTACTGAACAAAATAGGTCAAGTTAAGTAGTTAGCAAATTAATAATATTTCATTTCAAAATGGGTTTTAATAATGGTAGATTTCTGACTTGGAACAAAGGAGGAGTATGCTTTTTGAAATGATTTTCAAACATCAACCACTTAAATATGAAAATTTGAATCTCAAAAGCAACCATGGACTTAGGATTCTCCTGTGTTTTCTCTGTGCCGATAACTTACTGTTCTACAAATTCGTTTTTTTAAATAAATTGAAAGTAGAAGCCATATTAAATGCAATGATTGTCAACTTCTAAAAAGTGATCTATAAGCAGTTGAAGACTGTAAGTAGAATTTCAGATTAATTCCAAACAGAACCTCATAAAGCAGACCCATCTTTCAGGTCTGACTCTGAAATTTCTACTGGCTTTATAATCCATTTCAGAGATAGTTGAATTTTGTTTATCATTAATTGCTTTAAATTTTTAAATATTTGATTTTATATTTTATATAAATCATATCTAATATTTAGTATAAAGAAATGGTTCACTCTCCCTAAGAAAAATTACTGTTTGCTTTATTTGGAAATGTTTATTAGTTCAACATTTTAAAAAGAAAATTGCCTGACAGTGTTTTACTTATTATGAGATATGATAATAAGACAATATAATTATTACAGAAACATGAAAAAAAAATCTGTACCTAATCCTACCAATCTTAACAACTATGAGTATTTTGTGTATTTTATTCTAGTCTTCGGTCTTTGCTTCAGTATTTCTTGCATCTCAGCCTGAGCACTTAATTATGTCTAACCAAATTCTTCTTAAATGGAAACATGTTTTAAGCTTTAGGAAAAAAAAATCAAGCTATCATTTTTATGATACTATAGTTTAAGGGCTGTTTTCAGAACTAGAAACACATAGATGTGCGAGTGGTACATACATTTTTGTTTATGTTACATGTAATTTGTCACCAATATTTTTTACTAACTGATGAGCAAAGGGCACTCAAAAGGCCTGGAGACGCAGATCAATTCAATTCATCAAACATATTTGTATTGACAACACTGTAGTAATGTAAAGAGAATTTGATTAAAATAAAAGGAAGTTAGCTCTTTCTTTGAAGCAAAGATGTACAACCAGTGTGGGTGATACCTTTAGGAAAATCCTCTGATTATTCCTCTAAATGGAAAGAGCCATCACACTTATGATTAGTTAAGCTGTTATAAAAATCTGCTTGAAAAATAATGCAGGTCACCAGTTTGTTGCTTGGTCTCAGAAATTGAGTAGTTTCTACATTTGAAGTGTTTAATATAACTATACTATTTAACTTAAACACACAAATCATCTTACAATCTAATCTTCCTATCAAGTGGAATATTCTTTCAAACTATAAGTGTAGAAAGGAGAGGCAGGTGGTGATAAGAAGGTAACTGATACACTTTTGGCTTATTTCTGATTTTTTTCTCGTGCTTGGCTGTTAATAAAAAGCTATTTGGTGGGCAAAATTTATATAAGTTGAAAATAATAGCTGACGGCTGAAAGGCCTTAGACTAGCTTTGCACTTGGTAATGGGCATGCTAAATAATTGTCACATATTCACTGGATTTTCCAAATGAAACTGGTAAATTCTACTTTACTTATTAAAATATAAAATGCAAATAATTTCTGAAAAATCTAAGATCTAGCACCAATGCTTCATACCAAATATTTTTAGCTTTTTTTTCCCCATGGCCACATCGCTTATGGACTCTCAGTTCCCAGACCAGGGACCAAACCCATGCCCCATTGCTTCTGCAGGGCCTGAACCTGTGTCCCCTACAGTGGAAGAATGAAGCCCTAACCGCTCGATCACCAAGGAATTCCCTTTAACTTCTTCATTTAACATTACTTTCTCAACAGAGTTTTCAACTTTAGTGGGTAGGACCTTGAACTTTGGTTGATTAGGTCCTGCATAATACTCTCCATTTAGTAGTTATTCTATAAATACTTGAGTTTGTAAAGGAAAGAATGAATATGAATAAAAAGAACAAATGATTGTAGATAAGAAAGACCCAACCTTAAAAAATGAAATGGTAACAAAGCACATATGATTGAGAGTGAGACATTTCTAGATTTAAAAAAAAAATCAAAGCTTTATTGCATACTACATTTTTGACTTAGGCATTTCACTTAATTTTGCCAAACACAAGTTTTCTCATCTGTGAAATCGACGTGATGATGATTCAGGGGAATTAAATGAGATAATGGATGAGAGTACTTCTCACAGAATCTGAAAATGTATAAACATGTGATATAAACACATGTGGAATATAAACATGTGATATGATGCTGTTGCAAATGTTCTTGGAAAACTGTACGTCAGGTTGATTTTCCTTTGATTCTCTTGTCAGGTGAAGCGTACATGCGGTTAAGCATGCTCCCGGAAGCAGAGCATTGGTATATGGAATCACTGAGATCCAAGACTGACCACATCCCTGCTCATCTTACCTATGGGAAACTGCTTGCTCTAACAGTGAGTAACTGTCTCTTTCACCCTTTAGAAATTGGTTCTCCTGTGCAGATTGAGGTAGATAGGGTCTGAGGTACCTGTTCCTGGCCAGTTAATCTACACTGTTAGGATGTATTGATGGTCATACTAAATTAGAACAATAGACAAAAAATATAGAAAAATGAGTTTCTTTGGCTATGGGGTTTGCCATAGATAAAGTATGATGTGTATCCTTGATGTAACTTAGTTGAAATGTATAAATGGGGAACCCAAAGTATGTGATTATATAATGAACTTGTCAAAATAGCAATATTTGCATAAGGATTATATTCTGTAAGCCAATGTTAACCCCAGATTGTCTATAATACCTGATTGTTTCCAAAAAGCAACTATTATATAAGACATTGCATGTGTGTCCATCAGTGGCACCTAGAATTCCTGTTAACTGGAAGTCATTCTGTAAGAGAAATGCACCCATAATTTGGCTACCCACTATATGATGAGTCTCTTGGACATATTTCTATGAAAGCGATATTGGAAGCATAAGGACTTGTTTATAGTCAACCACTGTGACTTACAAAAAATTGTAATTTTATGTGCTTCAAGTAATAATAATATTCTTTTTTTGTTTTCTACAATAAGAGATTGTTTAAAATATTTAAATAACTTTTCTGAGCTCACCAACTAATATATGGTACAACTAGCCTTCAGTCTGAATCTAAATCTATTGTCTATGTTATTTTAATCATATCCCTTAATTTCTCTTCAGTGTTACTAAAAATAAGTTAATATTAGCAAAACATAGAGACAATGGTCAGGAAAGTAATTCCTAAGTAAATTCATAGAAAGGTATCTTATAATTGTTTAAAAATAATGTTATTTCCCATAGAAGATGATAAGCTAAACCAAGTACTACCTTTCCATTCTAAGATACCACTAAAATGCTATTAAAGAGATTATATAGGCAGACCAAGTAACCAGAAAATGTCTCACTACAACACATCTAAGTATGCTTAATAAAATACAAGAGATATGCTCTTAATGCATGGCTGAGCTCAAAGCGTAGGAAGAGAATTTCCCCAGGATGGAAATAAAGCAGTAACTAAACACCAGAACAGTAAACAGTAGGCTGATCTTAAAGTTGATTTGGGATGGTTTACTAGTCTTAACAACCCATGGGAAGGAGCTTATTGTCTGTCTTTCCTTCTTGATGGAATATGAGATGAAGTCTTGAACCAACAGAAGGCCAGGAATTAGGTGTCTGAATAAAGTAGGAAAGTTCATATCCTCTGTGAAGGAACAATGTAGAAAAAGTTCACATACTGATAAAAGAGGGCAACATGAAAGTTTGCCTTTCTCAGCATGGAATCTGAAATCTTTGCAGAGAATTTGTCACCACTGTCCTCCCCTCACTGGGGTTTGGGTTTTGAATTTACTTTACTTGAATGAGCAAGGAATTCCTAGGCCAGGAAATTAAAGTCAGTTCACTGAAAACTCTAGCTGAAGATGATACTAAACGTGTCTTTTGAAAAGACATATTTAAATCTAGAAGATTTACAGAGTGGGTTTTAAAAAGAACGGTGAGCACAGAAATGGTGATTGTGTGAGTAAATCAGAATAAATTTTTACTGAATAAAATATTGAGAGGGAATAACCTCGTAGGAACAATCAGAATGGGAGGGGAGGTGAAATTTAAGTTGATTTTTGAAACTCAGGTAGCAGAAAAAGGTGTTAGAACTGATTCATCAAAACTGAATAAAGCACTGTCTAAAGGAGGTTTGGAATGGGATAAAAATAAGAAATCTAGAGACTCAAGACTTGGTGGTAGCTGATGTAGAAGAGAGTGCATTAAGGAGAATAAAATAGGGTAATCAGTTGTCTCTCCCCGTGTGCACAGCCCTAGTAACCAAGCACTCACTGCAGGTCAAGGGAAGGTATGTTCTTAGCGGTGAAGCAGTTGAATGAGACAGCTCCCTAACTCTGCAACAGCTTGCCCAGTCGAGGGTGGAATGCAGAGGGGAATGACAAGAGGACTGGTCAAATGTTTTCCAGGGGAGTACTCAGACTGTCAATACCCCTCCCCTATTACATGCAGAATACAACTACACAAGAGTTGATACCCCCAACTGGCAACACATATACACAAACCTCATCGCCCAAGAAATGGTAGCATTTTTATCTGGAGAAACTGAATCACTCTGGGGAAAAGATTTCCATATACCTACATTTGGAGATCTCTGAAAATGACCTGCTCCCTAACCACACATACAAAAGGGACTCTTTTCAGTCTAGAAAGCACGTTTATGCCTAAGGAATTCATTCAGCTTTTATTAACTCAACTTGTAAAATAACAATGGGCAATCAGAGATCGTCTGTCATATTAGGAAACCCTCAAATGTAAAAGATTGGAGCTGAAACAAATGATTAGCAAAAGGAAATGAGGGAACAGAAGAAAAAAAATCGTTCGAGATGGTAGTATAGCATTTTGTGGAGTGCAGGATGACATAAAAAAATAAAGATGAAAAAATAAGAGCTTTTAGAAATTAAAAAGTGATGGCAAAACAATTTTCATTTGAAGGGTAGGAGAATAAAGATGTGGAAATGTTTTCATATACAAATAAAAAAAATGAAATAAAATATGTGAAAGAATTATTAAAGAAATTAATGTGGGGCCCCAAAAAATAAGGAACAGAGAAAGGGAAAGAACATGACTCAGAATTGCAGGGTATGAGTTGCTCTTTGCGCCATTTACCAGATCATACTATGTCTAGTCTAATCAGTTAGAAAAAATGTATTTTACCTTACGAAAACCTTTTCCATTTCCTTTTCTGATAGGGTGGTAATTCACACAGCTCCACATAAGAAGAGAATTCATATATACCTCTTGCTGCAACTACTGCCTTTATATGTTCTTATGGAATTAAAATATAAACATTTTAAATTAGATTGATAAATGGCCACGTTCAAAGAATACCACCATCAAAAATAAAATTTTTAAATGCCTGATTTATCTTTCCTCCAATAAAATCACTTGGAAAAGAAAAACATTGAAAACTTATCTGTACCTAATTCTGAATATCCCTAGACTGTGACATAACTTTGTATATAGAAACCACGTATCCTTTATTTTTCCTTCTTGTTTTCAAGCCTGAATATTTTAAGTTTCCTGTACTAAAACTATGATTTTACAAGCTGCTTTATTTTTAACACGATATTTTTAAAAACAAAATTTTGCAGTTTTAATTTACTCAAACATATGGAAGGAAGGGAAGAAAAGACATGTATTACAATTCAAATTCTAATCCCTGCCCCCAACAGAACTTTTATAGCTTCCAACTTGCTGATTAGATGAAATATAAACCCTATTATGGAATGGCTTAAACTCACAGTGCCAGAAAGTCCAAAACCATCCTTAATAGTTTCTTTTTGAATTATGAGATTTGGCAAATTTCTGATCCCAGTGGATTGCCTTTGTCTAATTTTGGGTTTCTTAGCCTGGTGAAATGCCATTGACTTAACATGAAATTGGCAAGGTAGAAAATGCCACACATTTTGACTTCTGAATGCTTTAAATATAAAATATTATAAAATGGAATTGGCTATTACTCTGAAGAGAGAGGAAAAGAAATGGAATGGTGTTTTTACTGTTCCATCAGAACTGACCAAAGATGCAATACGTACTTTGCAACAGACTTGCAACAAAATTAGACTTGTATCGTATATTAAGATTTCATATAAAGAATTACATTTTTCTGAAACAACTTGGACAAAAACAAAAATGTTGGTGCTTTTATTATAGCTAGTGGTATGTCTTTCAGAACATTTTTGTACAAAATTTTCTTTCAGAATTTTTAGTATAGATAGTATTTAGAAAAGTTCAAAAAGATTTAGGATTTCCCAGAATGCTATGACAAATTCCATAGATCAAATCCTTTTTTATTCCTCTGACAAAAATGTTCTTTTCCTCTCTCTGCCTGTTCAAATTTTATTTCCCTCTGTGAAGTCTTGCCTGCGTCTTTTAAGCGATTATTTTTTTTTCCTTTCTCTATACTTCCATGGTGCTGATTTTCAGTATCTCTGTAGTGGCACTTTTCCCCTTGAATGGCAGATATAAATCTATGTCTTTTGACCCTGAATGTGGGGCGGAGAGTAAGTCTTTACTTATCTTTTTATATCTTTAGTATAAGGCATTTCACAATCTTAGCCACTGTCCTTGCACCCTCCTTTGTATTTCTTGTTAAGTTATGTAAGGGCGGGGCATGTGTCATTTCCCCCAGTTTTGTTTAGATGTAATTGCTGTATAGTACTATATAAGCTGGGCTTCCCCATTGGCTCAGCTGTAGAGTCCGCCGGCAGTGCAGGAGACACAGAGACATGGGTTTGATCCCTGAGTCAGGAAGAACTCCTGGAGGATTAAATGGCAACCCACTCCAGTATTCTTGCCTGGGAAATCTCGTGGACAGAGGAGCCTGCAGGTTACAGTCTCAGTTCAGTTCAGTCACTCAGTCATGTCCGACTCCTGTGACCCCATGAATCGCAGCACACCAGGCCTCCCTGTCCATCACCAACTACCGGAGTTCACTCAGACTCATGTCCATCGAGTCAGTGATGCCATCCAGCCGTCTCATCCTCTGTCGTCCCCTTCTCCTCCTGCCCCTAATCCCTCCCAGCATCAGAGTCTTTTCCAATGAGTCAACTCTTCGAATGAAGTGGCCAAAGTACTGGAGTTTCAGCTTTAGCATCATTCCTTCCAAAGAACACCCAGGGCTGATCTCCTTCAGAATGGACTGGTTGGATCTCCTTGCAGTCCAAGGGACTCTCAAGAGTCTTCTCCAACACCACAATTCAAAAGCATCAATTCTTCGGTGCTCAGCTTTCTTCACAGTCCAACTCTCACATCCTTACATGACCACTGGAAAAACCACAGCCTTAACTAGACGAACCTTTGTTGGCAAAGTAATGTCTCTGCTTTTGAATATGCTATCTAGGTTGGTCATAACTTTCCTTCCAAGGAGTAAGTGTCTTTTAATTTCATGGCTGCAGTCACCATCTGCAGTGATTTTGGAGCCCCCAAAAATAGTCTGACACTGTTTCCACTGTTTCCACATCTATTTCCCATGAATTTATGGGACCAGATGCCATGATCTTCGTTTTCTGAATGTTGAGTTTTAAGCCAACTTTTTCACTCTCCTCTTTCCCCTTCATCAAGAGGCTTTTGAGTTCCTCTTCACTTTCTGCCATAAGGGTGGTGTCATCTGCATATCTTAGGTTATTGATATTTCTCCCGGCAATCTTGATTCCAGCTTCTGCTTCTTCCAGCCCAGCGTTTCTCATGATGTACTCTGCATATAAGTTAAATAAGCAGGGTGACAATATATAGCCTTGACATACTCCTTTTCCTATTTGGAACCAGTCTGTTGCTCCATGTCCAGTTCTAACTATTGCTTCCTGACCTGCATACAAATTTCTCAAGAGGCAGGTTACAGTCTAAGGGGTTCCAAATATTTGGACACGAGTTAGTGACTAAATAACAACGACAAGCTATGTAAGTTAAAGGTGTACAGGTAGCTCATTTTTAAATATTCTTGTTTCCCTAGTCTGAATCTCCTTTTGCCAACATGTGCATTGAGATTTACTATCCATGCTAAGGCATCACTCTAATTCCCAGTGGTATATACTGAATAAATGAATGAGAGTGGCCTGATTGTGGAGTGGATTCAGTATAATTTTCAAGACCCTGGAAGGGGAGGTAGGCACAAGAGGGTGTACATCTCCTGAATGCCTGTGATTGATATGTGTTATTTCATGAAGCTTTTTGATGAGTACTACCTTCTTTTTATAAATGAGAAAACTGAGCTTCTAAGGTTTAGGACATGTCCCAAGAATAAATAAGCTACTCAATAGTAGAATTGGAGACATCCTCAAGTACTTCTTAATTAAGCATCGTTAATATCCATTCTATATAAAATAATTTTGTGTGATGCTTTCCTTTCTTTTATACCTGATTAGAGATGCTAAAAGTAAGCTAGTGCTCCTGCCTCCCCATAAGGTATGAAAATAGCTTATTTTTAGGCATTACCTCTAAGTACTAGTTTAGTTTGAATGGGTAAACACATTTTTATTATTAAGCTTTATAGCTCATGAACTTAGGACTTCTGTTTTTGGCTATTGGCACTTTTAAGGTCCTATGTTCCTCAGTCACCAATGTTCCAGGGTGCCCTAGAAAATAGTTCTGCTTTAGGGTCATTGGTAGCCTCCATGTTTAAATATAGCTGGGCCTGCGTGACCCAACTATAGAATATATAGAGCTTTCATACCAATGTCATGTCCAGTTAAAATACTAAACACAAGTTCTCTTTAAAATTGTGATTTATTCCTTATTTGAACTTTGTTACCTAGGACTAATGCCATGAATTTAAAATTGGACAAGCATTGAGAAAGGAAGGAATAAGTTTCCATTATCACCATGTTTCGTATGGTTTTATAGTTGTTTCTAAAACCATGTATATACTTCAGTTGTGTGTACATCCTTACTTGTTTTTGGTCCTCCTTTTGTCCTTGTTCAATTTATTTCAGCCAAATATTTTATAGTTTTTTTGAGCCAGTAAAATTAGTATTGATCTAAATTGTAGTAAAAGGAACTTGGCCGTTAGGTTATTTTCCAGATTTAGGTTAGTAAGAGAGAAGGAAGGATATGGGAGACTCTGACAGTAATTCTTGATACAGCAAACCTTTATTTTGGCTACCGCATGGAAGTACTGAGCCAGATTTCTATGTCTAGCCAAAGTTAATTGGGCTACATAAAACTCCGGTTGTGAAAGTACTTGAAGTTCCATGGAAAAGTTCCCTACCCCAGGCTAGAGAGGTGTCAGTGCAGTTTATCTGGGTGTGCAGCCCTGTGTGCTTCCTGGGCCTTTTGTAATGATGATTACTGTTTAGAGCTGAGATGATTTTTCCATTTCGTCTTCTCTAAAGCAAAACTCTTCCCACTTTGCACGCTGACTAACATTTAGGTTCCTTTGTTTTATTATAATCACCGTACAGTCATGTTTAGATTAGAGGGAGCAGGAAACAAAAAATTTTCCTGTGACTCACTGAATGATTATTATGGATACATACCATTGAAGTTACAAAACTTATTCTGTGAAAAGAGAAGGCATGTATCACATATATTGTGCTACTGAAATATTGAATGGAATGTAGAAGAAAATTTGATTCAATGCCGTGTTCAGCTAAGCATTTTATATCAAGTTGCCACATCTAAACTTACTGGCATTCTGGCAGTAATTCACTTATCGTTGTATTATCTTTAGTCTAAATCATAATGAATCTGATAGTTCTTTTTATGCATTTTGATATGTAGAATCAATCTTTTTTTTAAATTTAGGTATAGTTATAAAATCGATCTTATAATTACTCTATTTGTTGCCGCCAAGTGACCTACGAATCCAAGTACCTCTGAAGTATCTCAGATTTTTATTCTGCTTTTTTATGTCAGTTATTGAAAGTCATTGTTAAGAGATATTTTCTTTTGCCAGATATTCTCAGAAATAGTAAAATCAAAATACTCAAATTCTCAGGCATTGAAAGTCACGTGAAATAATCATACCTAGCTTTATATCTAAGAATCATGATGCTATGTTTGAAAAGCATGCTGCTGCTGCTGCTAAGTCGCTTCAGTCGTGTCCAACTCTGTGTGACCCCGTGGACTGCAGCCCACCAGGCTCCCCCGTCCCTGGGATTCTCCAGGCAAGAACACTGGAGTGGGTTGCCATTTCCTTCTCCAATGCAAGAAAGTGAGAAGTTAAAGTGAAGTCGCTCAGTCGTATCCGACTCTTAGCGACCCCATGGACTGCAGCCCACCAGGCTCCTCCATCCATGGGATTTTCCGGGCAACAGTACTGGAGTGGGGTGCCATTGCCTTCTCCCTTGAAAAGCATATTTAGGGGTAAATAAGATGATACTGGGCTTCCCAGGTGGCTCAGTGGTAAAGAATCTGCCTGCCAATGTAGGAGACATGGATTTGATCCCTAGGTTAGGAATATTCCCTGGAAAAGGAAATAGCAACCCACACCATTATTGTTGCTGGGAAATCTCATGGACAGAGGAGCCTGGTGGGCTTACAGTTCATAGGGGTTACAAAACAGTTAGGTACCACTGAGTGACTGAGCATGGTACAACATAACCTAACATCACAATTTCCACCTTGTCATTCTTTCTGCTGCATCATGTTGACTCTCCGGTTATGTAATAAAGCGTTAGCACATTTTAATGTGAGTTAAACTTCGTTTATAATTTATATTTTATATTTACCTGGTTTGATAATTTTTAATAGAACAAAATTTGAGCATCTATAGTTATTAAAACAGCATGCTTATTTAAACCCATGTTTACATTTTGCTCAGTTGGTAAAGAATCTGCCTGCATTGCAGGAGACCTGGGTTCGAGCCCTGGGTAGGGAAGATCCCCTGGAGAAGGAAATTGCAACCCACTCCAGTATCTTGCCTGGAGAATTCCATGGACAGAGGAGCTGGACAGACTACAGTCCGTGGGATTGCAGAGTCGGACATGACTGAGTGATTAGCTTTACTCTTTTAAAAGGTGGTACTGACCGCATACACTTTCAAAACAAATGTCTTTCATTCCAGTGATTGGACCAACACTTCCAAAAGAAAGTTGCCTTTTTTTCCCTTGTAACATCTGGATGTTTGTGTGTGTATTTATACAAACAGATGTACACACAGAGGCATATATGTAAATGAAGCCACATCTATTCTAAAATGTGAGAGATTTCATTTCTGAAGCCTCATAAACAGTAAATAGTACAGGTGAACCTATTTTCAAAGCAGAAACAGAGACACTAGACATAGAGAACAATGACACCAAGGAGAGAGAAGGTGGGATAAGTTGGGAGAGTGGGCTTGACATATCTACACTGCTGCTGTGCTTTGCTGTGCTGTGCTCAGTTGCTCAGTCAGGTCTGACTCTGTGACCCCATGGACTGTAGCCTGCCAGGCTCCTCTGTCCATGGGAATTCTCTAGGCAAGAACTCTGGAGTAGCTTGCCATGCCCTCCTCCATTTATATACTACAATGTATAAAATAGATAACTAATGAGAGCCTACTGTATAGCACAGAAGAAAAGGTAAAATCTCTTCATAGGATGTATATTAAGTTAACCTTAAAAATACATTTCAGTATCCATTAGGTTTGATTCCACTTATACAAGGTACCTAGAATAGTCAAATTCAGAGAGTCAGAAAGTATACTGGTGGATGCCTAAATAGCCTGGGAGTGGGGAGGGAAAATGGGGACTTAGTGTTTAATGAGGACAGAGTTTCAGTTTAGGAAGGTGCAAAATTCGAGATGGATGATGGTGAGAGTTGCGCAACGATGTGAAGGTACTTACTGCCACTGAACTGTACAGTTCAGTATGGTTAAAACGGTATGTTTTATATTGTGCGACTTTTACCACAATAAAAAAAAAACATTAAAAAATTAAAGCAGGGGTACTCTTTGTTGCAATGTGTGGGCTTCTCATTGTGCCGGCCTCTCTTGTAGAGCAGGGGCCCTGGAGTGTGTGGATTTCAGTAGTCGTCGTGCGAGGCCTCAGTAGTCATGGTGTACACGCTTACTTGTCCCAAGGCATGTGGATCCTCTGGGATCAGGGATAGAACCGTGTCCCCTGCAGGCAGATTCCTAACCACTGGACCACCAGGGATGTCCAGGAAATCTAATGTATTTCTTAATTTTATTTCTCCATAGGTATTTTCTTTTCTCCGACTTTAAGATTCTCTCTCTGTCTTCAGCTTTCTGTAGTTTGGAAATACTACGCCTCGGCTTATTATTTGGGGATTTATCTGGCTTAGTGCTCTCTGTGTTTCCCGGATCTGTGGTTTGGCCTTTATTATATTTTGGAAAGTTGTGCATCAATATTACTTTAAATATTTCTTCTGCCCTCTTGTCTTTCTTTCCCATCTGATATTCCAGTTACTGGTATGATTGTTACATGTTTTGAGGTTTTCCTATAGTTCTTGGATGTTCTGTGCTTTTCATTCATTTTTCTCATTACATTTCAGTATGGGAAGTTTCTATTGACTTATCTTTAAAGTCATTGATTCTTTCTGTGGTCATGTTGAGTCTTCTTATGATCTCATTAAATTTATTCTTGATTTCTGTTATGATATTTAGCATTACTTCTAATTCTTCCTTAGAATTTCTCTCTGCGTACATTGTACATGTGTTCCTGCATGTTGTCTACTTTTTCCATTAGAATCTTTAACATGTTAATCATAGTTATTTTAAGTTTCTTTTCTGACAGTTATAACGTATTTCATGTTTCAGTATCTTAGTATGGTTCTGATGCTAACTTCGTCTTTTTGGACTCTTTCTTTCCTTTTGTCATGCCATGTCATTTTTTTGTGGGATGTTGGATATGTTGAATTCATCATAGAGCATATTTCACAAAGATTATTCTTCTTCGCCTGCCCTCACCAGGAGGGGATCTTTTTTGGTTCTTTACTGTGAGAACCTCATTGGTTTCTTTGGAAATTAAGACCATGAAAGAGTGGGAACCACACCCTCCACCCAAAGACTGGCCTTCAGGATTTTCTCACTCTCAGGCTAATCCACAGTTGGCTTCCAGCAAGTCATCAAAAGTACCACTTAAAGTGTACCCATCAATTCATAGCTCCTAATTTGATGAAGACTGTTTGGGAGGTTGATGTCTAATGAGTTCTGTGAAACCTTCATGGCATGTTTTTCCAGTCAAGAACAAGAGGGCCTGAGATGTTGACAGTGATAATTTAGACCTGAACTGAAGACTATTAAATAGTCTATCTAGAGGCAGAGAAGTTCAGACTTAGTATGTTCCATCTCTGTGTCACCTCTGTACTTGATTTTTTTCCTGTTTAGTGACCCACATTTTCCTTGATCTTACACATTTTCTCAGAGAGAGAAAATCTTATTCTGTAATAATGCTGAAACACCCACGTGTGTATGCTTCTCCTCGCACACTCTGCTGAGACTTGGGAAGGATCCAGTTTGGAGATATGCTGGTCATACGCATTTATACATACAAACTCACTCTCCTGGTAATCTGCCAGTCTCTGACCGTTTACTGTGTGTGTGTTTTGCCTTTTTGCCTGGATTAGAGGTTCCTGTAATTGTGTATGTACTATCTCTGGTCACTTCACACTCTGGAAATTAAAGTGAGTGAGCTTTGCTTACTAAACAATTCTTATTAAACATTGTTTAATATTTAATTTCAATAGCTCTTTCTTTGTAAGTCACAGAAATTTATTATTCACAGAACGTAACTCAAGAAACATTAGACTAGCAGAAAGTAGAAATTTGGTAACTTATATTGTTAAGTAACCTTATTTTTTCAAATACATGGGTTTTGAGATGGTTGATGTCAAATGAACCTTTGTTAGCTTCATGGCCTTTTAATGGTGTTAAAACAAGGAACGTTTTCTCCATTAGACTGACTTTGAAAATAATTTCCTGAATTTGGATATTGTAAAGAGAACTTGTAAGCCACCAGCACTTGGACTGAGCAGGTAGCCTATTGTCTCGATGCTTGGCCAACTTTTGCTCTGTCTGTGAACCAGCTGAAGTATGATACCTCCTTTTTGAGCCCTCCCCTCATTGGACTTGCTCAGACACAACGGATTCCTTGGTTTCTGTTTTCTCCTTAGGTACTATGTACAATGAGAGCCTTTTTAAGTATGATCCTGCAATTGATAAACGCCCATTTCCAGAGTCACCATGGTATTATTCAGTCTATAAGAGCAGGAGTCATCTCATAATCCATTGCCTGACACCATGCTTGGCATACAGTGGATACTCTCTGAATCTCTGCTGAGGGATGGGGTTGGGTGGGTACATGAGTGTATGGGTGGACCTACTCCGTAAAGCTCATCTTTAAATAGCATAATGATTCCTCGTAATAAACTTCTGGACCAGGTCAATAATGTAATACCTTAACTGTGAAATCAGATTGTCTCTGTTTGAACCCCGGTTCTGACGAATCAAGCTTTTGTGCCTTGGACAAAGTAGACTAATCTCACTGTCCCTCAGTTTCTTATTTTGTAAAACAGATGATAATAATAATATCTCAGGTGTAATACAAGGATTTAATATGACGATACAGAGAAAGTGCCTGGAATAGCACCTGGCACGTAGTAAGCTGCTCTTAGAGTGTTTCTTTTCTTCTCATATAACCTGTAAAGAGAAAGTAGAATTGCAATGTGCTAGGACAACAGACTCCCAGAAAAATCTGCCTTGGGGAAGCAGAGATGAATGGAAACTTAATTACGCTTGACAAAGATCAGATGGCCTTGTGCTGTGAAAGGATATCTTTGTTCATGTCTTCTTTGTTGGGAGTGTGGCGGAAATAGGAAGCTGAGGTCACCGTAAGACCTCACCGACGCTGCTCTCGGGTCTCCTGGTTGCAGCTGATATTGCAGTGTGACTGCAATTGCAAGCCATTGTCGACTTGTCTGATTTAGGTGAATACTTGTGAGAGGGAAACAAGAATTAGGGTAACTATAGAATATTTGTCCAAACCAGGAAGGGTTGGCTATTATTTTTACACTATAACAGTGGACATAGAGTAGTTTTAGGCAAACCAGAATTACTTCTGAGAATCACTTACAAAATGAGAAGCACAGTATACCGTTTCAATATGCATGTGGTCTGGTTTGTATAAGAACCTTTCTAGGACGTTTTGGCTTCCCTTATAGCTCAGTTGGTAAAGAATCCTCCTGCAATGCAGAAGACCCTGGTTTGATTCCTGGGTCAGGAAGATCCACTGGAGAAGGGATAGGCTACCCACTCCAGTTTTCTGGCCTGGAGAATTCCATGGACTGTATGGTCCATGGGGTCCTAAAGAGCTGGACACTACTGAGCCGCTTTCACTTTCAGGACATTTTACCTTTGATAGCCATCTTTACCTTAAAGTCCTTTCAGAAGAAAATAAGGGGGTCATTCATTCCAATTCCATTTAATTTTGTTTGTTAGTAAATTAAAATACAGTGGATTTTAGGTCTTGGCTACTATCCCCAGTCTCAGTGTCAGCTGGCTGGATCTAGGAGAAAAGGAACTGGCATTCCTTTTCTCTGTCATGGATTGAAAAACAATGGAAGCAAAGGAGTATGATGTGAATTAAGAGCTTAACTTTCTTTAATCTGAATTTTTAACCAATGATGACTTCCCTGAATTGAACTCCGTTTTTTAAGCCAGTAGAGTTTAATCAGTCCTTTGATTGACAATTGAGAAAAGCAAAACCTATTCAAATTAGTGGCTTTCCTTGGTGATTCATCTTCTTGGTATCAGAACCAGACTAGAATTCAGGTTCCTGGTGTGCTCAGATGGTAGAGAATTTGCCTGCAATACAGAAGACCTGGGTTTGATCCCTGGGTTGGGCAGATGCTCTGGAGAAGGAGAAGGCTACCCGTTCCAGTATTCTTTCCTGGGGAATTCCATAGACAGAGGAGCCTGGTGGGCTACAGTCCATGGGTCACAAAGAGTCAGACACGACTGAGTGACTACCACTTTCTGTGACTGAATCCAGTGCTTTTATGCAGTACACTGGTTCAGTCATCAAAGAGAGTTACATCTTAATAAATTAAATAACCCTCTCTATCCTTACTGCTGAAGATTTCGACCAAAAATAGGTATGAAATTAGGGAATTATTTACATCTGGCTTTATCTTCTTGTGAGAGCATTTGGATTTTAGAGTCGTGGCAGCCTGCCAGGGACAAATGGAGGTGCAGAGATCGCCTGCCCGTCATCCACCACCTTTTATGGTGTCAGGGGACTGCTTGTTCTGCTTTGCGACCCAGCTGCAATGCAGCTGTTGTTGGCACTCCTGCTCTCCACTCTCACAGAGCAGCTTTCCTAACCATCCCCATGGGGTTTAACTGCTGAGCACGAGTGTCGGTTCTGAGCTCTGTGAGCCAAGGCTGCCTCTTGGGGACCAATCAGCGTAGCAGCTTTCCACATCATAGCTAAACAGTTTGGGATGGAGCAGTCCAGCAATTTCTCATGACAAACAAGAAGCACCCATTTGCACAAACAGCGCAGCCGGATGGTTGAAGTTGCTGCAGGAGCTAAATCTGGGGGCTTTCCGATGACTGACTCCTGAAACGGAGGTCACGTGGACCGCTTTGTCCATCTAAAGTGTCCTGTCTACTTTCTGTGAACTTGTGGTGCCATCTTTGGACCACGGAAGGCTAATTGAAACTGTGGTTTCTCTTTTCTTC
This sequence comes from Bos indicus, assembly GCF_029378745.1. NCBI lineage: Eukaryota > Metazoa > Chordata > Mammalia > Artiodactyla > Bovidae > Bos > Bos indicus. Next base: position 12,654,969 of record NC_091764.1, read on the forward strand.
CCCCTGTCTAGACGAGGTATTGACAGTGACAGGAGTGACATTCTGGGTATCACTCGAGCCTCATGATGTTCTCAGATTTACCCACTGAAGCCTACACGCTCTTTCGTGGAGGCAACAGGACTTCCCAATGAGAGTAGGAAGTGTGTTTTCAGTATTTTCTTTTCCAGTATATTTAAAGTTTTCATGCGTTTATGACTGCCTACCATGTATCTGGCAGCTTTCCAGGTGGTTCTAGTAGTAAAGAACCTACCTGTCCAGGCAGGAGTTGTAAGAGTTTCAGGTTCGATTCCTGGGTCGGGAAGATCCCCTGAAGGAGGGCATGGCAACCCATTCCAGTATTTTTGCCTGGAGAAGCCCATGGACAGAGGAGCCTGGAGGGCCATAGTCCATCGGGTCACAAAGAGTCAGACATGACTGAAGAGACTTCACACACACAACATCTGGCCCTTGGCTAAAACTGAAGTTGCTCAGTCGTGTCCAACTCTTTGTGACCCCATGGACTGGAGCCTGCCAGGTTCCTCTATCCATGAGATTGTCCAGGCAAGAATACTGGAGTGGGTTGCCATTTCCTTCTCCCGGGGATCTTCCCAACCCAGGGATTGAACCCGGGTCTCCCGCATTGTAGGCAGATGCTTTTGCTGTCTGAGCCACCAGGGAAGCCCCAGCCTTTGGCTAAGTGTTGACTAAATCAATCTCCTACAGTGGTTTATGATTAGAAGAGATTACAAGTGGGAATAAGAGTGCATATGGTAAGGGTCTGGTAAGGGTCACAACAAAAGCAGGAATCGAGTGTTCTCTTAGGGGACCCAGAAGGAAAAGACTCAGTTTAAAGAATTCCAGGCTGGTTTATTTTGGCCTTGGTTATAATTGGAAAGTTAACTAAGAATTCTAGAATTTCGAGGTTTTCTCTTTTCATTTTCAATTCAACTATGAAAAAGTAAATCTACACATTAATCTTTATTTCCAGTTCCAATTTATGTTTTGATTTTCTGTGTTCTTTTTCCAAACACTCAATATGTCTCATTCTCTTCTATTGACATGATCACGTCCCTTCTCCTTCAGAGCCAGACATATTGACTGAGGGCATCAGTTTCCTCAACCCTCTCCCCAGACTTACCCCCACTCCTTCTGGCTTCAAGACCTATTATTCTGTAAAAATACACCTTACTGAACTTACTAGTGTCTGATCTCTGTGTCACTAAACCCACTGGGAGTTTTTCAGAAATTGACATAATTGACTACTCGTGTCTTCTTGAAATACTGTTTTACCTTACTTCAGTTCTCTTGATTCAGCCTGACTAACAAACCACATCTTTGACAGCTCAGATGTCTCAATGGTACTGTATAATTCTCAGAACTGAGCTTGTGATTTTCCTCCCTTAACCTGGTCTTTTTCCATTATTTACCTACTTTATCTCAGTTTCAGGATCAGAAACCTTGAGGTCATCTTTGTGACCTCCATCTCACACCCTCTCCCTCTCCTATCCATCTTGTAATCCTGTCTGTATGACCTAAATATCTCTCCTGTCAGTCCACTAATCTTCCTCTCCATTATCAGCCCAATCACTGTCTTTTAAAAGCCTGGATTAATCTGCCTGCATCCCTTCTGTTCCCATTACAACTGTTACCCACACAACCCTCAGAAGTGATATTGACAAAACAGATAAGGACCAACTCCTTCATGTAATCCATCTGAAGGTGGGCTCTACCTTCAACCTTTTCAATAGCCCACCTCTATTCCTTCTCTCTGGCTCCCTCAGCCTGGGTTCATGCAGTGTTTTTGCCATAGAGATGTTACCTTTGTTGTGTCTCTACTTCACGTATTTTTGTCTCCCTTCAACTAGTTAATCACACAGCTCTCAGATTTTTTAGAGCAAGCAGGACTTCCTTTGGAAGACTTTCCCAAGTACTTCAACTAATTCTAAATGAAATTCACTTAGAATATTACGTTGTACGCATGATACCTACAGTTTTGGACTCTTCATGAAGGCAAAAGACAGTGAAGTCGCTCAGTTGTGTCCAGCTCTTTGTGACCCCATGGACTGTGGCCTATCAGGCTCCTCCCTCCATGGGATTTTCCAGGCAAGAGTGCTGGAGTAGATTGTCATTTCCTTCTCCAGGAGATCTTCCCGAACCAGGAATTGAACCCGGGTCTCCGGCATTTGAGGCTTTACCGTCTGAGCCACCAGGGAAGCCAATTTTAAGTGGCTTAAAGGCTTGAAGGCAAAGGTTGTTCCTAATTCACCATTCTCATCCCAGTGCTTAACTCTGCTTCTGCTACTGCTGCTAAGTTGCTTCAGGCATGTCTGACTCCCAGTAAATAGTAGTTGGATTAAGGAAATCAATGAATAAACTTAATGGATTGCTGAAAGTTCATTGTTTTAACTACAAACACATATTTTTCTATTTAATTTATGAGTCAAAGAGAAATTCTGTGTACTATTCTGAAGTCTAAAGATAGCTGATTTTGATATTTAAAAATGATTTCATAATTCTAAAGTAAAATTTTAGGATATATATATCTGCAATTTAGTTATAAATGTGTTTAAAGAAAATTTCTACTTCACCACAGCATCCTCAGACATTTTAATAATGAAATATTCTCATAAATTTATATTATAGATGGAGAAGAGTTTTAACTTAACTGAGTTTAGGGTAGCAATGCAATGTAACAGCCAAAGCAATTTCCCCAGATAGAGCTTAAGATGTGGTTGTATTCTATCAAATTAATTATCTCGTATTGAAATGTTATTGTAGTACGTGTGGATGACCTCTTTAAGCTTGAAGGGAAAATATGCAAGTGAACAGAGGTAGAAAGGAAGTAAAAATTTGTTATATAACAGGATATCTGAATAAAGCTAAACATCTTTCATTATGTAATATTTTGGAAATTAGCTATTTGTATTAATATGCTAAAATCTTAACTTTTTTTTACTCATAAATGTCAAAGATGTATAGAAAGCAACATATATATTTTTACTAATAAAATATTTAAAATATTTGTGAAAGTCAAGCTACTTATTTTAAACAGTAATTTAATATATTTTTCTTCTCTTTTACTGAAACCATGCTTTAAATAGAAGGCTTGTTTTGTTTTTGTTTGATTTTGTTTTTTTCCCCTTTTTTCTGTTTTTGCTTTCCTCTTGGCATTCTTGCAAGTTTTCTTTTAACTTCTTCTCAGGGAAGCTACCAGATAGCTGGTGTTTTTGCCAAGGCTTGATCTGTGACTTCCTTTCTGGTCAGGCTTTCTGAATTAGTCCTCCACACTCTCCTGCTGTAGCATCTCAAAAATAGGAATTGGTTGCTCCATGACACATGTACCTTCCTACCAACACTTGCTCTCAAGAAATCTTTTTCATGTGTATAAATGATACCTGCATTCACCTAGGTGCCACAAGCCAAAGCTATGGAGTCATCTTTGACTCCTGTTTTTATGTTATACCTATATCCAATCTTATCAGTCATATATCTACAAGATACTCCACATCTAACCACATCTCACTGGCTCCACTGCTTTTACCCTAGTCTTTGCCATGGAGTATTAACAACCTTCTAAGTGGTCCCCCTTTTTTCTATGCCTGATGCAGTCAGTTTTCCGGTCAAGATCTCAGTTTTTTGTTTTTTTTTTTTTTTTTAAAATATGTGAGATCATGTTGTGCTTCTATCTAAAATCCTCCATGGTGTTCTGTTCTAGTTAAGAGAAATTCCAGGGCTTGCTTCAGCAGCACATACACTAAAATTGAGATGATGCAGAGAGGATTATCATGGCCCTCACACAAGAGTGACATACATTCATAAAGTGTTCCATATTCTGTGTAGTTCCCAGAGGCTGTTCGGTGGCTTTGCTGGTTAACACCAAGGAAATGCTACGCCTCAAAGCAACATGTGACATCTAATGTTGAAACTGTGATTTTTACTACCAAAACAAAAAGTTAACTCCAGACTCCTTACAGTGACTACTTTGCCCTAAGCAACCTGATCACTCCAGTGTCTCACACTCATTTCCTGTGATTCTTCGTGGAGTTTACTCCCCTGCCGCCATATTGGTTTTCTTGTTAGGCTCTAATGTTCCAAACATGCCACGTCTTTGCATGGTTCACTCACTTCCTTTACTTAGGTTGCTTTTCCAGCGTCAGCAGAGACTTTTCTTGATGACTTTCTCAAACTCCATCCCACCCCTAGTGTGTGTTGCTGTCTCACATTAGCCTGTTATTTTTTTTTACTAAACTAGTTTAGACCGACGGTGTCACTGCTCCTGTGTGAACTACCATTCCACCACTAGAGTGTGAACTGCAGGAGGGCAGGAACTTCATCTTAATTACCAGGACTGTAACACAGCATGGTACATAGCAGGAGCTTAATTCATTTCTGTGTAGTGAAATGCCACATCTCTGACGAATTCCCTTTCCAGTGGATGAAGTTGTTCTGTGTGCTCAGAACACTTAGTTTGACACTAACACAGCAGTATTTTTTTAATAGTTTACTTTAGGTATGTACTTCCCTCTGCATCAGTCTTAAGATCCCAGAGAAACAACCCTCTCATTCACCTTTGAAATCCAGCAGTAAAATGAGCCAGTATTGATAGAGGTAGTGCTAGCCTCCTCTTTCATTAAAACAATAGTTAACTAGAACATAAGCAGCATCTTACAACCTGCTTATTTCATTTAGCAATGGATCATGAAATATCTGGTGGTTTAAATACTTTCTACAAAATCATTTTAATAGATACATATTTCCTTGAAATGGCATGTGGTTAACCAAGTCTATGCTGGTAGACACTGAATTTGTATAAACAATGCTGTAATGAAAATAAATAGCTACCTCTTGGAATTTACAGGTATTTCCTTAGTACAAATAACAAGAGATAAAATTGTTTAGCCAAGTGTATCTGTGACTTAAAAGTTTTGAGGCATAACAAATTGCTTCCAGGAATATTACTGTCTTTTTCTGTCCTTTAGCTATGTGCTAGCTGAGTGCAGTTTCTAATGAGCCATCAGGAATACTGAGGTCTGTAATTTGGGAGCAATGTTTCTAATAGATGATTAATATCTCAATGCATTAATTTACCTTTTAGGTAAATTGAATATTGAGTAAATGTAACATGCCTTTTTTAGGGATATTGACCCTTATATTTTGTTATTAACAAGCTGCTGATTTGTGCCTGTTGCTCAGGTAACACGTTTGGCATTGAAGCCAGAATACCAGCTGCATATGGCTGCTGCACTATAACTTCTTCAAATGAAATTCAGTCTGCTGCAGTCTTTTATCCCACTTTGTCTGCCATTTCATTTCAACCAGTTTTGCGGCCTCCTCCCGTCCAAAGGTTCACCTAAATCTGAAGGCTTATTGGTATTCAGAAAGCTAGGAAGTGATTAAATGCATTCTTTTTAATGACTGAGTAATACTCCATTGTGCATTTGAATCAGTTCTAATGAGGTGGATGAAACTGGAGCCTATTATACAGAGTAAAGTAAGCCAGAAAGAAAAACACCAATACAGTATACATCAGATCAGATCAGTCACTCAGTCATGTCCGACTCTTTTCGACGCCATGAATCGCAGCATGCCAGGCCTCCCTGTCCATCACCAACTCCCGGAGTTCACTGAGACTCACGTCCATCGAGTCAGCGATGCCATCCAGCCATCTCATCCTCTGTCGTCCCCTTCTCCTCCTGACCCCAATCCCTCCCAGCATTTTCCAATGAGTCAACTCTTCACATGAGGTGGCCAAAGTACTGGAGTTTCAGCTTTAGCATCATTCCTTCCAAAGAAATCCCAGGGCTGATCTCTTTCAGAATGGACTGATTGGATCTCCTTGCAGTCCAAGGGACTCTCAAGAGTCTTCTCCAACACCACAATTCAAAAGCATCAATTCTTCGGTGCTCAGCCTTCTTCACAGTCCAACTCTCACATCCATACATGACCACAGGAAAAACCATAGCCTTGACTAAACGAACCTTTGTTGGCAAAGTAATGTCTCTGCTTTTGAATATGCTATCTAGGTTGGTCATAACTTTCCTTCCAAGGAGTAAGCGTCTTTTAATTTCATGGCTGCAGTCACCATCTGTAGTGATTTTGGAGCCCAGAAAAATAAAGTCTGACACTGTTTCCACTATTTCCCCATCTATTTCCCATGAAGTGGTGGGACCGGATGCCATGATCTTCGCTTTCTGAATGTGGAGCTTTAAGCCAACTTTTTCACTCTCCACTTTCACTTTTATCAAGAGGCTTTTGAGTTCCTCTTCACTTTCTGCCATAAGGGTGGTGTCATCTGCATATCTTAGGTTATTGATATTTCTCCCGGCAATCTTGATTCCAGTTTGTGTTTCTTCCAGTCCAGCGTTTCTCATGAGGTACTCTGCATATAAGTTAAATAAGCAGGGTGACAATATACAGCCTTGACGTACTCCTTTTCCTATTTGGAACCAGTCTGTTGTTCCATGTCCAGTTCTAACTGTTGCTTCCTGACCTGCATATAAATTTATCAAGAGGCAGATCAGGTGGTCTGGTATTCCCATCTCTTTCAGAATTGTCCACAGTTTATTGTGATCCACACAGTCAAAGGCTTTGGCATAGTCAATAAAGCAGAAATACATGTTTTTCTGGAGCTCTTCTTGCTTTTTCTATGATCCAGCGGATGTTGGCAATTTGATCTCTGGTTCCTCTGCCTTTTCTAAAACCAGCTTGAACATCAGGAAGTTCACGGTTCACATATTGCTGAAGCCTGGCTTGGAGAATTTTGAGCATTACTTTACTAGCGTGTAAGATGAGTGCAATTGTGCGGTAGTTTGAGCATTCTTTGGCATTGCCTTTCTTTGGGATTGGAATGAAAACTGACCTTTTCCAGTCCTGTGGCCACTGCTGAGTTTTCCAAAGTTGCTGACATATTCAGTGCAGCACTTTCACAGCATCATCTTTCAGGATTTGGATACATATATATATATGGAATTTAGAAAGGGGGTAACGATAACCCTGTATGTGAGACAGCAAAAGAGACACAGATGTATAGAACAGTCTTTTGGACTCTGTGGGAGAGGGAGAGGGTGGGATGATTTGGGCGAATGGCATTGAAACATGTATAATATTATATAAGAAACGAATCGCCAGTCCAGGTTCGATGCAGGATACAGGATGCTTGGGGCTGGTGCACTGGGATGACCCAGAGGGATGGTACGGAGAGGGAGGTGGGAGGGGGGTTCAGGATGGGGAGCACATGTACATCTGTGGCGGATTCATGTTGATGTATGGCAAAACCAATACAATATTGTAAAGTAATTAGCCTCCAATTAAAATAAATAAATTTAAATTAAAAAAAAATAAAGAAAGCTAGGAAGGAAGCTGCCCAAGTCAACCGGGTCTGAGCTAATTCCTCACCCTGAAGTATGATGGCTCTGCAGTGGGACCGGGGATGGGTTTCAGGGAAGCCTTGTTCAGGTCTGGGAGTTGTGTTTCTGGGCACCAGCCTTGCCCAGGCAGGCCCCAGAGCCATACCTCCCTGCTGAGGTCTCAACACTTCTTCTGGATGCTACCCTTGTCCCCACTGGCTGCCCTTAATTTGACATATGTTTAGGCTTAATGACATATTCCAAGTGTCTATGAAGTGGCTTCTGCTTTGGGACATTTAGGAAAGAGATCACAAAAGACCTGAGAATTATAGAAGGTGAAACTTGAGGGATAATTCAGTGAGAACCACAAACTATTATCATTAACCTGTTTAGCCACATTCATTTTGGTTTTTTTTTTTTGTTTGTTTGTAGCATTATTCTACTATTTTTAAAACTTTCTAGAAGAAATAGTATTCTGCCCCTAAAAAATGAATGTCATCATCAGATTTTGGGTCCCTGATGATTTGATGGTAAATACTGTAGTAGTATAATAATAAAGCATTTCATTCTGAAGGTTATCATTGTCCTTACCCCTTCACTTTGCCTTTCATTAGGGTTACCTCTGGCTGATTATGCATAATGACTTAGAGAGGGACTTTAGAACTAAATGGTTTGATGTAAATCATCTTCATTAGTAAGATTTAATTCAATTGTTAGATTTTTTTTTAATGATCTATTTCTTATGAGGAGAAAATGTTTTATATCCTGAAGACACTTCATATATAAATAATAATGTTAAGATGTACTGTCAAGCAATGCTTCTTCTGTTTGTAAATGAGGACCTCCACAAATTATTTTTCCAAGGCTGTTTTATTGCTTTTCCTCTTGCACTCAAACTATAATGCAGGTGCAAACAACATATTTACTAAACTATGTATAAGCTTTTTGGCTTCCCAGGTGGCACAGTGGTAAAGAATCCACCTGACAATGAAGGAGACGCAAGAGACGTGGGTTCAGTCCTTGGGTGGGTAAGATCCCCTGGACTAGGAAATAGCAACCCACTCCAGTATTCTTGCCTGGAAAATTGCATGGACAGAGGAGCTTGGGACTGAGCATGCACACACTAAGTTGCATATATGCTTTTGCATGCTCAGTCGTGTCCAACTCTTTGTGACCCCAAGGACTATAGCCCACTAGACAAAGATTCCCCTGTCTATGGAATTCTTCAGGCAAGAATACTGGAGTGGGTTGCCATTCCCTTCTCCAGGGGAGAACCCAGGTCTTCTGCAGTGCAGGCAGATTCTTTACTACCAGGGGAGCCCATATAAGCTTTTAGATCCATTTTATTGGCTGCTTCCCGTTCTTATTTCTTGTCCATGTAGATACACATTTGAATGAGTGACCAACAGTTACCATTGTCAGACATTCCCCCAAAATAAACGCTAAATGTATGAAAGTGACTGCAGGATCACAATTGCAGAAAGAGACTCTTCTACAGTAAACTTAAAGCAGCATCTAAATAGGAGTAGAGTGACCCAAGGAAAATCCTCTGGTTTATTTTTTGTATTATTCCAACTGATGTTACTGGGTTGCCTAGTTGACTCAGTGGTAAAGAATCTGCCTGCCATTGCAGGAGATGCAGAAGACAGGGGTTTGATCCCTGGGTCAGGAAGGTCCTTAGAGAAAGAAATTCAACCCACTTATTCTTGCCTGGAGTCCCATGGACAGAGGAGCCTAGAAGGCTGTATAGTCCACGGGATTGCAAAAAAGTTGGATACGACTGAACACCCATGCCCACAACTGGTGTTCCTACCAATGCTGAAGACACAAGTAATCCCTTATTGGGATATAAATATTTGGATGAGAATCAGGCTAGTCTGAGGACCACTTTTTATGGTTTATCAGGAGGCTTGGGTTCAATCCCTGAGTTGGAAAGATTCCCTGGAGGAGGGCACAGCAACCCACTCCAGTATTCCTATCTGGAGAATCCCCATGGACAGTGGTGCCTGGCAGGCTACAGTTCATGGGGTTGCAAAGAGTTGGACACAACTGAGTGACTAAGCACAGCACAGACCTTAGCTCATGTGACAGTTTCCATCTGTAAAGTGGATAAATTACTGCTTTATTCATAGCTCTGTAGTTTACTGAAAATGTGACCACGTGAATAACTAAAGAGTTACTATATGCTATTAAGTTATGTACAGGAAAATAGTGGTGGCCTGTTCATTTGTTGACTGATCATTATATTTATAGAATATTTGGATGACTATAGAAGAAAAAGTAAAGTCTTAAGGGAGTAATCTAGTTTAGAGGACAAGATTAGTATGCTACTTACGTTACAAATATATATATGCAAGAATGTAGAATCTTGATATTTTCAGGTCATTCAGTAAAATAGCAGTTCTAAGCTATGACATCAAAACACACTTGTGTGTAGGGTGGTAGATATAATGAGTGATTTGCTACTAAAAATAAGTAAAAAAATTGGTGTATGATTAACTTTTTTTAAAAAATGAGACAGTTCAAGCTGAAGCCATTGATAGTATATAATTCTCTCATGTTTAATATTCCTGAGTGCTTCCTTAAGCAGGAGCTCCAGGTTTGGGAGGAATTGTGTATGTGTAAATATTACTATGTAAGTATCTATTTTTATATTCCTTTATTTCATAGTTGGAAAAAGCATTGATCAGCTGTCAAAAGAGATGCTGTTTACCTTGTATACCTGCTCAGGTGGGTGCCTGTTTCTGAGCAGGGAACGTAGCATCCAGTTTAATTAGAAAACAAAATAAATGTGCTGCCAACTAATCATATGCTGTAAAACAGGCTACCTAAACTTTACTGAATGTTTACATTAATGTTTTACTGCTGCCAATCAGAAGAGGACCTGACCAAGCCTAGTTCTGATTGAGGATGCTTTTTTTCATGAATTTAAATGATACTAATCTTGAGTCTGTGTTTTTCATACTCAGTAAAGTGCTGCAAACTTTATAAGTAAGTCAGGAAATCTGAAATCTATAGTAACATTGAAGATGTGAGCTGGAAGAGTCTTTTATTGGAGGAAGGGGAAAGTGATAGGAATGGGAGACATTTTAAAGGAAAATTTTGAAGTTTAGTTTCTACCATGACATGAAGTTCTACAAAGTGTTTTTGAATTTTGGTAATTAGGAACCAGATAGTGGGCCTTCAAGGTGGAAAGAATGATTTTTTTTTTTTTTTTTTTTGAGGAGATAGGAGAAAAATCAAAGAATGTCAGAGCTTTCTATGCTGCCAAGTAAAAACCCATCTTTCTCCTTTGATCACTGTTTACTCAAGTGCCAAATTATGAGGAAATTAAAAATCTCAGACGATTATATAAAATTGCTGAAACCGGTAATTTCCAGTTGACTTAACGATTTTTAGCAACCCCTCAAAATTGGTATTATGTTAATCTTTCCAAGTGAGGAAAAAGAGGTTCAGAGATGTTACAAAAGATACTCAGCGTCACACAGCTAAATAAACTGAGGCAAAAAGATTCAAACAGAGGCTTGTTCGGCTCCAGGCCAGATCCCTCAATGAGAATCAGAGAAAGTCATTGTTAGCCCTCAGTTCTCTGCGGCTGACTCCCTTGCTTATTGGGTTACTTGTTTTCTATGTACTTCCTGCAACTCGGACTTGCAAGGGACACTCTGTGTGGTTCACTTGAGTGGTTATATACTTACTACTTAGTACAGGACAAGGAATTCAATAAAATTTTAACTTAAAAAAACAAATGAATATGCCAATAAGTATGGACCTGGCAGTGGAAACTGAGCCACTCCACTCACATTTCCCTTATTTGTCACACTGACCACAGGCCCTTTTTCTTGGTTTTCTCAAACACCACAAGTGTCCAAACACCCCAAACAATACACGCAATGAGTAAGGATGGTTGATATGAGGGGTTTTGTATAACCAGAGGCTATTCCATAATGCTTGCTTGTAGAAATGCTGACATAATCTAAACGATGCCAAGAAAAAACCTGCTGAGACATGATTTTTTCTTCTTCTCTACTTTTTTAACCAAAGTTCCTCTAAAACAGTAATAGTGAAAAGAGTAAACTTGATTAAACTTAGTGTTACCTCCCTACTACCCTTCCTATGATCCAGTGATATGTGTGTTTGGTTGGCTTATGCGTCTGGCTGAATCTTGAATTTTATATACTCTCCTGAGACTTTTATTTTCCATATAATTTGGCACTTGACTAAAAAGTGATCAAAGTAGAAAGATGGGTTTTTACTTGGTGGTTTGCTACTTCCCACAAAAAAGAATGTTCTGTCCTTTAATATATTTGTTTTGCATCTAGGAGGTGGTAGGGCTCACTGTCTTTTAATCACTGGGTTCATTTGAGTAACCTGAGATGACTGGCCTTTGAATTTTGATTTATTTTTTAAACCTATATACTGTTGCTTTAGCTCAGTCAGTAAAGAATCTTCCTGTGATGCAGGAGACCTGGGTTCAGTCCCTGGCTCTGGAAGATCCTCTGGAGAAGGAAATGGCAACCCACTCCAGTATTCTTGCCTGGAAAATCCCATGGACAGAGGAGCCTGGTGAGCTATAGTCCATGGGGTCGCAAGAGTCGGTCATGACTGAGCAACTACACCACCCCACTGCTGCTTGGCCAGTGGAGTGTACACGTGAGGATTCTACTACACTGCTTACTGTGACAGTGATAAGTGAGCCACTCTCTTCTCTTCTGTCCTTAAAACTTAAGTGGAAGAAAGTTCACAGCCGCCTTTATGTTTTTGTATAAAACTTTTGTCCAGACTCTTTACCAATGATAGTTTTCATTTTGTATCTTTCTTTTATTATCTTGTGCAAGTTCTTCCTATCTTATTTTCCAGTGATGATTTAAAGACTGACCAAGTGTTTTGAGGCTCTGAATAAAGCAAGATACAGTCTTTGTCATTCAGAACTCTGTATTTTATTGCATACTATGTACGTATATATATATATGCAGAGTACATCATGTGAAATACCAGGCTGGATGAATCAGGAGCTGGAATCAAGGTTGCTGGGAGTAATATCAACGGGTTCAGATATGCACATGATGTCACTTTAATGGCAGAAAGTGAAGAGGAACTAAAGAGCCTCTTGATGAGAATGAAAGAGGAGAATGAAAAAGCTGGCTTAAAACTCAGTATTCAAAAAACTGAGATCATGACACCCGTCCCATCACTTCATAGCAAATGAAGGGGGAAAAAGTGGAAGCAGTGACATTTTATTTTCTTGGACTCCAAAATTGCTGCAGATGGTGAATGCAGCCATGAAATTAAAAGATGCTTGATCCTTGGAAGAAAAGCTATGACAAACCTAGACAGCATATTAAAAAGCAGAGACATCACTTTGCAGATGAAGGTCTATATATTCAAAGCTACGGTTTTTCCAGTAGTCATGAATGAATTCACATGAGCGTTGGACACTAAAGAAGGCTGAGCACTGAGAATTAATGCTTTTGAACTGTGGTGTTGGAGAAGACTCTTGAGAATCTCTTGGACAGCAAAGAGATCAAACCAGTCAATCCTAAAGGAAATCAAATCTGAATATTCAATGGAAGGACTAATGCTAAAGCTGAAGTTCCAGTACTTTGATCATCTGATGCAAAGAGCCAACTCAATGGAAAAGACCCTGATGCTGGAAAAGTTTGAGGGCAGGAGAAGAAGAGGGCAACAGAGGATGGGATGATTGGATGGCATCACCAACTCAATGAATATGAATTTGAGCAAACTCCAAGAGATAGTGGAGGACAGAGAAGCCTGTCCGTGGGGTCACAGAGTTGGACACAACTTAGCGACTGAGCAATAACAACACTCTACAAATAAAATAAGTTAACATTTATTATAAGCATAGAATATGCCTATCTACTGTAACAACTATTCATGTGTATCCTTTCAGATAAATCTGTAATTGCATGAAATAGATTTTACTATCATCATATTAAAAAATAATAAATGCTCGTTTTAGAGCAGTTTTAGGTTTACAAAAAAAAATTGAACAGAAGATATAGAATTGGTATATAGTCTCTTATCCTCCTACACTTCTCTGGTTGTGTTAACTTGAAATTCTCTTGTACATGTTACAACTGATGAGCCAATCAGATCAGATCAGATCAGTCACTCAGTCATGTCTGACTCTTTGCGACCCCATGAATCGCAGCACGCCAGGCCTCCCTGTCCATCACCAACTCCCGGAGTTCACTCAGACTCATGTCCATCGAGTCAGTGATGCCATCCAGCCATCTCATCCTCTGTCGTCCCCTTCTCCTCCTGACCCCAATCCCTCCCAGCATCACAGTCTTTTCCAATGAGTCAACTCTTTGCATAAGGTGGCCACAGTACTGGAGTTTCAGCTTTAGCATCATTCCTTCCAAAGAAATCCCACGGCTGATCTCCTTCAGAATGGACTGATTGGATCTCCTTGCAGTCCAAGGGACTCTCAAGAGTCTTCTCCAACACCACAGTTCAAAAGCATCAATTCTTCAGCGCTCAGCCTTCTTCACAGTCCAACTCTCACATCCATACATGACCACAGGAAAAACCATAGCCTTGACTAGACGAACCTTTGTTGGCAAAGTAATGTCTCTGCTTTTGAATATGCTATCTAGGTTGGTCATAACTTTCCTTCCAAGGAGTAAACGTTTTTTAATTTCATGGCTGCAGTCACCATCTGCAGAGATTTTGGAGCCCAGAAAAATAAAGTCTGACACTGTTTCCACTATTTCCCCATCTATTTCCCATGAAGTGATGGGACCAGTTGCCATGATCTTCGTTTTCTGAATGTTGAGCTTTAAGCCAACTTTTTCACTCTCCACTTTCATTTTCATCAAGAGGCTTTTGAGTTCCTCTTCACTTTCTGCCATAAGGGTGGTGTCATTATTCCTTAAAGGCCATAGTTTACATTAGGGTTCACTCTTTGTGCTGTGTATTCTATATGTTTTTGACAAATGTAGAATGACATGTTATCTGTCATTACAGTACTATACAGAATAGTTTCATTGCCCTAAAAAATCTTCTGTGCTCCACCTGCCTTGTTTTTTTGTAATAGAGAAAGTTATAACTAATAGATTTTCGAAATTATTCTCCAAGGGTCATTTAGCTACAAAAGTGTGAGAGCTGCTCTGCCTCCTGAAATCTGTGCTCTTAACTCATATCATAGACTGCCTAATTCATCAGAATTATTTAATCACTTAGGGGATCCTATCTTGATAAGATTCTTGCTAATTCTTACTAACTTCAACAAAGGGTAATATGTATAGCAAGTATTTTGCTTGTGCTTTCCTTTGAAGTTAAAACACTGTGAGAAATCTCGCAGGAGAATTTTTAATGTTTAATTATTGGATATTTGACAAAATGTTTCTTATAAATTAAAGAGGAGTTATTGACATAAGTAGCATTAGTAAAGTGAAAGAGAAAGTCAGTGGTCTGATCATATAGTTATCACTAGCTGCTGGAATAATGGGTGAGTAAAAGAGCAATAGAATGAGCTCTTTAAGCAAAATGAATACACAAAAAGGAGAGGTCTTTTGGAGACATGAGTCAAAGTTGCATAAAATGTAGAATATTAGGTTAATCATATACCTCTATCTTTGGAATAATTACCTCCTTAACAGTGGTTTAAAAAATATGTATGTGAAGGGGAAAGAAAAACATCACATGAAGCTAATGTGGTACAGTGTATGAATTAGAAGGAACCATCAGATAAGATTGTTTCTCTTTCTTTAGACCCACAGCTTCCAGGCATCACCCATGACTTGCTTCCACCCAGTTAACATAGATCTTCATTTTACCCTTGACATACAGGACAGGGCTTTTTTAGGAAGCTTCTTCCTTGGACTTTTCTCTTACCTTGAGTCACCCCCTTTTTGTTACTCTGTAGGCAGTTTTGGTTCAGAAGCTACAATACGGCAAAGAATGTCTAGTTTTAGAATCTGCCTGGATTATGCTATTAATTCATGAAAAATCAGTTTATTACATATAAGCCTTTGCTCCTACTTTTTGCTTATTTTCGATATTGATGCTAATGTTTACTTAAAACTGTAGATAGGGAGAAGATCTAGCTTTAGACAAAATCCTGATTTACATATGTTGTAGTCCTGAGTGACAGCAGCAAGGATAAGCAGTATTTGCTTGAGATGCAACAAATTGTGACTTAGTTTCTTCCTATATAAAGTAAACATTAGGTCAAAATCATCTCAAAAGCTAAAATGATCATCATCCTTTACAAGGAAGAATGAATGAATGAATGTTGACAATGTAAATTGAAGGGAGAAAATAAAATAGAAAATGAAAACACATTTCCCACCATTCCTTAAAACTCATCCTTTTGGTTTCCATGAAACCATTTTTTCCTTTTTTTCTCCTGCTCTCCTGGTTCTTCTTTGTGACATCTTTGATGGACTCACTCTGTCTCTTCTTCTAATCTTGATGTTTTCCAGGATTCTGACTTCAGTCTGCTCTCTCAACACATTCTGCTCGATCATCCCATTTAGATAAAAACAAAGCACTGCTTTTTGATGATGCATACCAGGTAGACATTAGTCTACTTCATATGGGCTCAGAGGGTGAAGAATCCCTCTCGATGTGCTGCTGAATCATCCATTTTCTCTGTTTTTCAAGGGTCGTAAGAGTGAGGCTGAAAAGTTCTTCTTGAAGGCTATTGAACTGGACCCCACCAAAGGAAACTGTTACATGCATTATGGTGAGTGCTTGATAGTTTTTTCCATGTCCCCCACAATTACAATGAATGCTGATAGGAGATTCAGGTTGCACTGATAAAGAACACTTTGAGAGGACATTGCCTTCGCCATTGCAGATATAGCCTTGAGCTGTATTCTTGCCTTCGTGTTCAAAGCAGTCATGATACCAAGGGCTATGCCTTATATTTTAGTTATTTTCATAGGACTTCAGTGGTGAAAGGTATTTTCAGTCCCTCCCCACCCCCAGCCCCCAGTTCAGTTTGGGGTTTAAATGAGATCTCATCAGCAAATCATCTCACTCCTTGCCTGATGCATGGTATATAATTAAAATATTAATATTAGTTCTCTTTTCATTCTAAATGATAATATATTGCTCACTGACTGTAATATTTTGAAGTTTTAGAGGCTTACTTTTTGGCCACAAAATCTTGGAAGATTTGGAAGTACCCCAGCCTCTAAAGGCCTGAGATTGGGGTCAAGGATAACAACTGTAGACTATAAAGGATGTGTCTTTCACTGGGTTTACCCTCAGTTTATCTTAACCAGTCCAGAATGAACTTATGTAACAAACCTGTTACACTCCACATTGTCGTTAGTAGTGAGTCATGTGTTCCGTGAGGCAGTATATGTAGCTGGTTTGGTATCGGGTAAAATGTACTGATTTCTACCTTATTTGCATTTGCAATAGCTTTCAAGGAGCTGAAAAGCATTTACTTTTGCTGATCCCTTGAAAAAAGAATTTTTTGACCATTATTGACTTTGATGTGTTAAGTTATTATCAGGTAGTAAACTTAAAGATGAATAGGAATGAAATCTCTTGAGGAAATAAAACTAATATATTTGTATAATATTAAATTCCTTCTCCCATTTTCCAGCTAGTAAAAATGAATCAGTGATGGGGTATCACTGATAGCCCATTTTTCACTGAGTGTGGAAAATGAAAATTTTGAAATGGAGGATACACTTAATTAACCATCAGTTCATTTGTTTATTTATATTGTGTGTATATGTTTATAAATGTAGGGTTGTGATGATATTTTATCTTTTCAGCATAGCACAGCATGTAATTTGATGCAACTAACTGCATCACCACCCCTGACTTTCTTTCACAATGCAGTTTTATTGCCATGTTAAGATAGTAGTCAACTAATTCAAGTTTACTGCAGAATTTAGTTTATTTTTTCAGGTTTTCTTATATGAAGTGTTTTAAATTAGGGTTTTCACATGCATACTATTTTGGGTACCCCTACTGAGCTAAAGTAATTCCCTGATTATTTTCTTGGAGTGCTGAAGGACCTCTTGTCATTTTATGAAATAGATTTTTTTTTTAAATCCTATCTTTCTGCTTGCATTTTCTGTACCTCAAACTAATTCTACTTACTGCATCGTCTAAGCTTCTTTCCCATAATTTTATTATATACTTTAGATTTTTCACAACCAATTCCTTTAAACTTCATCATTGCTTCATTTGAAATGCCACTAGGAAAAAAAAAAAACTATTAATTAATTTTAAGAGTTAGCTCCCTTATTCTGACTTTTCTGTCTTTACCCACTACTAATCTTTTAATTTATTTTTTATGTTTCAATATTCTCCTGAATTTTTTTTTTCCCTGGGGTGGTAATAGGGAGTATTACTTGCAAGAGAAATTTTTGGATTTAGTTTTAACAGAAAATGAAATAGATTCTTTATTGTGTATGTTATTAGAAAAATAGTGATAAATGTTCTATAAATGAATGTGTGAAACTAATTCTTCTTAGTACTCTTCGGTTATTTAAAATTTTTTGGCATATAGCTATTATTAGAAGTACATTTGTTTTCTAAGGGAGGGATGACTGTATAATTAAATACGCTTTTATGGATAGTATTTTTCCCCACTCTGGGATAGGAAATGGAAAGGAGTCAAAAAATGAGGCACCAAAAAAGAGTAGTTAAGGCGAAAGAACTACAAACAGACAGGAAGCCCATAACTGACTGCCTGATATTCCTATCTCACTGTGCTCAAGTTATTTAAAATGTACATTTAAGGGAATATTAACGTTTTTATTTAGAAGAAGTCTGCTTCAAATGAGTAAAATTTAGAACTGAAAAGTTCTTTTAAATTTATCTAATGTAACCTCTGATGTACAAATCAGTAGATTGAAACCTAGAGAGATGAAGGTTTTGCCTAAGTTAATTGTAAGTAGCTAAATTTTGGGTCCCTTGATAGCTGTCATTGCTTTTCTCCTATAATACATATTCCAGTTCTTTTCACAACGTTGCTAATAGACACAATTAGATAGACCCAAAGCATCTATTGTAGACAGACACAAGGTGGCTGGGTAGGTGGATGGGTATTTTGGATTTGTCAGCCCTTCTGTGCAGTTTTAGAACGTCAAATTCATATAAATCACAACTTAAAATTCTTAGCGGAGTTTTTATTAATTTTAATTTGTATAAGATGCAAAGCACTGTTGTGTTTTCAGAATGGAAGTTGTGCTATGTAGGTAATAAATAGGATGCTGTCCTTTTCAGAAGGTGATGTGATAGGAGGTAGAGTTCAAGAATTCTTGAAACCAAATAGGTGAAACATCTTTGAGGAGGTGATATTTGAAATCCAAGCTGATATTTTAAATCTTGCAACTCTTTGAAGAGCCAGAAAGGAGCATTTCAGACAAAGAAACAAAGTTTAAAGGTCACAGGCAAGAACAAGCTTGTGTTCACAGCAAAGAAAGAGGCTACTATGACCAGAGCTTATTAAACCTGATGGAAAGGTGGGAGGAGATGAGACTGGAGAGGAGGCAGAGCTAGAGCCCCCAAGGCCAGGAGGCTTTTGTAACCAAGCTAAGGAGTTCACTTCTTATTTGAAGGGCAATGGAAGGAACCATGTGGTAAGACAGGATTAGAGAAGGATCAGAGTAGCACAAACAGAACTCGATTGCAGTCTCACAGGCAAGAATGATGGTGGCTGAGGCTGCAGAGTGGTTGTGGGGACGTAAATATTTATAATGAAATTATACATTTACCTTCCTTAGAAAATTCTGAGGTAACTAACAGGAAGGACCTATTTTTCATTTTTGCACCGTCGATATCCAGCATATTACCATATCACAGTAATCACAATAAATGCTGAGCTCGGTCAGTTTTAGACTTGGACACAGGTTCCAAAACTGACTGAAAATTTGTTATGTTGAATTTTGTATTACTCTTTGTCCAAGAAGATGCATGCTATGGCTTTTATATCACTTTTTTTCCCACTTACTGGTTGTGAATATTCTTAAGGGTATTTATTATGCCCATGGATTGAATGAATAATGACACGTCAGCTTAAAAATAAAAGTTTAAATGAAATATTAATGTTGAATGAATATTTGCATAATGTAAATGAAATGTTAAATGTTGTTTTGAGTCTTTTTTTTAATGGTTTTGCAAATGATAATGAACATGCCAGAGTGGGTGAGTTTTGTTCTATTGGAAATTTGCCCTGCCTGCTGATTGTGGGTTTTTTTTTTTTTTTTTTAGCTCATTAATGGTACAGGTGACTTTGGAGTATGCCATCCAGTTGGGACTAGACAGAGGATATTATAGGAATTTATAGTGACTGCAATGGCAATTAGAAGGCAATATTTAAAAGTGTTATTATAATGTTATTTGTGTTTTGAACCCACTAGTTTTATGCCTTGGGTGAAGGGATTACATTAGAGATTGCCATTTTTTCTTCATGTTGACCTTCAGGAAAGAAAGCTAAGAAGATTTATAAAACTGGTTTAATAAGTTAGTTAAAATGTAGCCTATGTGGTACGTATAGTCTCTGGGATTAAGATTCATCTGTAAAGTGAAAATATTGATATGGGCTTCCAAAGTGTTTTCCAACTCATATTTCACATTGTTACTAATATATACTTAATTTCTCACTGGTTTTTCATCAGAAATTTTAAGGAATATAAAAGAAATAGGTTTCAAACTATGCTATTGGTACTAATATAATATATTCATGTCTCATCAAACTTACAGTGAACTTCCATGTCCACATAAAATAAATCATATCTGGTCTTTATAGAATTTAATTTATTAATAAGTGAGCATTTGGTGCCTGGATGTCTCTTCTGTTCCTGTTAGCGAAGGGATTCTCCATAAATTTTCTTTTGGCTCCAACAGGAAGCTTCTGCCAAAAGAATGGTCAAGACAAGTCCCTCCTTGTTTCTTGGTCTTGGTTTGTGTTTTAAGGGATTACTGGAAAACCATTTTGTCAGAAAGAATATTTTATAATACATACTAGTAAATTTGATGTAAACTGAAAAACTAAAATCAGTATGTCTGTTATAAGGTACCTACTATGCATAAGTCTGGGACAGATGTCAAGTCATTAGATATTAAGCACCAGAGCATAAAAAAATTAAAAGGGAGCAGATTGTGACAAATTCTAATGAGAACTACTTTTTTATGTAGATCTTGGGTGGTTCTTGTTTTCCTATCTATCTCTTAACCATATGTTTCTAAGAGCAAAGACTTTAGCCTCCTTTTCTTTATTATTGATCCTTTCTCTTGGTGATGTTCATTTCCAAGGATTCAGCTATATAATTATGAGTCCTTTTTAAGATTTAAAAATTTTATTTTATTTACCTATTTGGCTGTGTCGGGCCTAGTTGTGGCATGCAGGACCTTTGATCTTCATTGCAGCACGTGGGATCGTTAGTTGCTGCGTATGAACTCTTAGTTGTGGCATGAGGGATCTAGTTTCCTCACCAGGGATCGAACCCTGGGGCCCCTGTGTTGGGAGCACAGAGTCTTAGCCATGGGATCACTAGGGAAGTCCCATAGTGACCCATCCTGATCTTCTTCCTCCAGCTCAATATATATCAGGCACCATAAGTGTTACCAGACTCAGGTCTGACTGCTTGCTGCTCAAAAACCAATACTCCAGAGGCATGTACTGGTAGAAAGGGAAAGCTGCTTTAATCAGAAGGCTGACTATCTGGGGAGAAGGCAGACTCATGTCCTGAAAGCAGCTCAGAAGATTCTGCTTAGCAGTGATAGGTTTTAAAGGCAAAAGAGGGAGAGGATCTCTGAGAATCATCAAGGCAAGAGGTCAGGCTCTGCATCTTTTTCCATTGCGTGCAGCCTAGCTGACTCCTTATGATCTCTTCAGATGTTCTCCTGCCTGTGTTTTCTGCCTACAGAATTGCTAAAGGGGCTGCTGGGCATAGAAAGCTAGTCATTCTTTAACTATTTAATCATTCATTCTTCTTTTAATCTAGGGAAAGAATCAACAGGTTAGGCAATGTGTTGTGGGCATTCAGTAGAGCATAAGTCAGGAATTAGGTTAAATGTTCTAGTGATCTCATTTCTATAAGGTTTAAGCAGAAAAGAAATAGACAAACAGGAAAGGGGCAAAAGAGTCTTACAAATCCCCATTTGTCAGACACTATTCTGTCTCTGTGAGATTAGGGGTAAAAGTCTGTCTTCTGAAATTTCATGCTGACATAAGGGCACCGTATTCTCAGAGTAGTCGATGTTGACATATCTCTGTAGCATGTCTTTGCTGGCAAATCTTAGTTGCCTGCTTACATATATGAGCAGAGCAAGCTACAATTATTTTGACACCCACAGAGTTATAAATTATTATGAACAATAGTGTTAATTCCTTTCTCTCGAGGCTAGTTCTGCTCAAGATAGAGCAGCTTATGCCATGGCTGCAGTCTGGTCATCATTCAGTTAGCTTTCCCCTCTGGTAGTAGTTATAGTTGGGGCTTTTCTTATGGCTCAGACAGTAAAGAATCTGCCAGCAGTGTAGGAGAGACCCAGGTTCAGTCCTTGAGTTGGGAAGATCCCTTGCAGAAGGGAATGGCTACCCATTCCAGTATTCTTGCCTGGAGAATTCAGTGGGCAATTAGTTATAATATCTGTAAAACAACTCAAAAATGTGTATCAGAAACTGAAAGATTCTATGACTGTATTGTCCTGATCATTAACTACTTGAGCTTGCTCTTTTGTGACTCAGGAGACTTAAGAAACTTGAACTTTTCTACAAACAAGAGGCAAGGAGGATGGAGAGATCCTTGTGCTTGGGTGGGGGTTGGGAGGGACAGCAGGATTCTCCCCAGTGTCATAAAGGTACAACGGGGAATAAGACAGACTCCACTGTAGACTGAAAACTGGAAAGGGAGGCACAAGTGATAAAAAGAATGATTTAATTATAATTACAATTGGTTTTTAAAAGGAGACACGCTGTCAACTAGGGGGACTTGACCTGGGTGGCTGGGGTACAGGAGAGCTATGCCCGATGCATGTAAATGATAAGTAGCAGTTCTCTAGACAAAAGTGTAGAAGAGAGAGGATGCAATGAAGAACATTAAACCAAAGAAAATGCTTGAGGCAGAGGGCATAGCATGTGTCTGGGAATAGTTCAAGGATAGAACTAGAACCATAGTTAGATGCTAAGGAAACGTGGAATACACATCCAAACTGAAGTACATCCAAATTATGAGAGCTGGTCATTTTTCATCCTGGGCCTACAGAGAAGTGTGAAGTTTTTTTAAGGCTATAATTATGTTGTTGTTGTTGTTGTTTTTTAATCATTACTATCAACAAGTTTAGAATCCTGAGAACTTATTACATTTGTCTAACATTTTCTGATCTTACCCAGTGTTTTCTGACCCTGAATTGTTTGGTCATTATTTAACCTCTGTGAGGTAGGAATGGATTGCAATTACATTTGGCTAAGACAGTAGAAGTTCAGAATTTTCAAGTGACTCTCAGATCAGAAATTTTCAACATATGTCCATGGTAGGAGAAGAACTTGAAAATCCAGCTCTTTCAACTTTTAAGTCCAGAACTTTCTACTGTTACCATCGTAGACTATTTTTCTTCAGAATAATTTATATATATTAAATTTCATTTTAAAAAGTAGTCACTTTTTAAATAGTTAAAGGTAGAAATAATTAAAACATCGGGTTTGATTTTTCATCAGTGAACACTTAAAGAAGCCTGAAAACTATTTAATGGGTTGAATTGGTGAGAGGTGTGTGATTGCTTTTATTATTTGTAATTAAAATAGAATATGACAGTGAACTGAAATTGGTTCTGTTGTAGCATTTCATTTTTAATCACTTCAGAAATTATGAGTAATTTTAAAAATTAAATAAGGAACTAAATAATGGTATTTTCTTGATTAAAAATGAATATACGTTTTTAACCTTTGCAGAAATTACATGGAGATTCCAATTATGTTCAGTGCTTCAGACTAAAACATTTTGCTAAAATATCAATATTTTGTGTGCCTTCATTGCTCAAGGACAGTACAGGAAGTTCACAGGTGTGTAATTAGAACAGGATTTTTCTAAATGTTGTTCCAAGCAATTTACTTCTTGCCTAAGATTTTTTATTTTTAAATTCACTTTTATAGCAATATGTTTAGTAATTTAATATAATTTAATCTTCATACCGGTGTACATTTTATGTGAGATACTCGCCAGAGACTTTTAGAATTAAAACTTTCCCAGGAGTAAAATATGAAGAAATAAGGAAAGAATTAGCTAAACTTACAAACCAAAAATAAAGGAAAAATTACATGATTTATGTGTTTCAAATAAAGAAGACAGTTAAAGGACAGTTACATGGTAGGACATAGTTTACTTAGAAGCAAAAGGTAAAAGATAGGGCTACTAAGATGTGAGAAACTCTATAGAACTATGAGTAAAACAGAACTAAGACTAAGGGGTACAGTAAGAATAACACATAATTCTCAAAAGAAGAAATATAACAAGTTTTAAAAGATAGGTAAACATGCCATTTCATTAGAAGTCAAATTCAAGTAACAATGCATTCCTTTCAGTTGTTCTAGCGTGTATTCTCAGTAATTCTTCTCTTGGTAATATATCTTAGGAAAATACTAATTTTTTTCTATGTTTAAGGTTATCCACAAAGTAATTGGAGCACAGCATTGCTATTAGAGGAGAAAAATTTTAAAAGTATCTAAATGCCCCAAAAAGGAAAATAATTAAATAAACTACGGTTATTCCCTTTTGAGGAAATATTATAAATCCTAGGTTAAATTTATAAAGAATAATAATAACAGAGGCAACTATATCTATTATACATTATGGTACGTAAAGAATCATAAATTATACAAAATAGCTATATCATTTAAGAAAGTAAAGTAAAACGAGGAAAACTGTCAAGAATTTTAGCTTTTTGGACTTCTGCAGTTAATTTGGGAGGGCAGGCTTAATATTTTTTTATTTTGTTTTCTTTAATAAACATATTAGTTTTTGAAGTAATTAATACCTTAGCAAAATGTGAAAGAATAAGCATCTTAATCTATTGCTCAATCTGTAGAAAAGATAGGGAAATTATTATAAGAACCAAATAATTATCCAAAAATTATTTAATAGAACTCAATATGTAAAGTTGAAGACATTAAAAATTATGTGATAAAGGAATAAAAAGTAGAGAAAGGCATCTTGTCTGATTTCTCTTAAATACTGTATTTCCTTGATGAATTCATCAAATATAATAATAGTACAAACATTTACTAAGTGCTTTTATATCCTAAGAAATTCACATGTAGGGTCTTATTTAATACCCATAAAAAAGCTAAGTGGTGAGGTTACCTGTCTCCAATTGCAATGAGGAAGGTGAGGTCATCAAGCTATAAGGCAGATTACCTAGGATTTCAGTGCTATTTAGTGCAGAGGCAGCATTTGAACTGAAACACTCCTGACTACGACATTGCATTGTCATCATCTCTATGTCAGTGTAAGGGATAAACACTGATATTTTACATCTATGGATGCTTTATTGGTGGGTGATACCATATGTGTCAAATACACTGAAAGTTGGGAATCACTCACCTTTTATTGTTATGTAGGGTATTCAGAGACAGAAGACTATTTCTATTTATCTTGTCAAACATGGACAACTTATTTAAGGTCCAGGCTTCAGTGAATGATGAGACAGTCTTTGTTCATCTGTTATTTTTTACCTTTTACTCTGAAGCCATAAAAGACTTAAAAATAAGAGAGAGAAATCTTTATGAAATTCATACATTTAATTTATTATCAGCATTCCATTCTTGATTCTGTCTGAATTTTCTTTTGAGGAAAGAGAAGAAGTAAGAATGTTATATACATATAATATTTACTACTTTGAAACCACTACTTACTGGCCTTTTAAATGTCATTTCCAATTACTTTTTACAGAAATAATATACTCCTTAAAATATAAACACTAAAACTAAAACTTTTATTATATTTAAGTATAACCAATATATGATTCTTATGCATTGTATAGTTGAGTCTTATAAACCTTTTTTCATAAAACACATTTAAAAACCAATTTATTGTGGTAACAACAGTCTGGTGTCACCCAGCCTGACCTCACTGTCGTACAAACGGCCACTTGTTAGTCATACAACTGTAAGCAAATGTCTAAACCTCTCAGTGCTCCTTTCCCCATATGGAAGATGCTCCTAACACCATATTTCTGAGATTCCAAGATGACATCAGGTCTGACTCACTGTCTTAGGCCATTCAGGTTGCTGTAACAAAATACCACAGGCTGCTGCTGCTGCTGCTAAGTCGCTTCAGTAGCTTATAAACAACAGAAATCAGTTTCTGACAGTTCTGGGATTCTGAAATCAGGGTGCCAGCATTGTCTGGTGAGGGCCATCCTCTGGGTTGCAGACCTCCCCTTGTAAAATTTTTTGGTGGAAGAAATGAGGAAGCTCTTTGAGCCATATTTTATGAGGACACAAATCTCAGAGCATTCATGACTGATGACCATACAAAGGTGCTGCCTCCTAACACCTTGGGGGTTAGGATTACAATATGCAGACCATTGCACCCAAGTTGTGTTATATTTCATTATGTTTCTAAAAAGAAATTAACACTGCTGTTAAAAGCTATACAAGGACGATAAGATGCTTCACATTATTAGGATAATTAAATAAACTCAACTATTATGGCATGGCCAGAATCCAAAGTTTGGAGAATATACATAAAGGAACCTGCTTGGTGTCATGCCAGACACATACGTATCCATTAATGCTAGTACTCTATTATTGAGGTTTAGTCTCAAACATTTGCATTTTTGACCCAGTTGTAGGTGCTTTTGTCACTCCAGGAATCTTAACACTGGGCAAAAAATAATATTATGCCTGTTTTACAGATGCAGAATTTAAGATATCAAGAGTGTAAGTGATGTATTGAAGGCCCTATGCCTAGTAAGGGTCTGAACTTTGTCTGATCTCCAGCCCATGATATGTTTATGGCCTTATGCTTTAAAAAATTCACTCTAACTAAACGTAAGTCCATTGGGTCCACAAAGGTGACACAGACACAGAATGCTGAGATTTTGGTGGAGATACCCATGGAGCTCTCATAATCACCTACTTAAAAACCTCAGGAAGGGCAGCTCAGTCACCAATACAGTGAAGAGCCAGAAAGGGGCAGATGGAGGGAGGGGGCTCATGTAGAGGAGAGTCAGGACAAAAGACAGGAGGAAAGGCACCAGCCCCCACCCTGTGCAGTTTTATTCATGCTATGTCATCTATTCCTTCTGATAACACAGGTTATCCCTGTTAAAAAAAAAAAGTGAGGAACCCAAGACTCAAAACCAGAGAGTCTTGAATATAACCAGGTGACCTTCTCCAGCACCGAAAATAGTACCTCACACGAAGAAGGTGGACAGTCAGTATTTTATTTAACACAAGAATGACGAAAGAAGGATAGACTGGTTTTCTGTTAGTTTCACTCTTTCCTTTTCTTATCTCTGCTTCCGGGTTTTGCATGGAGATAGAAGGAAATGGCAACCCACTCCAGTATTCTTGCCTAGAGAATCCTGTGGATGGAGGAGCCTGGTGGGCTGCTGTCCATAGGGTTGCACAGGGTCGGACACGACTGAAGCGACTTAGCATGCATGCATAATGCGTTGGAGAAGGAAATGGCAACCCACTCCAGTATTCTTGCCCGGAGAATCCCAGAGACAGGGGAGTCTGGTGGGCTGCCGTCTATGGGGTCACACAGAGTTGGACACGACTGAAATCACTTAGCAGAGAACAGAGAGAATCTACTTTTTTAAAAATAATTTTTGACTAGATCTTGTTTTGCTAAGAGAAAGTGGACTAAGTTCATGCCTTAGTCCATTAAGAGTACTATAACACAATACTGTGCTTACAAACAACACATATTTATTCCTCACAGTTCTGGAAGCCAAAAGTCCCAAGATCATGCTCAGATTGACTCTGTCTGGGACCCGCTTCCTTCTTTATAGCCATGTTCTGTCTAGTTCTCCTATGGTAGAAGGAACAAGGGAACTCTCTGGGGTCTCTCTTGTGAGTGCACTACTCCCATTCATGAGGACCCCACATTTACGATGGAAGCACCTCTTAAAGACTCTACCTCTGCATAGCATCACTTTAGGGGTTAGGCTTTCAACATATGAAAGGGAGGAAGGCATAGACTTTCAGACCATAGCAACAATTTACATATATTCTTTTGAAGATTTTATATAGGACTCAAAAAGTCATAAAAACAAGAAGTTGAGAACTGAAGTTTTGGATTAGGACATAGAAAGTGCATTGGATTTTGGATCATGGATCAAGGATTTTGGAATGAGGCACACCCAGCCCTACTATAGATTACCTCCTTGATCATGACTTCTGTTAGCCTCTTTGCCCCTCAAATTCTTAATCTGGAGATGATTTTTATGACCTCAAATGAGGATTCATTTATAATTTCATAAAATAACTAGCATGTAATAAATGCTCATTTGTTGTTTGGCTGCTCAGTCATGTCCAACCAACTCTGCAGTCTCATGGGCTGCAGCCCACCAGATTTCCCTGTCCTTCACCATCTCCTGGAGCTTGCTCAAATTCATGTCCATTGAGTGATGTCATCCAACCATCTCATCCTCTGTCATCCCCTTCTCCTCCTGCCTTCAGTCTTTCCTAGCATCAGGGTCTTTTCCAACCAGTCAGCTCTTCCCATCAGGTGGCCAAAGTATTGGAGCTTCAGCTTCAGCATCAGTCCTTCCAGTGAATATTCAGGGTTGATTTCCTTTGGGATTGACTGGTTTGATCTCCTTGCTCTCCAAGGGTCTCTCAAAAGTCTTCTCCAACATGACAGTTCAAAAGCATCAATTCTTTGGTGCTCAGCCTTCTTTATGGTCCAACTTTCACATCCGTACACGATTGCTGGGAAGACCACAAAATTTGACTACATGGACCTTTGTCTGCAAAGTAGTATCTCTGCTTTCTATTACACTGTCTTGGTTTGTCATAGCTTTTCTTCCAAGGAGCAAGCTTTTAATTTCATGGCTTCAGTCACCATTTGCAGTGATTTTGGAACCTAAGAAAATAAAGAGTTTCTCTGTTTCCATTGTTTCCCCATTTATTTGCCATGAAGTGATGGGACCAGATGCCATGATCTTAGTTTTTTGAATGTTGAGTTTTAAGCCAGCTTTTTCACTCTCCTCTTTCACCTTCATCAAAAGGTTCCTGTTTGCTTTCTGCCATAAGCGTGGTGTTGTCTGCATATCTGAGGTTATTGATATTTCTCCCTGCAATCTTGATTCTACCTTTTGCTTCATCCAGCCCAGCATTTCACATCATGTGCTCTGCATTTAAGTTAAATGCTGAGTAAATTATAATAATTTTAAAATTATAATGAAAACTATGCTAATATCCTGAAGAATGAATGAATTGTATAGAATTATTTTTGAATAAAATATATAAGTAAGGGACAGAAATTAGGGGAAAGGGAGATAGAATAAAGATGTAGGAATTAAGAAAAAGAGGAAATCCTTACCTGTCAGCATGCAGACAGAAAGACCAGAGAGAAAGGGAATAATTGCTTGTAAGAAGAAGGATTATAAGTGACAAGTAATTATTAACAAGAGAAGAATTGGGGAGGAGAGAGAAAGAGAAGGAGGGAGGGAGGCTGTCTTTCCAATCTTAGCTATTTCATTCAGTGACTGAATGTACTTGGGAGGTTGTTTGCAATCTGCCTCTGACTACGTACGACAGTTGTTCCCAAAGTTTGTGTATCCTGCCATTGACTCCTCTGTGCCCCTGTGGACACATTTGTAAGGGAATATCTCCCAAAAGCCCTTAGGAATTTTGTGGAGCACAGTGAAAATACTGAGCTCTTCTTAAGCAGAGGATGTAAGCTTCCTGACCACCTCTCTGCAGTCTCATTACCACCCACCTTAACTTAGTCTCAGAGCCATGTTCCTTTCTGTAGTGACTTCAGTGTCTGCCTTCGAGTCCTGCATCTGTCTCATTTCTTTCCTTACAGCTCCCTTGTCTCAGATTACACAACATCCTAGAATAAAATGTGACTACTTCCCCTGTCTTTAATTAGGTTGTACTCCTCATCTAGTTATGGCTTTGTCCTCATCTTTAGGTGATGAAATTCAGACTGTTTGAAGTCTTAGCATTGTTGTCTTGTCCTTGATGGAGCATACTTGATCTCTACTGAATCTCTTTATTACTTAAATCTATAATGGGATCAGGTTCTTGCCCACTCTATGCCCCCATACCACTCCTCCCCTTTCTCTGGTCTCTTCAATTCCTCCCTGGGCCCCTCTCTTTCCCTTCTTTGCCCTCTCTAATTCCCACTCTCCATCTGATAGTCCTCGTAACTCCCTTGGTTTCGTAGCCCTTCTGAAAAGAGTCAGAGGAGAAATAAATGCAATAAAGCAATAGCCTTCCTGGCCTCCTTTCTGGATGAGCACAGAGCCCTGGCCTGCTAATCTTCTAATCTCCTTTGCCCTGGACACCTTTTGTGCCACCTGTCCAATTCAGGCCAGATTCTTGGCCTCATGGTCATGTAGGGATACATCCAGGACCTTCCAGCCTCAAACTGAACTGTCCAGATTGATCTCCTGGATGACCTTTTCCTTGTTTTCTTGGCCCACCTGTTTTCTTAGCCAGTAACTGTGGCACAGTTATCACTCTGGGTCTGTCTCAGTAAACCAGAGCTTTTATTAATCAGACTGCCAAAGCACAAAAACATGAAGCAGCAAAACTAGAAGGGAAGGGAGAGAGAGATTGGTGTAAGACTGAGAGCAAACCTCACTCAGACATTCAGCAAACTTCTCTTCAGAGAAGCAGAAGATTCTCCTAATTTTATTTCTCCCAGGCATAATGAGCACATGTTAACAAGTAGCCTCTCTTCAGTAGAATCTCTTTCCAAAAGTTAGTGTAAATCTTGTGCATTTGGATATTACCCACCCATCTTAACAGAACTTCACTACTCCCCTCCCTAGTTAGAAACAGCACAGAAAGGGCTCACTCACCTCAGCTCAACTTCACTGACTCTTCTTGTTATAATGAGATGTCATGACCATGATTACAAGTCAAAACCAGTCAGCCCAAATACTTCTGCAGTGCCTTTTATTCTTGTTCTAGTCATCTGAATCTTTGGGAAGAGCCCTCAGGTACAGATAATTGCTTCTGGATGCTAGTAATAGACAATAAAGAACAGAAATGGTATGGACCTGACAGAAGCAAAAGATATTAACAAGAAGTGACATGAATACACAAAAGAACTATACAAAAATGATCTTCATGACCTAGATAATCACGATGGTGTGGTCACTCACCTAGAGCCAGAGATCTTGAAATGCGAAGTCAAGTGGGCCTTAGGAAGCATCACTACGAACAAAGCTAGTGGAGGTGATGGAATTCCAGTTGAGTTGTTTCAAATCCTAAAAGATGATGCTGTGAAAGTGCTGCATTCAATATGCTAGCAAATTTGGAAAACTCAGCAGTGGCCACAGGACTGGAAAATGTCAGTTTTCATTCCAATCCCAAAGAAAGGCAATGCCAAAGAATGCTCAAACTACCGCACAATTGCACTCATCTCACACGCTAGTAAAGTAATGCTCAAAATTCTCCAAGCTAGGCTTCAACAGTATGTGAACCATAAACTTCCACATGTTCAAGCAAGATTTAGAAAAGGCAGAGGAACTACAGATCAAATTGCCAACTGCGTTGGATCATCAAAAAAGCAAGAGAGTTCCAGAAAAACATCTACTTCTGCTTTATTGACTATTCCAAAACCTTTGACTGTGTGGACCAAAACAAACTCTGGAAAATTCTGAAAGAGATGGGAATACCAGACCACCTGACCTGCCGCTTGAGATATCTGTATGCAGGTCAAGAAGCAACAGTTAGAACTGGACATGGAACAACAGACTGGTTCCAAATAGGAAAAGGAGTACGTCAAGGCTGTATGTTGTCACCCTGCTTATTTAACTTACATGCAGAGTACATCATGAGAAATGCTGGAGTAGATGAAGTACAAGATGGAATCAAGATTGCTGGGAGAAATATGAATAACCTCAGATATGCAGATGACACCACCCTTATGGTAGAAAGTGAAGATGAACTAAGGAAAGAGCCTCTTGATGAAAGTGAAAGAGGAGAGTGAAAAAGTTGGCTTAAAACTCAACATTCAGAGTTTGGTCACCATGGTCACCATGATCTTAGGATCATGGCATCCGGTCCCATCACTTCATGGCAAATAGATGGGGAAACAGTGTAAACAGTGACACACTATATTTTTTTGGGCTCCAAAATCACTGCTGATGGTGACTGAAGCCATGAAATTAATAGATGCTTATTACTTGGAAGAAAAGTTATGACCAACCTAGATAGCATATTAAAAAGCAGAGACATTACCTTGCCAACAAAGGTCATCTAGTCAATGCTGTAGTTTTTCCATTAGTCATGTACGGGCTATAAAGAAAGCTGAGCACCATAAAATTGATGCTTTTGAACTGTGGTGTTGGAGAAGACTCTTGAGAGTCCCTTGGACTGCAAGGAGATCCAACCAGCCCATCCTAAAGGAGATCAGTCCTGAGTACTCATTGGAAGGACTGATGTTGAAGCTGAAGCTCTAATACTTTGGTCACCTGATGCAAAGAACTGACTCATCGGAAAAGATCCTGTTGCTGGGAAAGATTGAGGGCAGGAGGAGAAGGGGATGACGGAGGATGAGATCGTTGGGTGGCATCCCTGACTCAATGGACATGAGCTTGAGTAAACTCTGGGAGTTGGTGATGGACATGGAGGCCTGGTGTGTTGCAATCCATGTGGTGGAAAAGAGTCAGACATGACTGAGCAAATGAACTGAACTGAACACTTAGCTTGTGCCCTTTATGTATATTTAAATTTGATTATAAAGTGAACAATGCCAAGCAATTCACCTCCATCCAGAAATGATGCAGTTTGCTTGTGGTACCTTGCACAGCTCCCTTTTCAAATTTATATACATTTTATAGTTAAACTATCTTCATAATCTCCCTTTTCCTCTGCTAGATGGAAACTGTTCCAAAAATAAATGTTGCATTTATCTTCATATCCCCATATGTTGGGTTGGATACTTTAACCTTCAGCTTGTTATTTTCAAATGGTTGAAATTATTTCACAGTGCAATAGAATATAATAAATTTTAGACACCTTACATAGTTTGAACTTTTCTGAAATTAAATGTCTTTGAAGGTATTAATATAATTGATGTCTGGATCACTTATATTTCAAGGGAAATTCAAAGGTCTAAAGTCAGGGCCACCATGTTGCTCAACCACAAGAGGCACATTCTCAGAGACATCGTTGTGAATGGTACCCTTGTGTATTATGCGTATGTGACCATTCACTACAGCCTTGCGTAAAATCACTGTGAGGTGAGAGGCTATGAATAGGCAAGCGCCTGATGACCTGCGTTGGCTAGGTTCTAACTTGGTCTGGAAGACGAAGCAGTTAGCCACATAGAGCTATGACTAGGTTAATTCAGTCCTGCCATTGAATATGTCTTTAGTAAATCCCCACTGTGTGCCAGGAATTAAGAGAGTGAGCCTCTGTAATATCGGGGGTAGAGCATACCAGGCGGAGAGAATGGAAAAAGACCCTGGTGAAGGGGTCTTTGTTACTCTGATGTGTTAGATGAACAGCAGGAGCCTAATATAGATTCAGTGAACAAGAGGGAGAGTAGTAGAAAACAAAGGAGATGAGGTCAGAGAACTGACGTAAAGGTTGAGGGTAGAACTCCGTGTTGGTCATATCAGGCAGGATAGTCCAGTGTAATGACTTTCAGCTCCCCTGAGCCAACTTTAGAATGACAGGATCCCTAACTGCTGTGTTGAGAGTTGCTGCTGCTGCTGCTGCTGCTGCTAAGTCGCTTAAGTCGTGTCCGACTCTGTTCGACCCCATAGACGGCAGCCCATGCAGCTCCCCCGTCCCTGGGATTCTCTAGGCAAGAACACTGGAGTGGGTTGCCATTTCCTTCTCCAATGCAGGAAAGTGAAAAGGGCAAGTGAAGTCGCTCAGTCATGTCTGACTCTTAGCGACCCCATGGACTGCAGCCTACCAGGCTCCTCCGTCCATGGGATTTTCCAGGCAAGAGTACTGGAGTGGGGTGCCATTGCCTTCTCCATGTTGAGAGTAGCCTATAGAATCAGGGGCAGAAGTGCAGAGACCCATTATGAAGTTACTGCTGTTACCCAGGGGGAGAGGATGGTTTGAGACAGGGTGGTATCGGAAGTAAGACAATTCTAGATATATTTTGATAACCTGATGTCCTCTCTAAGGGGAACTATTTTAACAAAAATTCTCTATTAAAGATTTTCATTTGCCTTTAACCATTTTTATTTTTATTTATTTTTTATTATTATTTTTTGTAAATTAAGTCTTTATTGAATTTGTTACAATATTGCTTATGTTGTTTATGTCCTGGTTTCTTGGCCATAGGGCATATGGGATCTTAGCTCCCAGACCAGGGATCGAACCTGCACCCTCTGCATTGGAAGGTGAAGTGTTAACCACTGGACCGGCAGGGAAGTCCCAACCTTTAACCATTTTTTAAAGGCTGTGTACGAGTGATTTTTCCTCAAGAGAATTGGATTATCATAGCACTTACTACTAATTGTTTTAGTTCCTTAATTTAGTTGCATTGATCATAAGACTGAGTTTTTCATAATATTTTAGTGAAAAATGACAGTCCCAACTAATCTTGGGAGTTTATATGCAGAACGTCTGGAAAGCAGTCTTTGAACCTACAGCTTAAGGCCAGCTTACAATTTTATGGTTTTCTACCTTTCAGACAGCTTTTTAAATCCAGGAATTAATGAAAGATTGATCTTCACAGGCTTCTCATATTGATATGTTGGTAAAAATCGACAAAGTTCTTAAATTGTTCAGTGAGACAGTTGTCCAGAGAAGCAGCAGCACACCTCTAATGCTGAAATAGTTGAATTCAAAACTCTGAACCGCTTTCCCCCTTTCCCCTGGGAGACTACTTAAGCTCTGTATCGGGGCCTCTGGAGAAAGCTTTCTCTTTTTATTTTCTCTTCTGCCTTTCTGTACTCAAATGTATTTTTTCTTTTATAACTCTTCATCTTTTTTTTGGTCTTTCTCCCTTTGATTGGATACAAGGAAATAAGATGATTGTAATTAACTTTGGTAAGACAAATTACAAACCAAAGAAATAATGATAAGGTATGGTAGCACAGTACACCCGGAGAACAAAATGTATTTTACTTAAATTTTTGTGGTTTCTTTATTTGAAATTCTACTCAATTATCAAATGCAAAGAATGTGTTTGTCTACTCTATGTGAAAGAGAAATGATTTCTCAGAGATCTAGCCTGTTAGTGAGGAATAAAACTCTTAAATCTCCTCATTTTGAGTTTGAGAGAGTAAACTTACATATAGTATTTCTTATTCATATACATATGTATTTCTAGCTGTACATGTATGTAGAACTTGATCATTATGCCTGTGATGTGAGGGAGGGCATGTCACATGCAGTTGATTTCCAGAAGAGCTCAGTCAGCTAATCCTAGCTATTCGCAGGCAGGAGTCCAGGGTATGGTGCAAAACATTCATTTTCTTGTTCACATAAGACAGCTGGCTCTTAAGCTGTGGGCCCTGTACTGGCAGCATCAGTTTTCTGTAGGAACTTCTTAAAAATGTAAATCATAGGCTCTGCCCTAGACCCACTGCATCTGAAATTTTAGGAACAGAATCTAGCTTTCTGTTTTATCAAGTCCTCAAAGTGGTTGTGATACATGCTAAAACTGGAGAACCACTGAGAAAGGCAATCTTTCAGCCTGCCCTCCTCAAGTTTTCTTCCTTTCCTTTCTAGCACCCTTCACTCCCTGCAGTGTCCTGACTCAATCTTGCCTCAGAATGAAAGTGAAAGTGTTAGTCATTCAGTTGTGTCAGACTCTTTGAGAGTCCATGGACTGTAGCCCACCAGGCTCCTCTGTCCCTGGGATTCTCCAGGCAAGAATACTGGAGTGGGTAGCATTCCCTTCTCCAGAGGATCTTCCCAACCCAGGGATCAATCCTGGGTCTTCCGCATTGCAGGCAGATTCTTTACCATCTGAGCCACCAGGGAAGCCTCAATCTCAGAGCCCCAATAGGAGATCCAACTCACCAAGCTTCAGGATCTGGCTCAGTCTTCATGGGCTCAATGGTCAACCGTTGTATTCTTCAGTGAAGAGTACTTCTGGCTCACTTGCTGGTATCGATCACTTCTCCTAACACTGATTCAGTGCTTTATTGTGTAAAACAGTTCACCTCCCGATAGTAATGAAGACAAGAGGATTGAGATTGCCAGCCTGTCCCATGTGCTGTAAGTGGGGCAGTCATGGTGGAACAATTCTGGTTTATTGCCCCTGTTCCAGTACAATTAACAATGCCATTCTCTTTTACTCTTGTAAGTGCTCTAGTTTAGACTGGTAAATTATATTACAGTGAACTTAAACGGGAAGCAATTCTAACACTACTGGAAAGTGGTCAAAGAAGGCTTCACCAAAAAGGAAGTGTTTTAGGAAGGAAGTGAAGCATCTCCTATTATACTAGGTGGGCAAGATAGGCAGCCTGGAGATTGGGGCAGGACAAGGCAGAGAAACCATAGAGGCTGAAGAGTTGAGGGCCAAATAAGGATGTGAAGCAGCAGGCTACACTAAGGGAAGCAGGGTAGTTCAGAGTCTGGAGCTGGGGTATGATGGAGCAATAATAGAAGAAGCTAGTAGAAGAGGAGCAATTAAGGTAGTCTTTTAGGAGTAAGAGCAAATTTTGTTATTCCCCAAAAACATATCAATTTAGGATCTTTGGATAATTATGTAGAAGAAACCTAGCATGTCTTTATTTCTTTATTTATGTTGGTTCTGTGTATTTGAAATGCTTTTTGCCCTGTTTTCCATCAATTGTGAGCTCTATTTCAAACAATTGATTACTGTATAACACAGTATAGTAATAATGTATCAATATTTTCAACTTTGGTTCAGATTTTCAAATTCACTTAAAAACACTACATGATTCACATTGCCTGATGTTTTGTAGCTTTATCATAGAACACTAACTGGTCTATTGAGATCTATGAGTTATTGCAAACAGAACGGAGGGAATTAGACAGATACTTTACACATATGTTGTATTATTCTTTTTTTGCATGTTAATATGATGAATGAATCCTCCTGTTAGAAAATTATCATATAGGAATTTTTTTTTTGGTTACCATTTGCAGTACTAAAAATTATGTGTTTCATGTAGTTTTTGGATCTTGAAAGCTGCTACAAAGTCTGTGTTCTGTAGCAAAGCTTACCTAAACTGTAAGGAAATGTTTTTAAATATTTTAAAAATCGCCTATTTGATTTTACCCAACTAGTTAGTTACTCTTTTTTTGTTGCTGATGAACATCAGAGATATGTTCAGCATTAGTAGAACTTGAAAGGCTTTGCCCTGGTCATTGCGTATCAACTGTCCTTTTAAGCCATCGAGTATCATTGTCTTTATCACCTAGGCTTCTTGTCACTTCTGTCCCTCTGTTTCTGCAAGGAGAGTATAGATTTCATTTTTTTCCCCCAGAACTAATACATCTCCTTTTCCTCTTACCATCTGGAATAATAAAATAACCTTCATTATTCCATTAATTGTTGCATTTCTCTTCTATTAATACAGAATACATTTTCAGAATTAATAACTGTCTGGAAAGGAAAAGAATAATTAATAAATTCCTACATTATCCTTTGTTTAAAAATCACATAAGTAATTAGTATATTTATTAATACATTTAGCTAGGTAAATAGGCCTTGAAGATAGGTAGCAATTAATATTATGTTCTAATTTTTAATCTGTAAGAAGCATAACTAACTGAAAAATGAGTTTAGCCTGGTATCCTGTTCCAAGGCATATGTGCAGAGATATTAATATTCAGTATGCTGCAGATTGTCTATTTTTTGTCCTACATTATTAAAACCTCATATACTTTAAATTGAATCTCATTTCAACAGGTCTGTAGAGTTAATGTCTACATGAATTCCTAAAGTAATACATTTTTCTATGTATCAACATAACTCCTTACAACTTATTTTCTTAATCATTTTCTGATCCCAAAATTATGTTTGTTTTGAGAGATGAGAAAGGCGCCAAATGTTATGTGAAAAACTAAGAAAGTGATATAAAACATTTTGTAGAAACAACTAAAGGACCTCCAACTCCTGTCAAAATGTAGGATTAAAAGCCTAGGCCTGGCTTTACTCACCATTCTTTACTAGTTGAAGTTTAGAAGCTGCGCTTAAGTACAAGCAGTGACTGTGGTTGATTATAAAACCTTAAAGTAGAAAGTTTCCCCTGTATTTTAAGAACTGCCATTTAGGTTAGAAGATCATTTGTAATATTTACAAGATAAGCAGTAAGCAAAGAATTTACCATTTTTAAAGTTTTTCAGTTTCTTTGTATGCCTTAGGACTTGCAAATCATTTTTCCAGCAATATTTCATAGTGTTAAAGTCTTGAACTCTAAGAAAATAGGAATCTCAAAACAAACAAAAATAATAAAATTAAACACCTTTATAAGCCTGTCAATTGCCTGGGTGGTTTCTGTATACCTCTGTCCTCCCTTGATTTGATTTTCATTTGATTATCTGTATCAGATAAGGCTTAACATCATTACTTTTGCTGGTAGTAAATCCTTACCTATAGAAAGCAGCCTGTTCTCTCTGTGCACATTTACAGCCTTAAAACTGGTCCCAATTCTTTTCACCTTTCTCTGCCTTTACAGTATGATTTTGGGGTAGCATCATACAACAGTTCTTGAGAGAGAGTTTTGAAGAATTGTGTGGCTCTATCTGCAATAATTTTAACCTTGCAGAGCTGACCTGAAAGTAATCTCAAAAATCTGAATTTGTGAATATTCTTGTGTGTTTAGTAGTCAATCTATAAGATAATACTAAGCTAACCTTTCTATGTTTCTATTCAATAATTTTAGTGTTACTTAGATAAGGAAATAAATGTATCTTAATATGGGTAGCACTGTGCATATGCATCAGAGACAAAAGCTGCTTTAAAGGACCAGTAATTAAAATCAACTCAACTTATTGTCATATATCTTTTTTTCCTACAAAGCAACTCTCACCTTAGAGTCTCAGAGGTTTATAGCTAATAATTAAATTTTACACTAGTGATGCAACATAATGATTATAGTGACTTACATAGGTGAAACTAATGTTTAAACCAGTTGATGAGTGGCTTATTGAAATATATTTCACCTGAGCTATAGATTTGGCACAACTAACATAGTGCTTTAATCCCCACTTTGACCATCAGAAAACTAAAATCTTCCCAGAAATTTTTTTGTTTTGTTATACCTAAAAAAATAAATATGTTTTTTTTACCTATTTGTAACATACCTTTAAATCTGTTCATTTTATTTCTTCTTCAATAATCTGTGGAGGATTTTTAAGAAAAAAAGTGTTAATGTAACAGATTTGGCACACTGCAGTATTCTGCAGTTAAGGGAAGGGCGTATAAAGTATGCCTGAATAATGAGCATGTAGATGTGCAGCACCCATAAATCTTAGCTTTGTGTCACCTTTACCACAGTTCTTAGATTTTTCTCTATAGCAGCTTTAGTTGTTTCACAGGACTATTATTTTCTAGGTTTCAGCTCACTTGACTTCATGCTTTGCAGGTCAGTTTCTTCTGGAAGAAGCCCGCCTCATAGAAGCAGCTGAGATGGCAAAAAAAGCAGCTGAGCTGGACAGCACAGAGTTTGATGTTGTCTTCAATGCCGCCCACATGCTCAGGTTAGTTTTTGCTACTGTACCTGAAAAGACTACACTGTAGCTTTAAACCTATTAATATAATTTATTCAATTATACTAATTCCCCTTTTTGTAAGTACCACCTTACACTACATTCCAAAATGAATTATGCTGCTTAACCATGTTAAAATCAGTTGGGTCTATTTAATTCATTATGATTTATGTGCCCAGTATATAGGATATATGAGAGTTTAGGATTCTCTGAAAATTGAGACCCTTTTCCATTAAAAAATTATTGTCCATAAAATACAGAAGGAAAGCTGCAAAATTGATATTAATAATTGTCTAATTAAATGTCTCTAAGACAGAACATTGTGTCAGTTAGTCAACTGCATCTCAGTATTTGTATTTTTTTATTAATTATTTTGAATGTGGCACATGAATACATTATGCTTGATAGTAGAGAGGATTATCAAATATAAATATATCGAAGGCCTATCAAATTCTCAAATGAGCCTATAATTAACACTGTTGTTATGTGTTGAAGTAGTATGTTTTTAGACCTATTTATGCATCTCTTCTCAGAAATATGGTTTTGAAGACTAATTACAATAATTCAAAACAAGTAAAAGGCATATGAACAGTTTTTTGTATCAATATAAAATGAAAGTGAATGCATTAAAGAAGGATGTTTTTAAGAAACTCGAATGATTTATACAGTTGTTCAAAAAGCATTATTTATTCTATTAGCCATGTGTACACCACTTCTCACATGTGGTTCCTTGAAATCCACTCCAAAGTCTCCATGCAGATGCTTCCTTAGGTAACATTGCACGATGGCTCAGAGCCTAGCTTCTGGGAAGTTTCTGATTACGTAGATCACTCTTACCTGGGAAGAAGAATAACAGAATTGGTCCATGTTTGGATGTTTTTAAAACGTGGACTTTTGAGAAAAATAGAGGAACATTTAAAAATAAAAATTTTTTGAGATGATTGTAGATTTGCATGCGGTTAAGAAACAACACAGAGAGATCCCTGTACAATTTATCCACTTTCCCGGATGGTGATATCTCGTAGAACTACCATACAGTATCAAAACCGGTATTTTGACATTGATACTAATGTACTGGCTTCCCCAGTTTTATTATGCCATTGTGTGTATCTGTGTGTGTTTAGTTTTGTGTGCTTTTATTACACATACCAGTTTGTGTATCCATCATTCCAGTCAAAATACAGACGATTTGCATCGCCACAAGCATCCTGTCCTTTTATAATCACATACCCACCAGGAACCAATATTTAAAGCAAGTTTTATAAATTACTTTGAGATTTTATTTATAATTTGAGATTATTAATGTAACTATATCTTAGTGGTTTCCTCCTTGGCTTTTAATAAATTTTTAATAAGAAATTCAGAGTCTGAGAGGAAAAAGAATACTGTGAGGTTTCAGTTGAATACTCTCATTTCACATTAATGCTTAGCATTCCTAAAGCAGATACTTTCAAAGAGAAATCAGGATTCAATAAACTATTGGTATATTTAAAAAATATATTGTAACCAGTTTGCAAGAACCTTCACTGGAAGGATAATTTTTTTAAAAGACAAGTTTAATATGCATGACAAGGTCAGGTGCTGTGATGGGAAGGGGACTTTCTGTTCTTCATGAATAAAACACTATGCTTTTAATCACAATAAACCATTTACAAGAATGTGCATGCACATGTTTCTAGATGCTAATTCATCTTAATCATAATAGATACTTTCATCAACAAGGCATTTTGCTACATATTAAATCAATATCTGAAATTCAAGGTCTACCAATATTCGTTATAAGAACAATTACAAAAAAGGTCCTTGTTAAATATATCACTTGTAATTTTTCCTTAGTTACCGTAGTGCTAGAAACCAGTGGAAAGTTTTATTATACATTGGCAGCATGGCAATTCTTAGGATTTATTTTTCAAAACCTCTCTAGCTTTCTGCAGTATGCATTGCTTATCAAGTTGCATTCAGTCAGTGCCTTCCTATGGTGATTGTGAGTATGACCACTGCAGCCTGCCCACATCCTGTTCAACCTGGTGGCAGCTCCTGTGAATGTGTTTGGTTATTTTTTCAGCTCTGTCAAATTCAAGTATTTCTTGAATGCTTACTGTACAAGCTGAACACCAGCCTCTTCCCTTATTAATCAAGAACATTTAGGGGTTTTCTGAAAAATAATAAGAAAGGCTATTGGTTTTCCCTTGAATGCAGCCTTATCAAAATGGTTAGCTGTCAAGAATTTGCTTATTCAGTGTTGCATCTGATATTTCCCTTGGTAATGCCACATTGTGGTAAATTGAGTTTGAGTTCTTGAGTTCCTCAAGAACACTGTTCTTTCATAAGATATTTAGGAGACAGAATTGGCAAGGTTTGGTGATGAATTGGATGTAAGGGAAAGGGCAGAAGTCTGCCTGACTGTGTCTTGAATTAATGGTTGACCTAAGATCCAAAATCAGCAATTTAAGAAATGTGAGAGTTCAAGACATGATTTGAGGCATCCTCATTTAACTTCCCTTTCCTAGGCTAACTCCCGGTGAGTTGACCCAAGGAATCTATTAATTATTCCCCCAGAAGAAACTAGATTGGAAGGGCCCATCAAGGGGAAAGTCTATCTTATTCAGACCTTCAAGAGGCTATAAATTTGCAAAATTTCTAAAAGACTCATTTTAATTCTCAATAATAGATGAAGATCTTTTTCTGTAGAATTAGAACATTTCTAATTAACCCACTCCAGTATTCTTGCCTGGAGAATCCCATGGACAGAGGAGCCTGGCAGGCTGCAGTCCGTGGGGTTGCAAGAGTTGGACATGACTTAGCAACTAAACCACCACCTCCAATTTCTATTGTCAAGGTGATTCACAAGAGCACTACATGTGGAAGTATTAATGCTGCTCACCAAATATATTTGGCCTTCTGACTTGAAGAAACATAACGGGACTGCACTTGCCTGACTTCTCCCAGTTGAAGGCCTCCCTGGGTCTTTCTGGGTCACTGGAATGTGTGTGAATGTGACGTGTGCTACTTTCAAGCCAAAATTGTAGGAGTCAGTAGAAACAGATCCTGGAATAATCAATGGGAGACAAACCTCCCGTCTCACCTGCATTAGATAGGTTGAATGAGTGCAAAATAAATTTTGTCCCTTCACTAAGATTTAGGATGTGTCTATTATCGAAGTGTAATCTAACCTGTCCGAACTGAATGTATCTGTGAAAATAAAATAGGATGTTGAAAAGAGGGGTCTTAT
This sequence comes from Bos indicus, assembly GCF_029378745.1. Lineage (NCBI taxonomy): Eukaryota > Metazoa > Chordata > Mammalia > Artiodactyla > Bovidae > Bos > Bos indicus. The sequence continues at coordinate 12,697,318 of NC_091764.1, forward strand.
AACGTCAGAAAAATTTACTCAGTGATTAATAGGAGCTCTGAGTTTATGACTACAGTGGTGGCAATGTAAAATTCATAGATAATTTAAATAGAAATTATAGATATATTCCCAGAACTTAATGAGAAACACTAAAAATATGAAAATGATGACTGAAAGGATAAAAGATTGGAGGATAGAATGAGAATGATGTATACACAGTAGTTATATATATATATATATATGTATTTGTATAATTAAGTATAGCATACAACTGTGTACGTATAGTTATATATACATATATATACATATATACATACATACATGCATGTAATATGTATACATGTACATGTACACATGTAATCTGTGATACTTTTGTCTGTATATATAAATATGTGTATATAATTATATGCTCTTATATGTGGCATAAAAATGAAAAAGTGAAGTGCTAGTCTCTCAGTTGTGTCCAACTCTTTGCTACTCCATAGATTGTAGCCCCCCCAGGGTCCTCAGTCAACAGAATTCTCCAGGCAAAAATACTGGAGTGGATAACCATTCCTTTCTCCAGGGGATATTCCCACCCCAGGCACTGAACCTGGGGCTCCTGCATTGCAGGAAGATATTTTATCATCTGAGGGACCAGAGAAGCCCATATATGGCAGACATACACATGTAATTGTATTTGTTATATAGATGTTAATGTAAATAGAAAATATTTGAAGGAGAGCCTAGAGCAGATAAACAATTATCAACAGATAGACAAAATTTCCAAGATAGGATGAAGGTCTTTAATCATCATATTAGAAGTCAAATTAATGAAAAGAGATCTACTCCTAAACTTATCTTCTTGTTTGAGTCACTGTTTTCAGTTGCTCACTAAAGAATCCACTCTTGCCAGTTTAAACAGAAACAGGATTTATTGTAGAGATTTATTGTAGAGAATTCTACAGGCTCTTCTGACAAGACTGAGAGTACTCTACATAACCAGAAATAATTTCTACTGCCTAGCTTTCCTTGCGAGAGAAGGCAATGGCAACCCACTCCAGTACTCTTGCCTGGAAAATCCCATGGACTTCCTGGTAGGCTGCAGTCTATGGGGTCGCGAAGAGTCAGACACGACTGAGCGACTTCACTTGCCCTTTTCACTTTCCTGCATTGGAGAAGGAAATGGCAACCCACTCCAGTGTTCTTGCCTGGAGAATCCCAGGGACGGGGGAGCCTGCTGGGCTGCCGTCTATGGGGTCGCACAGAGTCGGACACGACTGAAGCGACTTAGCAACAGCAGCAGCAGCAGCTTTCCTTGCAGCACAGCACATTTTAGAATCCAGAGCTCTGTTGTCATCACCCACAAGGAACCAAGAAGAGCAAGCACCACATTCATGAGATGATTCTTCTGGGTGCAGCTGCCCTCCCCCCCATTCCCCCACCCCCAGCCCATTATGCTTACTTCTGACTTTGACTCTTATGAGGTTGCATCTGATTGATGGAACTTGAGTTTTGTGCTGATACTTTGGCTGGAAGAAAGCTGGAAGATGAGGGAATTTCTGGCTTTTGCCTTGTTTGGGAAGACAGGATCCACATTTTGGCTAATTACTAAATATATTTCCAGGAAGAGTGATCACAGATGTTGAAGGCCTCACATAATATTAGAACATTGACTACACGTGTTGACATTTTTAGTACTTAAAATGGAAAAGGAAAGAGTAATGGATGTTTCCAGATGAGAGCATTAAAAAAAAAAAAAAAAAAGCATATTGGTTATCATCAAAGGAAAATATCAAAGGAATTTAAAATACTAAAACTCAGTAGAGCAATGTCTATAGAGTTGTGAAAGGAAAGTATTGAATCAATTATTCTGTTAGAAGCATTTTGTATGAATGAATTTATTCAGCGTTCTCCCAGAACTGGAAGCTTGAAAGCACACAAGGATATTTGACACCTGAGAGGAAGTATTGAGATGCTGAAAACAAATTTAACTTATTCCCAGCATCCATGGGCTGTGATGAAAAGCTTTTTTTCTTTTTTTTTTTAATCCACTTATAGGGTAATGAAGGAACAAAAGTAGCATTTATTCAAATACCTCCTGTCTACCTGGACTATATTTTACATTTTATGTGTCACCTTCTTAATTATAATTGCACATATATGAAGAAGATATTTATATTCCCATTTTACAGATGAAGATGCTGAGGCTCAATGTTAGTTGTTATTTCCCACGGTTGGTAAAGCTGGGGTTTATGCTTAGCATATTCTGGCCAGGTTTAATACTGTTTTCACCGTGTCCCATTGGCTCCCTCACATCTTTATAACTGAGCAATTACCTAGAGGCTGTGACTCCTGAATTTACTGATGGAAAAAGGATTTACAGGGAGTAACAGATTTTCAAATATGTAAATCCTAAATAGTAAGATTCTTCCAATATTATTAAATTACCCTTTATGATACATTTTATAAAATAGATTTATAGTCATAGGAGAGTGAACTCCAAATTTGTACTTAGAGATGTTAAGTTTTTAGACATATCATCTTAGGATAGTGTCATACTGCTGAGATAACTGCAGTTCCCCTTTTTCCAGGTCTAAGGGTCCACGTTGTCACTGCTTCCTAAGTAAGAAAGGCAGAACTACACTGTACCAAGGGGTTTCCAATGTTTCCCTGATTTTTAGAGAGCAGAGTGAATATTTGAGAAAAAATTGTTATCTTTTGGTTTTCATTCTCAAATAATTTTACTGGAAGTGACATAAAATTGAAGTTCTTAAGGGATAAAGGAACAAAGATTATTTTCTCAGAGCAGATTATGAATACCCACACACATATACATGCACACATATGTTGGATGTTGGAAATACCTCCAAGGCCCTCTGGGTCATATGCTTTCTTCTTTAATACCTTAGCAAATTATCAGAGACCACTTGAAAAGTTACTGGGTTTTCCATTTATAAATTGTACTTTTCTGACCATTTTTGGTCAGGAGGGGCTTGTTTCAACTAGGTTGTAATGGGTTGTAAGGTCTTTAAAGCAAAGGGGTGTGTCAGGGACTCCCCTGCTGGTCCAGTGGTTAAGACTCGCTTACATCACAGAGTTCACAGGTTCAATCCATGATCAGGGAACTGAGATCACACATGCCTCACAGCCAAAAAGTTAAAAAAAAAAAAAAAAAAAAAGTAAATAGGGCCAAGAAATTAAAAACAAAAACTGTTCAAAGAGGCATGGCAGATGAGGTTGAAGGAAGGTAGGCATCTTCCTTCTCCATGCCTTTCAGACATTAAAGTATGTATGAGTCGTGAATCACTAGAGATCTTGTTACCCCGCCTGTTCTAGTTAGGATATGTAGGTGGTACCTGAGGTTTTACCCTTCCAGAGAAAGTCCCAGGCGATGCTTATGATGTTGGTTCTTGGACCTCTCCTATAAGGAAGTTCTAGCTTGCCTGTCCTTTCATCCCTCTCAACCCAGTCTCTCCACCCAAGCATTACATCTTGAATATAAGTACTATATGGGAATATTATAGTGGACATTACCAATACACATTTCCTCATTTCCTCTCTTTTTATTGTGTAATCTTTACAGATACAGGCTTAACCTGTCCTTCACAGCCCTGAAAGATTTGAGGCCATTAAAGAATGGGCTGACACTCTTATAGGACATCAAGAAATGTCTAACTTTAAGGAATTATTTTGTAAAACTAAAACATCAACAAAGTCTTTTCTTCTGTTACTGCTACATTTCCACTTTGCCTCTCTCTCCTTGATATTTAGCATTGAGATGGATGCCTACAGACCATGAGGCCACTTTTGGTTTCTTGACTGAGAGTTATCATTTGAGAATCCTTGATGATCATTAACAGTTTATTCTAGGAGTTTCATTGCAAGGATTTTTTCTGCTCCATTATTTTTACATATATGTGACTCTGATTTTGCTATTTTAAGATTTTCCATACATTTTTATATCCTTGTTTATTTTAGTTCTACATCTATTCCTACCATACATTGATCAACTAGAATTAAAATGTGGCTCTGCTTTGAGTAACTTAAAGCTAAATGTAAGTTTAGCAAGTTGGCAAAAACCCAGGAAACCTCAGCTACTGTTTCACTCTACTTTCATGATACAGGGAACAAACAGCTCTCTAGTTAAAAAAAAAAAAAAAATGCTCATAATTTATTCTTGAACATGATCACCAAGACTAATAAAATATTGTCTTTTATATGAGTCAAATAGTGATTATTATCCACATTAAATAATTTTAATTCAAAATTGGCCATTCACAATCATTAATAATTGTAGTTAAAGAGAGTCTTCTAAATGCTACTTGAGTTTTTATTTTCTGTATTCTCAAAGAAGTCATTTTAAATTTACCAACTTTCACAGAATACATAAAAATGTAGGTAATTATAAATAATTCTTTAATTAGATTCTCCTCAAACATTTTACAGGACATGTTAAGTTGTTGTTTCATCACATAATCAATCCCCAGATTTCTTTTATACATATCTTGTCAGAATATTGAGTCCTAAACCTGTGTTCTAAAAGACACTTTTCTGTCATAAAATAATATCAGAGAGAAGAATTATAATGTGAAATTTATTTATTTTTAGCATGTAAGCTTCATAGTCCCTTGTACAAAAATAGAATTCCATAGTAATCAAATGATGATATTTGTTTATGACTTTTGTTACTATCTGTTTCAACTCCGAGCCTGTCTTTTCACTGATGGCAGAAAAACTGAATCTAAAGACCAAAAATACAATTAGCCCAATCCAGTGATTTCTTCAGAAGTCAAGGTTTACTTCATAGTCGAGTTTACAAATACCATCTGGCTTTTTCTACCTCCTATCTTTTCTGGCCCCCAGAGGCCACAGGTCAGAGAAAGAGGGCCTTACATATATGATGGGCAGGAGTTAATAGTAAGAAAGAAGCCTCTGTATGAGTCTGCAGTTGATGTCTATTGTTGGCGTAGTGATTAACTCTTTATTCTCTAGATAAGGGACATAATGTACTTTCCTGGTGGCTCGGTGGTAAAGAATCCACGTGCCAATGCAGGAGACTCAGGAGACAGGGGTTCAGTCCCTGGGTGGGGAATATCCCTTGGAGGAGGAAATGACAACTCACTCTAGTATTCTTGCCTGAAAAATTCCATGGACAGAAACGTTTAGTGGGCAGCTGTCCATGGGGTTCACAAAGAGTTGGGCAAATCTGAGCACACGTGCATAGGGGACATAATGCTGACCCAAGGTGACATGTTCGATGAGGACAGTCACCCATCTGGACTTAGTGTACTTTCCTGGTAAGAGTAATTTTTCTTCCTCACTGTCTCATTCCTGATTTTTTAAAATGTACTGTGGCCAGAATACAAGGGTGTCTGCATATGGCCTGGGAGATCTCTTGGCAGAGCCAACTGCTTTCCCTGTGACACATTCTGAGTCTTCTACTTGGACATAATAGGAAACTTAGGGTTCCGTTTTCTGTCTAATTGTGATCTCACACACCCCTGCCGCCAAAAATAGGAGATCGTGAGGGTAAGAAAGTGAGTATCCAAACGCTGTTCTTGCTTTTTCTCATTCCCTAGTTCCTTGCCTCCCCCATTTTTGGGAGAGGGTGAGGTTCATAGTGCAAAACATCATATCATGCATTTCATCATTCTCAAACTGTTCTTTGCTCAACTGTGTCTGGTAATTTGGGAGTTAGGGTCATGCAGGAAGTAAAACCTGTCATTGCAAATGTTCTCCATATTTTCACTGTTTCGAATCTCATTTCTTACATTTAAATCATTGCTTTTAAATCATAATAATCAAATAACATGTTTTATTCCTTTCTTAGTATTTGATGTGGGAACTGGTGAGGTCATCTGCCACAGAACAATGTATCACATGTCCTTCTGATATATCTGATGCTTACAGAGATATCTGCCTGACCTTGTGGTTCAGATATTTTGCTTTAGAGTCCTTGATTTCGAGCTCAACCATTTACCAGCTGTGTTAACTTGGGGGATGTCAACTTCTCTAAACCTAATTTTACTCGTCTTTGAAATGTGGTTAATAATAGCAGTCAGTTCATGGTACTGATGTAACTGGCAAATGCAGTAATCAATTCATGGAATTTGATAAATGATAGATAATTTAGTGTCCCAGAAAAGAAATAATGAACAAAGAAAAAATATGGGTATACAGGAAAAACATATTTTATCAGCTTCTTTAAATAGTTTGATCCCAGTAATCCTGGGAATCTGAGTCCTGTAATCAATCTTTAACAACAGTGGTTAAGTTTCTAGACAATATTTACTAGAATCCACTAAGCAATTAGCAGAACATTGCTAATTTCCTCGATTTTCAAATGTTGATTAATGATTTAATCATTTTAGCAATTAAGATTTATTAAGTACTCCCTGGATGCTTCTTGCAGAGGGGAGTATGCAGTATAGCTTACACCATAAAGTAGACATTGGACAGCTCCTCATGAGTTTTCTTTGTAGAAAGTATAACAAGCATATACATGAAGATTGAGTGGGTAGAGCTGATGCAGCTGTTTTCCCCACAGTTTTACATGTGTTGCCATAAATGCCTAATAACTAGTCAGTAAAAGCCATTTAATATTAGAAGCAAAGTCCAAGAGTCAAAATTAATTTTCACAATTATATAGCAAATATAATAATCTCTACTATTTATATTTTTATTAAATGGAATATCATTAATTCAACTTCTGGCTTAATAGACTAAGTCATCTAGATTTGTCCTTTGCGAATTCAAAAGACTGAAGACAGGGAAGGCTTGATAGACTGATAACCCTTTTAGGGAAAGAAACCTTTTGCAGTTGCATCGATTATTATTTTAAAGGCATTTTACCCAGAGAATTCCTTAGTTCCACTTTTGATCCTTATCTACCTCATGACTTTGAATGTCCATAAGATGAATATCAATGATAGCCATACTTTCTATATTTGACATACACTGGTTTATCTTGCTTCAAAGTGACCTACTTCTTTGTGGTATTAAGTTACTCTAATTTCCTACCTCCATGCCATTTATTTTGCTCTGGAGAAAACCTTTCCAGGGCATGACCTAATGAATTCTGGTTCAAATTTCCAAATGAGTCTGAACCAAAGTGATCTTATAATTTGGTTGAGGGAACCTTCATTAAATACCCTAGCGAGAGAATTTTTACAGTTTCATACCAGGCTAAAGCACTTTTCATGACATATTGAAATTGAACTTCAACGTTTATGAGAATATAAATCGCAGAGGCACGTTGTAACATGTCGTGAGTCCAGTAGACTCTTAAGTCAAGGGTTTTTACTTTCTCATAACCCCATTAAAAATAGCAATGTTTCTAATTATTTTTCCTTTAAAAATTAGAAAAATATGTCCTGCTCTCTGGAGAAATGTTGTCTTCACTTATTCCCATAATTTTTATGGTTGCATGGTATATGTCTTTATAGTTTTTATGTGGCCTGACCAAAGTGCAAATTCAATTTTATAGGTATGCCCAGTATGCCTTCTCTTTTAAAGAGAGTAGTAGCTTTCTAGTTGAAAAGGTTAATTTTTGTTTATTTTCTTTATTCCTGGCCTCTTTGCAATCTTCTTATCTCAAAAGCTTCTTCATGTCACAGTTTCAAGAGAACTCCATTAATTGCAGGACCTCAAGGCATTAACTACTATTGTTCATGTTATAACTGTGCTGTACATATATCTAAAGCTGAATTTGTCTTTTTTCTATAGCGTTTCTTTTGTACTCCACAAGTATGCTCACCAGACTGCAGTGCAACCTGCAAGGGCTTCTAACTCTTATTATCTACTGTTCTAGAAGGTTTTCTGAAAGCAGCATGGCATGATCATAAAACGTACTGTTTTCTGTTTGTTTTTAATATTTTATTTATTTCTTTGACTGTACCACGTGGGATGTGATCCCTTAGGTCCCTGTACCAGGGATTGAACCCATGCACCCTGCTTCGAAGTGCAGAGTCTTGAACACTGGACTGCCGTGGAAGTCCCAAACATGCCGTGTTTTGATGGCTTATTGACTGGACTTCCTGGAAATTCAAGACATTTGATTTCTTCTATTAACCAGTTGGCTGAAGCAACGAGTTTGCTGTGAATTGCAAGAATAGACAATGCACAAACTTACCTATAAAGTTTAGTGTACATCTTATTTGTGTCAGTCAACTGTGACAGTCATGGTATTTTGTGGTAATTAAGAAAAACTGTTGCTATTTGAAGGCTGTGGGAACTGCAGAATTCAAGACAGGCTGGAAGCCTGAATCAGTAGGAAATAAGGTAGCCTCAGGCTCTTCCTGGAAGAAAGCAGGACATCCAATTACAGTTCTTTGCCAGAAGAGTCTGAAAGGACATAGCCCTGTTGCCTCCACCATTGTGAGCAGTTCTAACTGTTTCTTCATCTTACAGCCATTTGCTCAGGAATCAAGGTCCTAAGCAAGAACATCCCTTTAGCTCAGGCTGCGTCACGTGCCTGCCCTTGTGGCCAGAGAGCAAAGAGAGGGAGAGGCTGACTTTTTTTTTTGGTAGACTACAGACATTGAAAGTTTCTTCTCCTGAACTGAAAAGAAAGTAACTTTATAGATAGATACAGATTAAAAAAAAAAAAAACTGCAAGCATTTATGATTTTCATAAAACAAAAAGAGCTAGATAGTAATCTTGACAATTTATTTTTAAAAATAAGGGTTTTTCTGGAACATCGTATTGAAGCAGGAGAATCTTAACCCTGTAACATATTATCTTGTTTGTCTTGGAAAAGAAAAATGACATTTCTAATGTCTCATGTGTAAATTTACAGTAATATCTGCTGAAAAGGATTAGGCTGAGATACTGAGATATTACTTACAATGTCTAAAAGATCATGACAAAGTACATTATTTGTTGTTTAGTCGCTGAGTCATATCTGACTCTTTCTGTGACTCCATGGATTGTAGCCCTCAGGCTCCTCTGTCCTTGGGGTTTCCCAGGAAAGAATACTGGAGTGGGTTTCCACTTCCTTCTCAAGGGATCTTCCCAATCCAGAGATTGAACTTGCATCTCCTGAATTGCAGATTCTTTTACTTCTGAGCCACCCTGGAAGCTCCAGAAGTACAGTACGTGCATTCAATTTTTCATTATCCTTTTCTGCTTAGTCAGCTTATTATTTGATTGACATGGCTTGTGGCTCAGCTGGTAAAGAATCTGCCTGCAACGTGGGAGACCTAGGTTCGATCCCTGGGTTGGGAAAATCCCCTGGAGAAGGGAAAGGCTACCCACTCTAGTATTCTGGAGAATTCCATGGACTGTAAAGTCCATGGGGTCACAAAGAGTCAGACATGAATGAGTGACTTGCCCTTTCACTTTGTGATTTTTTTAAAGTTAATATTATTTTGCTGCATAATGATTCTGTTCATCAGTCTGAAATTTGAAGTAACTAATAGAGTTTGATGTTTTTCTCTTTAACAGACAGGCTAGCCTCAATGAAGCAGCTGAGAAGTATTATGATCTGGCAGCCAGACTGCGGCCTAATGTAAGTACCTTCCTAATGAGAAGCACTACACAAAGATAGATTCACAGCATGTGAGAGTTATAGACATAGAAGCCTTGTGATACTGGAGTTTTTTCTCTCTGATGTCTTATTTTGAATACATGCTAAATGGCTGATTCAACCATAAAATCTGCCAGTCATTTTGCTGTTTACTATCCTGTGTAAAGCACTGTATATTTTTATCATTTGAATACAGGTTTTAGCACTATTAAATATTCTGCATTTGGATGACTATTAACATAAGTTCTTTGAAAGTATTTTTGCTGTGATATTACATACCTCTGGATTTCCTAACCTCTCACTGATTCTTGCATGTGGTCAAACCTCAAGCTGTGTTCAGTTCAGTTCAGTCGCTCAGTCGTGTCTTGACTCTGCAACCTCATGGTCTGCAGCACGCCAGGCCTCCCTGTCCATCACCAACTCCCAGAGCCTACTCAAATTCATGTCCATTGAGTTGGTGATGCCATCCATCCTCTGTCGTCCCCTTCTCCTCCCACCTTCAATCCCTCCCAGCATCAGGGTCTTTTCCAATGAGTCCGCTCTTCGTGTAAGGTGGCCAAAGTGTTGGAGTTTCAGCTTCAACATCAGTCCTTCCAATGAATATTCAGGACTTATTTCCTTTATGATGGACTGGTTGGATCTCCTTGCAGTCCAAGGGACTCTCAAGAGTCTTCTCCAACACCACAGTTCAAAAGCATCAATTCTTCAGTGCTCAGCTTTCTTTATAGTCCAACTCTCACTTCCATACATGACTACTGGAAAAACCATAGCTCTGATTAGACAGACCTTTGTTGACAAAGTGATGTCTTTGCTTTTTAATATGCTGTCTAGGTTGGTCATAGCTTTTCTTCCAAGGAGCAAGCATCTTTTAATTTCATGGCTGCAATCACCATCTGCAGTGATTTTGGAGCCCCGAAAAAGAAAGTCTGCCACTGTTTCCACTGTTTCCCCATCTGTTTGTTATGAAGTGATGAGACCAGATGCCATGATCTTAGTTTTCTGAATGTTGAGTTTTAAGCCAACTTTTTCACTCTCCTCTTTCACTTTCATCAAGAGGCTCTTTATTTCTTCTTCACTTTCTGCCATAAGGGTGGTGTCATCTGAATGTCTGAGGTTATTAGTATTTTTCCCAGCAATCTTGATTCCAGCTTGTCTTCATCCAGCCCAGCATTTCTCATGATGTACTCTGCATATAAGTTAAATAAGCAGGGTGACAATATACAATCTTGATGTGCCATGTCCCTATTCCACAGTCCTCATTTCAAATAACTGTTCTTTTCAACTTTATCAAGTATTTTTTTTATTAGAATTTCTCCCTGAGTAGTCACACTTCTGTAAAGTAAGATGGATGGAAATTAGATCATTACTATTGAAATAGAGTAACCATTTATGAGAGTATAAGAACTGGTTTTCTATTGATCTTCTGAGCACTTTTTTATTCACAGTACATTACTGAATGCCATTGCTTTTATTCTCATCCACACTGCTCTGCATCACTCTCCAACACTAAAACCTCCACTCTGCTCTCTAGATCTCTACCATCTATTGAGAAATGTAATTTTCAAGAAGTAATGATAGTGCACGTGTGATGTGATTGATGTGACTACGAGTAATGGAATCATTTCTTTACAGTAACTCATCCATTGGACAAACATCTATAGAGTGCCTGCTTTGTGATAGAATACAGAGATTTTATACGCTAAAAAACCAGACAGTGTAGCAGAGAAGACTGAACACAATCAATTAATTAAAATACAGTATGGAACAAGAGAAGGATTAATGCTTCCTGAAAGCAGCGCACACAGGAAGTAGCTTTTTTTCAGGAGACTCAGCTGCGTGTAACCTTAGCTCTTGAATCTAAATGTCCCCAGTGTCATTAACTATAAGGTGATTTAAGAATCAGTAAGCTGTTTGCAACAGAAGAGAATAATTCAATAGTTGTAACAAGTAGCACTAAACTTTATTAAACACTTGTCATGTGTCAAGCACCAAGTTAAGTACATCATGTGAATTCTCTCACTCATCTCTCGCAACAACCCACAGATACTTCTGTGATCCTTGTTCTGCTGAAGTTCAGAGAAATGAATAACTCACCCAGTATCACATCTAGTAAGTGGAATCACATTGTTGCCCAGGCTGCTGTGTGTATAAGAACAAAGCTTGATGGAAAAAAAAATGAAATTGTGTCTTAGAAAATGCACCAAAAGTCTAGAAAAACAACAAAAAATAATGGTCTCCTCATTTATTTATTAAATATTTAGAGAGCACCTGTTAAGTGCCAGATACACAGCAGTGAAAAAAACTGAAAAGAGTCTGTGCTTCTTAGGAGTTTATAGTCTAGAGGTGAGGAGACAGAGCAGAAGCAGATAAATAAAGTATATAGTATGTCTGACGGCAGTAAGTGCTTTGAAGAAAAATGGAGCAGAAAAGGGAATTAGGAGTTGCAAGGGGACATACATATGCAGGAAACACAGTTCTGTACATGCCCAAGTTGAGCGTCTTTGTGTAACATTGCTAAGAAAAGGATTGGACTTAACACCTTAAACTTATTACTATAAGTGCCCTGAAGACAGGAATCAGGATTTTTTTTGTTTGACTTCCTCCCTTCCTCCCTCTGATCCTTCCTTCCTTCTTTTCTTTGATTAATAGAATTGATTGATAGAATCAATAATAGAATGATACAATACTCTTAATATACATACTAAATGATGGTACGTTCAACCTTTATTCATCCAGTAGCAGTCCCTTGACTGTCACTTTTATTTTTGTTAAGTGGTTGGGCAGCTGGCTGTTTTCAGCACATTGTACGGGATTAGTGAGAAAAGGGCTATCTGAACTCCCTAACCATACCGCAAAAGTGAAAAAGACAATGGGGCACCACATGATTTAAACCTGACTTATGAGATTATTTATTTTAAATGACTGGCCAAATCATAAAATCAATATTTAACTCAAAGTCACATTTATGAAATCCCAGACAGTTTCTTCATAAACATGCTGCAAATTGCTTTTGAAAAAAATGCATTTATTCAAATACTATTTCCCTTATCTGGTAACAATAAATTAAGTAGTTTATAGACTTGGATAGGATATGAGGTTTATATTTAGCAATAGTAAAGGATGTTACAGTTTATGGATCAACATATGTGATCTTTCTCTAATCTATTTTACAAGTTGTGTTTGGTTTCCTGTACATAATCGAGTAAGATGCCACTAAGACAAGACTGATAAAATACAGACCTTGACAATAATACAGGTTTCTATTCTGAAATGAAGAGACCGATGTAAACAACTGCCTCATGCCTGAATTATTAACATTTAGCATGTGATCTAAATGAAAACATCCATCTGACATCTATCTTGCTCATGGCTGTTTATTCCTTTTGTCATAGAAATATTCTTTGTTATTTCTGCACTTAATAAATTTCAGTTACCTGTTTATATGAGAACTTGGTAAACAGACCTCAACTCTTATTTCCTATTTAAGTGCTTTCACTGTCTCTTCTATTTTCCTTGTCTATATGGTAATCTAATCTTACTCTCACTTTTCATAAAGGATTTTTTTCTGTTTAGTTTCAACTACAACAATCTGTAGCTGTATGTGGGGAACTCTGTGAATTTTCCAACAGTGTTTGTATCAGATCATAACTATGCAAAGTAACATTTTTAATTGTAGCCCTCATGTACTACCCACTTGGTATAAGAAGATTGTTCATTATCTGCAGGGTGGATTTCCTTCTTAGTAAAATACTATTCCATTTCTCCATGATGTTCCATGCTGAATTGTTTTATGTTTTCTCTTCTACAAAAGAATTATTTTTCTATACAACTTGCTTTAAAATTATTGATTGACTTTCAGGAGTATTAATATTCGAAGAATTCCAGTGACCCAAATGCTAAAATAGTTGAGTGAGTGAGTGAGTGAAGTCACTCAGTTGTGTCCGACTCTTTGCAACCCCACGGACTGTCGGAGCCTACCATGCTCCTCTGTCCATGGGATTTTCCAGGCAAGAGTACTGAGGAAGTCTAAATTAGCAGGTACCTATAATTTTAAATGTTAGATTCTGATATTATTTTTTCATCAGGGATATTTAATACATAGGCATTTACTGAAGTGTACATTTAGACTAAAGAAATACATCTATTACAAAAATGATACCTAATTTTTATTTTGTCGGGTGTGATTGCTCTAAAATCAAACTTCTTATATGAAAACGTGTTTTTGTAGTGGGAAAACTACCAACATTGCCATTTTAGGTTTTTCCACTTTCAGTTTTCCGTTTTTATGGATAAAATTGATCTTTCTGTAGAGAGTACTTTAAAAAGACAATGCTTTTCTGTCTTCTCTCCCAATTACGCACATCAAAAACTGCTGACTCTTAAGGACCAGAGGGAACATTAAAATGAAACTGTTTTGTTCCTCCTGTGGGAAGTAAGCCAAATTATGCATTAATTTATGGGTTTTTAAATTTTCTTTAAAATGTGAATAATGGGGAATTTGCGTAGTACAAAGTCACCCAGTTCTGTTTGGCTTTTAGTCAATTCCAGAGTTTGAAGAGAGTAATTTCTAATGATGAGGAATTATATTTTTATATATTTTGTATTTTTATGCATGTAGTTGTTTTTGGTCTGAATTCATTCAACTTAATTTTTAAATTAAGTTCCAACATTGTATAAAACCCTGTGCCGAGTGCAGTAGAATTACCAAGTTGTGAAAAGTTAACCATGACTTTGAGAAATGTACTATCTAATGTGGCAGAGAGTGAGGGAGAGAATGCATGGACTCAAATCCTTACAGTTCAGGGCAGTAAATGATGCTACATAATAAGGGCTCTGTGAGTCGTGGAAGCTAGGTGCTGGAAAAGTGTACAGAAGGAAGAAGTTACTTTCAGTTGGACTGATCCTAGAAGACGTTGAGTCAGAGTTGACAAACTTAAGAATCTTGAAATGATTGGACATGTATAGGTGAAGTTTTTAAGAGGATGAACAGAAAAGGGAGAAATCTGGCAGGTAGAAGCATATGTATTAACAAGGACATAGCCTCAGAAAGAATAAGCTTTGCCAAAGGAGCAGTAAGCAGCTGTGGTTAATATTGCCAGTGGTGGATGGGCAGAGAGGAAGAGTAGGAGAAGGTAGAACTGAAAAATAATATAAAACCAAGTGAAAGGCATTGAATACCTTACTGAGAATGAGGAGTTTATATTCCAGAATTTTGTTAAGTAGGATGACATAATGAAAATGATCACATTTATATGATGTGATGAAGAATTTGAGTTGCACTTGTCAAGTAGAGATACAGCTTTGAGAAAACCAAATAAAAGGTCCTTTGAATAGTATAAGCCACAGACATAATAGATCCTAAAGTACAGAAACACTGCAGAATAGAAAAGAACATTCAGGGAAAGCAAGTATATTATTTAATAGGATATAAGTAGGAAAATTGACTCAACAAGTGTTCCAAATTTTTGAGCTTTGGCAACTTGGGTTAAAAAAAAAAAAAAAAAAAAACAGAAATAGGACAGAAGAGTTGTTTTTTTCAAGAAGGAAGTGTTAAGTTTGGACCAAGCAGATTTTAAGTGAGAGGTGGGATGTTCTGATTTTCTATGGGATGTTCTGATCAAGTGCTTGGTGGGAAGACCACCATTAGGCATAGAGATGTGGGAGTCATTTGCAGAAACGAGATATTACCAAAGAAGAGGACAAGGTCATTAAGGAAGAGAAAGATATCACAATAGATATCAACTTTGGAGAACAGTCTCCACTACTGCTAAACAATAAAGAAAAACAAGAACTGAGAAAGTCCTTTGACTTCAGGGGAAAAGATGACGTTGATTACCTTCATGAATTCAGTGACATGAGCAGAAGTTTTTGATGTTAAGAAAATGGAGACTCGGGAGCAGAGCATTTAGATTTAATCTGTAAATAAGTGTGGTGGTAAATGAATATGCAATACCAAAGAAATATTAAGTGTGTGCTTATTAAATGTTAAAAATATGTGTTCAAGGGAATATGTATGTGTGAATGTGTTTATTTTTTTAATATATATTTGTTTTAATTGGAGGCTAATTACTTTACAATATTGTATTGGTTTTGCCATACATTGACATGAATCCGCCATGGGTTTACATGTGTTCCCCATCCTGAACCCCCCTCCCACCTCCCTCCCCATTTGAGATTTTAAATGTGTCCAAATAGAGGGGAGAGCAAAGAAAGTATTGAAGATCCTAAAGGATTATTTCCTCCCCAGAGACTGAAGAAGAAAAAGTAGACTATAAAGATACAAGGGGGGGAAACATTAGAAATAGAGGGAGCTTCAGTTCAGTTCCGTTCAGTCGCTCAGTCACGTCCGACTCTTTGCGACCCCATGAACTGCAGCACGCAAGGCCTCCCTGTCTTTCACCAACTCATGTCCATTGAGTCGGTGATGCCATCCAGCCATCTCATCCTCTGTCGTCCCCTTCTCCTCCTGCCCCCAATCCCTCCCAGCATCAGAGTCTTTTCCAATGAGTCAACTCTTCACATGAGGTGGCCAAAGTCTTGGAGTTTCAGCTTTAGCATCAGTGCTTCCAAAGAAATCCCAGGGATGATCTCCTTTAGGATGGACTGGTTGGATCTCCTTGCAGTCCAAGGGACTCTCAAGAGTCTTCTCCAACTTAGGTAGTAATTTATTACTGTCATATTGTTTTGACTCTGTTGATCCTGTGGCAAAAGGGATAGAATATGAAGTCAGAGGCCTGTGGGAAGCTGGATATTCTGGGCCATGCAGTAGATAACATTTGATATAGGCTTATACTATCTATACATGATTAAAAAAAAAAACAAAAAACGAGTAGAGACACTGAAATTAAGCCCTTTGTCATTTTGTGATAATTCTAAATAAAGTTCTGAAATCACTGGTAGATTACTTCTAGCTTTGATTCAGTTCTTTGACTTCTACAATAATTGTTTTATTCATCCTTTATATTTCCAATATGTGTAATATTTTATAAATGTTTTCCAGTGTGCATTCACTAAGTATGATTTAAAGGGGAATGTATTCCAAGGATTGGACTGTCCAATAGAAAATTACGTGTATCCATTATACCTTTCCTGGGTACTTAGAACATAAAGTATTTCAGAGTGTTTCTATAAAATCAAAGGTGATGTTATCCATTTGGGCTCTTTAGCAATGATTATATGTCAAAAGATCAAATGAAAAATGAGATTCAAAGGAATGTGCTTACTGTAAGAGAGTGGAGCTGTGTTTTGAGCTAGTACATAGATTCTGCAATCTGTTACTTTCAGTTTGGACTACCCTTTAACGGTAAATATGGTAGTGGGGTAAAGAAGGGAGAGATGGCCAAGCAGTAGAAATAACCATGGAGACTAGAATCTGGGGAAGAAAGGTTAAAAATTAACTCTCATGGAAGAATTACTGTCTGGTAGAAGAGACAGAAGATATTCTGAGTTATGGTTGCTTTCTGGTGGAAAGATATTCCTCAACCCTAATTAGAACAAGAGACCGTGAAATTAAGTTAAGCAGGACAGAAGGACAGATTCAGATTTGACCATATAGGGGATTTTGGTGGGGGAAAATTACTGAGATTGCCGTCTCCTTGGGGAAAAAAATGACAGAGTTAATAATAATGTGTCTGGGAAGCAGTTAAACCACATTTCTGCTTGTAAATAGAGGAAAAACCATATGGCCTTTTCCAAAACTTTCCACAAGGTTCTGTGATGTGGGAAAATCACATACCATGTGTCTCTTGACTTTTAGGCATTAATAATATATGGATCCCAGAATCAGCAGTTTGACTTTATGAGTAAAATGTGTTTTAATATTGCAAATGTATTTCCCACTCTCACTAGTCATTTCAGTTACAAATATATCTATATATTTTATAGTCAGAAATGGAGTAAGTTAATGGACTTCTCTGATGGTCCGGTGGTTAAGACTGTACTTCCATTGCAGATGGCTTGGGTTCCATCCCTGATCAGGGAGCTAAGATGCCACATACTGCTTAGCGTGGCCAAAAAAATTTTTAATAAAAAATATTTTTATAATGAAGTAAGTTGACAAACCCAGAATAAATACGTTTCCATCAAGAGAGAAATTGCCATTAGTTTCCCAAACCCTACACTTTACATGGTTTTCTTAAAAGGGCCCAGAGATATTGAGACAAAAACAGTTGGTTATTCACACATACCCATTTAAATCAACAGATCTAAATTCTACCTCAGTTCATGAATAGGCTTAATCCGATTGATGTTATGTACATTAATGCACAAAGCCAGAGAAAGCAAATTTCTAATTTTTCATGTCTAATTTTAGCAAGATAGATGCCCACTACCCTGAGAGCTTCCGTGATGCCAGGATCAGTTGTGGTTCCATCACATCCCTATCTGTCTTCAAACCTCTTTCTACTGTAGATCTTCTTTCCAAATTATTTGGATGTTGCTTTTCTTCTAACAAGTTACAAAGTTGAGTTTTTGGCGCATTCATTTCTTTCTGCTTGCATTGTTGTTACTTTTTGTTATCCTTCTGTTCCGAAGTGTTAGATAAACCAGAAAAAAAATGATTTTCTGTTGTGGTTACTGCTTTTGTTTATCATCTTGTATAATTCTTCATGGTTGGAAGACAAGTATGCTGAGTACAATCCACTTGTTTACTAGCTGTTGGTGTGGGCTAGTTGCGCCTAGAGTGGGGTCAGGTATTTGGGCTGAACTAAGCTGCATTTAAAGTTTTTCCATCCTTGGGGTATTGTTATTCATCACAATCCACATGCAATCATTTCTTGAGCACTTTTTTGAAAATGTGTGTATGTGGTGTGTGTGTGTTTAAGATTCACAACCAGAAAAGGCTGAGGGGATGTGAGGCATGGGCAGAAACTGATGTGGCGATTGGTTCTAAAGAAAATCAGCTTGAGTACTTTGAGGTTGAAGAACATCAAAGCCTTTCGAGAATTCCACTTAATTATGTTTTCTGATTCCAAGCGTGTTTATTTTTACTCACATTTCTTTGTGGGGGTGTCCTTTGCATGGATATATAGCTGTAAGTGTTTGAATTGCGGGACCACACACTAAAATTACATTTAGTCTCTTCTCCTCCAGAGAAACTAGATTCAGGTTTTGATTTGCTTTTAACTCAGCTAAGGTAACCACACTGGCCCATGTTCCTTCCTGGAAATATCAACTAGGGTGGACCAGTAGCTGCCACCATCAGAGGGATGGGACCTCCCACCCCCAGTTACTACATTCTTCATAATTCCCTTTGGTTATTTCTGCAGCTGATCTTCCCCATGTCTTTTTTTTTTTTTTAATATATTTTATTGAAATATAGTTGATTTACAATGTTGTATTAATTTCTGCTGTACAGAAAAGTGATTCACTTATATATATATATACACACATATATGTGTATATATGTATATACACACACACGTATACCTATGTGCATTCTTTTTTATATTCTTTTCTGTTATAGTTTATCACAGGATACTGAATATAGTTCCCAGGAGAGCCTTGTTGTTTATCTATTCTGTATACAGTCAGTAGTTTGCATCTGCTAATCCCAAACTCCCGGAGAAGGCAATGGCACCCCACTCCAGTACTCTTGCCTGGAAAACCCCATGGACAGAGGAGCCTGGTAGGCTGCAGTCCATGGGATTGCTAAGAGTCGGATGCGACTGAGCGACTTCACTTTCACTTTTCACTTTCCTGCATTGGAGAAGGAAATGGCAACCCACTCCAGTGTTCTTGCCTGGACAATCCCAGGGACGGGGGAGCCTGGTGGGTTGCCGTCTATGGAATTGCACAGAGTCAGACATGACTGAAGCGACTTAGCAGCAGCAGCAGCAGCAATCCCAAACTCCCCGTCCACCCCTCCCTCACCCACTCTCTGCCTTGGTGACCATAAGCCTGTTCTGTGCATCTGTGAGTCTATTTCTGTTTGTAGGTAAATTCATTTGTGTCATATTTTAGATTCCACATATAAGTGATATCATATGATATTTTTCTCTGTCTCTGTCTGACTTACTTCACTTGGTATGATAACCACTAGATCCATCCATGTTGTTGCAAATGGCATTATTTCTTTCTTTTTATGGCTGAGTAGTATTCCACTCTATATAAAATTTCTCTCTCATTTCTATTAACCTTTGAGACATATATGTTTCTGATCCTCTACTGGTCTTATGGGGCCATGTTTTTCTAAAGATACCCTGAAACGTTAACAAAAAGCTGTGTTTATATACAGTTCTTATCCCATCTGTCTTCTGATTTTACTGCAACATTCCACTTCTTTTTTTGTTTGTTTCCTTATTTTCAAACTACTCCTAACTCCTTGTTATCTGTCTGAACTCTTGCATCTACAGATAAAATAGTATTATTCTTTACCCTAAAGACAAAAGTTGGGCAGATCCTAAGAAATGAATAGACTGATGGATTAATTTCGTCTGGAAAGTCCTATGTCTTTGCTAAAGAAAATAAAATTTTTCTTTGCTTTTGAAGATAGTAAGGAAGACTTTATTCAGGACTACTGAGATCAGTGTCATGACTATGGAAGGAGGGGAGACCAATTACAGCAGAAGCAGCAAGGGGTGTTCAGTGGATGGCAAATTACTGAGACCTCCAGGGTAAGGTGATTCTTGGTAAACCAACTTAACAGAATTCTTGTGGAAGACAAGCCAGTATGATCAGATAGGATGAGGAGATTCTCACTTAATTAACTTAGCAGAATTCTTTACAGCTGGGCTAGGCAGGCCTAAGAGAAGGCCTAGAGATGAGGCCTCCTCAAAAAGAGGATTCAGAAGGGTGTCCTCTTTGGTCAAGGAGAATCTGTGTCATCCTGAATGACATTATTTTTCCCAGGCTGAGTTGTTATAATGTTAAAATTCTTGTCACTAGATAAGGTCAGAATCCAGAGTTTCCTTTATCAACTTGAAAAGAATTTGCTTCAGGATTTTACTAACAGACCCTACAAGAGAGCTGGAAAGAATGACATCTTTAAGAGAAGGGGGAAAAAAAATGTGTATGCTACAAATTTTTTCAGTCTTTTCCTTATAATCAACTGTTACTTTCTCATATACCAAGTGCCAACAAATGGCCACTGTGGTATGGTATCCAGAGTTTTATCAGTTGTCCAGAACCTGTGTTGTGATAGCAGTGAAAAAGTAAAACTATAAAGGACTAAATTTCATAGGGCTTTTATATTTGACTTACTCTCATTATTTCTATGTGGTTTTCACCTCTGTTTTGTTGTTTTTATGTCACTTTATGAAAATGAGATCTTTAGCAAAATAATTTCCAGGAAGGCAGCTCTAAGACATACTGCAGCATATTATTGCCCATTCGAAAACTAAATGGCAATTTAAAGAGGGCAAATGTGGTGCCATTAAAGATCTTGTGTCAAGAGTTTGAAATGCTCAATTTATTGAATTTGTTTTATTTTAAAAGTAACTTCTTCAGCTTAGGCATGCTAAAATTTCAAGAGAGAAGTAATTTTGAAAAGATTTGTTAGGATGATTTACCAAATAATTTATATATTTATACATCCAACAGTTTATAACTAAAGAAAATAATTGCTTAAATTACATGCAGAAATAATCAAATGTGTTTTTGAAAGGGTGATATGATAGATCTCAGCAAGCTCAAGAATGGCTAGATGTAGAACATTGCTGCTACTGCTTTCAAACACTTTTTTTTTTCTTATTCTCCAATATAAGTTACTCTGTCCTTATCTACTTACCTGTATAATCATATAAAAGACAACTGGATATTCCCCAAAGAATCTATATTTGTACTGGTTTATTTCTTGGTTCTACTTGTAAGATTCATTGGTTGTTAAATAGGAATCCTAATAAAAGCTACTAAAAGAAGTGAATAAAAGTCCTTGACACATATTTAGTTTTCCTGCAAGACAAATTATTTTTCTTAAATATATACTCCATTTTCCACTCCCATTAGAGAAAGCAATGGTGGTTTTCTCTTTTCTTAATAAAGTTCAGCTATGTTTTCCCAAAGAATGATACTGTTTGTTAACTTTTGGGGTGGGGGGCTACGCCGGGTCTTCGTTGGCGCACACGGGCTTTCTCTGGTTGCAACGAGCTGGGCTGCTCTTCATTGCGGTGCACAGGCTTCTCATGCAGCGCAGGGCATGGGCTCTAGGTCACTCAGGCTCAAGAGTTGTGTGGCATGGACTTGGTTGCTCTGAGCATGTGAGATCTTCCAGGACCAGTGATCGAACCTGTGTCCCCTGCATTGACAGAAGGATTCTTACCCACTGGACCACCCAGGATGTCCCTGTTAAATTTTTATAATCATAACTTTCATCTGTTTCAGCTGGCTGAACTTTTATTTATAATTACAAGTATGCTAGTTTACATACCTATCAGCAAATCTAATGACAGAAAATGAAGAGGAACTAAAAAACCTCTTGATGAGGGTGAGAGAGGAAAGTGAAAAAGCTGGCTTAAAACTCAGAATCCAAAAAACTAAGATCATGGCATCTGATTCCATCACTTTATGGCAAATAGAAGGGGAAAAAGAGGGAGCAGTGACAGATTTTATTTTCTTGGGCTGCAAAATCAGTGCTGATGGTGACTGACTGCAGCTATGAAATTAAAAGACACCTGCTCCTTGGAAGAAAACTATGACAAACCTAGACATTGTGTTAAAAAGCAGAGACTTTGCCGACAAAGGTTTGTGTGGTCAAAGCTATGATCTTTCCAGTAGTCATGTGCAGATGTGAGAGTTGGACCATGATGAAGGCTGAGCACCGAAGAACTGATGCTTTCAGATTGTAGTAGTGGAGAAGATTCTAGAGAGTCCCTTGGGCAGCAAGGAGATCAAACCAGGCAATCCTAAAGGAAATCACCCCTGAATATTCATTGGAAGGACTGATGCTGAAGCTCTAGTACTTTGGCTACCTGATCCTAAGAGCCAACTCATTGGAAAAGACTCTGATGCTGGGGAAGTTGGATGGCAAAAGGAGAAGTGGGAGGCAGAGGATGAGATGGTTAGATAGCATCACTAACTAAGTGGACATGAATTTGAGCAAAGTCCAGGAGATAATGAACGACAGGGAAATCTGGCATCCTGCAGCCAATGGGGCTGCAAATACTCAGACACAGCTTTGTGACTAACAACAGTCAGCAAATCAATGCTACTATAATAAATATATCTTTAATATGCATTGATATCCATGATTAGATGCATTATTAAAATGATACCAGAAATTGTGAAAAACCATATTTGAAAAAATGTCAATATGAAAATAATGAAAGAACAAAGGGCTTTAAAAATGCATTTCTGTAGGTCGCTGTTCCTAACACATCTCAAATACACAGGCAACTGTGCTTGCTTATGAATTTACTTGTCTAAAAAGATTTCTATGTAGCAGTTATAATTTTTCACTTATGTTTATTTACTTTTCTTCACTTTAATATCTTCTTTTTGCTATAGTTTTCTTAGGCTCATGCTGAGAGCACTAGATTCCGCAAGTCTTGAAGAGGGAATTATTTTGCTGCCCAGAGAAGATTATGTACTTTGATTAGTCTTGGAAATCTTTACTGGATACATGCACATGTGCTCAGTTTTCCTTTCATTGAGTAATATATCATTATCATTTTATTTTCCGGTATGCTGATTGACACAGTAACTTCTAGGCATTTTCTTCTTGTGAGGAACTTGTGTGGTGAGCAGATGATGGATTATTCCATAAGTGCTGGAGTACCATATGATTGCTTTAAACCCATTGTTTACATTCACATCTGTATAAACTGTGTCTCCATGTTTGGAACTTAGGAACCTTTTTCTCACACACTTAATGAGGTAAATAAAAGAGAGCATTGACCTAGATGGAAGTGATAATATTGAGTGGCTTAAAAGTTGGTAAACAACTATTAAAGGTCTGTATTTCTGCTTGTATTATGAATTATTGCCAAACAATATCTCTATAACTTGTAGAAGAATAAACATGATAATGTTGAGATCAGACAAAACTTTTTTTTTAATTAGGAAATCTCAGCCTAATAACATCTACACTAGTTAAACATTAAAGGTTCAATTCTACCCCATTTTTATTTACAGATGGAGAAATAGAGTCAGGGTAAGTTTTCCGGGATCTCACAGCTAGTGGTAGAGTCAGAATACAAATCCAGCCAATCAGAGTGCCTGTTATATGTCAGGTTCTAATATAAGTACCAGGGATATAATGAGAAACAAAAATGTTGTGATTTCTGCTGTATCAGTGCTGTAGCTGAAACAGGCTTAGGATTTAATTGTTTCTTAGTTTTTTTTTTTTAATGAGTAGTTTATATAGTTTATGAGTTTTGAAAGTTCGCATTTTCCACAGCTTATACAATGCCTAAAAATGCATGAACTCACTATGTTGTCTTCAAGGACTATTTAGGGACTTTAAGAAACATAGCAAACAGATTACTATTTTCATATTGCTTGAGATGTATTGGTTGTCTTGACTGACTTATGTAACCACAGTAAATATGCTTCTCATTTCTCTCATAGAAATAATTTATTTCCTTTTCTTTAATAAGCTGAAGCAAGCACAATGATGTTGTGAAATGTTGGTTTAGGATTTGGAAGGCCAGACACTTTGGACAGTAGACTCTTACTTACCTGGTGGTTTCTTTGTAAAGTTTAGCTGTTAATTTCTGTTCTTTAAATGCAAGTTATTGTAGAATGATATAGATGTATAATATCACATCTTATTTTATTTCTACTATATGTTTATTATGGTCAAAAGATGTATTTGAGATGTATAATATGTATGTTCACATATTAAGGTTATTTTGATTTCCAGTACAACCCCATAGACTGCAACACACCAGGCTTCCCTGTCCATCATCAACTCCCAGAGCTTGCTCAAACTCATGTCCATCAAGTCGGTGAGGCCATGAGTTTCAACAAGCTCCAGGAGTTGATGATGGACAGTGAAGCCTGACATGCTGCAGTCCATGGGGACACAAAGAGTTGGACACAACTGAGCGACTGAACTGAATGTTTCAATACACAAGAAGCTAAAATTCTCCTATGTATAAATAAAGTAATATTAACATTCCCCTTTTAAAAATTCCTGGAAAGGAGAAAAAAAGCTACTTTGAAATATGCTAAATTGATTGTATATTTTTAATCTGTTTAATGAAGTGTCATTAATCAAATATTACAACAAGAAGATTTTATTGAGTAATTTAGAATTGATCTTATAGTCCTTAATTTATTCAGTCCTAGTATGTCTCATATGTCTAAACCGAAGTTACTGGATATAGTGAAGATGTTTATTTGAAAGGAACTATAGGATGAAGATGGACAAGGCAATGGCACCCCACTCCAGTACTCTTGCCTGGAAAATCCCATGGATGGAGGAGCCTGGTGGGCTGCAGTCCATGGGTTTGCAGTCCATGGGACACGACTGAGCGATTTCACTTTCACTTTTCACTTTCATGCATTGGAGAAGGAAATGGCAACCGACTCCAGTGTTCTTGCTTGGGGAGTCCCAGGGGCGGGGGAGCCTGGTGGGCTGCCATCTCTGGGGTTGCACAGAGTCGGACACGACTGAAGCGACTTAGCAGCAGCAGCATAGGATGAAGATATTATATGACTCAATTCTTGTTAAAAGTTAAATTTTTAACTCTACCTTAATGGAAATTTATTACCTCCTCAAAGTGTGCTAAACATGCTAGGCTGTGGCAATAACCAAAGTTCTGCCAGATAGGTGCTGGCAATAGCCTCAGAACAAGGTAGAATTCCTAGTGAAGGCAGGAATGATGACAAAACATGATATACACCATCAATAAAGTTTGAAAGTTAAAGGGCAATTCATTACTACAGGTTTTGAATGTCTCTTTTGAACTGTTTTCATGAAATTACAGTATATAGTGCTAAATGGTCCTTGATATAGTGAAACCTCTTCAGATATATTTTAATGTGTTTTAAAAATCAAGTTTTTATTTTTACATGTTTTCAGGAGTCTGTATCCATCACAACCCATCACTTAGTCATGAATCATATTGTATGTGCCTTAATAGCAGCAAAACATTTTTAATGTTTAGGGAAAACTATATTCCACTCATATGGCATCAATGAAAAAAAGATACTTTTTCATACTTTCAATATCATACTTCCAACATGATATTTCACAAAGAAACTTTGGGTTTTGCTTTCTGGATTGTGCACAGACGTGTGTAGTACATAGACTTTGTCTGTATCCTGGGTGCTGCTATAAATAGCATTCTTCAATGACTTCACTGGTTTGGGAAGAGCAGGCTCTACAGTGTTCTCCCAGTGGAATCATGCTGTTTTCACAGGCTCTGGCAGGCGGCATACCTTAGCAGTATAGGCTAATCAGATGGGTTGGGTGTACAACAGGGCTTCACCTCCTCTCACTCTGAGATCTTGGATATGTTGCTTACATCCCTAAGCTTCATTTGCTCACTCTGTAAATGGAGGTAATAATAACTACCTCAGAGGGTTTGTTATGGGAATTAAACAGTATGTAGAGAGCACTTAAAATACTTCTTTGTCCACAGCCAGTGCTAAATTATTTACATTGCAGGAATTTGTCTATATATTTTTCACATAGAATAATTCGTAAATAAAGAAATCAATTCCACTTGCCAGGTTATATAAACAGTGAACAGATCGGTGTTACCCATCTCAGACTCCAGCATGCTCCTTCCTCCAGGCATTTATAATCATATTCCTTCCTCTGGCTGCCATGCTTTTCCTCCAGATAGCAGCGTGGCTAGCTCTGGCACTTTCTAAACTCTCCGCTCAAACGTTAATAAAAACTTGTGTCAGTAAGATTTCCCATTCTGCTCCACAGGAAACACTGCTGTACCTGTACCTACGTCTTTTATCCTCTTGTACGTTTCCTCTTCGGTTTTATCAGCATATACAGCCTACATATTTTCTTACATCTTTGCGTTAACTGCATCAGCTCTCAGAACATGAGCTCCGTGATGGCAAGGCCTTTGTTTTCTGTATTCGCTCTCCCCGGCACATACAGTGGTGCCTGGAAGACAGTAGGTGCTCAGTCAATATTGTGAAGGGATTCCCGGGAAGCTTCTGTCCTCTCACTCTGTGTTGGCTTCCTGTCCTTTCCTAGCATGGACATCTTGCAGCACTGAGTGTAGTTCTCGTGTTTGAAACATGTTGTGTTAAACATGTCCCTCCCCCAATAAAACTCAGCCTCTAAATGCAAGCCAACCACAACATGGGCTGCTCAGCACAAAACACGATGATCTTTTACAATGCTGGAAATAAAATCAAACACGAGACTGGCTGCCAAGAACACATTGAGAGGCTGTACTGTAGTTTACTGAAGCATCACGAGCCATGTGAGTGAGTTTTTAAAAAAGATTTTCAGGAATAATACTGATCTTTTAACTCTCACTGAATGGAGAATCTTGAAATATTTTCCTGCTGCTCCTGACCGGCACACACCCTGGGTCTCTTGGGTCTCTTCACCTGATTCTCAGGAGACAGTGATTCTAATGAACTGGGTGCTCTCTCAAATTTTAAATGAATTCATACTCTCAGGAAATTCAGAATCACTCAGATTGTTGGGTCTCTTAATAAGTGTTCATATATTCAGTTTCTGAAACTCAGCCTGTGGTAGAAGTTATAACAAACCTAATAGAATGAATAGCTATAAACTTTAGGACCAGCTGCCGTACAGCTATATAATCCAAATAAGGTATATTTATCATTACCTAGAAAAGCGATATTAACTCTTAAACTTCTTTGCTTAACCCAATGGTTTGACTGCTTTAGAGACCTCAATTTCCTCTACAAAACACAAACTAAATAATAAGGTACAAACTGATTTTACAAATCCATTCAGACTTTATTGAAAATGCCAAATATTAAAAAAAAAAAATAGCCCCTAAAAGGCATTTCTCCCTCTCCACAGGTGATTTACCCTATATAAAATTTCTTTTTTTAAAAAAACTAGTGAGACACCAAGGAAACCAGAATTGACAGAGACACATGGACCCTAGTGTTCATTGCAGCACTGTTTACAATAGCTAGGACATGGAAGCAACCTAGATGTCCATTGACAGACGAATGGATGAGAAATGTGGTACATATACACAATGGAATATTACTCAGCTATTAGAAAGAACTCATTTGAATCAGTTCTACTAAGGTGGATGAAACTAGAGCCTGTTAAACAGAGTGAAGTAAGTCAGAAAGAAAAACACCAATACAGTATATTAACACATGTATATGGAATTTAGAAAGATGGTAACGACAACCCTTTACACGAGACAGCAGAAGAGACACAGATATAAAAAACACAGACTTTTGGACTCTGTGGGAAA
Organism: Bos indicus; assembly: GCF_029378745.1. Classification (NCBI taxonomy): domain Eukaryota; kingdom Metazoa; phylum Chordata; class Mammalia; order Artiodactyla; family Bovidae; genus Bos; species Bos indicus. Next base: position 12,725,126 of record NC_091764.1, read on the forward strand.
AGGCGAGGATGGGATGCTTTGAGACAATAGCATTGAAGCATGTATATTATCATATGTGAAATAGATGATCAGTCCAAGTTTGATGCATGAAACAGGGCACTCAAAGCCAGTGCATTGTTACAACCCAGAGGGATGGGATGGGGAGGGAGGAGGGAGGGGGATTCAGGATGGGGACACATGTACACCCGTGGCTGATTCATGTCAATGCATGGCAAAAGCCACCACAATATTTTAATTAGCCTCTAATTAAATTAAATAATAATAAAAAAAAACTAGTGACAAATATATCAATGCTAAAAATAAGAGTATGTGAAAAAAACTTATAATAAGAAGCCAAAAAGTTTTCCTCCCCATTAGTCAATTGTATGTAGAAATAAAATAAGACTAGATTTTGTGGTTTATTTCCCTGTGCTATTGTCTATGAGGAGAAGGCAATGGCACCCCACTCCAGTACTCTTGCCTGGAAAATCCCATGGGCGGAGGAGCCTGGTGGGCTGCAATCCATGGGGTTGCAAAGAGTCGGACACGACTGAGTGACTTCACTTTCACTTTTCACTTTCATGCATTGGAGAAGGAAATGGCAACCCACTCCAGTGTTCTTGCCTGAAGAATCCCAGGGACAGGGGAGCCTGGTGGGCTGCCGTCTATGGGGTCGCACAGAGTTGGACACGACTGAAGTGACTTAGCAGCAGCATTGTCTATGAATGACCTATTTTGAAATTTGAAGCCACAATAGGACAAAAACACCAGTGAAGAGGGAAATGACCAAAAAAAAAAGGTGTGTCACCTATATGGAGAGGGCAAGTGTGCCAAAGACCTAATATGGCAAGGCATAGCCACAGCTCTGGAAATTTAGGGTTTTATGTCAACCATGAGAATGAACGAAAGGGTATAGTCTCTAAGAAAAACCGCCTACATTTTAAGAAACCTGATTGTGGTTAAGAATTTTAAAGACAAAAGGTACAAATTGGCTAAACTAGTATGTGTGCTTTCCAGGGAGAGTTGGTTTTTATCCCCCTCCCCGCTCCACCCCCAGACTCTTCCTGCCATCACTGTTTCTAGCCTGGTAGTGATTCTCTTGGGTCAGGATGCAAGGGCCAGAGTGCTAACTGTACCTTCTATGTTGGGGTTTGGTGGTGATGTTCTGGTTTTAATGGGGTTGTGGAATCAACACTTTATCATTGGAGGAGAGCACTCAATTTGAGCCCACTCCCCAACTTACACTTGGTATTAGTTCTTCTGTGAGTTCCATCAGTTGAGGAAAAGTAGAACAAGGGTGGAAAACCAAGGCATTAACTATGGTTTTGAGAAAAGGTCTAGTTTTCCTAGACTGTTTCTGGAAACGATAGGGTAAATTTACTATCTGATTAAACCCAATAAGAAAGTCAGCTTTGATATTCATTAAGTAAGCCCAGGATCCTACATTCACTCTGGGATTCTGTTTTAGGTCATCTGTAATGATTTTGTTTACAATCAATGCCTAAAATATCTTCTATCACAATAGAAGTAATAGTTCTCTTATTTACTACTGAGTTTTTAATCTACCTCCTGCCATTGGTCTTGAGCCCAAATGCTAACTTTCCAAGAATAGAAATAGTAGTCCTGACCTTGTTCTGTACAGTCAGTCTCATCATTAGAATCACTTGGGGAGCTTTCCCAACATTGTGAGCCCTAAGTCTCACCAGACACCCTGACTTTAGTTGGTCAAATACAGAACCCATCACCCTAGTTATTAAATCTCCCCAGTTGATTATAATGTGCCATGAGATTGTGGGCCCCTAGTTTAACAGCTGGACTTCTCAGGTGGTGCTAGTGGTGCAGAACCCGCTTGCCAGTGCAGGAGATGTACGAGGTGCAGGTTCGATCCCTGGGTCGGGAAGATCCCTTGTAGGAGGGCATGGCAACCCACTCCAGCACTGCCTGAAGAATCCCCTGGACAGAGGAACCTGGAGGGCTACAGTCCATAGGGTTGCAAAGAGTCGGACGTGACTGAAGCAATTTGGCACGCACACATGTACAGTTTAACAGCCAGCATTCTTTTCTTGATTGGCTTTTCCCACATCAACCAGTTCCAGCTAAATCATTTACTTTGTGATCTTGAGTTTATTCCTTAACCCCCCGGTCTTTCAATTTCCTCTTCTGTTAAATGGGTTATTAGTAGTACTTAAATCATAAAATCATCCTGAGAATCAAAGAAGTTCATAGATTTTAAGCATTTTAAATAGTGCCTGAAACATAGTATATATGATATATATTAAGTCTTTCAGTCATGTCCAACTCTTTGAGACCCAGTGGGCTGTAGCCTGCCAGGCTCCTCTGTCCATGGATTCTCCAGGCAAGAATACTGGAGTGGGTTGCCATTCCCTCTTCCAGGGGATCTTCCAGACTCAGGGATCGAACGTGCGTCTCCTGCACAGCAAGCAGATTCCTTACTGTCCAGTCCACCAGGGAAGTGTACCACAAAGGTTAGCTGTCATCAGCATTATCACCTGATTTTAAACTGAGAGTGATAATAGTGAGCTTTGGATTGCGTCCTTCTGTATACTTCCTAACTTGGGCTCTTCTGGAACATCTGCTCACTAGTGCTTTTGCTATATTATAAAACTGAGGACAAGGTCTGCTTTTATTCTGGTTCAACCACTTACATGTTGCATTGCATTCAAATTAACTTGAATTTCTTTTTTTGTGTTGGGCTGGTGTGAGAATTCAATGAATGTCACTATAATTGTTATTGTTTTCAATTAACTCTTTGGTACTTGCTATTATTAACTGAAGTGTTTCAGAAGATAGCTAATTCACAATACAGCACACACATTTTTGTATTTTTTATGTGCATTTAACCAAACTAAGGAATCACTTGGGCCCAATAAGCACTCTGAAACTAAATCAAACAAATTGCTATAGCCTGCTCTCTAGCCAGCATGATGCCTGTGTTAGAAGTATAAGAACAAAAGCATAAGCTACAACATCCTTAAATTTTAAATCCTTAAAATCTTTACAGGCTCATCGTGAGAATCTCAGTTTGAAGTATGGCATGGTGGTGAGCAAAAGAAACTCCTTTCAACTCTAAATGCTGACCTCTGCTAGGTCATGATCTTTCTTAGGCAGAGTTGCTTCCAAGGGTTTTTAGTGTTGCATCTTGATAAAGGCGGAACAAGGGATTGGCTCGATAGCGTAAAAACAAAAAGGCAGATTTTTATGGTCTTTTTTGTGTTTCTGTGCATGTGCTTTCTGCTTGCTACATTTTGCACAATTCAATGCATATATCCTAGGATTATAGTCAATATGGGCTCATGAACTCAAATTTTAATTGTGATAGAGCACATGGAGAGAAAAAGCATCTTCCTGTCTCCATATTTACCATTTTTTATGCCTTCCTTTTCACATCAAATTCTTAATAAGTTGGTTGGAAACACTAGGTACAGTCATATTCTGTAAGATTGTTACCATGGTTTAGATGTTTTAAGTGTGGCATTAAAATACCTAATTTTCAGAAGCCTTAGAGGAGAAAGGTTAGATAGAGATGTATTTTCTTAGATTTTGTCTGCCTTGGAAAAAAATTACTGAAATCTATGTGCTGAGTGAAGGAGAAAAGAAAGAAACCAATTATAGTTGGGGAAATCAAATGAAATATAATCACAAAAGTACTTTATTTTAACATCATATCCTGCTAAAAGTGACACATCTATGCCCTTTAGGGAGAAAAGTCATTTGCTGTAATTTAATATTGAAGGTTCTATTTCCACTGTTAGGCATTGAGTCATGCAGCTGACATATCACAAGTGTCTGCAGAAAGTTAACCTCTTTGGATAAGATGGTTTTCTGAGATTAGCATTTATTGAATTCCCAGGGTTTATAAATGGTGCCATCCTCTGCCCTGGCACTGAGCAAGAGACATAGACAGACACAGCTCCAAGTCTGCCCTTCTGTTAGTGTTCCCTCTCTTCTCAAATCTGTCTTCCCTCACTTTCTATCTCTTCCCACATTACTCTTGTACCCACCTCAGGGTGATCCTCCTATTGCATGAATTGTCTGTCTCCTTCTTAGATCCATTTCCCGGTAGCTGCCAGGTGATATTTCTAAAATGTAAATCTGTTCCTAATACTTTACTAATGAAGTTCACGCTCATTAGGTTCCTCTTACACTCAACACTCCAAGAGCTCCTCCAGTGTCTACCTCATTGAAACACTGGTAGATCAATATATACATTCAGCCGTATCACGTAAAACCCAGATACCCCCAAACCTGAACATAATGTGACAGAAGGCAGGCCTGACTGCTCCGAGCCCCTAGAGAATCTAAGGGACTCCTCCTTACATTCTGCCACCCCAGACAGTATTAGCCTCTTCTGCATGGTCATAATCGATTATAAGCATGGCTCTGTCCTGATGTGTTGGAGAACAAAAGAAAGGAAGTTCAGGGTAAGAATTTTCTTTCACACAAGTTACACATATCCGTTCTGCTTACATTTCAGTGGCGAGAACTTAATTACATGACCAAGCCTGGCCACAGGACAAAGTGGGCAATATTGTATCTAGTGGGTAGCCCTTTACTCAGGAAGAAGGGAAAACCAGATTGTACTAGGGGAGCAATCAGCAGACTTCACCATATTATTTGTATCATTTTCATCATTTACCCTTACCTTTCTAAATACATGTTTCTATTTATAATAGGTTGTTTTGTATAGTTCAGTTAAATAAATATAGCATCTATGTTCTTGCTATCCCCATGATTATAAACCAACCTTTTATCATAGGTTCCCTATCAGGGATCCCGCTATGAAGCAGTATCAAGTTGTATTTACTACAACCACAAAGAGACAAGCAAAGCTCGGATGCCCCTTTTCTTGAGAAATAGATGCGTGCAAAGTTAAACAAAAACGTAACACATCATTCCCCCTGTAGTTATGCAAACAGCTGTTTGCACACAGGTTTGAAATGTAATTGTGGTAATACAGAACATTTTTAAGATATGATGTATTCAATATTGAAGTACTGTTTATGCTTCAGAGATCCCTGTTCTGTCTCTTGGGCAGCACATAAGGAACTCCGTTGGCTATTCACAGTGTTACCCTGTGTGTGTATCTGTATGTGTGTATGCATTCTGCTATCAGAGTCCATTTTACCTTATCCTGTGGAGTAGCTCAGCAAAATAGTAATGCAGCATTAGAGAAGAAAATCCTTGCAAACTTAAGGTGCACCGCTACATTTTTTGTGGTCAAGTGATATTTTGCATATTTTAATATTTTCTGCCCTGACTGAACTTAACCAAAAAAAAAGCAAAGAAAAGGAAAACACAGCCCTCTAGACATCTCCAGACTTCTCCATTTTCTTTGTGTCTGAGAGTTGTAGCTGCCAAGTTCAGTGAATGAGAAAGGACCTCCAGTGAATTCCCAAAGGTATCATATAGAACAGGGAAGAAACGGCACTAGAATATTTTTTATAACTCTTGCTCTGACTTTTTTTCCTGTGTATCAAATAAAGTTGTCAGCATGTTGTTGGGCTTGTTTTTGTGAGAGTCTAAGAAGGTAGCAAGGGATTTGTAGCAGATGAGTTTATGCTCAGCTTCTGCCTATTACCTCTCTACAGAGGAACCTCTTCTCCTGCCCTTCTTGTCTGAACAGAGGAGATAAACTGAGGTCTAAATATGAACAGAATACTAATGAGCTCCCTTAGACGAGGACAGTGCTAAGTGGGAGAGGGAGAAGAGGCGTATTTGAGAAGTACTTAGGAGCTCAAATGGGCAGCATTTGATAATTCTTTAGTAGGGGCAAGGAAGTAAGGCAGAGGAAGGAGTCTGTAGTTTGGGTGATCAAGTGAATTCTGCCACTTGTTATTTAAATAGGGAATCTTAAAAGATGAACATTCTCATAGGCAAGACAACACATTGACGTTGACTGCTGGATGTCCTTCAGTGCAGATCAGGCAACTGAATACAAGCCTGAAAATTAGGGGAGGTAGAGATGCAGATTTGGAAGTTACTTTAAAAACCTGTGGAAGACAGAATAGAGATTCCTAAAAAAAACTAGGAATAAAACCACCATATGACCCAGCAATCCCACTCCTAGGCATATACCCTGAAGAAACCAAAATTGGAAAAGACATCTGTAACCCATTGTTCATTGCAACACTATTTATAATAGCTAGAACATGGAAGCAACCTAGATGTCCATCAACAGATGAATGGATAAAGAAGTTCTGGTCAATGTGTACACAATGGAATATTAATCAGTCATTAAAAAAAGGAATGCATTTGAGTCAGTTCTGATGAGGTGAATGAACCTAGAACCTGTTATACAGAGTGAAGTGAGTCAGAAAGAGGAAGATAAATGTTGTATTCTAATGCATATAAACAGAATCTAGAAACATTGTACTGAAGAATTTATTTACAGGGCAGCAGTGGAAAAACAGACATAGAGAATAGAGCTGTGGACCTGGGGAGTGGGCAGGAGAGGGTGAGATGTATGGAAAGAGTAACATAGAAATTTACATTACCATATGTAGAATGGATGGCCAATGGGAATTTGCTGTATGGCTCAGGAAACTCGAACAGGGACTCTGTGTCAATCTAGAGGGGTGGAATGGGACAGGAGATGGGAGGGAGATTTTGGAGGGAGGAGATATGTGTATACCTATGGCTGATTCATGTTGAGGTTTGACAGAAAACAACAAAATTCTGTAAAGCAATAAAAAAAAAAAAAAACAGAACACAAAGAATAAGCATTTTTATCCCAAAGTTTGTGGAAAGATATCAAAAGGTTTTGTGATGCCTAAACTTGATATGTTAGGGCCAATTAAGAGTGAAATCTGGGGTGTGCTGGGAGGGTGGTTTAAAAAAAAAGCAGAAAAAAAGAGTGAAACTACAAAGATGACTAAGAAAAAATTCTTGCAGAGGAAGGATGATCATGGGTGTGTGTACGTGAGTGTCTGTGTCCGTGTGTGCATATGTTTAGGCAGAACCTACCTATTAGATGATGGGTTTGATGTAGGGTGTGAGGGAGAAAGTCAAGACGATCCCATGGTTTTTTACTTGGGAAACTTTGAGAAGAATAGAATTGCCATATCCTGAGATAGGGAAGACTCCCCAAGGAGCAGATTTCGTGAGTGAGTGAGCGAATGAGTGAAAGGAATAGAGAATGAAGGTGTTTTAATAGAAAATGCAGCTTTATAACTTTATCACAGTGACTTAACTAATGATAATGCGTTTCTAAGCCTTACTAGGCCATTGTAATGAACAAACTAATTTACATTTAGTAGCTTCTCATTTGCATATTAGCCATGTGTTATAAAGTGGTTGGCCTTGCACGTAGGTTAAATATGTCTTCAGGAAACCCTCTCTACAATATTAATTTGCTTAACAAGCTCTTTCTTCTTAAATATTAGAAATGGAATTTTACATTCAGATAAGGAAGACTGCTCTGTATCTGATGATTTCTTCTTAGTTTAAAAATTTGACATGTATATGCTTGAAAGAAAAATCTTGCAAGTATCGCAGATGCATCCCTTTGAACAAACACAAACCAAGTTGCTTTTATTTGAATTTACAGGTACTTTACAGATTATTCAAATATGCCTTCTGTGTTTCTAGAAGAGTTGATGGGGTAGTTTTAGAGCCACTGTTGGGAATAGTAAGTTTTCTGTCACATTCAGGAAGTTTGCCATACCTACACCAAAGTATGTGTGGTGTTATCAGTGGGAGAAGCTACCTGGGAAAGGAAGTATGTGGGGCCCCTTCATTCACTAGTTCTGACAGAGTCTTGAGTGAGTAGTCATGTCTCTCTCCTTTGCTTCCTGAGCAACCACTTGTTAGCCTAGTTTTTTTTTATCAGGGCCTTACACGTGCACTTCTTTGTCCCAACTCCAGAATTTGAACTTGTACCTCCCTTTTCTGTGAATTTCTGCTCATTCTTCTGATCTCAACTTGGCAATCATCATTGAGGGAAAACTCTGAGCTGCATTTTCTTCCTATAGTTTGCTTCATATTTGTAGTTTGTATCATAGCTGATCTTCATTTAGTTTGTGATGATTTGATGTTCATTCCCTTCCCAAGACTGTAGGCTCCATGAGGGCAGAGTGTATGGTTGTTTTATACACCAGCACATCATCTTTCCATAGCAAATGCTTAGCAAATAGCTGTCGAATAAATAGACGAAGATGGGTGATCTGCCTGCAGTCACATAACCTAACTAGTGACAGAACCAAGATTCTAATTCAAGCTACTGCTTTCTCTGCCTCAAATCTCAGGTTCCTCAATCTGATCCTCTAATTTAGCCATGAGAATTGTATCTCATCGTGTTTGTTCCAGGATTCCCAGGTGGCACTAGTGGTAAAGAATCTGCCTCCAATGCAGGAGACTTAAGAGACATGGTTCGATCCCTGTGCTGGGAAGATCCCCTGGAGGAGGGCATGGCACCCCACTCCAGCATTCTTGCCTAGATAATCCCCTGGACAGAGGAGCCTGGTGGGCTACAGTCCATAGGATTGCAAAGAGTTTGACACAACTAAAGTGGCTTCCAACGCACACGTTTCTTTCAAATAACAAATATAAGTATTCTTTGACTTCTAATACTGATAATAACCTTTTCCCACACTTCATGAGCAGAAATGGAATCATTTTTCTAACAGAAGTTTTATCAGAAACCAAAGATGTAAAAGCTGAGTTCACCTTAGCAAAGGTGCCCCTACCCAGTGCATGTAACCATACAAGGCACTAACTTTTACTATCTCCTGATCACCAGCGCCGCCACCATCCACGAACTCTTCATGCTGTGAAATTTCATGCAACTTTACCTTTATATTCCCCTGAAATTCTTCTCCTGCCCACATGTCCTGTCCTATTCTTCTCCCTGGCCCCATGAATCCATCCTTAAAAATCAGTATCAAATACCATCTGTGTTCCACATCATTGTTTCTAACAGTGAAGAAAGTAGAAACAAGCTAAATACCCACTGAGAAGACTTGGTAGATAGATTAGGGTATGTTACACTCTTTTAAGGATTTTAGAATAAGAGTATGTCATATCTTTTTAATGAATTCTTTCAATGAATATAGGCTGCTTCCCAGGTGGCCCAGATGGTAAAGTGTCTGCCTGCAATGCAGGAGACCCAGATTGGATCCCTGGGTCAGGAAGATCGCCTGGAGAAGGAAATGGCAACCAACTCCGGTACTCTTGCCTGGAAAATTCCATGGATGGAGGAGCCTGGTAGGCTACAGTCCGGGTTGTAAAGAGTTGGACAGACTGAGCGACTTGCACTTTTCACTTTTAATGAGTATGCTATACTAAGAGAGAAATCTTATTTCCATTGCTGAGTGATTTTTCTCCATAATCATGAGTGTCTGAATACCAGTGCACACTAAATTACTTCAGTCATGTCTGATTCTTTGTGGCCCGCCAGGCTCCTCCTGGATTCTCCAGGCAAGAACACTGGAATGGGCTGCCATACCCTCCTCCAAAGGATTTTCCCAACCCAGGGATCAAACCCACATCTCTTGTCTCTTGCATTGGCAGGTGGGTTCTTTACCACTAGCACTACCTGGGAAGTCCTTAATGCCAGTTCCTGCTGAAAGGTCTAATTTTTTTTTTTTTTTCAGGCTTTCCTCTTTTGCAAAAGGATGAAATATGATGCATCCTTTTTCCCCAACTGTTTCCCAGGGAGCTCTTAATTTCTTGATTAAAAACCTTAATTTTGTTCTTTTTTCTTGCACGGTAGGTGTTAGTCTTTAGCATTTATGTTGAAGATTTATAACAGTAATGAAATTTTCCAAACTAAATAGCAACAACCCTATGGGTAAACAGATGAGTTCAGTTTAATTTTTTCCTCTAATAAAATTCTTTCTGTGCACAACTTTCAGTCTTCTCACAGTGGATTCTCAATGTACATTTGTGACTCCGAGCTGAAGTTTAACCATATGCTGTTGTGAATTTCCTTGTGCTCTGTTAATATATTTTACTTTTTGCCAGAGTCGAAATCCCTCCAGCATTTGCGTCTATGCTCTTTTCACAAATATTTATGTCTCCTCAGATGCCTCTTGAGAATAAGCCAGATTAGGAGATTCTCTAAGGCTTACTGTTGTTGTTCTTCAACTGAAGAATTTACAAAGCAGAATTTACCCCCACAAATTAAAGAACAAAAAATGTTAATTTTCTTTCACTTTGGTGTTGATTACCTTACCCTTATACATAATGTATCTTATTTTCACCCTTGATGTAGTTTTTTTCTACTAAGACAGTACTGTCATCTGGAAGTTTGTACATTACCACTAAAATATTATGGCTCTTCTTTTGGTAACATGCTGTAAAATAATATCTAACATTCCTGTAGTGTTTTATACATTGGCCAAATGTTTGTACACCTACTTTATTATTCCTCATAATATCTAATGAGGAAAACAAAGGTTCTTTTAGTGTTTATTTACTTTTTTTTCATTTAGGAAACTGATTTGGCAGTGTTGGATGATTTTTCCTAAGTCATATAGGTAGAAAATGCTACAGTAAAAATTAAAATTTGGATCTTCCTACTATAAATCTAGAATTGTTCCCACTGGCCATTTGGGAGACATACACACACATACATACACATGCTTATACTGTTTCAGTATATTTGTCTAAAACATTTCCTCCTTTTTGAGGAATAAGTTTATCAGCACCTTTAAAATCTGAGGTCTTTGTGTTATTCAGCGGGAATGATCTATCTGAACAAAATATAACTATGTAGATCAGATAGCTTGGAGAAACCCGCATTGTAATGCTTTTTAACTGAGATAATATATGTGGTGATAATTCTATATTTTGCTTATCTGGAACACTATTTTTTCCCATTAACAAACACTAGCAAGAATGGCTACAGTTAAGATGATTTTTCCACTTCTAGCACCTAATAATCACAGAAGTAAGTGTTACAAAGTTTGTGAAACTTTCTTCCAGAAAATAAGTATGGTGCTACCAGCACATCCTTGATGCTTCTAATTGATTAAAAATTATTTTATTACTTTAATTGCCTTGCAATTCATGTTTTATAATCTTAGTTTTCCTTATACTTTGGTAGATAGCTGAAAATAATATTAACTATGCTTTTAATCATTCTCCACTCAGAACTTCATAAATGAAAAATATATTTATTAATCAAATAAATTAAAATAACAGGTATTTAGCATGATTGCTTGTGACATGAGTTTGCATTCAAAGATTAAAAACCTCAGTAGAAATTGGTGTGGTTAATCTTGGACACTTGAGAAGGCAATGGCACCCCACTCCAGTATTCTTGCCTGGGAAATCCCACGTCCGGAGGAGCCTGGTAGGCTGCAGTCCATGGGGTCGCAGAGAGTCGGACTCGACTGAGCGACATCACTTTCACTTTTCACTTTCATGCATTGGAGCAGGAAATGGCAACCCACTCCAGTATTGTTGCCTAGAGAATCCCAGGGATGGGAGCCTGGTGGGCTGCTGTCTATGGGGTCGCACAGAGTCGGACACGACTGACGTGACTTAGCAATCTTGGACATGAGTGTTTTGTTTTTAAATATCTAAGCATTATAATCTTAATCCTATTATTTGTAAGCAGTGAACCAATTATAAAGATACAAATTAATTTCATGTTTCTTCAAGTAGTTATTGATTTATTTTCACTCTTAGAATGCATGAAGCAAGAAATAAAGACTAAATTAAGAATAGCTTCATTGACCCCAGATACTTTTTATAGTGTTTCAGAAAAATCATAGAAAATTCATGTTGGTACAGATAGATTCTCTGTATCTCTCAATACCTCTGTCTGTCATTCTCTCTGTCTTCCAGTTAGCCTTATGCCCTTAAGGATGCAGGATATTGTCAATGCAATCTCTCCAAATATTTGTGACAAACATTGTGAATCACTGCCAGTGTTTACCATGATGAAACAATCACTCTATTACCATCACAGTAAGTTGGAAGAATAGAGTAGAAAGAGAAATGGAAATAGTGTGGAAAGAATTGGGTTTGGACTCAGCAATACTGATCACTGGCTATGTTACTTTGAACAACTTAATCCTTCAGGATCTGGGATCATATAAGTGTATGTGCTTTGAAAAAATTTTAAATAGCAAAAAAAAAAAAGTAAGATACCTGTAGTATAAATAATGGAAGACAGGCTTTCACACCCATTAAGACACTAAGGGTTAAAAAAGATCTAGGGGCTTTGTATACAATGCCTATCAAAAAATAATTGCACTGAGAATGAAAATGATTCGTCGTGTTTAAGGTTAACAGTGGGGTAATGTGGTTTTCACTAGGGAAACTGCGTGTGGAAAGCAGTAAGAAATTGAGATGATAAGGATAGTTCAAGTACTGCAGGTAACAGCAGTGCATATGTGACTCGCTTACACAGCGACATTAGAGTGCAGATACTCCTGTAAATGAGTTTGTACCCACATGAGAAAAAGCAGGATTTTGGATAGACAACAATATAAGTAGACACATAAATCCTTCATCCATCCTGGGAAAATCAATCCTGGCAGCATGAAAAGTATGCCACTTTTTACTCTTTCTGTTAGTGAAGAAAGGAACAAAATGTATTTGGTCACTAGTCTAATTTGCTGTTCAATGATGAAGAGAGAGAATAGATGAAGACAAGCAAATTCATTTCTTCTCTTTTTATGGGGATGAAATTAGACTTTGTTTTGGCAAGAAATATTATTCCCCTGCTTACAGCATGATATCAGACTGAAACATAAGAGAAGGGTTGTGTCAAAATGAAAATCGGTCCGTGTTCATTATAGGAAAAGGACCATATACTGCCAATAAATCAACCGTGGGTTGTGTAGTGGTTCTCAGTGGTAAGCTAAACAAAGTGGAGTGCTGCCGAAAGTGGATAACGTTCTAGGAGGACGTCAGCGCGTTTCATTAGCTGTCTGTGTGCTTGTACTTGTTTATATTGCTTATCTGTATATTTGCCATTTCTTCACTTCCTTTGAGTTTGAAAACATTTTGAGAGCAAAATCCATTTTCCTTTTAACTCCCCCCTGTTACTTTGAATGGTCTTCTGCACAACATGCAGGCTCCGTAATTGTTGTTAACTAACTCCTCTTTGGAAGGAATGATGCTAAAGCTGAAACTCCAGTACTTTGGCCACCTGATGAGAAGAGTTGACTCGTTGGAAAAGACTCTGATGCTGGGAGGGATTGGGGGCAGGAGGAAAAGGGGACGACAGAGGATGAGATGGCTGGATGGCATCACGGACTTGTTGGACGTGAGTTTGAGTGAACTCTGGGAGTTGGTGATGGACAGGGAGGCCTGGCGTGCTGCAATTCATGGGGTCGCAAAGAGTCGGACATGACTGAGCGACTGAACTGAACTGAACTCCTCTTTAATATGTCATCTTCAAATTTCAGTGACTTTTATAATCACAAAGATTTGGTCAGTAGAAAAGAACACAGAAGTTCTGTCTTCTGGTAGAGGATAGGATCCTGTTTTTCTTCTGAAATCCTGTTGTACTTTTAAGGGGGAGATGAGAACCACTCTTCTTAAGGCAAGGGGTAAAACAGCTTCAGATTGGAGTTGAATATTCCAAGTGGTGAGTCCCCTAGAGAAGCAGGATTCTCTTCAGCATGGAGTCCACTAGCAGCCCTGCTTTCCGATCAGTGAGCCTCTGTGCTATTTACCAAGCAGATCCTGCAGTGGAATCAAGACCCTCCAGGTGAAATATGATGGTTTGAGGTTGGTAGCTTTCTTTGGCTGTTTGCAGTGACAGACATAAATCCTCCCTCAGATCAGATCAGATCAGTGGCTCAGTCGTGTCCGACTCTTTGCGACCCCATGAATCGTAGCACGCGAGGCCTCCCTGTCCATCACCAACTCCTGGAGTTCACTGAGACTCACGTCCATTGAGTCAGTGATGCCATCCAGCCATCTCATCCTCTGTCGTCCCCTTCTCCTCTTGCCCCCAGTCCCTCCCAGTATCAGAGTCTTTTCCAATGAGTCAACTCTTCGCATGAGGTGGCCAAAGTACTGGAGTTTCAGCTTTAGCATCATTCCTTCCAAAGAAATCCCAGGGCTGATCTCCTTCAGAATGGACTAGAATTCATTCTAGGAATCAGCGAACTGAAATGGACTGGTATGGGTGAATTTAACTCAGATGACCATTATATCTACTACTGCGGGCAGGAATCCGTCAGAATAAATGAAGTGGCCATCATGGTCAACAAAAGAGTCCAAAATGCAGTACTTGGATGCAATCTCAAAACCAACAGAATGATCGCTGTTCATTTCCAAGGCAAACTATTCAATATCACAGTAATCCAAGTCTATGCCCCAACCAGTAACGCTGAAGAAGCTGAAGTTGAATGGTTCTATGAAGACCTACAAGACCTTTTAGAACTAACACCCAAAAAAGATGTCCTTTTCATTATAGGGGACTGGGATGCAAAAGTAGGATGTCAAGAAACACCTGGAGTAACAGGCAAATTTGGCCTTGGAATACGGAATGAAGCAGGGCAAAGACTAATAGAGTTTTGCCAAGAGAATGCACTGGTCATAACAAACACCCTCTTCCAACAACACAAGAGAAGACTCTATACATGGACATCACCAGATGGTCAACACTGAAATCAGATTGATTATATTCTTTGCAGCCAAAGATGGAGAAGCTCTATACAGTCAGCAAAAACAAGACCAGGAGCTGACTGTGGCTCAGACCATGAACTCCTTATTGCCAAATTCAGACTTAAATTGAAGAAAGTAGGGAAAACCACTAGAACATTCAGGTATGACCTAAATCATATCCCTTATGATTATACAGTGGAAGTGAGAAATAGATTTAAGGGCCTACATCTGATAGAGTGCCTGATGAACTATGGACTGAGGTTCATGACATTGTACAGGAGACAGGGATCAAGACCATCCCCATGGAAAAGAAATGCAAAAAAGTAAAATGGCTGTCTGGGGAGGCCTTACAAATAGCTGTGAAAAGAAGAGAAGCAAAAAGCAAAGGAGAAAAGGAAAGATATAAACATCTGAATGCAGAGTTCCAAAGAATAGCAAGAAGAGATAAGAAAGCCTTCTTGGAGTAAGCGTCTTTTAATTTCATGGCTGCAGTCACCATCTGTAGTAATTTTGGAGCCCAGAAAAATAAAGTCTAATACTGTTAACACTGTTTCCCCATCTATTTCCCACAAAGTGATAGGACCGGATGCCATGATCTTCATTTTCTGAATGTTGAGCTTTAAGCCAACTTTTTCACTCTGCACTTTCACTTTCATCAAGAGGCTTTTGAGTTCCTCTTCATTTTCTGCCATAAGAGTGGTGTCATCTGCATATCTGAGGTTATTGATATTTCTCCCGGCAATCTTGATTCCAGCTTGTGTTTCTTCCAGTCGAGCATTTCTCATGATGTACTCTGCATGTAAGTTAAATAAACAGGGTGACAATATACAGCCTTGACGAACTCCTTTTCCTATTTGGAACCAGTCTGTTGTTCCATGTCCAGTTCTAACTGTTGCTTCCTGACCTGCACACAGATTTCTCAAGAGGCAGATCAGGTGGTCTGGTATGCCCATCTCTTTCAGAATTTTCCGCAGTTTATTGTGATCCACATAGTCAAAGGCTTTGGCATAGTCAATAAAGCAGAAATAGATGTTTTTCTGGAACTCTCTTGCTTTTTCCATAATCCAGCAGATGTTGGCAATTTGATCTCTGGTTCCTCTGCCTTTTCTAAAACCAGCTTGAACATCAGGAAGTTCACGGTTCACATATTGCTGAAGCCTGGCTTGGAGAATTTTGAGCATTACTTTAGTAGCGTGTGAGATGAGTGCAATTGTGCAGTAGTTTGAGCATTCTTTGACATTGCCTTTCTTTGGGATTGGAATGAAAACTGACCTTGTCCAGTCCTGTGGCCACTGCTGAGTGTTCCAAATTTGCTGGCATATTGAGTGCAGCACTTTCACAGCATCATCTTTCAGGATTTTCAATAGCTCAACTGGAATTCCATCTCCTCCACTAGCTTTGTTCGTAGTGATGCTTTCTAAGGCCCCCTTGACTTCACATTCCAGGATGTCTGGCTCTAGGTCAGTGATCACACCATCGTGATTATCTGGGTCATGAAGATCATTTTTGTATAGTTCTTCTGTGTATTCTTGCCATCTCTTCTAAATATCTTCTGCTTCTGTTAAGTCCATACCATTTCTGTCCTTTATCGAGCCCATCTTTGCATGAAATGTTCCTTTGGTATCTCTGATTTTCTTGAAGAGATCCCTAGTCTTTCCCATTCTGTTGTTTTCCTCTATTTCTTTGCATTGATTGCTGTTCGCTGACAGAATGTGGTCCACTGGAGAAGGGAATGGCAAACCACTTCAGTATTCTTGCCTTGAGAACCCCATGAACAGAATGAAAAGCAAAATGATAGGATACTGAAAGAGAAACTCCCCAGGTCAGTAGGTGCCCAATATGCTACTGGAGATCAGTGGAGAAATAACTCCAGAAAGAATGAAGGCATGGAGCCAAAGCAAAAAGAATAGCCAGCTGTGGATGTGACTGGTGATAGAAGCAAGGTCCGATGCTGTAAAGAGCAAATTGCATAGGAACCTGGAATGTCAGGTCCATGAATCAAGGCAAATTGGAAGTGGTCAAACAAGAGATGGCAAGAGTGAATGTCGACAAGTCCTCCCTAGAGAATATTATTTTTAGCTACTGAAGTACATGGAAAATTAAGGCTAGTAACATGAGCTACAAGGCTTCTAGAGCAATCTGATAATAAAATTAAGAGATGTGTTCATCAGTTATTAGAAACATCTTAAGACATGATTTTGGTGCCATGCTTATTTTGTGATAAAAATTCCAAAGGCTACTTTAGAACTTCAAGTTAGGTGTTAGCAAGTAGTGATTATCTTGGGGGGAAAAAAAAAATTACTAAAAGGTTATCCTCACACCCCTCCTTGATAGTGTTTGTTAATGAAATTGTTGTTATTTTTTCCTGTGGTGCCATCAAAACTAATCTAATTCATGTTTTCTATCCCTGTTCACAAAAATCACCCCGGAAGACCTAGTTCTCATAAGTCATACCTCTTCCCCAGAATCTAATCCCCTTAAGATTCTGTATTTCTCTCCTCTGCCTGCATTGCCCATCATTTACTGCCCAACTCTTGAAATGTTTTATTAACTGTGTTCTGTCAAGACAGCCCTCTTAACCAGTTGCTCTTCTCTGCCTCCATGACCTCATTTCACACAGCCTACCTGCCTTCCATCTGTAGTTCTGGCACCAGCTTCCCAAAGCTTCAGTCACAACTAGGATCTCCAGTCCATGGAGATCGTGAGTGTTTCAGTGTTCTTGATCATCAAACCTCACTTTACTCTTTATTGAGATTACCTTTCAAGGTCAGTCATGATCACTTCCTTGGATGCAACCTCAGCTGCTTTGCTTCTTTTTGTTCCATCATGTCTTTGGGGCCCAATCAACACCTGGTTGAATCCATCTCTGCTGGTTCCTGTCTGCATGTTGAAGCAAAAGGTAGCTCTAGAAAACAACATACCTTAAGCCCAGTATCATCACTTCAAGGCAAACCTACTACAATTTTCTAGTCTGTCTGATGTTTTTATGGATGACTGTTCACACTTAACTGTCTCACCTAAAATATTCACAGCCCTTCTTCCATCGCGCACTCAAATGATGGCCTTGCTTCCTCTTTCACTGAGAACATAGAAGTAATCAGAGGGAACTTCCACAGTATCCCATCAGCAAATTTAACCATCTGTTAGCATCTGTGCCTTTAATGCTACCTTTCCTCCTATTGTTATGGATAAACTGTCCATACTTCTAGCTAGACCCAAACCCTTCATTTCTTCGCTAAATGATTTTATTCTTGACTAAGGATGTTACCCCTCCCTCTTTCTCTCTCTCTCCTCCCTCCCTCTTTTTTTTCTGTTTCTGTATCACTGACTCTCATATTAACTGCTTTTTTCCCTCTACCAGATTTTTTTCATCAGCATTTCAACATAATATTATGCCTCCAAAAACTCAGAAACAAAAAGACTCCCCCAAGTGATTCCTAAATTTGTATTTCAGGCTAGTATCTCTTCTTTGGATTCCAGATTAATCTATTTAGTGCCCAATTAGTATCTTCACTTGCAGGGGTCCCTTCAAGCAACTAGTCTATAACTGAGTTCCTGATCTTCCCACACTTTCTCACATTGTCCTTCTCCCTGCAATAAATCATTTCATTCTCCTAGCTGCATAAGCCAACTTCCTCTGCAACTGTCCTCGTCAAAGACGTCAATATCACTACTGACCTATAATACTACAGTTGACTCCTTTATTCATCTACTTCAACACAGCATTTGAAGCATAAGTCAGATCATGTGACTCCTTGAGAAGCTTACTCCTTCAACTCCTTCCAGTTCTTCACTCAGATAACATCTTCTCTTAAGACCTTTCCTAATCTCCCTATTTAATATTGACAAACTTTTGTTGTAGCAGACCAGACAGAAAATATTTTAGGCTTTGCAGTTATAATGTGTCTGTTGCAACTGCTCAGCTCTTTGCATGCCCTTGTAGCATGCAAGCAGCCATAGATAATACATGATTGAATGTGGCTATGTTCCAAAGACATTTTATTTATGGGCATTGAAATTTGAATTTTATGTAGTTTTCATGTATCTTGATGTATTCCTCATTCTTTTGAGAGTTTTCAACCATTTAAAAATATAAGCCATCAGGCTCCTCTGTCCATAGGATTTTCCAGGCAAGATTACTGGAGTGGGTTGCCATTTCCTCCTCCAGGGGATCTTCCTGACCCAGGGATTGAATCTGTGTCTCTGCGTCTCTTACACTACAGGCGGATTCTTTGCCTCTGAGCCACCAATGAAGCCCATATCACAATACAATATGCTATATATTTTACTTATTTTTTTCATGTGTATCTTTCGAGTAGAATTTAAGCTCCATAAGGCTTGGGGTTTTGAACTGTTTTGTGTACTACTGAATCTAAGACTACTAACATAGGTGCTCAATAATTAGATGAACGAAAATGTGAATAAATTTTATTAGAAAAGAAAGTAAAAAAATTTGGCTATAATGGATGAGATCACTGCTGAACACAAATATATTTCTTTAGTTGACCAAAAAAGCTTATTCAGTTTTTTCTATAACATCTTACAAAAAACCCAGATGAACTTTTTGGCCAACCCATATTTTAGAAATTCTAGTCATAGAACTACAGAAGACATGTGTTAACCATTTTCAGCCTACAAAATGTTCCTTTAGTGACTTTCTTCTTGAAATTTGTATTATTTCATTGTTATAGATTTTTTCATCTTCCCTAAATCCCATTTATTTAGTAAGAAACACACCACATTGATCTACCTGTTTTGGGGATGGTCTTGCTTCCTGTCCTACTGTGGCTTGTAAAAAATTACACGATCTAAAAGTTGAGAGTTATGTCTTATCTGGGGAACATTCTGAGGATTTCAAGCCCAAAACACAGCATCTCAGATAATGCTGAGAAACTATTCCCAGAGAGGCCAGGGCTGGTAGCCAGGATATATTTGAGTTTTTGCAACAAAAGACCGATAGTCTGAACATCAAAACATTACTGTTAATAAAACAAAACCGGATACTTCAAGTTAAGGAAGTTAGCACTTTTCTGTGCATAGAACTCCCCTGGTGGTTCAGACAATAAAGAGTCTGCCTACAATGCAGGAGACCCAGGTTCGATCCCTGGGTCCGGAAGATCCTCTGGAGAAGGCAATGGCAACCCACTCCAGTACTCTTGCCTGGAAAATCCCATGGACGGAGGAGCCTGGTAGGCTACAGTCCATGGGGTCGCAAAGAGCTGGACACGACTGAGTGACTTCACTTTCTTTTCATGCATAGGAAGGGACTTCCCTAGTGGCTCAATGGTAAAGAATCCACCTACCAATACAGGAGAAGCAAGAGATGTGAATTTGATCCCTGGGTCAGGAAGATCCCTTGGAGTAGGAAATGACAACCCACTCCAGTATTCTTGTGTGGAGAATTCCATGGACAGAGGAGCCCGGTGGGCTGTAGGCCATGGGGTCACAAAGAGTCAGATGCAACTGAGCACGCTCGCATGATGTATAGAAAGATTCAAGAGTCACAGCTGACTGAAATCATTTCTTTGATATACACTTTAGCTAACTAGGGCCAGTATCCTGTGTTTTCTCATCCTGAGTTGTCTCAGGGTGCATTGTCAGGGGTGGCTGAAGCAGCTGACTTCAAGATGGGCTTGGCAGTAGGCAGTTTCTTTGTCTGCATCCTGATTTTCCTTGTGCAGACAGCTGTAATGTGATGGCTTGATGACTGCAACATCCTTTATTTACTGATATGGCAGACAATATTTTAGTTCACAGGTTCTTCAAGTTCTGGAGCTAAATGGACTTGTTGATTCACCACTGCCCTCTTGCTTCTCTGCTGAAGGCTGCCCTCTCATATGATCACTTACAGTGGTCATGTTCACTTAGCATCCAGGACTTAATTTTCTAAGAATATTGCCTTTATAATTACTGCTCAATTTCTTCTTCTCTTGGATGAGCCAAAGAATTTCACAAAGTTCTTAAACTTCTATCTTTGACAGAGGTAAATGAAAGTGTTAAATTACAAGCATTGGAGCATAGCTTAATTTCTGTAAGCCATTTCAAGATATTGAAATTGGATTTAGTTATTATATATAATGGATATTAAACATTTATGAGACAAATGACCTGTAGTTTAATTAGATACTTAGTGAAGTATTCATAAGATACTTTGTTTTCAGAATAGTCAATATGTAATAGAAGTTAAAGGATCTTCCTTCTAGTTTCTTAGGTGAAAGAATTGAGGTGTCCCTCCCTTGTACTTCTAGAGAAGCTCTTTTTGTTTTGCTTGTTCAGATACAAATCATGTAGAGGTGAAATGTAGCCAAGTTTTTTCTGTGGTCTGGTATCAAATCACTATTCAAGGTTGTTGCATTGTCAATACAAAGTTATGTTTTTTTGAGTAGGTGAAACATATTACTTTGTGATTTCTATAAACGTATTTGACATGCATCACATAATCATTATGGTTCCCTAAAAGGGCATTGAAGATGAGTCTAAAAGAAATCAAAGTTGGCATGTGAGAATTAATCATTGGAATAATTCATTTTGTTCTACATTCCTTTTCAAGTCCTATTTTGGTTGTTATTTGCGAGTATGGGTGAATAACTATTCAGTAAATATATTTGAAATTCCCAGTTGCTTGGACTCTTGGTCTATGTAGTTACTTCATTGATTGCTATTACTTGCCTGCTTGCTTGTTTTATATTAATAGGGTAGACCAAAGAAGGAAGGTAAGAAAGTGTATAGCATTGTCAAAAATATAGCTACTCAGAGAAGAGATAAGAATAGGTCAGTTCAGTTCAGCCGCTCAGTCGTGTCCAACTCTTTGCGACCCCATGAATTGCAGCACGCCAGGCCTCCCTGTCCATCACCAACTCCCGGAGTTCACTCAGACTCATGTCCATAGAGTCGGTGATGCCATCCAGCCATCTCATCCTCTGTCGTCCCCTTTTCCTCTTGCCCCCAATCCCTCCCAGCATCAGGGTCTTTTCCAATGAGTCAACTCTTCGCATGAGGTGGCCAAAGTACTGGAGTTTCATCTTTAGCATCAGTCCTTACAAAGAACACCCAGGCCTGATCTTCTTTAGAATGGACTGGTTGGATCTCCTTGCAGTCCAAGGGACTCTCAAGAGTCTTCTCCAACACCACAGTTCAAAAGCATCAATTGTTCGGCGCTCAGCTTTCTTCACAGTCCAACTCTCACAGCCATACATGACTACTGGAAAAACCATAGCCTTGACTAGACGGACCTTTGTTGGCAAAGTAATATCTCTGCTTTTGAATATGCTATCTAGGTTGGTCATAACTTTCCTTCCAAGGAGTAAGCGTCTTTTAATTCCATGGCTGCAGTCACCATCTGCTGTGATTTTGGAGCCCCCAAAAATAAAGTTTGACACTGTTTCCACTGTTTCCCCATCTATTTCCTATGAAGTGATGGAACCAGATGCCATGATCTTCGTTTTCTGAATGTTGAGCTTTAAGCCAACTTTTTCACTCTCCTCTTTCACTTTCATCAAGAGGCTTTTGAGTTCCTCTTCACTTTCTGCCATAGGGGTGGTGTCATCTGCATATCTGAGGTTATTGATATTTCTGCCGACAATCTTGATTCCAGCTTGTGCTTCTTCCAGCCCAGCGTTTCTCATGATGTACTCTGCACAGAAGTTAAATAAGCAGGGTGACAATATATAGCCTTGACTTACTCCTTTTCCTATTTGGAACCAGTCTGCAATACCAAATCTGTTTTATTTACAATTTTGAAAGTACTATGCAGAAAAATGTCATCAAGCCAATCTTTAATGTCTTCCTCTAATATGCTGACTCTACAGACTTTACGTTAGAAGGAGCAGTCTGAATGTGACAACATTCAGATGTGAACATTTCAGAAATAAAGACCAAGTGTGCAATTGAATGTGAACATTTCAGAAATCTTGAGGGTTTCTGAATCATTTCAGAGATCTTGAGCGTGAATGTGAGACTATGTGAGTTGCAAAAGTTCTGCCATTTAGCCTCCCTTGATTTGCCATGAGTGTTGATACACAAAAGCCATGTTTATTTTTACGTTTTCAGCAGGTGTGACATTTTGGCAAGTGTAATGGCTTGGAGTACAGCATGGCTTCACCTTGATCAGTGTGTCCTGATGGAATATTTTCTGAAAGTGTGTGTGCAGACCTTGCATCATTATTTTTCCAAGCATGTATCAACAGAGTCTTGGTCCTAGAAAAGTGCAAATAGAATGCCATGCAGCAGACAGTATGTTTACATTTTCTTTTTAGTCCCTTGAAAGATTTATAGTTTCTGGAGGAATTACTTTGCTCCTGCTTGTTACATTTGACCTGATCATCCTAACTCAGAGCATTTGGAAAACTCTCCACTTGCTGTGTGCATGAAGTTTCTGGTGCATTCTCCCAGGGATCTGTGTTTCTTCCTCTTCATCCTGTGGGTGGACAGTTGCTGCCTTCTGATGTCGTGTTGAAATATGATTGCTCTGAATGGCACTGGCACCTTGGCATTAATCCTGCTTATTCACACCTGGATCCCCATCTGCTTTATAAGAGGGGAAAAAGCGTGTTATCCGTCTTTAGAGAATGGATGTCTAACCCAAATTTCACATTAATCCACTGTTTTAATGTCTCTGACATGCTCATTTCCATTAAAAAAATGAACATTTTCAATTAGTCCCATATAGGAACAAATCTATCATTTCCACAACATGCAAACTAGTGTCTCTCAGTTGACCTCCATCAGATCAAAGTTATTCATTGGCAGACATAGAAGTCAATTAGAAAAGTAATGTATTTTAGTTAAAAGTAATATCCTAAATTTGATTATCATGGCATCTGTCAAGCCTTTATTCAAGTATAACTTTGATTCTGTCAGTGTGGTCATACCTCTTGCTATATTGTACTTATTTTAATCAGATCAATTAACAAGCAAAAAAAAAAGAAAAAGCCAGCCCTCCTCCTCCCTCTGGGAAAAATAAGAATTAGCTCTCTGTTTCCATCTTCCATGGCAGCTGAGTTCTTAAGTAGTATAAGTCCAAATCTCAGCTTCCAGCATATCTCTGAAAATACGTTTTAATAACAACATGATTATTCCAGTCACATGTTTCAACTCCTTGGAATGAGCAGTCATTGTATTAGATATATTCATACTCATGCATCACACATACACATTTGGATGGCCTGTACAGCTGGAAATCCTTCTGTGTAATGTGACTATGATTGAGAAAGCAGGCACATGTTCCTACCTCCCCTTCATGCTAAAAAGAAACGAGTCAAATGTAGAGTGAATTATATCACTTAAATCATATTTGGACTAGAAACAGACAAGAAATTTGGTTCAAAGAAAAGGAGAAGAAGATGCTGTGGACTTTTGTAGCAGCTCTCGAGATTAGTAAGAGAAGGCAGCTCTTGGTGTTTGAGATATATAATGTTTGCTTAGTGTACAGATCTTTTTCTGAACTTCTTTCCTTCAGTGTTTTTAACCTTCAATACGTTCTTCTTATTTCCATTGTTCTAATCTACATGTACTTTAAGCCGTCATATATTTTCTCACACAGACAGAACTTTTATTTGGTAGTTTCTTTGAAATGATGAGTTATGTGGGGCTTCCCCCATGGCTCAGTGGTAAAGGATCCTCCTGCAATGCAGGAGCCACAGGAGACGTAGGTTTGATTCCTGGGACAAGAAAATACCCTGGAGGAGGGCATGGCAACCCACGCCAGGATACTTGCTTGGAGAGTCCCATGGACAAAGAAGCCTGGCAGGCTACAGTCCATAGAGTCGCACAGAGTTCAACAGAACTGAAGCAACTCAGCAAGTAGGCACACATGATGAGCTACGTGCTTGCTGCGAATCAAGATAAACAGTGTGCTGATTGCATTTGAAAAGCTGTGAGTGAGAGATGGGGGAGAAACGGGTTATTATGGGATTATATGAAATGTGTGTGAAACTTTTGAGAACTGCAAAGCATTATAGAATTTAAAGAATCATTCCATTTAAAAAGTAAAAAAAAAAAAAAAAAAAAAAGTAAAATTTAGGAAAAAAGCAGTGAGGGAGACCTAGGTAGCCTGGGAACAAGATTTTCCATTTGGATCATGTGAGAGACTTCCTGTGAAATTAAGGGCATCAGGAAAACCTGTCTTTGAAATAGAATCATCCTTGAAGAATAATTTCTGAGGTCTTAGCACTTTAGTAGATGCACTTTAAAATCTATTAGAAATCACCACTACCTTTGAAGTAATTCTGTTACAGTCACTGTTTGTTATCCCCCAAACCACAGCTGTTGGCATTTTGATTGCCATAGAAATGAATAGCACCCCACATTGTGGCAATCACACCCATCATAAAAGTTAAATGAACAGTCTTGTAATGCCCGCTGTGATGGGACAGATGTAAGAGAGAAGGATTGAGCACACAGGATAAAATATCTCACTGGCAAATTGAAACTACTCCCTCAGTACAGCGTGGTGTCTTGCTTGTCACCTATATCTGTTTTGTTTTATTCAAAGCTGTTTCTAAAACACAAATACTGTGTTGAAACTGAGAATCAGGATAAATCATTTCTATTATCTGTCAGAATTTGCCTTGCCATTGCTAGACTCCCTGTGTTGTTTTCCCTAGCTGGTTGTACACTTTGGTAAATCTTTTTTCAGAGATGCTTTATTCAAAATATATCTGTAACCAAAATATAACTTTCAAAGAACTATTATGTCTGAGTTGGGAGCATTGCACTGGTTGTAGGGTTTTTGGTTCCTAAAATTTTGTGAAAGATAGTGTAATTGTATTAATATTTCATTTTTAATAACAGTTTTCTTTCCACTTTGGTTTAATCTCAGAAGGTTTAACATCGTGACTGTCTGTACTGATATCTGAATCTCCAGTCTAATTGAACTGTATAACCCAGCTCTATACAGGCTTCTCTCCAGTGCTGTCTCTGCTCTCTGCAGTTTGCTTTAAAAAGTAACAAACTGCTTTTGATATGACACATTCATTTCAAAGGTTTATATATCATTCTCATTTTGGAAGCATAAAGAACTTGAAGCAACCTGATCAACTATCTTGTCTAAGAGCCTCACACCCATGAGGAGGGAATCTCCTTTCACCCCATAGCTCTGTCTTCATATCTCTGTTAGAAGTGTCTGATTCTCCTTTGGCATAGAAGAATATGTAGTCAAGCCCTGGATTGCAACTCCTTGAGAGCAGTGAAGCCTTCTTCTGTTCAGTCCCTTATAGTTCTCAAAATGATGCATGGATATCAGTTTCGTCTACCTCATAAATTTCAGGAGCATAAATGATATGTAATAGAATGTACACCTCCTAATAGTTTGCAACAAATGCCAAGTGTGCAATTAAAGTTATCTCAGGCCACATGCAGACTGAAACTATATATTGTTCTTTTTCATCACTTTGAGTATCTGGCAGCAACCTTGACATATAGTAAGTGTTTAATAAATGTTTGTTAAACTACTCCGAGATTAGACTAGAATTTACCTCTCCTAGGTCACCTCTTTTTGCTAAACCATACAAATTTTCTTCTTTCAGAAAGCATTCTTCGAGAGCTTCTTTCACATGCCAGAGCTTGGCAGTAGCACTATAAAAACAGTTAAAGTAAATTCACTCTCTTACCCTCCAGCATAGAAGGTAGACACAATAAGTTGATGTCCTTCATTGTGGTAAGTATTGCAATTAATGTATGTAGACAGTACTATGGAAACAGAGGAGTAATATATGAATATGGTCATTTTTTAAATGATCAGAAGTTTGTCTGAAATAGAGTAGAAGAAGAGCTTTGTCAGAAGAGGAGTTTGATGAGAAATGGATGGTCCAAATAGCACCTGGCAGAAAGACTTGCAAAATTTAAAAAAGATTTGCAAACTTGCAAAAAAGATTTGCAAACTCTCGATTTGCAAAATTTAAAAACTAGACAGTACCAACTATTATTAAGGATATGAAATAAAGGCTCTTGATGCTAAAGCATTTTGCTACAACCACACAGAAGAGTAATTTGGTGACATCTGGCAAAGTTGAAGATCCCCCATGTCCAGCAATTCCACTCTTAGAAACTCTCCCATAAGTTCATGTAGAGATAGTCACAAGAATATTGATGGCAGCCTCTTTTTTTAAGATGAGAGTTTTTTTTTTTAATTGAAGTATAGCTGATTTACAGTGATATATAACCCTTGCTCTACAGCAAAGTGATTCAGTTATTCATATATATACACATTCTTTTTATATTCTTTTTTATTATGGTTTATCACAGGATATCAAATATAATTCCCTGTGCTGTGTGGTAGGAACCTGTTGTTTATCCATTCTATATGTAATAGTTTGCATCCGCTAACCCAAATCCCCCAATCCATTGCTTCCTTACCCCTCGCCCTTCTTGGCAACCATAAGTCTGTTTTTTTTTATGTCTGTGGGTCTGTTTCTGTTTCATAGGCAGGTTCATTTGTGTCTTATATTAAATTCCACATACAAGTGATCATATAATATTTGTCTCTCTCTTTCTTACTTCACTTAGTATGATAATCCTAGTTGCAGCCATGTTGCTGCAAATGGCATTACTTCGTTCTTCTCTTACGGCTGAGAAGTGTTCCATTGTATGTATGTAGCACATCTTCTTTATTCATTCATCTGTTGGGCATTTAGTTTGTTTCCATGTCTTGACTATTGTGAATACTGCTGCTGTGAACATAGGGATGCATGTAGCTTTTTGAATTATAGTGGCAGCATCCTTTAAAAGAGTCTATATGCCCATCCTTCAGAAAATGGGTAGTCATTCAACAGAATTTATGTGAAAGAGCTAAACCTCACACATATCAACAAAGATAAACAAAATGAAAAGCAGAAATTTCAAGTTCCAAGTGAGTGCTTGGCAGGTTGGCTAAGCATGGTTGGCATCATTATCCATGATGGATAATGACAAATGTATGAAGTTAAAACTTATATACAAGGTCATACATTTGCTATGGACACACAAAAAATAAAACTGTGAAACATACATTGGAACAATAAATACCAACTTCAGGATAGTGGTTTTATTCAGAGGAAGGGGAGAGTTCAGTGAAAGATATTTGGGGGCTTCAGTTGTCTTTATAAAGTTTTATTTGCTAGGCAAGTAACAGTTTTTGTAGTATTCTCTGAAATTTTGTATGCTCTAAAATATTCATAATAAAGAAAAAACTCTGCATATGGCTTTACCTTTGTGTTCATTCATTTAATCTTTTACCCATTGGTCTTTTCAGCTACCCATTAATTTATTCTTCTTTTCTGTCAAAATAATTGTATTTAAACAATCTGAAAAAATGATCATCGCTTAAATCAAGTTGGTAAAAAGGAAAATGGTATGATTAAAAGAGAGTGTAAGGGAGATTTGAGGATGAAGTTGCCAAAAGACAATTAGATGAATGTATATATGTGTGCATGTGGAAGAATGCAGTGAATGAAGGGTATTTAGGTTTCTAGCTTGGCATTAGACCATTAAGCATGCCGATGGGACCAAGAAGGATTGAGTTGGAACTGAGGGGAATAAGACGTCTACTTTTGTCTCAGTCCATGTTATACTTTTTCTTCCACAAGCCTAATGATCTTAAAAACTTTAATTCCGTAGTTATTTATGAAATATTTGCCATGTACAAGGCACAGTAAATATAAAGAGATCCTTTGATGTATACAAAAATACTTTTTTCATGACTATGTTTCTTAAAAGTTTATACCATTAATTTTTAAGCATCATGATATAGTTACTGCTTCAGTAAATTAAATTGGGTAAGGAATTTCAGCTGAATCCAGTTCGACAGCAGTAGGCAACCTTCATTAAGTTATCACGTATAACTACTTGAAAAAAGAGTAATAAGCCATTAAAAACTTCAGACTGTGTAAACTCATTTAAGTTCGCAAATTCAGAAAGGAGGTTAAAGGTGGTTATCTTGAAAACATTCCCAAAATGTGTAATGTATTAACTGAGTGATAGCTAGGTAAGGCTAACTTGAGACAGTCTTTCTTAAAATTTATTTCAGTAAACATACAACTATATGGATAATTTCGGCAACACTTGTAGTGAAAATAGATATATAAAACTAGACTGTTATCTCTGGCTTCATCTTTTTCATAGCTTCTCTTGCCTATTGATTTATTTTCATAAAAAGGAAGTGGTCTCAGGGACTAATGGCGTGCAGAGACCAGTTACTGTGTGGGTTTTCAACTCTAGAACATTTCAACCAAGTCCTTTTTCTTTTTTCTAGGAAAAGAGTGTCCTCTGTTTAAAATTCTATATTTCAATTCTGTTCCCAGTAGAAAGATGAATTTCCAGTCCTAAATCCCCTTGTGATCTCACTATCCCTTCTCCATAGATAACTTTCCAAGAGTATGTAATAGGCAAGACAAGGAAGATGACTTTGTTTTCCAACCCTGTGTGATCAGGATACCCTGTGAGTACAGCTGGGTTCCTTGGGAGCCTCTAGGGCATTAGATTAGAATCAGACTTTCATAACTGCATTTGCTCTACCCCACCCCAGTATACATCTATTATTTTAATTTTGCTTATTTTCTCCAGTGCTCAAGAAGTAAGCCAAAGACCACAGTAAAGTAACAATAAAAGCATAATTCCCTAGAGACTTGGAAAAGACGTCATTTGTTGCCTCAGTATGGCTCCTAGTCAACCCCTTTGATGTAAAGCATCTGTCCTCTTCAAGGAAACAAGAAAGATCTGGTTCTCCTTTCTAGTCTGTGAAGTAGGAGCTGGTGTCATTTGCTGTGATGAGTACAAGCCCAGTGTTCCTGAGTTGCAAGCTGCCTGACTGCCTTGGTTAACATCCTGAACATTTCATCGGCTGTCTTTAATAAAGGAGGATGTGTGTGAGGGAAGACATCAGCAGTTGTGGTTGGGTTTCTGTTCCCCAGCCCATGAGTCACAGCTGGCGGAGAGCAGTGACACCAGTGTGTAATCAGACGGCCAGTCACCTGGACTTCTTGCCTTTCAGTTATACAGTGAGGTAGTCTTTAAAAGTGGTTAGAAACTAACTTGCTCTTCCTTGGCTATGAAAATTCTTCTCATTCCCTCTCCTGTCTAACAATATTTAGTCGTTTATGGCTTCTGTTAATAAAGTCTCTTTGGAACATTTAATCCCTAAAATAATTCCAGGGCCAAGAGAAGAATCCTACTTTATGAAAGGATAGAAATATGATCTGACATACTTTGTTCTATAGGAACTTCATCCTTTTATAGGAAACTTCATCTCAGAAGACCTAAAAGGACATAATCTAGAATCTGGAAATGATCTCTAGAACCATACTTCTCCAATTTTAATAAGCATACAAAGCATCAGGGAGATCTTGTTGAAATTTAGATTCTGACTCAGTATGTGCCACCTGAAACCCTGAGTTTCTGTCAAGCTCCCAGGTAATGCCGGTGCTTTTTGTCGCAAGGCTAGAAGGCCTGAAAGCATTCAGTCCAGTGGACATCCACTTAGCTGCCCTAGTCAGCGCTGTGGAAGGGACATATAACAGGCCTGAAAGGTAAAGCCCTTGTCTTTGAAGAGAGAAAACAACTGTGTAAGAAGAAAGTCATCTATATGTACTTTTATTCATAAATTTTTAACAAAAACATGAACCTGTTTATCAAAATGATGGTTGACTGTTAAAGCAGTTACCTAAAGCAGTGATGCTCATGTCACAAGTGAGCACACCAGTATGTAAATTTCATCAGTTTCTATTTACTCAAGTAAGAAGCTGTGGTGATGCTTTAAGCATTATATGTGTCCATAGAATTTTAAAATTTTTTGAGAACTTTTAAAAACTCTATTAAAGTAGACATATTTAAACCAAAATGTCTCATCTGAACGTAGAAATATATAACTGCCTAACAATATTCAATGATATTCTTAAGTATGCACATTTTTAGTTTATTTGGATTTTTATTCTTTAGAGAACACAATGAGTATAAATGAGCTTTCAAGAGATTGATTATCTCACATTAACTTCATAATGTCAATTTTTTATTACTTTTGCTTAATGAGTATTAGCATGGATAATGCAAAATTATAATCATTTCAAAACATCATTATAAATTAACATTCCAAACTTATTTTGATAACAGATTTAACTTCCTAGTTGTGTTTTCTTAGAAAATATTGATTTTTTTTTATCACGTGATAGCAGAAAGGTTACTTCGAAGTAGTCTGAGAAGGACCCAAGGCCACAATTTAGTAACAATAATA
The DNA here is from genome assembly GCF_029378745.1 of Bos indicus. Classification (NCBI taxonomy): domain Eukaryota; kingdom Metazoa; phylum Chordata; class Mammalia; order Artiodactyla; family Bovidae; genus Bos; species Bos indicus. The sequence continues at coordinate 12,755,898 of NC_091764.1, forward strand.
GAGTCTGTTTATGTGACCTAGTATGTACTTCACCAGCTGTGTTCCCAGCTGGCTTTTCCAGGTTTAACCTAAGAAAGTCTTCAAACCTAGTATAGGCAGAGCCAGTTCACAAATCCTCAGTGTTTGGACTCAGTGGTCATTCAGGCACATTGACAGATTCTGTTTTGTATGTTTGAGATGATGAGTAGACAGAAAAGAGAAACTGACACTTTTACATGATCATATAATATCAACAGGCCTATGAAGCAGGTTCTGTTACCCCATTTCCAGAAGAAACTGAAGTCTCCATGCTCACTCAGCTTCAGGGGCGGAATTGGCATTGGAACCTAGGCAGTGTGACTCTGTAACCTCTGAGTGTTTTTAATAATCCCCTTGAGTTGCAATTATAGTTAGGTACAGACTCTGATAGTAAAGTGGTTCAAGAAATAACCACCGCTCCACAGAGACATCTGGTTTCTCACAGCCCCATCACTACGCCTTTTCTATTTCTGGTTAGTTAGGAACGGCCTCCAACCATGGTTCTCCCTCCCCGTTTCCTTTCTTCCCACTCTGGATAGGAGGAGGTCTGAACATTTTATCTACTTTGCATATCCGGTAAGCCAGGCTGTGAACATGCTTCACCATCAATTTAGGAGCTGTTTACTGACAGTTGTGCTAAGCTCTGGGAGTGAACATAATTCAGAACTGTGTTGCAGCATCAAGAAACTCAGTATAATAATGTGTGGTGTGATAAAGTTCTTTGAGGAAGACAGAGTAGGTGGTGGTATTTTAGGTTCCCGATGCGGAGCTATTCACTGCACATGTAATTTAGAGCTATGTTTATTTGGCTTGGTGTTTAAAATTAGAAGTTGACCATCTGTATTTTTCTTGATAAGTGTGGAGTCATCCTAACCAAAAGGTTTTTGAAGGTCAGGAATAGTTTATATTTGCAACATTGTTTTTGGAAAGGAAAAAGGATACAGAAAAGTTGGAAAATAGTGCCCAGAAGTTGACTTAAGAGAACTTTGGTATACATCCAGAGATATGTGAGACAGCCATTAAAGTAAAAATTATAAAATATGTGTAACAGCATAAAAATCATAAACATGCATGTGTTAGACCTCAAGCAAAATGAGACAAGAAAAGGTGGACTTGACATTTGTAGAGTGTTTATTATGTGCATGTACTATGCTACGTTTATTTTTTCACTTTATCTTTCTAACAATATGCAAAAAACTGATGTTATTTCAGTATTTCATAAATGGAAGAATTGGGGCACAGATATATTAGGGGACCTCACCAAGGTCACAGCGGGTGGTTAAGCAAGAATTCAAATTCAGATCTCTTCAAATCCAAGTCTGATCATCTTTTCCCAGTTGATTTACTCTGAGCTATTCGACCATACCTCACCCCCCCAGCATAGTTTTTGATTTAGAAGTAATTGTATTTACAGTAAAGAGTAGAGTCATATGAATTCAGCTGAAAAAAATGCTTGCATTGTGAAAGCACTAAATTGTGAAAATAATTGTGATTACTTTAGGCTACATCATAGAGTTGCCAGGACAATTAATAGTTGACACCAGCTGTAAAATGAAAACATAATCTTAGCATAAACAATTTTAGTTTTATCTGATGTTTGAAGTATTCGTTTATGTAACTGCCAAGATACTAACTGTACTTTGTTAACCAGAAAGTTCTAGGAACAAGACAAGAACAGAAGAGCACTTACTCATAGAAAGCAAGCAAAGTATTTTTTCCCCGCTTTGGGAGGGTCTTGTTATTTATTGTTAACTAATGTTGGAGAACTTGGGTATGGGAACCATTATATTAAACTAGTACTAGTACTGTACATGCTAAGTCACTTCAGCCGTGTCCAGTTCTTTGTGACCCTATGGACTGTAGCCCGCCAGACTCCTCTGTCCATGGGGATTCTCCAGGCAAGAATACTGGAGTGGGCTGCCATGTCCTCCTCCAGGGGATCTTCCCAACCCAGGGATCGAACCCACGTCTCTTAGGTCTCCTGCATTGGCGGGTGAGTTCTTTACCACTAGTACCACCTGGGAAGCCATGCTACATACTCTGTTGCTATGTTTATTGTAAACATTGACCATCGTAAGTTTAAAAGGTAAAAACTTGATCTCATTAAACTACTTGAGTTAAATGTAGAAAGGATTTTAGTGGCTGCATTTGAAGTTTTTTCAGGGTTTTCACCTTCAAGACCTCAGTAAAGGCACTGTTTGTCACCTTTTCCCACTTAGTTCCTTTTTTTTTTTTTCCCCTTGGCATTGAGTTGAAAAGAAGTTCAATTCTTTCCATCTAAAATTGTATCCCTTTTAACTTTTTTTCTCATGAAAGGACAGTCTGACTAGGTTACTAGGTCTTCATATGTAACCTATACTTTCTCATTAAAGGAACAACTATTTCCCTTACTGCCTGCTCTTTTTAAAGCAGAAAGTACACAGCAGCTGTTTGAAAGCTTTTTTTTTTCTTCCTGGTATCCTTATCTATTGGTATAAATTGCTAAATTGCTTCCATAAAATGCCTCCAGACATAAGGGAATCATTTGCATAAGTGGATGAAGATTTTTGTCTTCCATGAAGGAAAGCTTACCACGGTCTGTTAATCGTTTTCCTTCCTCTCTCTGGTTCCAGTATCCGGCTGCTCTGATGAACTTGGGAGCCATCCTGCATCTCAATGGCCGGCTCCAGAAGGCTGAGGCCAACTACCTGCGGGCACTACAGCTCAAGCCGGATGACATCATCACACAGTCCAATCTCCGAAAGCTCTGGAACATCATGGAAAAGCAAGGCCTAAAGACTTCCAAGACCTGACACAGGAAGGCCGGACCGCACCCTCCTCCATACGTGAAACCCAGACTCATGAAGGAGCAGAGCTTCCCAGCAGTGCTATGACAAGAGCTAGTTCGGACTTGGAGACCGGGGGCAGAGGTCCCTGAGGCCACCACCACTTCTGGGAGTATCCACTTTGCTATGGACACAGCCATCGACACCAAAAATGGGGGGAATGTTGGAAACTTCCTGAAGGATATAATCATTACCCATAAAACTGTAAACCCAAGCACTTAACGGGATCTTTTGGCATTCTAAAAGGGGGAAGAGGTGTAAGTTTCAAATGTGGTTCATTTATGAAAGCTAATTTAGAAATTATACTGTTCCTTAAACACTGTGAGAGAAAGTCAAGGGTGTCTTTTCAGCCGTGGTAAACCATTAAGGTCAAGTTCATGGGCGGTGATTCAAGTGTGGTGTGAATTCTGGTGAGCTGGCCATTTGTCTTAACGTTGCTGCCTTCCCTCTTTGGGACAGCCTACTTATCAGTTTCCAAAACCTAGAAAACTTTTCTAATACTGTGTCAGGACCTGTCAGAGTCAATATTTGTTTCCTGACTGGTGCACATAACGTTTTATGATTCAGACGTCACCATCGTGTGGACATCCTTTGCTTTTCGTGTTGTGTAATGGATGTGCAGGAGAAAGCAAAGCATGTTTCTCACTGACGTCCTCGGAGGGGAGGGGAGAGGCCCATGTGTGCCAGGCAGGCATTTTTCACTTTGACGTCACCAACTTTTCCCAAAACTGCCTAGGAGAATTCATTGTTTTAATTCTTAGGCTTTTGAAATTGCCTTGTAAAATGGCTATTCCTAGTTAATGCCTATGCTTATATAAGGAAGTAAATCAAGAGGAACTTTAAAAAGTGTTCTAGTTCCAGTACCTAACCAGCAGCTAGTCCAAAAGGGAAGAGGCTTTGTGCCTTCCAGATGTTGCTGGGTTAAAAATCAAGTCTGTGTGACAGTGTTGCCGACAATTTTATATTTTGGAAACAATTGGTATGAAATGTTAATCACTTTCTAATAGGTACCCAAACAGCAGTGCTGATAAGTTTTTGAGAAATTATTTTTAATCATACTTGTTCTTCCCAAAAGACATAAAAAAATATCTTATTTTAAGCTGCAGTAGACTATAGCGTTAGTCCACGTGTTTCTAGGTTTCCTGCCAAGTGCTTTTCACTGTTGAAAACTATTTTTCACTAGCAAATTTGGCATTTTATTTCATTGCCTATTAGTAACCACTTCAGTGATCATTTCACAAGTAAAAGACTATAAATGAAGTAGAGAGAAACATTTATTGAACATTTTCTGACTTGCAGTCAAACTTTGCTACTAAAAATTAACTTTGTAAAAACAGCAATCCACTCTCTACTTCTTCCTAGAGGAGGTAGCTATACAGTACTCTACATATTTATTTATTTATTATTCTGCCATAGCAAAATAACAAAACTTGATTCATTAAACCAGTTCTTTGCAACTTAAAGTTAGCTTTTTTTCTTGTCCTTTCATACTCCACGTGTATATGGTCAGCATCCCCATTGAAGGGAAGCTACATGTGCAAATAGATCTTAATGTGTTTCTTCATATTTTATATGTTTTGCTGCATATCTGAATATGGTGGGGTAAAGAATTTAAAGTCGTGCTTCTATGGCATTAGTGTGTTGGTGAGAAAGATAATGTAGTGGGAGAGATTTGTTAATGGCATAAAAAGAAGGCCCTCCAAATATGTAACATTTTATTGGTAAGCATTTCATTGAAGGGCCAGAAGTTAAATTATAACTAAATCACTGTGTTTTCAGAATGATATTTAATGTTTAACAACAACAAACCCATGGTCAAACCAAAAGCATGGGTTGAGGTATATTTTTCATCTTCTAGTGCATTGGTAATTGCAAAGAAAAAAGAAAAAGAGGAATTTAATATAAGGATATAGAGGTGAATTCAGTGTCTAACATTTTTATTTATTTAAATAGTTATTGACGTATGATGGCTTCCTTGTCTTAACATTTTGTGTCTTTAAATTGTTATTCTTCCCTTCACACACTTGGTTCTTGATAGTTTCACTGATTGCACAGTAGAGGCACTTCATGTTGACCCAGTTCCCAAGTAGCATAATAATTGGACCTGTGTCATAAAATGCATGGATCATTAATAACTAAATGTCCCTGACAACTTTCACCACAGGGCTGGACTTAGTAACTGACCAACTTCGGGGGGAGGGTTTGGGGAGGTCTACAGAACATGGTCAAAAAAATGTCTCCGCTCAGGGATTTATGGTGGATTATTGCAGACAGTGCTAAAACTATAGAGCACAAGACAAGTTTACTAAATTAAAATTTTATTTTTTTGAGAAACTGTTATTTGTATAAATTATCAAGTTTTGTAGGCTTTCCTTTTGTAGAAATAATTGTTTTATGTGCCAGAGAATTTTGATTTTGTTTTCAACAATAAAGCATTGATAACAAATATGTTTATAAGCCTTTTTAAAAATCTTCTACAGGTGTAACACTTACATTCTCTTGGATTTTAACAGACCTAGGAGAAATGTGGGAATCTCTGGAAACTTTTCACAAACACCATTTTAGGTATTAACTTTGTAGATTCCTTTAGGTTTGTTTGTTTTTTAATAACCTCAAGCAAGTTGTGTCACTAATTTGGAACTTTCTCATTTGATCCAAAATTTTCTTGCTAAACAGAAGCTCTTCTCTGCACTCTTCGGAAGCCAACAATGAACCAACGCAATAACATCAGAGCAGTTGCAAGAAGTTGGAGAAATGTTTTAGAAAACTTCGGAGAAAACTTCACAGAAATTTCAAGTGGATAAGAAACTTCAAATTACAGCAGTACTCCAAAGAGAAATATATCTCAAATATCTATGGAATAACAATAACAAAAGGTCAATGTGTGGTGAAGTGGCAGAGGGAATGAAAGCCAATTTAGAGTCCTCTCTGATTGCATCCTGTAGGAAGACCATCCAAAATCACATTAACTAGAAGGTTAAAGCCCTGGTACATGTACACATTAGTCTACTGCTAAACTAAATATAGCAGAGTTAGTCTAATTCCACTGTCATTTCATCTTCTTCTCCCCTTGCAGCATGTGGCAATTCCAATGCTGAAGCCAAGTTTTCTAGCAATATCCCTTCATTAAACTAAGTTGAGTCTTAAATAGTCAGGAGCAAATTCTATGGTATTGAAAATAATATTTAAATTAAGTGAAAAATACATAGAAATGAAATGATTATAATTCTTTTAAAATATATATCTTTTATTTATTTGGCTGTGCCAGGCCCTAATCATGGCATGTAGGTACTTAAAGCTTCATTGCAGCATGCCGGATCTTCAGTTGCAGCATGTGAACCCTCTAGTTGTGGCATATGGACTCTCTAGTTGTGACATGTGGACTCTCTAGTTGTGACATGTGGACTCTCTAGTTGTGGCATGTGGACTCTCTAGTTGTGATATGTGGACTCTCTAGTTGTGGCATGTGGACTCTCTAGTTGTGACATGTGGACTCTCTAGTTGTGGCATGTGGACTCTCTGGTTGTGATATGTGGACTCTCTAGTTGTGGCATGTGGACTCTCTGGTTGTGGCATGTGGACTCTCTAGTTGTGGCATGTGGACTCTCTAGTTGTGGCATGTGGACTCTCTAGTTGTGACATGGGGACTCTCTAGTTGTGGCATGTGGACTCTCTAGTTGTGACATGGGGACTCTCTAGTTGTGATATGTGGACTCTCTAGTTGTGGTTTGGGGACTCTCTAGTTGTGGCATGTGGACTCTCTAGTTGTGACATGTGGACTCTCTGGTTGTGATATGTGGACTCTCTAGTTGTGGCATGTGGACTCTCTAGTTGTGACATGGGGACTCTCTAGTTGTGATATGTGGACTCTCTAGTTGTGGTTTGGGGACTCTCTAGTTGTGGCATGTGGACTCTCTAGTTGTGATATGTGGACTCTCTAGTTGTGGCATGTGGACTCTCTAGTTGTGACATGTGGACTCTCTAGTTGTGGCATGTGGACTCTCTAGTTGTGGCATGTGGACTCTCTAGTTGTGGCATGTGGACTCTCTAGTTGTGACATGGGGACTCTCTAGTTGTGGCATGTGGACTCTCTAGTTGTGACATGGGGACTCTCTAGTTGTGGCATGTGGACTCTCTAGTTGTGACATGGGGACTCTCTAGTTGTGATATGTGGACTCTCTAGTTGTGGTTTGGGGACTCTCTAGTTGTGACATGTGGACTCTCTAGTTGTGATGTGTGGACTCTCTAGTTGTGATATGTGGACTCTCTAGTTGTGGCATGTGGACTCTCTAGTTGTGACATGTGGACTCTCTAGTTGTGGCATGTGGACTCTCTGGTTGTGGCATGTGGACTCTCTGGTTGTGGCATGTGGACTCTCTAGTTGTATCATGTGGACTCTCTAGTTGTGGTTTGGGGACTCTCTAGTTGTGACATGTAGACTCTCTAGTTGTGATATGTGGACTCTGTAGTTGTGACATGTGGACTCCCTAGTTGTGACATGTGGACTCTCTAGTTGTGGCATGTGGACTCTCTAGTTGTGGTTTGGGGACTCTCTAGTTGTGACATGTGGACTCTCTAGTTGTGATATGTGGACTCTGTAGTTGTGACATGTGGACTCCCTAGTTGTGACATGTGGACTCTCTAGTTGTGGCATGTGGACTGTCTAGTTGTGATATGTGGACTCTGTAGTTGTGACATGTGGACTCTAGTTGTGACATGTGGACTCTCTGGTTGTGGCATGTGGACTCTCTAGTTGTGACATGTGGACTCTCTGGTTGTGGCATGTGGACTCTCTAGTTGTGACATGTGGACTCTCTAGTTGTGACATGTGGACTCTCTAGTTGTATCATGTGGACTCTAGTTGTGACATGTGGACTCTAGTTGTGACATGTGGACTCTCTAATTGTGGCATGCAACTCTTAGTTGCAGTGTGTGGGCTCTAGTTCCCTGACCAGGGATTGAATCTCGGCCCCCTGCATTGGGAGCACAGAGACTTGGCCACTGGACCTCTAAGGAAGTCCTTTACAATTCTTAAATTATCTATGGAAACCCAGTTTTTCCCATGTAAGAGAATAACCAAGCTTTAGTTGCCTTTTCTTTCTTAGTACTGGAAACATGTACTCTGGGAAAACTGTGATCACTAGGATGAAAATATCAAATAAAAAGTCACTTGATCCCCAAATCTCAACTTTATAAAAAGTTATTTTCAAAAATATCAAGTTGATGATGAGCAAATGATAAATGTAATTTTTATTTACGGTCTATTTTATGTTCTTCTTCTTGACACAATGTGCCAGCCTAGAAAAACAATGTCAGAAAAGAAAGACATGGCCTTCACTGGTTTCAGAGTGTAGTTACTCAAGTCACGTTAAAACTCCTTTTATCTTAAAATAGAACCAATTGTGCAGTGTTTTCATATCCTAAGACCTCTTAATATCTGACATTTCTATAGCTGTTGTATAACTGCCACTAATTTTGGAAACTTGGTTAAATCACTTAACTTGTGGGCCTTACACTCTTGGTCCATGGAAAAATTGTCTTCCATAAAACCGGTCCCCCATACCAAAAGGGATGGGGACCATTGTTATAAACAATAGAAATCTATTTCTCACAGTGCTAAAGCTGAAAGTCTATTATTAGAGTGCCAGCATGGTAGGTGAGAGCCCTCTTGAAGGTTGTGGACTTCTCATGTCTCCTCCCATGGTGGAAGGGGTGAGAGAGATCCCTGAGTCTCTTTTATAAAGGTATTAGTTCCATTCCTGGGGGATCTATCCTCATGACCTAGTCACGTCCTAATACCATCACCTGTGGGCATTAGGTTTTCACCATGTGAATTTTGGTGGGATGTAAACATTCATAGTAACCTCCTTTAATCTTGGTGATCATCTGTTGTAGGAGAAGTAGAGAATGTGATTTGTGGAATATGGAATAGCTAAAGAAGTACCAGAGCAGGTGGAGGAAACACCTCCAGACTCGGGTTCACTGCCGGACTTCTCTCATGACACAGGACATGTGAGCACAGGGCAGGGACAGGCTTGCTGCCTGCTAGCTTTGGGACATGGACTGGTTATTTCATACCTCTGAGCCCTGCTTTCCTTAACTGTAAAGCTGGAACGTAACCTCATACATCCATAGGGGGTTTAAGCATAACATAAAATCCTTTACAGCTAAGTTTTATCGAGGAATAAGGCAATGTATAATCAAGTTATATAACAGTTTTAACAAGATAATTGAAGTTTCATCTGTCAAATTTTCACCTTTGTCTGCTGTATTTTGTGTTCTACTCAGCAACAGCTCAAGATTTCCTTATAGCACACTCCTGACTATGCTATATCCATGTCTCTCAGCAAAATAGGGCTGTGCTTTCCTCCATAATCAGAAGTAGAGAATCAGGGTCTTCTGAACACGACAGTTTTTACCAAAAAAAAAAAAAAGAAGAAGTAGGGAATTTGGCCTGGCTTAGGATCTTAAGACTTTGCTATAGTTCACCAATGAAACAAGACCAAAACTATGTCATCTTTTCTGAACACAGTATATCTGATATCAACAATGCTTTTGGCAACTACAAATTAATCATTATTATTGGTTATACATTAACCACCATGTGTCTCTATTTGAACATCAATCTACCTTTTTGAGAAAGCCAAAGCCTTTCTCTTTTTGGAAAGAGAAAGGATGGGCATGTGGAGAATGAACAGTTAATTGCCATTAGTAATAATTAAGTTTCTGCTGCAGAGGGAAGAGAATTTAAGTGGAAGAGTTTGAGACTGTCCTTTTTGGTGGCTTAATAAGCTGCCAAGATTGAGCCACTGGATTGTAGGGGAGAAAAAGTTGAACAAAGAAGAGCCTGGATAGCACAACCAGTGAAGAGGCTGGAAAAATGTTCAACCCATTTGAAGTTTCTGCTGGAACTGTCCATCAATTCTGATCTAAAATATATTTAATTTCTCTCCTATCTCCTTTGGATTTGACAGGTATATCCCTCATTCAAGACAAAGCTATCAGCTGTTCTCTAGTCGGATGGAGAAAATAGAGTTCTATATTTCAGTAATAGCTCAAAACTCCTAGAAAAACTTTTTTCAAACAATTTTCTATCATGTATCTTTTTTTCTATCCCAGAAGACTCAAAATGAAATAACTCCTCTGAGAACATTCTCTTGGCATCATCTTTGAGCAGCTAGAGACTATAATGAAAGCTTTTAAGACATTGAGAGAGAAGTCAAGCAATTTAATTTCTTTCCAAAAATACTAAAAATGTCATAAAAGAATTAAAATGCCTTTTTTTCAGTTGGACACTCCCCTTGTCTTGTGTGTTAGATCATCGGTTACAAAGAATCAGAATGTGTGAGGATTAGAAACAAGTGAATCCCTTTGATTTAATGTAGGCCCTTTTCTGATCTCACTTAACAAGTAAAGACCATATTGACTCTAGCAATAATTAGCTTTTAAATTCTTTAGACAGCAACTTATCAAATTACATTAAGCCAATTAATAATCTCAATAGGCTTTCATTTTTTATCTTTTTGTGTTATTTTAAATATGTAATTATACTTCACATCTATATATTTTATGTTTCCTTTGCAGTAGAATATTATTCTGTAAATGTGCCTTTGCCTGTACTTTCTGATGATGGCTGTTGGGGAACTTTCAATGAAATTATGTTTTAAAGTATCTTTTTAGAAATCTGTCCTATATCACCAAAGATTTAGGTGTTTCTCTGTTGTATGCTACTAAACATCAATTGAATAATTTTTCATTAAATGATATGAAAGAATACATCAGTTTTAGGTTTCATCATAGCCCCTCAGATCTATTTTCCTAATTACCCTGTTGATGTTAGTTTTAAAATGTGCCTGTACTGGCAAAGTGTTACTGTTTCTGTAAAATGGGTCAAGGAATATTATCTTGTTTTTGTCACTTCAATTTATAGCACTAATTTTTGTTTGGACTTGTATTCATTCAAAAATTTTTCTCTGTGAGAAAAGACTAGTTAGCCTGCTGCTACTACTCAGTTCAGTTCAGTTCAGTCGCTCAGTCGTGTCTGACTCTTTGTGACCCCATGGACTGCAGCTGAAGACTAGTTAGCCTGCTGCTACTACTCAGTTCAGTTCAGTTCAGTCGCTCAGTCGTGTCTGACTCTTTGTGACCCCATGGACTGCAGCACATCAGGCCTCCCTATCCATCACCAACTCCCAGAGTTTACTCAGACTCATGCCCTTTGAGTCGGTGATACCATCCAACCATCTCATCCTTTGTCATCCCCTTCTCCTCCTACCGTCAATCTTTCCCAACATCAGGGTTTTTTCAGTTCTTTGCATCAGGTGGCCAAATTATTGGAGTTTCAGCTTCAACATGAGTCCTTCCAATGAACATTCAGAACTGATCTCCTTAAGGATGGACTGGTTGGATCTCCTTGCAGTCCACGGGACTCTCAAGAGTGTTCTCCAACACCATAGTTCAAAAACATCAATTCTTCAGTGTTCAGCTATCTTTAAGGTCCAACTCTCACAACCATACATAACTCGTGGAAAAACCATAGCTTTGACTAGATGGACCTTTGTTGACAATGTAATGTCTCTTCTTTTTAATATACTGTCTAGGTTGGTCATAACTTTTCTTCCAAAGAGCAAGCGTCTTTTAATTTCATGGCTATGTCACCATCTGTAGTGATTTTCAGTTCAGTTCAGTAGCTCAGTCGTGTCTGACTCTTTGTGAGCCCATTAATTGCAGCACGCCAGGCCTCCCTGTCCATCATCATTTGCCAGAGTTCACTCAAACTCACGTCCATCTAGTTGGTGATGCCATCCAGCCATCTCATCCTCTGTCATCCCCTTTTCCTCCTGCCCCCAATCCCTCCCAGCATCAGAGTCTTTTCCAATGAGTCAACTCTTCACATGAAGTGGCCAAAGTACTGGAGTTTTCAGCTTTAGCATCATTCCTTCCAAAGAACACCCAGGACTGATCTCCTTTAGAATGGGCTGGTTGGATCTCCTTGCAGTCCAAGGGACTCTCAAGAGTCTTCTCCAACACCACAGTTCAAAAGCATCAATTCTTCAGCGCTCAGCTTTCTTCACAGTCCAACTCTCACGTCCATACATGACTACTGGAAAAACCATAGCCTTGACTAGATGGACCTTTGTTGGCAAAGTAATGTCTCTGCTTTTGAATATGCTGTCTAGGTTGGTCATAACTTTTCTTCCAAGAAGTAAGCGTCTTTTAATTTCATGGCTGCAATCACCATCTGCAGTGATTTTAGAGCCCCCCAAAAGAAAGTCTGCCACTGTTTCCACTGTTTCTCCATCTGTTTGTTATAAAGTGATGGGACCAGATGCCATGATCTTCATTTTCTGAATGTTGAGCTTTAAGCCAACTTTTTCATTCTCCCCTTTCACTCTCATCAAGAGGCTTTTTAGTTCCTCTTCACTTTCTGCCATAAGGGTGGTGTCATCTGCATATCTGAGGTTATGATATTTCTCCCAGCAATCTTGATTCCAGCTTGTGCTTCTTCCAGCCCATCATTTCTCATGATGTACTCTGCATATAAGTTAAATAAGCAGAGTGACAATATACAGCCTTGACATACTCCTTTCCTGATTTGGAAACAGTCTGTTGTTCCATGTCCAGTTCTAACTTTTGCTTCCTGACCTGCATACAGATTTCTCAAGAGGCAGGTCAAGTGGTCTGGTATTCCCATCTCTCTCAGAATTTTCCACAGTTTTTTGTGATCCACAGTCAAAGGCTTTGGCATAGTCAATAAAGCAGAAATAGATGTTTTCCTGGAACTCTCTTGCTTTTTCAATGATCCAGCAGATGTTGGCAATTTGATCTCTGGTTCCTCTGCCTTTTCTAAATCCAACTTGTCATTGGAAGTTCACGGTTCATGTACTGTTGAAGCCTGGCTTGGAGAATTTAGAGAATTACTTTGCTAGTGTGTGAGATGAGTGCAATTGTGCGGTAGTTTGAGCATTCTTTGGCATTGCTTTTCTTGGGAGTGGAGTGAAAACTGACCTTTTCCAGTCCTGTGGCTACTGCTGAGTTTTCCAAATTTGCTGGCATATTGAGTGCAGCACTTTCACAGCATCATCTTTCAGGATTGGAAATAGCTCAACTGGAATTCCATCACCTCCACTAGCTTTGTTTGTAGTGATGCTTCCTAAGTCCCACTTGACTTCACATTCCAGGATGTCTGGCTCTAGGTGAGTGATCACACCATCGTGATTATCTTGGTCATAAAGATCTTTTTTGTACAGTTCTTCTGTGTATACTTGCCACCTCTTCTTAATATCTTCTGCTTCTGTTAGGTCTGTCTCATTTCTGTCCTTTATCGAGCCCATCTTTGCATGAAATATTCCCTTGGTATCTCTAATTTTCTTGAAGAGATCTCTAGTCTTTCCCATTCTGTTGTTCCCCCTTAGTCAGTGTCTACCATCAGGAAGCTTCTCTAAGCCTCTTATCTTCTCCATCATAGGGCAAACATGAACCACAGCCCTGTCTATTTCTCAAGTGGCCACAAAGTGATACTCATGGAAATTGTAACAGGAACAAGAGCAAATATTAGGTTTGACCTCTGCACTTTCAAATGAAGGAAAGTGTAGCTTTCTGTAGCTTAGAGCAGTCAAATGACATAGCTTAGACTACACATTCACAGTAATCAAACATAGCAGGTAGAATGTTGAGTCCTAGTGGTAGGTTATATCCTCCATGGCCCAGTGCCAGCCGTCTGGAGTTTGTGAAGCATCTTTCTTCTTTGGAAGAGAAGGTTGATACCAGTGAAGTTTCACTCATGGATTTTTTATGGCTGGCATACATGAAGGTATTACTAAATTCAGTGTGGGTCCCTGAATTAAGACATGAATTCTTCATTTTAGGATAAATTTATCAACCATGCCTCACTAAACACAGTTGAGCTGAGTAAATGGTACAGAGAAGTATTAGGGTTGATGAAACCATTTCCAAAGATCCATTCTTGTCTTCTGATGACTGCTCAGTTATTTCTTCTGATCTAGCCACGATGCATCAGTGATCCAAAGTTCCTTAGTGATTTCAGCAAGCACAATGTGCAAGATTTCAGTAGATATAACCAAATTGGACATGATCCTTCATGTTGAAATTGGCTAGCTTTTTATCTTTTATTTTACTTGAAGCTGTTCTATGTAAATCTTTTGGAGTGTACTAGCTAGATGCACTATGTAATCTAGATGAAAGCCTTTTATAGACCAGAGAATAATTGTAAAATATGAATTCGCATGCATGCTCAGTTGCTCAATTGTATCTGACTCTTTTGAGACCCCAGGGACTGTGGCCCACCAGGCTCCTCTGTCCATGGAATTTTCCCAGCAAGAATACTGGAGTGGGTTGCCATTTTCTACTTCAGGGGATCTTCCCGACTCGGGGATTGAACCTGTCTCCTGCACTGTTGACAGGCAGATTCTTCAGCACTGTGCCACTTGAGAATAAGATACGAATTGCATGCCATTTTTCTACAACAGTGTAGCAACAGGAAATAGATTTGCTACAAGTCTTATGATCATTGACTGTTCTGTGTGATTCCCTTTAACCAACCTTGTCCATCTCCTCTCTGTAATGCACATGCATGTGCTTGCACACATTATACACACATACACACACACACACACTCTCTCTCTCTCTCTAACTCACTATGTGGCTGGAAAGTCTACAACTAAACATGAGTCAAAACATAAGTGTCTGTTCATTTGATCCTCCGGGAGAGGAAGTCATTATCAGGAATGAGATATACTTTGAGATGTTTTGATTAGCAGAGGAAGTAAAGTGAGATCAAAGCTTTTGTCCAAAGATGAATTTTTTAAATCCAGACAATCAAGGGTCAAAAGGAGATGGGGGCAGGCATTTCTTAAGATATTGTTATAAACACCTTGGCACATTTCTTCAAACTCTTCTCTCTGCCTCTCAACAACCAAGCTGAATCATTCCTTTATCTAGGGTACTTTCCTGTCATTCTGGAAAAGAAATACCACTCAGATAATGAGAAGGCAGGACAAATGAAGATTTGTAGCTCTCCGTTTCTAGGATAAGAGAAATTGCCAAATTGACCTTTAAAAGTCTTAGTTTTAAACATATTTCGTTTTGGAGACATTAACCAGATTATTAAGCAATACAATTCTCTAAGCAATACAAATTCTCTAACACTGGAACAACACATACAGTAATTCTGAGCAGTGCTGAAAATGAGGTGACCACCCAAATGCCCCACTTGTATCAGCTTTCTCCATTGGCTTTAACTCCCTCAATGATTTCATATCAGATAAGTGGCATTCAAGTTGCTCCTTGGAATTGCAGTGCAGTGGGGTGCTTCCCATAGATATAAATCTGAATAGAGTACATTATTTCATTTTTTCACTCTCAAGATTGTGTTCCTGTTGTCATTGTCTTTTTTGCATCTAGAATGTTTTTCAGTTTTCAAAAGTCTTCATTTTGTTTTTATCCTTATTTTTTAAAAACAATTTGGCAAAGTAGACAAGGCAATCATAATTATCCTCAAATCCAAACTCCAGATGAGGATTCAGAATCTTACAATGGCCATACGACTTGTTCAAAGTCATGTTCAGTACAAAAGCAGATCTTTCTCTTTCCTAATCTGATGACTTTAAATCCTGGGCAGACATTGATGGATATGTACGCAATCAATACACCAGAGGAGTCCTGCTTCCCTTTCTGATCCCCTTAGTCTTTGAGGATCAGATGTGATTGAGGAGTGTTTCTGGCTGAAGGAATTTCACTCAGAACTGAAGACCAATTCCAACTACATCCATACATGGTCAGAAAGCAGGAGGAAAAGGAGAGGATCACTCAGTTGTACAAATGCTTGGGTCACAACCACTTTATTATCTTTCTTTGCCTGTCAGTAGTGGGGGTTTGCCATGGATTGCTTCTAATTAAAATGTTGTACCAACTGAAGCTTTCTCCTGCAGTTCAGGTGGCAGCTGAGCTCAGCCTGATGATTGGCCTCCCCATCTCCTATGGGGAATTCAGTGCTGTTCCGTAGTTCTCGTTAATCTCATCCTCTTAAATCCCAAGGCTGTCAGCCTCAGCTTTTACTGTTCTCTGCTGGCCTTTTCTTTTTACCACTCTGCCATTCAGAGCACTTTCTGTTCTGATTTCCCCTAAAACCGTTTGCATTTGTGTATGTGGCCAGTTTAAAAGGTTTCAGTGATGGAGTGGATTTAATCAAAACCTTAAAATTGAATATTGAACATCCTGGTTTTCTGCATTTCTCTAGCCGCCCCTGGCGAGGGGAGTTCCTCACTGGCCGCTTCTCTCCGTGGGTTTCAGCCGCCTTTCAGGCAGTCCTCTTTGCTGTGCTCACTCCAATCTCAAAACTCCTGCCATCTGCTTAGGCAAAGGCCTCCAGACCTATTCTACTGGAAGGAAAGCTGATTACCCAGGTGTTTTCCCTAAAACAGAGTTTGAAAACTGGCAGCCTACAGACTGAATTTAGCCTCTGCACATGTTTTGTTGTTTTGTTTTTTTTTTAATGTCAACAAATATTTAGGAATCCAGAGTTAAAAACAAAAAACAAAACAAAAACTTGGGTTTCTGGTTTTCCTTGAAATACAAAATATCTAGCAACTGGGGTCATATCTCTGCGGGCAGTTGCTGTTCCCTTCAGATAGGACTTTTCTGCTGTGTGTCAGGGTCCCCACCACCCTCGCTTATGCTCGGCCCCTAGAGGCATTTGAGTTCAAGACTCCGGCTCTAATCAAAGGCGGTTCCTCCCTTCCCAGGTGACTCTCACATCTGCTGTCAATACTTTTTTCTCCACTACATGATCTTATAAAAATGTACTCCAAACTGTTCAAAGATGATGATTTACCTAGAATTTTTTTAAACATTTGATAATTTCCTTAGGCTATAAATTCTGTCACACCATTAAAAAAAATGAGTTATTTCCACTTTTGGAATTTTATGAATAGTGCTGCTGTGAACATTTATCTGCAGGCTCTTATGTGAACACCTGTTTTCAGTTCTTTTAAATAGGTGCATAGGAGCAGAACTGTGGGTCATCAGTTCAGTTCAGTCGCTCGGTCGTGTCCGACTCCGCGACCCCATGAATCGCAGCACGCCAGGCCTCCCTGTGGGGTCATAGAATTATCCTATTTTAGTTTTTTGAGCAACTGCCAAACTGTCTTCCACAGTCCCTGCCCCATTTTACATTCCCATCCCCAGTATATGATGGTTCTGAGCGCCGAAGAATTGATGCTTTTGAACTGTGGTGTTGGAGAAGACTCTTGAGAGTCCCTTGGACTGCAAGGAGATCCAACCAGTCCATTCTGAAGGAGATCAGCCCTGGGATTTCTTTGGAAGGAATGATTCTAAAGCTGAAACTCCAGTACTTTGGCCACCTCATGCAAAGAGTTGACTCATTGGAAAAGACTCTGATCCTGGGAGGGATTGGGGGCAAGAGGAGAAGGGGACGACAGAGGATGAGATGGCTGGATGGCATCACTGACTCGATGGACGTGAGTCTGAGTGAACTCCAGGAGTTGGTGATGGACAGGGAGGCCTGGCATGCTGCGATTTATGGGGTTGCAAAGAGTCGGACATGACTGAGCGACTGAACTGAACTGAACTGAACATCTCCATATCCTCAACAACACTTAATATTTTCTTTTTAAAGATATTTTTATTTATTTATTTTTGGCCGTGCGAGGTCTTTGTTTTTGTGTGGCTTTCTCTAGTTGCGGCGAGTGGGGGCTACTCTCTAGCTGTGGTGCCTGAGCTTCTCATTGTGGTGGCTTCTTTTGTTAGCGAGCGTGGGCTCCAGGGTGCATGGGCTTTGGTAGTTGCAGCGCCCAGGGTCTAGAGCACAGGCTCAATAGTTGTGGTGCACGGGCTTAGCTGCTCTGTGGCATGTGGGATCTTCCCAGATCAGGGATCAGATCTATGTCTTCTGCATTGGCAAGCAGGTTCTTTGCCCCTGAGCCACCAGGGAAGCCCCCTTTTAAAATTATTATTGTAAAAATCCTAGTGGATGGGAAGTGGTATTTCATTGTGGTATTAATTTGCATTTCTGTAATGGCTAACATCATACAATTTAGTAAATTTTTAATTTTAGTAACAGTAAAGTTTGCAAATGAATCGGGGAAATAATTGGCAATATTATGGAAACTTCTCTTTTATCTCAATAGCTTTAATGTTATTAACTATTCAGATACGCCTGACTTATAAAACTTAACTCTTTGTTGGCTTTTGACTAATAGATATTTGCAATTCATCATGCTAGGAAAAAAGACCTCCTCCTAATGTACCATATTGCCTCAGAACAGAGTTATTTTTCATATTATTTATGTTGCAACCTTATCCATTCAGCTACATTTATACAAATAGTTTTAAAAGCCTCCTACTGCAGAATTTAATATTGATGGATGGAAACCCAGTCTCAAACCTACAAGGGTGTGCTGCTGAGGGAACCAAAAAATGAGACAGATGTTTTAAGAACAGGCATATTCTGTTTCACCTCTTAACTTTAACTGGAGATAATAAATGAACACCAACTAAATTGTCCATGTGCAAGAATTTTGCTCTTGAATTTGGTTCATTAGGATTTTTTTCAATTAATAACAAATGGTAACTTTTGAATTCATAAATACCTGATATATTGGATTTGTAAGGTGATTAAAGTTTGTTTACTTCATTAGTTTCTATGCAGATGTCTATGTCAAATCCTATTAAAAGTATCATCAGTTTAGGAATTTCTTATCTGAAGGGCCTGTTTGCCCTCTGTCTCTCCATAATTGTCTTCAGTAGAGTGAACTTGATTAATGAGCTGTTTCATTTTTCAGGATAAAGTTAACATTTTCCTTTTCCCAGCAATGCTAGCAAATTACTTGATTAATATCAAAAAGCTTTCCTTCACACATAACCTTTGAATAAACAAGTTGTGATACTGTTGGCAACATGTTAAGAGGTATTCCTGTAAGTAGGCTATAAAGGAAATTGCCTTTGTAATTAAATATATAAAGAGGGAGCCTATTTTCTGCTTGCTACAAATCTTTTTTTTTAAAGTTCCCTCTCTCTTGTAAGTGGAGAATGTATAATGAATGAGATTGGGCCAAAGCAGAACCCAGGGTATCTTTTTCTATGTTAAGTTTTCATTTGCATTTCCCTCACCATTGGAAGCCAGGAAGAAAACTGTGAAACATTTATGAAACTTAGAGTTTCTAATTCATAATTTTAGGACTCTTTAGCTTTCCCTTAAAGTGTGGCAACAGGAAATAATTAGTCCCATGTTGATTGAAAGATAGATACCTCCCCCAAAAAACTTTCCTAATATTATTTAAAAATCAAAATCAGGAAAACAGCTGTTTTCATGGAGCAGAGAAAAGGCCTTTATGAAGAAGAAAGAATTTTAAATGAAAATGGAGGAAAATGAAAGGAATTAAAATATGTCCTCATCATATGCTAAATGCTTTCTATTTATCCTATTTCATATGGAAAATTAAACCTACCCTTTATTACTGTGTTGTTAGTTCCCTATCCAATAGTCATTTCTCCCTCTGAGTCAACTATCAGGACACCAACTTTGTCATGGATTTTTGGCCCGATCCAGTAGGTGGACTGTTCTCAGTTTGAGTCAGAGTTCAGCAAACTATGGTCTCCTGCCAATCAGGTCTGCCATCTGTTTTTATACAGCTGTGACCTCAGATTGTTTTGTATGTTTGAAAAAGTCCAAAGAATAATATTTCATCATATGTGAGAGTTATGTCAAGTTCCCGAGTCCATAAGTACAGTGCTGTTGGAATGCAGCAGCATTGGGTTGTTTCTAGATAGCCTATGGAGGCTAGAATGGCAGGGTGGAGTGATTACACAGACCGTATGGCCTGCAAAGCCTAAAATGTTTACTATCTGGCCTGTTACAGAAAAGTTAGATGACCTTTGTCTAAGTGAATTGTGATAGACTTGTCTCTGGCTTTTCCAGGCCCGAGTCCAGCTGGCATTGCCCATGTGACGATGAAATGCAAGCAGAGGTCTGCTAGCGGGGTTCTGGAAAGACTGTGCATTCTTCCTAAAAGGCTGGCATCTTACCTCCTGCTTCAGGTCTTGAATAGGAAAGTGAAATCTGGAGGCCAGAGCTTCTATCTTGCAACTATGGGGTGATGAATATAAAAGCTGAAGCCAGCACCTTAGACTTCAGTTCCTGATAAAACTCTTAAGCAGCTGAACCAAGACCCTTACCTGCCTGTTGCCAGACTTCCTGTTACCTGAGAAAAGTCACCCCCATCTGGAAGGCAGTCTTCATCGGGCATTTAGACGCTAGCCGGCCAAATACCTTCCTCACTGACATGCCCTCTTTCTTTCCTCTAGGCCTAGAACCTGTTTGGTCTCAGTAGTATAAGAAGAGTTGCAGGGGCTAGGAGACCCCTCTGCCACCTGTTTTGTATGTAGGAAGT
Organism: Bos indicus; assembly: GCF_029378745.1. Taxonomy (NCBI): domain Eukaryota; kingdom Metazoa; phylum Chordata; class Mammalia; order Artiodactyla; family Bovidae; genus Bos; species Bos indicus. The sequence goes on from NC_091764.1 coordinate 12,776,170, forward strand.
GGGTAGCCATTTCATCTTTTTGCAGGTAAGGTCACACCTGAGTTTGCTCCTCCTAACAAACCAGTGTCCTCAGCAGCATTACCTTGATATTTGGGGAAACAGTTATGAGAATGGTATGTTTCCCTTTGTTACTACGGGTAGCTCACAGCAGAGGGTCATCCACGTTGCTGGTGGTTGTGGTCCTTCTCCTACCCCCACTCCCGAGTTAGAAGTTCCATCATCTGTTCTGACTTAATGTTCAGATGAAAATGTTATTCTACTCATGATGCCACATTCTGTGTCTTATGTCAGTCTACGTGCATAGCTCCAAATGCCACAGGAACAGCATCATGTCTTACTCAGTTTCATCACCCTAATCTCTAGCGCAGTGCCTCATACATTACAGGTGATGAAGGGCTGAAGGGAAGGCAAGTAAGCAGCCCAGTTGTCAGGTAAAAGAATGCAACATGGACTACAACAAATGCATTCTTTAATTTATCAGGTATTTGTTGAATCTCTTATTATATGCCTTTTTATGGGCGATGGGAATAAATTAATGAGTAAAACCAGCATCATTAGAAAAGCTAGTGTTTACTGAGTACTTGCCAGAGTAAATGCCAGATACTATTCTAAGCACTTTACAAATACTGATTTATTTAATCTTAACAATAATGCTGGTGAAAACCTGAGGCACAGAAAGGTTAAGTAACTTGCCTCCAATCACACAGTCAAAAGTGATTGAGTTAGGACTGGGATTCATACCCAGGGGCTTAGCTCCAGGATACAACTTCCTTGCTTATTATTATACTTTCTTTCTTTCTTTTTTTTTTATTTAGAGAATACTTTATTAGTTTCTGTAATCAAACCCATGTAGATAAGACCTTACATATACTTTCAAGCTGCTTCTCTCATGTATTTAGGTGTAGAGAATACAGTGTGAAGAAGACTACTGCCCTTCATTATGGGATTCCAAAGCAAAATAATGTCAGATACATTTTGCATGTTGGAGATCTAGGTCCAACTTGCTAGGTTTCTAGTCCTGGCTGTGGATGTATTTCAGTGTATTAATTAATCTCTCTGTGTCTCAGTTTTCTTATTAGCAAATTAGCATCATAATAATATCTAACTCACAGGCTTATTGTAGAGATTGCATGAATTGATGCATATAAAGTACTAAAACCTGGACCTAGCATTTTTAGTGTAAAACAAGGATTGGATGTCATTATTGTTGCTGTAGTGGATAGTTTTTAAATTTACATTGTAATTATAATAATAACAATAGTTTTTAATATTGTAATACAGTCAGGGGATATGTGGGATTCCCTGGTGGCTCAGCGGTAAGGAATCTGCCTGCAATGCAGGAAATGTGGGTTCTATCTCTGGGTTGGGAAGATTCCCTGGAGGAGGAAATGGTAACCCACTCCAGTATTCTTGCCTGGGAAATCCCATGGACAGAGGAGCCTGGCGGGCTGCATTGGACATGACCGAGCAAATGAACACACACAGGGGATATGTAGTTGGACCATAAATGATCTCATAAATAATTATTTAATGACAAGTAGTGATTAAGTGTTGAACAGGTATATTAAAAGAGTTCTCCAGAGAAACAAAACTAGAATGAGTAGTATATTATTGGCTCATGAGGAGAATTGGCTCACAAGAGCGTGCAAGCTGAGAAGTCCCAAGATCTGCTGGAGACCCGGTGGAGCTGATGGTATAGTTCCAGTCCAAGTCCGAGCTCAAGTCCAAGAACCATGAGTGTGAAAGGTGTAAGTTCCAGTTTGAGTCTGATGCATCCAAAGGCAGGCAAAGAGTTATGTCTCAGCTCAAAGACAGGCAGAGAAAGCACATTTTCCCTTACTCAGCCTTTTATTCTGTTCAGACACTTAACAGATGGGATGAGGTTCACCTATGGGAGAGCACTTTGTTTTACTCAGTCTACAATTTAGATGTTAATTTCATGCAGAAACACCCTCACAGACATATCCAGAATAATGTTTAACCAAATGTCTGAATGCCTCATGGCCCAGTCAAACTGACATGTAAAATTACCCATCACAATCCACCTCTTGTCAGCTTGGCATCCATTCACATCTCCTTAACCATACTTAATCTCCAAATAAAGACAGAAATAAGATCATAATTCTGCCAAGCATGATACAGTTATTCCCCCCTTCCCCAGAAGAGAAGGGAAGTCCTTGAGCGATGGTAACTCTTCTCCTTGATATCCAGTAACTTAAGTACTTTTATGCCAATTCACAATCCTGAAATACTGTGCTGTAAAGTCAATACATCTTATGTTACAAGATAAGGGAATAAGAAAGGAAAAAATATGCCGCTCATGTAAAGACTTTTATTTTACTTTATAGCAACATTCTTTACTCGACCTCCTGGATTTGAAAAAAACCTGTCTTTTGCATTGTGTTAATGTTTACTTCACTGGGGAGATCATGTGATGGCGGGGGAGACATGGATAAATTGATCAGTGCCTTGGGAAAATGTATCTGATTGCTGGGGAAGAACAGTTTTGGCTTGAACAATTTTCCATTAAGCAGAGTGCATGATTTTGAGACCTGGAGGCTAAGCCAGGAGAGGAGTGGATCCTGAAAGAGCAAGGAGCAGAAGACTGTAGAGGTGAACTTCAGCCAGGGCCTAGGAAAGTGGGGAAGATGCAAGCCCAGAGTCAGATGTACTTAGCCCTAAAGTCCAAGCACTGGAGGGGGAAGCAAAAGCCAGAGAAGAGAGCCCCAAATCAGAACCTGGATCCAACCAAGAGGTGGATGAAAAGGACAGGGCAAATCAAGGTCGTTTTTGCAATTGTCAAAATTCCTGGAATGTTCCTGGTTACTTCTCATGGGCTTCAGCCTGGCTATACTTCGGGACATGCAGGGGACTATGCTGTTTTAACATATAAAATAGAGTGAAATATAGGGCAAAGAGGATAAGAAGCATCATTTATATTCAAAGCATCACACTTTTTATAGCCCTAAACTATTTCATATGATCATGCATTTTTCTCTATAGAGCTACTTATACTTCCATTCATTCATTCCATACCTATCTTTAAGGAATGGAGATGATTTAAAAGGCCCTATGTGATGAAAACAAATAATACATTTATTAGAACTAGAAGTGAAGAATTATGAAAAAGAAAACATGAAAACAAATGGAAAACTGAGACAAAGTAAAAAGGCAGGGAACCATATTTGTGTTTCATTCCTCAGTATTAAATGAAAACCCTCAAGAAAAATATGAAGGGAGCCCATCTCATAATATGTTAATGGGAGATAAGGTCAAAATGAAGAGTAACCTGGGTGTTCCAGCACAAGATGTCTCCTCCTTCAAATCAGTTAAGAGCCCTAGGTGTCTGTTCTCTCTCACATAAAACAATAATTAACGGCTTAGTGAAAAGAGCCATGGTTAAGAATCAGCAGTGTCTACATCTTTCTCTGACACATGACCTTGGAAAATTTATTAAATCTTTTAGATACTCAATATTTTCATCTGTTGGCGGGAGATCATGTGGAATTTAGACAATATATGTGATGTATTCAGTAGAGCATGCCATGACATTTGAAAATGTTCTATCTTCTGATTCTTTGAACTGACTCGTTATCATATGAAGTTTTAATAACCATTACTGTTTTATCAGTGTTTGCCAGAAGAATTTCTCTTTGAATCACCCAACTGATTGTATTCTTGGCATAGCCACTAGGGAACTCAGGTAAAATAAATGCAAAGTGACAGCAAAACTGACTCTAAAAGTTTGTAACTCTTTATAAAAGAATGGACTGCAGATGAAAAGCTTTCCTTGGTTTCAAATAAAACAAAAACTTATAAACCAAAATACTGTGATGTAGAGGAAAAGCACATAAGAGGTCTTTAGTGCTTTCTCCCAATGTCTGTTTTGCAAAATACAGCAAATAATCACAATAAAGAATTAATTGGAAAGCTACTTTGGATCACAAGAAATTATCACAAAAGGATAACTTTTCCAGTGAATGTCATTGAGGTTTATAGAAAGAAAAACAGAACACTTTTTTTTCTAGAGGAGATGCTGGTTTTGCGGGGGACGGGCTGAGGAGTACTGGTTCAGAGAGGAGTCTACAATGAATGTTCTTGATAGCTCCTTGGATGCTGCCAGAAGAACAGAAAAAGAATTGAGGATGAAATAAAGAAGACATATTAAAGACCTACCAAGTGAACAAAATTGCACCAGAAGCTTCACTTTAGTTTCTCACCTAAGCCTTACAATATCGTTAAAACGTAGTTCAGCTCTTTTTAATCTAGTAGGAGGGAACCAAGATTACAAGATTTACTAGGATTGAGTAACTGCTCAGGATCCAACTGTTAGTAGATAAGTGATAAACCATGATTAGAAAATGAGCTTGTCTGATAGTAAAACTTATGCCCTTTCCCTTCTGCCAGCCTGAGAGAAGGTTTCTCTTGGGCAAACCGTTTTCAGCCAGACTGGACTGCTATTAATCATCACTGCAGTAGTTGCCATCTTCAAGATTGGGATCCAAAGTGTGTAGTTGACCAGGCCCAGGGAAGAGTGTATATCTGTTCTGGTGTCTCCTGAGGGGATCCTGAGGAGGGAAGCAGCAGTCGTGAAAACAGCCTGAAGCAGGGCACAAGAATGCCCATGGATGGCATCTTTCCACTCCTTTCTCTCAACTCCTCTGCAGAGAGATTACTGACAACAGTAATGTTAAAAATATCTTTACACAAACAGTATTTTTATCATTCCTAGAGAACTTATATATATATTTATGTATATATATAGAATATATACACATTTTTATATACTTATGTGTATATACACACACACACACACACACACACACACACATATAATTTAGGGCTTCCCTGGTGGCTCAGTGTAAAGAATCTGCCTGCCAATACAGGAGATGTGGGTTCAGTCTCCAGGTGGGGAAAAACCCCTGGAGAAGGAAATGACAGCCCACTCCAGTGTTCTTGCCTGGGAAATCCCATGGACAGAGGAGCCTGGTGTGCTGCAGTCCATGAGGTCACAAAAAGTTGGACACGGCTTAGCAACTAAATAACAACATATATATTACTTATGTACACATTATTTTTTAAATTAATTAATTTATTTTAATTACAGCCTAGTTATTTTACAATATTGTAGTGGTTTTTGCCATACAATGACATGAATCCACCACGGGTGTACATATGTCCCCCATCCTGAACCCCCTCCACTCCCTCCTCATCCCATCCTTCAGGGTCATCCCAGTGCACCAGCCCTGAGCGCCCTGTCTCATGCATCAAACCTGGACCGGTGATCCATTTCACATATGATAATATACATGTTTCAATGCTATTCTCTCAAATCATCTCACTCCCCTTCTCCCACAGAGTCCAAAAGTCTGTTCTTTACATCTGTGTCTCTTTTGCTGTCTCACATATAGAGTTATCGTTACCATCTTTCTAAAATCCGTATATATGCGTTAATATACTGTATTGGTGTTTTTCTTTCTGACTTACTTCACTCTGTATAATAGGCTCCAGTTTCATATACCTCATTAGAACTGATTCAAATGCATTCTTTTTAATAGCTGAGTAATATTCCATTGTGCATATGTACCACAGCTTTCTTATTATTTTTATATGTATATAATATTATAAACATAAAAATATATATAATACTCATACATGCTATTATATGTACACATTATTCTATTCTTCATGGCCATAATTTGTGGTTATGAAGAAGATATTAAAACAGAGAGATCTGAAATCCAAAGTAATAGCAAGTGGCAGACAAAAACACAAACCCAGGTCTCCTAACTACTTTCCATTACAATCCCAGTACTCAATAGAAGATGCCTTTTTGTTTTAATTTGCCAGTTTCAGAGGGGAATTACAAAGCTGACCTCTTATTTGAAATTAAGATCCGTTATTTCCTCAGAAGAAGGCATCTATATACAAAACACAGTATCATAGTAATGAGCTCCCCTGACTGCATCAACCATCTATTAGTTCAGTTCAGTTCAGTCACTCAGTCGTGTCTGACTCTTTGTGACCCCATGAATTGCAGCACACCAGGCCTCCCTGTCCATCACCAACTCCCAGAGTTCACCCAGACTCACGTCCATCGAGTCAGTGATGCCATCCAGCCATCTCATCCTCTGCCGTCCCCTTCTCCTCCTGCCCCCAATCCCTCCCAGCATCAGAGTCTTTTCCAATGAGTCAACTCTTTGCATGAGGTGGCCAAAGTACTGGAGTTTCAGCTTTGGCATCATTCCTTCCAAAGAAATCCCAGGGCTGATCTCCTTCAGAATGGACTGGTTGGATCTCCTTGCAGTCTAAGGGACTCTCAAGAGTCTTCTCCAACACCACAGTTTAAAAGCATCAATTCTTTGGCGCTTAGCCTTCTTCACAGTCCAACTCTCACATCCATACGTGACCACTGGAAAAACCATAGCCTTGACTAGACGAACCTTTGTTGGCAAAGTAATGTCTCTGCTTTTGAATATGCTATCTAGGTTGGTCATAACTTTCCTTCCAAGGAGTAAGCGTCTTTTAATTTCATGGCTGCAGTCACCATCTGCAGTGATTTTGGAGCCCAGAAAAATAAAGTCTGACACTGTTTCCACTGTTTCCCCATCTATTTCCCATAAAGTGATGGGACCGGATGCCATCTATGCACACCCTTAAATATTAGCTTCCTTTGCTTCCTCTGGTGTCCAAAGTAAAAATCAACAGGAGCAGTAGATAGCTTGGAGAGCACAGAAATTGGAAATTCAAAGATATTGAATAGCATATAAGAATAAATCCTTATGAGTGGTGAAATCTTGGTTTAAAAATATTTCCTTTTTGGAAGAGATACCCGGCTGGGGAGAAGGACCCTGTTATTTAGCGAGAGATAGGGGATTATGAGCAATTACTCCTTTTCAGTTTCCTGTCTTTGAAAATGTGTGATCCTGCTCAATAGTTCTTGGCCAATTAAATATCCATTGAACAAAAAACATAGATGACATATTCTTTTAGATGAAGCCTCTCTGTTTTGTGCTAATTATATCTGATCACATATCTTGGGACTCCCTTGCTGGCTCAGACGTTAAAGTGTCTGCCTACAATGCGGGAGACCAGGGTTCAGTCCCTGGGTTGGGAAGATCTCCTGGAGAAGGAAATGGCAACCCATTCCAGTATTCTTGCCTGGAAAATCTTATGGACAGAGAAACCTGGTAGGCTACAGTTCATGGGGTGGCAAAGAGTCGCACACAACTGACCGACTTCACTTTCACTTTACTTAGATCTTGAGAGCCATATGGGCTATTCACCGGAAATAGAATTAGCATGTTTCAGAAGTTTGGTGTAAGAAATAATTTCTATCCACCTTGTCTTTGCTGACAAAAGATGAGAGCCAATACTGTGCAAACACAATAGGAAAATACCTTTGGGGACTCTGGATCAATCAATCATGAAGCAAAATGTGGGATATGGGTGCAATTATTTATTCATCTTTATTTCTGTATTGAATAACATGAAACCTAAAAAATTGAAACAACAACCCAGTTCATTTTCAGTTTCAGTTCATTCACTCAGTCGTGTCCAACTCTTTGTGACCCCATGGACTGCAGCGTGCCATGCCTCCCTGTCCATCAGCAACTCCCGGAGTTTATTCAAACTCATGCTCATTGAGTCAGTGATGCCATCCAACAATCTCATCTTCTGTCGTCTCCTTCTCCTCCCACCTTCAATCTTTCTCAGCATCAGGGTCTTTTCAGATAAGTCAGTTCTTTGTATCAGGTGGCCAAATTATTGGAGCTTCAGCTTCAGCATCAGTCCTTCCAATGAATATTCAGGACTGATTTCCTTTAGAATGGACTGGTTGGATCTCCTTGCAGTCCAACGGACTCTCAAGAGTCTTCTCCAACACCACAGTTCAAAAGCATCAATTCTGTGGTGCTCAGCTTTCTTTATAGTCCAGCTCTCACATCCATACATGACTACTGGCAAAACTATAGCCTTGACTACACAGACTTAGTTCATTTTAGATATTCAAAATTATAGAAGTGGAGAAAAGAAAACATCTAAAACTAAACATCTAAAACATGATTCTGAACTAGCACTGAAACTGAAACATTGCTTGATCTCAAATTACTTCTTTTAAATCAACTTGGGAAATGACATAACCATATTTAATTCCTCTAAGAATTGTTCAGTTCCAGCCATCTGCTAAATTAAGCAGCTGTAATTATAATGAACAATTATAGCAGACCTGATACAAAAGGGATAATAACTTGATGTATAAGACAAAGTCCTAGGAGGCTACTGCAATCTTGAAGATGAAGATCAAAATTAGAACAGTTTTTTGAGTGTACTGGAACTCTAGGCATGGTTAAGTTCAAAGTGCAGCATCACATTTTGAATTCTTTATTTCATTTTAGGAAAAATGGTCACCAAATTCCATCAAACTACCAGTTTTCTAGATTTTTCTTTTTTTACCATGTCTCATGAGATCACTCGTTTCTTATAGGTTTCTTGGCCCTTCTCAATCCAGACACAAAAATCTTTAGCATAACTTCTAATAAATGTGTGTGTGCACACTAAGTCACTTCAGTCATGTCTGACTCTGTGACCCTATGGACTGTAGCCCACCAGGCTCCTCTGTCCATGAGATTCTCCAGGCAAGAATGCTGGAGTGGGTTGCCATGCCTTCCTCCAGGGGATCTTCCCAACCCAGGGATTGAACCCATGACTCTTATGTCTCCCGCATTGACAGATGGGTTCTTTACCACTAGTGCCACCTGGGAAGCCCCTAATAATTATAAGAAGACCAAAACATTAAAATAGCTGGTCTCCTAAGTACCAGTAAGCTAAAGGATATGTCATTAATGAGTCTAGCAGTTTTCTTCTTTGGTCCTTAAATAGATGTTCAATGTTTCTGCAATTTTCTGGCAGTTTTAACGTATGTGTTTGAGTCCAAACACATTTTCCATGAAACTAGTTGCCTCAGACTAGTATTATTGAAGGTCAAATAGTAATAATAATAAGTTTTTTGGCCTGTCCTGGAATGTTGCCTGTTGCATTCTCCAACCAGAGAACTTATTTTCATAGCACAGATTCACATTATAAATATTAGCAGGGACTCCTCATCAAAAAGGGAAAAAAAAAACTGTATTTACATGTGGCTCCACATTCACAGAAAATAAAATGCCTTAGAAGTTCTTTTCCCTACAAATGCCAACAAAGCTAATATGGTAGGGACATTAAGGCTTCTAGGACAGAACTAATTGATGTTTTAGATTTTCAAAATGTCATTCTAATTGTGTTGCTGCCCCCTGACAATATGAAGGCCTGAGATCAGGGGAACCTCCCCCTCCTTCCTCACGCACACACCCACTTCCATGGAAGATATCATTTCTGAGTCTTTACAACAGTCTCACTCAGGAAATGCCTTCACTGCACTTTACAGTCTGTGGAACCATGAGGTCTGGAAACTGATTAAAACACTAATTACTGTAGTTGTATTTAGAGGTATGATTGGCAGGGCAGATTCCAGGGAAAATGCAAACAGTTTCTCCTAGTCTAGCAGCATGCTCACATATTAAATTACTAGAGTTAAAAATGTTAAGATTACACAATGAAAATATTATTCAGTTTAGGAGTCCTAGTGAGGTTAATAAACACAGAGGTCCTAAAGGGCCTTTTTTTCTTTTTTATCATTAATTGTACCTAGTGGAGTCTTTAACAGGGCTTTCTTTCTCTTTTTTAATGCCATTTTGTAGGGATATTGGGGTGATTCATTTCAAATAATTTTGCACTCTGTAAAACCAAAAGGCCTATGAGAAAGTGTTTGCCTTTACCCATTTGTTTATCCATCTATCCATCCATCTATTCACCCCTTAACATTTATTCACTCACCAAGTACTTCCTAAATCACTACCATGTTCCAGACACATAGTGAGTGAGAAAGATATAATTTCTGCCCTCATGTGGCATATATTCAAAATAGAAAAGACAGAATATTGAAAAAGAATGACTGATCAGGTGTTTTTGACAGATACTGTGTTAGGTTCAGCAAAGAGGCAAAGATTTCCCTTGGATGTCATTCCCAGGGATGTAATATCCTAGGATCGTGGACTCCTAACCTTTCTAAAGGCTCCCAGGTTCCAGTGGGACTCCGAGGCAGAAGTCTCTGAGAGACCACCACATGGGTTGGTCCACGTTATGTTTCTGGACCAGAGAGGACCAGGGCTGGAGCTCAGATGATGGGCAGGAGTGGCAAGAAGACAAAAGTGCCTGGTGAAAATGCTGGCAGTGCTCCAAAGCCACACAGATGACTATTATTTTTGTAGAATGATGCAGTTTGTCTCACATGACAAATGTTAAACTGAATACAATTCTGCTTGTTTAAATGGCGGTTTACAAGGATTATTACTTTCACTTTTAGTGTGAATACACATTAGCTAGAGAGGAGGAAATAGGTGACATACAGATTCGGTGTCACCTTCGCCTCTCCAAAAGCCATAGCTATCTGGGGTTTTTGCTTCTTCCCTGGACCATTACCAGGAACTTTGTAGGAACCACAGACTTCTATCCTTTCCCCAGTCTGTGGATTCTCTCCCTGCCTCTTCTACCCCCTGGTTGTAAATGCCGCTCTGGACGACAGCAACATAACTGCAAGTCAATAGGCATTTACAATCTACTTCATGTTTATAGACTAAAATGTGTCTTTCTACCTCAGCTTCCCCTATAGCTGGTCCATGCTGAACTAGCTCTTCAATTGTGAGGCAGTATTTACACTGTCTTGAAGAAGAACCAAGTTCATGACCAGGGGATCTTCTGGAAAAGAATGTATTCAATGAATTATTTATCAAGACTCTTCAGAATATAACTGTTGCCTTGACAATAGCTTTAGCTTTTGAGTGAATTATGGGATCTACAGTATTGACCCCAAGGAATATCTTTGGAGGTCAGGAAAGTGATATGTTTTATAACAGCACTAAGGCAGCAGTAAGAGGTATGAGATAGCTGGTGGATTTAAAGAGCTGCTTTTTCAGACAGCTTATGTTTACATTATATATGCTGGGTTTATGTTAAAAAATGATGGTCTAGCAGTGAAATAATTAACAGAATAACTAAGGCAACTAGATAAAATGTGAGAATTCAGTCAGTTCAGTGACTTAGTATCAGGTAGACAAAATAACTCATATTTTAAAAATAATTTTTTGAGGGGAAAGATATTTCTGGATGCATTATTCATCCCTGTGAGTATACATAGCATAACTATTTTCTTAGGATGTAAACAATTTGCAGCAACTGATCAGGTACAATGTTGAAAGTGGATATTTTTATTGAAAGTCATAGATTGCAAACTTGGCTCTCTTTGGCTTCAATCTGCCCTTATTTAAGGATGTAACATACTTTTTATTTCTATATTTTAAATGAGAAATATTCCTCTTGAGAAATCGGTATGCAGGTCAGGAAGCAACAGTTAGAACTGGACATAGAACAACAGACTGGTTCCAAATCAGGAAAGGAGTACGTCAAGACTGTATATTGTCACCCTGCTTATTTAATTTATATGCAGAGTACATCATGAGAAATGCTGGGCTGGATGAAGCACAAGCTGGAATCAAGATTTCCAGGAGAAATATCAATAACCTTAGATATGCAAATGACACCACCCTTATGGCAGAAAGTGAAGAGGAATTAAAGAGCCTCTTGATGAAAGTGAAAGAGGAGAGTGAAAAAGTTAGCTTAAAGCTCAACATTCAGAAAACGAAGATCATGGCATCTGGTCCCATCACTTCATGGCAAATAGATGGGTAAACAATGGAAACAGTGACAGACTTCATTAATTTGGGCTCCAAAATCACTGCAGATGGTGACTGCAACCATGAAATTAAAAGATGCTTACTCCTTGGAAGAAAAGTTATGACCAATTTAGACAGTATATTCAAAAGCAGAGACATTACTTTGCCAACAAAGGTCCATCTTGTCAAAGCTATGATTTTTCCAGTAGTCATGTATGTACATGTGAGTTGGACTATAAAGAAAGCTGAGGGCCAAATAATTGATGCTTTTGAACTGTGGTGTTGGAGAAGACTCCTGAGAGTTCCTTGGACTGCAAGATATCCAACCAGTCCATCCTAAAGGAAATCAGTCCTGAATATTCATTGGAAGGACTGATGTTGAAGTTGAAACTCCAATACTTTGGCCACCTGATACAAAGAACTGAAAAGACCCTGATACTGGGAAAGATTGAAGGTGGGAAGAGAAGGGAACGACAGAGGATGAGATAGTTGGATGGCATCATCAACCCAATGAACATGAGTTTGAGTAAACTCTGGGAGTTGGTGATGGACAGGGAGGCCCAGCATGCTGCAGTCCATGGGGTCGCAAAGAGTCAGATACGACTCTGCAACTGAACTGAACTGACTGAAGAGTAACAATTTTTTATTTCTATAATTCTATCTCTACCCACTCTAGATAAATTGATACCTTCTGTGATAAATTGATACCTTCTCACAAGGGCTTGTAAATGTAGAGCTTCAGACTAAGACATGTCATTCTGCCATTCTGGTCACTTCTCTGATTCTCTCAATGATGTCTCCTGTCCCTCAGAAGCCTAGTGTTTGATTCTATCTGAGGAGTTTGTAATTTCTTCAATTCTGTCTCCTCACAACAAAAACATGAAGCGAGGGACCAGTGTTACAGCCCTTGGACGGACCAGTGTTACAGCTCAGTTTCATTTAGAAAGTAAAGGAAAATACATCCTCGAGGTGTGAGGGCATGGTGACCCAAAAGGCACAAAGAGAAAAGAGGCTCCCGGCCCACTTTTGGCTCCTCCTTTTATACATTTTTCTCCTCCTCTGGGCCTGCCCTATGTAAATTGGGCTAGCCAGGAGGGCTGTTTATTCTACCTGAGGTCCTCACTGTGGTCCTTGGACCTTCCTTCAGTCTATTTTCGTGGGCTTTTCCCTTCATTGTCTTTTGGCCACCACCATTCTTGATGATAGTGAAAGAGGAGAGTGAAAAAGTTGGCTTAAAACTCAACATTCAGAAAATGAAATCATGGCATCTGGTCCCATCACTTCATGGGAAATAGATGGGGAAACAGTTTCAGACTTTATTTTTTTGGGCTCCAAAATCACTGCAGATGGTGACTGCAGCCATGAAATTAAAAGACACTTACTCCTTGGAAGAAAAGTTATGACCAACCTAGATAGTATATTGAAAAGCAGAGACATTACTTTGCCAACAAAGATCTGTCTAGTCAATGCTATGGTTTTTCCAGTGGTCATGTATGGATGTGAGAGTTGGACTGTGAAGAAAGCTGAGCACCGAAAAATTGATGCTTTTGAACTGTGGTGTTGGAGAAGACTCTTGAGAGTCCCTTGGACTGCAAGGAGATCCAACCAGTCCATTCTAAAGGAGATCAGCCCTGAGTGTTCTTTGGAAGGACTGATGCTAAAGCTGAAACTCCAGTACTTTGGCCACCTTGTGCGAAGAGTTGACTCACTGGAAAAGACTCTGATGCTGGGAGGGATTGGGGGCAGGAGGAAAAGGGGACAACAGAGGATGAGATAGCTGGGTGGCATCACTGACTCGATGGACATGAGTTTGAGTGAACTCTGGGAGTTGGTGATGGACAGGGAGGCCTGGCGTGCTGTGATTCATGGGGTTGCAAAGAGTCAGACACAACTGAGCGACTCAACTGAACTGAACTGAACTGATTCTGGACTCCGTTTTCCTATTCCGACTACCTAACAATTGCATATCTGGCTAGCCTTGCCTGTGGCTCCGACAACTGCATGTCCCATTCTTGGTCCACACCACACCAACTATCATCAGATTTGGAAAGTTGACTTAACATCAACCCGAGTCACCTATACTTAAATGGTGCTCAAGGTCTTGCTGCTTTGTCTTAGTATCTCGTAAGTCTGTGCAATGTGATTTTCATTTTTTATTTTCTTTCATAGGTCTTGCCCTAGATCTCTATAGTTCTATTGGAGTTTGGGAACTGATCTGGAGGATCCAGCATACCCTGCCTAACATTGTTTCTCTGATACTTTCATTCTCCTGTGACTATTGGTTGAACACATTTGTGCTAGGCATTATGCTGGGTGCTCGAAATAGAGTTTTGGACAAGGCAGACACAGTTTCTCTCCTAAAGGAGCTTAGAGTCTAATGAGAATGTTAGATTCAAGAGAGTAAATCAATCAGTCAATCAATAAATCAATACATTGTTTAAAGACATTGAAGAAACAATTACAAATGTAAGGGATGTTGCAAAATGGGAAGGAAAGAGTGTTATAAAAGGGTATGACGAGGGAAAATTTAAAAAGCCTCAGAAGGTCAGGGAAGGATTCTTAAGGAAGTACCATTTAGGCTGAGACCTAAGAGCTGAGAAGTAATTAAATAAGTAGATGACTGCAGGAAAAATTGGAGGAAAAGCAGTGGCACCTCAAGCCATGTTTGAAAATGATATTCTGGCAGTGGAATAATTAACTAAATAAGTAAAATGATTACCTAAATTGTGGGAATCCAGTCAATTCCGTGAGTTAGGATCAGGAAAGTCTGTTAAGACGCTGCATTCCTGAGATCAAACCCCATCTTCGGTCAGATGAGAGCATTGTGCTTTCTTCCGTGAGGCTGGAAGGACCAATGAAAACCAGATGAAGGGGGCCTTGTAAGTCACAATAAAAGACTTGCATTTTATTCTTAGATAATGAAAAACACTGAAAGCTTGGTTTAACATATGTAAATTATGAAATAGTCTGAAAGTGCAAAATTAGTGTGAAAAGAATACGTTAGGTACCTCTCTAGTCATCATCAAGCCTAATATTTGCATTTGCTTCACAGGTTTTGAAGAACTAAATGTTTCACTTCAGCTAAACTCCCCAACACTGGTCCCATTCCATCCCTTTCTTTCCAGATAACTGCTAACTTGAAGTTGGAGTGTATCAGTCCTGTGTAACGAGGCAGTATCTAATGACGCTTAAAAAGTACAGTCATCATGACTGTGGAAGTTGTCTTCTAGGTATGTATTTTGAAGGGACTTTACATATATGAACAAGAGACATTTTCAAGAAACTCATTACTCATTGCAATGAAAACGTGGGACTAACATAACCGTTCTCAATAGAGGGATGAATAAAGAAACCCTGGGTTAATCATACAATGGAACCCGATTCATCAGTTGAAAAGAAATGCCTTGCAGCTTATGAATTGTTGATGATAACATTAAAAAATAAGATGTCTAGTTAAAAAGACGGGTTCCAAAGGAATATATGGTTCATGTATAAAATATTTAAATACATAAATAAAGCAGTATTATTTATGGAAGCAAATATAATGTAGTGAAAATGTAAAAAGCATTGAAACTTCTAAGCAGGGATATATATAGTAGAAATTGTATTTTATAAGCTCAGTCTGGCTACAATTTTAAGAATGCAATCGCAAGAGTAGACCAGTTAAGAAGTTACTACTATAGAGGAGTTGAACCACAGTTGAAACTTTGGGGGGAAAATCGATTCCAGAGCTATTCAGTTCAGTTCAGTTCAGTTCAGTCGCTCAGTCGTGTCCGACTCTTCGCGACCCCATGAATCGCAGTACGCCAGGCCTCCCTGTCCATCACCAACTCCCGGAGTTCACTCAGACTCACGTCCATCGAGTCAGTGAATTTTTAGGATACGAGTTTGGCTATGAGGGTGTTACGGGTAAAAAGGAGTCAAGTGACTTTCAGTTTTCTGGCTAGAGTACTTGGTCACTTGTGCTTCTGTTTACTGAAGAGAAGAACAAGGATTGCACTGAAGCTCCGGGAATGGGTGGAGGTAATAAATACATTGTTTGCAAAATGAATGTGAATGCTTTCTTCAACTAGAGATGTTGGGGATGTATCGGAAATGGGCCTGATAGTCAATAGGGAATTCTGAAGTGGAGATAAACTTTGAGAGTCATCAGCATATACTTGGGAGGCCATTCAGTTTGTAAGAGTAGGTGGAATTGATTAGATGGAGTATACAGAACAAAAACAAAGATGACCTAGGACTGAGCCCTGAGTGGCATTAAAATGTAGTGTTGTCTTTGGAGGCTGAGAGGAAGAGGTCGTAGAAATAACAGTGAAAAAGCAGATGAGAACAGAATATGCAATCAGTGAAGCTAAGGAAGCAAATTATTTGCAGAAATAGGGTGGCAGCCAACAATTTTGAATGCTGATGATACTTCAAGCAAGAGAAGGGATGAGAAGTATCTGTTGGATTTTGCTCTGTAGAAGTCATTGGTTACGTAACAGTGAGCACGTTCAGAAGAACAGTTGGGCTGAAAGCCATTTGGGGTGAGTTGAGAACTAAATGGAGGAATGAAAACGGAGATGAATGAGAGCTAAAGACACGGTGTTGGAGTCTTTTGTCTGGGAAGGAAAGAACAATCATGGGTAAGAACTAGGGGAGTAGGAAGCTAGGGCGAAAGGAATCATTGTTCTGTTTTTGTACATTTGTTTCTTTAAGATGAGGCAAATTAATGTGTTTAAATGCTGCCAGGAAGGAAAGATTCAGTAAAGATGGAGAGATGGAAGATGTTTAAAAAAAGAGAGAGGGAAGAAAACCAACAGTTGAGTTCCCTCCAAAGAAGATGAAATTCAAAGCATTCTATAATGATGTATTCTTTAGTTAATTGACAAATGAGTAGGAAAAAAATATGTCATTTATCCTGAAATAGTTGTAAAGCCTAAAAACAAAATGGCTGTGGTGTGAAAAGGTTTACTGATTTGGGTATGGTTGAGCTGAGGGTTTTCACACCTGATTGCCTCTATTGTCTCTCTGAGGCAGGAAGTGAAACCATTTGCAAAAGGAATGGGCGGGAGTTAGAGGTTTTTAGGAGAGCAGAGTTTGCAATGCCTGTTGTGGGGGGTGGAATGGATTCTGAATCAGGAAACAACAGAGAGTTTCTGTCACTTTTTAGTTCCAAGTTGAGGTTGGAAATTATGAATTCGAGGTGGTGCTAATGTCCTTGGACTGCGCTCGCGTATCTATGCTCTGCTCCCTCTGGATTAATTCTTTTACAAGAGTCTCCTCATTTCTTCCTACAGACAGACTCCCCTTCCAGATGTGCCACACATGCATTTGCAGTCAATATAAGGCATAGGTCACTTTCAAGGAGCCAGTGTTGTTTTCTTAAACTATATCCAGCACATTCGAAAGAACCCTTTATGAAGGCAATACTTGAAGGCTTAGCTGTCTCTAAGTGTGTCATAAGCTTTCATGGACTTCCAAGTTTATTGTGTTTTTAAGCCCTGAAAGAAGTATTGGGTGTTTTATTTAAAGCTCTCTATGAATGACAGCATGAGAACCAAGAGTTTCCATTTTTCATGAAAAATTTGTGTAGTCTGTGGCACAGGTTTCATCAACCCTGGGCTGGAAATGCAGGACCTTGTGGTGTGCCTCTTAAGAGTGGCTGTGTTTGTGTTGTGCAAATTTTTGTTGTTGTCGTTTGGGCATCATCTTAATATGGGAAAATGTCATAGGTATTCAGAAGTCAGGGAACAATGTGGAATATTCTCATATGGTTACTGTGGTATGATTGAGTCAGCAGCATATTGACACACATTTGCTTTTCCACAGATTCAAAAGAACCAATGTTTTCTTTTTAAAAGTGACTTCATCTTCCATCGTAAATGTCTCTACTCTAAGGCCTGGTGAGAGAATTCCTTGGAAACCAAAGAACATTCAGTCATTTAATGTGTGTGTGTGGGAGTTTTTCTGTTTAATTTATGAAGTTCTTTGAGCAAGTAAATTAAAAAGTGGTGTGTTAGTATTCCACATTTTGTTATTTTTGAGGTGAATTTATTTCATAGGCAAGTCTATAATTTAAGCAGTGTTTGTGATCTTCTGTGAAGCTTTTAGTTATCTCTATGCCACGGAAATTGGTTTTGTATGAGTTTGATCAGAAAAGCAGTAGAATGATCACCAGTTGTGGAATGAGAAAACTTGGGTTCCACTCTGCTACAAATATAATCTTGAGTCATTCTGTCTGAGCACCAGCTTTTTGATCTATGAAAGGAGGAGTTTTATTAGGTGATTCTTAAAATGTTTTCCAGATCTTAATCTCAACTTTAGGAGTTGACACAGCTGGTAGGCAGCATGTAAAAAAAGGCTAAACATTGTTAATGCTTTTAATTCTTATATATAATGGTAATGGTTTAGTCACTAAGTTGTGTCCGATTCTTGTGACCCCATGGACTGGGAACCTACCAGGCTCCTCTGTCCATGGGATTCTCCAGGCAAGAATACTGAAGTGGGTTGCCATTTCCTTCTCCAGGGAATCTTCCCAACCTGGGAATCGAACCTAGGTCTCTTGCATTGTAGGCTGATTCTTTACCAACTGAGCTACAAGGGAAGCCCTTATATGGCACACTTCTTATATTGTACAATTAAAAATGTACATATTCAAGCCTGGGATTTAAGTTCATAGTGTTCATTCATTTATTCCATGATGAGAACCAGAAATTTGGTGAACAACTATGAAAAAGAAATGTATCAGTCCTCTGGAGTTCACATTATTGCATGGTAGGAAATGTCAGCAGTTATTGGAATAAATCAGATAAGTGATCCTGCGATCATGTCTGCATCTCAAACTTCTCTTCTTAGTGTATCTAACCTCCTATGCAGTATCGTTACTTATCTGTCTTTAGCACTTTCGACTTCACACATCTCAGACTGAACAATTGAGCCCACTCTCTGCTCTCAAAATACACACGTCGTAATTTTTGTAAAATGACATCACCATTCACCTGCTTGGTCAAGTCAGAAATCTAAACATTTTGCCTGATTTCTACTTTTCCTCAGTATCTCTGCATCTAACCCATCAGCAGACCCTGACCAACTTATGCTCAGAACTTTGAATTCCCAAGGCTAACACTCTGGTCCAAGCCACCACCGTACTTCATCTGGACTGCTCTAAGAACCTCCTTACTGCTCTCCTTACTTCCATTCCCATCCCATTCCAGCTTATTCGCAAAAAGCAGTCAAAACAATGTATTAAAAATACAAATTGAAACATGTCACTTTCATTCTTGGAGCCTCCTTTGACTTCCTATTGTATTTCAAATGAAATCCAAGAATTGACATCATCTGCCCCTCTCTGTTTCTCTGATCTCATGGCTTTTTACCCCTTGAGCAGAAAGCTCAGCCACTCTCAGTCAGTCTCATTCTTCAGCTTCTGATGCAGAGATCTTTACCTCAGAGATGATTTCTATTACCATCTAAATAGATTGCACATCCTTACTTCTTTTTCTGTTACCACCTGCTCTTATTTTTCACCACACTTATAACAGCATTTAATTTGATTATAATTTTATTCCCTTGTTTATTGTTTAACTTGCCCACTAGTTATATCTTCATTTGGGCAAGAAATTTGTCAGTTTTATTCACTTAGCCTCCAGCATAGGCCTTATTGTATAGATCATTAAATATTACTTGAAAAAAATCAGTCCAATAATTATGACTTTTTCTGCTTTGCAACCTGAAAATATCAAGGAAATGGTATTTGATATTTATGTTTTTAGATTAGATATATCCATGATGTGTCTCACAGTTACAAATTATGCAAAGATTGACATGATTAAAATAATAATTTGCAATTTATAGTAGCATCACACTCTTCATTTTTTGAAACAATGCATCTATGAAGAACCATAAAAGAGAAATTCTTAATTGAACTAAGTCAAATTCTATTTAAGTACTTATTCATACAGCAAGTTGCAGAAGAGTTTTAATTAGTAATGTGCTTAATGACTGTCAAACAATTTTTCACACCATTCAACTTTTACTTTTGTACTCCTAACAAAATAATGTTATCCCTTCTGACTAATTTTTCACTCATAAAAGCCTAAGTACTAATGTTCTAATAAATTTCCAAAAATTTTTGTGTAAAATAATTTCTTTACTTTTTTGGTCTTTCCTATTACATTGTGATCTTATTTTTTTTTTTTTTACATAAGATTGAATATCACATTGTGATGATAATTTTATGTTTATGAATGATTGACAAAGAGAAAGAAGGAGGTATAAAAATAATAAAGTAACTTTTAACTTATATGCATTTGAAATTAATAAAAGACTTGTGAGTGATACAAATGAAGTTATTTAAGAAATATGGCTGTGGGCAGTTCAAATTTTATAACGAAGTATTAATTTTCCATAGTAGATAATACAGTAGGCTACTTAGAATCTATTAATACAGAATTGTTTCTTTTTTGTGTGTTATTCTTATTTTCTGGAATATTTGTAGTTCTCCTTTGAAGACTCACTACATCTTTAGAAATCTTAGTATATAAGAACCTATCACACAACATGTGCCTAATAAAATGTTGTTGACCTGAAGTGAAATATTTCTAGATTATTAAGTCCTACAGAGCTTATGCTCTATGCCACATGAATTATTTAGACAGATCTGAATTCTATTGTATATTTTAAAGATAGGATGATCACTAATATTTTTGTCATTTACAATTATATTTTATTTAGTTTTTGGATAGGAATACACATAGGTTGTGTTTTTAGGGAAATGTAATAACCACTATTAATAATCTTAACATGCTCTCTTTCTTTTTAGTCTTTTTCCTAGGTATATTTAAGGTCATAACCATAACATAAGGTTTGTTGTTTGTACTTAATGTGTCATAAATATTATCACAGTGTTTTTTAACAACTACAATATATTCAACTTATAGTTATATTTTAACTTACTAGATGGTAAAGAATCTGCCTGTGATGTGAGAGACCTGGGTTCAATTCCTGGGTCAGGAAGATCCCCCAGAAAGGGAAATGGCAACCCAATCCAGTATTCTTGCCTGGAGAATTACATGGACAGAGGAGGCTGGTGGGCTACAGTCCATGGGGTCGAAAAGAATCGGACACAACTAACACACACATGCTATTTTTAAATATCTGGATTATTTCCACTCTATGATAATATAAACCACACTGTGACTAATATCTTGTGGTGTAAATCTTTGTCTGCATTTTTTCTCTATTGGATAAAATGACTGGATCTCATGATAGGGATATTTTTATGCATTTTGAGTTGTGTGGAAATAGCATTAAAATTTTTTGACAACTTTTAATAATAGCTACATTTACTTTGAATACCTCAAGCACATTTTCTCATACCTCCCTTTTGGTAGGTATTAATATTATTCATCCCTTAAAACAGTTGGAGATTTCAAATACTACAGTGAAGGTCACATAGCTAGTTTATGCTAAAACCAGATTTTAAGCATAGTTTTGGTTATTTTTTCTGATTGCTGCTGCTGCTGGTGCTAAGTCGCTTCAGTTGTGTCCGACTCTGCCCAACCCCATAGACAGCAGCCCACCAGGCTCCGCCGTCCCAGGGATTCTCCAGGCAAGAACACTGGAGTGGGTTGCCCTTTCCTTCTCCAGTGCACGAAAGTGAAAAGTGAAAGTGAAGTCGCTCAGTCGTGTCCGACTCTTAGTGACCCCCATGGACTACAGCCCACCAGGCTCCTCCGTCCATGGGATTTTCCAGGCAAGAGTACTGGAGTGGGGTGCCATTGCCTTCTCCATTTTTCTGATTATAAGGATGTATAATCTGAATTCGTTTGCTTGGCTGCCATAACAAAATACCATAGACTAGGTGGCTTGAACAACAGAAATGTATTGTCTCACAGTTCTGGAGACTGGAAGCTCAAGATCAAAGTTTGCTGCCTTTCAAGGTCTCTCTCCGTGGCTTGCAGAGGGCTGGCTTTTCACTGTATCCTTATGTGATCTTTCCTCTGTGCATACTTGTAATGTTCTAATATCTTTTTCTTTTAACGACACCAGTCGCATTGGATTAGGGCCTGCCCAATCAAACCTCATTTTGCCTTAATTTCCTCTTTAAAGGCCCTGTTTCCAAATACAGTCATATTCTGAAGTACTTGGGGTTAAGAATTCAACATACGAATTTTTGAAGGACACTTTTTAGCTCATAACATTATCCTTTATAATAAATAACATTTTCCTAAAGGAATAGTCTACCTTACACTCTATTGTGAAATATTGTTTTTTTTACATGTGGAATAAAAGAAAATACTTTTTAATTAAAAATATCTTTTAATTTTTCTGGAACTTCTAGACAAAACAATTTGACATAAAACAACCATAGCAAAAAGGAGGAAAAAGAATTATAATATGTAGATGGTATATCTGTACAATTAGAACTACATCCCACCCAAAATTAGCACAAAAGCTCTTAAAATTTTCAGGTATTCTTTAAAATCTTAGATATAAAATATTCAAAGCAATCATTTTTCCATTATTAATTAAAAGAATGTTGTTCCAACAACAGTAATTTCATTGTAGGAATTTTTATTTTAAATTATATGTACAAAAGAGTACCTGCCTATAACCTGTATATAAAGGTATAACAAAACAAACAAAACAAACCAAAAAAAGAAAACACATCTGCACTCCACATCAGCTTAAGAAATGGAAAAAGCACACTTCCTTGAATGTCTTCCTGTCCTTTCGAACGCCAAGATGTAATCATAATTCTGACTTACTATTCCTTTTTTTAAAAAAATGATTTTTCCATATCTGTGGAACTTGGTGGTAACTAAGCCATGCATCTTCTATTTTTATTATTTTCAGTTCAGATCAGTCAATCAGTCGTGTCAGACTCTTTGCGACCCCATGAATTGCAGCACGCCAGGCTTCTCTGTCCATCACCAACTCCTGGAGTTCACTCAAACTCACGTCCAGCGAGTCGGTGACGCCATCCAGCCCCCATCTCATCCTCTGTTGTTCCCTTCTCCTCCTCTGTTGTCCCCTTCTCCTCCTGCCCCCAATCCCTCCCAGCATCAGGGTCTTTTCCAATGAGTCAACTCTTCTCATGAGGTGGCCAAAGTATTGGAGTTTCAGCTTCAGCATCAGTCCTTCCAATGAACACCCAGGACTGATCTCCTTTAGGATGGATCTCCTTGCAGTCCAAGGGACTCTCAAGAGTCTTCTCCAACACCACAGTTCAAAAGCATCAATTCTTTGGCACTCAGCTTTCTTCACAGTCCAACTCTCACATCTATACATGACCACTGGAAAAACCATAGCCTTGACTAGACGGACCTTTGTTAGCAAAGTAATGTCTCTGCTTTTGAATATGCTGTCTAGGTTGGTCATAACTTTCCTTCCAAGGAGTAAGTGTCTTTTAATTTCATGGCTTCAATCACCATCTGCAGTGATTTTGGGGCCCCCCAAAATAGAATCTGACACTGTTTCCACTGTTTCCCCATCTATTTGCCACGAAGTGATGGGACCAGATGCCATGATCTTTGTCTTCTGAATGTTGAGCTTTAAGCCAACTTTTTCATTCTCCTCTTTCACTCTCATCAAGAGGCTTTTTAGTTCCTCTTCACTTTCTGCCATAAGGGTGGTGTCATCTGCATCTCTGAGGTTATTGATATTTCTCCTGGCAATCTTGATTCCAGCTTGTGCTTCATCCAGCCCAGTGTTTCTCATGATGTACTCTGCATATAATTTAAATAAGCAGGGTAACAATATACAGCCTTGATGTACTCCTTTTCCTATTTGGAACCAGTCTGTTGTTCCATGATTATTTTAGCACCTTAATATAAGTCGAATAAGTCCGTGTATGCTCTTCTGTGAACAATTTTTTCATTTGACATGTTTTTTGAGATATATCGGTGCTGTTTTGTAAAGTGGTAGTGTATTCATTTTTGTTGCAGTCTAGTATTCCATGATATAAAAATACCACAGTCTATTTGTCCATTTTCCTGCCTAAGGATGTTCAGAGTTGCCATTTTTTAAAGTTATAAATAATGCTGCTTTTACGGTTTGTGTTTCTTAGGATACATGTTCAAGCATATTTGAAGGCAGTGGCTTTTAAACTGTTTTGACTCCAACCCTCAGTAAAAAAGTTGTTTTACATTGTAATGAAGTACACATACAAACACATAGCATGTATGTGCACATATAACTAAAAACAACATGTTTACAAAATAGTATTACATGCAGTGCTCACGGGTATTTTCTATTCTGTTTTTAAAAGCTGATGATGGACCAAAAATTTGATTTTATGGTACTAATATACCTCTTTTAAAGCCAGCAGAGAATAATATAGAATTTTAATCCATATTAATAACATGCAATGTTTCATATTATCCTCCAGAAGAAGGATGGCTTTAAAGTTCTACTAATATGGTAAAACTTTCTTTTAAGTCCATTTTAATCATATCATTTTATTTTTTCAAAATGCCTCTGATTCTGGTAGATATTACATCACCCCCTTTTCTTTCTAATCAGTTTTTCCTGCCTCTTTCTAGTGTTGATCACCAGTCTCTTTGCCCTTTCAAAATCTTTCTCTTTGTGTGTCTCTAATCTGTTATTATGTAGAAAAATTTAGCCATAGGATTAATTCACCTTGAAATGGGAGGTTTTATATAACATAGTTTCCAAAATGTAGGTATTTATCCATTAATGAATCCTCAAATCAAGGTAATGGGTAAGATCAGTCTTTTTTCATTCTAATAGTAGATCAGAAAACAAGTAGGTTTTATTTTGCAAGGCTTTTGCTACAGTTCTCTCTGTATGTGTCTGTACTAGGTTGCAATAATATGTATTTCTTATTTTAAACATGCAGTAAAATATTTATTTCCATCATATTCTCCTTAGTAAAAACAACAATAAAAACAGACAAACCAAAACAACGTCTTAACCTTCCTTTCACTGAGTGCACTATATATTCTAACACCCTCTGCCCGCTTTTATCACTGAAACCTCTGGAGAAGTTAATATATGGCATAGACTGACTATGGACTCAGGCAAATCCATTGGTATTAGACATCAATGGATCTGAGTGTAATAACCGCCCACTGTAGCTCTTAGCCCCACCTATGTCTTTAATAGGGATCACATAGTGTTTTTTCAGAGTTACTTTTTGACACTGAAATCTGGGAGGATTTCCGTCTCCCAAGAGTTAAGCAATATTGGGTTACTTCTCAAATTTTCCCCTCCAGCCTTGAGGTCTAGTTCTCAGCAGTGCCTGGGTGATCATGGTGGTCTTGCTTGCATGATACTTCACCACATGTCATGCAGATTCTAGGGCCCTGCCTGGCTCTGAGGAGCCTTTGGGGTTGGAAATTAGCCTTTCTGCCCAGCGGCCTCGGTGGTCAAGAGGCCCACTTCAGGCCTCCAGGAAGGCTCACAGCAACTCACTGCACAAGCGTGTCACATGGCTTTCCTATTCCTCAGGGTGACCACCTTCTACTTTCTCCCTGTTTGTTCTCACTCTGTTTCACTGATCTGTGACTTTTTTCAGTCTCTTGGGCCAATGTGTTGATGCACTGTTGATTCTTCCTTGTTCCAGTCATTTCCAGTTCTTTAAACTGCCCTCCACATTCTCTTCAAATTTTGCAACCAGAATCTTTTCGTTCTTTATAAAATGTTCAGGGAAAAGTCTCTTTCAAATGTTTACAAATGGTTATAAATATAAGACTTCACACATCTCTCCATCTTTTCTTAAACTCTTTAGATTGAAGTGCAATGTTGTTCTATACACACAGATCTTTGGGACACTGAGTTCTCATATAATTATAGTACTGGAGTCCTCTAAACTCCTAGGTCATCTTTATTACCTGTTACCTGTGAGGCTTTATATACAATATAGTACTCAGGCACGTTATAATCATGACTCCATAGACAACATCTCACATATGCATGTATTTTCAGATTTCAGTGTTTTAGGCATATAACATACAAACTGTAAATATGTTACATGCTTAGAATAACTTTTTTTCCTTATGCTCCAGTGTTTCTAGTTAATCTGTGCCAAGTAATATCCCCAGAGATTTTAATCATATGGGTTTAAATCACTAGCTTCCCAGATGGTGCTAGTGGTAAAGAATCCACTTGCAATGCAGGAGACGCAAGAGAGACTTTGATCCCTGGGTCAGGGAGATCCCCTGGAGGAGGAAATGGCAACCCACTCCAGTGTTCTTGCCTGGAGAATTCAATGGACAGAGAAGTCTGGCGGGCTACAGTCCATGGAAGTTGCAGAGTCAGACACTACTGGGCATGCACACACTCACAACTTATTCTGCAAAATGAAAGATAGGAGACACCAAAGGGGAATATTTTCAAATGGCAAAGCGGCTAGTGGATCAGTGTTTTCAAAACCTACTTCGTAACATACCCCACAGCCTCCAGATGTTTCTCTTTCAGAGGTCACTTTTGAGCAAGTGAAGCACAGCAAGGCTCTGAAGCAGCTCAAACATTGCTGCCTCAAACCTAGTAGTGCGGTAACCCCTGCACCTGTTGACTCAAGAGAGCCAGTTTCTAGCCCTGCCTTCAGTGACATCATGTTACTGACAGTATCAGGGTTGCAGCTGGCCACAGTGGGAGTAGCTATACCACAGAAATTGGCAAATGTGTTGCAAGTGAGTGCTCTTTTTTTGTTGACACATTTGCCGGCACACATCTGCTGATACCTCATCTTTCTTTGATTTTCTTTTTTCCAGGAAATAATGTAATTTATTAAGACATATCATGTAGGGAAAGGTTGGGTTAATCTGCAATTTTCAGTCTAGAATTGCACATGGATTATTTTATTAGAGTTAAGGGTTTACAGCATTGTGTCCATCTATGTTTTCAATGGAAAGGCCTGTCTTGAATACTTCCTTAACTCTCTAATCTGTGAAAAACTGAAAGCTTGATTAAGGGGGGATTCCCACCCTCTTATTCTGCATTTGATGTGTTCTGTCATCATACCTCTTGTCAGTTCAATAGCCACTGACTTGCCCGTCACAGTCATTATAGGGATGCAATGTTTCCTCCATTCTAAGGTGATAATTCAAACGGACTTGCAGCTGTACTTGAATTTTAGGGCAAATATTCTAGACAGAAACACTTAAGGGTTAATCTGAATGTAACTGGACCCACTTGGACACCGCTGCTGTTGTGCTGGGCTGCACTGAGACGGCACATCCTGGGAAACGAGCAAAGGAGAACAGTAACGGAATAAAACATGACACACACATACCTGCCAGATCCCGAAAGCACAGATAACCTGTGTGGACCTTTATCAAAAAGTTTGAGACTGGATTAGTGGTTCTCAGTAGAGGGTCATTTTGCCTGAGGAGACGTTTAGCAATGTCTGGAGACTTGTTGGTTGTCACAATTAGAGGAAGAACACTGCTGCTCAACTGAGTAGAGTGCATAGGAGTGTCCCCACCATGAGGAGCCGCCTGGTCCCCAAATGGCAATATGGTCAGGCTGAGAAACCCTAGATTGGAGAGATACAGGGGCTTATAAATCTATCACCGTATAAGCCTTCCTTAAAATTCCATCTCGGGACTTCCCTGGTGCTCCAGTGGTTCAAGTTAGTGCTTTCACTGCTGTGGGCTGGCATTTAATCCCTTGTCAGGAAACTAAGATCCCATCAGGTGCATGGCACAGCCAAAAAAAACCCCTCAACATTTGGATTACCTCTGCTCTGTGTCCTTGGCACTTGTCACATCTGTTTCCACAACTCCAATCTTCAAGCTGCCGCACCCTTCCTCTCATGAAATTCACACTTCCTTTGCTTCATTGGAACAATTTAGCTATAATTTATTTTTCTTCTTGTCTCCTGTTTCCCTTGCATCCTTCAAAATTATCTTTGCTTGCCACTCTACTCAGCAGGGCAAATGAGTTTCTCTAAGATCTGTTCTCCTTAGACAGTGTAGGGAAATAATAAATATGGTTTTCTTCTGTCCTACATGGGATAGCTAAGTTAACCTTAGAATACCTGAGTAATCTCTCTCTTAACTTTAAATTTGCTTTTTCTATTTAAGTTTTCATGCTTTCTACTTTGTTCTTTATTTGAGTAATTAAAAGGTAGTAACTCAGCAGGTGGATTTTTCCCAGCTGTCAGAATTCCTGCTAAAATATGGTTTAGAACACCTTGAATCAAAACAACCTGACAAAGTGGTTTTTTTAAGGAATTGCACAATTAATGTGCTTCTTTGGAAAGTTGATTTTCCATCCATTACTATGCTTTGAAGTAGAATTACTAATTGTTATTCAACTATATTTCATTGCAATTAAGTGGCTTCTAACATTTGAAAATAATTTACTCCCACTACTTCAGAAGCTACTAATAGAAGCCTCTAAATCACAACCTTGACAGGAGAGCTTCATGTTCTTTCCAGATTACATTGTTTTTGCAATTCCAGTTTTAACAAGGTGATTATATCCTTGAATTTTTATACTTTGTGAATTTTTTTAGGTGGAGTGATACAGTCATGCTAAAATAATTACTTTTTAAACTAGAATCTTAAATCTTTCTCCCTCCTAAATGATATTCCCAAATTTTACCATTCAAAGAGAGACAGGCCCAATTGGTCTCTGGGAAAATTCACACAGAGTTTTACAAGGGCTCTTATACATGGCCATGTGAGTGGAGATAAAAGCACTCCAAAGATAAATTTGCTTCCTTCTAGACATCTGCTACTCATGGAAGTCACATTTAGAGTTACTAAAATCACTGAAAACCTGTGACATCTTCTAAGGAAAACTAAGTGAGCAGACACTGGAAAGCTGAGCAGTTATTGTCCTTTGTTAATAGGAGCTAGACAATCAGATTAAGCTATGCTTCTGCTACTCTGTGATCTACAGGCAAATCACTGTACTTCTTTTTCTAATGAATGAATTTGTATTTTGGCAGCACTGGGTCTTCCTTGCAACACATGAGCTTAGTTCCCCTGTGGCATGTGGGATCTTGGTTCTCCGACCAGGGGTGAAACCCCACTGGGAAGCAGATTCTTAACCACTGGATCATGAGGGAAGTCCTAGGCAAATCACTGTACTTTATGGAACTTCTGTAAAGTGGGAGCATAGTGTCTGCCATTACTCTGTCACAGTGCTGTGTGGATGATTCAGGGAGCTAATTATTATCTTAATAAATTTTTATTTGTAACCAAGTATGTAACAGATACTACAGTAGATAAAACAGATGCAGTGATGAGCAAGGATGTGAAGGTCTTTGCTTTTTCGTAGCTTTTACTATCTAGCACTCTGCCATTGAAAGAACAGGGCATACTATAAAGCACTGGCATCCCCCAGCTGCTGCTGCTGCTGCTGCTGCTAAGTTGCTTCAGTTGTGTCTGATTCTGTGCGACCCTATTGATGGCAGCCCACCAGGCTCCTCTGTCCCTGGGATTCTCCAGGCAAGAATACTGGAGTGGGCTGCCACTTCCTTCTCCAAGGCATCCCCTAGAAGCTTGTTATAAATGCAGTATCTCAGGCCTCATCAAGCCTACTGAATCAGGATCTGTATTTCAACAAGATCCGCAGGTAATTCATATGTGTGTTATAGTTTGATAAACAGTGTTCTAGCAGATGTTACAAAAACTAACTCTAAAGTTAGGAAAGTGTTATGCAAATATTTTTCAAAGGCCAGTTACTCCTAAAACTAAACAAAGAAAGATACAAACTGTATTTAAAATTTCAAAGAAACTATGCACATGTACTTAATTATCAGATACTTTCTGTTAAAATTATAGGTGAAAGATAAATTGTAATTATTATTTATATTATTATTAGAAAATGTCTTTTCTTTTGGGAAAGAATATACAGTTAAGGCAGAGAATAAGAAACAGAGAGATGAGTCAGGAAATAATAGAGATGACTTGAGACAGGAAATGAGTCTGAACGGAAAAGAATAAGTTAGAAAATATATAGTTTGTCTCCAGACATCAAAAAGAAGTGTAATATATTTCAGGGCTTGATATTCCTGAGCAGTCAGAACAGCCACAAACCACTGTCAGTAATTTAGCAGAGACATTATGTCAAGCACAAAATCCACACCCACAACCTCATACTCAACGAAATTGCATGCAATTGCTTATGACAAGTCCTTGCTGGAATCCTCTTATCATTGCAAACATCCTCCATGTTCTAAACAGTGTCATGAAGGGAGAAAAAAGCAAAAAAAAAAAAAAAAATGTCCTGAACCTGGAGCACAGATTTTCTGTAGAAGCAAGCAAGAAAAAAATTGAATGGCTTTACAAGAAACTCATTATCCATCTGAAAAGTTCACTGTAAATTTTATAGATACTATACATGTGAAATAGACACTATCAAGCACTGTGTCCTAAAAGGTTAATAATTAAGTAGACAAAGGTGACTTTTCTTATCACAGATCAGTTGGTTTCAGTTTAAGGACTGAGAAGATTCCAGAAGTAACTTTCCTATTATTGATTTTAAACTTGCTAGAAGAACACAATGCTGTAACACAGCCAAAGTTATTATGCCAACAGTGTAGGATTAAACACTTGCCAGATTCTGCTACTTGGGGAGCATACTATTCATTGATGGAGTGCTTAATAACAGAAGAGAAGTGAATCCAGTTCACCTTTCCGTGAGAGGTATTTACAGGGTGGTACCAATAGAGCTTCAGGCCAACTCTTCACCAAATATTAATTAGGCCACTAATATGCAGCCCACTAGGCTCCTCTGTCCCTGGCATTCTCCAGGCAAGAATACTGGAGTGGGTTGCCATTTCCTACTCCAATGCATGAAAGTGAAAAGTTAAAGTGAAGTCGCTCAGTGGTGCCCAACTCTTAGCAACCACATGGACTGCAGCCTACCAGGCTCCTCTGTCCATGGGATTTTCCAGGCAAGAGTACTGGAGTGGGGTGCCATTGCCTTCTCCAAATATGTATCAGTTATAGTGAGATGAACAAGTTTGCAATCAAATTGAAGATATGAAAATGATAATAGCAACTGAATGAATGTGAATCTTCATGTAGGAAACAACCCCAGACTTAACTTTGTTCCAATAACCGGCCTCTGTAATACCTCAGCAGTAATGTTATCGCCTAGATGTAACCAGTAGAGAGACACGTTAATTGTAAGTTTTGTGTGGCTTGAGTGTTGTTTATACAACATCATCACAGAGTGTGGAGGTGAGAGCAATCTCAAAGAAGAAAGGCAACAAGTGATTTAATGACACTGACCTTCAAACATTTCGGAGTCAACTGCAATAGTCATTACCGTTAATTCATGGAACGATGAAACTAGTTGCCTCGCTGGCTCCAGAAAAAATTGGCAAAGTAAACAAACAAAGAAAACATTGCATACTATATTCCCTTTATCATATAGCTTGCCATATTTATTTTTGGGTAACTACCTAGTTTATTATTTACCTCCTCAATTGTAAGCTCCCTGAAAGTAGTGTTTATATTGGTCTCCATTCTGTTTGTAGCAAGTAGAATCATGTTTGACTTTTATTCATTCTAAACATTTCTTGAGCATATGTGATACTACATTATTATCCTAGCTGTTACCTGAAAACTGGGCTCACTTCTTGGTGGGTGTTGAATCAGTAGACACTAGTAAATCAAAGTTCATGAGAAAAAGGGATTTATCCTTACTTGCAGCAAGTAAGGGGATCACCAGGATTCTTTCCCAAAGCAGTGTCTCCCCGAACAGAAATAGTGAAGAAGTTTTAAGCCAAGTTCAGTTCAGTTCAGTTCAGTTCAGTCGCTCAGTACTGTCCAACTCTCTGTGACCCCATGAACCACAGCACATCAGGCCTCCCTGTCCATCACCAACTCCCGGAGTTCACCCAGACTCACATCCATCGAGTCAGTGATGCCATTCAGCCATCTCATCCTCTGTCATCCCCGTCTCCTCCTGCCCCCAGTCTTTCCCAGCATCAGGGTCTTTTCCAATGAGTCAGCTCTTTGCATCAGGTGGCCAAAGTACTGGAGTTTCAGCTTCAGCATCAGTCCTTCCAATGAACACCCAGGACTGATTTCCTTTAGGATGGACTGGTTGGATCTCCTTGCAGTCCAAGGGACTCTCAAGAGTCTTCTCCAACACCACAGTTCAAAGGCATCAATTCTTCAGCGCTCTGCTTTCTTTATAGTCCAACTCTCACATTGATACATGACTACCAGAAAAACTGTAGCTTTTACTAGATGGGCCTTTGTTGACAAAGTAATGTCTCTGCTTTTCAATATGCTGTCTAGGTTGGTCATAACTTTCCTTCCAAGGAGTAAGTGTCTTTTCATTTCATGGCTGTAATCACCATCTGAAGTGATTTTGGAGCCCAGAAAAATAAAGTCAGCCACTGTTTCCACTGTTACCTTCTATTTGCCATGAAGCGATGGGAACAGATGCCATAATCTTCGTTTTCTGAATGTTGAGCTTTAAGCCAACTTTCACTTTCCTCAAGAGGCTCAAGGGTGGTGTCATCTGCATATCTGAGGTTATTGATATTTCTCCCAGCAATCTTAATTCCAGCTTGTGCTTCTTCCAGCCCATCATTTCTCATGATGTACTCTGCATAGAAGTTAAATAAGCAGGGTGACCATATACAGCCTTGACATACTCCTTTTCCTATTTGGAACCAGTCTGTTGTTCCATGTCCAGTTTTAACTGTTGCTTCCTGACCTGCATACAGGTTTCTCAAGAGGCAGGTCAGGTGGTCTGATATTCCTATTTCTTTCAGAATTTTCCACAGTTTTATGTGATCCACACAGTCAAAGGCTTTGGCATAGTCAATAAAGCAGAAATAGATGTTTTTCTGGAACTCTCTTCCTTTTCAATGATCCATCAGATGTTGGCAATTTGATCTCTGGTTCCTCTGCCTTTTCTAAAACCAGATTGAACATCTGGAAGTTCACGGTTCACGTATTTAAGCCAAGGGTACATGCATAGTCATGAAGGGGCTTTAGCAAAGTGAATTCAGCATAGAATTGAGGCAGAATTCAACAGAACCCATGATTTAGTTGATTGAAATCAAGAGGATCAGAAAATAAACTTTATTTTTCACAGAAGTTTTAAAGCAAGTTCCCATATTCCCCCTGTCCCAGCATATGCACAGCCTCCCCCACTATTGACATCTTGAACCAGAGTGGTACATTTATTATAGTCTATGAACAATCTATATTGTTTGTAGTCACCCAAAGTTCATTTCAGTATCATCTAGGAAAAAGTAGCCTCACGGCCTTAGAAACCATCTGTGCTCTGTGCTCTGACTATTTATTCCTCCCTCTCCCACAACCCCTAGAACCACTTTTTGTCCATTTTTCACTGTGTACATAGTTTTGCCTTTTCCACATGTCACATAGATGAAATCATGCATCATCTAGTCTTTTTAGATTGACTTCTTTCACTTAGTAATATGCATATAAAGTTTCCTCTGTCTTTTCATGACTTGACAGCTCATTGTTTTTTAGTGCTGAATAATATTCTCTTGTCCAGATATACTGTGGTCTCTTTCTCCATTCACCTCCTAAAGGACATCTTGGTTCTTTCCAAGTTTGGGCAGTTATGAGCAGAGCTGCTATAAACATCAGTGTTCAAGTGTTTGTGTGGACATCGTTTTCAACTCATTTGGTTAAATGCCAGAGAACCTGATTGCTGGATTGTATGGTAAGATGTTTAGCTTTTGTGAGAAAGTGCCAAACCCTCTTCTAAAGTGGCTGTATCATTCATTTTACATTTCACTTCCCATTGCTCCACATCCTCATCAGTTTTTCATGTTGTCAGTGTTTTGGGTTTTGGCCATTCTAATACATGTGTAATGGTATCTAATTGCTTTAATTTTAATTTCCCGTATGACATATGACGTGGAATATCTTTTCAAATGCTTATTTGCCTCTACATATCTTCTTGGTGAGGTGTCTGCAAGTCTTTGGCATTTTTTAGATAGGATATTTGTTTTCTTATTCCTGACTTTAGGAATTCTTTACATATCTTATATAACAGCCATTTATCAGATATATCTTTTGCAAACATATTTTTTCCAGTCTGTGGCTTACCTGCTCTTTCTCTTGAAATTGTCTTTTACAGAGCAAAATTTTTTTTTAAACTGTAATGAATTCCAGGTTATCATTTATTTCTTCCTTTGATCATACCCTTGGTGTTATATCTCAAAGTCATTGGCATACTCAAGGTCATCTAGATTTTCTCCTATATTATCTTCTGGGGATCTTATAGTTTTGTGTTTTACAGTAGGTCAGTAACCTATTTTCAGTTAATTTTTGTGAAGGATATAAAGTCTGTGTCTTAATTTACTTTTTTGCGTACGGATGTCCAGTTGTTCTAGCACCATTTGTTGAAGGTGAATCTTTATTCCATTGTATTATCTTTGCTCCTTTGTCAGAGATCAGTTAATGATATGTGAATCTATTTCTGAGATTTTTATTCTGTCCCATTGACCTATTTGTCTATTATTTCACAATACCACACTGTCTTAGTTAATGTAGATTTACAGTAAGTGTTTTTAAAATTAATAAATTTATTTATGGCCGTGCTGGGTCTGTGTTGCTGCACAGGCCTTTCTCTAGTTGTGGTGAGCGGGAGCTGCTCTCTCGTTGCGTTGCGGGCTCCTTACTGTGGTGGCTCATGTTGTTGCAGAGCATGGGCTCTAGGGCACGCAGGCCTCAGTCACTGTGGCACATGGGCTCAGTGGTTATGCCTCCCGGGCTCTAGGGCACAGGCTGAGTAGTTGTGGTGCACGGGCTTAGTGCTCTGTGGCACCTGCTGCTGCTGCTAAGTCGCTTCAGTCGTGTCCAACTCTGTGCGACCCCATAGACGGCAGCCCACCAGGCTTCCCCATCCCTGGGATTCTCCAGGTAAGAACACTGGAGTGGGTTGCCATTTCCTTCTCCAGTGCATGAAAGTGAAAAAGCAAAGTGAAGTCGCTCAGTCGTGTCCGACTCTTTGCAACCCCATGGACTGCAGCCCACCAGGCTCCTCCGTCCATGGGATTTTCCAGGCAAGAACACTGGAGTGGGGTGCCGTTGCCTTCTCCATGTGGCATGTGGGATCTTCCCAGATCAGGGATCCAACCCATGTCTCCTGCATTGCAGGTGAATTCTTTACCACTGAGCCACCAGAGAAGCCCTATGGTAAGTCTTGAAGTCAGGTAATTTATTCTCCTCCTTTCACATTGTGCTGGATACTTAGGTCTTTTACCTTGCCATATATATTTTAGAATCAGTTTCCTGATACCTGCAAAATAACTTATGGAGATTTGGGTTGGTATTGTACTGAATTTATAGATCAAGTTGGGAAGAACTGACATCTTAAGTTTTCTATGTGAGAATATAGAATATCTCTCTGTTTTTATTTACTTCTTTGAGTTTTTTTGACCAGAGTTTGATAGTTTGCACATATAGATTTATCCATATTTTATTAGATTCAATAGTATTTTTAAAAAATTCGTCATTGAGCTATTTCCAAAATTTTAAAAACTATGTACCTTTCCAGCTAGACTATTAGCTGCATAAGATCAAAACCAATGACTGCATTGTTTACTACTATATGGCTAGTGGCACATGATAGATACCTAAGATTAAAAGTATTTATTAAATAAATGAAATAATGAATGCCATATGAGCTGAAATATGTTGTTAATACTAGAGTTTTCTCCACAACTTTCTCACCTCAAATGAATAGTCTATCCACATGGTATTAAATTACCCCTTGTCAGTGACCTGTTCCAAAAACAATATGGCCATTCTCTTCCATGAAATGTTAGAAGTGCTGGAAGATTCTAGTGAAGATATTTCTGCTCTTAAAAGAGCCTTCTTTGTAGGCTTGTTCCTGGATCTGAATCCAGTACCTGGAAATTACACAGCCACTTTATTTCATGTGCCAGCATGAAGACAACATGAAGGATGGAAGTACAGAAAGACTGAGGAAAAAATGAATCCCAAACTGGTCCTTGAAAAATGTAATTATGCTGCTGAGTCAACCAATGTGGAGTCTTCTCCTCTGGATGTTTTGTTATGTGAGATAGTCAATATCCTAGTTATTTAAGCTAATTTTAGCCTCTGGATTATCAGAAAAAGTTGGACATTTAAAAATTGGGTTAGTTTGAAATTTTCCTATTTGACATCTGTTGTTGTTATTTAGTCACTAAGTTGTGTTTGACTATTTCCGACCCCATGGACGGTAGTCTGCCATGCTCCTCTTGTCCATGGGATTTCCCAGGCAAGAATACTGGAGTGGGTTGCCATTTCCTTCTCCAGGGGATCTTCCCAACCCAGGGATTGAACCCACATCTCCAGCATTGCAGGCAGACTCTTTACTGCTGAGTCACCAGGGAATTCCATTAGAGGTCTACTTAAGCTAAAAGCAAATATCCTCAATTGGGTAGAAGCATACATATCCTGATACTTCCAGATTGACACTAGTTGATACACTCACCTTCTTCTCACATCCACTTCCAAGAGAACACTGGGTTCTTTTGTTCTGATCTAGGTCATCTTTGTACGTATCTTAGTGGATACTACTAGGTAATTAGGTAGGTATTTTTGTTTATCCAAGTGTAATATATATATATATATATATTATCTTTTTTTAAATCCAGGATGTAATACTTATCACCACCTTAAATTATTGAGTTATAAAAATAATGACCTCAAATTAAAACTTCATTAAAAAAAAACATACCCTTATAGAATAAACATCTGCTAGCATAGCCTTGTCTTTTTCACTTTTAATTATTAGATTCCTCTACACTCAGACACATATACACCACCATAATCTCTATTTTTTAGAAACACTCTTTTACTCCAACAATTATCTTTGTGTTGCCTGTATAACTTTGAAATGAAGGGAATTTGAACTGTTAGGTGGATTAAAAGGTTAATTGCCTAATTTTGATTTCTTTTCTAAAAGGACTATGTTGACCTATACAGGTTTCCTGTCTGGAAGCTAGGAATCTTTTGAAATATGCTTAAATGAATCAGTCTTATTACTTATACATAATTATTCTAGTTTCTTGGCAACTGGTATTTGTCTTTTTGTGCTACTGTGTTTGGAAAACTATGATATCTAAGCTTTGTTTCTATCAAATATGATGGAAAATATGATGGAAAAATGTCACAAACATTTGAATAAGCCTTGAATAGTCCTTCTTTTCAAGATGATTGCAGTCTGAAAATAAAATATCTGAAAAATTAGAGCTATTTAAGGAATTATTCTATTTCTATTTTTATGAAATATTTAGGATGACAAAGTGGCCCTTCAAAGGTGTTAGAAAAATATTTCATTTGCAATAACTTACATAACAAAAATGTTTGAGATATTCCAGTACAATTCTTGAAAGTCCTGGTGAAAAAATGCAATTATTCTCAGCATACCGTTAACATTTAAGCATCTTATTCAGTAATGGGAAT
The DNA here is from genome assembly GCF_029378745.1 of Bos indicus. Lineage (NCBI taxonomy): Eukaryota > Metazoa > Chordata > Mammalia > Artiodactyla > Bovidae > Bos > Bos indicus. The sequence continues at coordinate 12,813,320 of NC_091764.1, forward strand.
TTGAAACATTTCATGCCTTAAGTTTCCCCATTGTGTTACTAGCTTGAATGTTCACACTTTGTTTACATGATAAAAATAGAGCTGGTATTGATTTTATTGGGCTCAGCTTCTTGAGTTTCATCCTAGATGATCATGCTTTCATTTTTACACGTTTGATATCTTTGATTTGGATTCAGGGATATTTAAAATATACTGTTTCTTAGTGATATTAAAGCACTACACTGAAGAAGTGACATTTAAGAACTTGATTCCACTCCTGTATAATTTTTAGGAACTTATAAAAATAGAGAAAAACCTGAAACAGAGCTGTCAGAGTTAATATCCTTGTTAAATTCTTTTTTTCTTTTACCAACTTAAAAGACAAGTTCCTTAGTTAATGCATTTTAATTCTTCTTTTCTTTATAAAATAATCTATTTAGGAAGAGACCTAAGTCAGTGTTTAGACATTTCCATGACGAAAAAGTAGTGGAAAGAAAAGCACTAAATGGGATTGTCAGGAGGGAAGAAGAAAGCCAAAATAACGGCCTGAAGGCATAAAGGCAGGAAAAAGTGAAATAATAAGAGAGAAAGAGAAACATCAGAATTAGAGGATAAATAGCACAAAGAAAAATGCCTGTGTTTCAGATGCCTGAAGTGTGCTAGGTTAGGGTAAAATTCATTGGCAGACGAGGTGGTGACTAAAGAGAAGGAGCAAGTGGGGTTGACTGAGTTAGGGTGGGAGCAGTTATTACCTCATGAGAACATTTATGTGGCTTGTCCTTAAAGGCCAATAAACTACCATGTGATCTGGCTGCCATGGAGCAAGCAGCAACATGGGTCAATATATCACAACAACTCTAAGTCGAGAATTCCTTCATTTCCGGTGTCCTTGGTCTTCTAAAAAAAAAAAATGTATAAAAATACAAAAGACTATATTAAGAGTGTAAAACAATGTTTCTCAAATCTAATTACAAGTTAGAATCACTTGGAAAACATTCGAATCCAGACATCTCAGGATAAATCCCTCAGTGCCAGGGCATCAGATTTTGTGTCTTGTTCTTGGTTTTTAAAGCTCTTCAGGTGATTCCCAAGTACAGCCTGGATTGAGAGCCACTAGCAAAAAGAATGACTATAAGATTAGTACTCATATATCCATCACAAGCTTAGGATATACAACATTACCAATTCCTTTGAAGGCCTCTGTGTTTCTCTAACAGAATTACTGCTGCTTCTCAGCCCAAATACACAAAGGCATATATATCCTTCACTTTGTATTAATCATTCCTTGCTTTTCTATCATGCATCTCCAAATATTTTAATTTTTAGCTTTCTTGTCTTAGATCTTTTCATAAATGGAGTTATAGTAAGTATGAAGCTTCCCAGGTGGTGCTGGTGGTAAAGAACCCACGTGCCAATGTAGGAGACATGGGTTTGATCCCTGGGTTAGAAACATCCCCTGGAGGAGGGCACGGCAACTCACTTCAGTATTCTTTCCTGGAGAATCCCATGGACAGAGGAGCCTGGTGGGCTAAAGTCTATGGGGTTGCACAGAGTCGGACATGACTGAAGCGACTTAGCATGCATGCATACGGAATATGCCACTGCTGCTGCTAAGTCGCTTCAGTCGTGTCCGACTCTGTGCAACCCCATATATGGCAGCCCACCAGGCTCCTCTTCCCCTGGGATTCCCCAGGCCAGAATACTGGAATGGGTTACCATTTTCTTCTCCAATGCATGCATGCATGCTAAGTTGCTTCAGTCGTGTCCAACTCTGTGCGACCCCCATGGACAGCAGCCCTCCAGGCTCCTGTGTCCACAGGATTCTCCAGGCAAGAAAATTGGAGGGGGTTGCCATTTCCTTCACCCATACTGAATATACTCTTTTACATAAAGTATTTTATGGAATTACATTTTCTTGATGGTTCTATTTGATACATGTAGTTACTATTCATTTGTTTCACTGTTGAATAATATTTGTTGTATGAACATAAACCAGTTTATTGTAGTATCTTGTGGTGTCTTCTTAATATCATCTATAAATCTAGCGGATGCTTTTTCTTGTCTGTTGATCATAAAGAAATCTTACAAGGCTGTAAGTGTGGGTTAAGGCAGCAGGGGCAATACAGCAGAATGTGCTGCTATGTAGACATTTAAACCATCTGCTCATTCAGCTTACTTGGGCGTTTGTAGACTTGCTTTTTTTTGACATTTTTGTACCATTTCCACTTGGTTTTGAATTACTGCTTTGCACGACCGAACTAAAACTGAGTAGATCAGTTGAAAAAAACAATCCACGACATGTTTCAAGATCTCTGGATGCTGTCCGGTCAGATACTCTGTCTTTTGCTAGGCCCAGTAACAAGGATAAAACCAAGATACAGTTTTACTTCTATCTCTTGGGGTCAGCAGTGTGATTCTCCTATTTGGCTTGGCTAAAGGCTCTGTGTGAAGAGTTGACTCATTGGAAAAGACTCTGATGCTGGGAGGGATTGGGGGCAGGAGGAGAAGGGGACGACAGAGGATGAGAAGGCTGGATGGCATCACAGACTCGATGGACGTGAGTCTGAGTGAACTCTGGGAGTTGGTGATGGATAGGGAGGCCTAGTGTGCAGCGATTCATGGGGTCGCAAAGAGTTGGACCCGACGGAGCGACTGAACTGAACTGAAAGGCTCTGTACAGAGCCCTCTTGCCCTGGACAGTTTAAGTGTCATTTGAACTTGCTGGGTCATAGAATCCAATTGATAAACATGTTTCACTATGGTCAGATTTCATGTCATTTTCTTTTACTTTAAGCCCCATAACTCTCAGACTTACAGTTACTTGTTTAATGGATCAGTACAGAACACTCAAATATGACTTTTGCCTTCGGAATCCAAAAGTGCCTAGTAAGTATTATGACTTCTTCAGTGCTAAGTGAGGCTGTGTATGACAGTTTTTCTTTTTCTTTTTTTGCATTTTTCTTTTCTTTTTTTTTCATTTCACATATGATATTTTGTATGTTTCAATGCCATTCTCCCATATCAGACAGTTTTTCTTTGAAGGGATTTTGCTGGCACTCTATAGACCAATTAACCCCTAGAAATTTGACCATGATGCTGGGCCCCAGAAATACAGAGTTTATTTCCTTCTGGTACCAAAGCCTCCTAAAGTGCCTGTTACATCCTGCTCAGCAAGTCAGGTTGGTGTGGTGACAACACAGGGAACTAGTGGGTGGCGGGGAGGTGGGGGATGGACAAGAAAGTGAACTAGTTCTCTGCAGGCCGATTATGGTGGAGAATATTAAAACTGAAACAGCTCTGAGGCAATGCAGTGAAGATGCACACGGCCCCTGACGGGGGTAGGCTCTTTGCATGTCCTCTCCTCCACGCTGCTGATGCCTTGCCCACACTGGGTATCCCAGGACTGTTTCCTTCCTTAAGATTCCTTTAGCACCCTGTACTGAGAAAGCTTAACATCAAGCTCATCTTGAAGGAGAAAATCCTCAGCAAGTCTGCTATTTGTCCCTGCCTGTACTGAAGGGGACATTCACAGCTGAGAGGCAATACAAGGAAAACTGACACAATAGGCATTTTGCTGTTTAGCAAGAGAGACAGAAAGCCTTTGTCAGTTGATGCCAGCTAACTTCTGTCATCCACCACTCTGCTTCTAGCACAGTGGGCTCAGGCATGAACTAGCAATGGTGGCCAGGATGTGGTCTGCATGGGCTCCCATTCTCCAGGGCTGCCACCATGGAATGTTTTGCTTGCCAGCAAGAGACCCATGTTATACCTCAGGATGGTCCCATCCCTCAAGGAGACCAAAGAATTAATTGGTAAGAAATTGAGTACACCAGATTCCTTACATCTTGGAAGTCAGTGATTTGTCTAGATCTGATACATATTTCCTACATGTGTTTAACTTGCCTTCAGAGAACCTTAGCCAGCACCCTTCTATAAGAGTTTATTGTTGTTTGATTCACTGATATGTGATTTAACATGCCTCATACCAGGAACCCCTCTAACAAAGGAGCTGTAGCTGTGAGCACATGACTTGAGATCCAAAGTTCCTATCACCTACTCAACCACCCAGAAACTTCTGGCTTGATAAAGCAATGGAATGGATTGTAAAGGTGCAACCTGAATGTTATCTTAGGGATGATACTCTGCAAGGACAGGCCTCCTTCTCCAGGGCACAGCACACACTCTAACTAGCAACGATGAAAAATGCTCAGTCCTAATTAATCTCAGTGTAAGGAGCCAGAGCCAAATACTGGAAATAGGAGTGGACTCACAGACCATCATTCTCCGTGATCCACTTGGAGATTTTATGTTAACTGAATCCCCAGTGCTTAAGTTTATAGAGAGCCTGGTTCCCAGGGAAGGAATGTTTCTATCAGGGAACACAGATTCCTAAGAAATTTTATTCCACGGTTGCCATCTAATCACTTTGGATTCCTCATTCCAAGAGACCAGTAGACAAGAAAAGAAATCACTGTATTGGCAAGGGTAATTGACTCTAGTTCTCTGCTACAGACTGAAGAGGGTAAGAATGTATTTACCACTCAGATGATCCGGGTGTATGTCCTTCGCCATTTCTTTGCCCAGTTTTGATGGTGAGTGAATACGAGCAGCAGCCACAGCTGAAGGAGGGCTTAGTGAATAATGCTGAGAACAAGTGTTTGTCACCCCACACCCACAGCACCTAAACCAGTAGATGTGGTAGCCAAGAGTGAATCAGGAATTGTCAGTAGAGTGGGAAGACAATGAATGTCAACTCTATCTCCAGGAACTGTTGCAATTGTGAGGGCTGTAATATGTCCACTAATTTTACCCTGGCAAATTTACACAGAAGAGATCAACTAGAGTCCAGGAGGAATTGTTTCCAGGTGGGGGAATTTATATGAAGCAGGTAGCTCCAAGTGTGGGTGCTTGTGGAGGCTGTGGGGAACCATCCCGAATCCAGGTTCTGCATCATTCCCCCAGCCACTGGGATTGTTGATTTCTGACAACTCACAGCTGAGGCCCATCTCGGCATGGCCGTCAGCCAAAGAGCTGGGCTTTGCCTAAGTTTATGGCACCTTCTCAGAGGCAGCTGCCTTCAGTGACAGGTCAGAATGGAAGCAAAAGTGCCCAGCTTCCTGCCTCAATTCAGGACCTCTCTGAAGGGCCATCCCAGTCCCAGAACTTGTACAAGATTGATAAAGCCCTCTCTTGCAATTGCATTTCAGTTCAATTTCTCCCTCTCAATCGTGCTTCACTCCCTAACAATGCTTTTCTGGAGAGCTCTCACTATTAAATCTCATTAAGGCCGATCTTTTCATCAAAGTGTTTTCTCTGGGGTACCTGGACAAAAACAATGTCCCACAGTCTTGTACATTTTCATACATATATACTTTCTCATTGCTTTTGGTTTGTTTCAGTTTTTAAAAAACCTCATTCCTAGTTCACTGAAAACACTAGCACCTAGTTCTGCTGCTGCTGCTAAGTCGCTTCAGTCGTGTCCGACTCTGTGTGACCCCATAGACAGCAGCCCAGCAGGCTCCCCCGTCCCTGGGATTCTCCAGGCAAGAACACTGGAGTGGGTTGCCATTTCCTTCTCCAGCACCTAGTTCTATTTCACTTTTTTTCAGCTGCGTTCAGTCTCCTGTTCAACTCATCTATTAATTTCTTAGCGTCAGATATTTTCTTTTTTTATTTATGAAATGTTCATTGGATTCTCTTTCATAGATTTTAATCCTCTGTTAAATTCTCCACTCTTTGATCTACTTTGCCCCTCTTTTTCTCCATGTTTTTAAACATTTAACCAGAGGTGTTTGAAAATCCTTGTTTGCCAACTCCAGTATTTGGCTCACTTCTCCTTTTCTCATGAGAGTTGGTCATATTTTCTTGTCTTCACACTTCTAGTACTTTCTTAATTCATGTTGGTGCTTTAACTCTCGAGGTTCTACGTTATGTTATCTTCCCTTATTGATACAAAGAGTGAGGATCGGAACTCCTGAATCCAATCAGACATTAATTAAAGTCGGGGCTGGGTTTCTGTTTTGGGTAGACCCAGCCCACTTCTGTAATACCCCTGCTTCTGTTTGCTGTGCTCCTTCTCTGCCTGCAGAGTTTTGATTCTAAGTCGGTATATCTCTGGCTCCTCCAGTTTGAAAGACTGCAGAAAATTCAGCTATGTCCTTCAGAGACCTTAGCTCAGCTCTTTGGTCTTCCTGCTTACATTACTTCAAAATAGGACCTGTTCCTTGAAGGTAAGACTGGTGGTATATTGAGTTAGGTTACTTCCATCTGGAAATTCCACGTTGCATTCAGGAAGCTTTCCACCTAGTTTCTCAGCTTCCTGTTTAGCACAAAATTTAGCAAATGTTCTTTGGGGAGAGCAGTTGTGAGTTTGAAACCTCCCACACTAGTCCTGCAGAATCACTGAAATTTTGCTAGTTTCTCTTTTCTGTAGCCCGGTCCCAGAGTTTCCAAGCCAGAGCCTCCATAAGCACCTGGAATCAGAAAATGCCTGCAAGGGAAAGAGAAAAACCCCTGCTCAAAAAAAAAGAGTTTTTCTTCTTTCTGGAATTTTAGTTTGTTGCTTCTGAAGTTCCCTGATGCTTTTAAAATATTATATTTATAATTTATTTGGCTTTGTCTCATTTTAAAGCAAACGTGCTTTCTTGTTCTGACCTATTCTAAAACAAAACTCCCCTTGTCATTAGTTTTTAACTCCATTAATTATACATTGTTAATATTATGGTTTGGTAAGATCAAGCATTAAATGATTTATTTGAGTTAGATTCATTTATTACAACTTAGTTTTTTTTTTTCTCTTATGGTCAACTTCTTTCTTCTTGAAGCCCTTTCTTTAGAAATTCCTTTTAAGAAGTATTTGTTGATGGTAATAATGTTAGTAAATGTTTGCATAAAAATGTCTTTTTTCACCCCAATTCTTAAAATATGGTTAAATTGGATATGCACTGAATGTTTTTTTTTTTTTCTCTCTTTAAGATTTAATCCAACTCTCTCTCGCCTTCCATTGTTGAGAAATAAATTGGTGGTGTAATGTAAGCACTTTGTAAGTGGTTTTGTTTTTCTGTTGGGCTTTTAAATCTTTTTATACATGGTGTTTTTCAGTTTCCTTGGATGGCTCTGACTATAGATTTATTTATTTCGTTGTGCTTAGGATGTATTTAGCTTCCTGAATCTAGGAGTCTTTTATTACTGGAAAATATTATTATGTCTGAATATCCTTTTCCCCTTTTTCCCTCTAGCTCTCCTAGAAGTTCAATGAAGTGTTTATCATATTGCTTCAATACATCTTATAAATCTTTTACTTTCATCTGTATTTTGCATCTCTTCCCCTAAGTTTTGTTAGGGATAATTTCTTCTGACCTACCTACCAGCTTACTAGTTCTGTTTAACTATATCTGTTTCAGCTGTTGATTTGATTCAAAGAGATTTAAGTCTCCAGAGTTTCTGGTACTACTTCTAATTACTAAGGTCAGATTTTATAAACATATTTTAGAACACATGACTATCTTATTTTTAGCCCTTTTATATTTTATATGTTTTTTCCTGAGCTACATTCTAAATATTAGTTTCATATCTTTCAATTCATTGATTCTCTCTTCAGAATGTAATTAGTGTTTAATCTGGAGTTTCTAAATTAAATATTGCATTTTTATTTCTGGAAATTACATTGAGTTCTTTCCAAATCTGCATGGCAAATTTAGAAACTTTGTTACTGTTTAATTATAATTTTAGTGTATCATTTTAATATAGTATTTTCTTAATAGAAACATTTATATTATCCCTGTGATAATTTTAGTAATGGTAGCTTTTGCTTTTCTACTTCTGTAGTTTATTGTTTCTGCTCTCTTGTGCATGGTCGTTTGTCTCCTTACATGCTTTATTATTTTTACTTGTAATATCCTGGAATTATATATTTGAGAATATTTGATTCTAGATTTAAAGTCTGTTTGTAGAGAGAGAATTTATGTTTCATCCTCAAGGTACCTGGAGACTCTCAAAAACTTTGAGACTATTCTAATTTTTTGCTTGGACTTATTTTTTTTTCCCCACAACACCTGTGAATATTACTTTCAATACTATATCCTATTGAGGGCAGGTATTCCAATTATTTCTCTCTGTGGAGCAAACTTTGTTTTTTTCTTGTTGGATTATTTTAATCAAAATCATTAGGCTAAATGTAGTTAAAAATAAACTCCCAAATTTCAATGGCTTAACAGAATGATGGTTTATGCCTCATGCCAAGTCTGATGTGAAAGGAGATTTCCTCCCACATTTTTAAACATTACAGTGTGGAATATGTTACCTCTAGAAAGCCAGGTCTGGAAATGGAGAACATCATTCCCACCCACATCCTACTTGGCCAGCATGCTGTCATGCAGTCCCCCCAAAACGGCAAGGAAGGCTGGGAAGTGGGCCTTCCTCTGTGCCCAGGAAGAGAAAGCATTATGTTCAACATATAATATTGTTTCTGTCACATGCAGCGATGTTGAAAGCTGTTTGGGTGTCTAGCATTGTGTTGAAGTCTCCATTCTGACTTTCCAACTTGCAGAGAACCTAAGCTTTCTCTTTAACACTTAGGCTCTAAGGCTTGTGGTCAGTTAAAATCACATCCTTGGGAATGCCACTTTTAGTGTTTCAGTGCTTTATGGGTTTGTACTGTGACAATTCTGGCTTCAGAGAATTTCCCTTATTTTTCTGCCAGCTCATCAGTGAATTTGTGTTAAGGTTTTTATTTGTTTTTAATGAGTATTCATGCATTTTTCTTAGGTATTCTGTACTCGGAAGATTTCTTAGGACAGCTAGTCGGACAGATCGCTGAAAATGAAAGTCAACCTCGATTTTTGAGTTTATTTTGGCCCCAACTGATAGCCATGCACTGTGATTTCTCATATGGAAGAAGAAACTGGGAGGTTTCCTCATTTTGAAAGCATCTGAAATGTTAGGGCTGCCAGATAACTGCTTTCTAGTCATGCTGCCTCTCTCAATTTTATACTTTATGTGAGAATCCAAGCTATTCCCAGACTAAGTTGTTTGAATTGTTTCCAAAAGACTGCTGTTATCTAGTTTTCATTTCAGTCAGTACTATGTCATCTTTCTCATTATTCTTTCAAGATGTCCTTCAGGGACATTTAATCTGGGGAAGAAGAACTAATTTGATAACACGAGAGAAGTTGATGCTTGAACAACATGGGTTTGAACTGCATAGTCCACTGATATGCTGATTTTTTTTTTTTTTCTTAGTAAATATGACCCAAATTAGTTGAATCCAAAGGTAAGGAGGAACTGTGGATACAGAGCTGACTATAAGAAATTATGAGATTTTCGACTGTTCAGAGGTTTGGCATCCCTAAACCCCGACGTTGTTTAAGGGTCAGCTGTAAATTCATAATTACCCATATTCCAGTTAAAACTAATATAAATGACATCAAATATTGAGTTTATAGTTAGTATTAACATTTCCTTTTTTTAAAAAATAAAACTAAATAAAGTTCCTTTGTGGGAAAAACAGACTAAAGAATCAAGAATTAAGTGGTCCAATCCAAGATTATCCTATTGTGAGCTGTCATAGATCATGAACTAATTCAAATGTCATGTTTAATTACTTGTAAAAATTATTTTCTATTCAAAGAAATGACTACTGTGGCATGGTTGATTTTATTTTGATTCCATTGTTATTGATCAAGGCTATATACATAGTGTTAAATTTCTTTTGCAAAAATAAATAAGGTTTAAAACTACTTTTCAAAATTTTTGCAGACTTTGAGAGGCAACATCAGATGAGCTCAGTTGAGGATTTTAGATTGAAATTAGCTTTAATTAATTCAGTGTCTTGATAAAATCTCTTGTGTTTTGTTATATTTCTAAAAGAATTTCAATTTGAAACATTGTTTTAGCCCCAGTTTTCCTTCTGACTTTATAAACTAACTTCAGGAACTCTATCATAAATGTTTGCTAAACAGTAGAATCAGTACTATATCAGTTCATCCAGCCATTTCATCTTCTGTCGTCCCCTTCTCCTCCTGCCCCCAATCCCTCCCAGCATCAGAGTCTTTTCCAATGAGTCAACTCTTCGCATGAGGTGGCCAAAGTACTGGAGTTTCAGCTTTAGCATCATTCCTCCCAAAGGAATCTCAGGGCTGATCTTCAGAATGGACTGGTTGGATCTCCTTGCAGTCCAAGGGACTCTCAAGAGTCTTCTCCAACACCACAGTTCAAAAGCATCAATTCTTTGGCGCTCAGCTTTCTTCACAGTCCAACTCTCACATCCATACATGACTACGGGGAAAACCATAGCTTTGACTAGATGGACCTTTATTGGCAAAGTAATATCTCTGCTTTTCAATATGCTATCTAGGTTGGTCATAACTTTTCTTCCAAGGAGTAAGCATCTTTTAATTTCATGGCTGCAGTCACCATCCGTAGTGATTTTGGAGCCCAAAAGAATAAAATCTGACACGTTTCCACTGTATCCCCATCTGTTTGTTATGAAGTGATGGGACCAGATGCCATGATCTTAGTTTTCTGAATGTTGAGCTTTAAGCCAACCTTTTCACTCTCCTCTTTCACCTTCATCAAGAGGATTTTTAGTTCCTCTTCACTTTCTGCCATAAGGGTGGTGTCATCTGCATATCTGAGGTTATTGATATTTCTCCCGGCAATCTTAATTTCAGCTTGTGCTTCATCCAGCCCAGCATTTCTCATGAGTACTATATAAGGTAGACTTAAAACTTTTTCAAACTTTTTCTCAAATTATCTTTCAGATTTTCAAATGAACAGGTTGATAGTCCTTGTTCAAAATTTTTTTTTTTTTCTGTACTGCTTCCTTTAAATGTTTTGCTTTTCTTCCACTTACTAAGAAAAGTTGATTTTATGAATTTAATTGAGCTTACCTATTATAGTCTTAAATTCATGACATGTACTCTAATACTGTTAAGGGAAGCACGCTGACTGAAACCACCCACCCTGGCCAGGTACCCTAGTAACCATTTACGTGAGTTGTTTTATGACAGGAAGTCCAGGTAAGTAACACAGAACTAATAAGCCACCACCAACCAGAAGAGTTTGGGAAAGGTCAAAAGGAGACGCCACATGTCCGACCTCCTCCCAGAATCCTTCTCACTGGCATCCATCTTGGCTGAACAAGTCATGCACCACCAGAAAGGACTCTGAGTCAGAATGATTGGCCAAATCAACCTGGAATCTAATCCCATCACCATAAAACCTGAGACTGTGAGCCAAGTTGCAGAGCTGTTCTCTTGGGTTCCCTTACCCTCCTGCTCTCCACCCGGGAGCCCTGTCCCAATAACATCTCTTGCTTTGTCAGCACATGTGTCTCCTCAGACAATTCATTTCTGAGTGTTAGACAAGAGCCCAGTTTCAGGCCCTGGAAGGGGTGCCCCTTCCTGCAACACAACTATTGCCAGTTTAGTTATAGAAGATAATTATTGCTTTTTAAATATTTTATTTCTTGAAATTTTTCCTGTCTAGAATTTTTACAGGTAATATTCCTTTGTTTTGCTCATTTCTTTCCATGACAGTATATATTGTTGCATGAATAAGACACTGCAGCTTATAAATAGTATCTTTAAGTCCAATTAAAAGAGAACACATGTATTAGTTAAGCAAATTCTACTGAGTAAATTTGAGATCAAATTGACTTTATTAAATGATTCATGAATCTGATAGCAACCCACCTTTTAATAGTAAACAGACAGGTGCTCCAGGAAGTTTTACAACATGGAAGGCTTTTCTAGAAATAGGGTGGGACAAGGAGATTATTAACAACAACAACACAAGGACAGCAAAAATTGTTTCAGGCTAGGTCACCTTTCCTTAGTGGAAAGGGCGAAGAATCTTATCATGCAGATTACCTCATTATTGCTAACCAGGAAATTCCACACTGCTGGCTTAAAATTCCATTCCTAGGAGAGGCTAAAACTGAAGTTGGGTTGGATATTTCAGTAAGTCTAGGTGAGCTTAGCAGAGTTTGGGGGCTTGTTTCATTTTAAAGTAATGTTTGCTTTTAAATAAGAAATCCTGTTCTGTGGCCCTTGTGGAGGTTTTCTCTTAGACATTGTTTTGACTTTATTCACAGTTCCAAAAAGGTTTCCAACCTGCATCTTATAATTATTATAATGGTGAAGGAATGTCTGCTGGTGAAAGTTAAACTGGCAGAGGCTGAATGTAAAGTATAAGCATCAGATGGGCAGCATAGACAGGGGAAGATAGAGGATTTGAGGAATGGATGACTACACTTGAATTGGAGAGTTTAGGAAAGATTCAAGGAGACAATAGGACTTGAAATAATCTCTTATACTTTTCTTTTGTCTTCTCTTTGTTAAGCCATAAACTGCTAAACATTTTATGGGCAACTTATTTCTTTTGTAGTAGGATTATTTTACCAGGTTAAGTTGAAAAGGGAAACTGTTTATTCATATATCTAACATCTGGAAAAACACATCCTATAATTCAAGTAGGTAGATTTTTATGTCTTAAGGGAAGCTTTGTCAGTGGATCCCACTGAGATTCTTTCACCAGAAAAATTTCTATGTACCCAACATTTTACAATGTTTGACTGTTCTTGGAAGGTATGCATTGGTCCCAGGTTAGGAATCACTAATATTTTAGTACCAACTGAATCAAATTTGAAACTCTTAAGGAAAAAGACTACAATAAAAGTGAATGATTCAGGTACTTGAGTAGTTTCTGCCAATTTTTCTGTGTATTTCTATAGCTTTGTCTATTTTGTTGTTCAGATTTGAAGTATTAAAAACCGTACTCATGTATTAGATACCCTAAATGAAATAAAGTATTCAGGGAGAGTCTAAGGAGAGAAGCTAAGAGAAGCAAGGTGGGGAAGTTTCCAGAGATCCAGAATAAACAACTTCTGATGAGAACTCTGTATGTTAGTTTGCTACAACAATGTGGATGATGTCAATTGAAAGAAAAACAAAGTATCATCTGAGAGTTGTACACTTTATTATTCGGGGCAGAATGAGGACTGCTGCCTGGGGGACAGCAATCAGGTAGCTCTGAGAGGTAGCACTCCAAAGAGGTAGGGAGGAGGCCAGTTTATATGTGATTTTGGTGAAGGGGGAGTTCATTCAATCAAGCACATATTTTTTTGGCAGAAGGTTACTACTGTTCACAAGGAGGAGATTTCACCATGAAGGATTTTAGTGTTTTTATAGATACAAGAAGATGCAAGAATTGAATTCATAAAATCATCTCCTGAAAATATCTGTCTGAAGACCTGCTCTGCCAGTTTTTCTCAGAGCACAAGTGTAACTCATTCCTGGTCTCCTCCATGAACTCCTTACAGGGAGTGTTGAAGGTCAGCAGCTGTGAGGCTCATAATTTCATCCTTGTAAAGGCAGATGGCAAGTGCCAATTTGTAGATGGCAATGGCTTCAAAAAAGAAATGTACTGTCTCAGTTCTGGAGGCTAGAGGTCCAAGATCAAGGTTCCAGTTGATTCAGTTTTTGGTGAGGAATTTCTTCCTGGCTTACCACCAGCCTCCTTTTAGCCATATCCCCAAATGGCCTTTCCTAAGTGCATGTATGGAGAGAGAGCACGTTCCCTGGTGTCTCTTCTTGTAGACATTAATCCTGTCAGAGCAGGACCCTACACTTAGGACCTCATTTAACCTTAATTGTTTGCTTAGAGGGCCCATTTGCAAATACAGCCATACTGAGAGTGAGGACTTCAACATATGAATTTGGAGAGGAGGGGAACAATTCATTTCATAATACTCTGTGTCTCATAGTTGGCTCTAAGTCAATAGGGAGTAGCCAGGGTGTTTTTCAAATTATTTCTGAGTCACCTATGATCAACTCATGTGACCAAATACAGATTCAGAAGTTTCTGAACTCATATATTTACTGAAATAAAATTTCTAGTATTGATGCAAAAATACCAATTCTAAATAATATCAGGTGATTAATATGTACATCAGACCTGAGAATTATTACCTTATGAAAGAGTTGATACTAGCTGAAATCAGCAATTTCCATCAGAGATACTATTTTATTAAGCACTTATTAAACCATTCCTGTGTATAGTTACAACTGCTGAAGACATTTTTTTCTTCCCTTCTAAGTTCTGGCTGGTCTAAAAATTAAATTTTCATGAGACAGATTAACAGGAGAAAAAAATTTAATATGAATACATGGGAGAGACCTAGGAAATGTAACTCCAGATAATGGCCAAAACCGTCACCTTAGATACCATCTTCAGCTAAACTTAAAGAGGATGTTGCTACAGTGGTTTGGGACTTTAAAGGGGAGAAAATCATATTAAGATGGAAAAACAAATTTTTGGTAACTAATGCTTTATTGACCAGGACAAAGCCTTTGACTGTGTGGATCACAATAAACTGTAGAAAATTCTTCAACAGATGGGAATACCAGACTACCTGACTGGTCTCTTGAGAAACCTATATGCAGGTCAGGAAGCAACAGTTAGAACTGGACATGGAACAACAGACTGGTTCCAAATAGGAAAAGGAGTATGTCAAGGCTGTATACTGTCACCCTGCTTATTTAACTTCTATGCAGAGTACATCATGAGAAACTATGGGCTGGATGAAGCACAAGCTGGAATCAAGATTGCCGGGAGAAATATCAATAACCGCAGATATGCAGATGACACCACCCTTATGGCAGAAAGTGAAGAGGAACTAAAAAGCCTCTTGATGAAAGTTAAAGTGGAGAGTGAAAAACTTGGCTTAAAGCTCAACATTCAGAAAATGAAGATCATGGCATCTGGTCCCATCACTTCATGGGAAATAGATGGGGAAACAGTGGAAACAGTGTCAGGCTTTATTTTGGGGGGCTCCAAAATCACTGTAGATGGTGATTGCAGCCATGAAATGAAAAGACACTTACTCCTTGGAAGGAAAGCTTTGACCAACCTAGATAGCACATTCAAAAGCAGAGACATTACTTTGCCAACAAAGGTCCATCTAGTCAAGGCTATGGTTTTTCCAGTAGTCATGTATGAATTTGAGAGTTGGACTGTGAAGAAAGCTGAGCGCTGAAGAATTGATGCTTTTGAACTGTGGTGTTGGAGAAGGGACTCTTGAGAGTCCCTTGGACTGCAAGGAGATCCAACCAGTCCATTCTAAATGAGATCAGCCCTGGGTGTTCTTTGGAAGGAATGATGCTAAAGCTGAAGCTCCAATACTTTGGCCACCTCATGTGAAGAGTTGACTCATTGGAAAAGACTCTGATGCTGGGAGGGATTGGGGGTAGGAGGAGAAGGGGACCACAGAGGATGAGATGGCTGGATGGCATCACCGACTTGATGGATGTGAGTTTGAGTGAACTCCTGGAGTTGGTGATGGACAGGGAGGCCTGACGTGCTGCAATTCATGGGTTCACAAAGAGTTGGACAGGACTGAGCAACTGAACTGAACTGAACTAATTGTTGAGCCATGCAGAGACAGTGGAACAGAGTGGACTTTGCTCCTAACCCATGTCAAATTTCCCTACCATCAGATCAGATCAGATCAGATCAGTCGCTCAGTTGTGTCCGACTCTTTGCAACCCCATGAATCACAGCACGCCAGGCCTCCCTGTCCATCACCAACTCCCGGAGTTCACTGAGACTCACATCCATCGAGTCAGTGATGCCATCCAGCCATCTCATCCTCTGTTGTCCCCTTCTCCTCTTGCCCCCAATCCCTCCCAGCATCAGAGTCTTTTCCAATGAGTCAACTCTTCACATGAGGTGGCCAAAGTACTGGAGTTTCAGCTTTAGCATCATTCCTTCCAAAGAACACCCAGGGCTGATCTTCTTTAGAATGGACTGGTTGGATCTCCTTGCAGTCCAAGGGACTCTCAAGAGTCTTCTCCAACATCACAGTTTAAAAGCATCAATTCTTCAGTGCTCAGTCTTCTTCACAGTCCAACTCTCACATCCATACATGACCACAGGAAAAACCATAGCCTTGACTAGACGAACCTTTGTTGGCAAAGTAATGTCTTTGCTTTTGAATACGCTATCTAGGTTGGTCATAACTTTCCTTCCAAGGAGTAAGCGTCTTTTAATTTCATGGCTGCAGTCACCATCTGCATTGATTTTGGAGCCCAGAAAAATAAAGTCTGACACTGTTTCCACTGTTTCCCCATCTATTTCCCATGAAGTGGTGGGACCGGATGCCATGATCTTCATTTTCTGAATGTTGACCTATTTTCTTTGTGGATATCTCTCTGATACCTCTCATATGATACAGGCCTTTTATCTAAATTCTTTTGAGGCAGTTAAGAAGGATGTAACAAGGAAAACTTCCTGAGTCATTGTTATGTATTCATTCATTGAAGATTTATTTTTATGTAATTTTGTAAAAATTGTAGTTGTCTTATATTAGTTTCAGATATACAACATTGTAATTTGATGATTTTGTGGATTATACACCACAGAAAGTTAAATCAATATTACTGACTGTTCCCTTTGTATGTTATATCCTATGAATTATTTTATAGCTAGTAGGTTGTACCTCTTAATTCCATTCACCTATTTCACCCACTCTCAAACCCCCCTCCCCTTGGAACAGTTTATTTTCTATACCTATATATCTCTTTATGTTTTGTTCGTTTGTTTTTTTAGATTCCAGACGAAAGTGAAAATATACAGTATTTGTCTTTGTCATATTTCACTTAGCATAGTACTCTCTAGGTCCATCCATATTATTGCAAATTGCAAGATTTCATTCTTTTTTATGGCTGACTAGTGTTCAATATTGGAGAAGGCAATGGCAACCCACTCCAATACTCTTGCCTGGAAAGTCCCATGGACGGAGGAGCCTGGAGGGCTGCAGTCCATGGGGTCACTAAGAATCGGACATGACTGAGCCACTTCACTTTCACTTTTCACTTTCATGCATTGGAGAAGGAAATGGCAACCCACTCCAGTGTTCTTGCCTGGAGAATCCCAGGGATGGTGGAGCCTGGTGGGCTGCCATCTATGGGGTCACACAGAGTTGGACACGACTGAAGTGACTTAGTAGCAGCAGCAGCAGTGTTCAATATTGTGTGTGCATGTGTGAGATATATATGTACTAAGATTTTATATACATATACTATTCATATGTATATTATTTGTTCATCTGTCTATGGATATGTAGGTAGGCTTTCATATCTTGGCTACTTGTAACTAAGACTGCTGTGAATATTGGGGTCCATGTATCATTTTGAATTAGTGTTAGGTTGCATGTATCATTTTGAATTAGTGTTGGGTTGCATGTATCATTTTGAATTAGTGTTGGGTTGCATGTATCATTTTCAATTAGTGTTTTCATTTTCTCTGGGTAGATACCCAGGAGTGGAATTGCTGGATCTTATGGTAGTTTTATTTCTAGCTTTTTGATTGTGGGCTGTGTTTGCATTTCTGATTTTGTATAGATTTGCAAGACAAAAATAGTTGCTTCTCTTAAGCCTTGAACAGTTGGCTTCAAGCTTCTACTTCACACTGTGTGGTCTCAGACTATCCCACTGGCTCCCATTAGCATGTTTGATTAACATTGCTTGAAGCTGGGGGGGTGGGGTTTGTTGGGGGGTGGTGTTTACATGTCCTTTTTTATAATACCAGGGAGGGGGAATGTTCCTCGATGAGATAGGACACCCATCCTCACAACACAGTCATCCGAAAAATAGGGAGCCATATTACATAAAGTCCATTGAAATACTTCCACTTCATTCTCATAAACTCTTATACCTCTAACCATTGCCTCCACTAGGACTCCATAGACAAGTCTTGGTCTTAGAGTACTGGGTAGCGAAAATGTTCTGGTCAGACACAGCATCCATTCCCATGATACATTAAGACAATGTTGACATAACCTCTTCACATAACCCCCATTTAAACATTCCAGCCTTTATAATCTTATCAATCCTTTCATTTTTTAATCTAATTGTTTCTGGGTCCCACCAATGATTTTGGTAGCATAGCTCATGGGGTAACTACATCAAGGATCCCTGTTAACTTCTATTTTTAACTTTTATTTATTTATTCATTTATTTATTGATTATTTGACCAGGGGTTGAACCTGTACCCCCTGCATTGGAAGGCAGAGTCTTAACCATTGGAGAACTAGAAAAGTCATCCCAGGAAACGTCTCCTTTTTATTCCCAAGCCCTTTTACCCACTTCTGTATAAAAGGCCTTAGGTCTCCAGGAGGGGTCAAGCCAATGGACCCTTTTTGTTAATCTTTAATTTGATTAATTAGCCTAACAGCTACCCCTAAGTGATTGCTGGTTAGGTTTCTCACGTAAATTTTGCCTTCTGGATTTTTAAGTTTTTCCAAACTGGAGTAAATAGAATGGACTTGCTTTGGACCCTTTAGTGTTAGGGGGCCAGCCTGGATGGTATCCCTTTGGCCTACTCACTCTTCACTTGTGCTATATTAAAACTTTTGTTTTAACCCCATCAATGTTGGTTTTATTCATTCCATCTCTTTTTTTTTTAATTTTTTTTATTTTTTTTTTACTCTTTTTTTTTTAAACTTTACAATATTGTATTAGTTTTGCCAAATATCAAAATGAATCTGCCACAGGTATACCTGTGTTCCCCATCCTGAACCCACCTCCCTCCTCCCTCCCCATACCCTCCATTTCTTAATAACCATCTAAAATTTTTTACCCTGCTGGGATGATTCCCATAAGTCTTTCCTTTCTAATTCTTTTTTCTTCTGCCTCTTTGAATAGTGCTCTGCAGTAACAGTCAGACATGACTGAGCAACTTTCACTTTATATACTGTATTTCTTAAAAATCCTTCAAAGGTTTCCAACTTGTTGGGAAGAGGCCCTTGGTTGCTGCTTGGGTTCTTCCAGTTCTTTTGTTAAATAACCTAATATTTTTTGTAGCATCTGTAAAGCCCATGAGGGGAGACTGACCAGCAAATTTGATGAGACCTCTTGAGCTGGTTTTTTTGTTGTTTTTTTTTTTTAATCAAGAGCGTTCTTAAGACTAGCTATTCTATTTCTGTGTATCCACCTTTTAATTTGATCCTTCCTGGGTACCAAGAAAGTAACTGTTTGCTGTGAAAGTGCACTCTAGATTTACCAATTTAGAAGTTTTTCCAATTTAAAGGACTCACTGTCTGGTTATTGATAAGTAGAATCTTAATACTGACTCAAATGATAAGCTTTTTTATGGCTTAATCATGGTTGCAAGAAGCATCCTCAGAGGAGGGTACAAAAAGATGAAGTCCTCAGATGGTCTAGAAAGTCCCCTCCCAAGATTATTCTAAGAAAGTAAAGGCCCTTATTGCACAAGTTTAGTCACAAAACAACAAAGTCACAAAACAGGTTGAGATGAAAAATATCCCTTATGGACAGGGACCCCTTATGACAAACTCCCCTGAAAGCTAGCATGGCTGGACGAATAGATGCCAGTCGCTGTGTGACCTGCTTCTGATCAACCTGGCTACAGCTTCTTTGATCCCAGTCTACTCAGGGGTTCCCTGGTGGCTCAGATGGTAAGGAATCTGTCTGCAAGGCAGGATACCTGGGTTCAGTCCCTGGGTTGGGACGATCTCTTGGAGAAGGGAATGGCAACTCACTTCAGAATTCTTGCCTGGAGAATTCCATGGACAGAGGGGCCTGGCGGACTCTGTCCATGGGATCATGGGGTCACAGAGAGTCTATTCAACTGACCACCAGATACACACCAGTATGAACACCTTCCAGATGGCAGAGATCAGAAAGCATATCCTCACTGGTCATAAAGTCAAACTCTCAGGATATAGAACAAGACAAAAGACACAACAGAGACAAAGGGAAAGTGACTGTTTTGGGGAGAGTAATGATCAGTAAAGCCATGAGTTATTCTGTTAAATTTACTAGAGTTGTTAAGTCCAAGGAATTACTTCCATACATATTTTCTCCTGCTAATCTTAATTTTAGCGGAAAAAATTCTTACCACCCTACTTTCCAATAGAACCTACAGGCAATCAGGGAGACTGACGTGGTAAGAATTCTTCCCTTCCGTTGGGCTTTTTCACTTGTCTCAGGGTCTCCACTTTGCTGCAGCAGCCTCACGGAAGTGTCCAACCTGTGAAGTTGAATCCTGCCAACTACACCAACTGTTTGCAAGGCAGAAATTTTCCTCTGCTGTTTGAAGTCTTTATGGCTGATTTAAGAATTAAATTGACATGGGACAGATGAGCAGGAGAAAAAACTTTAAAGTTTAAAATTACATAAATTACATGGGAGAGACCCAGGAAGACTGAGTAATTTGCCAAAACGGCTGAAACCCTCACCTTAGTTACCATCTTCAGGTAAGGGCAGAGGAGGATATTGTGGGTCATGGCTTGGGAACTCAAAAGGGAGGAAGAAGACTCCCATGGAAGTAAAAAAGTAAATGTTTGGTAAACAACTGTATGACAGGCCATGTGGAGACAGCGGGACAGAGGGTGCCCTGATCTCCAGTGCCCCCACCACATCCGGCCCATGTTCTTGCAGATATCTCTGGTCATAGCTTTATTCTGGGAACAGGCCTTTTATCTAAATTATTTTAGGCAGTTAAGGAAGCAACAAGAAAAGTTCCTGAATTTTCTGTTTCTTAAAAATAATCAGCCTAAGTTAATCCTCATGCCGCAGAGACACATTTTTTTGTTGGTAAATTTTGCTCCCATGTACAAACTTAGTAAGTACTCTTTCACTAAATACTTTTGTCGCACCCAAACTGTGAGAATGGTTTTCTTGTCCTTTGATGGTTTGCTATATTGTTTAGCAACATAGTTAATTTAATGAAAAATCTTGTCATTTGGACCCATGTAAAGAAAAAAAAAAAAAGTCTTGTTCTTTGGTATTGTAGTTGGTATAAATTCTAAAGAGTTATTTATTCGAATTTAGTTGAAAAAAATTGAGGAAGGTAACAGATTTTCTTACTGTATAAAAGAATGCCAATGCATGATTAAAAAACAACACTTTTCTTTGAATTGCAAATATCCATCTGAAATTGCCAAATTTACATGTAGGGAAGATGAAAAGGAAACCTGCCTTTTATTTGGTGGATTGATGATTGCTCTGTCGGATATCCAGGGGCAAAAATCAAGCAGAAGAAACGAGTTTCTATTTGCAAAGTGTTAAAGCAACAGCCAGATTGTTTCTTCTTCACTTACTGTGCACAGTATGGGCTGGCACCGTTGTGGTAGCTTAGAAATCTCAAATACTGTCAGGAAAAACAAACCCAGCCCTCCAGATAGAATTAAAGGGTGAAAAACAGGCAAGGAGGAAGATCAAGACTGTATCTGCAGTTAACAAAAGAATGATGTATCTGCTAACAGTGGTGGAAACTGCTTGCAGAGGAGAGAGTGATGTCAGGAAATGTCTTTCTCCCATTTTGTTGTCTTTGTTCCTGAGTAATAGCCTAAATATTGATTTAATTACCAGTGAATTACTTTAAGACGTGAAATTTCCTTTATGACCCCAAAAACCTATATAGTCTGCATAATGCTGTTGACTTGAAGAGTTTGTATTTTACTCAGATATTTACTGAAGAATGTCTTAGGAAATTTTTCATTGAAAACTGAGTGGTAAAAAGGAGAATAAAAACTATTTTTTCTTTTGTTCTGCTAAACTAATTTTAAGCTGCTTACCTGGAGTATGTACAAGGCAATACTTGTTGTGGTAAATAATCTGCTTCTCTCTCTCTCTCCCCCCATAAAAAAATATTAAATTTCTGGAAATTTCCTTTTGGAGTCATTATAATATCTATCACTAATATTGTATAGACAGTTTTAGCATGAACACAGGTTTAAAGTGTTAATGATACTCTGGTCACAGTGGCTGAAAAGAAACTAATTCTCTCCAAAAAAAAAGGACCCAGTTAGATAGTTAGACACAAGGGATAGCTTCCTTTGTGTCTCATACAGTAAAGAATCTGCCTGCAATGCAGGAGACCTAGGTTTGGTGGCTGGGTTGGAAAGATCCCATGGAAAAGGGATATGGTTATCCACTCCAGTATAGAGAATTTCATGAACAGAGGAGCCTGGCAGACTACAGTATATGGGGTCACAAAGAGTTGGACATGACTGAGCGACTTTCACTTTTCAGACACTTTTACTGACACTATGGGTTGTTTGCTGAAATGACCAGTTTTCTTTTTTTTTGTTGCTGATTGGTTTTCTGCATTTCTTTGTTGCTTTTTCTTACTCAGTATAGATCAGATTTTATCCTGATCATTTTGAAAGCATTTTTAGGTGGACTGGTGATAAGAGTCTGTCCACTCCTCTAAGAGTGCTCCAAACTGATTTTCACCTCTAGTAGTTTAGCTTGTCATGTGGTTTAATTTAATAACTGGAGATGGGGAAATTGATGCTACTAAGATACATTAGCTATAAATACTTTCATAGAATTTTTTGGATACTAGATTATTTTGCTAAATAATAAATTTCTCAGGGAGTAGAAGATACCATGTTAAAAGACTTTAGCCACACGGTGAATAGTCTGGACTATGGGATAATCATTTATATTTGTATACCATTCAGACACTCAGAAAGAATTCTTGTGAACTCAAAAAAGATGATGGAAAAAGGTGGAAAATGATTGTAAAGTTAATGAACTGGCTGCAACAGAAGTTCACATGCCATCCTGCTTGTGTTACCACAAGTATAAAATTCTAAACTTGCATGAGTGCTCAGTCACGTCCAAATCTTTGTGACCCCGTGGACTTTAGCCCACCAGGCTCGTCTGTCTATGGGATTGTCCAGGCAAGCATATTGGAGTGGGTTACCATTTCCTCCTGCAGGGGATCTTCCCAACGCAGGGATCGAACCTGCATTTCCCATTTCTCCTGCATTGCAGGCAGATTCTATACCACTGCACCATCTGGGAAGCCCAAGATGCTAAACTTAAGGACTTTGAAAAATTGTATAGTTAGATTTCTGTGAATCAGGTAGTGGTACCAGATTAGAGAATTAACTCAAATTGTTTTACTATTTTAACGCGTATGCTTACTTCATTGTTTTAGCACAATTGTCTTGAAAACTGCAGTTGTCAAATGTTTCTATGCATTCATGTTTAACAGACTTTTCCTGACTATGGCTTTGAATAGTATGTAGATGCTCAGAAAATAGCTATTGAAACAATGAATGAGTGAAGCCTTCTTAAACATCTTATGAAGAAAAAATGTGTATGTAATACTACAGGTCTGATATGTATTGCATTTTATAGTACATACATTACATTATATATTATATGTATGTGTTTGCTAGTGTCTAGTAATATTTTTTTTTTAACTTGACTGTGCTCGGTCTTTGTTGCAGCACACAGGATCTTTAGCTGCAACGTGAGAAGTCTTTAGTTGTAGCATGTGGAATATAGTTCCCTGACCAGGGATCAGACCCAGGAACCCTGCTCTGGGAGTGCAGAGTCTTAGCCACTGGACCACCAGGGAAGTCCCGTGTCTAGTAATTTGAATTGACTTTATATTTTTGTATTTGTTCACTTATTTACATTCCTGTCATTAATGTATGCCATAAACGTAAGCTGTAAAAGTACAAGGCCCTCTCATTACTTATCCTCTTTAGTAGCTAAGTTCTTATTCTGTCTGTGCTTTCCTCTAACCAAGGTTCATTCTTCCATTGCTGACTTCTCAGCTCTTTCTATTGCTCTCTTCTTCTCTTACTTCCTCACAGAATGCTTCTGATGTCCTTTCTTTTCCTTGATGTAATTTCCTTTGTCTATTGAAGACACTTGGTCTGTTTAGTCATTTAAACTAAATGATGCTCATTCTACTACATGCCCACATTTTTTTTTAAAGATATACTGTGGTTTTTAGATCAATTAAGCATTCTTTAAATTTTTTTCTTTTTTTTTTTAATTTTTTCTGAGTAATTATAGAGATTACCATATTTCGTCTCTCTGTAAAACTCTTTCATTATTCCAGGCTAATGAAGTCCAGTTATCTCTCCTACTTTTAAATATGAAAGTTTTCTAATTTCATTTGTTGTTGTTTAGTCTCTAAGTCGTGTCTGACTGTTTTGTGACCCCCTAGACTATAGCCCACCAGAATCCTTTGTCCATGGAATTTTCCATGTAGGAATACTGGAGTGGGTTGCCATTTCCTACTCCAGGAGAATCTTTCTGACCTAGGGATTGAACCTATGTCTCTTGCGTTTCCTGCATTGGCAGGCGGATTCTCTATCACTGCGCCACCTGGGAAGCCTACTTTCAACAAGACTCTATTCTAACTTCAGTTATTCTCTCATATGTACCAAGAATTCGGGCAACTTTAAATGTCTCTTTTCATCCCTTCCCCTGGTTCATTTCAACATCCCTGACCCATATGATGCCTTCAAAGTTTGCAGTTCCATTCCAGACCATGTGAACTACATTCTTCTACTCATAACATCGACAGACCATAGATTTTTATATCATGTGAAATTCAAAACTTCTCCAGTCTTTTCCATAACAAAATATTTCAAACACCTCATCAGAATCCTATCTCTCTCATTAACATTATAGCCACTATAACTTTTAGAAACTAGCTATATTTTTCCTTAGCATGTTCATCACTATTAAGAATTATTTTTTTACTAAATAAATACTTCTCTCTCCAAAATGCCATATAACTTTATTTCTCTCTCAAGAATGAAAACTCTTAGAGAATAAGAGTTTTGTTCATAATACATGGCCAAAATTTACAATAGTGTACAATATAGAGTTGGCATTAGATAATATCTGTTGAATTGTTGAATGAATAAGGTAATTCCAGTGAATCAGGTATTTTTTTAAAAAACATTATTGTATATTAAGCTAACTTTTTCAATCATGTCTATAAGATTGTTTCCCTAAAACTATCTCAGAAGCATGTGCAGTTTGGGGTTAATGTTTACTTTAGAGTAAGTTTACAAATATAGTAAATTATAGTACAGTAAATTAACTATAGTATAGTAAATAAACTATAGTAAATTAGGCACATTATCTTTTATGATTGAATGACACTTTTTCCCATCTGTCTACATTAAAGACTGGAAACATTAAAGAGCCAAAAAAAAAACACAAACAGTTCTTTCTAACCAAAAGTATGATTTGAGAAGTGATATACATATATATGTTATAGAAAATTTTGGAACAAAGCCTAGATCAATCATATAAGAAATTTCTTTGATATTTTACTCAGAAACCAGAACCCCCTCTGATGCATTTATTTGGGATCATCTACATACGTTATTTTCTTACTTTTAAATATTATGTTGTAACTCTACTTTTTAAAAAAAGGTATAATTCCCATTGTAAAATGAGAATTAAGCAATAATGTGAGCTTTCTATCAGTGCTGCTATTATTTATAAAGTATCATATAGAACGTAATTGAGAAGGATAATATTATCTTCGTGTCGCTCCAAAAGCAAAACACAAAGTCTAACAGTGCTTGAAAAATGATCAATCAGAGTGATTATACTCTTAAGAGCTAGTATTTAATATGATTTTTTTATTCATTTTCTCAAAATTAGTCATTGCTTTTTTGTTTGTCCTTTGTCATCATTAAAGTCTATGATAAATTATCATGTAATTATGATTGAATAATACATAGCCGAAATTCATAGTCTCATAGGAAGAACATCTTGAAAGCAGAATTTCAGGGCTAGATGGGTCATTAGAGATTAGCCAGTCTTACCATTTTATTTTACAGATGGGCAGAAATGTCCCCGAGAGGGAAGTTGACTTGCCTGGAGTTTTACAACTGTTTAAAGGGATTAGAATCTAGGTCACTCAGTGCTGGGCTATTTCCATTTTATTAGATGATTGTGTACCATTAGGCACATTCAGAGAGCGATAAATCTATTTGTGCAACATTTTCTGTGGAGGTGATTTCCAAACTTTTTCAATAACACACTCCAATGAAAAATTTTGAGGATACTCTTAAAATATCTAAAATTATTTATTAAAAATTACTTACTAAAGTACTAAATATATATTTTCATAATAGAAATTGAAAAGAATAATGTAGAGTAATAACATTTTCAAATAATTTAATTTTATTATTAATACAAGCATCCTTTTCTATTTTCATCCAACATTATTATTAATATTGTAAAGAATGAATGTGTTATATTTTAATGTGCTTCATCATTTTTGAAAATCTTGATTTAAATATTATTTAGAGTGATGTAAGAGTCAGATTTTGAATTCAGGTTATTTGGATTGTTGGTTTTAATAACTATTGAATTAGTCCTATAGAAATAGGACATTTAAATGAAAGAAATAGCATATAAACTTCCATTTATAAAATGAGTAAATTCTGAGAATCTGAACTACTAGTTAATAATACTATATTATATACATGAAAGTCACTGAAAGAATAAATTTCAAATGTTTTTACCATACACAGTCATTTCAGTCACTCAGTCATGTCCGACTCTTTGCTACCCTATGAATCACAGCACGCCAGGGCTCCCTGTCCATCCCAACTCCTGGAGTTTACCCAAACTCATAACTATTGAGTCAGTGATGCCATCCAACCATGTCATCCTCTGTCATCCTCTTCTGCTCCTGCCCTCAATCTTTCCCAGCATCAGGGTCTCTTCCAATGAGTCAGCTCTTCACATCAGGTGGCCAAAGTATTGGAGTTTCAGCTTCAACATAAGTCCTTCCAATGAACAACCAGGACTGATCTTTAGGATGGACTGGTTGGATCTCCTTGCAGTCCAGGGGATTCTCAAGAATCTTCTCCAATACCACAGTTCAGAAGCATCAATTCTTTGGCACTCAGCTTTCTTTACAGTCCAACTCTCACATCCATACATGACTACTGGAAAAACCATAGCCTTTACTACATGGACCTTTGTTGGCAAAGTAATATCTCTGCTTTTTAATATGCTGTCTAGGCTGGTCATAACTTTCCTCCAAGGAGTAAGCATCTTTTAATTTCATGGTTGCAGTCACCATCTGCAGTGATTTTAGAGCCCCCAAAAATAGTCAGCCACTGTTTCCACTGTTTTCCCATCTATTTGCCATGAAGTGATGGGACCGGATGCCATGATCTTCGTTTTCTGAATGTTGAGCTTTAAGCCAACTTTTTCACTCTCCACTTTCACTTTCATCAAGAGGCTCTTTAGTTCTTTTTCACTTTCTGCCATAAGGGTGGTGTCATTTGCATATCTGAGGTTATTGATATTTCTCCCGGCAATCTTGATTCCAGCTTGTGCTTCTTCCAGCCTAGAGTTTCTCATGATGTACTCTGCGTATAAGTTAAATAAGCACGGTGACAATATACAGCCTTAACCATACTCCTTTTCCTATTTGGAACCAGACTGTTGTTCCATGTCCAATTCTAACTGCTGCTTCCTCACCTGCATACAGGTTTCTCAAGAGACACGTCAGGTGGTCTGGTATTCCCATCTCTTTCAGAATTTTCCGTAGTTTATTGTGATCCACAGAGTCAAAGGCTTTGGCATAGTCAATAAAGCAGAAATAGATGTTTTTCTGGAACTCTTTTGCTTTTTCAATGATCCAGCAGATGTTGACAGTTTGATCTCTGGTTCCTCTGCCTTTTCTAAAACCAGCTTGAACATCTGGAAGTTCATGGTTCACATATTGCTGAAGCCTGGTTTGGAGAATTTTTGAGCATTATTTTGTTAGCATGTGAGATGAGTGCAATTGTGCAGTAGTGTCCATAGGACTGGAAAAGGTCAGTTTTTATTCCAATCACAAAGAAAGGCAATGCCAAAGAATGCTCAAACTACTACACAATTACCATACGCATACATACATAAAGTGGTAATTGTGTGACATGATGGAGGTGTTAACTAGTTGTAGTGTGGTAATGATTTTGCAATATATATGTATCAAGTCATCATCTATGTCTTAAGCTTATTCAATAATATATGCCAATTATATCTCAAAACTCAAAAAAAATTAGACACATGTAAAAATGGAAGAAATAGCTCATTGGCTGCAGCTAATATAATGTGATATTCAATTTTAAACTGTTTCTCTAATTATGCAAAAATTTGTAGGTTGAATTCATCTTAAATTCTAGTCTCACCTGGGAATCAGTAATTTATTCTTGCAAACAAAATCTAGATTTTGAACAAATGCTGTAAATATCTAAAACTGTTTCTTTGAATGAAAACGTACAGAAAAAATTTTCATTTAAAATGTTGATATGTACACATTTTTACAATAACTACACAACAGGAGAGATATTTCCCCAATTTCTTCCCTTCAAAGTGTTCTCTTCATAACATGAAGATATTTTGGAAACTAACTGCTTTCTCAGTCCTTGTTAAAGTCACAGTGCAGTGCAGTGCAGTTCAGTGCAAGTTGCTCAGTCGTGTCCAACCCTTGTGACCCCATGGACTATACAGTCCATGGAATTCTCCAGGCTAGAATACTGGAGTGGGCCTTTCCCTTCTCCAGGGGCTCTTTCCAACCCAGGGATCAAACCCAGGTCTTCTGCATTGCAGGCGTATTCATTACCAGCTGAGCCACAAAGGAAGCTCAAGAATACTGGAGTGGGTAGCCTATTCTTTCTCCAGTGGATCTTCCTGATCCAGGAATTGAACCGGAGTCTCCTGCAGGCAGATTCTTTACCAACTGAGCTATCAGGGAGGCCCTAATGTTAAAGTCACAAACATTCTATGAAAATGTTCATTGTAAATAATATATGAATTCACACTTCAAAAGTCTTCTAGATAATTTCAGTATTCTGGACAACTTCTTGTCTGATTTGGTTAGATTATCATTATTTATATTTCAGTGTGGCTGATGAGCTGGTACTAAAGATTATAAGCTTTAATCTGCAATTTTTTATTGTTCAGTTTTTCTCTCTTCCTCATATCACCAATTCATGACTTTTAACAAAAATATCCTGTCGTTTTATACCCATTTAATGAGGATCAGTTTATTTACAACTGGGTAATATAATACACAAATCTCCTTCTTGGTTGCCTGTACACTGAAATACTCTCTGTTTGAAAGTGTAAAGGTATGAGTGGGACCACCATATCAAACTCTCCATTGTGGAACTTCTGTTTCTTTGGTACAGCAATACCCCATAACATGAATTTATCTAGATATGAATCTGGTGTAGACTGAGTGATGACATTGCTATGAAATTACGTTAATAGCTAAATACCAATAAATATTGTTGTTTGTTTGTTTTTTTTTTGTCATTCTTTTAAAGTGTAAGTAGAGATTTTATTTTTTTTTTCTGTCACTCCAATAGGTCATTTTGCATACACAGGTGGGTGTTTTCACCCCTCCTTGCAGTTAACTGTCTTTTGTGAGGTTGCTTACCTTGTTGGCCTACTCTTTAAACTGAAATCAAGAATGTAACAAAAAACAGTCTAGAGAGAGTTTGCTCTGACTAGGTATCTATGTAGCTATAACTAAGATGATTATTGAAGATGAGTCTAGCATTCTCTTGAGAAGTTATCTATTTGCTGATGGTTTGATTTGGGCTAGAATACTACTTTCTTGAATTGAGATTGAATTACTACTTATAAAAACACTAAAGTTTCTTTGATGTTTTAATTGCTTAAAGTTTAAGTTTCATTGACACTTAGATACACTTCACACAATATGTTGTTCAGTGACTGAACAACAACAAAGTGTTTCTTAAGAGATTACTGATAGCTTAAGGTGAATGATGTCAGAATCATGATCTTGAAAGAAGATGATTTAGCTTCGGAATCAGGGAGTAGGCTTGATCACTCAAGAGCTTTTGTGTAGCAGAGTTTTATTAAATTACGAAAAGGGAGAGAGAAAGCTTCTGATATAGACATGAGAAGGGGGATGGAGAGTGCCCCCTCACTAGTCTTAGAAAAGGGAGTTATGTACTTTTTAAACTGGTTATTACAATAAATCAAAAGAATGTTTCAAGGTTGTAAAGATCTTACTAGACCCAATCCCAATATTTACATTTTAAGATAACAAGATCAGTCAGGAGGTTTTCAAGGAGGAGAAGCTGTTCTCAAGCAGGAAAAATTGTTGTTATATAATTCTTAGTATAGGGCTTCCCTGGTGGCTCAGAGGTTAAAGCATCTGCCTCCAATGAGGGAGATCCGGGTTCGATCCCTGGGTCGGGAAGTTCCCCTGGAGAAGGAAATGACACCCCACTCCAGTATCCTTGCCTGGAGAATCCCATGGACGGAGAAGCATGGTAGGCTACAGTCCACGGGGTCACAAAGAGTTGGCCACGACTGAGCAACTTCACTATAGTTCTTAGTATAGAGATTAAACTGAGTTGTTTGTTGTGTAATCATGGGTTCCGGGCTTAAAGAAAATAATGTTTTATGTGACTAATACTAAGGCATGTAGAGAACAAAAAAAAAAGTTTGCCCTTTCCTTCTCCTTGAGAATTCCAGAGCCCTCTCTCTTCCTTGGGAACCTCAAATTTCTTATCAACCTGCCCAGGAATTGACTCTCTCATTCCCCCCTTTTCTTTTAGGAGGATTTTGTTGCCAAGGGAAGGGGGCATCATTTTCATTCCATAGCTTTGATAGGGTGCTGTCCCTAAATTGTTGAGACAACATATTCTCCTAACTCTCATATTGAGGGTCTCTGATCCAGGGGCCCCAAGTAATAGTTGGAGGAGGCTGTGGCACTCATAGGAGACTGGACAACCATTTGTAACCTAAAAGAGTTCAGATGGTTAGGAACAAACCCCATTATACAGTTACAAATGTAAGGCAAAATAGTCATTAAACCAAGTTAAAGCATAATCAAAATGAAAAGTTACATTATGTCCATAGTTTCATCAGTCCATCTTAGGATTGCTAGATGTCATCAGATCAAGAAGAGGCATCACATATGATTGTTGTTGGTGAAGGTATTCGCAGAGTTGAAGGGAGTCTTTTCTTTGAAGTGGAGAAACCCACCATGGGAAGCCTTCAATAGATGAGGAGTTTGAAAAGCTGAAAGCTGAGACAAATAGTTAGTTCTAAGGTGTACTGTCTATGACAATATCTGTGTGCACAAACAGTCTATCATAGAGACACTCCCTTCTTCTTAGGGGCAGTTCAAGCCCACATTAAAGCTATGGGTAAAACTTTAAGCCTACAGTCTTGTGTTTCCTGAGTTACCTTATGCAGATACCTCTTAATAATGTACCTTTTAACTTTTTCTGAAGATTGGGGTCTCCAGGAACAATGTAAGT
Source organism: Bos indicus (assembly GCF_029378745.1). Classification (NCBI taxonomy): domain Eukaryota; kingdom Metazoa; phylum Chordata; class Mammalia; order Artiodactyla; family Bovidae; genus Bos; species Bos indicus. The sequence continues at coordinate 12,844,407 of NC_091764.1, forward strand.
GATATTCTATTCCTAGAGCTTTTGATACTCCTTGAGTTACAGCAGCTTTAAAGATGGAGCCGTTGTTGCTCTGAACTTTAGAGTTTAAGATCCCACTTACATCATGAGAAGTCAGTGCAGTAAGACTTTGTCCATTGGTAAACTTAAGAGCTTTGGGCATTAGCAAAACAATAGTAGCAATTAGCCTTAAGCAATGTGCCATAGCCTTTTTTCAGTAACAAAGTGAACTCTGATCCTTTGGGCAAGCTCAAAGTGGGAACCTGCAAAAAGCCTTTTGAGTCTCTGGGTACCAAACCAGTTTGTTGGTTTGGGCCTGCTGAGTTTCAGTTATAAGTTTGTATAAAGGCCAGGCAAGTTCCCCATAACCCGGAATCCAAATGAAGCAATAGCCTGCAATGCTCAAGAGTCCTCTCAGTTGTCTCAAAGTCATAGGTAGAGGATGATAGGTTTATTTCCAGAAAGCAACCTTCAAATCAGTGACTGAAAAATATTTGGCTCTTTCAGGAATTTCAGACAATAAGTTATAAGGATTAGGCACTTTTTATTTGTATATCTTGAATTAGTCTCCACTTATCATTTGACTTTTTTACATCCAAAATAGGAGTGTTATATGGACAGTTACAGGGAATTAGTAACCCCTGTTCCTTTAAATTTCAATGATGGGTCTTAAACTTTCCTTAACACCTCAGGCTTTAATGGATACTGCTTTTGATGTGAAAATAGGTGAGGGTCTTTGAGCTTGATAAAGACAGGAACAGCATTTTGTGCTCAACCCACAGTTTTTTCCATCAGCCCACACTTTAGGACTTACATTTTGTTCAATTAATGGGAGAGAAAGAGCAGTCTTCATATTTATGAAAACAGAGGCCTGGACCTTGTTCAGTATATCCCTCCCCAGAAGGGGTGAGGGAGCCTCCAGCACAATTAGAAACTTGAGAAAATAGCAGAGAGTCCAGTTTCAGCTTAAAGGATGACTGAAATAATAGCATTTGGCTTGTCCAGACAGTCCCATTAGGGTGGTGGATCTGGAGGAAAGCGGACCAGTGAGCACAGAGAAAGTTGCCCCAGTGTCCAAAGGAAAATTGGCTGATTGTTCCCCACAGTTATTAATACCCTGGGTTCCTCAGGTGTAATTAGGATGAGAGCTTGTGTCGGAAACCCCAGGCACCTTCAGTCCAGATTTTCTTGAGTCCAACCCCTAGGGCCTACACCTCGGAGGCCAGTCTCTTCTCCAGTATGGTCCTTTGCACACCAGACATGGAGCTGTGGGTGGCTTAGATGCCTGAGGGCAATCCTGCTTGAGATGCCCCTCCTTTCCACAGTAATAACAAGCTCATCCCTTTTCACCTTGGTTCCTCTAGGCATTTTTTCCCTCAGGCTGTTTCAGAGCAAGTCTAACAGCCATCTTGGGGCTTCTGTCTTTTGTGAGTGAGTGAGTGAATGAAGTCGCTCAGTTTGACTGTTTGCGACCCCGTGGACTGTAGCCCACCAGGCTCCTCTGTCCATGGGATTCTCCAGGTGGGAATACTGGAGTGGGTTGCCATTTCCTTCTCCAGGGGATCTTCCCAACCCAGGGATCGAACCCAGGTCTCCCACATTGCAGGCAGACGCTTTAACCTCTGAGCCACCAGGGAAGCCCTTTTTGTCTTTTGTAGGTTCTTTTATCTTCCTATTTTCCTTCGTGTATTTTTTACCATAATATACCATCTGAGCCAGCTGCAACAATTTTTTTATAGACTGATTTGGTCCAAACTCCTGTCTTTGTAACTTTCAGCAGGTATCTGGAGTCAACTGAGTAAGAAATCTATCTTTTAAGATCATTTCTCCCTCTGAACTTTCTAGATCAACATCAGTAAACTTGTAAGGAGCCTCCCATAATTATCTAGGAATTTACCAGGAGTTTATCAGGAGTTTCCTTCTCTCCCTGTTCTATGTCAGCCAACTTAGCATAATTTTAAAGTCTTCAGCACATGCTCACTTGAGCCCTACAAGAATACATCGGACAAAGTGGCTCTGTTAGAGGAACTGCTTGGCTCCCAGTAGGGAGGAGGGCTATTTTGTGTTTCCTTTTTCCCTTGCCTTCAAGCCATTCATCTCCAAAAGTAGTAGCTTCCTCCAAAACTTAAGCTCTCGAGTCAGGAGTCAGCATCTGTCCCAAGACATGTATTATATCTCTCCAAGTAAGATCATAAAGTAAAATTAGCTTCATAAAGACCTCCATGTACTTTTTGGATCCTCAAAATAGTCTTGACCACAATCAGGACAGTTTGAATTTCTACTGAGACTGAGGGAACCCCTCCTGGAAGGGTGCCCCAATTTTCAGCCTGTTCAGTTGGGATCCCTGGATACGGGGGCAAAGTAAGAGAACAGGAGGGAGCTGAAGGTTTCACACCCAAATCTGTACCCTTAGGACATAAGTCTGGCATGTCTCACAGAGAGATAAAGAGCAACACATGTCACTTCTACCCATTTCCCTTGTTTTCTACAGAACTGATCCAATTGTGAAACAGTATTATAGTTGAGACTCTTCAGTAATAGTTCAGTGTTCCTCATCTTCCAAAGGATACTGTGGCCATTCAGTATCACAGAAGAAGATCAGGCATGTCTTTTTCAAACTCTGGGGATCAAACTTGTCCCAGCTCTTTTTTTTTTTTTAAATGCATTTTAAAGGAGTGGTTCTGGAATGGCTAGCTTCCATCTGTAAGAGAGAATAAAGTGGCATTCACAGCCATGGCTTCTTTGCACCAGAAGCATCCTTCCCTGTTCTAGATGGAGGTGTAGACAGACTCTCCACCGAAGTTTTCCTTCCCTGGTAGGACTTAGTCTGTCCCTTACTGACACAGGTACCTTATTCATCCCTCCCAGTTCTACGGTTGAGGCAGAGTGGAGATGCATGAGGGGTAGACCTGATGGTATCCTAGACTGATTTAGTTCCATACCACCAAGACCTTTGTTTGACTTGCCCTTTTCTCTGATGCCACCTCGGGTGGAGCAGAGTAGCTTTTCAGAATGCTTCCCAAGCTAGTCCTACTAGGGGAAGCATCCATCTTGCATGTGCCCATGCACATTCCTCAGTACAGTCCTGATTGCAATAGATATGGTGAGTCATAAAGGGATGAACAAGAACCAAGATGTCCCTACTGAGTATCACCACACCAGTATAGCAAAAGAGGTGGTGGAGGGTTGGCCAGCGAGGAAAAAGTGATTTTTGTCCTCAAGCTACCAGGGCTAGTCCTTCCAGTTCATTCCCACAGATCTCACAAAAGGAATATCTAGGGAGTTGAGACAAAAGCCACATGAGAGCCTCCTCTGGTCCACTAAGTTAGCGTTACCAAAGGAAGAAGCCCACTGTACTTCCAATCTGACCAGATCCTGCCGTTGCCCATCTGTGTCCTCAAAAACCTCATGGTCACCAGCAGTGCTTCTATCCACATAGATGGGAGGCACAGCCGTGACAAAGACTCACTTTTAGGACTCTGGCCCCGGAGTCAAGCAGCCAAGAGAGTGACCTCTAGCCTGAGAGATATTCTTGGGGCTAGAACTCCTTCTCGCTCCAAATGTACTCTTGCAACTTTCAGCTCCTAGCAAGGCTACGCGCTTCCGTACTTGGGGTCTAAGTGAAAAGACATATTAACAGCATGGATCACAATTCCCTTGAAAGTCTGTGATCTGACAGATTAGGTTAGTAGTTCTAATTCCCCACACAATTACTAAATGGTCAAAGAGACCAGGAAAAGATGACTGAGAAGGGAAAATTCCGGCCACATGCTTTGCCCATCTCTGGCCGCTCCCCTTGCAGGGATATTGGGTGTGTCTTGGCATTGGCAAGTCAATATAAACCCCAAGCAAGATTCCCCTTTTTGGAGCTGCATTCAGTCATTATGAGGCGCCTTGAAACTGCAGAGCAGGGCTCAACACTTGCCTCGTGCAAGATGTGTCTTTCATTCACACAAGCACACTGTAAAGTTAGTAAAGTAAAGCAGAAAATATGTATATACTGAAATAGCAGAGAGGCTAGAGCTCTTTAGTGTTCTTACCTTGTCCAGAAGATCCTAGACGAGCCCCCAAGATGATAACTTACGATGAAAGATGTCAGATTGGTGATCTGTGAAGGAGATTTAGCTTTGGGACCAGGGACTAGGCTTGATCACTCAAGAGCTTTTGTGTAGCCGAGTTTTATTAAAATATGAAAAGAGACAGAGAAAGCTTCTGACATAGACATCAGAAGGGGGACAGAGAGTGCCTCCCTCATTAGTCTTAGAAAAGGGAGTTAGATACTTTTTAAACTGGTTATTACAATAAATCAAAGGAATGTTTCAAGGTTGTAAAGATCTTACTAGACCCACTTCCACAATTTACATTTTAAGATAACAGGATTAGTCAGGAGGTTTTCAAGAAGGAGAAGCTGTCCTCAAGCAGGAAAAATTGTTGTTATATAATCCTTAGATTATAGAGTTTAAACTGGGTTGTTTGTTGTATAATCATCAGTTCCGGGCTTAAAGAAAAAAAACGTTTTATGTGACTAAGACTAACGAATGTAGAGAAGAAGAAAAAAAAAAAAAAAAAGATGTTTGTCCTTTCCTCCTCCTTGAGAATTCCAGACCCCTGTCTCCTCTTCAAGAGGCCCAGACCTCTCTCTCCTCCTTGGGAGCCCCAGATTTCTTATCAAGCTGCCAAGGAATTGGCTCTCTCATTACTTTCTTCATTTTGATTATTTTGTAGCTGGTCTCTCTGCTGTGAATATTCTGTGAGCTGCTCTAGATTGTGTGATCTGAAAGGTGATTAGCTCAAATTAAATGAAATGCTAATGATGTGACACTCCCTCTGTGGCTCTACTGTGTACATGTCACTTAAGATCATTTTGTTTGTTTGTTTTGTTTCAAATAAAAGTTTAACACTTAAAATTGCAATATACATATTTTCCATTTTCCTTTATATAAAACTGAAAGTTATTATACTAAGCCTTTGGTTAGAAGAGATCTTAAATATAATAATGTAGATCATTTGGGTATCTGCTTCAGCTGTATCATAGTATATTCTATTAGTATTCTACAGGGTGGATTCCTATCTTGTAACATATATACAAATAAATTCAAAACAGCAAAGACTCAAGTGTAAAAGCAAAAACTGTAAAATTGTTGGTAAAGCAATAGATGTAAATCTTTATCACCTTGGATTAGGTAACGGTTCTTAAAATATACAGCTATATCACTTCTTGGCTTTCTGGTTAAAATCAAGTATAAAATATGACTGCAAAAGCATAAACAGTTGAAAAATAGATAAATCAAATTTCCTAAAAATTAAAAACTTTTATGCCTCAAAGGACATTAAGAAAGTGAAAAGATAGCCCACAGAATGAGAAGGAATAATTTCAAATCACATATCTGATGAGCCTTAGAATATTTGAAACTTTTACTACTAAATTAAAAAAGCTTAATAAAAATAAGTTGTCTAAATAGAACTTTTTTCCCCAAAATAAAATATGAAAATGGCAAATAAACATACAAAAAGATGCTCAATATCATTACTTATCTGGGACATGTCTATCAAAACAACAATAAAATATCACTTCATACCTACTAAGATGGGTATGTTTTGTTTAGTCACCAAGTTGTGTCTGACTGTTTGCAACCCCATGGACTGTACCACACCAGGCCTCCCTGTCCCCATCTCAAGTAGTTTGCCCAAGTTCATGTCCATTGCATTGGTGATGCCATCTAACCATCTCATCCTCTGTCACCCTCTTCTGCCTTCAGTCTTTCCCAGCATCAGGGTCTTTACCAGTGAGTCAGCTCTTTGCATCAGGTAGCCAAATTATTGGAGCTTCAGCATCAGTTCAGTTCAGTAGAACAGTTGTGTCTGACTCTTTGCGACCCCATGGACTGCAGCACACCAGGCCTCTCTGTCCATCACCAACTCCTAGAGTTTACTCAAGTCATGTCCATCAAGTTGGTGATGCCATCCAACCATCTCATCCTCTGTTGTCCCCCTCTCCTCCTGCCTTCAATCTTTCCCAGCATCAGGGTCTTTTCAAATGAGTCAGTTCTTCACATCAGGTGGCCAAAGTACTGGAGCTTCAGCATCAGACCTTCCAATGAATATTCAGGACTGATTTCTTTTAGGATTGACTGGTTGGATCTCCTTGCAGTCCAAGGAACTCTCAAGAGTCTTCTTGAACACCATAGTTCAGAAGCATCAGTTCTTCAGTGCTCAGCTTTCTTGATGGTCCAACTCTCACATCCATACATGACTACTGGGAAAACCATAGCTTTGACTAGACAGACCTTTGTCAGCAAAGTAATGTCTCTGCTTTTTAATATGCTGTCTAGGTTTGTCATAGCTTTCCTGCCAAGAAGCAATAGTCTTCTAATTTCATGGCTGCAGTCATCATCTTCAGTGATTTTGGAGCCCAAGAAAATAAAGTCTGTCACTGTTTCCATTGTTTCCTCATCTATTGTCATGAAATGTTGAGACTAGATGCCATGATCTTAATTCTTTTTTTAATATTTAGTTTTAAGCTGGCTTTTTCACTTTCCTTCTTCACCCTCATGAAGAGGCTCTTTATTTCCTCTTCACTATCTGCCATTAGAGTGGTATCATCGGCATATTTGAGGTTGTTGATATTTCTCCTGGCAATCTTGATTCCAGCTTGTAACTCACCCAGCCTGGCATCTCTCACGAGGTGGGTTGGAAAGATTCCCTAGAGAAGGAATAAGCTATCCACTCCAGTATTCTTGGGTTCCCCTGGTGGCTTAGAAGGTAAAGAGGCTGCCTGCAGTGTGGGAGACCTGGGTTCGATCCGTGGGTTGGGAAGATCCCCTGGAGGAGGGCATGGCAACTCACTCTATTATTCTTGCCTGGAAAATTCCGTGGACTGAGCCTGGCAGGCTGCAGTCCATGGGATCAAAAAGAGTCGAACATGACTGAGCAAAAGCATACAGCACAGCTTTGACTGTAAGTTAAATAACAGTGTAACAATAAACAGCTTTGTTGTAGTTCTTTCTTAATCCTGAACCTGTTGTTCCATTTTCAGTTCTAACCGCTGCTTCTTGACAGCATACAGATTTCTCAGGAGACAGGTAAGATGGTTTGGTATTCCCATCTCTTTTGTTGGAGTTTTCCACAGTTTGTTATGATGCACACAGTCAAAGGCTTTAGCATAGTCAATGAAACAGAGGCTGATGTTTTTCTGGAATTCCCTTACTTTCTCCATGATCCAGCGAATGTTGTCAATTTGATCTCTGGTTCCTCTGCCTTTTTTCAACCCAGCTCAGATGTCTGGAAGTTCTCAGTTCATGTAATGCTGAAGCCTCGCATGCAGGATTTTGAGCATAACCTTACTAGCATGGGAGATGAGAGTAATTGTCCGGTGGTTTGGTGCCTATAGTTTTTTTGTTGTTGTTTGTTTTTTTAAGGAAATAACAAATATTGGCAAGGATGTAGAGAAATGGGAACCTTATACTTTTCTGGTGGGCACGTAAAATAACGTAGTGCCTTTGGAAAACAGTTTGGCAAATCCTCAGAAAGTTAAGCATAGACTTATCATTTGACTCAGCAGTTATCCAAAAAAGCTGCAAACAAATGTTCACACAATATTCATAGTATTATAAATGAGAGCCAAAATGTGCAAAAAAACCCAAATGTTCAATTGATGAATGAATGAAGATAAATGTGATATATCTGTATATAGTTGACCCTTGAGCAGTGCAGAGTCAATCCGTGTATCGCTTAGTTTTTCCTCCATATGGCGCTTCCTCTGCATCCACAGATTCAACTAACCATGGACTGTTTAGTGCTATAGTCTTTACTATGGACAAATACCTGCATTAAGTGGGCCCACACAGTTCAAATGCCAGCTGGAATGGAATATTATTCAGCAACAAAAATAAATGAAATACTGATACATTCAACAGCATGGATATACCTTGAGAATCGATAAAAATTATCACTTCTCTCCCCAGGAAAAAAAAAAATATCCAAATACACAGGCAAAAACTTTACCACACATTTCTGGACATTTACAAGTCTCCTAAAATATTTTGTGAAATCCTAAGGCTCTTTGACCCCAAGCTAAGAATCCCTGACTGGCAAGATGCTGGATGAAATGATTTGATCTTGAATAATTCTGGCAGCTATCATTATAATAGTTACAATATTTGTGTGGCAATAACAACCAAAACAGCTATAGCAATAGCAAGCACAAATGTTAACATTTATCAATAATTTCTTACATTTTGGGTGTTGGACTTTACAAGCATTTTCTCATTTAATAATCTCTACTCTCTACCCACAAGTTAATTATAAAATGTATAATGTGGACAAGGCATTGGAGTAGAAGCGAGGAGTTTCTGATACCAGTTCAAACTGATTCTGCTGTTAATATCAATTAGCTTATATAATTTTGAGCAGTTACCAAGTTTCTGGGTTATCAGTTGCTTTATCTATAAAATGATAACATGATTAGGATATATTATTCTTTTAATTTCTTTGAAGCTATTATTGGAGGAGAGCATGGCAACCCACCCCAGTATTTTTGCCTGGAGAATCCCATAGACAGAGGAGCCTGGCTGGCTGTATAGTCCACAGGGTGGCAAAGAGTCAGACATGACTGAAGCGACTTAGCATGAAGCTATTATATATTATTCCAGTTTAACTTAAGTTTGTTTTGTATATAAAAATCCATATGATATTTAAAGTAAGGGATTATTTTTGCTAAAATACACTTAACAAATATATTATTTCTAAATCAAACAAGATGCTTTTCAGAGGGTGTTATAGGGAAGGATACTAAAAATGTCACAGCTGCATAGGCAGCAGGGTCAAGACCTTGTGGAAATTAGAGGTGGTAGGAGTCCAAGATAAGAAAATAGCTACTTTGGAGATCTAGTTAATTCTTCCTTGACAAGTGTTTTCTCTAAGGTGGGAAACAGTGCTAACTATTTACTTAACCACCAGAGGGACTCTGCAAAAGGATTAACTCTAGAAAGTTTCAAAGGAAGCTCAAGTGACTTTTGAATATATTTATAGAAAAAATAATGTAATTTAAACTGAGCTATTTTTAAAAAAATAAAATTTAAACTGAACTATTCACTTAAAATCTTATTTTCTGAGTGTAAACTTTCCTTGATTAAGGCTTTTGTGCCTTCCTCCTAATCTGAAAATTTCCTCAGTCACGTGTTGAGGAAGAAACAAAATATCCACTTGGAAAACTGGGTCCTCTCTATGGACCCAATTGGATTAAAAGGAAAGTAGAATTAATGCCTAATGAATAAAAGTTTCTCCAAACTAAATTTCTTTACTCTGACTTCTGGACAAAAATACTCTGGAGATCAAATTGTACCCAATCAGGCATCTTGCTTCTGAGACAGCAGTTCCATGGTTAGAAATGGAGAGATGTCTCTGGATAATTGAAGAGTAGTTGTCAAGAAAGGGTCCAGAGAAAATACAATGGAGGAAATGAGGAAGAATATAAAGAACTGAACGGAAAATAGATCCGAGACACTGGTAGTATTTACTTAGGGAGTAAATTGCATCTTACACAGGGATTGAGGGGCTAGCATAGTGTAGAATAGATGTTATGTGCATATTCCTTTTATCTTTTGCTTACAAAAAAAGTTTTCCAGTTTTAATGTATTCTTGTTTTTGAAATGAGAAAGCATAAATGGGAGAACTCTTCCCTTTGTTTGGTAAACTACTGCTTCAAGTATTTCAAGACCCAGCTTCAGTTTCCCTTTCTCCCAACTTTCCAATTTCCAGCTCCTGTAGGATTGGCTCCTGTCCCTTTATGCTTTTATTATATGCGTACATTACAACATTCTGTATTTATCTCTTATATACCATATATCACATTGTATTAGCACTCATTGGCTTACCTGTGGGTTTCCTCTAACAGAATATGAGCCCCTTGAGAGATGATCGTGTTTATTTTACTAGCACCTACCCTGGGTCCTGGCAGAACTGCACAACTCAGATTGGGACTCAAACCCTATCACACCTCAACTGGGACTTCAACACACCATTCCTGGCTTAGGAGGGGACTTGAACCCACAATCTCCCAGCAGAAACCACACACCTGGTCCCAGGACTTAATGAAACTCAGGTTCTTTGTTTCAGTGCAGAAGGATTTCATTGTGAGGCAAAGTGATAGGCAAGAAGTAGATTTATTAATATAGAATGCTCATAAAGGATACAGACATGCAGGCAAGAGAGCTCTGCCCCAAGAGCTAAGTGGGAAAGTAGGTTTATTTATGGTGATAACAGATTTCATAGACAGAGTGTGGGCCACCTTAGAAGGCAAGAGGCCCTGAAATATGGGGTGATTAGTTTTTATAGGCTGGGTAATTTCATAAGCTAATGACTAGGAGGATTATTTCAAGTATTATAGAGAAGAAGCAGAGATTTCCAGGAACTGGGCCACTGCCCACTTTTTGGCCTTTTGTGGGCAGCCTCAAAACTGTCATGGCACCTCTGGTTGTGTCCCTTAGCATAGGCTAATGTCTTACAATAAGCATATAATGAGGCTCAAGGTCTACTGGAAGTTGAATCTTCTGTTGTCTTAGGCCTAATGAGTTCTTACTAGTTTTTGTTCTATTCCCCAGTGGCCTTGGAATTCTTTTAAAGTCTGTGCCCTGGCCCGTTCCCTCTTGTCTCACTGGCATATTTACATTCAGCCAGTTGACCAAATGACTTAATGAAAATTTATTACCCAAGGTCTTTAAATTTTAGGAATCACAATATTGGTGTGGTTTTGATGTGATCTTGTCGTCTTTAAAAAACAATAAAACAAAAAACCTTAATTCTGAGCCTCCCAAAGTTTCTGACCTTCTAGAATTTCATCTTCTTTAGAGGCTGAGGTGGCTACCCTGCTCTTGTAAAAGGCAGCAGACACTTATATAGTCTAGAGAATAGGATGCTAGAAAGAAAAATAGTATGTATTTCAGAATTTTGCAGAAATACAATTCACACAAAGTAAAGAGACTTAGCCAAGTCTCAGCAGGAGTAGGATGAGGATAGGCTGTGGGGACAAAAAGATATTACACAGATTCTAACTTGGAAATAACCTAACACTGCTGGACTGGGGTGAGTGTTAAAAATGGGTCACAAGTGTCCTTCCCATTCTCACTTCTCTTTGCCTGCCACATGTATCATGGCAAGTGGAGATGGAAGGAAACTACAGAGAAAGATTGTTGTTGACCTAGGTCATCGTGGTTCTTCTAGATCAGAAATAATAAAATCAAACCGTAGGAGGATAGAGGAGAGTTTTCACCTGAAAACTTTAGTGAAAGAAAGAGATATAGGAGAAGTGAATGTTTAGGTCAAGAAAATGATTTTCTTACTCATAACTGAGAAAATGCTTTCAAGTTTGAAAGTCCCATAAAGAGACCCATACATTTAGTAAAAAAGTGAGCAGGGATATAAGAAAAATTGAAACTACAGGTTATAAGCTATTATGTGAAACTATCATGAAATTCAACATAGAAAAAAAAAGTTTGGAAATTAATTTTTTCAGAAAAAATACTATTTATTTTCCATGTACGATGAAAGTCTCTTGTGATAACTAAGATCTATGTCAGTGGTTATCGACTTTACCAGTAGTCACTTTGACTTTCACTTGTTCACTCCTCCACTGACCTTATATTTTGAAAAAATATGATAGTTCAATTACATTTATTAATAATCATTTTTCACTATATAAGTTGGAAAGTAGGGGGGATGAGACTTTGAGATCTTTCAAACTGATCATTTAGTTCAGAAAGATTATAAAGAAAATAATAGGAAATAATGGCTTCATCAATTCAAAGTTTTTAATTTAGTGGAAAGTGCTGTGAACTGCAGTTTTGCAAAGACAGAGGACCAGTAAGAGTTTCCAAGCTTTACAGGCTTTTAGGAACACACTTTAAATTACCTGATGTGCTGTCCAACTGTTTAAAAAAAAAAAAAAAAAAGAAGAAGAAGAAGAAGCCTTTTGCAATAATACGTATTGGGAATTTTATTTCATTCTATCCCTTTCTAAATTTGAAGGTTGAAACTAATCAGAATCTCCTCACAGAGGTTTTGTGTGTGTGTGTGTGTGTGTGCATGTGTGCGTTCAGTCACTGAGCCGTGTCCCAGTCTTTGTGACCCCATGGACTGTAGTCTACCAGGTTCCTCTGTCCATGGAATTTTCCAGGCAAGAATACTGGATTGGGTTGCCATTTCCTACTCCATCCACCCACATGGTTCTGTTAAACGCAATATATCATTTACCAGTTTTTACATCTTTAGCTTACTGGGCAGACTTAAGAGTGGTTGTCAATGCCTGGTTTTATTTTTTACTATAATTTTCTGCAGATTTAAATATTGAGGCTTGGTCTAAGAAAAGCTATGAATTAAAACTGATTTTGAAATTTTACTGATAATCACTGTCATTCTATCAGCTGAGGAATGAATTACTGGGAAGTGTGGCCCCAGCTGGGTTTGAACATGGAGCAGCCCGTCTTGTCACCAATGGAAAAACTGGTTTGAGTACCACATTACCTGGGACAGAGTAACTAGAAGTGATCTTGGACTATGTGATTAGGCCATTAATTTTAGCATATGTTGAGGGAACCTGATATTGTCTAAGAGAAATGAACTAAAGGCTCTGACACTATAATTTCCACATATAGGATTGGGAAAAAGAAGAACACAGTTAACTCAGCAGCACCACTGAAGTCTCTAGTAAACTACTAGCTTAGTAGTTTACTTCTATTAACTACTATTACTGCTACCACTGTTATTATTACTAAAAACAAAAACAGCAACAGCTTCCATCAATTTAGAAGCATCTCCTTTATGCCAGTGCTCAACATTTAAAATCATTATTTCACATTCTCTCAACAAACTGTAGACAAGTGATATTTCCAATCTTGAGTGTAAGAAATTGAGTTTTGCAGAAATTGCTTTTCTCCAGTCAACTTGTATTATGTGGTAGAGCCTGGATTGACCTGGTTGGATTACATCTGAACTTCATGTTTTTTAGTTTTTGTTTGTTTGTTAGCATCAAATACATTGCCCAGATTCTCTAACAAAGTTCCTGTGATAAAGACAGGAAGGAAGCAAGAAGAATGCCAGAGAACTAGCCCGCTCTCCTGGCATTTCACTGAGGATCAGGAATCTGCTGCTGCTCCAGGCCTCCTACTCAGCTGGATATTTGGGTGGAGTTATTTCTTTTCTTTACTGCTCTCTATTTGTCATATGCCCTTTCTTCTACACCCATTCATACTTGGCAATAGAATCATACAGATAATTCAACTTCGTGATATTTTTATTTAGGTTTGAGAGACCAATTGTTTGCTATTCTGTTGTTCAATTCCTGTTTATGCTTAGAGACTGATATTACTGTGCGCATTAATGAGAAAACTTAGGATTTTGAACCTGTTCTGTTTAGTTCTAAGAAATGAAATTTGTAGTCCCAGTGGAAAAATGACAATCATCTTCAACCTCAGTAGGTGCAGATTTCTATATTTAAATATAATCTTTTCCCCATTACAACATGATGAGGGGAAGATCATTTTTGAAGAGAATGCAAGTCATAAGCACCCTTTCTAAAATAAATATATTCCTCTCTAAGCAAAAAATTATCTAAATGATAAATCCAACTGGTACATGGTTTTGGTGAAATTAGCCAAGAGAAGAATCTGAGATAATTGGCAATGACTCTTTGTTTCTTTTTGCTTCTTTGTATATTTATGCTTGATCCTTCTCTGATAATTTTGAAACCAAGGACAATTAATAGTTATTAAAAAGTGTTCAAGCTCATATTTTCTTATATCTACTTTTGTGTTATTGTTCATTTGCTAAGTTATGTCCAACTCTTTGTGATCCTATGGACTGCAGCATGCCAGGCTTCTCTCTCCTCCACCATCTCCCAGAGTTTGCTTGATAGATTATCAAACCAGTCAATCTACTTTTGTAATGTTCAACATTTCTTATTGTGATAAATGTACAAGCTGGCATGTGTGTGCATAATTTTATATTAATTTTACTTGTTCATTTTTGCCCATGATAAACACAAAGGCACTATATAAAATGGAAGGAAGAATATACCAGTGAACTATCATTTATGTAACATTGTCTAGAAAGTGGCTACAGTGTCCCTAGCAAGGTGCTGTGAACACTAACAATGATTCATTTCCTGCTGTCATGGGATATAGGTTAGGGGAGTAGCACAGAGGCACATTTCTTTGGGTTTGGTGTTTTTTTTTAACCTCTCTTTCCTGGTCTATTTATGCTTCTGGAATATTCTGAACGGGCAGAGTCTCAGAGTCAGACTAAATTATACTCAGTCTAGCTGGTTCTGACGGAGAAGGCAATGGCACCCCACTCCAGAACTCTTGCCTGGAAAATCCCATGGACCAAGGAGCCTGGTAGGCTGCAGTCCACGGGGTTGCTAGGAGTCGGACACGACTGAGCGACTTCACTTTCACTTTTCACTTTCATGCATTGGAGAAGGAAATGGCAATCCACTCCAGTGTTCTTGCCTGGAAAATCCCAGGGACAGGGGAGCCTGGTGGGCTGCCGTCTATGGGGTCACACAGAGTCGGACACGACTGAAGTGACTTAGCAGCAGCTAGTTCTGAGCTCACTCTAAACCTCACCTTTCCCATCTGTAAAGTGGGAAACAGTTGTCAGATTACAGGAAATACTGTATGTGAAGAGTGCAGCATAGTACCAGACAGGGAGGCCCTTGATAGCTTTTATTACTACCATCTCTGTTCCTTTCTGACATCTGCCTCCCTGCCATTGCATGCTATTCTCTGTGGAACTCTTGTCTATGAAGTCTTAAGAGATCAGTACCCGTGGATTCTAGGACTACAGATCCTAGCACTGAGACCAAGCTACTTTGGATTAAGAAATCGAGCATCTTGGCTCAAAGATCAGGAACAGGGAAATCAGTGGATCGTACCTGGGGACTGAGGGTCCTCAGCATGACAAGGCAGTCGATTTACCATTTTATGGAGGTATAGTTTTCCATCTGTGTTTTAAAGATACAGGCACACCTCATTTTAATGTACTTTGTTTTACTGTGCTTCATGGATGCTGCATGTTTTAACAAACTGAAGGTTTGTGGCAATTCTGCGTCAAGCAAGGCTTCCTGTGTCAGTTTTCCAACAGCATTTGTTCACTTTGTGTCTGTGTCACATTTTGGTGACTCTTACATTATTTCAAATGTTTTCATTATTATAATATTATTATGGTATCTTTGATCTTTGTTGTTATTGTAACTGTCTTGGGGCACCATGAACTATACTATATATTGCTGCTGCTGCTGCTGCTAAGTTGCTTCAGTTGTGTCCCACTCTGTGCGACCCCATAATCAATAGCCCACCAGGCTCCCCCGTCCCTGGGATTCTCTAGGCAAGAACACTGGAGTGGGTTGCCATTTCCTTCTCCAATGCAGGAAAGTGAAAAGTGAAAGTGAAGTTGCTCAGTTGTGTCCGACTCCTAGCGACCCCATGGACTGCAGCCCACCAGGCTCCTTCATCCATGGGGTTTTCCAGGCAAGAGTACTGGAGTGGGGTGCCATTTCCTTCTCCAATACTGTATATTGACAAACTTAATTGATAAATGCATGAGATAAATTGATAAATTCCAACTGCTTCACCAACTCGCCCTTCCCAATCTCTCTCCCTCTCTTCAGCTCTCTCTGTTCCTTGAGATACAATAAATATTGAAAGTAGGCCAGTTTGATAACCTCACAATGGTTTCTAAGTGTTCAAGTGAAAGGAAAGTTGTACATCTCTCATTTTAAATCAAAAGTTAGAAATGATTACACTTAATGAGGAAGGCATGTCGAAAGCTGAGGCAGGCCAAAAGCTGGTCCTCTTGTACCAATCAGTTAGCTAAGTTGTGAATGCAAAGAAAAAGTTCTTGAAGGAAATTAAGAGTGCTACTCCAGTAAACACACAAATAAGAAAACAAAACAGCATTCTTGTTGATATGGAGAAAGCTATAGTGGTCTGGATAGAAGATCAGACTAAGCACAACATTCCCTTAAGCCAAAGCCTAATCCAGAGCCAGGCCATAGCCCTCTTGAATTCCATGAAGGCCAAGAGAGGTGAGAAAGTTGCAGAAGGAAGGTCTGAAGCTAGCAGAGGTGGACTCATGAGGTTTAAGGAGAAAACCTGTTTCCATAGCATCGTAGTACAAGATGAAGCAGCAGGGGCTAATGTAGAAGCCGTGGCAGATTATCCAGAAGATCAGTGAAGATCATTAATGATGGTGTCTACACCAAACAACAGACTTTCAATGTAGATGAAATGACTTCTGTTGGAAGAAGATGCCGTCTACACTTTCATAGCCAGAAAGGAGAAGTCAATGCCTGGCTTGAAACCTTAAAAGGACAGGCTTACTCTTTTGTTAGGGGTTAATACAGCTGGGGACCTTAAGTTGAGGCCAGTGCTCATTTACCATTCCCCAAATCCTAGGGCCTTTAAGAATTTTGCTAAATCTACTCATTGTTCTCTAAATGGAACAATAAAGTTGGAATGGTAGCACATCTGTTTATAACACAGTTTCTTGAATATTTTAAGGCCACTACTGAGACCTCCTGTTTAGAAAAGATTTCTTTCAAAATATTACTGCTCACTGACAATGCACCTGATTGCATTGCATTTCTCTGATGGAAATATATAATGAGATTCATGTTGTTTTCATGCCTGCATTCTGCAGCCCATGGATCAGGTACTAATTTCAACTTTCAAGTCTTATTATTTAAGAATTACATTTTCTAAGGCTGTAGCTGTTGTAGATAGTGACTCCTCTGATGGATATGGCAAAGTGAACTAAAACCTTCTGGAAAGTACTCACTCTTCGAGATGCCATTAATAACTTTTATGGTTTATGGAAACAATATCAAATATCAACATTAATAGGCATTTGAAAGGAGGTGATTCCAACTCTCATGAATAACTGAGGGGTTCAAGACTTGGGAGGAGGAAGTAACTGTAGATGCCATAGAAAGAGCAAGAGAATTAAAAGTAGAATATAAAGATGTGACTGAATTGCTATAGCTTTGTGATAAAGCATTCACGTTGGGGAGTGCTTCTCATGGATGGATATGCAAAGAAGGTGGTATATCTAAATGGAATTTACCCCTGGTGAAGATGCTGTGAAGATTGTTGAAATGCCAGAGGATTTAGAGTATTACATAAACTTAGTTTATAAAGCAGCAGCAGAGTTTGAGAGGATCAACTCCAATTTTGAAAGAAGTTCTGTTATGGGTAAAATGCTATTAAAGAGCATTTCACGCTACAGAGAAAATATGAAAGGGTCAATCTGTGGGTCAAACTTCACTGTTCTCATATTTTAAAAAATTGTCACAGCAACCCCAACCTTTAGCAGCCACCATCCTGATCAGTCAGCAGCCAGCAACTTGAGGCAAGACTCTCCACCAGCAAAAAGATTAGGATTTGCTGAAGGCTCAGATGATGCCTAGCATTTATAAGCAATAAAGTATTTTTTTAGTTAAAGTATGTACATTGTGGTTTTTTGTTTGTTTGTTTGTTTGTTTTACATAATGCTATTATACACTTAATAAACAAAAGTGTAAACATAACTTTTATAAGTACTGAGAAACCACAAAATCATGTGACTCACTTTATTGTGATATTTGCCTTGTTGTGGTAGTCTGGAGCCAAATCCATAATGTCTCTGAGGTATTCCTGTATTAGTAAGTAAAGTCATTATTAAGCAAAACATACCTCAGTCAGTTCAGTTCAGTTACTCAGTTGTGTCCGACTCTTTGTGACCCATGAATCACAGCACGCCAGGCCTCCCTATCCATCACCAACTCCCGGAGTTCACTCAGACTCACGTCCATCGAGTCAGTGATGCCATCCAGCCATCTCATCCTCTGTCATCCCCTTCTCCTCCTGCCCCCAATCCCTCCCAGCATCAGAGTCTTTTCCAATGAGTCAACTCTTCACATGAGGTGGCCAAAGTATTGGAGTTTCAGCTTTAGCATCATTCCTTCCAAAGAACTCCCAGGGCTGATCTCCTTCAGAATGGACTGGTTGGAAAACATAGCTAATTGTAAAAGAACCATTAATCAAAAAGAAAAGAAAAAAAAAAAAAACAATTTTACATGACTAAATACCTAGGTCTCATAGAATCAAAGCTTTTTCCCCCTCCATTATTTCTGGGTATTGTAGCAGAAATCAAAAAAACATATATCCTTTGCAGCACACAGTTTATGCTCAATATATATTTGCCAAACAAGCAAATGAACAACAAAAAAGAAGTGAATGAATAGGTCTGCCCTTGATTAAATAAAAATTTGAAAATCTCTCTAGAACTAGTGATTTACAAGAGGTAGGCAAATCAGTTAACATTTTTATTGATATTGGTGAAGATTTAAAATGTGTATTAACCCTGCTGAAGTTAAACCTTTAGGGACATACATGTTAGTTTTCAGAGCTTTCAATCCAAGAGCACAGAGGCAGTAACTTTTCTGTACAGAAAAAATATAACTACCTTATAGCTCAGTTGGTAAAGAATCCGCAATGCAGGAGATCCCGGTTCAATTCCTGGGTCGGGGAGATGCACTGGAGAAGGGATAGGCTACCCACTCCAGTATTCTTGGGCTTCCCTTGTGGCTCAGCTGGTAAAGAATCCACCTGCAATGAAGGAGACCTTGGTTTGATCCCTAGGTTGGGAAGATCCCCTGGAGAAGGGAAAGGCTACCCACTCCAGTATTCTGGCCTGGAGAATTCCATGGACTGTACAGTTCATGGGGTTGCAAAAGTCGGATGACTGAGCGACTTTCACTTTCACTACTCAATTAAATTTTTTTCAGAGATGTACTGCACCAAATGCCATGTATTAATCTAGAGTGACACTGTATACCTGAATGAACTAACAGAATTTCTTGCTATTAACACACAGTTCTTGTTGTTTGACCACATTAATCAGAAAAATGTGTTACCTTTCAAAAAGAAGCATTATCCATTGTTTTAGGAAGTTCTCCAAACATGATTAATTCATTAAAAGCTTCTTAAATGTTATGTTACTTTGTAATTCAGTTTATGATATAAAAATTCCTGTTGAAATTCATTCCAATTAAAAGTCATTTTCTCCTGAAAGATAAATAAGAAATGGCCAATGGTGTTATCCCTTCATTCCATGATCTCACTGAAGTTCTGATAATGTTCAGATAGTGTTTCACTTGGTTGGACAATGATTTAGAAAAAACAAAGCACTTGAGCAAACACATAAAATTAGAGACTTCTAGGGAACCTACAGAACATCTAGTCCAAACCTGCATTTCAGGAACTAGAAAATTGAAAAAGAGGAAGAGTAATTGTTTTCCTCAAGGTTGTTCACTTTGATAGGGAAAACATTGCTTTTTTAAAGGAATCATGAAGCTTTATCCGGAGGGGAAATTCTCTTTCAGATAAACAAGTTTATGTAAGTTTACAAATACCAACCTTGAGGTTGGCATATTTGTTTGTTTGTTTTTAAGTGTATTTGCTTTCTCTTAATTAATTGGCCATGACCAATCGGCCAAGACTCTTTTTCCATGACCTCTAACATTCTTACAAGAAATATTTTAAAGAAGAAACTGTGAAATAGAGATAGGTATAAAATCTTGGCTCTTTTCCCAAATCACTATCAGTTGACTGGTTTTTAGCACTGAGCCATGTTTTATTCTGGGCTTCCCAGGTGGCTCAGTGGTTAAAAAAAAAAAAAAAAAAAATCCGCCTGCTAATGCAGGGACTTTGCAGGAGCCTCGGGTTCCATCCCTGAGTTGAAAAGATCCTCCAGAAAAGGAAATGGCAACCCGCTCCAGTAGTCTTGCCTGGAAAATCCCATGGACAGAGGAACCTAGCAGACTACAATCTCTTGGGTCACAAAGAGTTGGACACGATTTAGTGACTAAATAACAACAGCAATGCTTTATTCCACCCCTAGTAACTAAACTATTCCTTAGACCCTCCTCTGTTGTTCCTAAAATACCATACAAAGTTAATGCCCCGACAAGAGAGGATTGGGGTTTTGTTCTACTTTAGTTTTGTGTGTGTGTGTGTATGTGCATTTATCCTTAAAATTCTCCTAGTAGATCACCTATACCCGAGTTTTTTTTTTTAACTTAATGGCCATTAAATAGAATTATAGCACCTTGTTTTTCAATTGATCCATCAGTATAGATATCTATATAATTTTTCCATATGCAGACCCTCTTTTTAGAGAAATAGTGGGGCAAACATATAGTAGATAGCATGGTTTACATTATGATTTGCCTGATAACCAAAGTCAGACAGTGGGGAATTGAGTGATAAACATTAGTAGATCCTACCTTACTCAGATAAAATTAAGCCTCTGCCATTTTGCAGTATCTGACAATTTTGTTCACAATGATAATAGGTGGAAATTCAGCTTATTTTTGTTAGAAAAAGTCACTTCTCTCAGTAACATCATTTGTGGCAAATTGTGGTAGAACAATAAAAATAACAGAGAAGCAATAAATTGTTGCCTGTGTTTATCGCAAACAAATCCCATGAAACTAATGTTTCTTTTATTTCTTATCACATCTAGAGAGATTCCATTTTGACATTTATGTCTTATGTTTTAAGATTTTTTTTCTGGAAAGTTTGTTTTTTTAGAAAAAAAAGTCTGTGTAACATAGTACTTGCCATTCAAATGTTCTTGACTTTCATTTACTCATCTGTAAAATTAATGGGTTGATTTTTAGACATTTTTTAGGTCACGTCCAGTACTGAAAGTCAGATTATATTATTTAGTTATACCACATGAAACAGTTCTTCTCTGTTGAAATAAGATGCATTTGTGTTTAAGTGATCAAAAATCCTATCTACACTGTACCTATTCATTCATTTTAGCCAGTGTGTACAATTTGCTGGCAATTTGCGCTCACTGACATAAATCAAGGATTGGCAGACCATGGTCCCCAGTCTAAATGTGACCTGCCACCTATTTTGTGAATAAATCTTTTTAGAACATAGCCACACCATGTTGATTACCTCTGTCTATGGCTGTTTTTGTTCTCCAGGGCAGAGTTGATGGGTTGTGAAAGAGCATATTGCTCTCAAAACCCCTAATATTTACCATTTGGTCTTTAACAGAAAAAAGTCTGCAAAACAAAAATATTTTTATGTATATGTTCATTTTATTGACTCTGTTACATATTTTTATTTATTTCTCTATGATAAGAGTTTTTGTTGTTAGCATCATCCTTGCGTTTGTGTATGTATGTGTATTTGATCATGACAATAAATCCCACCTTTGTTTTGTTTATTTTTCAACCTAATATTCTGTCCCATGCTAATATTTCAATTGATTTTACCTTAAGTGAACAACTGGTGACTTGTCATTTCACTTAAAGGACAGTAAAGGATAATAGTCCTGATGATATTTAAAAGTGATAGAAATAGCTTGTAAAGAACTTGTATTTTCATGAAAATGCTGTCAATGAATCGAGGAGCCATTTCCAGGTTCTCTGTCACTGGAGTAGGTTGCATTAGAATATTTTCTTTTTGTGATGATTGGAAGAGAATGTCTAAGTTATATTTTGTCAGATTATTTTAAATTTCATATTTTAGAACTTTGAGTTGATTGGAAAGTAAATCTCATTTGACAAAACAGGATTTTTCAAACTGCTGTTTTTCTTTCTAAAATGACCTTTTCATTTATGGGTCATTTTCAGTTTTTCCTTGATTTTGTTTTTCCATATAGCATGGTGGGGAGAGTGGAGGATGAAGAAAAGGGGGAAAACCGAAGAAGCGTCAGAGGCAGTGAGGAAAGGGTCTTGTTTTAGTTAACATTTAGGCCTGATAGTTGCTTAAGCTTCATGGTTACCGATCATCTCCTCAGGAAATTAGACTTAATGTTTAATGCTCTTTCACAGTTGACTCTATTTTATGAGAGGATGATTAATGAAGATGACATTTACCCTGATTGTTGTGCTCTTTAGAAAGATATTCTCCATGAAGAGCTCGTGTTTCTAGGCTGCAGATAGGGGTGACGTTCTTGGGGAGAGAAATACAGTTGACCTGTCTCACTAATCACACTTTCAGGTACAGATTTTTATCATAGTGCTTCTTGTCGGACTCATCAGAAGAGAGATTTTCTTTGAAGTACAGTACTCATCAGTTTCTGAGCACTGAATTGCATAACCTCCTTCTTTTTTGTCTACAGTTCATTGAAGATGCTAACATTCTGCCTTAAATTAAACCGAATTGTTTGAAAAATTCCAGGAAACTTTTTTTGGAAAAACTTCAAAGTTTCCAACTGTGGCTTAAATTGGTGATCCAGAACGTGAATATCTAAAAGCAGACAAGGTTTGCATCCCATAAATTTACCTTTTGGTTCTCATAAGTAGGAAGACGACACAACTGTTCCAATTTTTCAGGGATTCCGATATCCTTGTCTTTTGTGACATTCAGCCATTTTTGCTCATCAGCATCAAACATCGAAAAGTTTAGATCTGTTCTGGAGTTATTGGAAGCTAAATGGGCCGGAAATAGCGCTAATCGAATTGCTATATAATTCTGTAGATATGGAAGGCAACATTGATTTTGTACCAGGGGACAAAGTAATCTAGAAGAGGGGAACTTGTCTGAATTTCATCCCCGCAGAAGCAGATACTGTGGTTGCTGTGTCTGGACTCGATTTATTTGTTAATTATTAATTGAGTTTCTCATACACATTAGCCACTGTGTTTGCTTTCATGGAGGTCAGAGTCTAACAAGACCCAGAGGCATTGTCTGAGCCCCACTGTAGGCAGGACGCATACACAAGACTGACCTGAAGGCCCTAGACCATGATAGCCAGTGGAATCTAAAAGATAGCTTTGAAGGAACAAATCTGAAAATGAGATTTAAGACAGATAGTCTAATGAAAAAAGTATTGAAAGTGTTAGTCACTCAGTTGTGTCTGACTCTTTGTGACCCCATAGGCTGTAGCCGTCCAGGCTCCTCTGTCTGTGAGATTCTCCAGGCAAGAATACTAGAGGGGGTTGCCATGCCCCCCTCCAGGGGATCTTCCATACACAGGGTTGAACCTGGGTCTCCTGCATTGCAGGCATATGCTTTACCACCTGGGCATTATTTCGAAGGACCGGGCAGAATCTAGGTATGTGCTCACAAGTCTATACCAGAGTTATCAGGCAGACACGAGAGACTGGATCAGATGATTTGATGAAGAGCTGGGACAGGGGTTTATATTTAGAACACCGAGCTGTTTCAGCAGAACTCACCTTCTGACTAATGCAGAATAATCCTGGCGAAGAATCTCTGAAATATTAAGAGCAGACTCAGTCACAGAAATCTTGAAGGAAATTATTTTTTACTTTTAAATGCCCCTTTGTTACTAGCATCTAGAACATCAAAGTTATTATCCCACAGCAACACCTCAGGAATAGTCTTAAGAAAAGATACCATGGATTTGTAATTAGAACATAATGTTTTCATAGTCTTTATTGCCTCTAACATACTTTAAAATAGCTTTTGCCTACTCAGGTAAAGTGTTTTCCTTGCCATTATATTTAGGCTCTTGATTAGTTAAGTCTTTCTCTATGTGTTGTGAAAAATGAACTTTCTTTTAATGCTATAATTACTTGGTCACAAATCTCAAGTTGTTAGAGTCCAAATGAACCTTTTTTAGAAACATTCATTTGTCACACCACCTTAGGAGAAGTGACAACTTTTTATTTTTTATTCTACTTGTTGGTAGTTACATTCATGACTTTATCTCATTAGAAGGAAAAATTATAAATCAGGAATAACTTATGTATCATTATAAATTTAGGAAGATCCTACTCTGAGTGTTGTGGATCTGCTGAGAATATAAACAGATTCAAAGAAAAGACCTGTCTCCTCAAGGAGATGAATACATTTCCTCAAGTATATTTTAATACTTTAATACTTCCAGAATCTAGATGAGTCTTTGATTACAAAAGAATGTTGCCAGTCACAATTCAATTTTTTTTAATCCCATAGTACAGTTAATTGATGAAGTGCCTTGCATTTGAAGGTGTTTAGGAATAAGAATATGTGGCTTTTAAACATTTTTTTTTTGACATTCTCATATTTTAGAGGTGTCTGCTCTTTTGCAGCTGTCTAATTTCAGCTGTAAATCTGATAAGCTTTCCCTTCTAACCCTACTAAAATAATATGCTTCTATTCACTTCTTCTTTTGCCCTTTTAAAAAATACTTTTGCTTGGCAACTTTATCCTTTTACAATTCCCTTTCCTGTTTCTGACATAAACCATTACCATTTTCCTTAAGCTCTTCAATCCATCCTTGAGTCTTCACTGTCAAAAGATGACCTTTTAGTCTTGATCAAATAAAAGAGACTTGTTCAAATTTTCTCCAAACTATACCTTTCCAGTTTTTACTCCATTAGTCCTGTCTGAGAAAATGATCTTTTCATCCACTCCCATCTCTTTTGTGGCTTTGCCCCGTTATTGACTCCCTCTTTCTATAACATCTTCCATTTTCTTTGTATTGACTCCTTCTCTTCAGATTCTGACCATGACTGACTCTCTCATATAACACAAAATTATACAAAATAAATTTTTAAAAAAGAAAAAAAAAAAAAACCCTTAATTTACATTGGTTCACAAGTTTACTTTCCTTCTTCTTACCCTTTCAAAAAAAAATCAAATTCACCATCTCTGTTGCCCAGTTCAGCCCCTTGGTCATTCCTCAACATACAGTAATCTGAATATACCTGCCTTTTGAAATTGCCCTCAGTGGTCAGCAACTCTGCCCTGGTTACAGCATCTAATGATCTTTTCTTAAAATTCTGCCTTTTAACACGTATAGAGTTTATACTGATGACTTCCCTCAGGCAACTGCTACTTCTGTGTCTCATATAGGTTTACTTTCAGCATCCTCAACATACGATCTTGAATTTGTTCTTAACTGTTGGTGTTTCCCAGGTTTCCACATCATTATTTCTCTCATTTTGCTTTCTGTTTTCCCTCCCACCCATTACCAATTCAATATATCAAATCAAAAGCAAGCCCGCCTAATTCTACCTTAGAATGTCTTTTCCTGAGCAATCCTTTTCTTCTATTTTTATTACTAAATCTTTAGTTCAGTTTCTCATGGCCATAAAAAACATTTGAGCTCCTTAATGTGTCCTATTTCTAACCTGTCCTGTTTCAAATCCTATTTTGAACTGACTTTTCCAGTGTGTTCTGATGCTTTCCCCCAAATCTTGCCACTGTGGGTCATATATTATCTCCTAAATAATAATTTTAGGAATAAAATGTTGAAAAGCTTACTACTTTTAGCTTTGGATCATTTTATTTCTTCTGCTTACAGTTCCTAACTTTCCTTTTGGAAAATTCTGGCCACTTATAAATAAAGTAAAATTTATTTTTTACTTTATTTGGTAAATAAAGTAAATTGCTTTATTTGGTAAAATTCTAGCCACTTATAAATCTCTATACACGTGTTCTCTTCTTTGTTCCCTACTTTTGCACTCAGGCAGAAATAATCCCTCCCTTATCCATATCTCAGTTGTGTACAAAAATATAGTCAGATTAAATGGGAAGAGATTCAAGGGGGAAAAAAGACAAAATATGCTTCACTTATATTAGCAGTCTATCACTGTGTAACAAATTAGTCCCACATTTAGAGGCTTGCATACTAAAAGTTGCTTCAGTCATGTCCAATTCTTTGTGACCCTAGAGACTGTAGCCCACCAGGCTCCTCTCTCCATGGGATTCTCCAGGAAAGATACTGGAATAGGTTGCCATGCCCTCCTCCAGGGGGTCTTCCCGACCCAGGGATCAAGCCCGTATCTCTTATGTCTCCTGCTAGAGGCTTAAAACAATACATATTTTCTGTATCACAATTTCTGTGAGAACAGAAACTTGGGTGTAGCTTGCCTGGGTCTTCTACTTCATGGCTTTTCAAAAGACTGTAATTAAGATATCAGCTCAGGATTGGCACTATTACCATTATGCTTGAATGGGGGAGGATTCACTTGTAAGTTCAGTTCTAAACTTTCAGTTCCTTGAGAGCTGTTGGACTGAGGCCCTCAGCATCTTGCTGTTCAGTCTTCTCCAGCATGGCAGTTGCTTCATCAATGCCAACCAAGAGAGAGTCCAGTAGCAAGACAGAAATCACAATTATCTGTAACTTAATCATGGAAGTGGCATCCCGCTATTCTTGTGATATTCTATTAGTTAAAAGCAAGGTTATCTCACATGCAAGAGAAGGGAATAACACATGGTTGTGAATACAGAAGGTGAAGATCATGTGGTACCATCTTAGAAGTCTGTCTGTCACAGACTGTCTGCCACCCTGCACTCAGCAATCCTATAAGGTCCATTGCAATAGTATCATCTTATTTGCCACAGAAAAAAATGAGCACTGAGGGGCAAAGTAACTTGCTGATGGTCATACAGTGAATAAGTGAAAGAACTCAGATCCAAAACCGGGCCATCTGCCTCCAGATTCCTGATATTTAATCACCATGGAATCCCAGGAAAGGAAGAAACCAGCATAACTCTGGGACTAGTGGCAGCAACTCTGGGGAAGCAGCACTAATGAAAGTGGAGTTTTATTCTAGTATTTTACTGACAGCACTCAGCTCCCAGACTTTTATATTTATTACACTCAATCTGTATTCTTAGGAAAAAGTCTCTCTCTGCTTGCCATCCAATGGGTAGCCTCCTCTGGGTCTGATCTCTGCCTTTGATTGAAATAATTGTAGCCAAGAAGGTAAGTTTACCTAGTACAACAAAGCTTCAGGATTTCTGGCAGAATGGTATTTCACAGGCAAGTGGGATGTGGAGTGAAAAGATAGGTCTGTTGGGTCATGCTCTTAGAGAATTCACCAAATCACACTGTGTCACAGTGAGTTGTTTTAATATGCATGCCTTCCAATGCAGTTTTCAGACAGAGCTGACCACATCTCATGTATCTGTTGAATCCCAAATGTCCAGTACAATGAAACTGAGCCTTATTGAGATTTTTCTGGGTAGTTTAATTTTCTTTACATGTGCTTTTGACCCTTGTGGGACTGATGATGTTAAGAATGAGACAATCTGAGAAACAATGCTATTATTGTCTTTGACAAGAACTACAAAAAAGCAAAAGGCATGAGCTTCTAGAACCTTTAATTATATAAAGTTTGGTGCTATTGTCTTCAATATATACTTGAGTGACTGAGACTTAACATGAAGGTTTGGTTTCATTCTGTGATACTGACAGGTACTCAAAACGAGAGGTAATAGAGCCAGAGTAGTAATGGCATCTTGCAGTCTTTCCCATTGTAAAATATTATCTCTTAGGCTCCTTTATATGGGGATGTTTACATAGGCTACAAAACTTCCTTTTCCTTGTAGCCTGAAGTAGTCATTCAACATATATTTATAAAATAGGTCTTGTATATGGGCCAAAGCGATGGATACTGATGGCCCTATGAATATGGCAGTTTCTGCTCTCCACAAACTCTGTCTACTGGGAAAAATAATTTAATAAATATAAAACCATTGGTAAATGTACAGAATGTTTACAGGAGAGAGAATTTGAAATAATCTTTCCATGAAGGTCCACAGTATTTGTATTAGTTATAGAAATATCTGCCTTAAATCACTTGTTTCAGCTGTTTCTCTGTTTGCCTCATTTCTTTTTTTAATATAAATTTATTTATTTTAATTGGAGGCTAATTACTTTACAATATTATATTGGTTTTTCCATATATCAACATGAATCCACCACGGGTATACACATGTTCCCCATCCTGAACCCTCCTCCCTCCTCCCTCCCCATACCTTCCCTCTGGGTCATCCCAGTGCACCAGCCCCAAGCGTCCTGTATCCTGCATCGAACCTGGACTGGTGATTTGTTTCTTATATGATATTATACATGTTTCAATGCCATTCTCCCAAATCATCCCACCTTCGCCTTCTCCCACAGAGTCCAAAAGACTGTTCTATACATCTGTGTCTCTTTTGCTGTCTCACATACAGGGTTATCGTTACCATCTTTCTAAATTCCATATATATGCGTTAGTATACTGTATTGGTGTTTTTCTTGCTGGCTCACTTCACTCTGTATAATAGGCTCCAGTCTCATCCACCTCATTAGAACTGATTCAAATGTATTCTTTTTAATGGCTGAGTAATACTCCATTATGTATATGTACCACTGCTTTCTTATCCATTCATCTGCTGATGGACATCTATGTTGCTTTCATGTCCTGGCTATTATAAACAGTGATGCAATGAACATTGGGGTACATGTGTCTCTTTCAATTTTGGTTTCCTCAGTGTGTATGCCCAGCAATGGGATTGCTGGATCATAAGGCAGTTCTATTTCCAGTTTTTTAAGGAATCTCCACACTGTTCTCCATAGTGGCTGTACTAGGTTGCATTCCCACCAACAGTGTAAGAGGGTTCCTTTTTCTCTACACCCTGTCCAGCATTTATTGCTTGTAGACTTTGGGATCGCAGCCATTCTGACTGGCGTGAATGGTACCTCATTGTGGTTTTGATTTACATTTCTCTGATAATGAGTGATGTTGAGCATCTTTTCATGTGTTTGTTAGTCATCTGTATGTCTTCTTTGGAAAAATGTCTGTTTAGTTCTTTGGCCCATTTTTTGATTGGGTCATTTATTTTTCTGGAATTGAGCTGCAGGAGTTGCTTGTATATTTTTGAGATTAATTATTTGTCAGTTGTTTCATTTACTATTATTTTCTCCAATTCTGAAGGCTGTCTTTTCACCTTACTTAGAGTTTCCTTTGTTGTGCATAAGCTTTTAATTTTAATTAGGTCCCATTTGTTTATTTTTGCTTTTATTTCCAATATTCTGGGAGGTGGGTCATAGAGGATCCTGCTGTGATGTATGTCAGAGAGTGTTTTGCCTATGTTCTCCTCTAGGAGTTTTATAGTTTCTGGTCTTACATTTAGATCTTTAATCCATTTTGAGTTTATTTTTAGAATAAAAAGTTAGAAAGTATTCTAGTTTCATTCTTTTACAAGTGGTTGACCAGTTTTCCCAGCACCACTTGTTAAAGAGATTGTCTTTTCTCCATTGTATATTCTTGCCTCTTTTGTCAAAGATAAGGTGTCCATAGGTACATAGGTTTATCTCTGGGCTTTCTATTTTGTTCCATTGATCTATATTTCTGTCTTTGTGCCAGTACCATACTGTCTTGATGACTTTGGCTTTGTAGTGGAGCCTGAAGTCAGGCAGGTTGATTTCTCCAGTTCCATTCTTCTTTCTCAAGATTGCTTTGGCTATTCGAGATTTTTTGTATTTCCATACAAATTGTGAAATTATTTGTTCTAGCTCTGTGAAAAATACCATTGGTAGCCTGATAGGGATTGCATTGAATCTATAGATTGCTTTGGGTAGTATACTCATTTTCACTATATTGATTCTTCCGATCCATGAACATGGTATATTTCTCCCATCTATTAGTGTCCTCTTTGATTTCTTTCACCAATGTTTTATAGTTTTCTATATATAGGTCTTTAGTTTCTTTAGGTAGATATATTCCTAAGTATTTTATTCTTTTCATTGCAGTGGTGAATGGAATTGTTTCCTTAATTTCTCTTTCTATTTTCTCACTATTAGTATGTAGGAATGCAAGGGATTTCTGTGTGTTGATTTATCTCCTGCAACTTTACCATATTCATTGATTAGTTCTAGTAATTTTCTGGTGGAGTCTTTAGGGTTTTCTATGTAGAGGATCATGTCATCTGCAAACATTGAGAGTTTTACTTCTTCTTTTCCAATTTGGATTCCCTTTATTTCTTTTTCTGCTCTGATTGCTGTGGCCAAAACTTCCAAAACTATATTGAATAGTAGTGGTGAAAGTGAGCATCCTTGTCTTGTTCCTGACTTTAGGGGAAATGCTTTCAATTTTTCACCATTGAGAATAATGTTTGCTGTGGGTTAGTCATATGTAGCTTTTATTATGTTGAGGTATGTTCCTTCTATTCCTGCTTTCTGGAGAGTTTTTATCATAAATGGATGTTGAATTTTGTCAAAGGCTTTCTCTGTATCTATTGAGATAATCATATAGCTTTTAGTTTTCAATTTGTTAATGTAGTGTATTACATTGATTGATTTGAGGATATTGAAGAATCCTTGCATCCCTGGGATAAAGCCCACTTGGTCATGGTGTATGATCTTTTTAATGTGTTGTTGGATTCTGATTGCTAGAATTTTGTTAAGGATTTTTGCATCTATGTTCATCAGTGATATTGGCCTGTAGTTTTCTTTTTTTGTGGGATCTTTGTCAGGTTTTGGTATTAGGGTGATGGTGGCCTCATAGAATGAGTTTGGAAGTTTACCTTCCTCTGCAATTTTCTGGAAGAGTTTGAGTAGGATGGTGTTGCTGCTGCTGCTGCTGCTGCTGCTAAGTCACTTCAGTCGTGTCTGACTCTGTGCGACCCCGTAGACAGCAGCCCCTCAGGCTCCCCCATCCCTGGGATTCTCCAGGCAAGAACACTGGAGTGGGTTGCCATTTCCTTCTCCAATGCGTGAAAGTGAAAAGTGAAAGTGAAGTTGCTCAGTCATGTCCGACTGTAGTGACCCCATGGACTGCCGCCTACCAGGCTCCTCTGCCCATGGGATCTTCCAGGCAAAATTACTGGAGTGGGGTGCCATTGCCTTGTCCGAGGATAGGTGTTAGCTCTTCTCTAAATTTTTGGTAGAATTCAGCTGTAAAGCCATCTGGACCTGGGCTTTTGTTTGCTGGAAATTTTCTGATTACAGTTTCAATTTCTGTGCTTGTGAGGGGTTTGTTAAGATTTTCTATTTCTTCCTGGTTCAATTTTGGAAAGTTGTACTTTTCTAAGAATTTGTCCATTTCTTCCAAGTTGTCCATTTTATTGGCATATAATTGCTGATAGTAGTCTCTTATGATCCTTTGTATTTCTGCGTTGTCTGTTGTGATGTCTCCTTTTTCATTTCTAATTTTATTGATTTGATTTTTCTCCCTTTGTTTCTTGATAAGTCTGGCTAATGGTTTGTCAATTTTATTTATCCTTTCAAAGAACCAGCTTTTGGCTTTGTTGATTTTTGCTATGGTTTCTTTTGTCTCTTTTGCATTTATTTCTGCCCTAATTTTTAAGATTTCTTTCCTTTTGCTAACCCTGGGGTTCTTCATTTCTTCCTTTTCTAGTTGCTTTAGGTGTAGATTTAGGTTATTTTTTTGACTTTTTTCTGGTTTCTTGAGGTATGGCTGTCTTGCTATGAACCTTCCCCTTAGAATTGCTTTTAAGCAGAGACATTACTTTGCCAACAAAGGTCTGTCTAGTCAAGGCTATAGTTTTTCCTGTGGTCATGTATGGATGTGAGAGTTGGACTGTGAAGAAAGCTGAGCGCTGAAGAATTGATGCTTTTGAACTGTGGTGTTGGAGAAGACTCTTGCAAGTCCCTTGGACTGCAAGGAGATCCAACCAGTCCATTCTAAAGGAGATCAGCCCTGGGATTTCTTTGGAAGGAATGATGCTGAAGCTGAAACTCCAGTACTTTGGCCACCTCATGCGAAGAGTTGACTCCTTGGAAAAGACTCTGATGCTGGGAGGGATTGGGGGCAGGAGGAGACGTGGACGACAGAGGATGAGATGGTTGGATGGCATCACTGACTCGATGGACTTGGGTCTGAGTGAACTCCGGGAGTTGGTGATGGACAGGGAGGCCTGGCGTGCTGCGATCATGGGGTCGTAAAGAGTTGGACACGACTGAGCGACTGAACTAAACTAAACCGGACAGGTTTTGGGCTGTTGTGTTTTCATTTTCATTTGTTTCTATGCATATTTTGATTTCTTTTTTGATTTCTTCTGTGATTTGTTGGTTATTCAGCAGCGTGTTGTTCAGCCTCCATATGTTTGAATTTTTAATAGTTTTTCTCCTGTAATTGATATCTAATCTTACTGCATTGCTGTCAGAAGAGATGCTTGGAATGATTTCAATTTTTTTGAATTTACCAAGGCTAGATTTATGGTCCAGGATGTGATCTGTCCTGGAGAAGGTTCCGTGTGCACTTGAGGAAAAGGTGAAGTTCATTGTTTTGGGGTGAAAAGTCCTATAGATATCAATTAGGTCTAACTGGTCTATTGCATCATTTAAAGTTTATGTTTCCTTGTTAATTTTCTGTTTAGTTGATCTATCCATAGGTGTGAGTGGTGTATTAAAGTCTCCCACTATTAATGTGTTATTGTTAATTTCCCCTTTCATACTTGTTAGCATTTGTCTTACATATTGCGGTGCTCCTATGTTGGGTTCATATATATTGATAATTGCTATATCTTCTTCTTGGATTGATCCTTTGATCATTATGTAGTGACCTTCTTTGTCTCTTTTCACAGCCTTTGTTTTAAAGTCTATTTTATCTGATATGAGTATTGCTATTCCTGCTTTCTTTTGGTCTCTATTTGTGTGGATATCTTTTTCCAATCCTTCACTTTCAGTCTGTATGTGTCCCCTGTTTTGAGGTGGGTCTCTTGTAGACAACATATATAGGGGTCTTGTTTTTGTATCCATTCAGCCAGTCTTTGTCTTTTGGTTGGGGCATTCAACCCACTTATGTTTTAGGTAATTATTGATAAGTATGATCCCATTGCCATTTACTTTATTGTTTTGTGTTCGAGTTTATACACCCTTTTTGTGTTTCCTGTCTAGAGAAGATCCTTTAGTATTTGTTGGAGAGCTGGTTTGGTGATGCTGAATTCTTTCAGCTTTTGCTTGTCTGCAAAGCTTTTGATTTCTCCTTCATATTTGAATGAGATCCTTTCTGGGTACAGTAATCTGGGCTGTAAGTTATTTTCTTTCTTCACTTTAAGTATGTCCTGCCATTCCCTCCTGGCTTGAAGAGTTTCTGTTGAAAGATCAGCTGTTATCCTTATGGGAATCCCCTTGTGTGTTTGTTGTTTTTCCCTTGCTGCTTTTAAAATTTGTTCTTTGCATTTGATCTTTGTTAATTTGATTAATATGTGTCTTGGGGTGTTTTGCCTTGGGTTTATCCTGTTTGGGACTCTCTGGGTTTCTTGGACTTGAGTGATTATTTCCTTCCCCATTTTAGGGAAGTTTTCAACTATTATCTCCTCAAGTATTTTCTCATGGTCTTTCTTTTTGTCTTCTTCTTCTGGGACTCCTATGATTCAAATGTTGGGGCATTTAATATTGTCCTGGAGGTCTCTGAGATTGTCCTCATTTCTTTTAATTCATTTTCTTTTTTCCTCTCTGATTCATTAATTTCTACCATTCTATCTTCTACTTCACTAATCCTATCTTTTGCCTCCATTATTCTACTAATTGTTCCCTCCAGAGTGTTTTTGATCTCATTTATTGCATTATTCATTATATACTGACTCTTTTTTATTTCTTCTAGCCCCTTGTTAAACCTTTCTTGCATCTTCTCAGTCCTTGTCTCCAGGCTATTTATCTGATGCCATTTTGATTTCAAGATTTTGGATCATTTTCACTATCATTATTCAGAATTCTTTATCAGGTAGATTCCCTATCTCTTCCTCTTTTGTTTCATTTGGTGGACATTTATCCTGTTCCTTTACCTGCTGGGTATTTCTCTGTCTCTTCATCCTGTTTATATTGCTGTGTTTGGGGTGGCCTTTTTGTATTCTGGCAGTTTGTGGAGTTCTCTTTATTGTGGAGTTTCCTCGCTATGGGTGGGGTTGTATGGCTAGCTTGTCAAGGTTTCCTGGTTAGGGAAGCTTGTTTCGGTGTTCTGGTGGGTGGAGCTGGATTTTTTCTCTCTCGAGTGCAATGAAGTGTCCGGTATGAGTTATGAGATGTCAGTGGATTTGGAGTGACTTTGGACAGCCTGTATATTGAAGCTCAGGGCTGTGTTCCTGTGTTGCTGGAGAATTTGCATAGTATGTCTTGCTCTGGAACTTGTTGGCCCTTGGGTGGTGCTTGGTTTCAGTGTAGGTATGGAGGCGTTTGATGAGCTCCTGTCAGTTAATGTTCCCTGGTGTCAGGAGTTCTCTGGTGTTCTCAGGATTTGGACTTAAGCCTCCTGCATCTGGTTTTCAGTCTTATTTTTGCAGTAGCCTCAAGACTTCTCCATCTATACAGCACTGTTGATAAAACATCTCCTTTCGAAGACAATGGGCTGCTTTTCTGGGTGCCTGATGTCCTCTGCCGGCATTCAGAAGTTGTTTTGTGGAATTTACTCAGCGTTTAAATGCTCTTTTGATGAATTTGTGGGGGAGAAAGTGGTCTCCCCTTCCTGTTCCTCCACCATCTTAGGACCACCTCCTTGCTCATTTCTTGTATTAAATAAATTTCTAAGGAGCATGTAACTGAATGAGATTGTTTCCTTCAAATCTCAACTCATATATCTTTTTCTAGTAAGCTTTCTGTCACTTCCCCCTCCACATGCCTCATGTTCCCAGAGCGTCTGGCTTTATCTCCATTTGCTTCTCTAAACTATAAATCTTTATTTTATTGAGCTAAAATTGACATATAACATTATATTAATTTCAGGTGTACAACATAAGGATTTGATATTTGTATATATTTCAAAATGATCACCACAGTAAGTTTAGTGAACATCTGTCATCATCCATAGTCATAATTTTTTCTTGTGTTGAAAACATTTAAGAATTTTCAAATATGCAATATAGCATAACTAACTACCATGATGATACTGCATATCACATCCCCATGACTTATTTATCTTATAAGTATAGCTTTGTACCCCCTTTCATCAATTTTGTCTGTCCTCTAATCCCTGCTCTTGGACCACCAATCTATTCTCTGTATCAATGAATTTCGTGTTTTTGTTTTTTCCCGCCACATGTAAATATGATCATGTATTGTCTGTCTTTGTCTGACTTAATTTCACTTAGCATAATACCCTCTAGATCCATCCATGTTGTTGCAAATTACAATATTTTATTATTTTTTTGTCACTGAGTAATGTTCCTCTGTGTGTGTGTGTATGTATGAATATTTGTGTATATTTTCTTTATCCATTCAACTCTTGGTGGACATAGGTTGCTTCAATATCTTGGCTATCAAAAATAATTGTGAAATGAACATCAGTGTGCATATATCTTGTCTAACTAGTGTTTTGGTTTTCTTTGAATGAATTCCCAACAGTGGAATTGGTTGATCATACAGTTGTTCTATTTTTAAATTTTTTGAGAAACCTCTACATAGTTTTTGATAGTGGCTGCACCAACTTAAATTCCCACCACCAGTGTACAAGGGTTCTCTTTTCTCTACATCCTCACCAACTCTTATTTATTGACTATTTTATAGTAGCTTTTCTAGTAGGGGTGAAGTGAGGTGACATATCATTATGGTTTTGATTTGCATTTCCCTGGTAATTAGTGATGCTGAACATCTCTTCATGTACCTATTGACCATCTGTATGTCTTCTTTGGAAAAAAGTCTATTCAGATCCTCCTCCACTCCCCCCCCCCCCCCCGCCCCCACACTATAAAGAGTTTCTTTTTATTATGTATAACAGAGGCAGAGTGATTTAAGTCAATAAATTTTTAAGGAACTTCCACACATCCTGATTCTTTCCACTGCCAATCACCTTAGCTTCTCCAAAGTCATAATCTTCAAGATAGCCCTTTCAAAAAGAAACTCTGTTCAACCCACAGCTGTCATGTGTATCTGCCCACAATTGTGTTAGTTGGGCCTCTTTGATCTTCAATGGAATGTACTTCAAAATTTCCCACCTGTAAATTTGGAGATCCAATTTCCTCAAGCAGTTTACTAGAAGATCATGTTTAGGGCCAGAAAATGGATCTGCCTAATTCATAATGGCACCCTCTAAAAATGTATTAAGTTCAAATCATATTCATTCTTAAGTTATCACACCCTGGAACTTGACAGAGATCATTGTGATATGCCAGTACCCAAGATTAAAAAAAAAAAAAAAAAGGTTTGTTAGGTTTTTCCTAGTTTAATTGGCAGCTCTCTCTCAAAGTTCTTTCCACAGATCTAACAGGTAGTTATATGAGTAAAGGAAACTACATAGTTACTCTCTGAGGCATTTCCAACAATGTAGGTTTTATAGAAAAAGCCCATAGGGGTAGACCTCAACCTTCTTCCCCTTTTTTAATCAGATGGTTATACACTGTCTGTAGTTATATGAGTTCTTTATGTATTTGGGGTATTCAGTTCAATTCAGTCGCTCAGTCATGTCCGACTCTTTGCGACTCCATGAATTTCAGCAAGCCAGGCCTCCCTGTCCATCATCATCTCCCGGAGTTCACTCAAACTCATGTCCATCGAGTTGGTGATGCCATCCAGCGATCTCATCCTCTGTCGTCCCTTTCTTCTCCTGCCCCCAATCCCTCTCAGCATCAGAGTCTTTTCCAATGAGTCAACTCTTCGCATGAGGTGGCCAAAGTACTGGAGTTTCAGCTTTAGCATCATTCCTTCCAAAGAATACCCAGGACTGATCGTTAGAATGGACTGGTTGGATCTCCTTGCAGTCCAAGGGACTCGCAAGAGTCTTCTCCAACACCACAGTTCAAAAGCATCAATTCTTCAGCGCTCAGCTTTCTTCACAGTCCAACTCTCACATCCATACATGACCACTGGAAAAACCATAGCCTTGTCTAGATGGGCCTTTGTTGGCAAAGTAATGTCTCTGCTTTTCAATATGCTATCCAGGTTGGTCATAACTTTTCTTCCAAGGAGTGAGCGTCTTTTAATTTCATGGCTGCAGTCACCATCTGCAGTGATTTTGGAGCCCCAAAAAATAAAGTCTGACACTGTTTCCACTGTTTCCCCATCTATTTCCCATGAAGTGATGGGACCAGATGCCATGATCTTCGTTTTCTGAATGTTTAGCTTTAAGCCAACTTTTTCACTCTCCTCTTTCACTTTCATCAAGAGGCTTTTGAGTTCCTCTTCACTTTCTGTCATAAGGGTGGTGTCATCTGCATATCTGAGGTTATTGATATTTCTCCCAGCAATCTTGATTTCAGCTTGTGCTTCTTCCAGCCCAGCGTTTCTCGTGATGTACTCTGCATGTAAGTTAAATAAGCAGGGTGACAATATACAGCCTTGGCATACTCCTTTTCCTGTTTGGCACCAATCTGTTGTTCCATGGCCAGTTCTAACTGTTGCTTCCTGATGTGCATATAGGTTTCTCAAGAGGCAGGTCATGTGGTCTGGTATTCCCATCTCTTTCAGAATTTTCCACAGTTTATTGTGATCCACACAGTCAAAGGCTTTGGCATAGTCAGTAAAGCAGAAATAGTTGTTTTTCTGCAACTCTTGTGCTTTTTCAATGATCCAGCGGATGTTGGCAGTTTGATCTATGTTTCCTCTGCCTTTTCTAAAACCAGCTTTAACATCTGGAAGTTCACAGTTCACGTATCGCTGAAGCCTGGCTTGGAGAATTTTGAGCATCCCTTTACTAGTGTGTGGGATGAGTGCAATTGTGTGGTAGCTTGAGCATTCCTTGGCATTGCCTTTCTTTGGGATTGGAATGACAACTGATCTTTTCCAGTCCTGTGGCCACTGCTGAGTTTTCCAAATTAGCTGGCATATTGAGTGCAGCACTTTCACAGTATCATCTTTCAGGATTTGAAATAGCGCAACTGGAATTCCATCACCTCCTCTAGCTTTGTTCATAGTGATACTTTCTAAGGCCCACTTGACTTCGCATTCTAAGATGTCTGGCTCTAGTGAGTGATCATAGCATCGAGATTATCTTGATCATGAAGATGTTTTCTCTACAGTTCTTCTGTGCATTCTTGCCACCTCTTCTTGATATCTTCTGCTTCTGTTAGGTCCATACCATGTCTGTCCTTTATCAAGCCCATCTTTGCATGAAATATTCCCTTGGTATTTCTAATTTACTTGAAGAGATCTCTAGTCTTTCCCATTCTGTTGTTTTCCACTATTTCTTTGCATTGATCGCTGAAGAAGGCTTTCTTTTCTCTCCTGGCTATTCTTTGGAACTCTGCATTCAGATGCTTATATCTTTCCTTTTCTCCTTTGCTTTTCACTTCTCTTCTTTTCACAGCTATTTGTAAGGCCTCCCCAGACAGCCATTTTGCTTTTTTGCATTTCTGTTCCATGGGGATGGTCTTGATCACTGTCTCCTGTACAATGTCAGGAACCTCTGTCCATAGTTCATCAGGCACTCTATCTATCAGATCTAGTCCCTTAAATCTATTTCTCACTTCCACTGTATAATCCTAAGGGATTTGATTTAGGTCATACCTGAATGGTCTAGTGGTTTTCCCTACTTTCTTAAATTTAAGTCTGAATTTGACAATAGGGAGCTCATGGTCTGAGCCACAGTCAGCTCCTGGTCTTGTTTTTGCTGACTGTATAGAGCTTCTCCATCTTTGCTGCAAAGAATATAATCAATCTCATTTCGGTGTTGACCATCTGGTGATGTCCATATGTAGAGTCCTCTCTTCTTGTGTTGTTGGAAGAGGGTGTTTGCTATGACCAGTGCATTTTCTTGGCAAAACTCTATTAGTCTTTGCCCTGCTTCATTCCGTATTCCAAGGCCAAATTTGCCTGTTACTCCAGGTATTTGTTAACATCCTACTTTTGCATTCCAGTCCCCTATAATGAAAAGGACATCTTTTTTGGGTGTTAGTTCTAAAAGGTCTTGTAGGTCTTCATAGAACCGTTCAACTTCAGCTTCTTCAGCGTTACTGGTTGGGGCATACACTTAGATTACTGTGATATTGAATGGTTTGCCTTGGAAACGAACAGAGATCATTCTGTTGTTTTTGAGATTGCATCTAAGTACTGCATTTCGGACTCTTTGTTGACCATGATGGCTACTCCATTTCTTCTAAGGGATTCCTGCCTGCAGTAGTAGATAAAATGGTCATCTGAGTTAAGTTCACCCATTCCAGTTCATTTGAGTTCACTGATTCCTAGAATGTCAATGTTCACTCTTGCCATCTCCTGTTTGACCACTTCCAATTTGCCTTGATTCATGGACCTAAGATTCCAGGTTCTTATGCAATATTGCTCTTTACAGCATCGGACCTTGCTTCTATCAGCAGTCACATCCACAACTGGGTATTGTTTTTGCTTTGGCTCCATCCCTTCATTCTTTCTGGAGTTATTTCTCCACTGATCTCCAGTAGCATATTGGGCACCTACTGACCTGGGGAGTTCCTCTTACAGTATCCTATCATTTTGCCTTTTCATACTGTTCATGGGGTTCCCAAGGCAAGAATACTGAAGTGGTTTGCCCTTCCCTTCTCCAGTGGACAACATTCTGTCAGACCTGTCCACCATGACCCGCCCATCTTGGGTTGCCCTACGGGCATGGCTTAGTTCCATTGAGTTAGACAAGGCTGTGGTACCTAGTGTCATTAGATTGACTAGTTTTCTGTGATTATGGTTTCAGTGTGTCTGCCCTCTGACGCCCTCTTGCCACACCTACTGTCTTACTGAGGTTTCTCTTACCTTGGACGTGGGGTATCTCTTCACAGCTGGTCTGGCAAAGTGCAGCCGCTGCTCCTTACCTTGGATGAGGGGTATCTCCTCACCGCCGCCCCTCCTGTCCTTGAACGTGTAGTAGCTCCTCTAGGCTCTCCTGCGCCTGTGCAGGCTCCGCTCGCTGGATGTGGGGTTGCTCCTCCTGGCCACTGCCCCTGACCTGGGGCATATCTCCTCTTGGCTGCTCCTGTGCTGTCGCAGCCTGGCACTCTCGACCGCCACCCCTGACCTTGGATGTGGGATAGCTCCTCCCGGCCACCACCCCTGACCTCGGAGGCAGGGTAGCTCCTCCCGGCCACCGACCCTGACCTCGGACATGGGGTAGCTCCTCTGGCTGTTCCTGCGCCATCGCAGCCTGGCACTCTCAGCCGCTGCCCCGACCTCGGACATGGGGTAGCTCCTCTCAGCTGCACTTTTGTGCTGTCGCAGCTGCCCAGGCTTTTACCAATATGCAACCCTTACCAAATATATTATTTGCAGATATTTTCTCCCATTTCATAAGTTATCTGTTCATTTTGTTGATGGAGAGTATAAATTCTTTATGAAAGAGAATTAACATCTCTTATATCTTTAACCTTAAACTTTCTGGCACTGTAGTTGGTCTTGCCTACTGAAAATGTATGTCTTGACTAACCACATTGGCATCACTTCTAAGTTTTTCAGGAATACAGGATCTCAGGGCTCACCCTAGATCTATTGAATCAAAATATTTTAACATTATTTCCCAGTGAGTGTGTGCATATAAATTTTAATACAGTCCTAGGGGATATAGTGTATCATAGCACAAAGTTTTTCAAATGTAGCTAATGGGTCATCAATATCAGAATCATTGCATTTGGGTTAGAGTGATGGTTTGGTGGTGGTGGTAGTGATTAATGATAGTTTATGAGTTTATAAAAATTCACATTCTTTGGCCTCATCTCAGAATCTGCTAAAAATGATAGTATTCATGTCTCTGTATTTTTAACAAGTTCTTCAAGTGATTCTCATCCTTATAGGAGTTTGAGAAGAGTCTGGGTAAAATGTCCAAGCTCTGGAGCCAAATTCTCTGTTTCTTACTTTACAATATGGAATAATAATAGTGCCCATCTATTTGACTATAGAGCGGCTAGAAAGATTGCATGAGACCATATATGCACAGTGTTTAGCATGTTCTTCAGTGCTGGTAATCATATGATGATATTAGCTGCTAATAGATGGAACAACATATTTGGTATTCAATAAAAGCATATCTGCCTATAAAGTTGCTGGTATTACAAATATTATTTTCACTTTTTAAAATAATCTTATTTATGCCTTTGCCTAAAATATATTGTGTTATTTTTTTCTTCTTCTTCTTTTTCTTCCCTAAGAGTTTCCTTTTGTGTGTGTCTTTTGTAATATCCTTCATGGTGTTTAGTATAAAGAAGTTTCTTGATGACTTGGTTACATGATACTTTGCTGACTTTACTAATAAGAGATATGAAGGAGTGGGAGGGCAAAGACAGACAATACTGTGACCCTGAGAGAAGTGTGAGAAGACAGTAGATAGATAAAAAAAGAAGCATGGTTTTGTAGCCAGTTTGAAGTAGTAGCCACAAATCAATAGACTCTTAGAGTCAAAGTAAAGCGGACACAGCATTTTCACAGTGACCTAGTCATGGAAGCTAACAGTCTGGACTGAACTTAAAATCTTCTGAACTTGAGTGTGCCTCCAAATACATTTTTCCTAAATGATTTTCAAAATTCATGTATTTTAGATCCTCAAAGTTTCATATCATTAAATAGTTAATTGGTATAAAAGTTTCCACATGGAAAGAAGTTGTGCATTACAGAGAAAGAAAAATGCAAGGTGTGTTTTGATAGAAGCTGTAATTTTACCAGAGCAAACGTTTAAAAGTTAAGAGGAGATTGATTTAAAATATGTTGGTTTGCATTACACCCTTCTCTAAAACCTTTGAATGGGTTAATTTTGCATTTGTAAAAAAATCTGAGCTC
Organism: Bos indicus; assembly: GCF_029378745.1. Taxonomy (NCBI): domain Eukaryota; kingdom Metazoa; phylum Chordata; class Mammalia; order Artiodactyla; family Bovidae; genus Bos; species Bos indicus. The sequence goes on from NC_091764.1 coordinate 12,885,810, forward strand.
TCTTCTGTCCCAGCAAGGCCTTCTGGATGGGCTCCTGCTTACATTTCCAACTTCCTGTCTTAGCACCAGTTCCCCAATTGACTGCTCTAGCCAGGTCTCCTTTCCAAGCCTTGGGCAGAACATGTGAAACTTACTCAATAGATACTTAGTATATTAACTGATGGAATGGATAAAAAAAGCATGATAAATGGATGAATTTTGTTTTTAATGAATGAGTGTTTTGCTTTATTTTTCCTTTAATTAAATCTAGCCTATAGAAATGAATTTGAATAAAATTGAAAACAAAAGCATTTGCTAGTATAAAGAGTGGTATTGTTGGAGATGGAAAGCTTTGTCTATAGGACTATGTCATTTTCCCTGTAACCAAGTGCCCCTTTTATGAATCTGAGCTTCAGTTTCTCATTCTATAAAAATAAATCTACTTTATTTAGTTAATCACGTTCCTTCCAAAAGAAACATTTGCTTGTTTCAGTTATTCCTTTTTATTTTTGATTGAAACTCAGCTAATTTTCAAGAGTATCTAAATCTATACCTAAGTGAATTTCAATTGGATATTTTTTTTATTGATTTGTGCAAAAAGGGGAAAAAAAAACACAGAATCTCTTTTTTCATGGAAGTTTTGAATTGACAATTGAAGAGGTATTTTAGTGTTATTCAGTTATATTTTAGTTAGCAGCCTATGCATTGGCAACCTCAAAATGTTTAAACATGGAAATTAAAGCTGCAAAAAAAAAAAAAAAAAAAAAAGATCTGGATTTAGCTTTGGATGAATCCAGAAATATCAGTGAAGTATTTCTTTTTACCACAAGCAGATACTTAATCTGAGCCAATTCTTTTGGACTATCTGTACTTTTTACCTTATAAATTAATTCTTCTGGTAGATGACCTGGTTTGGAAACATGGTAAATAAAAATAGCCTTGTTAATAATCTTATGCTTGTTGGAACAGCACTTTATAAACAAATGATTATATGAGTACAACAGGGCACGCATTACTGAAGTTTAAGTCAACTGTGGTAAGTCTCTAGAAATTACTTTGTACCAAGGGCATCTGGCCCATAGCAAGGATATTTTTATCCACAGAAAGCTATATCTACTGAAAATGTTCACATGGTCACAGAACTTATGTGCTGCTATTCTACAGTTGGGCACCAAGATACAAATTAGTGAGACTTCATAAACCAGATGTTCTGACTCTGGTAGTATTTAGTGGTCTGTGGATGAATATTTGAGGGTCCTGGAAACATCTGCAATTGAACACTAAACTTTTGTATATTTAGAATATGCATTTTCTTGAAAGGGAGCCGATAATTATTATCAGACTCTCCAGTATCTTCAGTATCTCTGTAATTGCTTACGCGTCAAATGTGGTTTACTTGACTATATTCCTCCATAGACTCTATCATCAAACACAAGGCTGTTTCATTATTAAAACCCTGATGCCAAGCTTTACTACTCACTACTGAAAAAGGCATTCAGTGTTGACAAATAAGTGAATAAATGAACAAATGAATGGTGTCATCTGTTACTAGTCTTTGGTGTTTTCTCTTGTTATGATGTGACACTTTCATTCCATTTTCCCTTGACTTGGGGAGTGATGATCTTCAGACTGGGTTTGCTATAAGTGTTCCATGCTGGAGTCCATTTAATAGGGTGTTTCTGCTCCTAGGTTTCTGTAACAGAGCTGAGATAAGAATAACTTTTAGCATATTGTATAATAAAACCATTTAAATTCTTGTTCTCATAAGAAGAAATAAAGCTGATAAAGTTTTTCGAAGATCTCTTCCCTCGCAAATTGTCATTATATTTTCTACCATGTGATCCATTATTAAATTGATACCTGATCTGTTGCTTATTATCCAAATTAAGGTAGTTTACATGTGGGCTATTTTTCAGACTTCTGGAATCTGGTCCTCTCTTCCTCTATGACACATTTGTAAAACACATGATGAAAAAGGTGTGATAGAATCATGACAAAATATTCCAAATATTTATTATTTGACTAATATCCCAAAAATTTAATGAGGATTTGATAGGGGGACTAACTGGGAACTTTAAGTGAACTTTTTCACTCTCCTTTTTCACTTTCATTAAGAGGCTTTTTAGTTCCTCTTCACTTTCTGTCGTAAGGGTGATGTCATCTGCATATCTGAAGTTATTGAAATTTTTCCCTGCAATCTTGATTCCAGCTTGTGCTTCTTCCAGCCCAGCGTTTCTCATGATGTACTCTGCATATAAATTAAATAAGCAGGGTGACAATATACAGCCTTGACGTACTACTTTTAAATAGCATTTTAAAAAGCAGAGACATTACTTTGCCAACAAAGGTCCATCTAGTCAAGGCTATAGTTTTTCCAGTGGTCATGTATGGATGTGAGAGTTGGACTGTGAAGAAAGCTGAGCGCCAAAGAATTGATGCTTTTGAACTGTGGTGTTGGAGAAGACTCTTGAGAGTCCCTTGGACTGCAAGGAGATCCAACCAGTCCATTCTAAAGGAGATCAGTCCTGGGTGTTCTTTGGAAGGACTGATGCTAAAGCTGAAACTCCAATACTTTGGCCACCTCATGTGAAGAGTTGACTCATTGGAAAAGACCCTGCTGCTGGGAGGGATTGGGGGCAGGAGGAGAAGGGGACGACAGAGGATTAGATGGCTGGATGGCATCACTGACTTGGTGGACATGAGTCTGAGTGAACTCTGGGAGTTGGTGATGGACAGGGAGGCCTGGTGTGCTGCGATTCATGGGGTCGCAAAGAGTCGGACACGACTGAGCAACTGAACTGAACTGAACTGGGAACTAAAGTGCATTCTGGATTTTATCTCTCTATTCAACTCAATAAACATTGTAAAACAATATTTGATACCAAACTATTTTGCAAATTCAACAAAAACTTGGAGAATCTGATAAGAGAAGGGTATGTATGTGCAGGAGGAAGGAAGGTGGTGCAGAATGAATATTTCTGACTAGAACTAACATCATATCCAGTTTTGGAGGCATTTCAGTACATCAGCTTATGGTGAAGCTGGTAGCACTGATTTTTTTGTGTGTTTTCTGGTTGTGCCAGGCTCCTGTAAGGTCTTAATTCCTGGACTAGCAATCGACACTGTTCCTCCTACAGTGGAAGCGCGGGTCTTAACCACTGAACTGCCAGTGAAGTCCCAGTAACACCCGTTTTTGTTTTATCCCATTGCACTCAGCTAAAAAGATAAACGAATTCCAAAAGAGTTTCCTGGTAGTGTACAGACACCCGGGCTATAGAGCTACACCATTTGCCGTGTAAATATATTACAACTGAGGTTACTTAGGAAGAAACCCAGAAATGCAACTATGAGTCATTCGCATAGAAAGGAAGGAACCATGTACTGAAGGATTCGATATATTCTCTCAAGCCAGTTTTGTGTCAGACTAAATTATTGCATTTAGCCACAGAAGGTAACATTTTCCTTTTAAAACCATTGGTGTAAGGTATTTCAATATAGTGATTGAACTGTGTTTTTATTTAAAAGAACACAAAAAGAAATACCAACCAAAGTTGTTAAAATGTGTTGAAACACATGTCATTAATAGATAATGCCATTTCCCCCACTTTGTTTCTATTATCTGTTCTATTAAGAGGCAATAAAACTGGAGAGCTGAATCTTTGCTTTTTTAAACAAAATGAATGCTTTGAATATAGAAACTACCTTCCTAAAATTTAGCATACTTTCGTGGATTTTTTCTTTTCTTTTTCTTTTATTTTTTTACTATTTTTGAAAGGCATTGTGGTGAATCATGCTGATTCTTTGTCACAATTTGTTGGTTTAAAATCTCATGTGAATATAAAAACTAAGCAAAAAGGGATGAGAAGACACGAAGACACACAAAAGCAGTCCTGCTGCAGTACACAGAGTTAGAACGTTGGCCCAGGACCTGTGACAAAGGACCATTTCAAAGGATAATTACACTGAAATAATTTCAAAGTTTTCATATAGGAAGGGATTTTTAACTCAGGGAAGAAACTTAGCTCTAAACTAATTCTTCTCTTAAATTTACAAAAGAGCAAATTTAGGTTAGGAAATGTTATGAACATTAGTTTTTGTGCAGTTAGGGTCATGTACCTATTCAGGGTATAAATTTGAGCTAGAATCCTGAATTCTTTTTTTTTTTTTTAATTAATTTTTATTGGAGTATAGTTGATTTACACTGTTAGCTTCTGGTGCACAGCCAAGTGAATCAGTTACATATACACTTACATCCATTCTTTTTTAGATTCCTTTCTCATATAGGCCATTGCAGGATATTGTGTAGAGTTCCCTGTGTTATACAGTAGGTCCTTATTAGTTACCTATTTTACATACAGTAGTGTGTATATATTAATCCAAGTATCCCAATTTAATCCTCCCTGCTGCCTTTCCCCCTTGGTTACTATAAATTTGTTTTATTTACAAAGCAAATATAGAATCATAAATTCTTAACTCCACATATTTAGCCCAGCACACTACGTTTTGTGAATATTTTCTTCTGCCTAAATTCTCTTCTCCATCTTTATGCCTATTGTAAAGTACATGAAGGGAATCCCCAGAGATATATTCCCCAATATGGTTGACTTTATTAGTTACCTATTATGTGTTACATGGTATCCAAAAACTTAGCTAAAGCAACAAATATATATTATTTCAAAGTTCCGGGGGTTAAGAGTCTGGGTGCAATGTAGCTGAGTCTTCCAGGGCAGAGGACACCCCAGGCTGTAATGTAGGTGTCAGCCAGGGGTATAGACATCTCAGGGGTTGGGGAAGGTTCTAAGTTCACTCATGTAGTTTCTGGCAGGACTGAGTTGCTTAGAGGCTACTTCCATTCCTTGCGACATTTTAGTTCCTCACCTTGCCACTGGCTACTAACAGCACAATAGCTTGCATCATCAAATTGACGAGGCTAAAAAAGCCACTGAAAGAGTGCAGTTCAGTTCAGTTCAGTCACTAAGTTGTGTCCAACTCTTTGTGACCCCATGAATTGCAGCACACCAGGCCTCCCTGTCCATCACCAACTCCCAGAGTTCACTCAGACTCATGTCCATCAAGTCAGTGATGCCATTCAGTCATCTCATCCTCTGCCCTCCCCTTCTCCCCCTGCCCCCAATCCCTCCCAACATCAGAGTCTTTTCCAATGAGTCAACTCTTTGCATGAGGTGGCCAAAGTATTGGAGTTTCAGCTTTAGCATCATTCCTTCCAAAGAAATGCCAGGGCTGATCTCCTTCAGAATGGACTGGTTGGATCTCCTTGCAGTCCAAGGGACTCTCAAGAGTCTTCTCCAACACCACAGTTCAAAGGCATAAATTCTTCAGCACTCAGCCTTCTTCACAGTCCAACTCTCACATCCATACATGACCACAGGAAAAACCATAGCCTTGACTAGACGGACCTTTCTTGGCAAAGTAATATCTCTGCTTTTCGGTATGCTATCTAGGTTGGTCATAACTTTCCTTCCAAAGAGTAAGTGTCTTTTAATTTCATGGCTGCAGTCACCATCTGTAGTGATTTTGGAGCCCCCCAAAATAAAGTTTGACACTGTTTCCACTGTTTCCCCATCTATTTGCCATGAAGTGATGGGACCAGATACCATGATCTTTGTTTTCTGAATGTGGAGCTTTAAGCCAACTTTTTCACTCTCCTCTTTCACTTTCATCAAGAGGCTTTTTAGTTCCTCTTCACTTTCTGTCATAAGGGTGGTGTCATCTGCATATCTGAGGTTATTGATATTTCTCTAGGCAATCTTGATTCCAGCTTGTGCTTCTTCCAGTCCAGCATTTCTCATGATGTACTCTGCATAGAAGTTAAATAAGCAGGGTGACAATATACAGCCTTGATGTACTCCTTTTCGTATTTGGAACCAGTCTGTTGTTCCATGTCCAGTTCTAACTGTTGTTTCCTGACCTGCATATAGGTTTCTCAAGAGGCAGATCAGGTGGTCTGGTATTCCCATCTCTTTCAGAATTTTCCACAGTTTATTGTGATCCATACAGTCAAAGGCTTTGGCATAGTCAGTAAAGCAGAAATAGATGTTTTTCTGAAACTCTCTTGCTTTTTCTATGATCTAGCGGATGTTGGCAATTTGATCTCTGGTTCCTCTGCCTTTTCTAAAACCAGCTTTAACATCAGGAAGTTCACGGTTCACGTATTGCTAAAGCCTGGCTTGGAGAATTTTGAGCATTCCTTTACTAGCGTGTGAGATGAGTGCAATTGTGTGGTAGTTTGAGCATTCTTTGGCATTGCCTTTCTTTGGGGTTGGAATGAAAACTGACCTTTTCCAGTCCTATGGCCACTGCTGAGTTTTCCAAATTTGCTGGCATATTGAGTGCAGCACTCTCACAGCATCATCTTTCAGGATTTGAAATAGCTCCACTGGAATTCCAACACCTCCACTAGCTTTGTTCATAGTGATGCTTTCTAAGGCCCACTTGACTTCACATTCTAGGATGTCTGGCTCTAGGTCAGTGATCACACCATCGTGATTATCTGGGTAGTGAAGATCTTTTTTGTACAGTTCTGTGTATTCTTGCCACCTCTTCTTAATATCTTCTGCTGCTGTTAGGGCCATACCATTTCTGTCCTTTATCGAGCCCATCTTTGCATGAAATGTTCCCTTGGTATCTCTAATTTTCTTGAAGAGATCTCTAGTTTTTCGCATTCTGTTGTTTTCCTCTATTTCTTTGCATTGATCGCTGAAGAAGGCTTTCTTACCTCTTCTTGCTATTCTTTGAAAGAGTGCAAGCAAGGGACAAATCATCATCTTTAAAACCCAGTTTTTCTGTGTTCTTTATTAAAGGCAAGTCGCTAGATTCAGCTCACACACCAGAGTGGGAATACCAGAAGTTAGGGTCCCTGTGGGCCATTTTAGATGCTGCCTGCCACATTCACCAAATTCCACTGCTCTCTGCTCTTACAGATTGGTATAACTCCCTTTGGAGAACTTCAATTATAGCAATATTACATGAATGGAAAGGTGGATTGAGGGAGAGGCACTAGGTTGTCGTCTCATTCCCATGCCTTCATTTGTGTAGTTTGTCATACTGACTGTCTCCTCCCTGGACTAGGAATTTCATGAAGACAAATGATTTGTCCTGCTCCCTTCTCCTCCCCCATCATATGAACTGTTATATCTCCAGAACGTCTCAGAGTTAATGGTACACATTGGAATATAATATTTTAACAAATGGTTAAATGAATCATTTAATAAATGATTTGATAAATGATTAAATGAATAAATGATTGGATTGTCCCAGAAAACACTAACCTTGAATACAGTTCTCTGTTGGAGGCAGAAATCTGTATTAAGTCAAATGCCAAGTAAAAGGAAGTTCCATAACATGCTAGAATTCTTTGATGTCTTATTTCCTTGCACATCAGACATTCCACGTAGCATATATTCACATACCAAACATCATTTTAAGCATGAAATTTAGGCTTAAAGAGCAAGCGGACTGTTAGGAGCAAGGATAGAACTGCTATTTCATCACTTACCTACTTACAAGTCAGTGCAGAGATTTTGAAGACATTATGTGTTTGAGCCTTAGTGTTTCATGTGGCCCGCAGTTAAATGTACAAAATGTTTCCTGATGTGAAAAGCTTATCTAATTGGTGGATTAAGATGAATGTCTGAGAAGGCAATTGATGTTTTGTATATATTTCAAGTGTCAAAAGAGCAAAAAGAGGTGAAGAATGCAAGGGAATTTTCTGTTGAACTGGCCAAGGAAGGCTTTACAGTGGTTCTGGTGGTTCATTCATATCTTCAAGGATAATGAGGATTTAGATGGCTAATGTAGGCAGGGGAGCCAAGACCTTTTTGAAGAAAATACTGTGGACAGCAAAGGAACTAACATAGATAAGAAAGCTTGATAAATTTTAGAGGAATAATGAGAAAAAACAATTCTTATAGGAGATTCAGTGGCATTAAAGTTCTTCTTGATTTTATTTTGAAAGGCAGAAACTTAATGGTCATGAAATTTTGTATTTTCTTTTTTGAAGTTCTTTAACTCTGGCCTGTTACTGAGATGCAGGGGATAATAAGGCCAACCCTAGATAAATTTTGGAAGAAGTCCCTAGTTTCTGACTTAGTGAAGGTATTAGTGGTTCAGTTGTTCAGATTCTTTGCAACCCCATGGACTATATAGCCTGCCAGTCTCCCCTTTCCATGGAATTCTCCAGGCAAGAATATTGAAGTGGTTTGCCATTCCCTTCTCCAGGGGATCTTCTTGGCCTGGGGATTGAACCTGGGTCTCCTGCATTGTGGGCAGGTTCTTTACCATCTGAGCCACTAGAGAAGCCCAGTTTCTGACTTAAGGCCACATTAAATAATTCTCTGTGTCACGCTAATAAAGAACTTTGAATTCAGAATTACATTTTGCTCCCTCTTTTCTTCAGATTTCAGTGATTTAAGAATGCAGATTACTACAAATTCAGACTGAGGAATGAATGACTAATACTCCTAAAACTCTTCTGAGTTATTAAAAAAAAATTCCAGAAAGGAGACTATGCCATTTATTATTCTGGGAAGATGAAAATGTACCTCGTATTCTGCAGGTTTGGAGAGGAAGCCAATGTGTATATATCTACCTCTTTTAGATTTTTATTTCGTTTCCTTAAAGGAACCTTATTACAATTTCTGTCCTGTTCACATATCTTACTGGCTCCAATCGGTTCAAACCAACTGTTTTTCCTTCATTGCGACTTTTGTAGGCCCCTATTCTGATCCAGAGCCAGAACTGGACTGGTTTGTTTGTTAATGAATTGGGGAACAGTGTGTTGGAGGGTATATTAGTCTGCCAGGACTGCCAAAAAAAAAATAAAAATACCACAGGCTGGGTGACTTAAACAACAGGGATTTTTTTCTTACAGTTCTGGAGACTGAAAGTCCAAGATCACATTACTCGCAGGATTGGTTTCCCCTGAGGCCTTTCTCCTTGGCTTGCAGACAGGACCCTTCTCACTCTGTCCTCAAGTGGCCTTTTTCCTGTGTATTTGTGTTCTCAGTGTCTCTTCATCTTCTTGTGAGGACACCGTCATATCATAGTAGGGTCCTACCCTCATGGCCTCATTTAACCATTATGACCTCTTTAAAGGCCGCATCTCGAACTATCATCACACTGGGAAGTTAGAGTTTCAACATATGAATTTGGGAGAGACAGTGCAGTCCAGAAGAGAGAAACTTTCACTAAGTAACTTCACAAGGAGGAATCTAAAGGTTATACTGTGTAGGAGCCTAAAGAGCAGAGGGCAGCAGAGGATGAGCTGGTTGGATAGTATTACAACTCAATGGACATGAATTTGAGCAAACTGTGGGAGATAGTGGAGGACAGAGGAGCCTGGCGTGCTGCAGTCTGGGTTGCAAAGAGCTGGACTCGACTCAATGACTGAACCACAGCAGGAAAGCCTAAAGAGTACTGACTCAAGACCCAGCATTTTTCAGTTTAATGAACATTTATTGTACACCAAGTACTAGGCTAGGCTTTAAATAAAGACAGTAAAGACGCTCTCGTACCCTTGTTTCCACAGTCTAACAGATGAAATGGAGGTGTAGATACATAATTACAAGGTGTTAGAGTTAATTTTATGTGTTGATTTGGCTGGGTCACAGTGCCTGGATAGTTGGTCAAACATGACTCTGGATGTTTCTGGAAAGGTGTGTTTTTGTGGGCGAGATTCACATTTAAATTTATGGACTTTGAATGGCACAGATTGCCGTCCACGATGTGGGTTGTTGTTTAGTCACCTAATCATGTCTGACTCTTTGGCAACTCCAACTCCATGGACTGTAGCCCACCAGGCTCCTCCGTCCATGGGATTTTCCAGGCAAGAATAGTGGAGAGGGTCACCATTTCCTTCTCCAGGGCATCTTCCCACCCCAGGGATCAAGCCCACATCTCCTGTATCAGCAGGCTCATTCTTTACCACCGAGCCCCCAGAAAAGCCCCCATAATGTAGGTGGGTCTCATCTGTGTAGTGGACAGTCAACAGAAGAATGAGCTCCTGAGCAAGAAGGAATTCAGCCAGTGGACAGCCTTCAGCACTTGCTCCTCTCCCAGTCCCCTGCCTGCTGGCTCACCTTGTAGATTTTAGACTTGCAGCCTTCATGAGTTGTGTAAACCGGTTGTTCAAAGTAAATCTCTCGCTCCACACACAGATACACATACTTTCTATTGGTTCTCTTTATCTGACAGTCCCTAACTGATACACCAGATAATCTTTGTAAGCAGAGTGTTCTTTAGTCCTTCAGTCACCTGCTCTCCCCTCTATGGACTTCACCTATTCAGAGTGTGTCTACTGTGGGGTGCTGGCACACAGGCAAAGAGCTAGAAATGTCCGTTTAATTGAACTGCTTTCAAGTGGCTAGCCAGAAGGAGCCCATGTGGCCTGGTTTTCATACTATATGGTCTGATTTTATGGTCAGGAATTTACAACTTTATAAAAAGTAGAGTACAGAGATGATCAAACTATTCCTCTTTCTGCTCCAATTGTTCTGGATGGAGGGCAGAGGATTCTCTGTGTGAGGGGATGAAGAGAATTGTGCACGTGGACACGGTCAGCACCACTGGGAGGGGGCATGAATGTTGTATAGGGCAGGGCTGGGCCAGGGGTGCACACTAGGTTCTGTGTAATATTATTTCTGAAAGTATTAGGAGGCTGTGTATCTCCAGAGCACCTTATTTGGTAACTCACTGATTTATAGTCTTTTCTCATTAGCCTCCTAACCTTGCCTGAGGGGATCAGTGATAAGCATTATTAACACCTTAGTGGCATCTGGGAACACTAAAATGCAAGGAAGAGGGTGACTTGCCATATATCACACTGCAGACCTGGGAAGGGATGCTGCTGCAGAGAACTGTCTTCTCCTGTGTTTATTCTTTGAAGACACTGCTGGGGTCTGAAAGGTTTTTCTTTTGTTCTGTGGGAAATCTCATTGTTGTCATTTGTGGTATGTAAGTAGAGGGCAGAAATCTTCTTAATGAGTGTATAAATGGATGTTCTATTTTTCATTCCTGTAATGGCAAGTCAACCAGTGGAGAACTCTTGACTTGAAATAAAATTAAAAAGGGAGTTTGACAGCTCCTATTATTGTCTTATTTATTGTTCTACTTAGATCATCACATGCAGTACTGCAGGTTCCAAGGAAGCTGAAGAAATTTTAAGCCTCAGCTACAGATGTTTATTGGAGACAAGATGCAAAAACAAAAACAGAAAACACACATTTGATTCCTTTAAATGAAGTGTATCATGAAGTATATAATTGCTCTTCAAAATGTTCTCTGTTGCCTCACCAAAAGCATGAGAAACATACTCCCTTTTAGTATTTTAGCTTTTTATCACCTAATCAGGAGGGTCACCTTCAAAAAAACTTGAAAATGTTCTTTTCCTTTTTCTCTTTTATCCCTGAACTCCAGCTCTTGAGACCATCCTACCAAACCATCATTAAGCTTATGAGGAAACTGATTCAGGGAGATGGAGTGACTTGTTATTTATCATTTTTATTTTATGTACATGTGTATTTATGACTAAGATAAGGCTGTTTTCCAGCACGAAGAAAAGATTCCAAATGCAAAAGCATAATTGTGTTAGCCACGCTTTCTACAACTTTCACTCAAACTTTGCCTGCTACAAATCTGCTAAAGTAAATAAAAATTAAATTGGTAGAGACTAGTTTTGGACTTGACTACTGTTCTGACTGAACTGATGGTGCAGTTGAATCAAAGCCAGTGGTCGGAATGGGCATTAGGGAATACAAAGCCTGGAGTGTGTTTTTCCTTTAGTACGGTTCTTTCAGTATTGAGGGAGTGAAAATGGCTCCATAGCTTCCATCTGTCTTTTCAAACTATTGTCTATGGAGTAAGAACAAGGATTTTGGTGTCAAAGAAACCTACGTTTTAGTTTTCTCTCTTCTATTTCATTTCTGTGTAACTTTGAGGAGGTGGAATAGCTTTTGGTAGAATGGTAACTGCCTTACAGAGTATTGCAGAGATTAAATTGTGCAATAGCTATGAAGTTCTTCTGAGGACAGCTTCTATTATCTTGTGATTATTATTGTTAATGATTGTTATTGATATTATGAGTTGTCTCCTTTGATCTCTTTTCATATAACTTTTCATCCTGTCTTTTTTGGCAAAACCTGAAATGCAGCCTAGAAAAGGGAAATGGTATAGTCAATGAAAAAGCTAGGGGTTAGGGTGTATCCCAGTGGTCATAATTGGTGTACACAAAATAAAATGATCGATGCTTATTTTCCTCCAGGTAAATGAAAACAGTCATACCAAAAATAATGGAAGCTACCAGTTATTAAGTGCTTATTCGGTGCAATATTCACTATTAAGTGTTTTGTACACATTAGCTCTCTTAGGTCTCATTTTAAACACTGTAAGTTGTTTTTATTCATCTGGTTTTTTTGGACAAGGGCATTGAGACTCAGAGAAGTAGGTAATTTCCTTTCTTTTTTAAATTTATTTTTTAATTGAAGGATAAATGCTTTACAGAATTTTGTTGTTTTCTGTCAAACCTCAACATGAATCAGCCACAGGTATACATATTTCATTCACTCCCTCTTGAACCTCTCTCCCTTGTCCTTCCCCATCCCACCCCTCTAGGTTGGTACAGAGCCCCTGTTTGAGTTCCCTGAGACCTACAGCAAATTCCCACTGGCTATCTGTTTTACACATAGTAATATAAGTTTCCGTGTTACCCTCTCCATACATCTCATCCTCTCCTCCTCCTCTCATGTCCATAAATCTGTTTTCTATGTCTATTTCTCCATTCAGTTCAGTTCAGTTGCTCAGTCGTGTCTGGCTCTTTCTGACCTCATCAAATGCAGCACGCCAGGCCTCCCTGTCCACCATCAACTCCCGGAGTTCACTCAAACTCACGTCCATCGAGTTGGTGATGCCATCCAGCCATCTCATCCTCTCTCATCCTCTTCTCTTCCCACCCTCAATCTTTCCCAGCATCAGGGTCTTTTCAAATGAGTCAGCTCTTCACATAAGGTGGCCAAAGTATTGGAGTTTCAGCTTCAACATCAGTTCTTTCAATGAACACCCAGGACTGATCTCCTTTAGTATGGACTGGTTGGATCTCCTAGCAGTCCAAGGGACTCTCAAGAGTCTTCTCCAATACCACAGTTCAAAAGCATCAATTCTTCGGTGCTCAGCTTTCTTTATAATCCAACTCTCACATCCATACATGACCACAGGAAAAACCATAGCCTTGACTAGACGGATCTTTGTTGGCAAAGTAATATCTCTGCTTTTTAATATGCTGTCTAGGTTGGTCATAATTTTCCTTCCAACGAATAAGCATCTTTTAATTTCATGGCTGCAATCACCATCTGCAGTGATTTTGGAGCCCAGAAAAATAAAGTCAGCCACTGTTTCCAATGTTTCCCCATCTATTTGCCATAAAGTGATGGAACCAGATGCCATAATCTTTGTTTTCTGAATGTTGAGCTTTAAGCCAACTTTTTCATTCTCCTCTTTCACCTTCATCAAGAGGTTCTTTAGTTCTTCTTCACTTTCTGCCACAAGGGTGGTCTCATCTGCATATCTGAGGTAATTGATATCTCTCCCAGCAATCTTGATTCCAGCTTGTGCTTCCTCCAGCCCAGTGTTTCTCATGATGTACTCTGCATATAAGTTAAATAAGCAGGGTGACAATATACAGCCTTGACATACTCCTTTTCCTATTTGGAACCAGTCTGTTGTTCCATGTCCAGTTCTAACTGTTGCTTCCTGACCTGCATACAGGTTTCTCAAGAGGCAGGTCAGGTGGCCTGGTATTCCCATCTCTTGAAGAACTTTCCACAGTTTATTGTGATCCACACACTCAAAGGCTTTGGCATAGTCAATAAGGCACAAATAGATGTTTTTCTGGCAGTCTCTTTTTCAATGATCCAGCAGATGTTGGCAATTTGATCTCTGGTTCCTCTGCTTTTTCTAAAACCAGCATGAACATCTGGAAGTTCAAGGTTCATGTATTGCTGAAGCCTGGCTTGGAGAATTTTGAGCATTACTTTACTAGCATGTGAGATGAGTGCAATTGTGCGGTAGTTTGACATTCTTTGGCATTGCCTTTCTTTGGGATTGGAATGAAAACTGACTTTTTCCAGTCCTGTGGCCACTGCTGAGTTTTCCAAATTTGCTGGCATATTGAGTGCAGCACTTTCACAGTATCATCTTCCAGTATTTGAAATAGCTCCACTGGAATTCCATCACCTCCACTAGCTTTGTTCGTAGTGATGCTTTCTAAGGCCCCCCTTGACTTCACATTCCAGGATGTCTGGCTCTAGGTGAGTGATCACACCATCGTGATTATCTTGTTCGTGAAGATCTTTTCTGTACAGTTCTTTGTGTATTCTCTCCACCTCTGCTTAATAGCCTCTGCTTCTGTTAGGTCCATTCCATTTCTGTCCTTTATTGAGCCCCATCTTTGCATGAAATATTCCCTTGGTATCTCTAATTTTCTTGAAGAGATCTCTAGTCTTTCCCATTCTATTGTTTTCCTCTATTTCTTTGCATTGATCGCTGAGGGAGGCTTTCTTATCTCTTCTTGGTATTCTTTGGAACTCTGCATTCAAATGGGTATATCTTTCCTTTTCTCCGTTGCTTTTCACTTCCCTTCTTTTCACAGCTATTTGTAAGGCCTCCTCAGACAGTCATTTTGGTTTTTTTTTGCATTTCTTTTTCTTGGGGATGGTCTTAATTCCTGTACAATGTCACGAACCTCCATCCATAATTCATCAGGCACTCTGTCTATCAGATCTAGGCCCTTAAATTTACTTCTCCTTTCCACTGTATAGTCATAAGGCATTTGATTTAGGTCATACCTAATGGTCTAGTGATTTTCTCCACTTTTTTCAATTTAAGCCTGAGTTCATGATCTGAGCCACAGTCTGCTCCCGGTCTTGTTTTTTGCTCACTGTATAGAGGTTCTCCATCTTTGGCTGCAAAGAATATAATCAATCTGATTTCCATGTGATGTCCATGTGTAGAGTCTTCCTTGTGTTGTTGGAAGAGGGTGTTTGCTATGACCAGTGTGTTCTCTTGGCAGATCTCTATTAGCCTTTGCCCTGCTTCATTCTGTACTCCAAGGCCAAATTTGTGTTATTCTAGGTGTTTCTTCCTACTTTTGTATTCCAGTCCCCTATAATGAAAAGGACATCTTTTTTGGGTGTTAGTTCTAGAAGGTCTTGTAGGTATTCATAGAACTGTTCAACTTCAGCTTCTTCAGCGTTACTGGTTGGGGCATAGACTTGGATTACTATGATATTGATGTTTTGCTTTGGAAACGAACAGAGATCATTCTGTTGTTTTTAAGATTGCATCCAAGTAGTGCATTTTGGACTCTCTTGTTGACCATGATGGCTACGCTATTTCTTCTAAGGGATTCCTGCCCACAGTAGTAGATATAATGGTCATCTGAGTTAAATTCACCCATTCCAGTCCATCTTACTTTGCTGATTCCTCAAATGTCAATATTCCACTGAGGAAACCAGAAGGGAAAGAGACACGTGTACCCCAATGTTCATCGCAGCACTGTTTATAATAGCCAGGACATGGAAGCAACCTAGATGTCCATCTGCAGATGAATGGATAAGAAAGCTGTGGTACATATACACAATGGAGTATTACTCAGCCATTAAAAAGAATACATTTGAATCAGTTCTAATGAGGTGGATGAAACTGGAGCCTATTATACAGAGTGAAGTAAGCCAGAAGGAAAAACACCAATACAGTATACTAACGCATATATATGGAATTTAGAAAGATGGTAACGATAACCCTGTATACGAGACAGCAAAAGAGACACTGATGTATAGAACAGGCTTATGGACTCTGTGGGAGAGGGAGAGGGTGGGAAGATTTGGGAGAATGGTATTGAAACATGTGAAATGTCATGTATGAAACGAGATGCCAGTCCAGGTTCAATGCATGATGCTGGATGCTTGGGGCTGGTGCACTGGGACGACCCAGAGGGATGGTATGGGGAGGGAGGAGGGAGGAGGGTTCAGGATGGGGAACACATGAGAAATAAAGGAAAAAAATTAAAAAAATAAATAAATAAAATAAAATATTAAAAAAAAAAATGTCGATATTCACTCTTGCCATCTCCTGTTTGACCACTTCCAATTTGCCTTGATTCATGGACCTAACATTCCAGGTTCCTATGCAATATTGCTGTTTACAGTTCGAACCTTGCTTCTATCAGCAGTCACATCCACAGCTGGGTATTGTTTTTGCTTTGGCTCCATCCCCTCATTCTTTCTGGAATGAAGAAAGAAATTTACCCACTGATCTCCAGTAGCATATTGGGCACCTATCGACCTGAGGAGTTCATCTTTCAGTGTCCTATCTTTTTGCCTTTTCGTACTGTCCCTGGCGGCTACACGGCACACGAGCGCAGCTGAGAGGAGCTACCCCAAATCCAAAATAAGGAGCAGCGGCTGCACTTAGCTGGAGCAGGCGTGAAGAGAGACCCCACATCCAAGGTAAGAGAAACCCAAGTAAGATGGTAGGCACTGAGAGAGGGGATCAGAGGGCAGACAGACTGAAACTACAATCACAGACAACTAGCCAATCTGATCACATGGACCACAGCCTTGTCTAACTCAATGAAACTGGGCCATGCCGTGTGGGGCCACCCAAGATGGACGGGTCATGGTGGAGAGGTCTGACAGAATGTGGTCCACTGGAGAAGGGAATGGCAAACCACTTCAGTATTCTTGCTTTGAGAACCCCATGAACAGTATGAACAGTTTCTCCATTGCTTCCCTGTAAATAAATTCTTCAGTACCATCTTTCTAGATTCTGTATATATGTGTTAATATACGATATTTATCTTTCTCTTTCTGACTCACTTTACTCTGTATAAATAGGCTCTAGGTTCATCCACCTCATTAGAACTGACTCAAATGCATTCCTTTTTATGGCTGAGTAATATTCAACTGTTTATATGTACCACAGTTTCTTTATCCTTTCATCTGTTGATGGATATCTAGGTTGCCTCCATGTTATAGCTATTGTAAATAGTGCTGTAATGAACACTGGGATACATGTATCTTTTTCAATTTTGGGTTCCTCAGGGTATATGCCTAGGAGTGGGATTGCTTGGTCATATGGTGGTTTTATTCCTAGTTTTTTAAGGAATTTCCATACCATCTTTCATAGTGACTGTATCAATTTACATTTCCACCAGTAGTGCAAGAGGATTCCCTTTTTTCCACACTCTCTCCAGCATTTATTTGTAGACTTTTTGATGATGGCCATTCTGACCAGTATGAGGTGATATCTCTTTGTAGTTTTGATTTGCATTTCTCTAATAATGAGCGATATTGAGCATGTTTTCATGTGTTTGTTAGTCATCTGTATGTCTTCTTTGGAGAGATGTGGGTGTTTTTCCCACTTTTTGATTTGGTTGTTTGTTTTTTCTGGTATTGAGTTATATGAGCTGATTATATGTTTTAGAAAATAATCCTATGTCAGTTGTTTCATTTGCTATAATTTTCTCCCATTCTGAGGGTTGTCTTTTCACCTTGCTTATAGTTCCTTTGCTGTGCAAAAGCTGTTAAATTTAATTAGGTCCCACTTGTTTACTTTTGTTTTTATTTCCATTACTTTTGGAGGTGGGTCATAGAGGATCATGATTTGATTTATGTCACTGAGTGTTCTGCCTATGTTTTCCTCTAAGAGTTTTACAGTTTCTGGTCTTACATTTAGGTCTTTAATCCCTTTTGACTTTATGTTTGTGTATGGTGGTAGGAAGTGTTCTAATTTCATTCTTTTCCACGTAGCTATCCAGTTTTCCCAGCACCACTTATTGAAGAGGCTGTCCTTGCCCCATTGTATATTCTTGCTTCCTTTGTCAAAAATAAGGTACCCATGGGTGCATGGGTTTATTTCTGGTAATTTTCTTAATGTGAATTAAGTAGCTAATTTCAGAGTTTGTATTCAAACACAGACATAACTGATCTTCATTTTTCAAAGAGCCTTAATCATCATCATGTGGAATATAGAACAGAAAAATGAGATTGAAAATTTATAAAGCTTGAACCATGACATGCTCAACTGCAATGACAATCACAACTTTTTGTGAGTCTTGGACATGCAGCCTCCTTTACTGATAGGTATTAAATGTAACATACCTATAGCCAATGAAATTTTGTGTGCAGAACTTATAAAACACTATTACAAACAAAAATAAAATTGCACAACCTGAAAAATAGGCGAAAGATATTATTAGTTAGAATTACATTTGGCTTCAAGTGGCACAAAGTCTCAAAAGAGTAGAAATTTATTTTTTCCCACATAAACGGTGACAAGGTAATTAGTCAAGGTTATTAGTAATTCAAAAGCTGATTGGCATTTACATCATATAATAACAATAAAACTGTTTTAAAATACATAAGAATGACAAATAACAAAAGTAAGCCAGTGGGTCCCACCACACAGAGAAGCCCAGGAATATGTGGAGGCAGACGACATAGTGACCTCAGTTTTACTTACTATATTTTCTTTCCTTAGCTAGTCGGTAGGTGAAACTCCATTTTATTTTCCTTATACTTATATGTGACAGAACTATTTCATAATACTAAAAAGGATGGGGGGGGTGGGTAACTTCAGGAAAATCATTAGGAGGATGAGAGAAATAGGAAAAGGAGGAAAAGAATGACCCGGCTATCTAACTACCAGCATATCTACTCAGAAGAAACCCCACAGTTATTGAAAAGGTGAGCTCAGGGAGAGGATAAATCTTTGTTTCTCTTTTCCTGTTTGAGAATGATAGACTCTTGCTTCTGCTTATTCTTAAGCTGCAAAGGGGTAATTATAACACTAATGCCATATTGGAGATTTTTAACGTGCTGTGTTCCACAAGGCAATATCCAATAGTTGATGATTTGGTTACTGTATGTGATAGCTGCTCTCCCTTCTTGGGGAGGGGTTGATTTTAAATGGGTAGGGTTGTTGTTCGGTTGTTATATTGAGAGGAGAGCGATGCTGTCATTTAGTAAGTAATGACCAAGGAAACTCTATGTGCTACAGTTCAGCATTGCAAAAAATGCCAGCAAGCTCCTTGGGTGGGGGAGAGGGAGGAGGGGGCAGGGGTAGAGATTCTGGTAGAACTACCCTTCATCTGATGCAAGAGGGGCATGTGTGTAGGCATCCGTGTGTATGAACCAGAAGGTTTTTTATCACCTTGGAACTTTATTTTCTACCAGAATAACAGGAATATAAAGGAATAAAGGAAAAACCCCATAAACTCAAGGGAATTATTACACTCCCTTCTACACTAAAGATGTGTAACACTAAATTTGTACACAAAGTCTGTGTGTTTACTTTGACTTCATTTACTCTGACTTCTTCGTCTAGCCCATAAGCTTGTATTTTCTAGACAGCTAGTTTTCACTCCCCCTTATTCAAAAAAAAGGTTAAAAACAGGAAAAAAAAAAAAAAAACAGTCCTCAAGACTATCCACATAAATAATAAATTTATTGAAACCATGTAGATTTGACTGTATTAACCCCTCCGTGAATCCTTTAGTTTTTCTACCTTGTATTTTCATTTTTCTACCGTTTCTTTTTATGTAACAAATGATCTTGTAACACTAACATTTAGAACAAGTGTTTAAAAAACACTCTGAAATAAAGAGGAGATATTTGAATTGGAAACTTTATCTCCTAAGTGTTGCCTGCAACTGAGATCTCTATGGTCAAAGCGTCTATTATTGATGCTGGAGAACTTAAATCTGCAGAAAGAGCAATTTACATTCATTGTGGCTGCTACCAGAGTGGCTGATTCTTAAATTATTTATGCAAAGAAGCAAATTGTTCTGTTCTCTTTTTGAAATTATGCCAATTGCATGCTTAACAAGGCTAAACTTCTCACTGAAAATTCAACTTCTTTTTCAAGCTCGTATTTTTTAATCTTGTCACTAACTGTTCACACTGAGGAAGATGAATCATGAGTGCAGAGCACAAAGCTTTACCCAGACTCTTGAGAGAGTAATGACTAGAAGCTGTGATAGCAGATTCTATAAGCAAAAATCTAACAGGTTTATGCTTGGCTGGTAGGCCCATTAATGTTTCTTGAAGTTATACTGCTGAATAAACAAGTTTGGGGCATTATTATTATTTTTTTCTCAGCAGAATACATTCAGTCAAAAAACTGGAGGCTAAATGATTATGGTCCAAAATCTGCTTGCTATAAAGCTAATGAACTTTATGTGCCAAAGAAAACTCAGACATATCAGAGTTGGGATTTGGTTTACTAAAGAAATAGAAAGGAACTTAGCCCAAGTGGTTTATAAGAGACGTAAAACTTTAGAAAATTGAAATTATTTTGGACATTTATCACCAAGCCCAAAGCAAACCAATACACCAAAAATTTTCTATATGCTAAGTATTATGCCCAGGGCTTTTTACATAAATAGTCTCATTTATTATTAGCAATCCTCTTTGTGGTAGGTATAATTGTCCAGACTCAGGAGAGACGGCTCAGTCATAGCTAACAATTAATTGATCATGGAGCAGTAAATGGATCTCTGAAGTTTTATTTTGGTATAGTGGACCTCTGATACATAGGTTGAGAAATGCTCATTTCTGTGGGTTTCTGCAGTATAAGAAAGAAGTATAATATCTTTAAAAAATTTTCTTAGTATCATTAACAGGATATCAATTGGTCCCAACAGGTACTTTATTTGGTGACTCAAGCTGGAAGTGTGGCTAGTGCTTTACCATAAATTGCAAAATCTCTCAGCAACATAATTTTGTCTAAGTTCACATCAGGAAACAATTCTCTCAAGAGAAAATAACCAGAATTAGTTTCCCTGGGTATGAATGAGCAGGCCTTACCTCGTTTTTTCTTCTTGTTCTCTTCCTCTGTCAGCACCAAGCTGTTTTTATTTTAGTGGTTTTCAAGTACATTTAAAGAAAGTGAAGTTGCTCAGTTATGTCTGACTCCTTGCAACCCCATGGACTGTAGCCTCTTCCATCCATGGGATATTCCAGGCAAATACTGGAGTGGGGTGCCATTTCTTTCTTCAGGAGATCTTCCTGATCTAGGGATTGAACCCAGGTCTCTTGCACTGCAGGCAGACTCTTTACCATCTGGGCCACCAGGCAAGCCCAAGCTATACCCAAACTACCTACTTCCATCCTTCTATTTTCTTTGTTTCCCTCTGAATATTCTAGGCCACATTTGCTACATTTATTCTGTATTTAAATTGAATTTTTCTTGTTTTAAACACACGTAAAAAATATACCTTAGGTTTATGATCAATATTGTATTAAATTAATATAAAATTTGGGGGAGAATTGGCTTTTGTTTTTACTGTAGACCTTCTCATCTAAGAACATATTTCCATTTGTTCAATGTTGTATCTCATTTTTCAGTAAGATTTTCTAGTTTTTTTCACTCTTGCAAATTGAACATTTAATACCATTTTCATTTTTTAACCAGCTATTGCATTAGGAATATATTTTATTAATGTATATACCATCATCTTTATTATCTTGTTTAATATTGTACTTTTGCTGGAGACTCAGGAATATAGAACAAGGGAAGATTTACTGAGGGGACTAATCTAAGCTTTGAGATATCATATATGAAAGAGGAAGGATCTCCTTTCAATAAAATAAGGAGATTTTGGTCAAGAGTGTTACATGTTTTCAAAAAGTAAAGGAAATTGAGGATTTAGAATATAGGAAAAGACTTGGACAACCAGAGCAAAGTTTCCATAATGTATCAAATTGCATGTGTTAAACAGTAGATTCTTTTAAAACATTTCTGCAGGAATTCTTAAAGTGAAATGTGAAGATACAGAATGGCGGCTGAAAAGTGAGCAATATCAAATACAGGATTTTCTTTTGGTGACATGTTCTTAAGCAGAAGAGAATAAATCTATGGAGAGATCAGCCTGAAGATCAAGATGAGAGGGAATAATTGGGAAAGCAAATGCTTGAAGGGCAAATTGTTGGGCAAAATTTCTGTCATTTTCTTCTTGATGATGCAGGATACAGGAAGCTTGGGGCTGGTGCACTGGATGACCCAGAGGGATGGTATGGGGAGGGAGGTGGGAGGGGGGTTCAGGATTGGGAACACGTGTACACCTGTGGTAGATTCATGTTGATGTATGGCAAAACCAATACAATATTGTAAAGTAATTAGCCTCTAATTAAAATAAATAAATTTTAAAAAATTTAGTTAAAAAAATAATTGATGTTAGGTGTAGCATGTGATACCACCGTCTTACTTAGTCCAACCTGTATATGATCTGACCTCAATATTAAACTTGATTCTTCCAGTTGGAGAATGCTTCAGTCATATTAGAGTCTTATATTAGTTCATTGACTATCTCTTGACCTATTCAAATTGATTTCAATAGTGTTTTTCAAGAAAAAAAATAATGCAGGTAATTATTTCTCAGATTTAGAATGCCAAATTATACATTGATCATATTTGCATTTTCTAATAAGTTGTTTTTAGTCACATGGGAGATTTCACTTCAACTTCACACCATCATCTTCACTTAAATGAGGTTTCTTGGTTGCCAGGAAGTGCTCTAGTGCATTTCCATGTACTATCTCTTTGAGGTTTCAAAGCAATACCATGATAAAGATAATATGACTCTGCTTGTCTGACAGGAAAACTGAAATACAGAAAAGCTAAGTGAGGTGGCCAAATTTTCATAACTAGCAAGTAGCAGAGCGGGTATCTGGACTGCTGAAGTTTCAGTTCTAGTTTCACCAATCTACATTTAACCAATATAATTATTGCCTCATTTCAACTTCTAAAATGTAATAAAATGTAAAATGTAAACCTAAAGCATAAAGATAGCAAAAGAAAGAATTTGCATGGTAAAATGGGGCAAACATATTTAGAATTCCAGAGAAGGATGGAATATTGTTCACTAAATACAGACATAGTGCATGAATAGCTCCCCAGTTCATGTTTTTCTTGTGGAAGGTCTTTTAATTTGGAATGATGACTTCATAGAGTGTATGATGTATTTTGGCCAATGGAAAACTGAGGTTTACATATCTAAAACTCTATACAACATTGTAACACAACAATGTGTGGGCATCAAATAGAATGGTCTTGTATTCCAATTTTTCTTCCCATAGAGTTCTGGTTCCATGATGTCCCCATCCTATGAGGGAATTGTTTGTCTCAGCCCTTCTGAATGCAGGAGTGGTCTTGCAACTTTATCCAGCCAATGAAATATGGGTGTAAATGACCTGAGTAAATTTCAGGCAGAAGCTTTAAGGGCCTGTGGTAGTTTTCCATGTTTTGTTTTTCTCTGTCAAAAATTATCAATATTCCAGATAGAGTCCTGAGTTCTGGAAAGAGGCAACATGCAGGTGAACCTTAAAATTCCCGATAGGTACATAGGTTCAGTAAAAATTGACCTTTGCTATCATAATTCACTGAGATTTTAGACCGCATGTTTTCTGAATTATTCTAGCTGATTCTGATAATAGAGTTATAATTGGTTGATGTAATTGTTTAAAGTTAAAATTACTTTTTTGTGTCATTACTGACAATATTTTGGAGATGAGTGTAACTTAACTGACCCAGTTTCTGGGTGTATTTAAGTTTCTCTTCAGACTATTAAACTGGTTTTAAACCCACAATCAATATTGTCAAGATGATGAAATATCCCGAAGGGGCATGTTTATGTCATTTTTCACTTCTAGTGTCATACAGTCTTAGTCTACCAAAGAGACTTTAGATTGATCTGCTTCATTTCCACGTTTGTTTCTGGTATGAGATAAAAATTCATAGTTGATAAAGTTTTGTATAAAAATATGAGTACATTCGCACATCTTGTTTTCCTCTCTAACCTAAGTTGTCTCACTTTATTTCCTGAAGCAAAATTTTTCAGTGAATAAATAAACTAGAACCAGTGTGCTTAGGCATGAACTTTCTGTCATCTCTGGGCAATTAAGAATACTTTGATCACTAGCTCTTTCCACATTGTTAAGAGGAATCATCATATCTCCATTATAGTAAAGTCTGTTGCTATTAACTTTTGAACAAGTACCAAGAATTCCCCATTTGAAAAAGACTTTGATAGCAAGTTATTGCCAATTCCAAATGCCTTCCCCTTATTTATACTTCTGACTTAATGTTCAAATTTTAAACTGTCTTTATTTTCTCTGACTTAAAATGTGTGGATGAATACATATTGACTAACAGTTCACATACCCCACCCTGACACCCTGAAGAATTGCCTACCTTTGTGTTGCCTAACATGGACTCCCAAGAGACTTTTGCATAGGCTGAAGAGATGAAATTTCCTACTTCAAAAACACCAACTTGGGTGAAAATCTACCGGAACATTTTAGGACCATCAGTTTTTTGTTCTTTTTTTTCTTTCTCTGGCGAGGTTTCATTGGGGCCCCTGCTGCAACAGTAGAGAGTGAGAACAAACAACAAAATCCCTTGTTTTGCTTACTCCCTGAGTAGACAGTGAGCATGTAGCTTAGATGGGGTTGGAGTAGGAGTGTGTCCAAGGGTCCGTCAGAAAGGGTGGCTCAGTATGGTTTGTCCACCCCTCTGGTGGTGTGGAGTGCAGGGAACATGTTCAGCACCCTGCTTTACACCTGGTTCTTTAGAAGTGGCAGTAGGCATGTTTTGGGGTTTTGTGGGTTTTTTTGGTATCTTTTTAGGACCATCAGCTTAAGGCCATTTAGGATATGTGTTTTGATTTATACTTTAGGTCCGGTAAGATGGTGATGGAAACTTCTGATTGATAAATGGAGTGGCAGAAACAGACTTTCAATCTGAGGATCTTATTCTTACTAACACCCTACACTCTGTGCTATTTCTTATCCTTATTTTTACACATTGTAAGTAAATAACATGTATTCTATAAGCAATTTCTTTTCATTTTGAACAACCATAAAATAGTAGAGCTAGAAGCGTTAGTGCTTATCTGGTTGAATCCCCTCTAAAATGAGACACTGAAGGACTTGTCAAGTATCTCATAGCTAATTAAGGGCCTGATTCTTACCAGTGCTCTTTCTTCTCTATGATGAATCCATGTTCCTGTGTCTGCTAAAATAATTAGGAATAATGAATTATTGTTTGCATTATGGATAGGTGCTAGAGGAGCATTTTGAAGTGAAATATACAGGGAAACAGGAAATTTGTTATTACTTTTGATTTTCAATGAGAAAATCAAAGGTCTATATGACAGCATCTCATGTGTATGCAAATACAGCATGAGAGGGACAGAGAGACAGGTCCAGAGGCAGAGAATTTGTCTCTTGGTTACAAAACCACAGTGACTTTTAGAGAGAAAACATAAACTGACCTGAAAATATCTATACTTAAACCTGCCTTTCCCAAAATGTTCAGTTCAGTTCAGTCGCTCAGTCGTGTCCGACTCTTTGCGACCCCATGAATCGCAGCACGCCAGGCCTCCCTGTCCATCACCAACTCCCAGAGTACACTCAAACTCACGTCCATTGAGTTGGTGATGCCATCCAGCCATCTCATCCTCTGTCGTCCCCTTTTCCTCCTGCCCCCAATCCCTCCCAGCATGAGTCTTTTCCAATGAGGCAACTCTTCGCAAAATGTTAGGATGTAACAAATTATAAAGAAGCAACTTGGTTTAGATGTGTCTTGTATAACCAGAAAGAGTAATGACCAGGAACACTTAAATCTATCTCCAGATCCATAGTATATATATTTTTAAGACCAGCATACAAAACAATAGCAATTCTTGAATTTGGGATGGGTCTAGACTTACTGTACAGTGCTATTTTCCTCATGTGAACACATGACTAAATGGCCCCTCCTAGACAGTTCTTGTAAATTGGTGTATTTCCTAACTTCTAACACTGCAGTAAAAATATATACTTGATGTACTTCCAGGGCCCTTGAGAGGTCAGGATGAGCTAACAACCAAGGTGGTTATGAGAAAGGTAAAAATACATGTAAACTTTAAACTGATGTATTGTAAATATGAAGGAGTTTATTGCTTCCATAAGAACCCACAGTGGTTCTGCCAGGAGTAGCAAGTGAAACTGGCAGGTTGTTTGTAGATTATCTCAGTAAAGGCAATTTTTATATACTGCATAGCCCTTGACAAGAAAGCTCAGACCTATCTCTGGCATATGCTATGAGTTTTTCATTATGTATTTTATATATATTTCTTATAAAAGATTTTAGTGTGGCAAGACAAAAACCTAAAGCCTCACTAGTTAAATTTAATAAAGAAACACTTCTTATTCATGTGAAGCCTCATTATTATCTATTGCAAACTGAAGAGATTTAAAATAAAAATTGGTGCCCTTTCAAGGTAGAAGTTGGGGATAACATTTGTGGCCATTTTTTATAAGATTATGCTGATGAATATTGTGGTTGGCTGTGAACCTGTTTGCAGGTTCAAATGCTGCTTTAATAATTTATTTTTGATTGTTTTTGCTTTGATTATTAATAACCTCACTTATTTGTGAATGTTTGTATTTTATAACATGGTATATAGTGAAGTACAGAAAGCCTGGTGTGCTTCAGTTCAGGGGTGCAAACAGTTGGACGCAACTTAGTGACTGAAAATTAAGCATCAATACCATCTACTTATTAAATTAGGAAAATGTTTGGATAAGATCTTATAAACTTTTATGATGCTTTTTTGAAATATGTTAATGAGACCAAATCAATTTGATAGCAAACCTTATTATATGAAAAACATAAATTCTTCCAGTTGCTGCTGCTGCTGCTAAGTCACTTCAGTCGTGTCTGACTCTGTGCGACCCCATAGATGGCAACCCATCAGGCTCTGCTGTCCCTGGGATTCTCCAGGCAAGAACACTGGAGTGGGTTGCCATTTCCTTCTCCAGTGCATGAAAGTGAAAAGGGAAAGTGAAGTTGCTCAGTCGTGTCTGACTGTTAGCGACCCCATGGACTGCAGCCTACCAGGCTCCTCCATCCATGGGATTTTCCAGGCAAGAGCACTGGAGTGGGTTGCCATTTCCCAAAAACATATTATTTTTTCCATTTCTACAAGAGGCTGATTTGTATGGGTAGAAACTTCTATATATCTTGGTTATAGCATTTAGAACAGGCATGTAAAAATTGAAATTGGTATTTTCTGCATAGAATATAATACATATTAAAGTTTTCAACTATGCAAAATGTGACTTATTAAACCATGTTAGTTTTCATAAAGTAGATGGATATATAATGTATATGATCAGATCAGATCAGTCGCTCAGTTGTGTCCGACTCTTTGCGACCCCATGAATCACAGCACACCAGGCCTCCCTGTCTATCACCAACACCCGGAGTTCACTCAGACTCACGTCCATCAAGTCAGTGATGCCATCCAGCCATCTCATCCTCTGTCGTCCCCTTCTCCTCTTGCCCCCAATCACTCCCAGCATCAGAGTCTTTTCCAATGAGTCAACTCTTTGCATGAGGTGGCCAAAGTACTGGAGTTTCAGCTTCAGCATCATTCCTTTCGAAGTACATCCAGGGCTGATCTCCTTTAGAATGGACTAGTTGGATCTCCTTGCAGTCCAAGGGACTCTCAAGAGTCTTCTCCAACACCACAGTTCAAAAGCATCAATTCTTCAGTGCTCAGCCTTCTTCACAGTCCAACTCTCACATCCATACATGACCACAGGAAAAACCATTGCCTTGACTAGATGAACCTTTGTTGGCAAAGTAATGTCTCTGCTTTTGAATATGTTATCTAGGTTGGTCATAACTTTCCTTCCAAGGAGTAAGCGTCTTTTAATTTCATGGCTGCAGTCACCATCTGCAGTGATTTTGGAGCCAAGAAAAATAAAGTCTGACACATTTCCACTGTTTCCCCATCTATTTCCCATGAAGTGATGGGACAGGATGCCATGATCTTCATTTTCTGAATGTTGAGTTTTAAGCCAACTTTTTCACTTTCCACTTTTACTTTCATCAAGAGGCTTTTGAGTTCCTCTTCACTTTCTGCCATAAGGGTGGTGTCATCTGCATATCTGAGATTATTAATATTTCTCCCGGCAATCTTGATTCCAGTTTGTGTTTCTTCCAGTCCAGCGTTTCTCATGATGTACTCTGCATCTAAGTTAAATAAACAGGGTGACAAAATACAGCCTTGCCGTACTCCTTTTCCTATTTGGAACCAGTCTGTTGTTCCATGTCCAGTTCTAACTGTTGCTTCCTGACCTGCACACAAATTTCTCAAGAGGCAGATCAGGTGGTCTGGTATTCCCATCTCTTTCAGAATTTTCCACAGTTTATTGTGATCCACACAGTCAAAGGCTTTGGCATAGTCAATAAAGGAGAAATAGATGTTTTTCTTTAACTGTCTTGCTTTTTCATGATCCAGCAGATGTTGGCAATTTGATCTATGGTTCCTTTGCCTTTTCTAAAACCAGCTTGAACATCAGGAAGTTCACGGTTCACATATTGCTGAAGCCTGGCTTGGAGAATTTTGAGCATTCCTTTGCTAGCGTGTGAGATGAGTGCAATTGTGTGGTAGTTTGAGCATTCTTTGGCATTGCCTTTCTTTGGGATTGGAATGAAAACTGACCTTTTCCAGTCCTGTGGCCACTGCTGAGTTTTCCAAATTTGCTGGCATATTGAGTGCAGCACTTTCACAGCATCATCTTTCAGGATTGGAATAGCTCAACTGGAATTCCATCACCTCCACTAGCTTTGTTCATGGTGATGCTTTCTAAGGCCCACTTGACTTCACATTCCAGGATGTCTGGCTCTAGGTTTGTGATCACACCATCGTGATTATCTGGGTCATGAAGATCTTTTTTGTACAGTTCTTTCGTGTATTCTTGCCATCTCTTCTTAATATCTTGTGCTTCTGTTAGGTCCATACCATTTCTGTCCTTTATCGAGCCCATCTTTGCATGAAATACTGCCTTGGTATCTCTGATTTTCTTGAAGAGATCTCTAGTTTTTCCCATTCTGTTGTTTTCCTCTATTTCTTTGCATTGATGGGTGAAGAAGGCTTTCTTATCTCTCCTTGCTATTCTTTGGAACTCTGCATTCAGATGCTTATATCTTTCCTTTTCTCCTTTACTTTTCTTTTCACAGTTATTTGTAAGGCCTCCCCAGACAGCCATTTTGCTTTTTTGCATTTCTTTTCCATGGAAATGGTCTTGATCCCTGTCTCCTGTACAATGTCTCGAACCTCATTCCATAGTTCATCAGGCACTCTATCTATCAGATCTAGTCCCTTAAATCTATTTCTCACTTCCACTGTATAATCATAAGGGATTTGATTTAGGTCATACCTGAATGGTCTAGTGGTTTTCCCTACTTTCTTAAATTTAAGTCTGAATTTGGCAATAAGGAGTTCATGGTCTGAGCCACAGTCAGCTCCTGGTCTTGTTTTTGCTGACTGTATAGAGCTTCTCCATCTTTGGCTGCAAAGAATATAATCAATCTGATTTCAGTGTTGACCATCTGGTGATGTCCATGTATAGAGTCTTCTCTTATGTTGTTGGAAGAGGGTGTTTGTTATGACCAGTGCTTTTTCTTGGCAAAACTCTATTAGCCTTTGTTTGCTCTGCTTCATTCCGTATTCCAAGGCCAAATTTGCCTGATACTCCAGGTGTTTCTTGACTTCCTACTTTTGCATTCCAGTCCCCTATAATGAAAAGGACATCTTTTTTGGATGTTAGTTCTAAAAGGTCTTGTAGGTCTTCATAAAACCATTCAACTTCAGCTTCTTCAGTGTTACTGGTTGGGGCATAGACTTGGATTACTGTGATATTGAATGGTTTGCCTTGGAAACGAACAGAGATCATTCTGTCATTTTTAAGATTGCATCCAAGTACTGCACTTTGGACTCTTTTGTTGACCACAATGGCTACTCCATTTCTTCTGGGGGATTCCTGCCCGCAGTAGGAGATATAATGGTCATTTGAGTTAAATTCACCCATTCCAATCCATTTCAGTTCACTGATTCATAGAATGTCGACATTCACCCTTGCCATCTCTTGTTTGACCACTTCCAATTTGCCTTGATTCATGGACCTGACATTCCAGATTCCTATGCAATATTGCTTTTTACAGCATTGAAACTTGCTTCTATTACCAGTCACATCCACAGCTGGGTATTCGTTTTGCTTTGGCTCCATCCCTTCATTCTTTCTGGAGTTATTTCTCCACTGATCTCCAGTAGCATATTGGATAATGTATATGATAGGTATATATATATATATATGCTATGCTAAGTCACTTCAGTCGTGTCTGACTCTGTGCGACCCCATAGACGGCAGCCCACCCAGGCTCCCCCGTCCCTGGGATTCTCCAGGCAAGAACACCGGAGTGGGTTGCCATTTCCTTCTCCAGTGCATGAAAGTGAAAAGGGAAAGTGAAGTCTCTCAGTCGTGTCCGACTCCTAGCTCCCCCATGGACTGCAGCCACCAGGCTCTCCGTCCATGGGATTTTCCAGGCAAGAGTACTGGAGTGGGGTGCCATTGCCTTCTCCGATATATATATATACACACACACACACATATATATATACATTGGATAATGTATGATAGGTATATATAAATTGTGGGTACTATTTTTATTAGGATGTTCCAAGTTATTTTTTTATAATTAGAGCTAATAATTAAATATGCATTATATGTATTCATTCTCTCTACACCCATATACACACAGTAGTATAATAAAAAAGTTCTTCAGCTTTTAGCAGTTTGTTATTAACTGCTGTTTATTTTCTTTATTCCTTGATCCACATATCTACTTGTTCAAACACTAACTCATTTATTCATTCCATATGTATTTATTAAACATGGATATTTGCTCTAAAATTTCTAAGTTTCTTTTATTTTTATTCTACTGAATTTTTTAGTTAAAATTTTTTGCTCATTGTCTGTATTATGTCTATTCATATCTGTATCATTTCCAAATTGTGCATATGAGTTGTCCTTTAGATGACATTGCATCTTCATATTTTCATTTTCTGCTGGATTCTGGCAAGAAAGGTTTTTACTAGCCGTGGGTTGGTAGAATCACACTCAATTAAAAATTTAGTTATTAGTCTGAAGTGAAATATGAAAACTCAAGATACATAGCATGCCTCCACTGTGTTCTAGGGCAACTTCCTATTGGATCTTACTACCAAACTCATTTCACAGTTTAATCTAGTATTTTTTGCTGATTAGTCGCTCAGTTGTATTCAGTTCTTTGCAACACCGTGGACTGTAGCCCTCCAGGCTCCTCTGTCCATGGGATTTTCCAGGCAAGAATACCAGAGTGGGTTGCCATTTCCTACTCCAGGGGATCTTCCTGACCTAGGGATCAAACCTTTTTCTCCTGCTTGAGCAGGCAGATTCTTTACCAGTGCACCACCAGAGAAGCCCCTAATCTAGTATTAAAGTCTGTCATAAAAAAAATATAAATTTTAAAATCACATTCATGTATGCAGTAGTCCACAAAAGACATTATATGTCTATGTAATTTTCTGTTCCAATTATTCTTACAGCTTTCGGTTTGAATGAAAGCGAAAGTCACTCAGTTGTGTACGACTCTTTGTGACCCCATGGACTGTACAGTCAATGGAATTCTCTAGTCATGTTTTATAATGCCCTGAAAATTTTTTAATGACAATTTGTTTGTTATCAAGATTATTCAACACAGGCCACTCCCACTGCCTCTCCCCTTTGCAGATTTGTTATATATCACTTATTTTGTAATTAATGCTTGTAGAGTGGATTCTTCTTTCAATAGGTGGTGAATTCCATACACACTTCTATTTTGAAAACAGTAGACAGGCTTATTGAGATGACTGTAAAAATATCCATGAAAAATTCAGCTTTTAAACATTACCAAGATGTATGAAATTTTCTAGGAGACAAGGTGAGAAAGGACTGAGACAATCATAGAATTTAAAAGTTATGATTAATTGAAATTCTAGTAAGAGTCACAAGGGCTGGGTGTCATTTATCACACTGATTTGAAATGAAGGATGTGAGACTTCAAGGTTAGGCAAGGTGAAGTGGGAATTTCAAGGGAGCAATGTCTTTCTTCTCTTCTGAATGGAGGTTGACAACCCATAATAGTCAAAAGAAAAGAAAGCCCATCTTTAAAGAAGCTCCACTCTATGATACCAAAGCCTATCTTTGGTTTATCTTCTAAATTCATTGTTACTCTTTTTATTTCATTAAATGCCTTTGGACCTTTACAGAAAGAAAACAACAAGGCATTAGAAAAAGCATTACTTAAGTATCTTAAAGTCATAGTGTTTGGATAAAAGGACATGTGCAAATATTTTAAATTGAATTGCGATATTATTTATCAAATTGAAAAGAAGATTGATGTGGTTGTTAGTTTCTTGGTGCATCAAAGCATGATACCTTTCTCAGCTTTTATTTGGAAGCACCTGAGAAACAGGTAAAAGAATTGTGTCTGGAAATCATATTTGGAAAAATGTGGCTTGGCCTGTGCCAGGAAGTCCTGCTATTACTTCATGTGCAAATTTATCCTACCTACAAAGTCATGGGCATTGATAAAAAGTAACTGCCATCCCATCTGGGCACCTGACCATGTAAAATGTAGGGCAGGGAAAAGTAGCGCTTGCTGCAGACAGCTGCCTCTCAGGACAAGAAAGGAACGATGGGGGAGCACACTGGGCCCCCCTTCCAAACCTGCTAAGCAGATGAGCTTTCCTCCTTCCCGCAGAAAAGTGAGTAAAGTATAAGGCTACAGGCCAGGAATTTTTTCCAGCAAAGCCCCTCCACATGGAAACCTCAGGGTGAAGAATGCATGCATGCCTTTAATATTTTAAAATCTTGGAGGTCTGAAATGCATTCAGATCCATAAGCCATTAAATCATGTGTTGTATTCTGTTAGGTAAAAGTCACAAGGAAGATTAATTTTCATCACACTAGATCTAGAATTAACTTCTTTCACTTAATATAAGAGGTATATCAACGTTTCAAAAAAAATGGGATTTTTGAGCTGATTTCTCTTTGTGTTATTTTTTGGGGAGAGAATAAATATTTGCTTTAATAATTCTTAACATGGAGGGAAAATGTACCAAAAGAAAAAAATCCAAATATTTCAGGTACTATAATTCTACCCAAGTCTCTAAGTCTTACTATTAGACTTTACTTCCAAACAATTGGATTGATCTTTCAAGTGTGTGTTTGTTGTGAGGATATCTATACAAATAAATATGGTCCTTGCTTTGTTTATCATTAAATACCAGAAAAAGTCTCTGCCTTCAGAGACTTTTTGCCTACTTATATTTTGGTAGGAAGAGCACACAATAAACATAAATACATGTATCAAGTAGTGATAAATTCTGTGAGTAAAATCAAGTAGTTGTAAGTGTTGTAAGAACCAGGAGAGAGAAGGAGATGGTGCTATTGAAGGTAGATTGACAAGTCTTCTTCAAGATAGACCTGAGGGCAAAGTCTGAGGAAAACCATGTGCATATTTTTGTTAGGGAAAGCACCCTGACTGAACCCGCCCACCCTGGCCAGGCACCACAGTAACTATTTGCATGAGTTGTTTTATGACAGGAGGTCCTGGTAAGGAACATGGAACTAATAAGCCACCACCAACTGGAAGAGTTCGGGAAAGGTCAAAAGCAGGCGCCACATGTCCGACACCTCCCAGAATCCTCTCTGGCATCCATCTGGTTAAACAAGGCTTGCACCACCAGGAAGGACTCTGAGTCAGATGATTGGCTAAAGACAACCCGGAAACTAATCCCATCACCATAAAACCCGGGACTGCAAGCCATGTGGCAGAGCTGTTCTCCTGGGTTCCCTTACCCTCCTGCTCTCCATCCGGGTGCCCTTTCGCAATAAAATCTCTTGCTTTGTCAGCAGGTGTATCTCCTCGGACAATTCATTTCTGAGTGTTAGACAAGAGCCCAGTTTCAGGCCCTGGAAGGGGTCCCCCTTCCTGCAACATCTTTGTGGAAGAGTGTCCTAGGTTAAGAGAAGAGGAAGTACAAAGACACTTAATGGTTGTCAGACATGCTGGGTATGTTCAAAAAGCAGCAAAAAGCCCCTGTGGCTGGTATGGAATAAGAAAGAGGAAAAGAAGAAGGTTGTTATATTAGTGGTGTCCAAGGGCCAGGTCACCTAGAGCATCATAAGGACTATGGACTTTACTCTAACTCCAAGAAGAAGTTATTAGAAGGCTGTGAACTCTAATGGACTGATTAAAATTTAGAAGTGTCACCTAGCTGCTATATTGAGATGAGATTTTTTGGAAGATGCAGGAGGAAGCAGGGAGAAACTTATTTCATTTAAGATATTTATTTAGAGTCCATTATAGGTCTGCTCTAGGAACTGAAGATATGTTAGTGAATAAAAACAAAAAAAGTCACTGCACTGATGAAGCTTATGTAAAATAAATATGTGATCTACTTCATGTCAGTATATAGAAAACCCAAATAAGATGTAGGTACGGGATGTGTATGGGCTATTTTACATAAAAGGTCAGGGAGAATGGTCCAAATAAAGTAACATTTAAGCAAGGATCAGAAGGAAATAAAGATATTTCAGATAGAAAGCTTGAGATTGAGATAGGGGAAACACCAAAGGCCAGGATCCTGGTGGAAGTGCCCCTAGGATGGGGCTGGACTGAGTGGAATAAAAAGAAAGTGGGTTGGATGAGGTCAAGGGGAGACTGAAGGGAGAGGTGGTGTAGGGGCTTCTAGGCCGTGGTGTTTATGTTGAGTGTCATGAGAAAGATGACAGAAGCCCCTCATATTTTAAAACCAACACTGGCTTCTGTGTGTAGAATAAGTGGCAGAGGAATCAGACTAGGATGGAGAGAAGCAAGGCTGCTCTGGAAGCTGGATGAAGATTTATGCCTTTCGAATTCCCTTTTAGAAGGGACGCACTGCCCAGCTGTGAAGTGTGTGATTGGCTGATAGCTTCTAGTGGCGAGCTTCCTCCAGGTTCTGCCTCAGTTTTAAGTGAGATCACCCTCTTCTTGGAGTGGCCCCAGTCAGTTACTGAGCAAGGTGGTGGGACAAGGGCCTTGCCGTTTCCACTCTGTGTGGGACTTTGCTTCAGAGAGCTCTACTGGGCTGGTGGAAGCTTTACCCGGTGATTAGGTGGGCATCACTGTCCAACAGCAGCCACTGCCCAAAGTACTGTTGGCACCTTGCATTCCATCTCAGTGTCTGGGTGCTGGAGAACCCAACCTGTGACAGATGGAAGAGATGAATTTACAGACTGTGGTGGTAACTCAGGTAAGAAATCATGGTAATTTACATTAGGTTAGTAAGAGAAGAGATTTTGAGAGAAAGATTGCAGATATATTTTGGAGGTTAAATGAATAGTAATTATTAATGTGTTAAATGTGAGGTGTGATATAAAGAATGGAGTCAGGTTTGACTTCAATTTTTTGCCTTGAAAAATTGGAATATGGAGTTGCTTCTCCACCAAATTGGAGAAAATTTTAAAAAGAGCAGGCTTAGGGAAGCTTAGAAAAAAAATCAAGAGTTCAATTTAGCATATCACCTTGCTTACGCTTAGTTGGATTTACAAGTCTACATTTTGGTGAATGGTCAGTAGGGAGGTAGGCTTTTGGATGTTATTAGCCTTTTGCAGTATTTAAGCCACAGGAAAGGATAAACTCACTTAGAAAATGAGAATAGATAGAGAAGTACCATACTTACAGGGCATTACTAGTGTAGAGGTCAGAAAAACTAGAAAAAGCCCCTTACAGAGTCCAAAAATACATAATAACTGAGTCAATAAAAGAGTCAAAGAGCGTGTGTACCAGGGAGCCACTGAAGAAAGTATTTCAAAAAAAAAAAAAAAAAAAAAGGAAAGAAAACGTCTTTGAATTTGAATGCTGCTGAAAGTTACAACATAATAAGATAGGTATCATGGCTGAGTTTGGAAACATACAGAAGTTGATGACCTTGGTAAGGACGGTTTTAGTGACGACAGAAACCTGAGAGATGGGAGTTCAGGAATTGCTGGGTATGAGAGTAAGGACAGTGCAAACAAAGCACAATTCTTTAGATAAACTGATCTATACCCAGAGGCGGATGTACTGTTAAAGGGGTTTATTTACATGATTGCTATTATTTTAATAAAGCCATATATCAATGTGCCAGACATTTTTCTATGTGCTCTATAGACATCTAATTTAATATTCTTAGCAACTATAGGATGGAGACACAATGGTTATTTTTGTTTTAGTGGAAATTTGAGGACCTAGACGTTAAATCTATTGCTTAAGGTCACACAGATAGTAAGGTGTGCAGGTGGTAATTCAACCTAGGAAAGCAGAATCAATAACATTTTCCAGAATCAGCCTCCCAACCCTCTCGCTATGGTGCAGGATGTTTGTGTGTTGGAGTTCATATACTGACGGGAAAGTTACTATGAGGAAACTTTGAGGATTTAAGAGAGAAAGGAAGGAAAACTAGGAGCAATGCCATGAGTATGCAACAAGGGATCAATGCAGTTCATAAAGAGTTTGGTCTTAGACATAAGCCAGGATAGTTTATCCATTGTGATAGGACAAAAGGCTAGTTATTTCTATGCAAAGGCAGGTAAGTTTTATCTTTGATGCTAGGAGAATGAGGAAGTTCTCATCTAATTATTTCTATTTTGTGGTGAAACATGAAGCCAGGCCTTAAGTTGAGAGTGAGAAAAGGGGGTAAAGGTAATGGAGTATTGAAGAAAAAAATAGATGGTATAAAATTGTGTATGTGTGTATGTGTTGTGAATGGGGTAATTAAGTAACTAAGAAAATATGTAAGGATGATTTGTACTGGTGAGAGTCTACTTGATATTTCATGTAACAAAAATAAAGTGAATCCAATCAGCACAGTCTTCAAGGTATTTTTCTATAGCCAGTTCAGCTGCTTATCTCTACATGTAACAGATAAAATGGCTTAGTTTCACTGAAGAAGCTCAAGCTGGAATCAAGATTGCCGGGAGAAATATCAATCACCTCAGATATGCAGATGACACCACCCTTACGGCAGAAAGTGAAGAGGAACTCAAAAGCCTCTTGATAAAAGTGAAAGTGGAGAGTGAAAAAGTTGGCTTAAAGCTCAACACTCAGAAAATGAAGATCATGGCATCTGGTCCCATCACTTCATGGGAAATAGATGGGGAAACAGTGGAAACAATGTCAGACTTTATTTTTGGGGGCCAAAATCACTGCAGATGGTGACTGCAGCCATGAAATTAAAAGACGCTTATTCCTTGGAAGAAAAGTTATGATCAACTTAGATAGCGTGTTGAAAAGCAGAGACATTACTTTGCCAAAAAAGGTCCATCTAGTCAAGACTATGGTTTTTCCAGTGGTCATGTATAGATGTGAGAGTTGGACTGTGAAGAAAGCTGAGCGCCGAAGAATTGATGCTTTTGAACTGTGGTGTTGGAGAAGACTCTTGAGAGTCCCTTGGACTGCAAGGAGATCCAACCAGTCCATTCTGAAGGAGATCAGCCCTGGGATTTCTTTAGAAGGAATGATGCTAAAGCTGAAACTCCAGTACTTTGGCCACCTCATGCGAAGAGTTGACTCCTTGGAAAAGACTCTGATGCTGGGAGGGATTGGGGGCAGGAGGAGAAGAGGACAACAGAGGATGAGATGGCTGGATGGCATCACCGACTTGATGGATGTGAGTCTGAGTGAACTCTGGGTGCTGGTGATGGACAGGGAGGCCTGGCGTGCTGTGTTTCATGGGGTCGCAAAGAGTCGGACACGACTGAGTGACTGAACTGAACTGAACAAATAAAGTAGGTGAAGAAGTATATTTAACCATGTTTGAAGTTTTGTCAGGTGACTGTTATAGCAGGAGATAAGGATGAGGGACTTGAGATTTTATGGAAGGGGCCTTGGAAGTTCACTGGTTAAATGAGGAAGTGAAGGAGCTGGTAGACCGTGACAAGTGTGTAAAGTCCTAAGTGGGAGTATTAGAACAGTTATTGCAATTGAAGGGAATAGCAGTAAATCTGGCAAAGAGCAAACAAGCTCCACTCATAAAATTAACTTCCATGGTCATTAGAAACCATTTCTTTAGTTTCAGCAAAATGCAGTTATTTAATCTCAATAAATAGCGATTCTACTGGAGTCAGTTACTGTGTTTTACATTTGGCAAAGTTGTGGGAATGCTTTTCTCTGTGTTCAAAATATGAAGTGACTATTTAACACTCACTGATGGTGTCACAGGCAAAGCCATCACTTGTCTATTTTGGTATATAAAATTTAAATATTTTAAAATAACTATTGTAATTACATGTACTACTAATAAGCAGTTCCTATATGCAAGCCTTGGACTAACACCTTAAATGTATTAATTCATTTACTTTTCTCATCAGAACTATTATACCAGTCTTTTAGATAAGAAAACAAAGACATAGTAAACCATAGAGCAATTTATTGATCAAGATTTTGTCAACAAGGGACGGAAAGCAAACTCACTCATAAGCTTATTGGCTCATGTAGTACGAGTGTCCAGGGGACTGTTGTCTAGCACAGCTGAGTTTAGGCTCTTCAGAGAGGTTTTATAACCTCAGTGTGGCTCTTCCCCAATACTGGCCCCTCCCAAGCCTTTCCTGCAAGTGGCTTCTAATCACTTCTGACTCACATCCTTATAGCTTGTTAACCTTGGTGGAAAGAAACATTCTCTTTCCCAATAGATGCTACACAAGTCTTAGGATGACTTGGGAAAAATGTCCCTGAACTGATTGCTGGAACCAGTGGAATGTGATTCACTGATTGGTTAAACTTACATCAGGTGTTGTATTGATCCAATCTGAATTTCATGAGCCAAAATTTGGGGTGGGAAATTTTGAAGGAAATTTGAGATGCTCTTATTAGTTGAAGGGGGATTAGAGGCAAGGCAGGACTAAAATGAAAGTTCATGATTTTAGTGACTGTCTTCAGTGATCTCACAGGATCATTTATTGATTCTAAGGTCATCAAAACCAGCCTAATGAAGGATCATGGAAGGTTTATCAAGACTAAGAGCAATATTTATGTTCTTGTAGGTAGATGACTTGT
Organism: Bos indicus; assembly: GCF_029378745.1. Classification (NCBI taxonomy): domain Eukaryota; kingdom Metazoa; phylum Chordata; class Mammalia; order Artiodactyla; family Bovidae; genus Bos; species Bos indicus. The sequence goes on from NC_091764.1 coordinate 12,924,792, forward strand.
GCTATTTGAGTAAAATTACCAGTTTTGGGTTTTTCTTCCTAATACTTTTTAGTCATCTTCTGAACACTTGCCAATTTGCAAGGTTTTTCTTAGTCTGTTTTACCAAATTGTGTTCCACTTTTACTTAACTGCAGCTTGCACTTACATAATGACAGGACTGTAGGAAGAATTTTCAGTGGTGTTTAGACTAAATAATAACTGTAATTTGATGCATAGGGAGATTGTTCTCAAAGGTTAAATAATTCATTTTATGATTCACATGGGCTGCAGTAGAAATAGAAACTCCATCTTGGTTTCTTATTTTGCGTATTTGTTCTTATTCCTCTTTTCCCTTCATGATTAATTTTTTCTCCAGGAAGAGGTTGAAATTTATTAATGTGAATGATTATTGTTATGTTAGAAATCTAAACCAGGATATAAAATACATGATTCTGTTTGACTTTAGGCAAAACTTTTAACATACATATATCTGAAAAAAAATGGTAATATGAAATTGTTGCATCCCATAGTTATCATGTAAGGCTATTTTGCAGTTATTTTTATGAAAAGTTTCATATATACAAATCCTGATTATATCATATTGAGCATTCATTTCCATGTTACTCAGCTTCAAAAATTGTCAGTTCATAGCCATTTATTTCTTCCGTATTATGGTCAAATTTGTACTTTATAAAAGTAGCACTTTCAGTGATAGTAACTCTGGTAGAAATTAATTGAAATATATTCAGAAGCCATTTAGGTTAGTTATTGTGTTGATCTCGGTAAGAACCTGAATTTAGGTAATTAAGAGATTGAAATTAAAAAGTACATATGGAAAATACACAGAACTGACCTAATCTGGCAATTGGTTGAATGAAGAGTGCTCTAAAATATTCTAATAAGGGAAATGTTGGTGTTATTTGATTCTCTTCTGTCCTATTTAAATGTTTAAACATTTCCAAGGTGCTACTAAATGATCTTGTTGTACCGTATAATTCCCTTCTGTGGTAGTGAAAATGATTATTTATTTATATAATTTTATGATTTAAATTAATATTCAGATTAAAATTGTTATAAAGTTTCCTATTTTTTGAGAGAGGAAGCAGACATGTAAGAGTATAGTTGACATACAACAGAAGCTTAATGAATGTGCTTTTGTAAACACATAAATGCATTGTTCAAAAAATAGTTTCGAGGTGATTTGAAAATAATATTTATTTCTTTTTGGCTGTGCTGGGTCTTTGTTGTTTCATTTTCTTGCAGCGAGCATGGGCTACTCTCCAGTTGTGGTGGGCAGTCTTCTCTTTGCAGTGACTTCTCTTGTGGAGCATGGGGTTTAGCAGGTATGGGCTTCAGGAGTTGTAGCTCCCGGGCTCTAGAGCAGAGTCTCAGTAGCTGTGGCACATAGGTCTCGTTACTCTGTGGCAAGTGAGATCCTCCAGGATTGGGGATCGACCTCGTGTCTCTTGCATTAGTGGGCAGATTCTTTACCGCTGAGCCACCAGGGAGGCCCTGAAAGTGATTTTTATTTTTTACATCTCACTACTCCTAAAAATCGCTTGGGTATATTTGTAGTGAGAATACAACAGTAATATTTTATTTGTCAATTATACCTCAATAAAGGGCTTCCCTGGTGGCTCAGACAGTTAAGAATCTGGCTGCAGTGTGGGAGATCTGGGTTCAATCCCTGGGGTGGGAAGATCCACTGGAGAAAGGCATGGCAATCCACTCCAATATTCTTGCCTGGAGAATCCCATGGACAGAGGAGTCTAGCAGGCTACATACAGTCCATGGGGCTGCAAAGAGTTGGACATGACTGAGCAACTAAGCACAGCACATACCTCAGTAAAGCTTAAAATACACACACACACACACACACACACACAAAGCTTAAGAGAATACAGTAGAAAAAGGCTATAAAAGTACAAATGAAAGAGAGAGAAGCCTAACAGAGAGAAGGAAGCAAATGGATAAGCAAATTGTTGGTTTAGTTCAATTCCTGTGACAAGTCAAAGGGCTGGGATGATTCTATTATTCTATCATCCTATGAGTTAAAAAAAGAAACTGCTTTAATTACACATGGCACCCCACTCCAGTGCTCTAGCCTGGAAAATCCCATGGGCAGAGGAGCCTGGTAGGCTGCAGTTCATGGGGTCACTATGAGTCGGACTCGATTGAGCAACTTCACTTTCACTTTTCACTTTCATGCATCGGAGAATGAAATGGCAACCCACTCCAGTGTTCTTGCCTGGAGAATCCCAGGGACCGGGGAGCCTGGTGGGCTGCCGTCTATGGGGTCGCACAGAGTCGGACGCGACTGAAGCAACTTAGCAGCAGCAGCAGCAGTCAAGGCTATGGTTTTTCCAGTGGTCATGTATGGATGTGAGAGTTGGACTGTGAAGAAGGCTGAGCGCCGAAGAATTGATGCTTTTGAACTGTGGTGTTGGAGAAGACTCTTGAGAGTCCCTTGGACTGCAAGGAGATCCAACCAGTCCATTCTGAAGGAGATCAGCCCTGGGATTTCTTTGGAAGGAATGATGCTAAAGCTGAAACTCCAGTACTTTGGCCACCTCATGCGAAGAGTTGACTCCTTGGAAAAGACTCTGATGCTGGGAGGGATTGGGGGCAGGAGGAGAAGGGGACGACAGAGGATGAGATGGCTGGATGGCATCACTGAATCGATGGATGTGAGTCTGAGTGAACTCCGGCAGTTGGTGATGGACAGGGAGGCCTGGCGTGCTATGATTCATGGGGTCGCAAAGAGTCGGACATGACTGAGCGACTGAACTGAACTGATCATAAAGAGAAAAGAGAAACATGCCTTTGACTTCTAAAATTTTTATTAAAGTCCGTATTGGTGTTTCAAATACAACAAACATAAAAAATGACTCCTCTCCTACCCTAACTTCACTAGTAAATAACAACATCAGGGAGGAAAAGAGAAATCCTATGCTTTGATCATCAAAATATAGTGTCCATATAAAGTGAACTCTTACAGGTTGGCATTATGGGAGTTGATACTTGGAAAAACACATGGGGATAGATAAAGTACAAATTTATCGTTTCATCTTGGAAGTTTGTTAATTCCCACTGTAAGTAAAACTCTCGCTACCTCCCTACACCCCTACCCCATCCCTACCCCAATACTCTGAAGAAATGTAGAAACCTCAGGTAACTTGTTTGGTCACCAAACTGGAGAAATTGGAGTACAACCATTTTCATATACAAACTTGATGTTTAGTATTCTTTAAAGACTTATCTACTTCATTGATTCTGAGAACAGAGTCCTAAAGTGAGACTCTTCTTTTTTTTTCTTTTTCTTACTTGAAGTATAGTTAATTTACATTGTTTAATTTCTGCTGTACAGCAAAATTATTGTTATACATACATATACATTCTTTTTAAATATTCTTTCATTATGGTTTATCACAGAAAATTGAATATAGTTCTCTGTGGTATACAGTAGGACTTTGTTGTTCAGAGACTATTCTTTTTAAAAAAATAACTTCTTCTGGAAGCTGTTTTCCTTTTAGTGAAGTGAGTCATCAGGATATAATAGAGTCCCTTACTTGTCTTATGATGCATATACATGGATAATTGATTTCTTCATGTGAAATAGATAATATATTTCTGAAATCGTGTTTTTCTCTAAACTGTGGGCAACTGTTTATTTTAGACTTTAAAATATCATCTGTTATTGTTTTCCTTATAATCTAAATTGTGTTAAGGTTTTATGAGTCCTTTTACTCTGAACATGCTGCTCTCTCTAAAATGATTGTTTTGTGTACTTTTTGGCATCCAGGGAAAAGGCAAGTTGGATAAATCATGGAAAGGGTCGTTTTAGATTAGCAATTCCATCCAATGCAAAATCCCCCTCCAGTTCCAATAAATTTGTAAAACTTTACAATTTCCTGTATCCTCAAACACTTTTTAAAAGTCATAAGTAGTGGTTACATAGCCATGTGGTTTTTCACTTATATTTACAAACATTGACAGAGAGAGCCATATGATAATATTCTTTCAGTTGGTTAAGTATACTACTTCAATTAAGAAATTAGCACTAGGAGAGAAACGGGCATTTCTTTATTCACTTCATTATTTAACTCAATAAGTGTTTATTATCAATAATGTGTTATGCCCTGTGTTAAAATACTAAAACTTAAAGTATGGATAAGATATATTCATACTTTATACCATACATATACCATAATTAAGTCTGAAATATAACTGAATGTCACGGCAGCTAAGGATTTGATTTGTTTGAGGAGCTTAGAATAGAATTACCCCAAAATGAAATGAATTGACTTTAGGAAGCACTGTGTCAATAGTTTCTATAATAATTTCATGAGAGTAGTGAGTGCTATAGGCACACTACTCAAAAAGAGCCTGTGACAGTAGCCTACTCAGCCTTTCAGCAGCTGTCTTATCCAATTCCATTTCTGTATGTACTATTTTGGTAATGGTTTCATTAACTAAAAGAGTGACTGACATGCAATAAATATTTGTTGAATGAGTGAATGAAGCAGTAAATTACCATTGTCAGCCATAAATGTTCAACTGAAAAATTTTCATTAGGAGGTATTTGTATTTTGGATAGATGGTCTCTTTTGCCCAAAATTAAAGAATCAGGTTGATGGGTGACAAATTAAACTCATAAATACACCTTTCTACTTGAAAACTCAAAATCAATGATGTAGTGTCAGAAATACTACATAATCCATGACATTAAATGATATCATCACCTGAATTTTAAAGGTTATGTGGCCTTTTCCATGTTTGATTTATGAATTTGTTTTGGTTTTATAGTTCTGTAAGAGTTAACATAAAACATTTATAAGTATCTGTGAATGTTCAATATTATTCTCCTAGAAGGAATGAAAAAACTAACCTGTCTAGACTCACTCTTGGAGGCCACAGCAGTTTATAAATGGCAAAGAGTGACATTTATTGTGAGTGCATGAATGGACTGGCACAACCTTTAGAGGTGTGAGTGAGAATAGAGAAAACTCAGTAGGTTATTTTACTGTTTACATGATCTACTTCTGCCTCCTGAAAAACACTGGAATTTTTTTTTTTTTTTTTTTTAGTTTTCAGAGGTTGCATAGACTGCGAGAACCACTGAACATTTTCCTTATCACTTGATTATGATCAGAAATAACAGTTTGGAAATGGAGATTAAAAGCATTGCTTATAGTCAAAAGTACTCCAGGTTAAAGTACAGTAATGCAAAGAGTAATTGTGATCACTGAATGGGAGTCTACTGCAGTTATAGGCACCTGGATTCAGAGGTATACACACAAAAAAAAACCCTGACCTTATGGGATGATATTCCTTGTACTTGAGGACAGAGACTCAAGTGGAAAGAAGACTTCATGGAGATTTGGAATTGGAGCGCCTGCTCAGATGCTCATTAGCTTTTGGACACTGGCAGACATTTTGCCTTTGCTTCCTTGTCATAAACGTGATGAAGTTGGACTTTTTTTTTTTTTTTTTTTTTTACTTTGTATTTTGAAATAATTTCAAACTTATAGGAAAGTTCTAAGGACACTACAGAAAATCCCATAAAAAACTTTTTTATATAAAACAAATCCACCCACTGTTACAAGGTCTTTTACAGGAAAAGAATCTAATTCAGGATCCTCTGTTGAATGTAGTTGTCTTATCTGGAACTGTTCCTCATTCATTCCTTGTCCTTCGTGACCTTAAGATACTTGAAAGTTACAGGCTGGTTATTTTGTAGAATTTGGCATGGTCTGGTGTTCCCTCTTCTTAGAGGAAAATGAATATCATAGTAGTGATTCTGTGCCCTTTCCCCTGTAAAACATCATCTTTGGGTTGCTTTGTCCCATCATTGGTAACCTTCACCTTGATCACTTGAGTAAGATGATGTCTTCTAGATTTTTCCACTGTAAAGCTACTGTTTTCTCTTTTATAATTAGTATATATTTTGTGGGGAGATTCTTTACGCTGCATAAATATCCCACTCTTCATTTAACTTTCACCCACTAGTTTTGTGGATGTTTTTTGCCTGAATTAATTATTATGATTATGGTTGACAAGTGGTAATTTTCAAATTTCATTTCCTCTGCATTTATTTGTTGTCACTTACTGTATGGAAATCTTTGTTATTTATTTATTTCAGTGTGGGGTTATGGATTCTTATTCCATTCTTATTCTTATATGTTTTGTTACTAAGTCTTTTGATACAAAATGTCCCAGATTATGCCAGTGGGGCCAAGTTAGCTTCTGTGTCTTTCTTATATGATTCCATCACCCTTTGTGCATTTCCATAATTGCTGGAATAACATTTTCTAGGCTTATTCTGTGATTTTCTTGCTCTACCTCTAGAATTGGTTCTTTAATCGAAGGAGCCACAGTAGGTCTTAGTGAGTGTGTGCTGATCGCTGTTGGAGTATCACTGTTCCTAGACTCTCTGACTCTTCAGAGCTAGACCATATATATTTATCATCTAGATTTCCTTTTTTTTTTTCATGTTTACAATTTCTTCCTCTTTCAGTGAGAAAGCTCAATTTAAATTTGTTAAATTTTCCAATCTCAGTGAGCTGCTGTCCCACTTGGAAGTTTCCATGATATCAACCCCTGCCAGGCTCTCCTTTCTTGATTGGGACTGTCTAATGGCTCTTTATCTGAATTATTAAGAAAGAAAAGAATTCAGAAGGAGAGAAGAGGGGGAGCTATTAATTTTGAACGAGGAAAATAGTGGCAATATAGATTATTTAAGACAAGTAAGTATATGATACTCTATCAAGGTAATACAGTTATTGGATTGGGTTCATAATGTGATATTAACAAAGTAAAACACAAATATATTTTTAATTTCTATATTTATACCTTCAACTGACTTGTGCCTTAAAATCTAGTTTTCTTCTCTAATGGCAATAGTAGTGTCTTTGGACTCCACATTAGCTATTTACACCATTTTTCGGTGTAGTCTCTGAGGGAGAAATCTCTGAAGGGGAAAGGAATGAATACATGAATTTCTTGATTTCATTTGGCTAACTACTGAGAGATATGCTGTCCAGTTTTTTTTGGAAAATAAAGCTATATGAGTAAATTAAAAATAAACTCTCTAAGGACAAAAAAAATTCCAGAAACTCCCAATAGTTTGTGAACCTTAACAGAATTTAAAAATGGAAATGCCCTGACATTCTTACTTTGAAAGGTTAAGCTTAAAAATAAAAATGACCTGACAAACACAAACTTTGATTAGACATTGAACCATAACATTTCAAAAACAGACTGAGAACAGATACGTCCGAAAAAGAGCATTGCTGAGAGCCAGGCAAGATTCTCCCAAGGGGGAAAAAAAAAAAAAAAAAAAAAAATATATATATATATATATATATATATAAAAGCAGGGGATAACTATATTTCAGTGGGCATTTACAAGGAAATAATACTCTGGCAAGGTGGCAAGGTGGAAAGGTGTATTTAATGAACATTCTAACTAATCATAGAACCATAACTTGAAAAACGTGCTGTTTTGATTTTCTCAGCTATTATTCATTCCCACAATCTTTCTAACACATAACATGTTTCTTACAGGGGCATTTTGTTTTCATGGTTTTTCCATGGACATTCCTAAATCTTTAAATTCTGGTTCTTTTTTTAAAACCTCATTTTTAAATACACAGTGAGTTTTTCTAGCTGTTTCCAGGTTCTCTGTTCCTGATCTTCCCCTCTGTCATGATAAAGATGTATGACAGACTTGGTCATGCAGTAGCTAGTGGGTATCAAGCTTCCCTAATGAGAAAATATATTATTCATCAGATGGCTGCTTTTTTTTAGAACCTACTATGTACGATCATTCCATTTGACATCACTGCCTTATAAAACATATTTGCAGTCATAGAAAAGATTTGAAAATGCATAGTAACTATAACAGCTCAGAATTCTGGTTGATTTGGCTGTTTCAATCAGATTCTTAGTAACAGAAGTGGATTCAACTTAATTTAGAAAAGGAAGAATCATGGGAAGAATCACTGGAAAGTCTAGACAACCCAGTTAAGGAAATCAGCAGGGAATAAATGTGGCTGTCTGTAGGATACACAGCCAGGATCTGGATAATCGGTACCTTATTATACAGAGAACTGGATGAGGTAGAGAGACAACAGTGTGATTTTAAGCATCTGGAGTACCAGTCCCAGTGTGCTGGGGATAATTGGACTTTTAGTAGTTAAAGTCCCACATGCAAAGTAACTCCTTAATCCTTAGGGCAGTTGGTCACCCTTTCAGTAGCATTTGGCTAAAATTATATCCTTGTACTAGAATGAGATTTAAATATCTTAATTAAAATCATAGAAAAGTGTGCTTCATAGTCAATATATAAAACCCGGAAGCAGAGGGGTGAAAATTCTGTTAAAAGAACAATTTAGCAGGTGCTTTGACTTAATTGGGCGCTATAGTTATCCTTATTGATTCATAATTCTATGTAGGCACAGCCACAGCCAAATTCATATAAAAGTTTCTCCACTTACTTCCTGATCCTTATTAAGCTCCTCATTCACTTAACAGTCTTCACTGGAATCCTTTACTACAACTATTTTTTAACTCACAATACAGACATTACACTGTCTTTAATTTGCTCACTAATACCTTTTGACATTTATTTCTCACAACAAGTTCTTTGTTGTCACCATTTTGCAAATGAAACAATTGACTCTCAGATGATTAGCTCCTTGCTCTTAGTTACATATCTAGTGATCAGCAAAGCCCAGAATTAAGTGCATATTTACTTGACTCCAGAGTGCATGCTATATCAAAACTATCTCCCAGTAGTCACTGACATTTTTTTCAACTGTATTCTCTCTTCAGGGAAATAATAACACCGTGGAGAGCAGATCATGCTTGCTGAAAGAGCTGTGTACTGAATAGAACAGCACTTCTCAAACCTAAGGAGCCTTTCAAAGTATTGGTAGCTAGATTTTCCCCACAGAAATTCTGCTCATTTGGTGTGGACACTAATATCTTTCTAACCATGAGACTCTGAACCATTGAGGTCAAGGAGCTGATCCTAGGGAAGTTTAAGCTGGATTGAAAGGTCAGGTACGTATCTGAATAAGCTTGTGAGATTTAGTTTTGATATTTAACCTAAACCAAGATATACATAAGGTATTCCCCAGTGGCTCAATGGGTGAAGAATCATCCTGCAATGCAGGAGACACAGAAGATGTGAGTTTGGACCCTGAGTCAGGAAGATCCCCTGGAGGAGAAAATGGCAACCCACTTCAATATTCTTGCCTGGAGAATCCCATGGACAGAGGAGCCTGGCAGGCTATAGTCCAAAAGGTCACAAACAGTCAGACACGATGGAGATACTAAGCACCAAGATATACATAGACATATGTACACGTAGTCTTAGACTGCCTTGCCCAAAGCCACATGGGCAGGCAAAAATCCAGCTTATCAAACTCCTCATCTCAATAGATAGACTTGTAATGGTTCAGAAAAAGGTATTCACTTGAAAACTTTAGGCTTAAAGTATAAACATAGGTATTGTGAAGATTTAAGTGTCATTGAACAAGTAGCATTTGGTTACATCAAGGTTTTCTGAAAAATAATTATCTTTATATGTAAACACCAGACTGAATTTATTTCAACTGTTTTCACATTTGTTTTCATGTCCATTCCCTTTGTCATCCACTGTTTAAATAAAAATGCATAGAACCATTGAAGCAAAGCAACTTATTAACAAACTACCATGTGCTCCTTTAAATAAAATCTCTTCACTAAATGAAATTGCATTGTATCTGATAATGATTGAGCATGGTGAAAACCATATCCCTAAATTTGATCTCCAAAAATCCAGTTTCAGTTTTGAACTTTTCCCAGGTAAGAGAAATGTAATTACCAAGAAATAGTAAAAGGAGAGGATCCCAAGTCTAGACAGCTGGGACCTGAAGGAGAAATCAAAATTCCAAGCAGATAAGCAGGTGATATACAGTCCCTGAAATATAAAGTCTGATATGTAGCTAGAAAGGCAGCAACAATCACTTGAAGATTTTTCATAACTGGTTCTCTCTGTCCTAGGACAGTAGCATTTCTAGAATCCTCTTAAGGTAGGACCTGATTCTTAATTTAGCTAGTTTGATTGTTTGGTTAAGTACTTGAGTGTTGTTGTCTGAGAGGCAGTAGGAGGGAGGTGATTTTTTGACAGCATAATGGATGACCCCAAATCCTTTTTGATTGAATTATGTCAAAGTTAAAGATAGGGACATTATATTCTCTTGAAGCAATTAACCAACTTATACTACTAAATTATCTGCCCAACTGTCAATGCATCATTGCTGTTAGTGATACAAATAAAAATATGTTGAATTTTTGGATGTTTTCCTTCTAGGTTTGAAATGACCACATTGAAAACTGAGTTGAAAAAAAATATATATATATATATCCTTGTTTGTGTATACACACACACACACACACAACTTTATTGGAAAAACACAAACTCAGTGTGAAAGCAGATGTGGTACTTCAGAATAGCACCAACAGGGTAATATAGTTATTAAATTGACCCCAAACACTAGCATGTACATTGAAAAAAGGTTGACAAGGAAAACATATCTCTTGGGAGTATAGACTAGACCATCTGTCAAAGGGAGAATTGAAACCATATTTCCATTAAAGGTGGTCATTGATCATTTGGCGAAGATTTCTGTAGACAAATTGCATAGACTATGTCATCTTCCACTATCTTATCTTACATGTACAGACCTCAGACATTTTTCAAGGAAAGGCAATTTGGTGTTCAGAATTTGAGCAAGATTGTTAAAAATGTGATTCCAGGAAAGGCATGCTGTAGACATCAGTTGGAGAAAAAGTAGTTGGAGAAAACAGATAGAAGCTGTATGTTTGGTGTGGGAACCAGTAAATCAGCTGTAGTACTCTCTGGGGCAGAAGCCCAGAAAGTAACTTCAATTAAAAAAAAAATTGAGAGTTTGATTTATTTGGTAGGTAAGGGGATAAGAAAAAACCCTCTAAATGAATTAACCTGAAAATCGATAAAGAAAGAAATTAGTAAATGTTTTTGAGTGGAGTCCTAGAGATAAGCATTGCTAGATTAATAGAAATATCTTGAATTTTCTAAAACTTTTTTCAGATGTAAATATTCATATATGTACAGCATTATTATCCTTGAACACTAATAGTGAGCGACAGAAAAAGATGTATATCCTTTCTCAGGTAATGGAAATACTTGCTAATTTTTACAATAAGTGTGGGACAATTGTTTAGAAAAGATGACATCAATTCCAGCATTTTTTGCATGTTAAATCTCCCAAAGATATAATGTTAATATCTACATTAGTATCTGCATAGTATTAACATTTTAAATGTGTGTTGTTACTGTTTGTTGTTCAATCACTAAGTTGTGTCCAACAAGAAATAATGTTTATACTCATCATTATTAACATACAATTATAATATAACTTTCCCCATGGGTATACCTTGTTGTCTCACTAAGAAGATACAAACTCCTTAAAGGTGTATATTGTATGATATACTTCCATATATTCCTATTTTATTTAACACAGTGTTATGTACACACTAATTTATTAATAATATGTAATATGTAATTCCTCAAGGAATTTTCATACTGTTCATACTGATCAATGCAAAGAAATAGAGGAAAACAACAGAATGGGAAAGACCAGAGATTTTTTCAAGAAAATTAGAGATACCAGGGGAACATTTCATGCAAAGATGGGCTCAGTAAAGGACAGAAATGGTATGGATCTAACAGAAGCAGAAGATATTAAGAAGAGGTGGCAAGAATACACAGAAGAACTGTATAAAAAAGATCTTCATGACCCAGATAATCACAGTGGTGTGATCACTCACCTAGAGCCAGACATCCTGAAATGTGAAGTCAAGTGGGCCTTAGAAAGCATCACTATGAACAAAGCTAGTGGAGGTGATGGAATTCCAGTTGAGCTATTTCAAATCCTGAAAGATGATGCTGTGAAAGTGCTGCACTCCATATACCAGCAAATTTGGAAAACTCAGCAGTGGCCACAGGACTGGAAAAGGTCAGTTTTCATTCCAATCCCAAAGAAAGGCAATGCCAAAGAATCTCAAACTACCACACAACTGCACTCATCTCACACGCTAGTAAAGTAATGCTCAAAATTCTCCAAGCCAGGCTTCAGCAATACATGAACCGTGAATTTCCAGATGTTCAAGCTGGTTTTAGAAAAGGCAGAGGAACCAGAGAGCAAATTGCCAACATCCACTGGATCATGGAAAAAGCAAGAGAGTTCCAGAAAAAAACATCTATTTCTGCTTTATTGACTATGCCAAAGCCTTTGACTGTATGGATCACAATAAACTGGAAAATTCTGAAAGAGATGGGAATACCAGGCCACCTGACCTGCCTCTTGAGAAATCTGTATGCAGGTCAGGAAGCAACAGTTAGAACTGGACATGGAACAACAGACTGGTTCCAAATAGGAAAAGGAGTACGTCAAGGCTGTATACTGTCACCCTGCTTATTTAACTTATATGCAGAGTATATTATGAGAAATGCTGGGCTGGAAGAAGCACAAGCTTGAATCAAGATTGCCAGGAGAAATATGAATAACCTCAGATATACAGACGACACCACTGTTATGACAGAAAGTGAAGAGGAATTAAAAAGTCTCTTGATGAAAGTGAAAGAGGAGAGTGAAAAAGTTGGCTTAAAGCTCAACATTCAGAAAACGAAGATCATGGCATCCGGTCCCGTCACTTCATGGGAAATAGATGGGGAAACAGTGGAAATAGTGTCAGACTTTATTTTTCTGGGCTCCAAAATCACTGCAGATGGTGATTGCAGCCATGAAATTAAAAGATGCTTACTCCTTAGAAGGAAAGTTATGACCAACCTAGATAGCATATTCAAAAGCAGAGACATTACTTTGCCAACAAAGGTCCATCTAGTCAAGGCTATGGTTTTTCCAGTGGTCATGTATGGATGTGAGAGTTGGACTGTGAAGAAAGCTGAGCACCGAAGAATTGATGCTTTTGAACTGTGGTGTTGGAGAAGACTCTTGAGAGTCCCTTGGACTGCAAGGAGATCCAACCAGTCCATCCTAAAGGAGATAAGTCCTGGGTGTTCATTGGAAGGACTGATGTGGAGGCTGAAACTCCAATACTTTGGCCACCTCATGCAAAGAGTTGACTCATTGGAAAAGACTCTGATGCTGGGAGGGATTGGTGGCAGGAGGAGAAGTGGGGCGACAGAGGATGAGAAGGCTGGATGGCATCACTGACTTGATGGACATGAGTTTGGGTGAGCTCCAGGAGTTGGTGATGGACAGGAAGGCCTGGCGTGCTGCAATTCATGGGGTAGCAAAGAGTCGGACATGACTGTGCAACTGAACTGAAGTGAACTGAAAGGATTTTTAAGTGCCCAATAACTTTAAATTATTAAAATAATTAATAGATAATCCATTAATGTACCTGTTGCTATAGCAAATACCCCTTGCTTAATTCTTTGGGAGCAGTACACAGAGATTTTTATTTCTCTTGCTGTCAAGGTTTAAAGAGAACTAACCCACTTAACAAATGTTTTTGTCTTGACTAATTGTCTCAAAATGTATTTATACAGCGTTTAACATCTATATCCCACTTCATTGGACTAGTGGCACAACATATATGAAGAACACCTTTTTACATGAGAACATTGTGACTTGCTAACCTCATTGATTCTCACTGACAGTAGACTCAAGCCTATTCTTTTGTGGATCTTCAGCTTAAACAATTTACATTACCCACCTGGGTTCATCCCTGGGTTGGGAAGATCCCCTGGAGGAGGGCATGACAACCCACTCCAGTATTCTTGCCTGGAGAATCCCCATAGACAGAGGAGCCTGGCAGGCTACAGTCCATGGGGTCATAAAGAGTTGGACATGACTGAGCAACTAACACAGCACGTGTGTATAAGAGCAGAATGGTCTGTGTGTATTGAATAAAGTAGAAGCTAAAGGTTGGGGGTGGGATGAGGTCTGAAGAGGATAAAAAGGGAACAGTTACAGAATCTTCCTGTGATTACTGACCAGGTACCCTCTTCTTCTGGTCTGCCCCTCTGGTTGTGACTGACAGGATTTTGATTATGTTACAAATGTTTTTAATCTTTGTCGTATGAAGAAGGAGATAAATGTTTCCTAGTTGACCTTCAGTGATCAGTCTTGCTTGCATATATTCATCATGTCTTCATCCCTTGGTAAGTCAGAGTGGATTGATTAGCTTAGGAAAGAAGATAAGGAGAATGCATTTGGGGTCAAATACAATGGCAATTTAGGAACACTTGCCTGATTATCATTTTGACCTGGAGTGTCAGTGTAGGAGGTTTCATATTATTCAAAGTCAAATATTATAACTCATGCAGTTGTTTTCACAAATGCTATAACATGGACTGTTTCCTCATTTTGTTTCCTTGTGTAAGATAACTTTTTAGCCATTTGCATACCCATAAAAGCAGTTCTCTGGTGTCTTAGATGGTAAAGAATCTGCCTGCAATGTGGGAAACCTTGGTTTGATCCCTGGGTTGGAAAGATCCCCTGGAGGACAGCATGGCAACCCACTCCAGTATTCTTACCTAGAGAATCCATATGGACAGAGGAGCCTGATGAGCTACAGACCATGGGATCGCAAAGAGTCAGACATGACTGAGTGACTAAGCACAGCACATACACATAAAAAACACAGGTTTTCAAAATGTTTATATTTTACAGAATATAAAAACAAGGACAGTGTCAAGAACTCTTGTACTGACATTTACTACTTAATTATTAAGTAGGTCTTTTTTTCATATTTGAGCATTTATGAAATAAGCAAGCTGATCTTAAAGTTTTTTTTAAAGATTCCAATACATGTCTACCTTTCATACAATAACCTTAGCACAAGCTTTGCTAATTCTTAAAAAAAATTGACAATATAATTTCCATTGTCCCCAGATTTTATAATTAACTATAGACCTTAGTGATTAACTGGAGTATTTTTAAAGGTCCTTCTGATTATAAGATTATCTTATATTATTTCTTGTGAAATAAACTCAAAAATGGTTAAAGCTCTCCCCAAAATGTTTAATTTTTTTCTCATCTTATTATGAGAATGCATTTCTGATTAAGTTTTGAAATTCTCTTTAGCTCATTAACTCCTATTAAACTCCTACCACTGACTTTCAGATAAATTCTTATTTTCTAACACATCTTTCTAACATATAATAATGGTAGAATATCAGGCTTTCAAAGTCTGTTTTAAGATCAAGGATTTATTTTACTTGGAAATCATTTTTTAGTCCTTGCTGAGAATGACTTCCGTACAGTTTTAATCAAGTCTGACTTATAGAATAGGATCTCCCTGATGATTAGCTAATACAGTTAAGGTGAATGAGAGTCCAGCTGTAGGAAATGTAATATGAATTTCATTTGCATTTTCACCCAGCCACTCAGACTATAAAGAGTGATTCTAAGATAATGTAAAAAGCCAAAGATTTTAAAGTTTTCAAAAATAACCTAACTGAACAGAATCATTCACTTAGATATTTACAAAAAAAATCACTTAATTTATATTTTAGAGCTCTCCTGAGTATGGTTAGTTGTAAAGAAAAGAGCTTTAGGAAAACAAAGCATTATTATGATTATTATTTCCATTATAGAAATGCCAAATCTAAAGATACACTCATAGAATCAATCCAAATAGCATTTTACTGAATGAACAAAGACAAGGCTGTTACGGCATTTCTCTGGGAAAAGCCCTCTCCACTGCTCAGGCGAACGCATCACATTTTGAAAGGCTAGATCCTGAGGATAGAATAAAGCAATAAAACATGACTGGGAGAGCCTTTTTCTCATGCTGTTATTAACATCCATCAAAAACCCAGAGTCTCTTTTAATACTACTTTCAAACTGACTTCTTCCCATCAAACACAATTACAGATGACTTCATTCATGAAAACAGGGTTTTGGTTTCCCGTCAACAAATGGCAACATGTTTTTGCCAACCAAACCAACAAGTCAGTATTTTCTATTTGATGTAGAATGCAGTTTTAGTCAGTGAAATCATTTCTAGGTATAAGGCAAGGAAACAAAGCTTAAAGCAGACAGGAGCTAACTATATTTAATCCACCGCGTATACTGGGCCATCCCAATGGAATCAAACACAGGTATTTCCCGCACTAAGCCTTCCTTCACCATTTCGAACAGAGCCATGAAGTATGTTTATTATGAACTTTTGAACTATCTGAACTTATTCCATGCACTGAAATATTGCCTTGAAAAATGATTTTTTTTTTTTTTTTAAAAACTAGTGACGTGACAGCTAAAGCTGTTGTGTTTTGTATCATTCAGTTGGAAGGTATTACCCTGAGAATTATATTTCCCGGCATTAGCCCAGGTTCTCTGAAAATGGTAAGCTGCACAATGAATAATTAATATTGGCAAAGTCCTTATAAACCTTTGTAGATAGACTCTATCATATTCTACTGGAATATATCCCAAGTACAAAGCAGCTTTGATTTAATTCATTGTCCGTTCCTGATTTGTTTTTCTTTTACTAGCCTGCCCTCCATTTTATGTAAGACATCATATAAATAAAATTACTGTTTCTGGCTTGAATCATCACTAGATTTGAGTTAGTGGTTGCATGAAAGGCTAATTTAAACAACAGGCAGGGCCCCTGCCTTATATAGAAGACAGGAAGGAGTTCTATCCACGGCCATCCTTGGCAGTAATGCTCTGTCCAATTAGAATGAATCATATTCACGTTATATGTAAAATATATCATACTATAGTAAACGAAGAATTTGCTGTTACTGAGTCAAGAATGAAAGAAAGCAAGCTTCAAAGGTCATTAGCCTGTCCTCTGGCTTTTTGAGGACTACAATTAAAAAGTCCTCGAGAATTATCTGCCAAGTCCTTAAAATTATTCAGACAAGTAGGCACCACAGTCTCCTTCTGTAAATCATTACCAGGTCTGCCAGCCTTTATAGTCAGTAAGATCTGCTTGCTATTTAACCCAGCCATGAAAATAGTCTCTGGCCGAAATACAGTGGTCCCAGAAAAAGATAGACAGTGGATCTAATTTTAAAAATGGGACGGGTATAAAAAAATATTTTTTTCTTGCTCTATTTTCCAGAACTTTTGGTTTTCTTGGTAATCAGTCTTTTTGAAGTCTTAGCCTCCTAAACTGGTGAGGCAGTTTCTTATTACAATGTGGAACTTTGGCTGGACCAAACTGTGCCCTGAATCAAAATATATTCCTTGGAGAAGAACACAGAGTGATGAACAGCCAGCCTGTAACACAGCCCTTGTCGTGTCCCCCAGTTACAATACAACAATGATAATTTATATTTACTGAGTGCTTACTATGTATTAGGCATTGATTTAAGATGCTCCAATGTATTAATTCTGCGATATCCTGTAAGATGACTATTCCCATGTGAGAGTGAGAGTGTGAGGTTCTGAGGAGGTCAGTAACTTGCCTAAACCACCCACTGTTGTTGTTATTGAGTTGCTAAGTTGTATCTCTTTGTGACCCCATAGACTGTAACTGGCCAGGCTCTTCTGTCCATGGGATTTCCTAGGAAAAAATCCTGGAGTGGGTTGTCATTTCCTTCTCCAGGGGGTCTTCCTGACCCAGGGATCAAACTCAAGTCTCCTGCCATGTTTCCTGCACTGGTAGATGGAGACTACTAGTGAGTTACTGGTTACCAGTGAGTTTTACCAGTGAGTCACCTGGGAAGCCCTAAATCACCCAGTAGTCAGTGGCAGAACTTGGGTCCGAACTCAGGCATTTTGGAGTAAAAATCTGTATTTAACCTTAACGAAGTAAACACCATTTGATATTTAAGAGTTTGCATATTTCCAAGCTTTTGGAGTGAAAAACTCAGGTAAGAAGCACAGAGGAATGTCTAGAAGGCCACAGGAAATATTAGAAATTTGTGAAAGAATATAATTGTTTACATTTCTGATAGAATTATTTAATATGGTAGGAAGCCCCCTGTCCTGTCTAGGCAGGAGAATTCTAAGGAGTATGTCTGGCAAAAATGGCTTGCCATTATTTTAACTATCACAATTCCTGAGCTATATAATTGATTGAAATGGACTATTTCAAGGTAAGGTTTAAAATAGGATGATTTTTTTTTTTTTTTTTGGTTTCAAGGAAGAATATCACAACAGGGAATGACTCATTCTTCTTTATTTTTATTTTAAAATTTTTATTGGGTATAAGTTGATTTACAATGCTGTATTGGTTTCAGGTGTACAGTAAAGTGAATCAGTTCAGATCAGATCAGATCAGATCAGTCGCTCAGTCGTGTCCAACTCTTTGCGACCCCATGAATCGCAGCACGCCAGGCCTCCCTGTCCATCACACATACATATATACCTTCTTTTTCAGAATGTTTCCTGTATAGGTAATTACTGATCATTGAGGAGCATTCCCTGTCCCATACAATAGGTCCATATTAGTTATCTGTTTTATATGTAATAGCATGTATATGTCAGTCCCAGTCTCTCAATTGGTAGCTCTGTTGACCCTAAGTTTGTTTTTCACTTCTATGACTCTATTTCTGTTTTGTAATTAAGTTCATTTGTACTATATATTTTTATTATTGTATACAGATTTATCGGAGAAGGCAATGGCACCCCACTCCAGTACTCTTGCCTGGAAAACCCCAGGGACGGAGGAGCCTGGTAGGCTGTAGTTCATGGGGTTGCTAACAGTTGGGCACGACTGAGCGACTTCACTTTCACTTTTCACTTTCCTGCATTGGAGAAGGAAATGGCAACCCACTCCAGTGTTCCCCCGTCCCTGGAGAATCCCAGGGATGGGGGAGCCTGGTGGGCTGCCGTCTATGGGGTCGCACAGAGTCGGACACGACTGAAGTGACTTAGCAGCATACAGCTTTATAAAATAATCTCTTAAAATATTCCTGACTTTTAAAAATGGATTCCATTTTTGTATCTGGACCAATTTTCTTTCATCTTCACTTACTCATATTCCACGTTTGGTTACCCTCACTCTCTTGATTACTCAAGTCACTGTCCATATAGAAAATAAAATATTTTTGAATTGGCAATAATTTCTTTGGTTTTGAATTTCCTGCTCAGTTGTACCATAATTTTGGTATGCATTAGGAGTATTATAATGCCACATATAAGCAGTATGCCACATGTAATAATTATATGCCACATATAAGCAGTATTATATATTTGTCTTTCTCTATCTGACTTACTTTACTCAGCAGGACAGTCTCTAGGTCCATCTATGTTACTGCAAATGACATTATTTCACATTTTAAAATGGCTGACTCATTCTTGAATTAGTAATCCCTCTACCCCCTAATCTCATCAGTGGGTTACTTTACAGTGTTTTCAAATAATGTCTCCAAAGCTTGTCTGTTCCTCAAGTCAGCATTCTTGTACTTAATTTCCACAAAACATAATTTCAAACCTTCTCCATTCTCTTCAAACTCCTGACCCCCTTTCAGTTTTGGCTATGACTGTATATCCTATTTTAATGAGCACATGATGATGTAAAATAGCAATTATCTCTTCCCTGTCACTTAAATGACAAGCACACTCATCTTTGCTGATTTTCATTCCTCCTTTCTAAGACTAATCCTTCCACTTGTTTTCCTGGGAACACATACTCTGGAGTCATTCCTCTTCTTTTCCCTTTCCTTCTGTTTCTTTTTCCTTTGCATCAATCTGTAAACAGAACTGTCTCTCTCATAAAACTAAATCAACTAAATGAAAGAAAATAACGTTCTTTGACCCTAATATATACCTCCTTTCAACTTTCTTGAAATCACCTACTTTTTTCTTTTAATATTTTTTCCTTTGTTCAGTCTCCTTGCTTTCTTGGCTTGTTAACCTCCTAATGCATTTTTCTTTGAATGCCATCTGATTTCTGTCTTCCAGTGTTCTATTAGTAATGTCAGAGTAACCACATTTGTTTTAGAAAATGCAGTGGGTATTTCTCTGTCACATTTTAGCATTATGTACTACTATTGAGTTTCCCTTCTTGAAGAAGCCCTTCTATCCTCTGGGCTTCCATGACTCCACACTAGCGTGTTCCTTTCTTACTTTGCTCTTAGCCAGTTCTCTTACACATTCTTCTTCTACTTGGTAATAATTTTTATGCTCCATTGTAATCTCTCATAAGGGAAAATTACCCTAAAAGATTGCATCCAACTTTATGACTCCAGTTCCCAACTGTATGCCAATGATTTCCAAATAAAAAATTTCAACCAGATACATCTCATTAGCATCAGATCTATTCTTCCAACTTCCTGTAGAATAGTACATGTAGTTATTCTGTCTAACTTTTCATATTTACCATTCAACAAAATAAGCTCATATTTATTCCCTACAATTATCTCTTCTTCCTGTGTTTTCTGCCTCAATTCATAGCAAATCCTTTGCTCAGTTGCCCAACCACAAGGTTTGGTGTTATTCTTGACTTACCTCTTCTTCATCCCTTACATCCAGTGAAATATTTGTGTTCTAGTTTTATAGCCTTCCACAATTTTTTCAGCCCAGTAAACTTTCCCCCATAGCTATAGCTCAACTTAGGCTACTACCAAAAACATCTACTTCTGCTTTATTGATTATTACAAAGCCTTTGATTGTGTGGATCACAACAAACTGTGGAAAATTCTTAAACAGATAGGAATACCAGACTGCCTGACCTGCCTCCTGAAAAATCTGTATGCAGGTCAGGAAGCAACAGTTAGAACTGGACAACAGTTAGAACAGGACAACAGTTAGAACAACAGACTGGTTTCAAATTGGGGAGGCAGTATATCAAAGCTGTATATTTTCACCCTGCTTATTTCACTTATATGCAGAGTACATCATGAGAAATACTGAGCTGGATGAAGTACAAGCTGAAATCAAGATTGCCGGGAGAAATATCAATAATCTCAAATATGCAGATGATACCACCCTTTTGGCAGAAAGTGAAGAAGAACTAAAGAGCTTCTTCATGAAAGTGAAAGAGGAGAGTGAAAAAGTTGGCTTAAAACTCAGCTTTCAGAAAACTAAAATCATGGCATCTGGTCCCATCACTTCATGGCAAATAGATGGGGAAACAGTGGAAACAGTGACAGACTTTATTTTGGGGGGCTCCAAAATGACTGCAGATGGTGACGCAGCCTTGAAATTAAAAGAGGCTTACTCCTTGGAAGAAAAGCTCTCACCAACCTAGACAGCATATTAAAAAGCAGAGACATTACTTTGCCAACAAAGTAATGTCAAGACTATGGTTTTTCCAGTAGTCATGTATGGATGTGAGAGTCGGACTATAAAGAAAGCTGAGCACCAAAGAATTGATGCTTTTGAACTGTGGTCTTGGAGAAGACTCTTGAGAGCCCCTTGGACTGCAAGAAGATGCGACCAGTCCCTCCTAAAGGAAATCAGTCCTGAATATTCATTGGAAGGACTGATGCTGAAGCTGAAACGTCAATACTTTAGCCACCTGATGTGAAGAACTGACTCCTTGGGAAAGACCCTGATGCTGGCAAAATTGAAGGCAGGAGAAGAAGGGGACGACAGAGGATTATATGGTTGGATGGCCTCACTGACTCAATGAACATGAGTCTGAGTAAACTCTGGGAGTTGGTGATGGACAGGGAAGCCTGGCATGCTGCAGTCCATCGGATCGCAAAGAGTTGGACATGACCGAATGACTGAACTGAGCTGATCGCTCACCTGGATTTCTGCAACAATATCCTCATTTGTTTTTAAGCCTTTAACGTTGATCCATCCTATTTTCTGGCTTGCACATTTCCAAAAGTCATCATGCCATACTTCTTAAACTTGAAAAATCATTTATCCAATCTTATGTGGCTTTCTTTAACAAATTCTTTAGATAAACTTTTCCTTGTGAAACTTTGCCTTGATTATGAAATCTGGGTTAATCATTGTTGTTACGGGTTTTCAACAGCATTGAAGCCTTCCCTAAAGAAGAGTTGGTTTTTTTTCTCACATTTTTATTTATTGTTACGCTATTTTAAAGTATAAGCTAAACAAAGGCAAGAAATTCATTTAGATTTTTTGTTAAATTCAGAATATTATACAGTTTCAGACAATCTGTACTTAGGTTTACTTGTTGAATGCAAAACTGATAAAAGTAACTCCATCTTTGGACAGCAGTATTTATTACAGGAAATATGTATATATCTTCTTATATCTGTATTTTGAATTGATTTATGATAATTTGTAATATAGGTTCAGACTGCAATCATTTGAAACCATGTGATTACCATCATAATTCATATGATCAGTTCAGTTCAGTCTCTCAGTCATGTCCGACTCTTTGCGACCCCATGAACTGCAGCACACCAGGCCTCCCTGTCAATCACCAACTCCCGGAGTTTACCCAAACTCATGTCCATTGAGTCAGTGATGCCATCCAACCATCTCATCCTCTCTCATCCTCTTCTCCTGCCCTCAATCTTTCCTAACATCAGGGTCTTTTCAAATGAGTCAGCTCTTTGCATCAGGCGGCCAAAGTATTGGAGTTTCAGCTTCAACATCAGGTGATTCTAATGTTTAAATCTCACCAGATTGAGATGGGAATTTTCAGAAGTCATTCAATTTTGGGTATTTGGGATCTCTGAAATATGTGGCTGGATCCCTGGGAGAAAGACTTTAAGACAGTTGGATCGCTATCCATTCAGTTCTTTACCCAAGAGGGTAAAAAAATGGAGTCAGGTGACATGTCTAATTGTTTTGTCAGCTGGCACTCCAGGTAAACTGACTAATGATATTTGTTAGGGAGAAGAAATCTTGTGTCAGAAATGCCTTTTGCAGGATATCTCTGGGAAAGAATAAACTATAGAAAAATAGAATGCAGGATCTAGAAGGCAAGGCTTCCTGGAGAATGCCATGTAAGCCATGCACTTCTATGGGGTATAAAACGAAGATGTGTTGTAATTGAAACCTAACTGAAGAACCCTCTACTTGTACAAAGACTTCAAGAACCTCATCTAGAGACAGTATCTCTTCTGGGCAAACACACACGCACACACGCATGCATGCACTCATCTAATACTTAAAAGAAGGGCCTGAGTAACAGCTTTCAATGTCCCAAATTCTCACTGTTGCTTCTGAGCCCTTTTGATGTTATTTCATATGGGTAAGAACTCTGACTCTTTCTGTCTTACTTGCCAGTCTGATCCTATGTGACAGTGATCCTATGCAGATACAGTGATCCTATGCAGATCCAGTGCTCCTTTAAACAAATTTAACAGTCTTCTGTTGATATTTATGTACAGTATATGATGTAGCTGGATTCATGGTGGTTCTCTCTCTCTCTCAAGTTCCTTTCAGCATAGCTCTTGAAAACATTTAGTTTTCCTGCTTGATTATACCATATTTGAAGGAACATTCAAGGTCAGATTCACAATGGGTAACTCTAACAGTTTGTGCATTTTAAGCAGATTTAAATTGCATTCATGACTTTTATTTCAAAACCCATATATCCTCTTTTAGAGAACAATGCTAAGGACATTAGGTAATTGCTGAACTGAGTATTAGAGTTGGATAATTTCCTTAGATATTTTAATTGGATATCTGTGAATAAAGACTCCATCACACATTGTACTTAGCCTTCCAAGTATCAAAACGCTAAGCATGCATTTATTACAAATGGACTGTGGTGACATTAGCTGTTCTGGGAGTTCCTAGAAATATGGTTATTCTATCTGCCTCTTAAAAGGAACCATTCATATTTACTGCCTCAGAGACTCTGATGAGTGGACAGAGGAAGGGATGGAAGATGAGGAGCAGGAGCGAGTTATGAGAACAAGATGTATTGCCATGTTTTCAGCAAAGGCAGACCAAACACGAGTCTCAGAAGATAGCATATAAATCCGGATATTCTGACATAATATAGGCGAGGTCTTTAAATGGAACTGATTTCATAGTCTTGGTAAATCATAAAAGGTCTATTTGAAAAACTGCAATAATAATTAAACATCTGCCAAGTTTTCAGTGTTGACATTTGCTGGAGGACTGAAAACTTTCCTGAAATCTATATGTTAAGACATTTTCTCAGTTAATCACAAAAGGTTTTTTTTTGTTTTTTGTGTTTTTTTTTTTTTATCAGAGTATTCTGTGTGACCCCTTTAAATAATAACAACAAAAAAATATGAACAATCTGAGAAGGAAAGGGAAATGTGGCACGGTTCCCTCTTAGAATTTCTGCTCAGTTAAAGAATCCAGGAGAGATTTCAACTCTATCAAAATACAGTTGTAAGTTTAAAATAGTCAAATTGTTATGAGCACTTTAAAGGTTCTTGTGACAGTCTCTTAAATTTTGCTTTGTAACAATCAAATTGGAATTGAATCTCACAGAAATAGCTTCCAAGAAATTAGTAAGCAAGAGTGGAAAGAAACATGTTTGTTCAAGTCAACATAATACAGAAAAATTTATGCTAAAGACATTAAGTTTTGAGAAGTGTGAAAATTCCATTTTTGCCATCCTATCAGCAGATTTTTTTCCATTCTTTGCTTTAAAAAAAAAAATGAATGAATTGGACTTTCTGAATTGTACTCAAGGAAAAATCTTGAATTGGAGTCCTGTGAAAGAAATTTTTCCTCTGCCCACTCACAGGCAATTATCATTTTATTTTAGCTGCATGTTTTGATTTGTACTTATGTGTGTA
Source organism: Bos indicus (assembly GCF_029378745.1). Classification (NCBI taxonomy): domain Eukaryota; kingdom Metazoa; phylum Chordata; class Mammalia; order Artiodactyla; family Bovidae; genus Bos; species Bos indicus. Next base: position 12,949,447 of record NC_091764.1, read on the forward strand.
TACAACATAGAGATGATGAAAGATACGCCTTATAGTAGTTTAAGAAAAGTCTGTGAATTTAAGAATATTTCTTAACCTCCAACAAAAATGCTGGAGAGGCGTGTAAAGCTTGTATGTTTGGACTACAAGTGAATCCTGAAATGCATCTTGAATGCAGAATAGCTGTTGAGTTCACACTCTTTTTCCTATGACTTTAGTCTAAAAGGGCCAGGTAGGTAATTAAAATGAGTGAGGGGTGTCAGGTGACAGAAAAAAAAAAAAAAAAAAAACAGCTGCAAGTGGTATCTAAAGGGTGAGTCTTTACTCAGCTCCAGTTGATGGTGGACATGCAAAAGCACAGGCCCAGTGGGGGAGTATCTGTTTCAAGAGCATTTGTGAGACACTACAGATGTGTGAATTCTCTCAATTTAAATGTTGGCCAGGCAAATCAAGATGATAGATCGTATGTGACTCAAGATCTGCTAATTTCCATATCTAATACAACAATATTCTAATATTCTATGTCCCTACCAAGCTGATGAAACCTGATATGTCTAAACCAAAATTTTATTAGCTTATCTTCTTGAAGTGGAATCGTCCCTGAATTGTGTTTAAAGTTGTGTATTCAGTTCTCATTGAGAATTGATACATAAAGCAACATGGAACTGGACATGGAACAACAGACTGGTTCCAAATAGGAAAAGGAGTACGTCAAGGCTGTATATTATCACCCTGCTTATTTCACTTATATGCAGAGTACACCATGAGAAACATTGGGCTGGATGAAGCACAAGCTGGAATCAAGATAGCCGGGAGAAATATCAATCACCTCAGATATGCAGATGACACCACCCTTATGGCAGAAAGTGAAGAAGAACTAAAGAGCCTCTTGATGAAAGTGAAAGAAGAGAGTGAAAAAGTTGGCTTAAAGCTCAACATTCAGAAAACAAAGATCATGGCATCCAGTCCCATCATTTGTGGGAAATAGATGGGGAAACAGTGGAAACAGAGGCTGAATTTATTTTGGGGAGCTCCAAAATCACTGCAGATGGTGACCGCAGCCATGAAATTAAAAGACCCTTACTCCTGGAAGGAAAGTTATGACCAACCTAGACGGCATATTAAAAAGTAGAGACATTATTTGGCCAACAAAGTTCTGTCTAGTCAAGGCTGTGGTTTTTCCAGTAGTCATGTATGGATATGAGAGTTGAACTATAAAGAAAGCTGAGCACCAAAGAACTGATGCTTTTGAACTGTGGTGTTGAGAGTCCCTTGGACTGCAAGAAGATCCAACCAGTCTGTCCTAAAAGAGATCAGTCCTGGGTGTTCATTGGAAGGACTGTTATTGAAGCTGAAAATCCAATACTTTGGCCACCTGATACAAAGAGCTGATTCATTAGAAAAGACCCTGATGCTGGGAAAGATTGAAGACAGGAGGAGAAGGGGACGACAGAGGATGAGATAGTTGGATGGCATCACCAACTCAATGGACATGAGTTTAAGTAAACTCTGGGAGTTGGTGATGGACAGGGAGGCCTGGCGTGCTGCAGTCCATCGGGTTGCATGGAGTTGGACATGACTGAACAACTGAACTGAACTGATTCAGTTCTCATTGAGAATTGATACATAAAACAACACTATGAGGAATATACCTGAATAAACTATAAAACTTTTCAGTAGTCTGTTAGGTGTCAAAACTTGTCAGTGATTGATTAAGTGTTAAATGTCACTTGTGTGAAGATATATAAGACAAATTTACTTTAGAAGTTAACACCAGTAGGACATTTTTTAAAGATAAAGCATATCACATAATACATATTCTTTTTTTAGGAATAAGCAAGTAAATGAGAAAGTGCACTCAAAATTCAGTCTCAATCATGGTAATTATATGAACTTAAGAATGATAATTTGTATCTTTCTAAGTTTATAGAATTTTGAATTCTTGTTCTCTTTTAATAGCTGTGTGTATGTATGAATGTATGTGTGTGTATAGAGTTTTGGATTTTTGTGTGTGTACATATATACATGCCTGTACATATATGTGCTTATATGAATGTGTGTCTTATTTAAAGTAGTTTAAATCATTCTTTGGAAGGTGGAATACAATTTTAAGTAAAAATTTTAAAAAAGCAGTTTGGAATCTTTCTGTTACAGTATCCATAGAATTTTGATACTTTTTCACCATTTTAAGATACCTGAATAAGGAGCTAAGTTACTGATAAGATTATAAAGTAGCCAAATTTTCTTTTAAGTTCCTTTCCTTTTCTTAAATAATCTGTACTAATTTATTGAGACAATAGTGATTTCATATTATTCCTGTATGGAAGGTGTATATTTGAGTAAGTATATTTATTTTACAAGCTTAAAGAATATGAAACAGAGGTAATAGTTCACAGTTTTATAGAAAATACCTGAAGTATTTTCTTGTTGTTGTTCAGTTGCTCAGTTGTGTGAGACTCTTCGCAATCCCATGGGTTGGAACACACCAGGCATCCCTGTTCTTCACTGTCTCCTGGAGTTTGCTCAAACTCATGTCCTTTGAGTTGATGATGCCATTCAACCATGTCATTCTCTGTAGCCCCCTTCTCTTCTTGCCCTCAGTCTTTTCCAGCATCAGGGTCTTTTCCAATGAGTCAACTGTTCCCATCAGGTGGCCAAAGTACTGGAGCTTCAGCTTCAGCATCAATCCTTCCAATGAATATTCAGGGTTGGTTTCCTTTAGGATTGACTGGTCTGATCTCCTTATTGTCCACGGGACTCTCAAGATTTTTCTTCAGCACCACAGTTCAAAAACATCAATTATTTGGTGCTCAACCTTCTTTATGGTCCATCTCTCACATCTGTAAATGAATACTGGAAAGACCATAGCCTTGACTATATGGACCTTCTTGGCAAAGTGATATCTCTGCTTTCTAATATGATGTCTAGGTTTGTCATAGCTTTTCTTCCAAGGAGCAAATGTCTTTTAATTTCATGGCTGCAGTCACCATCTGCAGTGATTTTGAAGCCTACGAAAATAAAATCTGCCACTGTTTCCATCTTTTCCCCTTCTATTTGCTATGAAGTGATAGGACTAAATGCCATGATCCTAGTACGCATGAGCTGTTTAAGACATAAAAATGTTGGTTTTAATTGTGTGTTGTTACTTCCATAGCATTAGCAAAATCAACATGCTTAGGAAAATTATATTTATTGTTGAAGTTAATTATGTGAAGCAACCATGGTCAGAAAATAAATCTCCTAAGGAAATTTTGGAATTTTAAAATTGCATTTGCTTTAAAGTAAGCTTTTTCTGTTTGTTTTAATTCACCAGATGAAACTTTATCATCAAGATCATATTTTGAGAGGTGGGCAATTTTATGGATGATTACAGGTGAGCTCAGTCAGATGTTGTGTTTGCGACTAGCTTTGACATCTTTTTCATCTGTGTATCATTTATATCCCTAGTACAATAGCAGACATGTTGTCTGTTTTCTATAAACTCTTATTGAACTCTATTAAAGAAAACTGTTAAATAATTTTGAAAACATAGTGACATCAGAAAAATATTTTGTGCTTTACTGTACACTGTTAAGCCCAACATAATTTTTGTTGATAAACTTTTATTTTTTCAACTTAGTAACAAGGTTTCTGAATGGTTATTGAATGATTGCCTCTTTTTTTTACTTTAATCATTACAACGGAATTAGACAAATATTGTGTTAACTTTTTGCATTAAGATGACCAGCATAGGTTAACTACTGAAATGTTCATAAACTATAATGAGAATGCTATAAATTAGTCTTGAAAAATATTAAGAAATAGCACATTTCCAAACTTTGATCCAAATGTATACATTTAAGGCACTTTTTTATTTATTTTACTTATTTTTGCACATGTTTCTACTAGAGTCACACTGATCCTCTAACTTTTCAATGATTTATTGTCTTTCAGTGATTCAGAGAAATTGCTTTCCCTGGTGATACTAGTCTAGCACTAAGATAGTACTTTTGTTTTTTTGGTCTAAAAGAGTCTTTGCATTCCTTATCTAAGGCTTTATCCCTGTCCTGAGTGAATAATGGATTAAAAAGTGGACTCACCAGCCTCCTTCCTTAGTCCCCTTCCTCAATTCTTAATCTTCACAGTAAAAAGATATGTACTTGGGATAAAAGTCAGTAGCCATAAGTTTGTGTAGTTTTCTAAAAAGTTAAAGTACATTATGGACTTCCTTGTAGCTCAGTTGGTAAAGAGTCTGCCTGCAATACAGGAGACATGGGTTTGATTCCTGAGTCGGAAAGATCTCCTGGAGAAGGAAATGGCAGCCCACTCCAGTATTCTTGCCTGGAGAATCCCGTGGACAGAGGAGCCTGGTAGTTTCCCAGTCCATGGGGTCACAAGAATTGGACACAACTTAGTGACTAAACCACCACCAGCACCAAAGTGCGTTATATTTTTAGATTTCCAAATGGTCTCAAATTTAAGTATGCCTAGAGAATTTTTGGAGTGCATATTCATGAATTTAACCTAAATGCTATTTGTCACTGAGACCTGTTGCGATGAAGACCCTCTCTTCATAGAGCGGTTTGCACTGTTCTTTAATCAGTTCACCTTCCTGCTAAGTCCTTTACTTATCTTCACATTATATTTGAAGGATATAGCACTTTTGGTTCTCTATTCTATTCCCTGTTTCTCTGCCAATTTTCATCCAGGCATTTGACATATTATAAGCAGCTACATCATTGTGCAGACCAATAGGTAATGAATAATTTTTTCTCTTCATTTACTGTAGAGGAGTATGGTAAAAACTATGGTAAAAACTATGCTCCTGTTGTCAGAATGTAATGACATATTGCATGGGGGAAGGGGACTAAATGCACAGATTTATCATGAATATCTGGGGATGTTTGCCAGTTAAGCTGAATTAAGAGGTGGATGGTGAGTTTCTAATGTATTGTTTTTTAGAATTCTGCCTGTGCAGGTCTACCATCTTTGTACACAATGTTCATGATTCCACATGGTATAGTCAGAGTCAAACTGTCCACTGAAGATCTATAGTTTTATTTCAGCTTTGCTTTTAGTTATACACCATCTTTAAGACCTTTAAGAAAAGTCACTTGATCTCCACAAGCTTTTACATCCTCAATCAAGCCAGCTATCCTTCACAGAATTGGACAGGAGATTCATATTATTACATATCGAATTATTTCATAGTCTAAAAAATAGTATATGGATGACAGGGCTTTTGCCACTGTTGTTAATTGCTATTTTGCTTGGCTCTCTAAACATTGTGTTAGATAATTAAGGCAGATTCATTCATTTATTCACCAAATAATTATTCATCACCCACAGTGTTTCAGTGCTGATCATTCAACAGTGATTATGTTAAACAGGGGCTTCTTCCTTCCTAGAGCCTATTCCAGTACCAGGTATAGACACCATCTGGTTAAACCAGTACTAAGTGAAGAGTTTTGCAAAAAGAATGCACTGTCATAGCAAACACCCTCTTCCAAAAACACAAGAGACAACTCTACACATGGACATCAGCAGATGGTTAATACCGAAATCAGATTGATTATATTCTTTGCAGCCAAAGATGGAGAAACTCTATACAATCGGCAAAAACAAGACGGGGAGCTGACTGTGGCTCAGATCATGAACTCCTTATTGCCAAATTCAGACTTAAGTTGAAGAAAGTAGGGAAAACCACTAGACTATTCAAGTATGACCTAAATTAAATCCATTATGATTATACAGTGGAAGTGACAAACAGGTTCAAGGGATTAGATCCGATAGACAGAGTGCATGAACAATTATGGACAGAGGTCCATGATATTACACAGGAGGCAGTGATCACAACCATCCCCAAGAAAAAGAAATGCAAAAGGCAAAATGGTTGTCTGAGGAGGCCTTACAAATAGCTGAGATAAGAAGAGAAGCTAAAGGCAAAGGAGAAAAGGAAAGATATAAGCATCTGAATGCAGAGTTCCACAGAGCAAGGAGAGATAAGAAAGCCTTCCTCAATGATCAATGCAAAAAAATAGAGAAAAACAATAGAATGGGAAAGAATAGAGATCTCTTCAAGAAAATGAGAGATACCAAGAGAACATTTCATGCAAGGATGGGCACAATAAAGGACAGAAATTGTTTGGACATAACAGAAGCAGAAGATACTGAGAAGAGGTGCAAGAATACACAGAACTGTACAAAAAAGGATCTTCATGACCCAGATATCCATAATGGTGTGATCACTCATCTCGAGCCAGACATTTTGGATTCCCAAGGCCTTGGGCCTTAGGAAACATCACTACGAACAAACCTAGTGGAGATGATGGAATTCCAGTTGAGCTATTTCAAATCCTAAAAGATGATGCTGTGAAAGTGCTGCACTCAATATGCCAGCAATTTTGGAAAACTCAGCAGTGACCACAGGACTGGAAAAGGTCAGTTTTCATTCCAATCCCAAAGAAAGGCAATGCTAAAGAATGTTCAAACTACCACACAATTGTACTCATCTCACACGCTAGCAAAGGAATGCTCAAAATTCTCCAAGCCAGGCTTCAACAGTACATTAACCACAAACTTCGTGATATTTAAATTGGATTTAAAAAAGGAAGAGGAACCAGAGATCAAATTGCCAACATCTGTTGGATCATCAAAAAAGCAAGAGAGTTCCAGAAAAATATCTACTTGTGCTTTATTGACTATGCCACAGCCTTTAACTTTGTGGATCACAACAAACTGTAGAAAATTCTTAAAGACGTGGGAATACCAGACCACCTGACCTGCCTTCTGAGAAATCTGCAAGCAGGTCAAGAAGCAACAGTTAGAACTGGACATGGAGTAACAGACTGGCTCCAAATTGGGAAAGGAGTACATCAAGGTTGTATATTGTCACCCTGCTTATTTAACTTACATGCGAAGTACATCATGCACAATGCCAGGCTGGATGAAGCACAAGCTGGAATTAAGACTGCTCGGAGAAATATCAATAATCTCAGATATGCAGATAACACAACCCTTATGTCAGACAGCGAAGAAGAACAAAGAGCTTCTTGTTGAAAGTGAAAGAGGAAAGGTAAAAAGTTGGCTTAAAGCTCAACATTCAGAAAACTAAGATCATGGCATCCGGTCCCAGATGGGGAAACAGTGACAGACTTTATTTTCGGGGGCTCCAAAATCACTGCAGATGGTGACAGCAGCCATGAAATTAAGGATGCTTGTTCCTTGGAAGAAAAGTTATGACCAACCTAGACAGCATATTAAAAAGCAGAGACATTACTTTGCCATCAAATGTCCATCTAGTCCAGGCTATGGTTTTTCCAATAGTCACATATAGATGTGAGAGTTGGACTATAAAGAAAGCTGAACACCAAAAATTGATGCTTTTGAACTGTGGTGTTGGAGAAGACTATTGAGAATCCCTTGGACTGCAAGGACATTATACCAGTCCATCCTAAAGGAAATCAGTCCTGAATATTCATTAAAAGGACTGACACTGAAGCTGAAACTGAACTGAAGTTCAGATTATTTTAATCACATATACATGTAATGATGAGAATATAAATGGAGTGTTATGTTAGTGTTTGCTTAAGATATGGATTCAGAATGTTCACTCTGAAGTTGTTGTTCAGTTGCTCAGTCATATCCAACTCTCTGCAATCCCATGGACTGCAGCATGCCAGTCTTCCCTATCCTTCACCATATCCTGGAGCTTGCTTAAACTCATGTCCTTTGAGTAGGTGATGCAACCCAACCATTTCATCCTCTGTCATCCCCTTCTCCTCCTGCCTTTAATGTTTCCCAGCATCAGGGTCTTTTCTTATGAATCAGCTCTTTGTATCTGGTGGCTGAAGTACTGAAGTTTCAGCATCAATCCTTCCAATGAATATTTAGGATTGGTTTCCTTTATGATTGACTGGTTTGATCTCTGATCTTCTTGCAGTCCAAGGGACTCTCAAGAGTCTTCTCCAACACCACAGTTCAAAAGCATCAATTCTTTAATGCTCAGTCTTCTTTATGGTCCAACTCTCTCATCCATATATGACTACTGACAAAACCAATGCTTTGAGTAGACAGACATTTGTCAGCAATGTAATGTCAGTGCTTTTTCACATGCTGTCTAGATTTGTCATAGTTTTTCTTCCAAGGAGCAGCAAGTGTCTTCTAATTTCATGGCTGCAGTTACCATCTGCAGTGATTTTGGAGCCCAAGAAAATAAGTCTGTCATTGTTTCCATTGTTCCCCCATCTGTTTCCTATGATGTGATGGGACCAGATGCCATGATCTTCATTTTTTGAATATTGAATTTTAAGCCAGCCTTTTCACTCTCCTCTTTCACTTTCATCAAGGGGCTATTTAGTTCCTCTTCTCTTTCTGCAATAAGGGTGGTATCATCTGCATATCTGAGGTTAGTGACACATCTTATGGCAATCTTGATTCCAGCTTCTGCTTCATCTAGCCTGGCATTTCATATGATATGCTCTGCACATAAGTTAAATAAGCAGGGTGACAATATATATTGTATACCCTGAAGAATGGACAGTTAAATGAGATTTGAGGGTTGAGTGGGGGCCAGTTACTTGAAGATTTGGAATAAGAACATTTCAATAAAGTATATTAAGCCTCCCATATGGCTCATATGGATTTCCAAGGTGGCACTGTGCTGTGCTTCATAGCTCAGTCGTATCTGACTCTTTGCGGATCTGTAGCTTGCCAGGCTCCTCTGTCCATGGGGATTCTCCAGGCAATAATACTGGAGTGGGCTTCCTTGCCTTCCAGGAGGGAATCCTCCCAACCTAAGGATCAAACCCAGGTCTCCTAAATTGCAGGCAAATTCTTTACCCTCTGAGCTACCAGGGAAGTCCAGGAATACTGGAGTGGGTAGCCTTTCCTTTCTCCAGGGGAACTCCCCAACCCATATCACTTCACAGATATGTAGATGTGGATTTAGTCACTTCCACCCTCTTGCTGATTTCTCTGCTTAATTTTTTAAGATGCATGTGCAAGAAAACTGGGTTCAGAGAACTTGGGAGGATTCTATCCAAAAATAAAAGAAACTTCAGTGGAAACTTACCCTTACTAACATTAACTTCTCATTAAAGAAAGTATGGAAAACAACAACAACAACAAAATTAAGTGCATATTATAGCTTACAGTGAACAATGTCAGATTCATGATCCCCGGAGAAGATTTAGCATTGGGAGCAGGGACCAGGCTTGATCACTAAAAAACTTTTGTGTAGCAGAGTTTTGTTAAAGTGAAAGAGAACAGAGAAAGCATCTGACACAGACATCAGAAGGGGACAGAGAGTGCCCCCCTCTCTCATCTTAGTAGGCCTTATACACTTTTCTCAGACCTACTCCCACAACATGTATCTTAAGATAACAGGATTAGAACTAACAATAGAAAGATCTTACCAGACCCACTCTTACAGTTTACAAGTTTTAAGATTGCAAGGTTAGTTGGAAGGTTCTTGTTAAGGAGAAACATATCCTCCAGCAAGATCAGTTCAGTTCAGTCACTCAGTCATGTCAGACTCTTTAGGATCCCATGGACTGAAGCACGCCAGGCAACCCTGTCCATCACCAACTCCCGGAGCCTCCTCAAACTCATGTCCATCGAGTCGGAGATGCCATCCAACCATCTCATCTTCTGTCGTCCCCTTCTCTTCCCGCCTTCAATCTTTCCCAGCATCAGGGTCTTTTCCAATGAGTCAGTTCTTCTCATCAGGTTGCCAAAGTACTGGAGTTTCAGCTTCAAAATCAGTCCTTCCAATGAATATTGAGGACTGATTTCCTTTAGGATGGACTGGTTGGATCTTCTTGCAGTCCAAGGGACTCTCAAGAATCTTCTCCAACACCACAGCTCAAAAACATCAATTCTTCAGTGCTCAGCTTTCTTTAGAGTCCAACTCTTACATTCATACAAGACTATTGGAAAAACCATAGCCTTGACTAGACAGACCTTTGTTGGCAAAGTAATGTCTCTGCTTTTTAATAGGCTGTTTAGGTTGATCATAAGTTTTCTTCCAAGGAGTAGGTGTCTTTTAATCTCAGGGTTGCAGTCACCAGCTGCAGTGATTTTGGAGCCCCCAAAATAAAGTCTGTCACTGTTTCCATTGTTTCTCCATCTGTTTGCCATGAAGTGATGGGACCGGATGCCACGATCTTCATTTTCTGACTGTTGAGTTTTAAGACAGCTTTTTCATTCTCCTCTTTTACTTTCATTAAGAGGTTCTTTAGTTCTTCACTTTCCACCATAAGGGTGGTGTCATCTTCATATCTGAAGTTATTGATATTTCTCCTGGCAATCTTGATTTCAGCTTGTGTTTCATCCAGCCTGGCATTTTGCATGATGTACTGTGCATATAAGTTAAATAAGCAGGATGATAATATACAACCATGTTGTACTCCTTTCCTGATTTGGAACCAGTCTGTTACTCTGTTACGTCCAATTCTAACTGTTGCTTCTTGACCTGCTTTCAGATTTCTCAGGAGGCAGGTCAGGTGGTCTGGTATTCCCATCTCTTGAAGAATTTTCCACAGTTATTGTGATCCACACAGTGAACGGCTTTGGCCTAGTCAATTAAGGAGAAGAAGATTTGTTTTTTCTTTAACTCTCTTGCTTTTTTGATAATCCAATGGATGTTGGCAGTTTTTCTCTGATTCCTCTGCCTTTTCTAAATCAAGTTTGAACATTTGGAAGTTCATGGTTCACTTACTGTTGAAGCCTGGCTTGGAGAATTTTGAGCATTACTTTGCTAGTATGTGAAATAAGTGCAATTGTGTGGTAGTTTGAACATTCTTTGGCGTTGCCTTTCTTTGGGATTAGAAAGAAAACTGACCTTTTCTAGTCCTGTGGCCACTGCTGAGTTTTCAAAAATGGCTGGCATATTGAGTGCAGCACTTTCACAGCATCATCTTTTAGGATTTGAAATAGCTCAACTGGAATTCCATCACCTCCACTAGTTTTGTTCATAGTGATGCTTCCTATGGCACACTTGACTTCGCATTCCAGGATATCTAGCTCAAGGTGAGTGATCACACCATTGTGGTTATCTGAATCATGAAGGTCTTCTTTGTATATTTCTTCTGTATATTCTTGCCACCTCTTCTTCTTTGAGTAAGATACATTGTTATATTGACTAAGACAAAGCAATGTAGGAAAAAATGTTTGTTCTTTTTTCTTACTTGAGAGCCTCACACCCCTTTCTTCTTCTTGAGGGCCTTCAAACCCTTTCCCCTCTTGTGAACATGGGGTTTTTGTCAACCTTCCTCGGAATTGACTCTCTCACACATAAATGGAGCTAAAATATTGATTTCTGTAATTGTTCAAACAAAGAGGACATGATGCTGAGATTTCAAAAGGAATGCAGAAAGAAGTATTTCACTTATTTATTTTTTTTCTGGTTACTACCAAGCCATCACTTTAGTGATAATCCTTTAATAATACACTATAAAAAGAATTATTTCTATGGTTTACTGTTTTTAACAGTCACCTCTCAATTCCATTTTTTGTGCATGTTCTTATAACAAATTTGAATAACTCAAAAATCTACAACAATAAAAGTTTTTCTTATTTCATTAGCTCCAACAGTTTAATTGCAAATGCTTTTCACTTTTGCATTATCTTTATTTATAGAAAATTCTTTATCTTTGTAGACAACTAGAAGATTTTAGAGGATAAGTGTTGGAAAACATTGATGTGGAATTTATAGATATGAAATATTAATATTCTAACACTCCTACTGGGTTTTAGAAACTAACATAGTAGCTAACATGAACAATATATATAAAATATTTTTAATAAAACATTTAAATTAAGTGTTACCTTTTATAATGTAGTGATTTATTAAAGTAGTTATCATAAAATAAGAACAAATTTGTTCTATATAGTTTTTAGGAAAGCATTTTTTTAGGAAAATTTAGTGTGACAATATGTATAAAATATAAAACCAATTCAGAATATTGAAATTAATATGGATAATAAAAGTACTGTCAAACAAATGATATTATAATACAATACGAAAAATTTTCTACAACATTCTGCTAAAAATGCTTTCAGGCAAAACCCATGATTCACAAATAATAAGTACAAAGGGAGAAAATATTAAAGTCCTAAACATCTTGCATTTGGGACAGAGAAATTACACAGTAAACTTCAAAGATATTGAAGCACACTTATTGAATGAGAATTTTCCAATTCATAATTGCTGATTATACTTGAAGATACATTCACAAAGTGTTCTAGTTTAAGTCACAACTTATAAGCTCTCTTCTTGATAATTTTGTTTAATGTTAACTACAGAGAACAGAATTTTCTCCATTATTTTTCTCATTTAGGACAATTTAGATGAGATAGAGCCATTACTTGGCCCGAGAAAGCTCTTCTTTTGAGTTACGGAGGTTAGCTGTCTCGGGGCTTGTGGACTGCACTCTGTTCTCAGACTTAGCAGCTGTGTACTCTGTTCTCCTACATCTTGTCAGTTGTCTCTGTGTCTGAGTCTTTCCTGAAGCCATAGTTACAGACCAGGCGTACCTCTCCACAGGCACTGTTCCTGCAGATCTTCAACGGCTGACTGACCAAAGGCACCTGGCAGGGTTAATTGTATGTGTCAACTTGACTCCACTGAGGGACACCCAGATAGCTGGTAAAATATTCTTTCTAGGTGTGTCTGTGAGGGTGTTTCTGAAGAGATTAGCATTTGAATCAGTAGACTGAGCAAGGTTGCCTGCCCTATTGCAGTTAGTCATCATCCAATCCACTGACAGTTCCAATAGAACAAAAATGTAGAAGAAGGATGAATTTGCCATCTTTGTACATCGACACTCTTGGTTCTCAGGACTTTGGACTTGGATTGAGACTTATACTGGGTTTTTTCTGGCTCTCAGACATTTGGACATGGAATGAATGACATCTCTAGTTTTCCTGGCGCTCTAGCTTGCAGGCTTCAGATCCTGGGACTTCTCAGACTCCATTATCGTGTGAGCTAGTTCCTGTAATAAGTCTCTTATTACTCTATGTTAATATCTATCTATCTATAGCTTTCTGTATATAGATATCCTATTTATGGATCTATCCTATCCTATCTATCTATAGATCCCATTGGTTCTGCTCCTCTGGAGAACCCTAATTAATACAGCACCCATATCTGGTTATGAGCTCCTCATCAAGAAAGAGATAAGCCAGAGGAGGCTGATGTGTCACTCTGCAGTGACAGTGATGTGCTGGCAAACATTCAACAACTTCCTCTCTAAAAATCAAATGTCTTGCTTTTTAGGATTTACTGTTTTCTGTGTTGTTAATACTCCCACCATGGTCAATTTCAAACATCATTTAAAGAAAAACTGGGCTGAGACATATAGTAGTCTCTCTTTGTATATCTGTATCCATGCTTACAGATATAATAGATGCAAATAAATTCAAGACCATGTAGTGAAGTAGGAAGTGGTGAGGTATGCATATTTATTACTTTTAAGTAATACATTTCAGTGTAAGTTTATATATTTTAATTTTAATACTTAGTTAAAGAGCAGCTGGCAAAATCCCTGCAAACTTTACAAATCACTCTCATAAACTGCTACAAACTGACTCCAGCCTGCACTTGTTTTTCAGTTGCTCAGCTATGTCTGACTCTGTGATCCCATGGACTGTAGCATGCAAAGCTTCCCTGTCCCTCATTATCTCCCTGAGCTTGCTCAAACTCAAGTCCATTGAGTTGGTGATGCCATCCAACCATTTCATCCTCTGTTGTCCCCTTCTCTTCCTGTCCTCAATTTTACCCAACATCAGGGTCTTTTCCATTGAGTCAGCTCTTCGCATCAGGTGGCCAAAGCATTGCAACTTCAGCTTCAACATGCCCTAGGGAGGGACAAATGGTAAAGATATCATCAAAAAGGTTGTTGCCTTAATCTTGATACAGAGTAATGAGAGCTTAGACCATAATGGTCAGTCAAAAGACAGCAATGGAGGAAAGCTCTGGAGATGATGCAAGAGAGGATCAAGAAATCACTCAAGGGAAGGGTGATCTCTTTGAGAAAAAGTAGCACATTTTATGACTTGGTAAAGTCTATCAAATTCAAGGAAGAGATCTGGAATTGGGAGCAAAATTACAAAGTTCACTTGATTTGGGTCAAAGTGCTATTAAGTTTCTGAGTTCTGGAAGAATGATAACATAAAATTGAAGATGATGATTTAAGGAGAGAGGCAATGCTAATCATTTAACCATAGTGGGGATCATGTCTATGTGAGGGAAGTTAGTGAATGTAAATCTGACTTTCAGCATAATGCATGTATTGAAATGGAGGAGAGATTTGAATTTAAGAATAAAAAAGGAAGAAACCAATATAGGAAGTGATGTTAAGGAACCACTCTCATAGAGTGGTACAATTTGCTGTGTTTTGAATTTAATTTTTCTGTTAAGAACTCCGGAGATAAAAATCAGTGCTAAAATAAGCTCTTTTGAATGTGATATTTTATCATTTGGAAATTCAATAACTAATAGGAACTTCTTACTTAAAAGGACAAAATTAATGCCTGAAGACATGGGAAAAGCTGGTCTAGTGAGCACACTTTTCTTTTTTCTTTATACTTTAAAAATATCTCTTTAGGCTCACAAGGTTAAATGAACTCAATTAAATTTGCTGGCTGTTAATTTATAATCTGTTCAATATTACACTATTTCTTAAAAGAAGTCTGATATTTTAGTTGGTTTTGAGATTTAACAGAATTAAAAAAGAACTCAGAGCAGCAGAGTCATTTATTGGCCAGTACTTCAAAAACAAAATGCAATTTCTTTGGATACCCTATTTTTGAGGAGCCCTGGAGACCTGGTGTGTTGTAGGGTCATCTGTCTTCTTTCAAAGACTGATGCTCTGCATCTCCCATGATTGAGCAAGAAAGTGACAGCAGGCATGTTGTAAATTTACAGGTCAAAAGAAGCTCAGTGGTGTAAATTACATTACTTTGAAGTCTACATCTATTGCTGATCCCTTTGAAAATCTAATTTTACTCAATAAATTCCTTCCACCATACAAATATTATTTTCAAGGAAAAGATGGCATGGCTTTAGAAAATGGACGTGTCCATAGTAGGATATAACAAAGGAAAAAAGTAACTTTATTCTTTCTCTGTGTTTAACTCTCTGTTGGGATCCACTGAATAATCTGTACCCAAAGTAGTTTATAGATATTTTTTCACACTCTGAATATCGAGATAAAGAACAAAGCAAGGGACTGTGTACAGTTAGAGCTTCCATTAGAATGAAGAATAGGATTGGTTACTTAGCAATCAATGTCAAGAAATTACTGATTGCGATTTTTTTCTAGATTCTATCTTTTCCCTTTTTTATGCAATGATTTTCATTTAAAAGTGATGCAGCACGGTTCTAGTTGATGTATACATATATTTTTTGTAGTGAGTGCATTAGCTGTGTTGCTTCTGATGATGGACAGTCAGTTATTCTGACTTCTGATGTGTAAAGAATAAGAGGTATTAATAGAAGAGTTTGTAGGCTATACTTTCAAAAGTCTTTACTGATATTTCTTGCAAACTGCACACAGAGATACAGCAGGGATGTTGGGCAGGTTAGGGAATATAGTAGGCAGCTTCTAAGATATGTCCCAGTGAGACCTGCCTCCTGATTCTCTCTCCGTGTATAATCCCCTTTCCTTGTCTCTGGGCTGAACCTAGTAACTTGCTTTTGATGAGTACATATGACAAAAACAATGAGATGTCACTTTAGAGTCTGCTTTACAGAAAGATTGTCTGTCTTATTTGTCCTTTTTTATTCTCTCATTTGCTTCCTTCAAATATTGCCAGCTGCTATGTATGAACTTCCCTATGGAAAAACCTATATGACAAGAAACTGAGGGTGTCCTCTAACATATAAATGAGCTTATAAGCAGATTTTCTGTTAGTTAGCTCTTAAGATGATTGCATCCTGGTTGACAGCTGGGTGGTAGCCTCTGGGATACCCAGGGTCAAAGGACCTAACTAAGTTGTACCCAGATACTTTACCCCAAAAATACTAAATGATTTTTAAACATTAAATTTTGATAATTTATTGCATGCAATAGGTAACTAAAAGAGGGAATCCCTTTTTATTTTATGTATCCCATACTTGCATAAACAGGATCCTCATAATTATATGTCTAATCAAATTAGACAAATCCATAGAATGACTGTATCATTCAAAGGCAAGATGGAAAATAAATAACATCTCAAAGAGTCTAACTAAGAACTGTTTAATGAAGGAACTATTTAGAGAGGAGTAGGAAAAGTTATGAGATCCAGCCAAAAAAACCAGAGAAACAGTAAGAAATTAGCCTTGGGGGAAGCTGTTAAAACCACAGACCTAAAGGGGCCAGAAGAGGGAATGGTGTTATTAGAATCCAGAAAGGGACTGGCATTGTGGAAAACTGGCCACACTCCAGAAGCTCCAGCTTTAGGGTGAAACTGAACTGATGCTGGAGCAACAGCAAAGCTGTAAGAATAGGGGGAGGAAATCAATGCTTTGACCTCTTTCCTCCTACCTTTAGCTCTTCTCTCTCTCTATCTCCTACTGGCCAAACCCAACCAGAAGCCAGAGGGCAAGCAAGCCTAGGAGATGAAGACTTAAGCTCAGTCTCTGAGGGCGTAGCCCAGGACAAAGAAGGGTATAGGGTGGGTTGTGGATCTCCAAGGGGTGTGAAGAGAGACTCCACTGCATAAGTGATATTCAGAGTTGGAGATTTGCTTCAGCCTAGCAATAGGAAGATGATGGTTCATAAGCAGTTGGTGGAGCAGGAGAAGTTGGATGCTACTTTTCAGGAAAATATGTGACCTCTTCATCCTGGGCGTGAACCTGTGCTTCTATTCGTATCCTTTTTTGGGGGCTAGGTATGCCATGTTACAGAGTCCTGGCAATGGAAACAGTAAACTCAGCCCATGCCCAGATCGGGCCCATGTAAACCTTGTAAGTACTTTGTTTTCTACCTCCCTTTCTACTTCTTGCTGTGTTGGATGGTGCCCTTGCAAGAATATTTTGGGATTCAACTACCGAAAGTAGTAGTAGGCATTTAGTCCCTAAACGACTATATGGAACAGAGCTAATTATCAATCAGACGACTCAGAAATGTTAAGAAAGCATGAGATAGATGATTAGTTTTAGAGACATTATATTTTTGAGGCTTTTTTCCTCTTTCATCCTAGCCCATCTTTACTAATACAAAGGGAAAGGCTACCTTTTTTTTTTTTTTTTGAATAGGGCTTCCTGTTACACACATTATGTCCCTGACCACTTTGCCTCCATGTAAGAATGTCTCTACCTACAGTGTTTTTAGTCGCTCAGTTGTGTTTGACTCTTTGTGACCTTATGGATTGTAGTCTGCCAGGCTCTTCTGTCCGTAAGATTCTCTAGGCAAGAATTCTGAAGTAGGTAGCCATTCCCTTCGCCAGGGGATCTTCCCGACCCAGCGATCAAAGCAGGGTCTCTCATATCGCAGGCAGATTCTATACTTTCTGAGCCACCATGGAGCCTCCCCACCACCCCACACACACCTATATTTACTTAATACTAGCTAAACTGGATTAAGATTCCAAAGATTAAGTCAAAATGCTGCAGTTTAAAATAACCAAACAGAGAAACAGAATCCCTAGTATGGCTGATCATATTGGGTTGGCCAAAAAGTTCTTTCAGATTTCCCATACCATCTTACGGAATATTTTTCAAAAATGCCTTAAACTCTTTGTTCAATCCCACAAGCTAATCTCAAAATCCATCTTTAACACAGGTGTATGGGCTGTGATCCCTGTTCTAAAATCTGGAGAGCTTATGACTGCAACACAAATGACGCCATGTGGTTTCCGAGGCTGGGTTGCAAGAGGCAGCAGAGTTTCTTCTTGATTCTCATGAGATGCTAACTCTGAAAACCTAGTCATTGTGATATAAGGAAGCAGGCTGAGAGGACTGCTGAGCTGATAATGTGGGTTATTTCTTACAGAAAAGGAAGGGAGACTCAGAAGGCAAAGCAAAGAGCCGCAGAGAACAACTCTCAGGCAGTAGGACTTAGTTTAAACAAGAAATGTGCTATGCTATGCTATGCTAAGTCACTTCAGTCGTGTCTGACTCTGTGTGACCACAGAGACGGCAGCCCACCAGGCTCCCCCGTCCCTGGGATTCTCCAGGCAAGAACACTGGAGTGGGTTGCCATTTCCTTCTCCAATGCATGAAAGTGAAAAGAGAAAGTGAAGTCGCTCAGTCGTGTCCGACTCCTAGCGACCCCATGGACTGCAGCCCACCAGGCTCCTCCATCCATGGGATTTTCCAGGCAAGTGTACTGGAGTGGGGTGCCATTGCCTTCTCTGAAGAAATGTGCTAGATATCAAAATAGCTATAGGGCAATGCTTGCTAGTATCTCTTGTTTTTACCCCTTCTAAATAGAAGTGTCTATAAGCAGTTATGCTATGAATGTTCCACCACTGTGGGCTGGGTATGTGTCAGGCAGATATACCTTTAGTTCACAGTTCTTTAGGTTAACAGAAATGGTACTGAAGGAACTGTATGCAAATACTCACATTAAAGAACCCATATGTATTTGGACCTGATTTAAATAATAAGACCCTTAATTTAAGGCTCATGCTATAACTAGATTAGATTTGGGGATTTTAGAGGGAATCGAGAGCACATTTTCCATGGCAATATATGAATTTGGGAACCTGGTGGGCATACAGGGGAAACTATATTTCTCAAAACTAGTTTCAAACATATTTCCCTCCTATATGTTCTTCTTAACTTGGATCCCTAATACTCCTCCTTTTGAGATGTAGGGAATCTATATTCTCTCCCATTGAATTTTGGTGCACTTGTGATTACACAGAAGTCTCATACCTGTTACATCTGATTCTAGGATATAAAAGAAAGGAAAGACTGGTCCCCCTGGGATTGATGCTTTTAGAACTCAAAAAAAAAAAAAAAAAAAAAAAATTGCCCTAGCCAAGGTTGGAGTCGGTTGCCTTCATTTCCTATCATATATTTAAGTTAGCAAGGCTTCAGATGATTTCTCCTCCCAGACATTTTGTTACCTCTAGCTTTTGATTTTTTGTAAAGAGAGGAAAAGAAAAAAGAGCTATCCAGGCCCTAGCTTATCTTAATGCCTGACTCACCTTATACAATGGTTATTTATATCACTAATATAGGAAGCTTTATTTTGCAGTTATATTAACTAAAATACACTGTTTCCATTCATGGACCCATAGGCCATTTTTATAATTGACTTCTGAAGTATCTGTTACCTCTAGCTTTTGATTTTTTGTAAAGAGAGGAAAAGAAAAAAGAGCTATCCAGGCCCTAGCTTATCTTAATGCCTGACTCACCTTATACAATGGTTATTTATATCACTAATATAGGAAGCTTTATTTTGCATCTATATTAACTAAAATACACTATTTTCATTCATGGACCCATAGGCCATTTCTATAATTGACTTCTGAAGTATCCAAAAGTGAAGATCTTAGAAATCTTCAGTTCAGTTCATTCGCTCAGTTGTGTCCGACTCTTTGCGACCCCATGAATTGCAGCATGCCAGGCCTCCCTGTCCATCACCAACTCCCGGAGTTCATTCAGACTCACGTCCATCGAGTCAGTGATGCCATCCAGCCATCTCATCCTCTGTCGTCCCCTTCTCCTCCTGCCCCCAGTCCCTCCCAGCATCAGAGTCTTTTCCAATGAATCAACTCTTCACATGAGGTGGCCAAAGTACTGGAGTTTCAGCTTTAGCATCGTTCCTTCCAAAGAAATCCCAGGGCTGATCTCCTTCAGAATGGACTGGTTGGATCTCCTTGCAGTCCAAGGGACTCTCAAGAGTCTTCACCAACACCACAGTTCAAAAGCATCATTCTTCGGCGCTCGGCCTTCTTCACAGTCCCACTCTCACATCCATACATGACCACAGGAAAAACCATAGCATTGACTAGACGGACCTTTGTTGGCAAAGTAATGTCTCTGCTTTTGAATATGCTATCTAGGTTGGTCATAACTTTCCTTCCAAGGAGTAAGTGTCTTTTAATTTCATGGCTGCAGTCACCATCTGCAGTGATTTTGGAGCCCCCCAAAAATAAAGTCTGACACTGTTTCCACTGTTTCCCCATCTATTTCCCATGAAGTGATGGGACCAGATGCCATGATCTTTGTTTTCTGAATGTTGAGCTCTAAGCCAACTTTTTCACTCTCCACTTTCACTTTCATCAAAAGACTTTTTAGTTCCTCTTCACTTTCTGCCATAAGGGTGGTGTCATCTGCATATCTGAGGTAATTGATATTTCTCCTGGCAATCTTGATTCCAGCTTGTGCTTCTTCCTGCCCAATGTTTCTCATGATGTACTCTACATATAAGTTAAATAAGCAGGGTGACAATATACAGCCTTGATGTACTCCTTTTCCTATTTGGAACCAGTCTGTTGTTCCATGTCCAGTTCTAACTGTTGCTTCCTGACCTACATACAGATTTCTCAAGAGGCAGGTCAGGTGGTCTGGTATTCCCATCTCTTTCAGAATTTTCCACAGTTTATTGTGATCCACACAGTCCTAATCCTTTGGTCATCCTTAGCCATCTGTCTATTAATGGTGGATTGCTAGATGACTAATTACCAAGATCATCATATTATTAATAATTAGTTTATTCTTACCTCTTCAATTAATTTGGTATAACTGCTCAACTTCCACAAGCATGTTCATCTTGAGTATACAAGATAAAGTAGTATAGCCTTGATGAACTCCACATACCTAGGGCTTTAAGGATACCACCTATATAACCATATCATTATTTATCATATATGTCTGTCTGTCTGTCTGTATATATCTATCTACCTATATGAGAAAGAGAGATTCCATTAAGAAGTGGAGAACACATAAATAAATACCAGTAATAAAAAATACAGTGAGAAACCAGAAGACCTGCATTTAGTTTGTAGCTCTGCCTTGAGATATTCGAAAGTACTACGGAGATAGTGTAAACATTGGAGGGCATGGAAAATTAAATCCCCTTTTAATGACTTCCCAACCTTGAGGCTTGCTATTTAACATTCTGCTTAAAGAACCTAGGATTCACTTCAAATGAAAAATCAGCTTATAAAAATAATGCCGTGTCTTCTCTGACAGCCTCCAAATAGGTCTCTCTGAGCCAAACTCACTGAAATACTGAAGTCTTCATCAGCATCACAGTTAGCTGAGGGTGAGCAAGAGAAGCATGGACTCCACATGATTGGGTTATTTATTACCTGTTGTCCCAGAGTGAAAGATTTTTGCAACTTTCAAAAATATGATAGATTTTAAATCAACTATATAAGTTCTGAGTCATATCACATTTTTCTGCTTGTTCTGTTATGGTGTAAAAATCACAAGATTTTTCTCTAGGTAGTAAAAAAAAATATATAAAGAATGATGAAAGCCGTTTCATGAAGAGACATTTAATACTGTATCACTTTCCTATGTCCTGAGCAATAATTTATGGTTTGTATTTGCTCCTCTCCATAGAATAGAAATCTTCTCTTCCTTCCTTAGGGATGCCCTCTCTTGTGAGAGCAACTCTCAAATTTTTTGCATTGCTATGAGCTCTACACATTTCTTACTTTTTTCTTCCAAATTCTAGTCAAACTGCAGTGGCTGAACATGATAAGCCATGGCTCATTTCATCTTCTCTACTGGGGGATTGACACTGATTTAATGTACAATATTTAAAAGGCTTCCCAGGTGGCACTAGTGGTAAAGAATCTGCCTGCCAGTGCCGGAGACACAAAAGTCACAGATTCAATTACTGGAAGACCCCCCTGGAGAAGGAAATGGCAACCCACTCCAGTATTCTTGCCTGAAAAATTCCGTGGGCAGAGGAGCCTGGTGGGATGCAGTTCATGGAGTTGCAAAGAGTCGGATATGCCTGAGCCTGCACACACACACACAAACACACACACACACACACACACACATTTAAAAGATATGTTGAAATTGTACAT
This sequence comes from Bos indicus, assembly GCF_029378745.1. NCBI lineage: Eukaryota > Metazoa > Chordata > Mammalia > Artiodactyla > Bovidae > Bos > Bos indicus. The sequence continues at coordinate 12,971,392 of NC_091764.1, forward strand.
AAAGGATCTATTCGCAGGAATGTTGAAGGAACCTCCCAAGAAAGTATCTCATGCTCAAGAAAGACAGTCAAGGTGCCCAAGCTTGCTTAGGAAATAGGGAGGGCCCACTGTGGAGTACAGTATCAGCTGTGACTCATTCAGTCTGAAATATCAGAAATTCATTTTCACCTAGTCTTCATCTCTCAGCTGACTGATACCAGCACATGAGAGCTAATGGCTAAATTTTCAGGAGTTTGATGAACTAGTTGCTAAATTAGTTCTTGAAAGTGGCCATGGTGGAGGTTTCACACCACAGAACTTGCCAAATATTCAAATAATGTTTTCCTCCTCTCATACAGGTTGTTAACCTTTACTGGAATAACACTTGTTCGACTTGACTCATTTCCGGCGCTTAATTACCACCACAATTGTCATGAGGATGATTTCTAAAAATCAGAAGATGTCATTCCACTGCTTGGAAGTATCCACTAAGTTGGAACTGCGTCCTCCAGAATTTTTTTCCCTGTATGGTTCTGGGCTAGTACTGGCCGCAAAGGAGTTTGAGCCTTGGAAGATGGAAGTGAAGTAGCATCCGTTTTTATGATTCAGTGATGTAGAGAGAGGTGTTGTTGCCGGCTCAGTTTGCCCTTGGCGGTGTCCAGTTCATCCTTTAGTCATCTGCGTGAAGTCCAGTTTGTCCCTTCACACCCTTACTTTATGCCCATCTTTTTTCTTAAATATTTGCTCTAATGAGTTCAAGCTCAGAACTAGACAAAGAAATAACAGTGAGACAAACTGTTTAACCAGCTCCCACACATGCACTAAGATCCCATTTATTGTTATTATTCCTAGTGGTTCTGCATCTCCGATTGATCCAAAGTGATGCAACTTAGAATGAAACCAAGGTTCTCACTCTAGCTAAAAAACAGAGGTTCAAGAGGAAGGGGATATATGTATATCTGTGGCTGATTCATGTTGCTGTTTGATAGAAAACAACAAAATTCTGTAAAGCAATTATCCTTCAATTACAAATTAAATAAAAATACTGTACTTATACACACCTCGGCAACTGTCACTAACCTTGTGATGGACTTCTCTTTTCTTTGCTCCCTATTTTGCCATACTGGCCTTCTTTCTTAGTTCTTAGCTGTTTGTTCTTAGAACCCATAGTGATTCTACTACTTTAGGGCTTTGTGTTAGCTTTTCCCTCTGTCTGATCTGACTCCTCTTCTTGAACTCTCATTTCAAATGTCATCTTCTAAGACAGGTTTAACCTGACCACCCAATTTACAGCCTGAGTTGAAGCCTACTGTAATGTGTGTGTGTGTGTGTGTGTGTGCGTGCAAAATCCTGATCATTTTGTAATATATTTCTTTCATTTATGTGTTATTATCTTTCTTCTCTCAGCAAAATCTTAATGCTTTGGAGGCAAAGCTCTTTCTGGTCTGGCCAGTAGTACATTGCCTGTTAATAAGTTTTGCATTTTTATTTTACTTGTGTGGAAAACATAATGAATGTAATTGTTATGAGCTGAAGTCCTCTTGGAAGCTACAGTATTTCTTAGTAAAAATGGCTTGATGGCTGCCAGGGGTGAAGGAGGTAACGAGGAAGATGAGTGAAGGGAATTGGGTTGGGAGTGTTACATGGTCCACTGCATACTCTCAGATTCCTACCCATGTATTCTTTAAAGATTAATCCATTAGAATTGATTGAAGATAATATTTTCTCCCAACTTGAAAGTGAACTCAGTTTTATATGCGTGTTAATGAAGAAGAAAAACAAAATTTAGAGGCCTTGGAGCCCCGAATCAGAGGGAATCACAGGAACTGAAGTCTCTGGCAATTCAAAGTTATTTGCAGGAGTTTCTAGACCTGCTGCTGCTGCTACGTCGCTCAGTCATGTCAGACTCTTGGGGACCCCATGGACTGTAGCCCACCAGGCTCCTCTGTCCGTGGGATTCTCCAGGCAGGAATACTGGAGTGGGTTGCCATGCCCTCCTCCAGGGGATCTTCTGGACCCCGGGATCAAAGCCACGTCTCTTATGTCTCCTGCATTGGCAGGAGGGTTCTTTACCACTCACGCCACCTGGGAAGCCAGGTTTCTACACTTGCAGGGGCACAATTAGGAGTATCAAAGGAATTCTATTTACTCCCCCGGGGCAGTGAGACTTCAAGTAATGTTCACCTCTCAGAAGCCAGGAGGAACTTTAGCTTAATCCTTGAGTGTTGTCTTTAGATCCAAATTTGAATCTACATTTTCTGTACCATTTACTGATTCTGTGACCTTAACTATCATGTTATTTGTGTCCTCTATGCCTTGGTTTCTCCATCTGGACTTTAGGACTAGTAAGAGTATCTACTCATGGGTTTATTGTAATGATTAAATTTTTGAAAACATTTCAAGCATTTAGAACAGTGCATAACACATAGCAGTCAATCACTATGTTAGTACATTTAAAATTATTGATTAACAGGCATGTCTTTTTCTCTAATCAGGATACACGTTTTCCTGAAGGTGGATGTAAGTCTGTATTCTTACATAACCCAGTTCTTACCTAACCCAGTTTAAAATCAAAATTTTTGGCTTTAGCATGTAATCACTGTATCATAATTTATAATTAGTTATAATGTCAACAAACTATTTTTACATGTATCATGAAGAAACATTTTGTATATTTGATAAAATTAAATGATAAAGATTTTGTACCATAAAACATTCTTTCCTGGTATGACCTAGACCATATTTTTCTCCCCAAATTTTAAACATTTTAATTGCTATCATTAAAAAAATATATAGATATATGTGTTACAAAATTCAGAAGATACAAGACAGTCATGCAGTGAAACATCAACTTTCCTCCCATATTGGTTTCTATGTCTTAATTTCTTTCTTCTGACTGTACAACCAGCTACCTTCTGGAGATAATTTGTGCCTCACAGGAGTATAAAGGCAATGACTGCAAAGACATGGACCTTTGCTTCCCTGATGTAAATAATGACCAACTGATTTTAGACATGTAAGCACATGTTCACACATCCCATTGAAGGCTCCTTAAAAGAAGGAACAGCCAGATAAAGGCATGCTGGGGGCTGTCTTGCTCTGCTTTAAATACATGGAAAATTAAATACTAAAAATATCAACAAAAACAACAAACAAAAACTGCTCAATATTAAATCCAGCTGTTTTCTATGTGAGATTTTTAGTTAAATGATAGTTTCAATAAACTGTCAAAGAAGGAACAAAAAACCTGAGGTTTATCCCTTTAGAATATAAATAATTATGCATTATCATTCAGTTATTTCTATGCAATATAAATTATGATACATGAAGTAGAAATAAAAATACATTAAAATAAAAGCTAATTATTATGTGCTAGATCAAATTTTCCTGTGAGAGCTTCTTTATCACACCATCTGAACTGTTTTCTATAGAAACTTTTATATTTCATAAATATATTTTTATTGACAAATTATTCACATGAATTGAAAGTTTTCCTCTATTTTTCAATAGATGTGTGAATATATAACAGAAATATATATGATTGATATATACACATGTACATACCCCTGGCCACATTTTTTAAAATATCATTTTAATGACTACATTCCCCTGAGATGGTATTTCGCTTGATGTTTGATAGCTTGACTTTTGAAATCCAGTACATCTGAATTGATACTGTGACCCTACAAATTTTTAGCTGTGTGATTTCAGACAAGTTCTCGAATTCCTGGAGATAATAATGGTTCACCTTAATTGAATATTTGTTATTTGTCTTCCTGATCTAAGTGCTTCACATGTATGAAATCAATTTTTCTTGTTCAACAAATGAAGAATTTGAGGCATAGATAAGTTAGTAATTGCTTTGTGATAGAGGGTTAGAAAATGGTGAAACCAGACTCACACTTCAGGCAGTTGGCCTCCACAGCCTGTGCTCTTAACAACTGTTTTATGCTGCCTCATTGTATAAAACCTATGTACCTCCCAGAGTGCATATAAGGATTCTAAATGGGAAAATGCAGAGTAAACACACCTTGGATAATACTTCATGGTTTATTTGTTTCAAAATGTTTAATTGTAAAATTCATATCACATAAAACTTACCATCTTAATCATTTTAAGTGTGTAGTGTAATGGTATTATGTACAATTATGCGGTCATCACTTCCTTCCATCTCTAGACTCTTTTCATCTTCCAAAACTTAAACTTTTATACACATTTAACAATAACTCCTCCTTCCCCTCTCAACCTTAACCCTCAACATTATATTTTCTGTCTCTATTAATTTGATCACTCTAGATACCTCATATATGTGGAATCATATAGTATTGGTCTTTTTGTGACTGGCTTATTTCATTTAGCATAATGTCTTACAGCATATGTGCGAATTCCTTTTTCTTTAAGGCTGAATAATAATCTATTTTATGTATATACTACACTTTTTAATTCTACTTGTCCACTGAGGAACACTTTGATTGCTTCCTCCCTTTGGCTATTGTGAATAATGTTGCCATAGATATGAGTGTACAACTATCTCTTCAAGACCCTGGAATTTCTGAATTACCTTGTGGCTGTACCATTTTACAGGACACCATCAGTGCACAAGCATTTCAATTTCTCCAGACCCTCACCAACATTGTAATTTTTTATTTTTTTCATAGCCATTGTAAAGTGTATGAATTGCAGTTTCTCATTGTGGTTTTGCTTTGCATTTCCCTAATAATTGGTAGTACCGTGTTACAGAGTCTTCCTGCCAATTCAGGAGACACAGAGATGTTGAGTTTGATCTCTGGATCAGGAAGATCCCCTGAAGTAGGAAATGGAAACCCACTCCAGTACTCTTGCCTGGAAAAGTCCATTGACAGAGGATCCTGGTGGGCTATAGTCCATGGGGTTGCAAAATCACTGAACAATGATTAGCGATGCCAAGCATCTTTCCCTGAGCTTTTTGACAGTTTGTATATCCTCTTTGGAGAAATGACTATTCAAGCCCTCGACCTATTTTTTAATCGGGTTGTTTGTTTTTGCTGAGTTGCAGGTGTTCTTCATATGGCATGGATATAAATCCTTATCATATATACAGCTTGCATATGCTTTCTCTCATTTTGTGGTTTATCTTTTCATTCTGTTAACTGTGTCCTTGGTGCACAGAAGTTTATATTTTTAATGGAGTCCAATTTATCGATTGTTTTCTCTTGTTGCTTGTGCTTTGGGTGTCCTATGTAACAAATTATTACCAAATTCAGTGTTAGGAATTTTCCCCCTGACATTTTCTTCTGAGTTTTACAGTTTTAGCTCTTACCTTTAGGCCTTTAATCTATTTGAGTTAAATTTTGTATATGATTTAAGGTAAGGATCTAATTTCATTTTTTGCATGTGGATATCCATTTCTCTCATATTGTTTCTTCAAAAGCTGTCCTTTCTTTATTGAATAGTCTTGGCACCCTTTCTGAAAATCATTTGAGTGTGTGTACTTATTTATTTCTGGGCTCTCTGTTCATCTATATCTGTATGCCTGTCTAATGCTATTATCACACTGTCTTGATGACTGTAGTTTTATAATAGGTTTTGAAATCAAGAATTGTGAGATCTTCAACTTTGCTCTCCTTTTTCTAGATTGCTTTGGCTATTCAGAGTTCCTTTAGAATCCATATTATTTTTGGTTAGATTATTTCTGCTGAACATGCTGCTGGGATTTTAATAGGGATTGTGTTAAATCTGTAGATCACTTTGGGTACTATTGAAATCTAGAATTTTAAACTTTTCAATCTATGAATATTTTTCCATTTATTTGTATCTTTAAAGTCTTTTAGCATTGTTTTGTAGTTTTCAGTGAACAAAGGAAACAGTGGAAGCAGTGTCAGACTTTATTTTTCTGGGCTCCAAAATCACTACAGATGGTGACTGCAGCCCTGAAATTAAGACACTTACTCCTTGGAAGGAAAGTTATGACCAACCTAGATAGCATATTCAAAAGCAGAGACATTACTTTGCCAATAAAGATCCATTTAGTCAAGGCTATGGTTTTTCCAGTGGTCATGTATGGATGTGCGAGTTGGACTGTGAAGAAAGCTGAGCACCGAAGAATTGATGCTTTTGAACTGTCGTGTTGGAGAAGACTCTTGAGAGTCCCTTGGACTGCAAGGAGATCCAACCAGTCCATTCTGAAGGAGATCAGCCCTGGGATTTCTTTGGAAGGAATGATTCTAAAGCTGAAGCTCCATTACTTTGGCCACCTTATGAGAAGAGTTGACTCATTGGAAAAGACCCTGATGCTGGGAGGGATTGGGGGCAGGAGGAGAAGGGGATGACAGAGGATGAGCTGGCTGTATGGCATCACCGACTCGATGGACATGAGTTTGGGTGAACTCAGGGAGTTGGTGATAGACAGGGAGGCCTGGCGTGCTGCGATTCATCCGGTTGCAAAGATTCGGACAGGACTGAGTGACTGAACTGAACTGAACTGATATGAAGTAAATGATCCCTACTGTTGGTCCTGCTCCTAAGTCACTTCAGTCGTGTCCGACTCTGTGTGACCCCATAGACAGCAGCTCACCAAGCTCTCCCGTCCCTGGGATTCTCCAGGCAAGAACACTGGAGTGGGTTGCCATTTCCTTCTCCAATGCATGAAAGTGAAAAGCGAAAGTGAAATCGCTCAGTCATGTCTGACTCTTAGCGACCGCGTGGACTGCAGCCTACCAGGCTCCTCCGTCCATGGGATTTTCCAGGCAAGAGTACTGGAGCGGGGTGCCATTGCCTTCTCTGAAATGATCCCTAACTGAATAGCAAATTGAGGCAACATTGGTTATTTTCACAGAGCAGGGTGAATTTCACAGGTAATTAAAATCACTAGCAGATAAGGTTGTTGTTTAGTCACTAAGCGCTGTCTCACTCTTTATTACCCAGTGGACTGCAGCTCACCAAGCTCTTTTGTCCTCCACTATCTCCCAGAGTTTGCTCAAATTCATATCTATTGAATCAGTGATACTATCTAACCATCTTATTCTCTGCTGCCCTCTTCCTTTTTTTGCCTTCAATCTTTCCCAGCATCATGAGTCAGCTCTTCCCATCAGGTGGCCAAAGTATCAGAGTTTCAGCTTCAGCATCAGTCCTTCTAATGAATATTCATGGTTGATTTCCTTTAGGATTGACTAGTTTGATCTTGTGCAGTCTAAGGGAGGTTCAAGAGTGTTCTCAGGCACCACAATTTGAAAGCATCAGTTCTTCGATGCTTAGCCTTCTTTATGGTCCAAATCTCATATTTGCACATTACTCCTGGAAAAACCATTGCTTTGACTATGCAGATCTTTGTTGGCAAAGTGATATCTCTGCTTTTTAATATGCTGTCTAGCTTTGTCATAGCTTTACTTCCAACTAGCAAGCATCCATTAATTTGATGGCTGAAGTGATTTTGGAGCCCAGAAATACAAAATCTGTCACTGCTTCCTTTTTTACTCTTCTATTTGCCATGAAATGATGGGACTGGATGCTATGATCTTAGTTTTTTGATAGTTGAATTTTAAGCCAGCTCTTTCACTCTCCTCTTTCACTCTCATCAAGAGGCTCTTCATTTCCTCTTCACTTTCTGCCATTAGAATGGTATTATTTACATATCTGAGGTTGCTGATATTTCTCCTGGCAATCTTGATTCCAGCTTGTGATTTCACATGGTGGCATTTCACATGGTGTACTCTGCATATAAGTTAAATAAGCAGGGTGACAATACACAGCCTTGCCGTACTCCTTTCACAATTTGGAACTAGTCCTTTGTGTCATGTTGGGTTCTAACTGCTGTTTCTTAACCTGAATACAGGTTTCTCACGGGGCAGATAAGGTGGTCTGGTATTCTCATCTCTTTAAGAATTTCCACAGTTTGTTGTGATCCACACAGTCAAAGGCTTTAGTGCAGTCAATGCAGCAGAAGTAGATGTTTTTCTGGAACTCTCTTGCTTTTTTGATGATCCAACAGATGTTGGCAATTTGATCTCTGGTTCCTCTGCCTTTTCTAAATCCAGCTGGAACATCTGGAAGTTCTTGGCTCATGTACTGTTGAAGCCTGGCTTGTAGAATTTTTAGCATTACTTTGCTAGCATGTGAGCTGAGTGCAATTGTGCAGTAGTTTGAACATTCTTGGGCATTGCCTTTCTTTGGGATTAGAATGGAAACTGACCTTTTCCAGTCCTGTGGGCACTGCTGAGTTTTCCAAATTTGCTGGCATATTGAGTGCAGCACTTTCACAGCATCATGTTTTAGGATGACAATATACAGCCTGTCATACTCTTTCCTAATTTTGAACCAGACAGCAGACCGGATAGCATTTATTTATCTACATTAGCTATCTAAAGCTTACAAAGAGTTGCAAAATAGCTTCAAGACAACAATCAGGGCTAGAAAATGGTAATCCATAGAATGTTCTGTAGCAGATACGGTTTTCTATTGATCCACTAAATTTTTTTCTTACAAGTTAAACCAATTTACACTTCTAATAGCAATTTATATTATGTCCTGGCTCACTTTATTCTCCTGGCATAAAATATTATCCTTTGAAAAATCTGCTAAATTAATAGCAGAAAAAGTGTTATGTAATTATTGATTTAATTTACATTTTTGGTGACTGCTAAGAGAGTGATTGAAGACTGTCATAGGAAAGAACCTTAAAATAGAAATTAAATTCTGAAACTGTTCCAAACTCTTCTATCTCATTTTCTAAAAGGTAGGTAATAAGAAGCATAAATTTAGAAAATAATTTTTGAACCGAATGAAATATTTGTTTATAGTTAAGCAGCTGAGAAAATTTTAAAGTTTAAATTAAATGTTATAAATCATAAATATAAAATATTTATTTGCAAGCAGAGTTTTTAAAAAACAGTACAGTGGCAATTTGATTATTCTTGGTATTCTCTCTTTATAATTAGGATCAATTTCCCTTTCAGATTCTACTTTATCCTGGAAAGTGTGCTCCCTGTAGGCAAAGAATATTGAATGTTTAATGAAAGAAAAGCTTTCTAAACCCATTATTAAGGAATGGCTGCAACAAAAGCCACTTTTATTACTGTGTTCTCCTACTATATATTCTAAGTTTGCTAAAGGACAAGTGCTTTCTCTGGAATTTTAATCTTTTCTCTGCTATTTTTAATTGTGTGACCTTTGAAGTCTCTGGACCTCTCTTTGTTAGCAGAAATAGTTACTCTATCTCTATGCAGAACTGTTTGAGAATCAAATTAATCAATATATATGAAAGCACATTAAAAATGATGCTTTAAGAGATATGAGAAGAGATTTGTAATGTATTTATTCAACTCTTTTTATTAACCTCTTCTCTTCCATGTGTAGTATCCTATCTAGCCTGCCCTGCTCTTCTCAATGCCATTCAAGCAGTATCAAGGAAATGATGGCTTTTTCTTCACTGCCATTAGATAGGAACACTGAACAACCAACAAAAAATTAAATCTTGGCTTTTGAATCTTTAAGATGATTACTGCAAATAAATTAAAAAAAGCCTTAGAACAAGAGCCCTGGTGTTCAATTGTATAGATGTGAAACTGTCTTCTGGGAGAAGGTTTGATTGCTATCCTGGTTTTAATTCCAAAATCTTTGCTTTAAACTTCCAGCACCAAACCCTAGAGAACCCGGAGCTTAGAATAGACTCCATAAACTGTAGAATGGGAAACACTTTTGATACAAAAGCCTCCCTTTTTAATTAAAGGGCGGTAAAAACATCAGAGGGAGAATAACTGGAGTTTATTGGTTTAAGAAAAGATCTAGTGTCCCATTTGCTGTGGTAAATTCTGGAGAAAAGCAGGAAGACAGAAAGTTCAATGGAAGCACCAGAGAAGTTAGAGGAGCCAACTTCTTTAGCACACGGAGCTGCCATCTCACTAAACTTGGTATAACCTGGTCGTGATGTTGAGATGGCCAGAATCCAGCATGTCTGAGAGCAGCATCCCAGTGTCTGCTCCCTTCGGAGGAGTCTAGAAAGGGCTAGGAGGACGGGATGGCAGGAAGGAACCTCACAATGTGCTTGTTCCCAATGACCGAAGTTTATAGGCTACAGCCAATATAAATATTTTTATTTGGGTCAGGTGACTTAGCCCAACACCAATAAGGTAACAAAGGGCAACTCAGCAGAGGTCAGAAATGGCAGAAAACCATTCTGGGCTAAATGTAGAGATGGTGCAAATACAAGTGGACAATGGGCAAGCCATGTATAAAAATGAAACTGACCCTAAGTCCTGAAGCAACCAGTTCAGGAAGCCAAACCACATTCTCTGTAGCAATCAGCCCCCAAAGGTTAATACTTGGGTCAATAACTGCCAGTTTCCCAAGTTTTTGCACACCTATGCCCCCTGACCAATGACATTGGATGCCCGGCTTCTAGTTAGCCAACTTCTACCTTCCCTATGCCAGTGATGCCCTGAAGCCTCCTTTTTCCTTCCTCAAAAACTTTCCAATTCTCTCTCTGCCTTTGAGTCTCTGCCTAACGTGAGTGATGATGGTTGACTCCTAGTCATAGCAAGCCCTGAATAAATAGCCTTTAGTTGCTCATATTTGGGTGGTCTTTATGTACACATGATTTACACAATGTACACTTCCCCTTTGATGCATGAAATTTTATGTGGACTTATTCTAAATCTAGAAATTATCTGGGGAAGAGGCAAGAAGCAGCAGCAGTGGGAGAATCCTAAATTGACTAAAGAGTAACTTAGGTAAAGTGAGTTTTAAACCAATTTAGACTGATTTTTTTTTTTTTTTTGGTAAGACGCTTTCTAAAACCAGGTATAAATGGGAGATGGAGATAAGTTTAAGTAAAAAGATAGAGATTTTATATATTTGGGGGAATGTTCCAATGTTATAACATGTAGTATGTTGGAGAAGAATTGTGTTGAGCATTATTGCCTTTCTTATTTATTTATACTAAAAATGAAGATACAATGTTCATTTTCATTCATTCATTCATTTTTCACTCATCAAATTATTATTGTTATTATTATTTTTTACTATTTTCTGGATACCACTGATGCAAAGAAGAGTGACATGGATATCAGTGTTCTAGCAGACCTAGTTGGGACACTGTTTAGTAGGGTCATTGGCACGCATAGAACACAGGAGTGAACAAGTAATATTTGCTAATAGTATTATTTATGTCAGAAGTTGCTTACCCCATACCTCAAAGCTCTTAGAAGATACAGTGAGGTCCCCCTGTCCAAAGGGACCACAGTAGCTCTGCTCTTAAATTTCTAGGCATCTCCAGTATTTAAAACTTTTAGAAAACCAACACTTCTTTCATGAAACCATTTCAGTAGGTACTAGTGCAAGAAAACATGTGAAATTTGGGGTTCCAAACATCTAATCAGAATAACAACATTTAAGTTGTCAGTCAATTCAGCTCGCAATCTTTTTGCCAGTGAATTTAAGATGAAAAGCAATTTAAGGAGTTATATTATTTCCCTACTGTATTTAATCAAAGTTAGCAGTCTAAAATAATTAGGAAACAGAGATGTAATTTACATAAAAGCTGCACATTTTTTTTAAAAGCAGATGTTTTTTAATGTGCAATTTATTTCCTATAGAGCAGTGAGAAATTTAAATTTAAGATTTGGAAATTATACTCTTTCTTACCCTCAGTCTCATTTCACCAGGTGCTGTGGATTGCCTTTCTCTTAAAAATTTATTTTCTCCTTGACTCGCCCCATGTCTTTCCCATGATGTCAATTTTTAGAATAGAAAATTAATTGTGAAAAGATAGTAGATGGCAGATTTAATTATTCCCTGGTGGCTCAGATGGTAAAGAATCTGCCTACAATGTAGGAGACTCAGGTTTGATCTCTGGGCTGGGAAGATCCCCAGGAGAAGGGAATGACTACCCATTCTAGTATTCCTGCCTAGAGAATTCCATGCACAGTGCAGCCTGGTGGGCTCCATGGGGTCACAAAGAGTTGAACACAACTGAGCTACTAAGTACATATCACATCTTATAGGGGTTGAGAAATAATGGTGAAAATAATATAAAATTTGATATGTTTAAGTGTATTTCAACTGTTTGAGCACCTAATATGTGCTAAACACTGTACCCGATCCCAAGGGAATAAAAGTAGAAATGATGTTGCCTCTATTCTCAAGGAAGACACAGATGTATAGGAGAGAAAAAAGAATAGCAGTTCTGTTTCATCTTTTTCATTTCTTTTGAAGTTTTGCACACATTTCATTAGATAGTCTTAGATTCTTTATGTTTTTGATGCTGTGCTAAACGATATCATTAAAAACTCCATTTTCCATTTGTTTATTGTCAGAATATAGAAGTACAGTTGATTATTGGACTTTGATCTGGTATGTCAATAAATTCACTCATTCTATAGACTCAAATATAGCGTATGTCTGTAGATTCTTAAAAATTACATTATCTGTGAATAATGACATTTCTTTCTTTCTGGTCTTATGCCTCTTATTTTATTTGTTGTCTTATTACACTGATTTGGAGTATAGTTTATATCAAATATAAAATTAGTAGTGGTTGGCATCTTTACTAGTTCTTACTCTCAAGGGAAAGTTTGAAATATTTTGCCACTGAGCATGTTTCTTACAGATGTTTTTTTTTTCTTGTTGTAAGTATTGTTGTTGTTCAATTAGTCGTGTCTGACTCTTTGCAGCCCCATGGACTGTAACACACCAATCTCCCCTGTCCTTCACTATCTCCAGTTTATCTATTCTGAATCTTTCCAACAAAAAAAGTAATAATCAATTGCTCTTGACTATTCAGCAGTGGCCACAGGACTGGAAAAGGTTAGTTTTCATTCCAACCCCAAAGAAAGGAAATGCCAAAGAATGCTCAAACTGCAGCACAATTGCACTCATCTCACATGCTAGTAAAGTAATGCTCAAAATTCTCCAAGCCAGGCTTCAGCAATACATGAACTGTGAACTTCCAGATGTTCAAGTTGGTTTTAGAAAAGGCAGAGGAACCAGAGATCAAATTACCACCATCTGCTGGATCATTGAAAAAGCAAGAGAGTTCCAGAAAAACATCTATTTCTGCTTTATTGACTATGCCAAAGTCTTTGACTGTATGGATCACAATAAGCTGTGGAAAATTCTGAAAGAGATAGGAATACCAGACCACCTGCCTCTTGAGAAACCTCTATCCAGGTCAGGAAGCAACAGTTAGAACTGGACATGGAACAACAGACTGGTTCCAAATAGGAAAAGGAGTATATCAAGGCTATATATTGTCACCTTGCTTATTTAATTTCTATGCAGAGTACATTATGACAAACGCTGGGCTGGAAGAAGCACAAGTTGGATTCAAGATTGCCGGGAGAAATATCAATAACCTCAGATATGCAGATGACACCACCCTTATGGCAGAAAATGAAGAGGAACTAAAAAGCCTCTTGATGAAAGTGAAAGTGGAGAGTGAAAAAGTTGGCTTAAAGCTCAACGTTCAGAAAACGAAGATCATGGCATCTGGTCCCATCACTTCATGGAAATAAATGGGGAAACAGTGGAAACTGTGGCTGATTTTATTTTTCTGGGCTCCAAAATCACTGTAGATGGTGATTGCAGCCATGAAATTAAAAGACGCTTACTCCTTGGAAGGAAAGTTATGACCAACCTAGATAGCATATGCAAAAGCAGAAACATTACTTTGCCAACAAAGGTCCGTCTAATCAAGGCTATGGTTTTTTCAGTGGTCAGGTATGGATGTGAGAGTTGGACTATAAAGAAAGCTGAGTGCCGAAGAATTGATGCTTTTGAACTGCGGTATTGGAGAAGACTCTTGAGAGTCCCTTGGACTGCAAGGATCCAACCAGTCCATCCTAAAGGAAAATAGTCGTGGGTGTTCATTGGAAGGACTGATTTTGAAGCCAAAACTCCAATACTTTGGCCACCTGATGCTAAGAGCTGACTCATTTGAAAAGACCCTGATGCTGGGAAAGACTGAGAGCAGAAGGAGAAGGGGATGACAGAGGATGAGATGGCTGGATGGCATCACTGACTCGATGGACATGGGTTTGGGTGAACTCCGGTAGTTGGTTATGGACAGGGAGGCCTGGCGTGCTGAGTTTCATGGGGTTGCAAAGAGTTGGACATGACTGAGTGACTGAACTGAACTGAGTACAATGTGGGGCTTCCTAGGTAATCCAGTGGTAAAAAATCTGCCTGTCAGTTCATGAGATGTAAGAGATGTGAGTTCAATTTTCTGGGTTAGGAAGATGATTTGGAGGCAGAAACAACATCCCGCTCCAGGACTCTTGCCTGGAAATCTCCATCAACACAGGAGTCTGGCAGGCTACAGTTCATGGGGTCACAAAGAAGCAGACATGACTGAATGACTGAGCAGACACACAGAACAATGTAATTTTTCTTTGTACAAAGGCAGATATAGTTACCTTTTCCTATATATAGCCCACCACCTATCTCTAGGTAGGTAATGTTCACCATCCTTGCAGTTTATTTATTGTCTTAACTAGATGTCCTTAATAAAAGGAGTAAATCATGAAATTAACTATCATCATAATTAATACAATGTGTGTGTGTGTGTGTGTACACACAGTTCATTTCAGTCACTCAGTCCTATCCGATTCTTTGCAACCCCGTGAATCACAGCACGCCAGGCATCCATGTCCATCACCAACTCCCGGAGTTTGCTCAAACTCATGTGCATCCAGTCGGTGATGCTATCCAACCAACTTATCCTCTGTTGTCCCCTTCTCATCCTGCCTTCAATCTTTCCCAGCATCAGGGTCTTTCCCAAAAAGTCAGTTCTTTGCATCAGGTGGCTAAAGTATTGGAACTTCAGCTTTAGCATCAGTCCTTCTAATGAATATTGAGGACTGATTTCCTTTAGGATTGACTGGTTTGATCTTGCAGTCCAAGGGACTCTCGAGAGTCTTCTTCAACACCACAGTTCTTTAGCACTCAGCTTTCCTTATAGTCCAACTCTCATATCCATACATGACTACTGGAAACTAGACAGACCTTTGTTGGCAAAGTAATGTCTCTGCTTTTTAATATGCTGTCTAGGTTGGTCATGTATTGATGTGAGAGTTGGACTCTGAAGAAAGCTGAGCGCTGAGGAATTGATGCCTTTGAACTGTGGTGTTGGAGAAGACTCCTGAGAGTCCCTTGGACTGCAAGGAGATCCAACCAGTCTATTCTAGAGGAGATCAGTCCTGGGTGTTCTTTGAAAGGACTGATGCTAAAGCTGAAACTCCAGTACTTTGGCCACCTCATGTGAAGAGTTGACTCATTGGAAAAGACTCTGATGCTGGGAGGGATTGGGGGCAGGAGGAGAAGGGGATGACAGAGGATGAGATGGCTGGATGGCATCACTGACTCAATGGACATGAGTGTGAGTGAACTCGGGGAGTTGGTGATAGACAGGGAGGCCTGGCGTGCTGCAATTCATGGGGTTGCGAAGAATTGGACACGACTGAGTGACTGAACTGAACTGAACTGAACTGAGGTTGGTCATAGATTTTTTCAAAGGAGCAAGCATCTTTTAAATTCATGGCCACAGTCACCATCTTCAGTGATTTTGGAGCCCCCGAAAATAAAGTCTCTCACTGTTTCCATTGTTTCCCCATTTATTTCCATGAAGTGATGGGACCAGATGCCATGATCTTAGTTTTTTGAATGAAATCCTTGCATTAGGCCAAGGAGAAATACCATTTACCAAGTGCTCAATAAATATTGGATGACCAGTTAAATGAATGATACATGACAGGCCCAGTTTAGTAAGAGTCTTCTAGAATGCTTTCTTTCTCTCTACCAGTAGTACCACCAAAACCTGGCTGGAGACCCCCTCCCTGAGGCTTTCCTTCTCCAGTCAACCTCTGATAGGATAAACAAGTGAGGATGTGGGAGAAATCATCTGCATCTTTAATGTCAATCATAATGGTACTGTATTTGATTTCCATTGGAGATTATGTGTGTGTGTGTGTGTGTTTGTGTGTGTGTGTGTGTATTGATATACACACATGTTTATACACATACAGATATTTGGTAGAAAAGAGACTTGCATGGACTTACATATGGCTCTTCTGATTTTCTGATCATGACTGCTCTCAGTTTCACGGATCAGAGAGTCCTAAACTTCCTAATTGCTGAGCAAACTCATTCCATTCATACTCAGGTAATGGGGGAAAATTATAGAGTGAATTTTTAGAGTCAGTTAACCTATTATGAAGATAAATTAATTTTAAGACTGTTTATCAATAACCTGACCCACATAAGTTGCTAGTCTTTGCAACTCACAAGTGCCATATTATTTGTGGTAGAGTTACCAAATTCTTTTTTCTAGTTCTAGAATCAGTTTCATTTAAGGGTAATATGCAATAACATGGAAAAAAATTTGAATAAAGGGCTCTGATTCTTCATTGTGTGAAATCAAACAAGGCCTTATTTTCTTAAACCTATACTTTTTGTCTTTGTGTTTTGTTTGTTCAGATCATCCAGCCCTCCCCTCATTTCTACTTTTCAAATGCTAGCCATCTATTTCAGTATTAGGAATTCTGTTTTAGTTTTCCATTATTGTGTAACAGATTGCCACAAACCTAGCCACTTAAAACAACACCCATCTATTATCTTACAGTTTCCATGGGTTAGGGACCTGGGCGTGGTTTTGTTGCATTCCCCTCAGGGACTCACAGGGCTGCAACAAAAATAGCAAACAGGGTGTACTCTCACATAGAGAGTCAACTGAGACAGAATTTAAATTGTTGAAAGAATTCATTTCTTTGCAGCTGTGTCATTGAAGGCTCCAGATTTTTTTTTTTTTTCTTCCTGGCTATCAGCTGGAGCTACCCTTGGTTTGTAGAGGAATCCTATAATTTCTTGACTCATGAACTTCTGCAAGCTGATTATTTATTTCATCAGAGACCATATAGAGAGTCTACAACCTCCCTTCTTGCAAGATACTGTCTGTGTGTGTCTGTGTGTATATAATGGGAGTGGCTGCCTATAGCCTTAGCCATCTAATGTATAATCATCAAAGAACATCAATTACCTTTGCTATATTGTATCAGTTGGAAGCAAGTAATAGACCCCATCTGTATTCATGGGGGAGGCATTATACAAAGAGATGAACACCAGGAGGTAAGAATCATTAGGGTTACCCCAGGGTTGGTCTGAAACAAATCACATATTGAATAAGCCATCACCAAACAGTACAGATTGTATCTATTTTGGGATTCTCCATAAAGACAGAATGGACTCCCTCTCAGTTAATAGGTAGGATGTTCAGCCTGATGATGCGGGTGCATGTGTGCTCAGTCACGTCTGACTCTTTGCCACTTTGTCGACTGTAGCCCACTAGGTTCCTCTGTCCAAGCAATTTTCAAAGCAAGAATACTGGAGTGGGTTGCCATTTCTGATGACATAAAAGTCTATTCTGCAGAGTACACTGAACTCTATAGTTCTCAAGCATGTTACTTCCCCTATTATCTCTCAGTGTGTTCTGAGCCATCTAGGGGATACACGAGTAGGTCTTATGTGGTTAAATTCATGTCAACAATCCTATCTTCCTAAGTTTTTGTATCTTTCATTTATATTTTACTGAAGAAGTTCTAGAACCTCAATTAATAAACCTAGGCCATGGTTGAGTTCAAGTTTCATGCAGTCAACTGGACAAATGTCAGAAGTGTGTTCAGTTCCTCTAACACATTCAGTCCAGAATTCCTGGTCAGTATAACTGTGTAGATAACTTCAGCCTAAGCTAAATTTGTGTTCTTCATTCCCCGAACTAGTGTTTTTAAAGTCCAAGTATTTTATCTATGTTTATGCTGATGAATGTTAGTAAAATAATGTAGCTCTTTCAGTTTATAAATTTTAGGACAGAATTTGGCTCTAGGCTGAAGCAAATACTCTAAGGATTGCATTGTAAATGTAATAACATATTAAATAGCAATATATGTAGGCACAGTGATGAGTTGCAGAGGAAGAGTGAGGCCATTGAACTGAACAAAATGAAGTAAAATATTCTTTTCACTAAAGAGCTTAGTGAGTTTCTGAAAAAAGGAATAAATATGCAGTGTTTACCATGCTTTTCAGACACTGAGACCTATTTTCCCCTGACTAATTTATAAAACCTTGGAAATAACGAGTGAGTGCAAAGAAAAGAGCTTCAGGTGTAAGGAGACCCATAATTTAGCTTTGCTTGGTCATTAAACGGCTGTTTGATTTTTGGTAATTCACTTTACCTCAGTGTGCTTTGCTATTTTCATCTGTAAATTGACAAATCCAGATACACATGGATTTTGAGTGTCCCGTCCCCTGTGTGCTCAGTTGCTCAGTCATGTCTGACTCTTGGTGACCCCATGGACTGTAGCCCACCAGGCTCCTCTGTCCATGGGGATTCTCTAAGCAAGAATATTGGAGTGGGTTACCATGCCCTCCTCCAGGGGATCTTCCCAACCCATAGATTGAATCCAGGTCTCCCACATTGCAGGCGGATTCTTTACCGTCTGAGCCACCAGGGAATCCCATCCCCTCCTCTAAATATTTAACTGGAAAAAGACTTTATACAGATGAAAATAAAAAAGCTCATGAATAATTTTTGACTGCTTTAAGAAACATTCTAATTATGTCCCCACCCCTGCTGCTGCTGCTGCTAAGTCGCTTCAGTCGTGTCCAACTCTGTGTGACCCCATAGACGGCAGCCCACCAGGCTCCCCCATCCCTGGGATTCTCCAGGCAAGAACACTGGAGTGGGTTGCCATTTCCTTCTCCAATGCATGAAAGTGAAAAGTGAAAGTGAAGTCGTTCAATCATGTCCGACTCTTAGCAACCCCATGGACTGCAGCCTACTGGGCTCCTCCGTCCATGGGATTTTCCAGGCAAGAGTACTAGAGTGGGGTGTCATTGCCTTCTCCAGGCCCCACCCCTAAAGTTACATAATTAGAATGTTTCTTTTTTTTCTTAATATAAATTTATTTATTTTAATTGGAGGTTAATTACAATATTGTATTGGTCTTACCATACATCAACATGAATCCACCACGGGTGTACATGTGTTTCCCATCCTGAACCCCCCTCCCACCTCCCTCCCCATACCATCCCTCTGGGTCATCCCAGGGCACCAGCCCCGAGCATCCTGTATCATGCATCAAACCTGGTCTGGTGATTCATTTCACATATGATATTATACATGTTTCAAAGCCATTCTCCCAAATCATCCCACCCTTGCCCTCTCCCACAGAGTCCAAAAGACTCTTCTATACATCTATGTCCTTTTGGTGTCTCACATACAGGGTTATCGTTACCATCTTTCTAAATTCCATGTATATGTGTTAGTATACTGTATTGGTGTTTTTCTTTCTGGCTTACTTCACTCGTATAATAGGCTCCAGTTTCATTGACCTCATTAGAACTGATTCAAATGTATTCTTTTTAATGGCTGAGTAATACTCCATTGTGTATATGTACCACAGCTTTCTTATCCATTCATCTGCTGATGGACATCTAGGTTGCTTCCATGTCCTGGCTATTATAAACAGTACTGCGATGAAAAGTGGGGTACACATGTCTCTTTCACTTCTGGTTTCCTCGATGTGTATGCCCAGCAGTGGGATTGCTGGGTCATAAGGCAGTTCTATTTCCAGTTTTTTAAGGAATCTCCACACTGTTCTCCATAGTGGCTGTATTAGTTTGCATTCCCACCAACAGTGTAAGAGGGTTCCCTTTTCTCCACACCCTCTCCAGCATTTATTGCTTGTAGACATTTGGATAGCAGCCATTCTGACTGGCATGAAATGATACCTCATTTTGCTTTTGATTTGCATTTCTCTGATAATGAGTGATGTTGAGCGACTTTTTATGTGTTTGTTAGCCATCTGTATGTCTTCTTTGGAGAATTGTCTATTTAGTTCTTTGGCCCATTTTTTGATTGGGTTGTTTATTTTTCTGGAATTGAGCTGCAGGAGTTGCTTGTATATTTTTGAGATTAATTCTTTGTCAGTTGCTTCACTTGCTATTATTTTCTCCCATTCTGAAGGCTGTCTTTTCACCTTGCTTATAGTTCCCTTTGTTGTGCAGAAGCTTTTAATTTTAATTAGGTCCCATTTGTTTATTTTTGCTTTTATTTCCAATATTCTGAGAGGTGGATCATAGAGGATCCTGCTGTGATTTATGTCGGAAAGTGTTTTGCTTATGTTCTCCTCTAGGAATTTTATAGTTTCTGGTCTTATGTTTAGATCTTTAACCCATTTTTAGTTTATTTTTGTGTATGGTGTTAGAAAGTGTTCTAGTTTCTTTCTTTTAAAATTGGTTGACCAGTTTTCCCAACACCACTTGTTAAAGAGATTGTCTTTTCTCCATTGTATATTCTTGCCTCTTTTGTCAAAGATAAGGTGTGCATTGGTGTGTGGATTTGTCTCTAGGCTTTCTATTTTGTTGCATTGATCTATATTTCTGTCTTTGTGCCCATAGCATACTGTCTTGATGACTATGGCTTTGTAGTAGAGCCTGAAGTCAGGCAGGTTGATTCCTTCAGTTCCATTCTTCTTTCTCAAGATTGCTTTGGCTATTCAAGATTTTTTTGTATTTCCATACAAATTGTGAAATTATTTGTTCTAGCTCTGTGAAAAATACCGTTGGTAGCTTGATAGGGATTGCATTGAATTTATAGATTGCTTTGGGTAGTATACTCATTTTCACTATATTGATTCTTCCAATCCATGAACATGGTATTTTTCTCCATCTATTAGTGTCGTCTTTGATTTCTTTCACCAGTGTTTTATAGTTTTCTATATATAGGTCTTTAGTTTCTTTAGGTGGATATATTCCGAAGTATTTTATTCTTTTTGTTGCAATGGTGAATGGAATTGTTTCCTTAATTTCTCTTTCTATTTTCTCATTATTAGTGTATAGGAATGCAAGGGATTTCTGTGTGTTGATTTTATCTCCTGCAACTTTACTGTATTCATTGATTAGCTCTAGTAATTTTCTAGTGGAGTCTTTAGGGTTTTCTATGTAGAGGATCAAGTCATCTGCAAACAGTGAGAGTTTTACTTCTTCTTTTCCAATTTGGTTTCCTTTTATTTCTTTTTCTGCTCTGATTGCTGTGGCCAAAATTTCCAAAACTATGTTGAATAGTAGTGGTGAGAGCGGGCACCCTTGTCTTGTGCCTGACATTAGGGGAAATGCTTTCAGTTTTTCATTTGAGGATAATGTTTGCTGTGAGTTTGTCTTATATAGCTTTTATTATGTTGAGGTATGTTCCTTCTAGTCCTGCTTTCTGGAAGTTTTTTTTTTTTTTTTTTTATCATAAATGGATGTTGAATATTGTCAAAGGCTTTCTCTGCATCTATTGAGATAATCATATGGCTTTTATTTTTCAATTTGTTGATGTGGTGTATTACATTGATTGATTTGCAGATATTGAAGAATCCTTGCATCCCTGGGATAAAGCCCACTTGGTCATGGTGTATGATCTTTTTAATGTGTTGTTGGATTCTGATTGCTAGAGTTTTGTTGAGGATTTTTGCATCTATGTTCATCAGTAATATTGGCCTGTAGTTTTCTTTTTTTGTGGCATCTTTTTCAGGTTTTGGTATTAGGGTGATGGTGGCCTCATAGAATGAGTTTGGAAGTTTACCTTCCTCTGCAATTTTCTGGAAGAGTTTGAGCAGGATAGGTGTTAGTTCTTCTCTAAATTTTTGGTAGCATTCAGCTGTGAAACCATCTGGATCTGGGCTTTTGTTTCCTGGAAGATTTCTGATTACAGTTTCAATTTCTGTGCTTGTGATGTGTCTGTTAAGATTTTCTATTTCTTCCTGGTTCAGTTTTGGAAAGTTGTACTTTTCTAAGAATTTGTCCATTTCTTCCAAGTTGTCCATTTTATTGGCAAATCAATTGCTGATAGTAGTCTCTTATGATCGTTTTATTTCTGTGTTGTCTGTTATGATCTCTGCCAGCTTGCTAGTGGCGGATGTGGGCGTCTGCACTGCTTCTTTGCTGGGGGAGTTACTGATGGGCTCGTAATCTATGAGTTTTAATTATTTATTTATTTTTCCTCCCAGTTATGTGGCCCTCTGTGGTTCCAAGGCTTACCACAGACTCGGCTGTGAGAGTGTTTCCTGGTGTTTGGAAACTTCTCTCTTTTCTAAGATTCCCTTCCCAGGACGGAGCTCCATCCCTACATCTTTTGTCTTTTTTGACTTTTATATTTTTTCCTACCTCCTTTCAAAGACAATGGGCTGCTTTTCTGGGTGCCTGATGTCCTCTGCTGGCATTCAGAAGTTGTTTTGTGGAATTTACTCAGCGTTCAAATGTTCTTTTTTTTTAATATAAAATTATTTTTTTATTGGAGGCTAATTACTTTACAATATTGTATTGGTTTTGTCAAATGTTCTTTTGATGAATTTGTGGGGGAGACAGTGGTCTCCCTGTCCTATTCCTCTGCCATCTTAGTTAGAATGTTTCTTAAAGCAGTGAAAAATTATTCATGAGATTTTTTATTTTCATCTATATAAAGTATTCTTCCATTTCAATATTTTAATAATAATAGTAAGTGAGAAAGAACAGAAAAAATCTGATATTTTTTTAAGTTTTGTAATACATGTAAGGTACTTGAAAAACTTTCCACATTTGTAGATAATTCAGTTACAGACAACTGAAGGCAAGCAACGCCTAAATTATTTTTTCTCAAGTCTTTACTGGCTTAATATTTGACCTGTTTATACTCTTATAGAATTTAATCCATACGCTGGCATCAAATACTTAAAATCAGTGAGATGATTTGTAAGAGCTGTTTGAAGTCATAAAGCTCTTTGAATACTCTTCAATCAGCTAAAATTTTCTTTCCATTAGATGCTGAAGAATGTGTTTTTGTCAAAATTAAATCAACATATTTCCAGTCCCTTGGCTTGGGAAGTAAGATTCTGAATAGTCTCTTGGAAGTTATTTTTTTTTTCCTTGCTTGCTAACCAGAGAAGGCATTTTTTTTTTTTTTTATAAACTGCACAATGAAACTAGCAGTAGAAACCCTTCTCTGATTAATCTAGAATGAAAGAATCTTCAACCTGTTAAAGTATTTAGAGATTGCTGACAGTAATAGACTACCACTAAAGTTAAGGAATGTGAGGTTTCAAGAAAGTAAATGAGATTGCAGGTCATGTAGCTAGTTAGTCAAAAAGTTCAAACTAGAACCTAAGTCTTTTTACTGTGGTTTTGTAAATGTTACCTATTATGAACAAAGAAGCGTCTGGTTGTTAAAATATCCTGCTTCAACCTTTGGCTTCCCTGATAGCTCAGTTGGTAAAGAATCCCCCTGCAATGCCCAAGACCCTGGTTTGATTCCTGGGTCAGGGAGATCTGAAAGGGATAGGTTACCCACTCCAGTATTCTTGGGAAAGATAGGTTACCCACTCCAATATTCTTGGGCTGCCCTTGTGGCTCAGCTGGTAAAGAATCCACCTACAATACAGGAGACCGGGTTCAATCCCTACCTTGAACCTCTTTTTCATGTTTAATAAAAAACTGGAGATTGCAACACAGTTTTGTTTTGTCTTTTTTTGTTTGTTTGTTTTGTTAAATTTATTTAAAGCTATATGTTAATGTTTAATAGGATTTTTCATTTCCTACATTAAATGGAGTCATGTATTCACAGATTTTGATGGATACATCTAGTTCCTATAGTAGCCTCCTTCCAATTGCTTAAACTTTGCATTACCTGGAATATGCAGGAATGATAAAGATATATTTACTATACTTGATGAAATCCCCAGTTCTTCTTATCAGCGATCTGAGGGAAAAGAAAAATCATTATGAGTGCCCTGAATTCTGACAAACTTGACCTCTCTTCTGAGAAGTACTGTTGTGAAAAGGAAAGGCATGTTAAGTAAGAGTGTCTGTTACCAACTCTCTAGGTGTTTGTAGAACACCTATCTGAAAGGCCAGGGTTTATTCAGGGAAGGAAATGGCTCTAACTAGTTTCATAAGCATAAATAAGCAAGTAGGCTGAAGAAACTGCTTAGCATCCAAAGGAGGAGCTTGGAGGGGCTTTCTCATAAAACTTTTCTTAGAGTAATTCCACATTTGGTTAATATTCATAATATGTTCTTTTTTGCAGCATTTTTGTAATGAGAAAATTGGACCTAGGAGGCATACGGTGGTTTGTACTGAGTCCAATTTGTTCAACAAACAAGCATCTAATATGGAAATGAACACTTTAAGAGATAAGCTTTCTGATTTTATTGGGAGTCAGAACTGGATGATCCAGAGAAAACATTAAAGATCTTTCTTTGAAAACTCCTTTTCTGATTTAGTAAGAGGAGATGTCAGCCCAGACCAAATAGTATTTTGTTAGTATTGGGACCAAGAACAGAACATGAATAGTTAGCTTTTCCATTTTCTTTTGGGAGTGAATTTGGGCAGAAAAGAGTGTTTGGAACACCGAGGTACCTAGTTGGAAATATTTACTTACCCACTGTTTTCTTAAGTCTGATGTGTAATTTTCAAAAGTGATAATGTTTGAGTTAAACTATAATGTGAAAAGTTCAAACTTTTAGTCCAAATAGTACCTAAAGTACTTGTTAGACTACAGATTCCTGAGTTTCACGACTAATCTATTTAATCAGAATCTATGGAGTCCAAACCCTAAAACCTGCATATGTAAAAATGACTATTGGTTTTATTGTACAGATCTTCCTTGACTTATGATATTATGGCTTGATAAGCCCATCTTAAATTGAGACTATCATAACTCAAAAATGCATTTAATACATCAAGCCTGCCAAACATGGCAGCTTAGCCTTGCCTACCTTAAATATATTCAGAACACTTCCTTTAGTCTATAGTTGGGTGAAATTATCTCACTCAAAACCTGTTTTAAAATAAGGTGTTAAATATCTCATGTAGTTTTATTGAATCCAGTACTGAAAGTGAAACGTATGATGGTTGTGTTGGTACAGAACTTGTAAGTGTATCAGTTGTTTACTTTTGTGGTCACGTGGCTGACTGGGAGCTGTCTGTCTCGTCTCTGTCCAGCATCCAGAGGTAATATGGCACTGTAAATCACTAGCCTAGGAAAAGATTGTTATTCGAATACAATTTCTACTGAATAAATGGATATCAATTTTGCACCACCATAAACTTGGAAAATCATCAGTTGAACCATTGTAAATCTGGGACTGTGTGTACTTGCTAACGTTTGTGAACACTTGCCTAAAAGCTTATTCTGGATGCTTTTCAGAGAAGTCTCTCAAAAGTCCCTCACTTTCCTTAAGAAATTACTGGTTTTTCTTAGTTTTTTTTTTAAATCTGAATATGTCATGTTTTCTTTCTGTACTGTGATCTTCTGGCATCAGTGAAAATTAATTCTAGCTTCTCTCCTGATATGTTGAACAGTGATACACTATTGATGATGCCTATTGGACTACAACCCACTAGGCCACAGTCCACAGGGGCGCACAGAGTTGGACATGACTGGAACGACTTAGCACACAGAGAATATGTAAAATTTTACCTGATACTTTTTTCCTCCCTTTCTGCAGTTTTGTCTATAGGAAAATAGAAACAGATAAGTATGACAATATGACTAACCAGTAGTACTTTTGAAAATTTGTTTCAAATGAAAATAAACATGGAAATAATCATCATGAGAAACAGTTTATAAGACAACATTTTTAAAAATTGTGTTTAGAACTATTGAAAATAGTTTATTTTCAGTAGGTCTTTATCTTTTTCTCTTTGAATTAAAGTAGACAAACTCTAAAAAATTAAAACTTGAGGCTAAAGTTAGCATAGCTCTATGGACGAATGAACATCTGTTGAGAAGTATTGCTACATTTGAGAAGTAAAGATTACATTTGAATTTTAGCAACTTAACCTGAATTCCTAATACTTTCAACCTTTGCTACAGATAGCTTAGACTTTTTTGATTTGCTTCTAATCTATAGATTCTGAGGACTTTCTTTGAACTAAGAAACTCAGAAAAAGGATGCTAGAGAGAGGGATTTGGACAGAAACTGTCATACCCTCTGTGGTTTGAGTGTAAAATATTGAAGTGTTAGTGAGAAAGCATTTGTCTCAGGACTGGGGGATGAGGATTAATTTTGAAGTAAATGCTGCAATTTTTGATTCTTCACTCTTTACAGCAAAACTGATACAAAAGAGACTTCTTAATTATCATCATTAATTAGTTGTGGGGCCAAAGGAAATGGAACTACCTGCCCATTGTCTATTGTTTCTGAAACTAGCTTACCTTCAGTCACTGAGGGTACATGTTAAAAAGACAGATATCTAGGTTGCTGACCATCAAATTCTGATCCATATTGTCCATGATGGGACTTTAGGGAATTTGGATTTTTAAAAAATTATGTAAGTTTAGAAACATTGTTCTGGTCTATTTTCTCCTTTGTCAAAATTGTCCTTATAAAAAAAAAATAAGACTAATTCTTATAATCTCACTTCAGCTTTCTATTCCTTCAGGTTACTGCTGTGAGTGAGAAATCAGGAGTTCTATTCCTGCTCTGCCACTTCATATGAATTAACACAAATCATATAATTGTCTTCAATTTCCTTAATTTTGTTTCTCAAACATTTCCTTATTAATTCTTATATGCAGGACATTTGAAAGGAAGGAATTAGGGAAAATGATCTCCTTAGTCCTTTTCATGTCCAAGATTATATATATAGAACGTGTTCTCTATCCCAGAGTCTTCCCTGGTGGCTCAGATGGTAAAGAATCTGCCTGGGTTCAATCCCTGGGTTGGGAAGATCCCCTGGGGGAGTGCATGACAACCCACTCCAGTATTCTTGCCTGGAGAATCCCCATGGATAGAAGAGCCTGGCAGGCTACAGTCCATGGGGTTGCAAAGAGTCCGACACAACTGAGCGACTAAGCACAGCACATCCTAGAGTCAGTTCTTGAGACAAAATGAACTTCACCTTTTCCTTTAAACAGACAGGGTATGGCATAACACACTCTTGGCTTTTGACTTACAATTTATGTCAATGGTTTTGTGTCTAAATAGTCCATTAACCTTGAATGGAAATCCTCCTATATGTAGGTTAATGTTTTGAACTGTAAATCCTTTGTATATCACAAAATGTCTGGCTGCATAAAACAGCTTTAAGAAATCAATATTTTGGCAAAGTGTTGTTTACAAAATAAATGGAAAAACTCGGAGTCACAGAATTTTAGAGCCTAGTCTTTGCTGTACAGTATTTTCATCATTTTAAATAAAATAGCTTGGTCTCAAGATTTGGCCATCTTGAAAGCAACAAAAAGGAAGTAAATAATCAGTATCCTACATCTTCAGAACTTTTCTTCATAAGAAGCAATCCTCTGGTATGTTTATCAGCAAGAAAATGAAATCCTTTTTGATTCTCAAATGTGATTTTTTATTCCACAGTCTTCCCAATTCCCCATAGAATAAAACATACTACAGGATATTTTATAAGTGTCTTCCCCGTGTCAAATGTGCTGGAGATAGAAGAGAGTAAAATGAAGATGTCCTCCACCTCAAATCCACATTCTTAAAGGGCTTACATGCTGGTGAGGAAATCAGGCAATGCATTAAAAACCAAGGAAACCATATAGTTCATTATCAGGCATACAGTGTATTAGAAATAAACAGAGGAGGGAGGGTGTGGCGTGCTTAGAGACAGGTGGGTGCTAGTGACTTTGGATGGTTTCACTGAAAAAAATACACTCAGCAAAGACTTGAAGAAGGTGAGCATTGGAAAGATTGAAGGCGGGAGAAGAAGGAGACGACAGCGGATGAGATGGTTGGATGGCATTGCCGACTCAATGGACATGAGTTTGACCTTGTCCAAACATGGAGGCTTGGCGTGCTGCAGTCCATGGGGTTGCAAAGGGTCGGACACGACTGAGTGACAGAACTGACTGACTGACTGACTGAATCTGTGGCTAGACTGTTCCAGGCAGAGGGAAGAAATAATGCAAAATCCTGTGTGGGAGCATACTTGGCATGTTCTTAGAGCTTTTAGGATTGCAGTGGGATTAGAGGAGGAAATGTAAGGGGTATGTATTGGGTACAAGGGCACAGAACTCATGGGGTCATATTGTGCAGGATATGGCAGGTTATGGTAAGAAGTTCGGCATTGACTCTGAGGGACATGGAGACCACTGGAGGGTTTTGTGCAGCTCTGCCTCAAGCTTGCTAGCTGGTTAACAAGACCACGAGGGCGCGCGTATAGTTTTCCAGTCCTTCCTTGGACCAGTCTCTGCTCTCCGTGACCCTATTGTACGTGTGGATAAAATGTGAAGCTGGTTAATGAAAAAACTTTAAAGGATAGTTTTAGCCATGTCGTAATGAGAGTCATGTGACAGTGGTGA
Organism: Bos indicus; assembly: GCF_029378745.1. Lineage (NCBI taxonomy): Eukaryota > Metazoa > Chordata > Mammalia > Artiodactyla > Bovidae > Bos > Bos indicus. Next base: position 12,999,668 of record NC_091764.1, read on the forward strand.
AGCAGGTGACGTTAATAAATCAGAGATTTTTCCCTTTGCATAAATAACCACTAATGCCTAATACACATATGTATATTTATATACTTTTGAATTTATTTTAATGAATCGACTAAGTTGCCACTAATATAGATGTATATTTTGTACTTATATTTTGCTTGTATTTGGTTGCATTTGGGATTAGGAAATGAGAAGATAAAACATAAAGTGAAAACCTCTAAAATTTAGTTTTAAAGTAAAAACACTTGCAATGTATAATGCTTTAAATGTCAAATATTTGAATATTTTAGTAACTATCAGGTTCAGTTTTGAAAATTTTTAATGTAAGATGTTAATAATGATAGATAATTGATTTAGATTGATTTAGGGAATTTTTCATTTTAAATGCATTTAAAATTTAAGAAGATACATCATTGCATCTATGGTAGTCAAACTAAGGATAAAAATTTAATGTTCATTTAGCATTGGAGTTTTTCTTTTTTTGAATAATACTTTAATCACTACTTTCTTCACTTCTTAGTAAGCATCTGCAAAGATATATTAAAATCTAACATAAACTACTGGATGTATTTTGAAATCTGCACAGCAATAAAACTTTAATATATTTTCCAACATGAAAAACAAAATCTTATTTCTATATAAAATTGAATACAAAAGATTCTTAGATTGCATAGAATGGAATCATTTCATTACCAGGTTTCTTTCATTTTTACTAGGAAAATCTTATGTAGGTTTGAATAATGACTTATTTAATAAGGAAAAAAATTCTTTGTGAAACCATAACACTATTTATGAGCCATCCTATGTACTATAACATATAACAAGGTATATGATACTATTTTTAAATTAAAACAAACATTCAGGGAAACCTAGAAAGTTTATAGGCTTCATTTCTGTTTAGTTTTATAGAATAATACATTTTATTTTATCTTTTTTTTTCCTTTTCCTATTGACGTTAACCCCTCTTGTTTTCAACTTAATATTTTTCATCTACTTAGATACCAAAAATGGATATAGGGCATATAAATTGGGAGAGCCTGTCAGTAAGGTAAGCTGATTAAACAATATATACAAAGATATAGTCATTTTCTAGGAATACATCTTATCACACAAATATTGTCTGATTCCACCATATGTCGTTTTAAATCCAAAACACATTTTCTTGTCTGATATTTCCTAATCTTCCAACAACAAAGTCAAATGCTTCCAATTTTTATAGACTTCAGAGAATATTCAGAAACACCCAGTCATTTATTTTTACATTATTTTGCAGTACAGCAACATTACCTCAGCATTGTTAACAGATGTTTTCATCTCCACACAGTTTGCTGTTATGTCATCAAACACAAAAATACAAAGAAATGCAATAAGAAATGTATATTCTTTTCTCTCATAACATTTATCACAATCAATATAGCATTGGAACAATGCTAATACAGCCATGGTCCTTTGAGGCTGAGAGTGTTTGTAGCTAGCAGTGGTGCTATGAGCTGGTGCCAGGACATATTCATGGAAACACTTAGGATAATACTGCTTTAGTAGAGGCAGTAATGGTATAAACAGGGCAAAGGAAATACCGGGATTGCAACAGATGCAATTGATTATATGCCTTGGGGACTATTCCACTCATTTATTTTAAGTCCTGTCCATGTAAATCAAAAGACCGTGATGTTGTCAGGAAGACAAATCACAGACGTTGTAACACACTGCGACAGTGCTCCCGCTTTCCTGACACGGCGGATCATGCCTTTGGACACGAGAGGCTGTCTGAAGCATAGCTCTTGCACTGTCAACTGTAGAAAATAATCTGACTTAAGCGTCTGAATTGCTGTGAACTGTGATATGGCTTGTTCCAAAAGTAAAAAGTGATATGACTGCTTTAGGTAAAGTTAACTTATGTATTTGAAAGTGAAAGAAAGAAAGTGAAGTCGCTCAGTCGTGTCTGACTCTTTGTGACCCCATGGGCTGTAGCCTACCATGCTCCTCCATCCATGGGATTTTTCCAGGCAAGAGTACTGGAGTGGGTTGCCATTTCCCTCTCCAGGGGATCTTTCAGACCCAGGGATCAAACCTGGGTCTCCCGCATTGTAGGCAGATGCTGTACCATCTGCGCCACCAGGAAGATCTATGTATTTGAACCCGGTCTTAAATCTCTCACAAAATAGAACTTAATAATTTTCAGTAATACTCCTAGTTGTCAATCTACACTAGAGCAGTAAATCTTAGGCACCAAAATAGTCAACTATGGATAATAACTCTAGGATAAGAATTTCAAATGAGATGTTTTTGGGAAGAGAGGCTTTCAGACCAGAGGTTGCTTCATGAAGACCAAGTGTCTTTTCCTTACTCTTTTCAGCCATTAAGTGGTTATTTTGGAGTAAAAGAATTTCTCTTTCTCTGTTATAATTATAATTTATGCTAGCCTAAGAAAGCTATGCAACATTTCTCTAATCTGATGCATGGCGAGCACAGAGATTGGAAAAGCAATTTGCATTTCCTTTTATCTCTTACTGATTGAAAGATCCATCACACCCCAGATTCACCTTGAAAGTAAAAAATGGCCGAGTGGTTCTTTGAAAGCTGAGACTTAAAGAGAATTGCTGAGCATTTTAATAGAGGAATTGAATGTCTTATAATTAATGCTACTGTGTGGCCTCACTACTATAAAATAATACATTACATGCACATTAATTATGATTAGCATTCCTTCAATGAATAGCAAAGGAAATAATAGTGATTTGTTACTTATTCTTCAATGCTGTCACATAGTCTTTTGTAAAGAATGGGCTTGACTTGCTCAATTGATAGTAAAGGGATGCTAAATTTCAGTATTATGATTCCTTTCACTAGATAGTTCATACAATGTGCAAGTAGTGTATAATTTAACTTCAACTCTGCTCCTTAAAAAAAAAATCAGTGTGGCAATTTAACTTGTGACTTTGAAAAGAAACCTATCATTTTATTTAAAGTGGAAAATAGAATGCAATCATATTTTTATTATTACTCTTTTACTACATTTGATCCAAAAACACAATATAAGCTCTTGTTCAGTCTTGCAAAACTTGGAAATCATGGAGATAAAAGGTTGGAACTTTTCCTGTGTGTTATGAGTATACTTCTCATATGCAACAATATTGATATTTATATTACATTTTTATAAGTTATGAGTCATCGTCTATAAATTCAGATGGACAAGAAATGTCCTGCACACATGCATATACACATGTGATTAAGTTAGACTTGGAACATATAGAAAGTCCGGCCTGTAAAATTACAGTCTTTTGATTATTGGGGGCAGCCCCTCTTCCTGTTGTACAAAAACCTGGCAAATAGAAGACAGTCCTCGAGCTGTCAGTCTATCTGTGTAGTTGCTGATACATTGCTTGTTTAAGCTTGGGGATAATTATCTCTGTTGCTTTTATTTCAAATGTGGGGGCAAGTATCTTTCCCAAGTCTGTAATTCCATGCGGTAGGTCCAACTCGCCAATACAGCCCCCAGTTGAAATCCTACCACATAACAGGGTGCTGCCAGGGATAGGAAATGTGTTCCCACCTTTTCTCTGGATCCAATGGCCTCCATTACCCTTAGCTGTGATGACACTCAGCATTTTCCCTCTTCTTTTTTATTTTTCCTTATTCCTACATTTGTCCAAAATATTCTTCTTCCTCTTTACCCTATCACTACCCTCTCATCTCTGAACTCTAATTTTCAAAACACAAAAGCTGAGAAGAGAATCTGCTGGCAATTAATGCAGTTGTCCCTGTGATCACAAGCCTCTTTTGAGATAATGGGGAAAAAAAGATCTGGATACCTTATGGGAATGTGGGGATGGAAAAGTTCAGTGAGAACAGAATACATGTTAATAGCTCAATAAATTACTTTGCCTCATTGCTTGAAAATTCCACCTGGAATTTTTAATGTATCCGTGCCTATAGTTCGGTTTGGAATTATAAGTTGAAAAGAAGCATGGAACACACCCAAAGGGAAAATGTGCATTGGTTCAATCATTTTTGATCCAGAGGTTCTGTCTGATTCATAGAGAAACCTCAGCAGGCAAGTGAGCCACCTGGGAGATACAGGTTGTGTTTTTCTGTATTTCTTATGCATATTTCTAATGAGCTGCACCTTTCAACAATCCTGATTTTATCAGTAAATTTGTGGCCACTGAACTACCTATTGTGCAATCTATTATAGATAAATAGTAGTCCACTATCCACCTTACATGGTACTCAGACATTTGTTTTAAAAAATTATTCCTTTGAGACAAATTTGGTTTCACAAAGCATATAAAACGTAGGTGCCAGCTCAACCTGACTTAATACTGCCATTCACCACTGTGGCATAATGTCCATAACACATTTTCACTCCTTAAAATAAAAATATTCAAAGCACAAGACTGAGACTAGACATTGGGGATTGGAATAAATGACTGCCTGAGGGCTCTATCAGTTGAGTAGAGTTGTGCTAACAATGATAATAATAGCTAACACTTACCTGGTGCCTGCTATGTCCTGAGATGGTTTTAAGGACTTTATAGGCATTAACTATTTCAGTCCTTTCACAAGTCAGCGAGGCTGCTATTCTTCTTCTCACTTTACAGGTAAGAGAGATGAAGCAGAGACTCTCAGGGACTGTCAGGTTCATATGGCTGATAGGAAGCTGATTGGGATGTAAGCCTAGTAGTTTGGCTCCTGAATCACTGATCTTACCCACTCCACTTAACACCATGATTTCTAGGATGGAAAGAGGACACAGTCACCTTTATTCCCATCTTTTCCCAACACAACTCACATAAAGTATAATCATGAACTTCTGTTTCAAAAGCTAAATTAGTAAGTTTATGCTTATCAAGAAAAATAGCATGCAAAAACATTTAAAATAATAATTTCCATTGGGTGCTTATATATTATACATACCTAATAGCTAATATATATTTGTATTATGTAAAATTAGCAATCAGAAAGTACAACGTTGAGACCCACATTTTCATTTAACTTTATGTGGTGAGAATTTTCCACTTGAAAAAGTCCTTAAATATGTTTATATATTTATATAAAAATACTACTTATATTCTTTATACATATTATTTATATAAAATTTTAGGTTGTTTCCAACTTTTCATAATTCTAGATAAAAACAGTAAAACACGTTCTTCTGTTCTCATGATCATTTTCCTGAACAGCACTTTCCAAAGTGGATTGACAGGATAAATTATACAAACACTTAGGAGCTCTTGAAACGCTTCGCCTGATCGTCTCCCCAAAGTAGTCTTGCTTTACAGTCACGCAAATAGAGCACAGGTGCCATTTGTAATTTGGAGAAGGCGATGGCACCCACTCCAGTACTCTTGCCTGGAAAATCCCATGGGCGGAGGAGCCTGGTGGGCTGCAGTCCATGGGGTCACGAAGAGTCGGACACGACTGAGTGACTTCACTTTCGACTTTTCACTTTCATACATTGGAGAAGGAAAGGGCAACCCACTCCAGTGTTCTTGCCTGGAGAATCCCAAGGACGGGGGAGCCTGGTGGGCAGCTGTCTATGGGGTCGCACAGAGTCGGACAAGACTGAAGCGAATTAGCAGCAGCAGCCATTTGTAATGCAAGTTCAGCAGCACTAGGTATTCTAGTCTATTGACGTTGTTTTAATTTATTCTGTGGATATTTGTTTTCCTTGACATAGAAGGTAAACATATTTTTCTTATTTTTTTCCAAGTACAATTTCCATAGTGAGAATAAGCAACCTTTGACTTTCCCATATGTTATAAATATTTTTTCCTGGTTTGGTGTGTGTATTTATTTTGCTTAACATGATTTTTAAATAGAAGTTTTAAAATATAGTTTAAATACATCAACATTTGTCATTGTGGTTTCTTTATTTCCATACTGAGAGTAGCTACCCTCATTTTAACATTAGAAAAATACTCAATTTACTATCTTCTCTAGTTACTTCTGGTTTAATCTTTTAGTTTTTCATGGTGTAACTGATTTGAAATTTACTCTGGCAAAAATTAATACTGAATTAATTTGTGTATAGTGGCATCTTTTTAGTATTGAATTTACTCCTCAAATGATCAGTGCTTTCTTCTCTCACTAAATTTTTATAGTTTTATTCATATGAAGTCTATAATTTGTTTTAAATTTTAGGATATGTATCTTGGATGCTGTTGTGATAAGGTCAGTTAGTTTTCCCACTTTTTATTTTGCTAAACATATAAACAAGATATGAATTATCACATATACTTGGTCAGCTTATTGGAATCTCTAATGAATTTTTTTTTTTACTTTTGTATGTTGTACAAAAGCTGTAGTTTAAACAAAAGAATGGTCATAACCATGTAAAAAAGAAATTTTATTTTCTTCTAATTGTTATATGTCATTGTTTGATTTTACATAGCATCTATAGAACTCCAAGAAAAATATTACATAGTAATCAAATAGGTATCATTTTTTTGTTTGTTTTTTTATTTTGATTGCTCACTTTTGAGCAGAATATTGTCTTTTGTTGAGGTATTTAACTCAACAATATTTATTAAACACCGAATATAGGCCAGGTAATCTTGGAGACTGTAGAGGAAGAGGCAGAGAATAAGTATGATAAATAAATAGATTTATTACATTAGTCAGTGATAAATGTTAAGGATAAAAAAAACCTCCAGGCAATGGAGTGAGATATTTGGATGGGTTGCTTTTAGATGTTTGGATGGGTTGATTTTGGGTAGGGTAGCTAGGGATGAACTCACTGAGAGGAAAGACTTTGAGGATGTGAAGGAGTGAGTCCTGGACAAAGGTTATTCCTGGAAGAGCAAATAGCAAATGTAAAGGCCCAAATATAAGTACTTGTCTAGAATATTTAAAGAAGGACATGGTCTTCAAAGATCTGAAAGATAATGAGGCACCAGATCGTCTAGCCTTCCATTCAGCTCAGTTCAGTTGCTCAGTCATGTCTGACTCTTTGCGACCCCATGGACTACAGCATGCCAGGCCTCCCTGTCCATCACTAACTCCCGGAGTTTACTCAAACTCATGTCCATGGAGTTGGTGATGTCATCCATCCATCTCATCCTTTGCTGTCCCCTTCTCTTTCCACCTTCAATCATTCCCAAGATCAGGGTCTTTTCAAATGAGTCAGTTCTTTGAATCAGGTGGCCAAAGTATTGGAGTTTCAGCTTCAGCATCAGTCCTTCCAATGAGCACCCAGGACTGATCTCCTTTATGATGGACTGGTTGGATCTCCTTGCAGTCCAAGGGACTCTCAAGAGTCTTCTCCAAGTCCACAGTTCAAAAGCATCAATCCTTCAGTGCTCAGCTTTCTTTATGGTCCAACTCTCACATCCATACATGACAACTGGAAAAACCATAGCTTTGACTAGATGGACCTTTGTCAGCAAAGTAATGTCTCTGCTTTTTAATATGCTGTCTAGGTTGGTCATAACTTTTCTTCCAGGGAGCAAGCGTCTTTTAATTTCATGGTTGCAGTCACCATCTGCAGTGATTTTGGAGCCCAGAAAAATAAAGTCTGTCACTGTTTCCACTGTTTCCCCATCTATTTGCCATGAAGTGATGGGATTGGATGCCATAATCTTAGTTTTCTGAATGTTAAGTTTTATTACAGCTTGTGCTTCATCCAGTCCAGTATTTCGTATGATGTACTCTGCATATGTTAAATAAGCAGGGTGACAATAAACAGCCTTGACGTACTCCTTTCCCGATTTGGAAGCAGACTTTTGTTTCATGTCCAGTTCTAACTGTTGCTTCTTGACCTGCATCTAGCCTTAGACTTCATAATGAGCACTTTGGTTTTTATTTTGGGTGAGGCAGGAAGTTGTTAAGAAGGGGTACTTAAAAGAGCCTTGATTAAGAGAGATTTTTTTTTTTTAATTAGGAAGAGATATTGAATCAACTTTAAAATGAAAGATTTTATTAAGAGGATTTGCACAAAAGGCTTAAGTATTTTCTGTATCTGTCTTAGAGTATAAAGAAAAATGGAAATCAATTTTAAGTTGGTTATTTTACCACAACAAAGGGCAATGCCCTTTGGGGAAAACAACAGTATACTGTTGGGAATACTTATAGTAAAAGGTGAGTATACTCACCTAAAGGATATTCTCTAGACAGGAAACACAAAAATGGTGTATAAACTCGAACCCAAAACAATAAAGTAAATGGCAATGGGATCATACTTATCAGTAATTACCTTAAACGTAAATGGGTTGAATGCCCCAACCAAAAGACAAAGACTGGCTGAATGGATACAAAAACAAGACCCCTACATATGTTGTCTACAAGAGACCCACCTCAAAACAGGGGACACATACAGACTGAAAGTGAAGGGCTGGAAAAAGGTTTTCCATGCAAATAGGGACCAAAAGAAAGCAGGAGTCACAATACTCGTATCAGATAAATTAGACTTTAAAACAAAGGCTGTGAAAAGAGACAAAGAAGGTCACTACATAATGATCAAAGGATCAATCCAAGAAGAAGATATAACAATTATAAATATATATGCACCCAACATGGGGCACCGCAGTATGTAAGACAAATGCTAACAAGTATGAAAGGAGAAATTAACAATAACACAATAATAGTGGGAGACTTTAATACCCCACTCACACCTATGGATAGATCAACTAAACAGAAAATTAACAAGGAAACACAAACTTTAAATGATACAATAGACCAGTTAGACCTAATTGATAGCTATAGGACATTTCATCCCAAAACAATGAATTTCACCTTTTTCTCAAGCGCACATGGAACCTTCTCCAGGATAGATCACATCCTGGGCCATAAAGCTAGCCTTGGTAAATTCAAAAAAATAGAAATCATTCCAAGCATCTTTTCTGACCACAATGCAGTAAGATTAGATCTCAATTACAGGAGAAAAACTATTAAAAATTCCAACATATGGAGGCTGAACAACACGCTGCTGAATAACCAACAAATCACAGAAGAAATCAAAAAAGAAATCAAAATTTGCATAGAAACGAATGAAAATGAAAACACAACAACCCAAAACCTGTGGGACACGGTAAAAGCAGTCCTAAGGGGAAAGTTCATAGCAATACAGGCACACCTCAAGAAACAAGAAAAAAGTCAAATAAATAACCTAACTCTACACCTAAAGCAACTAGAAAAGGAAGAAATGAAGAATCCCAGGGATAGTAGAAGGAAAGAAATCTTAAAAATTAGAGCAGAAATAAATGCAAAAGAAACAAAAGAGACCATAGCAAAAATCAACAAAATCAAAAGCTGGTTCTTTGAAAGGATAAATAAAATTGACAAACCATTAGCCAGACTCATCAAGAAACAAAGGGAGAAAAATCAAATCAATAAAATTAGAAATGAAAATGGAGAGATTACAACAGACAACACAGAAATACAAAGGATCATAAGAGACTACTATCAACAATTATATGCCAATAAAATGGACAACGTGGAAGAAATGGACAAATTCTTAGAAAAGTACAACTTTCCAAAACTGGACCAGGAAGAAATAGAAAATCTTAACAGACCCATCACAAGCACGGAAATTGAAACTGTAATCAAAAATCTCCCAGCAAACAAAAGCCCAGGTCCAGACGGCTTCACAGCTGAATTCTACCAAAAATTTAGAGAACAGCTAACACCTATCCTGCTCAAACTCTTCCAAAAAATTGCAGAGGAAGGTAAACTTCCAAACTCATTCTATGAGGCCACCATCACCCTAATACCAAAACCTGACAAAGATCCCACAAAAAAAGAAAACTACAGGCCAATATCACTGATGAACATAGATGCAAAAATCCTTAACAAAATTCTAGCAATCAGAATCCAACAACACATTAAAAAGATCATACACCATGACCAAGTGGGCTTTATCCCAAGGATGCAAGGATTCTTCAATATCCGCAAATCAATCAATGTAATACACCACATTAACAGAATGAAAAATAAAAACCATATGATTATCTCAATAGATGCAGAGAAAGCCTTTGACAAAATTCAACATCCATTTATGATAAAAACTCTCCAGAAAGCAGGAATAGAAGGAACATACCTCAACATAATAAAAGCTATATATGACAAACCCACAGCAAACATTATCCTCAATGGTGAAAAATTGAAAGCATTTCCTCTAAAGTCAGGAACAAGACAAGGGTGCCGACTTTCACCATTACTATTCAACATAGTTTTGGAAATTTTGGCCACAGCAATCGGAGCAGAAAAAGAAATAAAAGGAATCCAAATTGGAAAAGAAGAAGTAAAACTCTCACTGTTTGCAGATGACATGATCCTCTACATAGAAAACCCTAAAGACTCCACCAGAAAATTACTAGAAATAATCAATGACTATAGTAAAGTTGCAGGATATAAAATCAACACACAGAAATCCCTAAAAAAAAAAAAAAAAAAAAGAATTATCATGAGATTTAAATGAAATAACATGTAGAATATTCAGCTGACTCTTTGGCAAATAAATAGTAAATATCCAAGTATGTTAGCATAATATTAAGGTTAATCAAATATGTTATTATATAGCAAGAACTTTGATATAAAAATATATACAGTATATATAATAAACTTTGACTTTTAGAATGGAATTAAACTTGTCATAATTTCTAGTCATGTAATTTTAGCATTTTTCTCAATAAGGTTATTTTAGCGTCACAGAAAACCTGGGTCTACTTGGGGATAAATCCTAGATACTTTTTTAAAGAAAATTTTTTACAGAAATTTTACATTCATAGAAAAATTGAGTTAAAGGTGAAGAGATTTCCTCTGTACCACCTACCTACACACATATATGGCCTCTCAGCAACATCATTTACCAGAAAGGTATACTTGTTATTATTGATGAACCTACAATGACATGTAATATCACTAAAAGTTCATAGTTTACATTAAGATTCACCTTTTAGTTCAGTTAAGTCCAGTCGCTCAGTCCTGTCCAACTCTGCAACCCCATGAATTGCAGCACTCCAGGCCTCCCTGTCCATCACCAACTCCCGGCGTTCACTCAGACTAATGTCCGTTGAGTCAGTGATGCCATCCAGTCATCTCATCCTCTGTCTTCCCCTTCTCCTCTTGCCCCCAATCTCTCCCAGCATCAGAGTCTTTTCCAATGAGTCAGCTCTTCACATCAGGTGGCCAAAGTACTGGAGTTTCAGCTTTAGCATCATTCCTTCCAAAGAAATCCCAGGGCTGATCTCCTTTAGAATGGACTGGTTGGATCTCCTTGCAGTCCAAGGCACTCTCAACAGTCTTCTCCAACACCACAGTTGAAAAGCATCAATTCTTCGGCACTCAGCCTTCTTCACAGTCCAACTCTCACATCCACACATGACCACAGGAAAAACCATAGCCTTGACTAGACGAACCTTTGTTGGCAAAGTAATGTCTCTGCTTTTCAATATGCTATCTAGGTTGGTCTAACTTTCCTTCCAAGGAGTAAGCGTCTTTTAATTTCATGGCTGCAGTCACCATCTGTATTGATTTTGGAGCCCAGAAAAATAAAGTCTGACACTGTTTCCACTGTTTCCCCATCTATTTCCTATGAAGTGGTGGGACCAGATGCCATGATCTTCGTTTTCTGAATGTTGAGCTTTAAGCCAACTTTTTCACTCTCCACTTTCACTTTCATCAAGAGGCTTTTGAGTTCCTCTTCACTTTCTGCCATAAGGCTGGTGTCATCTGCATATCTGAGGTTATTCATATTTCTCCCGGCAATCTTGATTCCAGCTTGTGTTTCTTCGAGTCCAGCGTTTCTCATGATGTACTCTGCATATAAGTTAAATAAACAGGGTGACAATATACAGCCTTGACATACTCCTTTTCCTATTTGGAACCAGTCTGTTGTTCCATGTCCAGTTCTAACTGTTGCTTCCTGACCTGCACACAAATTTCTCAAGAGGCAGATCAGGTGTTCTGGTATTCCCATCTCTTTCAGAATTTTCCACAGTTTACTGTGATCCACACAGTCAAAGGCTTTGGCATAGTCAATAAAGCAGAAATAGATGTTTTTCTGGAACTCTCTTGCTTTTTCCATGATCCAGCAGATGTAGGCAATTTGATCTCTGGTTCCTCTGCCTTTTCTAAAACCAGCTTGAACATCAGGAAGTTCATGGTTCACATATTGCTGAAGCCTGGCTTGGAGAATTTTGAGCATTACTTTACTAGCGTGTGAGATGAATGCAATTGTGTGGTAGTTTGAGCATTCTTTGGCATTGCCTTTCTTTGGGATTGGAATGAAAACTGACCTTTTCCAGTCCTGTGGCCACTGCTGAGTTTTCCAAATTTGCTGGCATAATGAATGCAGCACTTTCACAGCATCATCTTTCAGGATTTCAAATAGCTCAACTGGAGTTCCATCACCTCCACTAGCTTTGTTTGTAGTGATGCTTTCTAAGGCCCACTTGACTTCACATTCTAGGATGTCTGGCTCTCGGCCAGTGATCACACCATCGTGATTATCTGGGTTGTGAAGATCTTTTTTGTATGTATTTAAGATTTGTCCATGTCTTTTTATGACTCGATAACTCATTATTCATGTTTATTTTTTAAATTTAGCATTAAGGAATGTTTCATTCTGAATATACCAAAGTTTAGCCATTCACTCATTGAAGAACATCTCAGTTGCTTCCGAGTTTTAGTAAATACAGATAAAGCTGCTATAAACATTTGTGTGCAGATTTTGTATGGACATGTTTCCAGCTCATTTGGGTGTTAAGAATAGTGCTAAGAAGCACCATTGCTGGACTCTATGGTAAGAGTATATTCAGTTTTGAAACCACCACTGTCTTTCAAAGTGTTTACACCAGTTTGCATTCCTACCAGCAATGAATAAGAGTTTCAGTTGCTGTATATCCTTTAAAGCACTTGGTGTTGTCAGTATTTTGAATTTTGGTTATTCTAATAGGTAAGTAGTGATATCTTACTGTTGTGCTGATTTGCATTTCTCTTATGACATCACCTCACATGCTTATTTACTATCTGCCTTTCTTCTTGCATGATGTGTCTCTTAAGGTCTTTGGCCAACTTTTTAACCAGTTGTTTTTCTTATTATTGAGTTTTAAGAATTCTTTTTGTATTTTAAATAATGATCCTTTATCAGAAATGTCTTTGGCAAATATTTTCTTACAATATTTGCATAATATTTTCTTATACAAGTCTGTGGCTTGCCTTTTCATTCTCCTCATAGTGTCTTTCACAAAGCAGAAACTTTTAAAATTTTATTTAAGTCCAGCTTATTTCTTTCTTTCATAGATCATGCCATTGGTAGTGTGTCTTAAAAGTCATTGCTGAATTCCAGGTGATCTAGATTTTCTCTTATGTTAACTTCCAGAAGCTTTATAGTCTTTCATTTAGGTCTACTATCCATTTCAAATTAATTTTTGTGAAGAAGATTGGTTTGTTCCCACTTTTTATTTTTGCATGTGGATGTCTGGTTGTCGAGAATTGTTTATTGAAAAGGCTGTCTTTCCTCATCATATTGTCTTTGCTTCTTTGACTGTAGTTATGAGGTCTGTTTCTGGGTTCTCTATTTTATTCCATTAATCTGTTTTTCCCCACATACCACACTGTCTTGATTACTGTAGCATTATGGTAACTCTTAAAGTCAGATAGTGCCAGAATTCTGACTTTGTTTTTCTGTTTCAATATCATGTCAGCCATTCTGAGTAATCCTGCTATGCTATGCTAAGTCACTCCAGCCGTGTCCGACTCTGTGGGACCCCATAGACGGCAGCCCACCAGGCTCCGCCGTCCCTGGGATTCTCCAGACAAGAACACTGGAGTGGGCTGCCATTTCCTTCTCCAATGCATGAAAGTGAAAAGTGAAAGTGAAGTCGTTCAGTCATGTCCGACTCTTAGTGACCCCATGGATGGCAGCCTAACAGGCTCCTCCGTCCATGGGATTTTCCAAGCAAGAGTACTGGAGTGGGGTGCCATTGCCTTCTCCGTGAGTAATCCTAGTAGGTAATTTTAAATATTAAAATGTGGACAGGGAGTAGAGTGGGTTTTTTTTTTTTTTTCTGAGCATGCTTTTTTTTAAAAATGAATTTTTATTGGAGTATAGTTAATTCATAGTGTTGTATTAGTTTCTGCTGTACAGCAAAGTGAATCAGTTATACATACACATATATCCACCCTTTTTTAGATGCCATACAGACCATTACAGAGTAATGAGTAGAGTTTCCTGTGTTATACAGTAGGTTCTTATTATCTATTTTATATATAGTAGTGTGTATATGTCAGTCCCAATCTCCCAATTTATCCCTCCCATCCCTTTCTTCTTTGATATCCATAAGCTTGTTTTCTACACCTGTGACTGTATTTCTGTCTTGTACATAAGTTCATTAGTACCTTTTTTAAGGTTCCATATATCAATGATATCATATGATGTTTGTCTTTCTCTGTCTGACTTTAGTTTTGACCACTAAAAACATTGTATGATAAATCAGAAATCCACCACCTCATTGATTTTGAAATCTGCCCTTACATTGTAATATATGGATTCAAAAGAGAATATAGCACGCTTTTCTCTTTTGAATATGTGGAATTATGCCAATTTTTTCTGTGTGTTTCTTAGAGATGGGAAGAGAGGAATGATAGCAATAATAAAGGTGTGTGTGTCTGAAGGTATAAAGTCAGTCTCTGCTCCTTTGTGTGCGAATACAATGAATAGGCTACACTGCAACCAATTTCACAAAGAAACATTTCAGAATTAGTTGAAATAAATGAGAATCAGTAAACTCACATCTAGAATATCACATTAGCAACTTTTTGTGTGTGTAGCATTCTAGGTAGTGATATCTGGGTCATCCTGAGTTAATGATTGGAAAGGTTTATTTTCCGAGGCTCTGCCCTTGACCTGGTTTTATTTTAAAGTGCTTCACCTTTTAGGCATTCTGATTTAGTTAGTTACTTTCTAGAAACAACAACAAAAAAGTAAGAGATGTTTGTTTTTATTAGCATTTATGCAGCATAATGTGATAAAAGCTACTTCTATTGTATGTTTCCTAATGTGCAAGGGCTTTTGCTGAAAGCTAATTTAACCTGAAAATGACAAGATATTGACCCATTATTACAGATAAGAAATATCTTTAGTTATGTAGTGTTCCCACAAAAGAAAAAGAACTGAGATAAATGGTCTCTTGTTATAAGCCTAAAATGATAAAGAAATAGTCATTTTTCCAGTTGTAAAAATACTAAGATGAAAATAAGGAACTATCAGAGGCAAAAGAATATTCAGTAAGATCATATGTATTAATAGAGTCAAGCATTTCAAATATTATGTGTGTGTTCTTGATAATTCAAGGTGACCAGCCCTATATATGAAAGCCAGGCCTTTGTATCCATACAGCATGTCCGCTGAGCAGTGCTTTAATGTTAATGAAAGTTGGCATCTTGTGATATTCTGTTCTCTGCTTTTTGAATAGTTGAAGGTTATTTCCATATGGCCACTTAAGGTTGTGGAGTTTAAAGCAGTATGTAAAACACTTTCTTTGCAATTTAATCCTATCAACAAAAAAAGACTTTCTGAAATATATGGTAACTGATCACATTTTTTCTCCTTTCACTTTAATTATCAAGAAGCCTAAATGATAAAAATGCTGAGTTTTATGTACCCTGTTATGGCTTATATATTGAAATGCTTTTTGAATCTTGATTTCCACTTCTTTTTTTAAAAAATTTTGATTCTATAATTTTATTTCTATTTTCTTATGTCTTAGGTGTCCCAAATTTGCACATGTGAATAATGTTGTGCATAAGTGAATGGATAAATAAATGTTGTGTGTTAAAACTTTCTAATTTCTTTAGAAACTTTTCAAAGATTTGGTGGTCTTACTTAGCCAATAAACCTGTCACAGAAAATTAAACTTGCTGGAGACAGACTAACAATTAGTCAAAATTCTGGACAAAAAAATTGTTAGGGTAATCGGTCTGCCAAGTCAAGTTGAAGTGTATCAATATTCAAAATCAGCTCACAAAGCAGTGATAACCTGACATAATCAATTATGTGAAAGTTTTTTTATTTAGAATTATATTTTCCAGTAAACTAGTATATGATAAGGAACATAGTATTGATTTCCCAAGACTGACACTTGGAAATGTAAAGTAACCTCTCATATAAAGCCTTTTTTTTTTTTTTCTTCTTTTTACATGAAAGGAATACCTTTATAAATGGCTTTCCATATTAGATTTTAAAATAATATTATTTTAGCATCAAAAACTCGTATATATTTTAATAATTTCCAAAAGAATGTAATTCTATTTTCCCTTCTAAAATACCATTATTTACAAGATGTTTGAAAGAGAACTTTATCCGAATATTGTGTTCAGTTTAAAATCATACATTTCAGGAAATGATAAAACAGACTAGAGGGCATTTAATATGATTGGAGAGGTGGAAAAATTATTTTTAGGCTAATCTAGAGAGGTAGTCATTACTTATTCTGGAAAGATAAATCAAAAGGGGCAAATGAAAGACTCTCTTTGAAACTCTCTTTGCTTACTTGCTCTTCATCTTCCCATGTGTGGACTTAAAAAATGAAATTTATTTATTGTGAAGGAAGAATTCACACATAGGGAAGATGTCTTTGATAATACGGTAGATCAAAATGCTGACCTAGTTTGCTAAGGGTTAGGGTGCTGTGAATTTTAATCCCTAGGGAATCACTAAATTTGCTAGACAACTATGTGATTCGAATGATTTAGACAGTGGTGCTTGGTACTGAATCACTTGAAGAGATGAAGGTTGGGGTGCTTTTCTAATTTATGTTTCAGTGATTTTATTGAAGCAGATATTGTATATTCCAGTAGATATAGTTGCTTCTCCCTAAATTAAGCACAGAGACAGATAATTAAGTTTCTGAAAGTTTTATGTATTACATACACCTGATATCTTTTTTAAAAATTACATTTTCCTTTCAATAAACTCCTCAAATGTGCTGTACATGCATCTATTTGGAGTATTTAATATGTTTCATTGAGTTATATATTCCTTTCTTTCACTAGGTAGTATTTTTTTTTAACAGGTAAGATCTTGGTGGAAATTATTTGTATTCCTGGAACCTAGTACAGTGTTGCACATGATGTCCACAATTATGATGTGGTAAATGAAAGGAGAAAGGAAGAAAGCCAATAAGAAAGAAGAAATTTCTGGCTCCTGTCTTAAAAAGTTGATCCTGTAATTTTGGCTTGTAGTCATAAGGTGGCAGAAGTGTGCCACCATGAAGAAATTCATTTATTCATTCATTCATTTAATCCTATTACATACTGTTAGATTTTCTTTTCCTCCATCATCTTTCTGGAGTCTTGAAGACTATAAAAAACTGTGAATAATCTGAAAAGCATCTCACCCAATACAGATTTGTCAACCAAACAGCTGAAATCTTGGTAAGGTTAAAGTATCCTGATGCTAAAATTGAACATTCTCTGACATATTTTTTCTCACATTTTTGTCTTTAGTTTCTATATACACTTTTGTTACTCCCAGAGTCCTAATTTTAAGTTAATCTAATAAAATATTCCAATTTAGCTGAAAATAATTTTGCAATTTCAATGTCTCTGCTTTAAAATTTATGCATATTTTCTCCGAATGAGGAGGCAAAAAACATCTTTCATTATTTTAAAACTAGCTATCATTCATTGTGGCCCCATAAGATATCACTTCATTTTCCCTTACTTTTAAGTTTTAACTTTACTTACTTTTAAGTTTAAATATTATTTTTTCTTACTTTTAAGTTTGGTGTAATAAATATATTCACTTTTTAAAGATGAGGAAACTAAATAACCAAATATTTAAAGAGTTTGCTCAATGTTACACTGAAAGTTATGGGAAGAACTTGGGATATGAACCTGGTTTGGCATTCTCATAGATTTGGGTCCACCCATCAGAGTTTACCCATGTAGGGTTTTTTTAAAATTCATATTTGCTGATGTATCAGATTTCATTTTTATTTCAGTTCACAGTCAATGTAGAGATGACCCAGCTGAGGACATATATATTAGAATTCTTATCACAATGTATTAATTAAAATTGAATTCTCTGAGGGCAAAGTTTGATCTTCTATCTTTGCATTCCCAGCATCTGGAAAGAGTATGCGTGCGTGCTAAGTTGCTTCACTTGTGTCCGACTCTTTGCGACCCTGTGGACTGTAGCCTGCCAGGCTCTTCTATCCGTGGGATTCTCCAGGCAGGAATACTGGAATGGGTTGCCATCCCCTCCTCCCCGGGATCTTCCTGACCCAGGGATCAGGTTAAACCTGTGTCTTGTGCAACTCTCGCATTGCATACAGATTGTTTATTGCAGAGCCACCAGGGAAGCCCGGTAAAGAATATTCTAGGTGGAAAAACTCCATATATAAAAATGTTAAATAATTTAATAAATCAAGGTTCTTTTACCAAAGCTTAGGTTTCTTTTTCCCTCTCCTCAATCCAAAGCCTCAGAAGTAGTTTTCTTAAAGTGAGAATATTTTTGCAGCAGACTCCATTGCTTACACACCTCACTTTCTCCTCTAACTTCAGTTTTGTTTAGGTGTCAGGATGCTTTATGTTTCAGGGGAGTATGTCGTGGAGAGAGAATCAGTCAAGGTAATTTAATTCCCTTGTTTTCAGTGGTTGAGTTAGGAGTGTGTAAGTGATATGATGCAAAATGTGAGAAAGTCTGTTGGGAGTTGACGGCAAGTTTTTCTTGCCTTTAGGAAGCAAAGTAAGGAAAACGTTTGTGTTCTTCTGTTGGGTGTTTCAGTGTGAGGATATGATAGTTGGAAGCTGCTTCAACCATTTGAAAGATAAACATCAAAACAATGAGAATGGCAGAAAAGAAAGGTGAAAGAACTTGATTACATTGTAATTTTCTGAATTAATAACGTTTGGAATTTCCAATCCCTTGTATTGGGATAGATAATTCAATCAGAGCCATTGCTACACCTACCATTTGTTCACCTCAGTTTATTGTAAAATTTCCTGTACAATCAAATGTGGCCACAGCTGTGACAGGGAGGGTTCCTCCCCTTAACTGGCAAACTGCCACCGTCTTCCATAGCAGTTCAGTCAGTTCAGTTCAGTCGCTCAGTCGTGTCCGACTCTTTGAGACCCCTTGAATCGCAGCACGCCAGGCCTCCCTGTCCATCACCAGGTCCCGGAGTTCATTCAGACTCACGTCCATCGAGTCAGTGATGCCATCCAGCCACCCCATCCTTTGTCGGCCCCTTTTCCTCCTGCCCCCAATCCCTCCCAGCATCAGAGTCTTTTCCAATGAGTCAACTCTGCATGAGGTGGCCAAAGTACTGGAGTTTCAGCTTTAGCATCATTCCTTCCAAAGAAATCCAAGGGCTGATCTCCTTCAGAATGGACTGGTTGCATCTCCTTGCAGTCCAAGGGACTCTCAAGAGTCTTCTCCAACACCACAGTTCAAAAGCATCAATTCTTTGGTGCTCAGCCTTCTTCACAGTCCAACTCTCACATCCACACATGACCACAGGAAAACCATAGCCTTGACTAGATGAAACTTTGTTGGCAAAGTAATGTCTCTGCTTTTGAATATGCTATCTTGGTTGGCCGTAACCTTCCTTCCAAGGAGTAAGCGTCTTTTAATTTAATGGCTGCAGTCACCATCTGCAGTGATTTTGGAGCCCCAAAAAATAAAGTCTGACACTGTTTCCACTGTTTCCGCATCCACTTGCCATGAAGTGATGGGACCAGATGCCATGATCTTCGTTTTCTGAATGTTGAGCTTTAAGCCAACTTTTTCACTCTCCACCTTCACTTTCATCAAGAGGCTTTTGAGTTCCTCTTCACTTTCTGCCATAAGGGTGGTGTCATCTGCATATCTGAGGTTATTGATATTTCTCCTGGCAATCTTGAGTCCAGAAATGCTTCCAGCCCAGCATTTCTCATGATGAACTCTGCATATAAGTTAAATAAGCAGGGTGACAATATACAGCCTTGACATACTCCTTTTCCTATTTGGAACCAGTCTGTTGTTCCATGTCCAGTCCTAACTGTTGCTTCCTGACCTGCATACAGATTTCTCAAGAGGCAGGTCAGGTGGTCTGGTATTCCCATCTCTTTCAGAATTTTCCACAGTTTATTGTGATCCAGACAGTTAGGGAAGATCTAGATGCCATTCACTTCGAGGAGGTTCAGCTGCTCCATAGACAACCAGAACACATCTTATGAACTACTCACCACCTATGTCAGGACAAGGTAATGACACAAAGCCTCTGGTATACCAGTAAAAGTTTAACAACTCACTTCCCTAAAACAAAACAGTTGATATTTTAAAATTTATTAGTAGTGTCACAGATAGAAAGCAGGTATAGCACTGCTACTGCTGCTGCTGCTGCTAAGTCGCTTCAGTTGTGTCTGACTCTGTGTGACCCCATAGACGGCAGCCCACGAGGCTCCACTGTCCCTCGGATTCTCCAGGCAAGAACACTGGAGCGGGTTGCCATTTCCTCCTCCAATTCATGAAAGTGAAAAGTGAAAGTGAAGTCACCCAGTCGTGTCCATCTCTTAGCGATCCCATGGTCTGCAGCCTACCAGGCTCCTCCGTCCATGGGATTTTCTAGGCAAGAGCACTGGAGTGGGATGCCATTGCCTTCTCCAGGTATAGCGTGCAGTTTAAGTATACAATACTCTTTATTGTAAGTTCCATATAGCTAATTGATTCTCACATAATGCTTTGTTTGGTGTCTGCCAAATGTCGGTTATCTATAGACAAGCTAAAGTTGCAGCCAATGAATGTATGTCCAACATGACTGTTGCTTGATATTTTCATTTGCATTAAGAATAATACAAATGAAACTATAAAGACATTGTTGGAATACTACTCATTTGCCAATGATATTACCAACTTTTTTTGCTGAGTATAAGGATGTTTTTCAAATATTGGAAGAATATTTCCTCGCTATCGTGTTCTATTCACAGTGGAACAGATATAGCCATAATATACTTTAAGTTTACTCTACACTATTAACATTTTCTCCATGAATTAAGTTTTCCACTAAGAAAACAATCAATCAAGCCTCCGTTTGTTGGGTTTCCCAGTTGCTCTGGTGTAAATATTCTTTCAATGACTGACTTCAAGCTACAGTAAAGATGACAAAACATGAAGCTGGGAAGAGGTGTGTAGTGGCACACTATATTTTTCCACCATGTAGAAATAAGGCAAATAATATCAAAAGCAAAGATCATTGTAAGATACACTAAAATAATTAGGAAGTGATGAGGCTTGAGAATTTAATATAAAAATTATCAAACTGTAAATTTATATGATTTAATTTTTAATAATAGCTATGTTTTATAACCACCTTGTGAAATTCCTGAAAATTAAATAATCCACTTTTGTGAGCTGGTATCCAGCTCAGGCACACTGTTGCACCATATGTTTCATCACAGAAATAAGTGATTCACCGCCACAGGTGTGCATGTGTTCCCCATCCTGAGCCCTCCTTCCTCCTCCCTCCCCATACCATTCTTCTGGTCTTTATATTTTCATAATAAATTTTTAAATCAATTTCTACCAAAAAAATATCCAGTTGGAATTTTTCTTTGGAATTGTGTTGAATATTACATAGATCATGTTTGCATTTACTAATATATCTTAAAAATATTGAGTCTTCCAACCTTTGAACAAGATCTTGATCTGTTTATTTAGGTTTTTTGAAATATATCCCAGAAGTGTTTGTACTTTTTTTATAGAAATGTCTTCCACATTTTTTATGTTTATCCCTAAATGTTTCATGTTTGTGGGTGCTATTGGTAATGGCATTGGTTTTTAATTTCAGTTTCTAATTCTTCTTTTCTAGCATATAGAAATACAGTTGTTTTTATATATTGACTTTGCATCCTATGACCTTGCTGAACTGACTTGTCTGTTAAAGTAGCTTATTTTGTAGATTTTTTGCAATTTTCTGCATTGATGATTGTGTTATCTGTTAATAAAGACAGTTTATTTTTTTCTTGCTAAAAAAAAAGAAAAGAAATAAGTGATTCATTTTCCTGGTTCAGTTTAGCAAAATTTGGGTAACAAATTATGTAGAATCTCCTGTTGCTATCAGATGTATTTGTTTTTAGGCAAACAATTCTACTGGCAGACTGTTTTTTTCCCTTTTCAGAGTTAATGCCAGTATAGACTGGATAAGTTGTTGTGGATCAAAATCTAATTATTTTAAGATGCTTGTGAATGTCATATACCCAAATTTACCAAAATAATTTTTACTATTATTACTGTTCTTATACATATCAATTGAAGGCCCCTTCAAGAAATATATGTCAGTCAAAACTTTGGAGATGGGCATTTGTTTTGAGGATTCAGTTCAGTTCAGTTCAGTCTCTCAGTCTTGTCCGACTCTTTGTGTCCGCATGAATCACAGCACACCAGGCTTCCCTGTCCATCACCAACTCCCAGAGTTTACCCAAACTCATGTCCGTTGAGTTGGTGATGCCAGATAACCATCTCATCCTCTGTCATTCCCTTCTCCTTCTACCTTCAATCTTTCCCAACATCAGGGTCTTTTTCAGTGAGTCAGCTCTTCTCATCAGGTGGCCAAAGTATTGGAGTTTGAGCTTTAACATCAGTCCTTCCAATGAACACCCAGGACTGATTTCCTTTAGGATGGACTGGTTGGATCTCCTTGGAGTCCAAGGGACTCTCAAGAGTCTTCTCCAACACCACAGTTCAAAAGCATCAATTTTTCTGCGCTCAGTCCAACTCTAACATCCATACATGACCATTGGAAAAACCATAGCCTTGACTAGACGGATCTTTGTTGACAAAACTATGGCAAATTATTTTTATGTGATAGTGAAATAAATGTGTCTTACTTAAATTATGTTATCATAAACCTGAAATATCATATAATTTTACAATTTTTGTTTACAGTTCAGTTTAGGCCTTTTTGTTATATCTGATGAATTTATGTGTGTGATTTTCTTTTTACTCAATCCAGATAAATTTAGTGATTTGCAATGAATATAGCCTTAACTTTTCAGATTTATTTAAATCAGACAGGGAACAAAATTGAGGGATTGAAAAATGATATCAACAGCTTTATAATACTATCCTATGATTTGTCTTCTTCTAATTTAGGTTCAGAAATAACATCTAATTATGTTCCTATTCCTGTAGAGAATTCCTGATATTTATAAAACATTCCTCATTGGGTATGTTTTTTCAAAATCTTGATTGCATGCACCATTTCTTTTGTTTTATTTTCAAATAAATCAATGGAAAGAAAAGAAACTACAGAAATACTTTCCTTCTATAAATTTCATATTAAATAAAAGGATTTATTTTTGAACCTGAACAACCGCTGGTGTAGAAGAAAGGATACATAAATTTGGCATTAGATGAAACAATATATAATTCTGCTCCAAGCTTTTGAGAAACAGATGGGAATTAAGTGTCACTGAAATTGAGCCCTCTCTTATCTCAGTAGGGTCAGGAAATAGAGAAATAATTTCTTTTTACCATAACTTCAGACTGGGATCTAGCTGAATTTGCCCACTCTGGCCTACTGACTTGTGCTTACAGATAAGTTACAGTTGAATGCATGAGCAACTTACCTACATGGATTTTTAAATGAGGAGAAAAATAGTTTGGCTTTACTGTCACAAATGTATTCCAATTGAGATAGACATAATACAGTTAATATTGGATAATTTGACACAAGTGTCCGGGCAATTCAAGAAGAATCTTTTCTATTACCTAATTATTCACATAATTGAGGGAAATGGGGATATTATGGTGACCCCTGTATTTAAATCCAACCTTTCAATTTTTCGGTGTTTGCAGAGAACTTCATTTGAGAAATTATTCTCAGTGTTAATTTTATACATGTTTTCTGTACTTACTGTCTTTAGAAATATATAAAGGGATCTTTTTTCCTAAGAACTTTCCTGCTTCTAATATCTCTGTACTAAAATTATTATAAAATGGCTAGATATTTCCTCAGTAATAATTTATAAATATCTCAACTTGAGAAACTTTTAAATACAAACTCTAAGATTTAAAAGTTCTATTTTAAGTATTGCTATTGATTTTGAACGTGTTAAGTTGCTCAGTTGTATCCAACTCTTTGTGACCCATGGACTGTAGTCCATGGAATTCTCAAGGCAAGAATAGTGGAGTGGGTTGCCATTCCCTTCTCCAGGGGATCTTCCCAATGCAAGGGTCGAACCTGGGTCTTCTGGATTGCAGGCAGATTCTTTACCGTCTGAGCTCCCAGGGATGCCCAATCAATAATCTGCTGATTATTAATGCTTAATGAATATGCTGATTTTTCCAAAAAAATTATTGATAATTTTAAAGCCTCTTTTGTCCCCCAAAATGATGCCTCTAGAATATATCTTGATCAAAAGAGTATACGTCCTGGACCTGTTTTCAGTAAGACCTATGATATGTGATGTGCATATGATTTTTGGTAATTTAACCACTAGGCCATACAGGTATGAACTAAATCAAATCCTTATCATTATACAGTGGAAGTGAGAAATAGATTTAAGGGCCTAGATCTGATAGATAGAGTGCCTGATAAACTATGGAATGAGGTTCATGACACTGTACAGGAGACAGGGATCAAGACCATCCCCGTGGAAAAGAAACACAAAAAAGCAAAATGGCTGTCTGGGGAGGCCTTACAAATAGCTATGAAAAGAAGAAAAGTGAAAAGCAAAGGAGAAAAGGAAAGATATAAGCATCTGAATGCAGAGTTCCAAAGAATAGCAAGAAGAGATAAGAAAGCCTTCTTCAGCTATCAATGCAAAGAAATAGAGGAAAACAACAGAATGGGAAAGACTAGAGATCTCTTCAAAAAAAATTAGAGATAGCAAGGGAACATTTCATGCAAAGATGGGCTCGATAAAGGACAGAAATGGTATGGACCTAACAGAAGCAGAATATATTAAGAAGAGGTGGCAAGAATACACAGAAGAACTGTACAAAAAAGATCTTCATGACCCAGATAATCACGATGGTGTGATCACTGACCTAGAGCCAGACATCCTGGAATGTGAAGTCAAGTGGGCCTCAGAAAGCATCACTACAAACAAAGCTAGTGGAGATGATGGAATTCCAGTTGAGCTATTTCAAATCCTGCAAGATGATGCTGTGAAAGTGCTGCACTCAATATGCCAGCAAATTTGGAAAACTCAGCAGTGGCCACAGGACTGGAAAAGGTCAGTTTTCATTCCAATCCCAAAGAAAGGCAATGCCAAAGAATGCTCAAACTACTGCACAATTGCACTCATCTCACACACTGGTAAAGTAATGCTCAAAATTCTCCAAGCCAGGCTTCAGCAATATGCGAACCATGAACTCCGTGATGTTCAAGCTGGTTTTAGAAAAGGCAGAGGAACCAGAGAGCAAATTGCCAACATTCACTGGATCATGGGAAAAGCAAGAGAGTTCCAGAGAAAACATCTATTTCTGCTTTATTGACTATGCCAAAGCCTTTGACTGTGTGGATCACAAACTGTGGAAAATTCTGAAAGAGATGGGAATAACAGACCACCTGATCTACCTTTTGAGAAATCTATATGCAGGTCAGGAAGCAACAGTTAAAACTGGACATGGAACAACAGACTGGTTCCAAATAGGAAAAGGAGTACATCAAGGCTGTATATTGTCACCCTGTTTATTTAACTTATATGCAGAGTACATCATGAGAAATGCTGGGCTGGAAGAAGCACAAGCTGGACTCAAGACTGCCAGGAGAAATATCAATAACCTCAGATATGCAGATGACACCACCCTTATGGCAGAAAGTGAAGAGGCACTAAAAAGCCTCTTGATGAAAGTGAAGGTGGAGAGTGAAAATGTTGGCTTAAAGCTCAACATTCAGAAAACGAAGATCATGGCATCTGGTCCCATCACTTCATGGCAAGTGGATGGGGAAACAGTGGAAACAGTGTCAGACTTTATTTTTTTGGGCTCCAAAATCACTGCAGATGGTGACTGCAGCCATCAAATTAAAAGATGCTTACTCCTTGGAAGGAAGGTTATGGCCAACCAAGATAGCATATTCAAAAGCAGAGACATTACTTTGCCAAAAAAGGTTTGTCTAGTCAAGGCTATGGTTTTTCCTGTGGTCATGTATGGATGTGAGAGTTGGACTGTGAAGAAGGCTGAGCGCTGAGGAATTGATGCTTTTGAACTGTGATGTTGGAGAAGACTCTTGAGAGTCCCTGGACTGCAAGGAGATCCAACCAGTCCATTCTGAAGGAGATCAGCCCTGGGATTTCTTTGAAAGGAATGATGCTAAAGCTGAAACTCCAGTACTTTGGCCACCTGATGTGAAGAGTTGACTCATTGGAAAAGACTCTGATGCTGGGAGGGATTGGGGGCAGGAGGAGAAGGGGACAACAGAGGATGAGATGGCTGGATGGCATCACTGACTTGATGGACGTGAGTCTGGGTGAACTCCGGGTGTTGGTGATGGACAGGGAGGCCTGGCGTGCTGCGATTCATGGGGTTGCTAGGGTCAGACACGACTGAGCAACTGAACTGAACTGAACTGAGGCATTACTTTTGTGTACCAATACAGATTGTTTGCACATAATGAAAGAGTGGAATCTGGTACACTGGGGAATCCTCCACACACACACCATAAAGGAGAAAGACGTTTTTTGGAATAAATGCTGGAAATTTTTTTGTTTCTTATTGGTACATTGATGAAAAATAAGCCAAAAGCAAACCTGATGGCTTAGGGAAACACTCCAAGATATTAGGTTACAGAACCTAACGGAATGCCCTTCTCCTTTCCTCTTGTTAAAAAGCCAAAAGACTGTAAAAATGGCCATATTTTATTTAGTACCTTGGTTATTATTTTTTTGTGAGTGTGTCATCAAAATAGCAGCTCTCAATTTCTCCTCTCACTTTGCGACACAACCATAGTGATTAACAGCATAGATATGGAATCTGTAAAGAGTCAACTTGATTGGGCTAAGGGATGCTGGGATAGCTGGCAAAACATACATTTATGGATGTATCTGTGAGGGTGTTTCCAGAAGAGATTAACATTTGAATCAGTAGATGTCAGTCTAAAGACGATCTGCCCTCACCAATGTGGGTTGGCATCATTCAATTTGTCGAGGGCCCAAATAAACAAAGAGGTGGAGAAAGGTAAATTCTCTCTCTCACCTTGAGCTGAGTCATTCATCTTCTTCTGGCCATGGACATTGGAGCTCTTGGTTCAGTGTACCAAGAAGCTTCACCAGCAGCACTTCTGGGTCTCAGGTCTTCAGTCTTGAAATGGGAGTTAGTCTCATACGTTCACCATCATCTTCCTTGGTTCTCAGGTTCAGAATGAATTATACCACCAATTCTCCTGTTCTCTAGCTTGCACACAGCAGTTTGTGGAACTTCTCAGTCTTTGAACTGTGTGAGCCAGTTCCTATGTCTCCCTTTGTAGAGATCTTGGTATATCCTACTGGATCTGTTTCTCTAGAGATCTCTGAATAATACAGACTTGGACTGCCTGACTTCACATTTTAAATGTTCATTTATATATTTGTAAACTTCTATACAGTGATATTAGGCTTCCTAGGTGGCTCAGTGGGTAAAGAATTCGCCTGCAATGCAGGAGACGCAAGTTCAATCCCTGGGTTGGGAAGATCCCCTGGAGTAGTAAAAGACAACCAATTTAAGTATTCTTGCCTGGAGAATCCCATGGATAGAGGAGCCCGGAGAGCTATAGACCATAGGGGTGCAAAGAGTCTAACACAGCTGAAGCGACTGAGTGCATATACATTTATATAGTGACGACTATGGGCCAGGCAATGTATTAAGCACGTTTACAAATATTACCTTATTTGGTCCTCATAACAGCAAAGCTAGCATTCAAAGCTCAGCACTCTGTCTCAGAGCCTATGCCCTCAGCACATTCTCAGCTCTAAGATGTTGGGCAGATGCTATAGTTTCTATAAAATGCCAATAAAAATGATCTTTTTATATTTTTGAAGAACAAATGAGTTGCTACATGTTAAGCACATAGGGTGGTGACTGGCACTTAAGTATTAAGTGTCACCATTCCTGGGCTTCCCTGGTGGCTCAGAGGTTAAAAGTGTCCACCTGCAATGAGGGAGACCTGGGTTCGATCCCTGGGCTCACCCCTTGCCCACTCTTGCCCCCTCCTCCTCCATGCCTGCAGCAGAAGGGTGACTTGATTACTCTTTGGTCATTATCAATAATTCCTCTTCACTTTTTCTTCAAATGATTTTTGTTTTTGTATAATCTAAAACCTATTGGTTCTCTATAAGTCAAACGTTCAAACTTGCTAAGAAAGAGAATCCCGTTGATTTCATTGGTCACTGTCAATCTACATAAGATTGCTAGCTTTTGAGTGATCCCTTTGGATCGCTAGATTTTTAGTCTTATAGGCAACCAACCCTGGGCCCATGATCTGAGGCAAGGATGGAGGAGTCATGAAACAACTTTTCTTAAAACTGGAACAAATTCCTAATATATTCCATCATTCTTCACTATGAAGATATGCTGTGTGCTAGATTTTTAACTATGCCAGACTTATACTCCTTTCATGATCAATATGCTTTATTCATCAGTTTAACTAACTGTGTTGCTAGTTTGAGTTCTGGCCAAAGCATGTTCAGCCAGTAACACTCCAGTCTACCTCAGCTTGTAATTTGCTCACTGCTGCACTTCCCAAGTGCCACTAGTCGTAAAGAGCCCACCTGCCAATGCAGGAGACGTATGGACATGGGTTAGACTCCTAGGTTGGGAAGATCCCCTGGAGAAGGAAATGGCAACCCACTCCAGTGTTCTTGCCTGAAAAACCCCATGGAGCTTGGTTGTCTACAGTCCATAGGATTGCAAAGAGTGAGACACGATTGAATTGACTTAGTTCTTAGCAGTTGGCTTTGACCTATTTGCAAGATAGCAAGCTGGCTGTTAATTTAAATTAGGTTATTGGTTTATTTTAATTGAATAATTTTATTTATTATTTGTATTAGGCATATAGAAATTAACTTTTTATAATATCAAGTGTTATTTACCATTTGCATACATTAGTTTGTTTACCTAAAATAATATATGTTTACAAGTAGAGCAGAGTGCTTTCTGAGACAACACTGCCCTTTAGAGTTGGAAGTGGCTGACAAAATGGTTCAGGACTTTATTTGGATGCATTAATTTGAATTTAAAGAAAGAAAAATGGAAAAGGTAGTCTGAAGACAGAGACTGAGAGAGGGCTGAGTATTTTCTCTCCCAACTTTAAGGTCTGGGTATGAGCCTTACTGGGCTTTCCTGGTTGTTCAGCTGATAAAGAATCTGCCTTCAATGCATGAGATCCTGGTTCAGTTTCTGGGATGGGAAGATTCTCCTGGAGAAGGGATAGGCTACCCTACCCCATTCCAGTGTTCTTGGGCTTCCCTGGTGGCTTAGATGGTAAAGAGGCTGCTGCAGTGGCAGAGACCTGGGTTCAATCCCTGGGTCAGGAAGATCCCCTGGAAAAGGAAATGGCAACCTACTCCAGTATTCTTGCCTGGAAAATCCCATGGACGGAGGAGTCTGGCAGGCTAGAGTCCATGGGGTCACAAAGAGTCGAACACAACAGTGTGACTTCACTTTCTCTCTTTCATAAATCATATAATCAGTCAACTTTTTAAGTTTCTTATCAGTATTTTTTGTTTATAATATATACAAAGTAAAAAGTTAATTCACATATTTAACACTTATTAAACATCTTGTTGAAAGAGTTTAGGTATAATCTTCTGTATCATAATGATTATGATTGAAACCGTTTGCAAACTGTTTTGGATCTAGATCCTTATGATATAGAAAATAAGACCATATTTGATGAGTATCTCTAGTTCTGGTATAAACCAAGATCCACTCTACTTAATGAGTTAAGATGTCCAGGGCTTATTCTCCCTGTAGCTATGACTCTTGGGCTTTTAAGTTCACCTAAATTAAAACAGAAACCAGGTGAGTAGAGGAAAGTTTGATGATGAGGAGGATAATAATGCTGACCATGATGGTGATGATTTAGACACATTTTCTATGGCACCCTATAGAAGTTAAGCAGAGTTTCATTTTATAAATTATCATGATTTTTTTTCAGTTTCCTCTCAATTGCTCCTCCTTCTGTTGTAGCCACTAGATTCACAAGAGTAGGGGTACAGGGAACATCTTAGGAATGTATTGTTTCAGATTTCACCTCGTATCTTAACAGGTTTCAGATCCTTTCTTTTCCAGTGACCTTGTTCATTTTTTTTATTTTCCATACACAACATGACTTGGTATCCTACGCCTTCAGTCCATTTCAGTTCAGTTACTCAGTAGTGTCTGATTCTTTGCAACTCTGTGGACCACAGCACCCCATTCTTCCCTGCCTATCACCAACTCCCAGAACTTGCTCAAATTCATGTCCATCCAGTCAGTGATGCAATGCAACCATCTCATCCTCTGTCGTTCCCTTCTCCTCCAGGGAAAAGCATTCTTTATGCTATGCTGTGTTATGCTTAGTTGCTCAGTCATGTCGGACTCTTTTTGCCCCTATGGACTATATCCCACCAGGCTTCTCTGTCCATGGGATTTTCCAGGCAAGACTCCTGGAGTAGGTTGCCATTCTCTTCTCCAGGGATCTCCCTGACCCAAGGATTGAACACACATCTCCTGCATTAGCAGCAGATTCTTTATCACTGAGCCACCAGGGAAGCCCCAGTAGAACTCTTTAATGGCTATAAAAATGATTGACATTTGCAACTTTACAGCGAAATATTAGGGTTTTCTAGAACTTTCAAAAATTTTCAAGCTTCTGAAAATAGGGCAGAACATTTAGGTCAGATTATTTATTATCTCTTCTGGGCTTCCCTGGTGGCTCAGATGGTAAAGTATCCTTCTGCAATGAGGAACACCTCGGTTCAATCCCTGGGATGGGAAGATCCCCTGGGAGGAGGACATGGCAACCCACTCCAGTATTCTTGCCTGGAGAATCCCATGGGCAGAGGAGACTGGCAGGCTACATCGGGTCCCAAAGAGTTGGACATAATTGAGCGACTAAGCACATACACACTCATTTATGATCTCTTTAGTTGAAGATATTAAAAGGCTCAGACCAGTGGAACAGCTCTGCTACTTGGGTAGGTGGCTATGAAGACATTATCACAGAGAAGAAACTGTGATCCATTTTCTCACTAATGAGGGCCTTTCTTTGTTCTTGTAACTTTCAGCATTTAATTTTCTTTTCATTCTTTTGGATAATGTACTCTAATAAAAAATGTTATTATTAAATTGGGGAAATAGGTGGAAAAAAGTATAATATTGAATTGAAAATAATATTAAAAATTCTTGAAGTTATGGAAATTTTCCCTATATAGTTTAGACAATTCAAAAGCTATTTAAGCTATTTAAGCTTCCATTCAATTTCCAAACCTTCTACACAGGGGGCATTTTTATTTTTATTTTTCTTCTTAATAGACTTAATAACTTATCTTCAAAGAAAGTTGGCTTTTATGTGGCTTTTATGTGGCTGCTTCAGAAGTATCCTTTAAAGTGTCGACTTTGATGTTTAATTATTACAAAGCAATCAAACATAATTAAATTGTGTTGATGTTTTCTTGAATTGTTTATCTGTTACTTTCATTGATGTTCATTTTAGGTCAATTATCATATTTCAATATTTAGTTTCATTACATGCTTTTTATGACTATGACTATTACTGTTATTGGAGGTATATTTTATCACCTACTTGGAAAAGGTTTAGGGTGCTCTTTAATGCTTTTGAATTTCTTAATTGTAATTAGTTAAATATATGAGGAATGCAAATTTTATTGCTACAAATTATCAGTCAATTCATTTCATCCTAGGTTAGGTAATATTTATCTGAAAAACCCAGAGCTTCACTCACTTCAGGCAAGGCTTGATGTCATATCTAGCAATACTGAGGATCAAATTTCTTTCTGTCACTCTATTTTGGATTCAAATTCATTGTAAGATTGTCTTCCTTTGTGACTTCAGGAAGACTATTGGCTACTCCCAGGGCTGTATGATTTCTTAAGCATGCCCATTAATATTCTCTGTGATGGTTTAGGGTTCATTATGAATGTGCAATTCAGGCCACATGTCTAAGTCAGTCACCATGTATTTCAATATGAAATATATTGATTGCTTTGCCTAGGTTATGAGCTATATCTTTGGTTCTAATGATGGAATCAGCTTCCTGAGAACTTTGTTGCATGTGGTATTAATATTCTATTGCTATATTTTTAAAAATATGTCAAAACTTAGTGTTTTGAAACAACCACATTTATATCATCACAGTTTCTGTGAGTCAGGAATATGGTCAAGTCTTCACTGGGTTCTCTGTTTTTCAGGTTCCTCACAAGCCCTAAAGTTCAGGTGTCAGTAGGGAGTGTAGTCATCTCAAAGCCCAACTGGGAAAATATATGCTTCCAAGTTCACTTGTATGGTTTGTTGGTAGAAGTCAGTTCCTTGTGCGTTACTGGGTTGAAGGACTCAGATCCTTGCTACTTATTGGCTGTAGGCATCTCTTGGTGGTAGTTTAGGGACTGTAGTCATCTCAGAGCCCAACTGGGAAAATATATGCTTCCAAGCTCACTTGTTTGGCTGTTGGCAGAAGCCATTTCCTTGTGCATCATTGGATTAAAGGACTCAGATCCTTGCTAGCTATGGGCTGTAGGCATCTCTTGGTGGTGGTTTAGTTGCTTGGTCTTGCAACCACATGGACTGTAGCCTGCCAGGCTCCTCTGTCCATGGAATTTTCCAGGCAAGGATACTGGAGTGAGTTGCCATTTCCTTCTCCATAGCATCTCTTAGCTCCTTACTACATGGGCCTCTGCAACATGACAGCTTATTTCATCAAAGCTGCAAATCAAGAAGGCAATAAAGAATGCCTAAAAACATTGAAGTTATATCCACTCATAAACTCAGTTTATACATACCTGAGTTTAAAATATCAGGTTTGTGATTCTTTTTAAAGTAAAAATATTTATCTCTTTTTCTATCAGGAATGCTTAGGTTAAACAGAGATCAGTTGCAACAAGAAGAAAAGTAATCATCAAATTAAGGAAGGCAAGAGGCTTGGAAAATGGATTTTATTTAATTCAGTAGTGTCTAAGTTTTAAACTGCTAATTGTAAGTACCTAGAGGCCTTTTAACTGATCCCAGGCAAATATCCTAAAAATTGGACATGTTCTTTAAATCACTTTTAGGGGACCCAAATTAATAGCAAAATAAGAGGTTGATCTATGAAGGATAGTAATCCTGACATCAGTCAGTCATCTGTGATCTGGAGGCATTTCTGGCAATAGAGATAAGAAAATGTTTCTTCCTGAGCATTTACTTATTAATAGTAGTTGAAGTGTGAAGTCTGCATCTCTATTAGAGAAGTAAGGTAGAATATTTGAATTCTATGAACCTTCCAGCCTATATCAAAGGAAATATTTTAATGATTTCATAAATGAAACCGCACGCCAATATTAGGTCTGATTTCCACTGTGACTGGAAAAACCATATACATTTTCTCATTTATAAAAGAAAGATACTAAAGTATGAGCCATCCTCACCCTGACTTATCAAACTCTTCTGAATCAAATATGAGTGTTTTGTTTGAGTTATTATCCCAGCCCTTTCAATGCAGCACTGAGATTTACAAGGGTCTTTTGTTTCTGGTTTAAGTGCTCCGTGAATTTGATATATTTATATTAAATTTTTATGTAGATGAAAATTTCAGCATCTTAATCGCTGGTTATTTTTAGTAATATTTACTAAACTTTAATTGTGTGTTTTTCAAATTCATGCATTGGTTTATAGTCTAGTGATGTAGGAAAAAAATATCTACAAAAGAAAGGCAATTCAAAACAGTGGGTCTTAGGTTTATAAAAATATTAGAAATAAGGAACTAGAGGAGGGAAATTTTCCATGGCTAGGGCCAGGGCCAATGAAGAAAGTTTTCAAAATGGAAGTCACATTTGATACATGACTTGAAGGAAAGGTGGACTTTAAAATGTGGAGATGATGGGTCAAAACTTTTACTTACTTCAGGGGGAAAAACAAGAGCAAAATGAACAAGCAGTGAGCACAACCAACTGTCTCAGTTTGCCTTGACTTGCACAGGCGGTACATACAATAAAGCTGGACTTGTGCAATAAAGCCCTAGTGGGCTTGGAGGCAGACTCTGGATAAGCTTCAAGGCCAGATGATGGAGTTTCCATGATTTTTTGTTAGAGGAGGAGAGTTATTAGGGGTTCTGAGTGACATGGTTGAAAGGCGAGAGGCAGAGTTAAGAGACTGGTGTCATAGTGCATAAGTGGGCTACTGTATTAAGTATGGTTTTCCATACAAGGTGCTGTTCAGTTAAAAAAAAAAAAAGAATGACTAGCCCTGAAAATAACTTCCAGCCTTAAGCAGTTGACATCACTTGAAATTATTTTATCATTAAATGTGTCTAATAGATCAATTCCAGCTTTCAAACTATAGTTTTTCCTTTTGGGATTGATTTTGAAACAAAAGGTAATTTTTCAGTTGTTTTGTATGTCTTCCTTGTTCCTGCTACAGGATTTTTTCTTGTTGCTGTTCAAATAAGAGCTCTATTCTTGTAGCAAAGAAGATTTTCCTTTCTTTGTTTCCATGAGGCAGTGAATTTATAATCCTGTATTTCTGACATCGGGTCTGTTTCCATGGGAATGGATGTAATAGAGCATATTTGGCACTATGGACTTGATCCAGCTAAAAATATTTGTAACAGTCTGGAATGTGAGGCTGTATAAAGCTATGGGTGTTGGCTCTGCCTTAGTGTTGATGTCTTCATTGAAAATGTCAGCTTTCTGTGAAGTCAGAAAGCAATTAAAATGGCACAGCAGGAGACAACCCTTCAGAGCTGATTTCTCTGCCACCTCAGTTAGGTTGTTCGGTTTGTTCCTAAGAATGCTTAGAAAGGTTCGTGTGTTACTAACTATAATCAAGTGAAAAGATCCTTCAAGATCCTTGTTTCAGAAGTGTGATTTTTAACTGCAGTAGAAAAAGATGTAAAGAATACTAGCATAGAGAAGATGTAGCATTTGCCTTCTGCTAAGAACCTATTGCCTTTAAATTCTTGTTCAAGCACACTTGGGCTTCCCTGCTGGCTCAGACTAGAAGGAATCTGCCTGCAAGGCAGGAAACTGGGGTTTGATCCCTCGGTCAGGAAGATCCCCTGGAGAAGGGAATGGCTACCCATTCCAGTATTCCTGAAGAATTTCATGGATGGAGGAGCCTGGTGGGCTATGGTCTGCTGCTGTTGCTGCTGCTAAGTCGCTTCAGTCGTGTCCGACTCTGTGCGACCCCATAAACAGCAGCCCACCAGGCTACCCCATCCCTGGGATTCTCCAGGCAAGAACACTGGAGATGGTTGCCATTTCCTTCTCCAATGCATGAAAGTGAAAAGAGAAACTGAAATCGCTCAGTCGTGTCCGACTCTTCACGACCCCATGGACTGCAGCCTACCAGGCTCCTCTGTCCATGGGATTTTCCAGGCAAGAGTACTGGAGTGGGTTGCCATTTCCTTCTCCAATGCATGAAAGTGAAAAGTGAAAGTGAAGTTGTGTCTGACTCTTAGTGACCCCATGGACTACAGCCTACCAGGCTCCTCCGTCCATGGGATTTTCCAGGCAAGAGTACTGGAGTGGGGTGCCATTGCCTTCTCCGGGGCTATGGTCTATGGGGTCACAAAGAATCAGACAAGACTGAGGAACCAATACTTTCACTTTTTCAAGCACACACAAAAGTTACAGAGAGAGAGAGCTGTGCCCTGTTGACCAAGAATAGCATTCTCTAATATGAAATGCTAGTTGAGGGGACAAACTAACCCCTGAAACCATTTTTCTGTGATATGGAAAATTTATAGGATATACCAATCTGTGAACAGAGTAGTATTTCAGTATCTTCATATTTAGTTCAAATATTATCCTTGAGAAAAGTTTGATGATTCTTTTTTTAATTAAAAATTTCTCAGATTTATTGAGATATAGTTAACACATAACAATGTATAGATTTAAAGTGTGCCATGATAATTTGATACACTTATTTTTGAGAAATGGTAACCATAATAGACTTTATTTTTTGGGGCTCCAAAATCACTGCAGATGGTGACTGCAGCCATTAAACTAAAAGACGCTTACTCCTTGGAAGGAAAGTTATGACCAACCTAGATAGCATATTCAAAAGCAGAGACGTTGCTTTGCCAACAAAGGTCTGTCTAGTCAAGGCTATGGTTTTTCCAGTGATCATGTATGGATGTGACAGTTGGACTGTGAAGAAAGCTGAATGCTGAAGAATTGATGCTTTTGAACTGTGGTGTTGGAGAAGACTCTTGAGAGTCCCTTGGACTGCAAGGAGATGCAACCAGTCCATTCTGAAGGAGATCAGCCCTGGGATTTCTTTGGAAGGAATGATCTAAAGCTGAAACTCCAGTACTTTGGCCACCTCATGCGAAGAGTTGACTCATTGGAAAAGACTGTGATGCTGGGAGGGATTGGGGGCAGGAGGAAAAGGGGCCGACAGAGAATGAGATGGCTGGATTGCATCACTGACTCGATGGACGTGAGTATGAGTGAACTCCGGGAGTTGGTGATGGATAGGGAGGCCCGGCGTGCTGCAGTTCATAGGGTTGCAAAGAGTCGGACACGACTGAGTGACTGAACTGAACTGAATTGAACTGAACCATAATAGAGCTAGTTAATACCTTCATCACCTCATGTAATTGCCATTTTTTTTTTTTTGGTAAGAATGTTAAAGATCTATTTTCTTGGTAATTTTCAAGTATATAATACAGCATTGTTAACTATAGTCACTATGCTATACATAGATTCCCTAGGACTTATATTTATTCCCCAGGAGAAGGGAAAGGCTACCAACTCTAGTATTCTTGCCTGAAGAATTTCATAGACAGAAGAGCCTAATGGGCTACAGTCCATGGACTTGCAAAGAGTTGGACACAACTGAGCAACTTCTTCATATTCTTCTTATAACTGGAAGTTTGCATATATTGACTGACAGTTTATCTCCCCTACCCCCCAGCCCCTGGCACCTACCTTTCTACTGTCTGTTTCTGTGAGTTTGATTTTTGTTT
This sequence comes from Bos indicus, assembly GCF_029378745.1. Taxonomy (NCBI): domain Eukaryota; kingdom Metazoa; phylum Chordata; class Mammalia; order Artiodactyla; family Bovidae; genus Bos; species Bos indicus. The sequence continues at coordinate 13,036,738 of NC_091764.1, forward strand.
TATTTTTCTAAATCTCACATATCAGTGATATCATACACTGTTGCTTTTCCTCTGTCTTATTTCACTGTGTAATGCCCTCAAAATCTATCCATGTTATTACAAATGTCAGTATTTCCTTCATTTTCATGACTGAATAACACTCCATTATGTCTGTCTACTTATCGCCCTTTGATCTTCTTTATCTATTCATCTGAACCTATTAGGTGATTATTATCAAAAAGAGACAAAAATATCAGAGAATATATGGATAAAAGTAAATCCTTGTGTACTCTTGATGGGAATGTAAATTGGTATAGTCATTAAGGAAAACTGTAGATGTTCCTAAAAAAAAAAAAAAAACTAAAAGTACAGTTATCCTATGATTCAGCAATCTACTTTTGGATATTTAGCCAAAATAATTGAAATCAGGAACCTGAAGAGATATCTGCACTTCTATGTTCACTGCAGCATTGTTTGCAATAGCCAGGACACGAATACAACTTAAGTAACCCTCTTCAGATGAATAGATAAAGATGATGGAAGATAGATAAGTGGATAGACATAATGAAGTATTATGCAGTCATGAAAATGAAGGAAATACTGCCATTTACAATAACATGGAGAATACACAGAAGAACTATATAAAAAAATTCTTAAAGACCCAGATAACCACGATGGTGTGATCACTCACCTAGATTCAGACATCCTGGAATGTGAAGTCAAGTGGGCCTTAAAAAGCATCACTATGAACAAAGCTAGTGGAGGTGATGGAATTCCAGCTGAAACTATTTCAAATCCTGAAAGATGATGCTGTGGGAAAGTGCTGCACTCATTATGCCAGCAAATTTGGAAAACTCAGCGGTGGCCACAGGACTGTTTTCATTCCAATCCCAAAGAAATGCAATGCCAAAGAATGTTCAAGCTACCACACAATTGCACTTATTTCACATACTAGCAAAGTAATGGTCAAAATTCTCCAAGCTACGCTTCAACAGTAAATGAACCAAAACCTTACAGATGTTCAAGCTGGATTTAGAAAAGGCAGAGGAACCAGAGATCAAATTGCCAATATCTGTTGGATAGTTGAAAAAGCAAGAGAATTCCAAAAAATCATCTACTTCTGTTTCAGTGACTATGCTAAAGCCTTTGACTGTGTGGATCACAACAAAGTGTGGAAAATTCTGAAAAAGATGGGAATACCAGACTTCCTGACCTGCCTCTTGAGAAACCTGTATGCAGGTCAGGAAGCAACAGTTAGAACTGGACATGGAATCAAGATTGCCAGGGGAAATATAAATTAAGCTCAGATATGCAGATGACACCACATTTATGGCAGAAACTGAAGAGGAACTAAAGAGACTCTTGATGAAAGTGAAAGAGGAGAGTGAACAACCTGGCTTAAAACTCAACATTCAAAAAATGAAGATCATGGCATCTGCTCTCATCACTTCATAGATGGGGAAGCAATGGATACCATGACAGACTTTGTTTGCTTGGCTCCAAAATCACTGCGGATCATGACTGCAGCCATGAAATTAAAAGACGCTTGCTCCTTGGAAGAAAAGCTATGACCAACCTAGACAGCATATTAAAAAGCAGAGACATTATTTTGCTGACAAAAGTCCATCTAGTCAAAGCTACGGCTTTTCCAAAAGTCATGAATGGATGTGAGAGTTGGACTATAAAGAAAGCTGAGCACTGAAGAATCGATGCTTTTGAACTGTGGTGTTGGAGAAGACTCTTGAGAGTCCCTTGGACTGCAAGGAGTTACAACCAGTCCATCCTAAAGGAAATCAATCCTGAATATTCATTGGAAGGACTGATGCTGAATCTCAAATACTTTGGTCATCTGATGCAAAGAGCTGACTCATTGTAAAAGACCTTTGTGCTGGAAAGATTGAAGGCAGGAGGAGAAGGGGATGACAGAGGATGAGATGGTTGAATGGCATCATTGACTTAATGGACATGAGTTTGAGCAAGCTCCAGGAGTTGGTGATGCGAGGAAGCCTGGCATGTCCATGGGGTGGCAGAGTCAGACACAACTGAGCGACTGAACTGAATATCTCATTTTTATTTTTATTTGCATTTCCCTTATAATTACTAATGTTGAGCATCTTTCCACATACCTGTTGGCTATTTGTATGTATGTTTTCTTTGGGAAAATATCTATATAGTTATTAGGTCCATTTTTAAATCAGATTGTGTCTGTGTTTTCTTTATATGTTTTGGTCATTTATCCCTGATCATTTATGTGAACTTCTAGTATTTTCTCTCATTCTGTAGGTCACCATTTTGTTGTTTGTTTCTTTTGCTGTGCAAAAACTTTTTAATCTGATGTAGTCCTGTTTTTTTTTTTCGCTTTTTGCTTTTGTTATTTGTGCATTTGATGTCATATCAAAAAAATTACAGCCAAAATCTATATCGATAAATTTTCCCGTATGTTTTCTCCTAGGAGTTTTATAGATCTGGGCTTTACATTTAAGTCTTTTATACATTTTTAGTGAATTTTTCTGTATGTTATAAGGCAGAGGTCCAATTCATTCTTCTGCATGTGATTGTCCAATTTTTTCAACAGAATTTAAAGAAATTTTTAATGGAGTATAGTTGATTTATAATGTTTTGTTAATTTCTGCTGAACTGTAAAGTGAATCAGTTGCATAATACATATGCTCACTCTTTTTCAGATTCTCTTTCCATACAGGTACTCACAGAGTATTGAGTACAATTGTCTGGCTATATACTAGGTATAGGTTTTTATTAGTTATCTATTTTGTTTGTATTTTTAAAAAAATTATTTTTATAGTAGGTCTCTGTTGGTTTTCTATTTTAAATACAGCAAGTGTGTACATGTCAATCCCAAATTCCTAATCTATCCTTCCCCCACAGCACTCTCCCCCTGGTAACTATAAGTTCATTCACTAAGTCTGTGTATTTGTTTTATAAATAAGTTCTTTTTTTTCATTTTTTAAGATATCATATGATATCTTAAAAATATCATATGATATCTTAAAAATATCATATGATATCTTAAAAAAATATCATATGATATTGATCTTTCTCTGTCTGACTTACTTGACTCAGTATGATAGTCTCCAGTCCATCTGTGTTGCTACAAATGGTATTATTTCTTTTTAATGGCCAAGTAATACTCCATTATATATACACACACACGCACACACACACATACACACACACCACATTGCCTTTATCCATTCACTTGTTGATGGATAATTAGGACACTGAATGTCTTTTGATTGGGTATTGTGTGTTTTTTTTGCTATATTCTTGGCTCCCTTGTCAAGTTGACCGTATATGGGAGGATTTATTTCTGGGCTGCTGGTTCTATTCCATTGATTTCTGTTTTTATTTTTATTCCAGTATCATACTGTTTTGATTATTACAGCTTCATAGTATAGTTTGAAATTAGGAATTGTGATGCTCATTCAGTTCAGTTCAGTTGCTCAGTCATGTCCAACTCTTTGCGACCCCATGAACTGCAGCACACCAGGCTTCCCTGTCCATCACCAACTCCCGGAGTCCACCCAAACCCATGCCCATTAAATCGGTGATGCCATCCAACCATCTCATCCTCTGCTGTCCCCTTCTCCTTCTGCCCTCAATCTTTCCCAGCATCAGGGTCTTTTCAAATGAGTCAGCTCTTCGGATCAGGTGGCCAAAGTATTGGAGTTTCAGCTTTAACATCAGTCCTTCCAGTGAACATCCAGGACTGATTGCCTTTACTTTCCTTAAATCAGGTATTTTGAATTCTTTCTTGAGTAAAGTGTCTATCTCCATGGCTTTGTGGTAAGTTATTAGAGGACTACTGTGATCTTTTGGTGGTGTGTTCATTCTTTGATTTTTCATTTTTCTTGAGGGTTTGTGTTGCTGTCTTCACATTTGAAGTAGCAATCATCTCTCCTAGTCTCTATCAACTTACTTTGAAAAAGAAATACCTTCTATCAGCCACTAGAAATTCTGAGGCTTTCTCAGAACTTCTGTGGATATGCCTGCTTGGTGTTTCTTGCTCAGTCTTGTGACAAAATTCTTAAGATTATATGACTTTTCTTGATTCTGCAAAGCATCAGCCCGGGGTGCCGACAGTCTTCCTTTTAGTTTTCCAAGGTCAGAAGTAAAGCTCAAATTTGCTGGTTTTCCCTGACCCAGAGATTCTGGCAGAATTTCTGCAAATGCTGACTAGCTGTCTGTCAAAGCTTTCTGTCATTGCTGTTGGGAGTACGTACAAGAGCTGGCTACAGGATGGGGATATATGTGAGTAAATCATGTACAGCACTAGGGGTGACAGTTGGCTGGTTTGGGGTCTAAGTACAAGGCATCCACAGTGGCTCACGAGCAGGCTTATTCATACAGTCAGAGTGTAATTGGTAAGATCCATGTCCCTTTAACACCTTCTGAAGATTCTATCTGCTGTCTCAGTCTCTTCTCACTCCCCAGTTGTATAACTCATGGATGAGGTGAGAGAGAAATGGGCTTCTTTGGCTGCATTCTGTACAGCTGGGGAAGCCAGGGGCTCACTCACACACTTTTACTTTTCCCTGTAGGAGAATCATAGACTGAGATGATCTCACTTGGCACTGAGCAGTACCATGTTGGGGGAGAGGATAATTCAGATAAAATCAAACTCTTCCTGTTTCTGTCTTTAATGTGTCAAAATTTGTATTTTTTTTTTTTTTTTACCCTCCATTGGTCTTCTGGAACTTCTCCACTGGAAAGTTTTACTTCCACAAAAGCTCTTTTGTCTGTGAGTGATTGTCTAAGATAGTGTTCTCCAAAGTCTCCTGGACTGTGGTTGAGAGGCGCTGGAGCCAGTTCACAGGACACTGCAGGATCCATGGCTAGTACTGAGATCTGTATCCTCTTACCCAGTACATGGATGGGCAAGGCTTTTTATGGGTCCTGTGGCATCTTGTGTTCAATCCCATAGCTCCTATAGAGGTACTGTGGGTGGATGCCAAATTATTGTTGAGGAAGGGGTACAAATGAGAGATGTTTTATTTGGCTTTGTTGCTAACATCACTCCAAGGAGTTCTTTGATTTTGGATTTTTAAAAAGGAATATGGAAAGATTATTTAAGGATAGTTGAAACTTTAATATGAACAATTACTTACCTTGCTGCCAGTTTATCATGAACACCTGTGAATCACTACTTCCCAGTTTCCTTTGTTCTCTTATAGCTATATCTTGAGTTGTCTGTGCAAAATATCCTTTCCATATAGTCAGTCATGTAATTTGAATAAGTTTGTGTCCATCCTCAAACATTTCTAGGGGCTCTCAATGGTTATTCCAAACATATACCCTAGTGCTTGCTTCAAGGATACATAATAATGGTAGATTGTATTATTTTGAAAAATATTTATACCTTCATGTTCCTATTCATATCAATGATCTATGTGGCCAATGTAACATGTTTTGGCCAATGCCAATGGTATATGAAGAGTGATGATCTGTGCCATATCCAAGAGATTACTTTAAATGTCCTGTGTGTCAGAAAATGGGTGTATCAGTCAGGAATTACAAGGGGAACAATTATGATGAGTTTTATAGGATGAAGAATTTATTTTGAGAATTAGAACTTACATGTCAAAACAGGTGAAGAAGATATAGACAGAGAATTTGAATATCAGAGAAATCATTAATGAATCTCAGAAGTTAAGCAAAGAAAGAAAAGTTTGTGGGGAGGTATTTTGCTATGTGCACTGACAGCCAAACATTTACTGGTAAGTTATTCAGTTGCTAAGTCATGTACGACTCTTTGAGACCCCATGGACTGTAACATGCAAAGCTTCCCTGTCCTTCACTATCCCTGAGTTGACTCAAACTCATGTCCATTGAGTCAGTGATGCCATCCAACCAACTCATCCTCTGTTTTCCCTTTCTCCTCCCGCTGTCAATCTTTCCCAGGATTAGCATCTTTTCCAATGAGCCTAATCTTCGTATCAGGTGGCCAAAGTATTGCAGCCTTAGCATCAGTCCTTCCAATGAATATTCAGGGTTGATTTCCTTTAGGATTGACTGGTTTGATCTCCTTGCTGTTGAAGGGACTCTCAAGAGTCTTGTTCAGCACCACAATTCGAAAGCATCAATTATTCATCACTCAGCCTTCTTTATGGTCCAACTTTCATATCCATATGTGACTATTAGAAAAACCATAGCTTTGACTAGATGGGCCTTTGTTGGCTAAGTGATGTCTTTGCTTTTTAATAGGTTTGTCATAGCTGTCTCGGTTTGTCATAGCTTTTCTTCCAAGGAGCAAGCGTCTTTTAATTTCATGGCTACAGTCACTGTCCTCAGTGATTTAGGAGACCAAGAAAATAAAATCTGTTACTGTTACTACTTTTTCCCCATCTATGTGCCATGAATTGATGGACTGGATGCTATGGTCTTAGGTTTTTGAATGTTGAGTTCTAAGCCAGCTTTTTTACTCTCCTTTTTCACCCTCATCTAGAGGCTCTTTAGTTTCTCTTTGCTTTCTGCCATTAGAGTGGTATCATCTGCATATCTGAGGTTGTTGGTATTTCTCTCAGCAGTCTTAATTCAAGCTTGTGCATCATCCAGCCTGGCATTTCACATGATATACTCTGCATATAGGTTAAATAAGTAGGATGACAATATACAGCCTTGAAGTACTCCTTTCCCAATTTTCAACTAGTCCTTGTTCCATGCCTGATTCTAACTGTTGCTTCTTGACCTGCATACACATTTCTTAGGAGACAGGTAAGGTGATCTAGTATTCCTGACACCATTATTGGTCAATAAGATAGCATTCAAAAAGGATACTTAAATGCAGAGCAAAAAAGAACAAGACTAAATTACAGTGCACCCAGTCTATGTGTAACTAGTTTTACCTGTATTGAGTCCATAAACTTTTGACTTTCTCATCTGTTCATCATGATACCTTACTCTGATGTTCTTCAGGCAATAATGGTCACTGGTTCACTTCTGCCTTGCGTATATAAAGCAAAATCGTCTTATGATCAACTCTAACATGAAGTTTTAGAGGGAAATAGGTTCTGGAAAACAGTTTTAAGCTTAACAGATGGATAGTACAGGATACTGAAATGGGTATTTGCCAAATTGAAACTACTCTTTCAACCTGGATCAGGATAAAGAATACATGTAATTGAACCACAGCTGGAATAGAGTTTCAGCTAACCAGCAGCTCTTATATAACATGAACAAAAAAATATTTGTAGTCAGTCACTGAGAGGTTGGAGTTGTTTGTAATTGTAGCATACTTGACTCACAGGGAAATTGATACTAGAAGTGATGTACTGCCCAAACCCAGAGCCAAAAATATATATCATTTCTTTTATTGTTGGCTAGGGAGGAAACAGGAATCTGGAGAAAGAGTGACCTGTATTTTCAATAAAATGAACAATGGATAACTTGGAGGACAAATAATGATATAATAAAATTGTCTAGCCACTCCAGGAATGCAAAGGAAAAAAGAGACATAAATATTGGAATGGAATAATTAAAACTTTCTATATAACAGAACATTATCTCTGTAGAACATCACAAGACATTTCTAAAATACAGATGGAATTAAATCAAATTAATGAATTCACATGATAGAAGATCAATATAAAAATGATAGTATTTTTAAATTCTGCAACTAAGAAACAAAAAAACAAAATAAAAATAGAGAGGCATTTCCAATAAAATAAAAAGTGTAAAATATATGCAAAGCAAACAAAAGATGTTCAAGACGTGTGAAGTGAAAACTAAACATTACCCAGAGAAATGAAAGAAAATGCAAACAAGTGAAGAGATATACCAAATTCATAGATTGGAAACCTCAACGTTATCAAGATGTCCAGTCTCTCTCAATTCATCTGAAGAGTCAAGGCAATAACAATAAAAATTCTAGCAGATCCTTTTTGTCCTTTTTGTTTAAATTTGAACAATAATTTAAAATTTACATGAAAATGCTAAGGACCTAGAATAGCTAAAGCAATTTTTACAAAGGGAAAAAATGAGTAATTTTTTGCTTGACTTATAAATTGATGGAATAGAAGAGAGATTCCAGAAATAGAACTACACATAGTATATTAGTTGATTTTCAACAAAGTTACCAAGGGAAGTCTTTGTGAGAAATGATAATTTTCAACAAGTGATACTGAGACAACTGAATATCTGCATTGCAAGAAAAACTAAAACCTGACTTAGTGCTTTACATATAATACATTCACTATGGGCTATAGACATAAATGTAAAACCAAAATAAATATATTTGTATAAAATAGTAGAAATTCTTTATAACCTTGGAATAGGCAGATTCCTTTGTTCACATAAAGCAGTAAACATTAACAAATGATAAATTGGACTTTGGCAAAATCAAGTGTATTTTTTCTTTGAATAGTCATTGGACTGATGCTAAAGCTGAAGCTTCAATGCTTTGGCCACCTGATGCAAAGAGATGACTCATTGGAAGAGACCCTGATGCTGGGAAAGATTGAGGGCAGGAGGAGAAGGGAATGTCAGAAGATGAGATGGTTGGATGGCATCATCAATTCAATGGACATGAGTTTGAGCAAATTCTGGGAGATAGTGAAGTACAGGGAAGCCTGGCATGCTGCAGTCCATGGGGTCTCAGAGTTGTACATGACTAAATGATTGAACAACAACAACAACACTTTAAAAAAAGCCATTCTGTTTATATTACAGCACTCTTTGTATTATTTGTAATATATACATTATATTAGATCAATTATTTTTAATAGCCAAGAATTTAACAAATTTTAATCCACAAAGGATTTGATAAACAAATTATTATATTCATACAGTGGAATACTACTCAGCAATAAGAAGGAATGATTAATTGAGAAAAACATAGAGATATGTAACAACATGGATGAATCTTTTAAAAAAGCTTAGGGGCAGAAGCCAGACACAAAGAGTTAGTGTTGTATGATAAGGTTTGGCAAACTTTTTCTGTAGAGTTTGTAAATCCTCTAGGTTTTCTGAGCCATATAGTCTCTGTCACAACTCCTCTGCTCTGCCATGATAGCATGAAATCAGTAATAAACAAGGTGAAAATGGGGCTATGTTCTAAGACTTTACTTTCAAAACTAGGTGTCAAGGTTGGTTTGGCCCATGAGCTATAGTTTGCCAACCCTTGCTGTATGAGTTTATTTATATGAAGTTCAGAAACAGGCAAAACTAACCTATAGAGATAGAGTTCAAAATAGTGGTAATCTAAGGTGGTATTGGAGAAGGCAATGGCACCCCACTCTAGTACTCTCACCTGGAAAATCCCATGGATGGAGGAGCCTGTTGGGCTGCAGTCCATGTGGTCGAGAAGAGTCGGACACAACTGAGCGACTTCACTTTCACTTTTCACTTTCATGCATTGGAGAAGGAAATGGCAACCCACTCCAGTATTCTTGCCTGGAGAATCCCAGGGACGGGGGAGCCTGATGGGCTGCCGTCTATGGGGTCGCACAGAGTCAGATACAACAGAAGCGACTTAGCAGCAGCAGCAGCAAGGTGGTATTAGGGTGGAAAATTCATTGCTAAGGAGCAGGAGAGAATTTTCTAGTGCAAAGTGAATGTTGTATATTTTGATTGGCATGGTAGTTACACAGAGTATACATTTGTTAAGGCTCATTAACTTATGTAGAAAGAACATGTGCAGAGGTATGGAGGAGACAAGAAACAACATGGAGAATGCAATTTTAATTTTTCTAGGTTTAATTTCAGACTTCTAGATTACTTAGGTCTGTAACTGGATGTTAAATTAGGACTCAACATTAGTTTCTAGAAGTTCCTTGACTTTTTCTGCCAAATATCTCTTTATTCCCAAGCAAGGATGGAATCTCATCAGGACTTGCAAAGGAGGATGGAGAGATGGTCCAGTATATGCTTTGTAATCCTCATCTCCTTACCTAGTTCAAGTATATTAAAGAGTTGGCATAGAGCCGTCCAAATTTGGTGTGTGTGTGTGTGTGTGTGTGTGTGTGTGTGTGTGTGTGTGTCAAGGGAGTGGTTCTATGGAAAGAATGCTAGTATGCTGTTGACCCCTTCTTCTGCCTTGAAGAGATGGTTTCCTCCTTACATGAGCCTAGAGGTGAGTCTTCAAGGAGACAAATTGAAGAACTTCACCTATGTCTCCAGTTGGCTGAATGAAGATAGTTTTACATCCACACCTGAGGAAGCCAAGAGGCGAGAGATGGTAGCCAGAGAGCAACCTGTATAATAGAATGAGACATGGTAGCTTTTGAAATACTTTGTATGCCCAGAGCTATTTCAGGCCAAGGATGATCCATTTTCCAGGAAAAAGTGTAAGCTTTTGTTCAAGAGGAATAAGGTAACTCCCAAATAAAATCTTTTTTATAGAGTTTCTTGAACAAAGAGCATTCACCCACAGCATGAGGAGCCTTGGCTAAGGACACTGCTAGTGAGTCCCCAGCAATGGAAGGACTCGAACCGTAAATAATCTCCTGTAAAAAGAATGTTTATTATTTTTGTTTTTGTTTGAACTGGCCAGCCTAAGGGAAACTAACACCAAATTATATCTGTGTCAGTCAAGGGAGGTTTTCTTGTCCTTTGCATCTTTTTCTTCCCCTGTTTCAATCCTCAGGACCTAGAAACGGCCCATGGTGTGGGAAAGCAGAAATGAGAGCTTCAGATGGAAAAAAAAAAAAAGAAGAAACTGACCCCATCACCTTCTCTACTGTGGCAGCCAGCCTGGAAGCAGGCCCACTTTGAAAATTCAAGACCTTATACTATAGACTTTTTAAAAAAAATTTAGTAAGTATGCGGATTTGTGAACCTCCTGCATAAAGCTTGCCTAATTCCAAGTATCTGTGGCCCATAGGTTGGGAATTGCCTCTTTGAACAATCTGTGTGTTAGTTTAATCCAAAGGGTTGACTTTCTAGTCATTTCTTAAGTAAAGCAAAATGCTTTAAACCCTCTTGGCTCTTCAGCTTTATCTCCTACTCTGCTTCGTTGTTTCTCAGACATGTAAGATTCATTTAAGCCCTCCTATCTCTGGAGAAGTGAATGGCAATCCACTCCAGTATTCTTGCCTAGAGAATTCCACGGACAGAGAAGTCTGGTGGGTTATAGTCTGTGGGGTCGCAAAGAGTCGGACACGACTGAGCGACTAACACACGCACACAAGCTCTCCTAAAGCTCTTCTCTCTCTTGCTATTCTGTTAAATACTTTTTCAGAACCCATTAAGCAGTTCTTTGCTATTTCCTGGATTCATTTTGTACTTTCTTTTTTGCCTTTCTGTTGTTCCTTTAGAGGCTCTGTGGAAGTACTCTCTACCTTTTGAACTACCCATCTTTCACGGCCTATCTCAAGTGTTGCTTCCTTCATAAATGATGTTTTTCAATCAGAATTTTGTCTCTCTGTGAAACCTTATTACCATGTTATGGCTTATAGTATTTAACATGTTCTCTGTTGTAGTGTAACTATTTTTTAAATTTTATTTTTAATTAGTAAACTAACATATGCATGGTTTCTTTAAAATTCCAATGACATATTATAATAGTGAAAACTATAAATCTACCTTCACTTGAGTAGCCACCCTCTTCCCTATTTCCACTCCATCATGTAATATTACTGAAACTTTGATGTTTATCTTCGGGTTTCATATTTGTGAAATAGTACCACATAGTTACATGGTTGATAAGAGGACTAACCAAGATAGTTTATAAAAATACATAACATAGTACCGGGCATATAGTGATTATTCAGTATTGGTTTTATTTATTATTGTGATTACATTATTGTTAACATCCTTTCAGATTTTTTCCATCGCATTTATAAAATTTTTAATAGCCTGCATATCATTACATATATGCACATAATATTTCTTTTTGAAAATGTAATACAAACAATCTATATATTGTTAGCACATTCTCATCCCATGTCAAACATGGGATTTTATGATTCTGATGCTTTGCTGTGAAAATGTTGTCCTGAATATACTCTTATATTCTGCTTTCTGTTTAAATATTTATGAAGGATGGATTCTTAGTAAAAATTTGCTTTATCAAAACTTGTAAATATTTTAGAGTTTGATAGGTACTACTGTGGAACATTACCTTATTTCACCATACCTCTATTAGGATCAGGTATTGGGGATTTTTTTTTTTCTTTTGAACAATTAGATGGAAAAATGATATTCCATTATTAAGGTACAATTCTCTGATCACTGACAAGTCAAGGGATCTTTTTATTTCTTTTTCTGCTAATTGCTCTCTGTTTAATTTCCTCAATTTTAAATAGGGTTGTTGTCTTTTTCCTGTTATCTGGTGTATTGTCCCACATTATCTAGTACAGCTATGCACAAACATCATCTTACTAAGTTCTATAAGAGAATCTCCTTGGATTTTAATTGTAATTAGGTGGATTTGTAAAATACATAAAATTTAATGGGGAGAATTTGATAATACTTAGTCTTGCCATCCAGATTCAGAGATTATCTACCACTCATTTATTACTTAACATAATGCCATTGAATATTGCCTGGTATCCTTGCTTACTTGAATGTTTGAAGTGATATATGTCCTGGCTCCTACATATATGCATGTGTGTGTTTCTAATTTGGAAAACTCAGTTATTTGACCTCTCTTCTTCTTTTGTTGGAAAGGAAGGAGGATAAAAAGATATTAAATTTTAAATGTTGGAAACAATGCTTTTTTTAAGGCTTCTAACTTTCCCTCTAGAATTAGAATGGGGGAAATAATAAATTTGGTAAGTATGAGTCTGAGAGAACTATACTGATGTAACAGTTTTAAATTTGACATGATTTTAAATGAAAATATGGCTGTTCCTTAGACATCTACATCACTTGTATAATAGCAAGGTTCAGCTACTCAATATGGCTGTGTACTACAGAAATATGGAGTTCTAAAATCTCATTTTTCCTTGCTACTATTTATATGCATAACAAACATAATATAATTGAATGACTATAATAATGTTCTCTATATGTAAACCATTTTAATAACCCTGTCCTATCAGGAAAGCACAAATATCATTTTAGTGCCATCTACACATTTTGGTTAGATAGCAACACAGACTCAATGGATATAAATTTGAGCAAACTCCAGAAGATAGTGGAAGACAGAGGATTCTGATGTGATGCAGTCTGCGGGGTTGCAGAGAGTTGGACATGACTAGCAACTAAACCGGAGAAGGCAATGGCACCCCACTCCAGTACTCTTGCCTGGAAAATCCCATGGACAGAGGGGCCTGGTGGGCTGCAGTCCATGGGATCACTAGGAGTCGGACACGACTGAGCACTTCACTTTATTTTTTCACTTTCATGCATTGGAGAAGGAAATGGCAACCCACTCCAGTGTTCTTGCCTGGAGAAAAAAAAGGGACGGGGGAGCCTGGTGGGCTGCTGTCTATGGGGTTGCACAGAGTTGGACATGACTGAAGTGACTTAGCAGCAGCAGCAGCGACTAAACAACAAAAACACATTTTGAAGTCTTCTTAAGTTTTGATGGCTATATGGGAAAACAATTGTAATGTTAATAAATGTTTTCCATCTTTTTTTGTAGAAGGTAAAAGATCTAATCCAAAGATATAGCAAAGCTTTGAATTGACAACAGAGGAATTTACTTGCCAATAAAAGGATGCTTTTTCATGAAGGGATTTCTGAGCATCTCTGCTCCCAACAAGAGCTTGAAAACACACTATTTAAGGACAAGTTTTCTTTGACTAATTGTATGGGGATCTCCATAAACCAAACAATTAGCTCAGAGCAGAAGGATAAATCTTTTTATATAAACTTTCACAATTTGGGTGTATTTGGTAACTGAGCCTTCTTTTTCAGATCACCAAATTTAATGAAACTTGGATAGTTATAGGATGGGAAATTTCATAAATAAATACAAGCTGCATCGTACTAACCTAGAGTCTGGAATGACTTAAAATATTTCCTTTGATATGATTCCCAAATTCTATATAAAAGTAAAGAAATAATGCAGAAATAAAACATAATGTGGCATGTCTAGAACTTTTATAACTAGCCTGACTTTGAAACTGAGTGAAATAAGTAAGAGATCAAAGCTTTAATGACTTTAGCTTCTCTCGCTCCCTTTTTTCCCCCCTTTTGGAAAGGCTGTTCTATGGGGAAACTAGAACAATTAACACTTCAAAATAAAATTATATATTTAGTTAAGAATATAACATTGATCATCTCATAGTAAAGATTCATATGTACTATGAGATGGGCTTTTCAAAGTTTTATTTCTACTGCATTTGTCTAAGTAGTTTAGAAACAGTTTACCAGGCATGTGCTGGAAAAACAAACAAACAAACAAACAAAAAACTAGGAGCAGAGCAATTCTGAATATAACAGTAATAAAATATATTATTAAATGAACTATTATAGAATATATTCTTCAGTTGAATATGAATCTGCAGGAACATATTACTACATGTTATAAAAGAACAAAACTTTATCAAATACCTTCCTTTCCCTGGGTTTTTAAGTTCTATCATTTAATAGAGCAGATTATGTGCTTAGGAGGAGGAGCTAGCATCGGGCAGTTCCAAAGAGAGCTAAATGAAAAATCAAATTGATTTGGTCTTATAAAATACTATTGACTTTGATTTTTGTGTCCAATTTATGCTTCTGTGCATTTTCAGGGACATCATTTCTAACAAGATTGCATGATTTGGACATGTGCAAGCTGAAGTACTTAATACCCCCTGGAATGAACCAATTAGATTTTTGACTAGACTTCTTTTGTCAAGAAGCTGCTCTTGAGCTGAATTCAGTAATTTTGTTCCTTGATAACATTAACTATACCATTGGCTCTTAAACTTGGGCGTAGATCAGACTCACCTGGAGAGCTTGTCTACCTCAGGAGTAAGTAGTTCAGTAGACGAGGCAGAGAGCTCAGTGATCTCAATAGCTAACAGTTCTCAGGTCATGCTGACAGTAGTTTTGAGAAGCATTGGCTTAATACCTTATTTGGCTTATAGCGTCTGCTTTCTTTTCCTCTTCAGACCTGAAGGTACCTGTTTCTGAGCCTAATGGTTTGGAATTTCTTTGTATTTTTATCTTCTGGATCAGTGGAAAGCTAAGCAAGAGGTGTGTATTAACCCCCTCCTCAGGAAGTCAATGTTAAGTCCACCATGCTCCTCAATTTGGCTGAATTTATGCTCCAGTTCTGAAGGTAACTTTAAATTTCTTAATTTCTCTGAAGTGTACCAGATTTCTTCCTTCACAATCTTCTTAGTGATTTTCTTTTTGTTGTTGTTGTTCTAATAGCCTTCTAATGTATCTCCTACTTTTTCTAATACATTTTTGAAGTTCTACCCAGATAAATTTTCCATAACACTGCTTTGCCTGTACCATTCTTTCCTGAGAGATTAAGTGATATAACATATATGAATAAGAATTTTAATGCATTTAAATTGTCACTATGCTTAAAATCCTGCAATTGTTCCCAATGCCTAGAAACGTTTCCTACTGTTGACCTATAAGCTAGGAAAGGTGATAAAAATTTCCTGGAGTGAACCCACTTCTTGATTGTCTCTTAGGTTTTGTTGCAGTTGTTCAGATTATTTCCCCACCCTCACATCCATGTCTAGGAATTTAGATTATTTGCTTGTTGATACTGAAACTAAGGTTTGGAAATATGGGTTAAAAACAAACCTCTAAATACTGAACATGAACTCTGTATCCCTCTACTCTGCCTTTTACCTAATTCTCTACTATTTTCTTCTCTAGAGAGGCTGGTTTTTTGTTCTCTTCCAGACACATTTCTAAAACATTCTACACCATCTTCCTGCATGGATTTCACTCTTAAGTTTCACTTCTTAATTTACCCTAGTCCTTCTTGTTCTTTAAACAACTGCATACTCTTTACCTTGTAGTCCCTGTGGAGTTTTCCCTGAGTTTCTGCAAGCTCCTAAAATGTTTCCCTCCACAGGTGTGCCTTGTTCTTCTCGTGAAATCCTTCAGGACTTAGTGTCTTTAGTATTGTTCCTATTCTCTGTACCCAGTAGAGTGAAACTTTGTGTCCTATACAAGTTAGAGCTTATCTGAGTATTATTGTAGTTGGTGTGTTTTTATAAATAATGTTTGCTAGTGATTAAAAAAAAAATTCTAAGAAAACAAAGCAGCAATGACTTAGCATCCTTCTGAAACACAAAATAAGATAGCCAAATTCTTGGGCTTTGTATGTAAACTTCTCAGGTGGTGCTGTAGTAATTTTGAAACGGAAGAAGCCTAAGAGGATAGTCTATGCTAATATCCTTTTTATTGTCTCAGGGGACTAGGTTAGTGTTGATGTGTTTTTTCCATCCTAATATCTGGATATCAAGCTGGTGATAACTGATGTAGGCATGGTGGCTTACACAATCTTCCTCATGAATGTTCTCAGGCTGATGTTACAGAAGTTACAAGGCATGTACATATCCTTTGAAATTTTTGTAATACAATGAGCAGATTTACTTGATGTGTACCTATGATTTCTCTTTTTTATTTTATCTGATCACTTCTGGCTGGGGAACTGCCAACTACCTTATTTTCAATGATTATATATCATGTTTATTATTTACATTCTTAAATATTCATATATCATTAGAACACTGAAAAAAGCTAATAGTTAAAATTTACTCATGAGTTTATGTTAAGATATTAATGAAATCTGATTTTTTTTCTCAATTCTGCATCTTATTTTTCAATTTAGGGTTGACTCCTGTTACTCATTAGTGTTTTCACTAGGATTTCTCTATTGACTTATTCTTTTGAATGATAAGAATGAGCTGGTTGTATAAGTGTGAATGATTATTTTTCTACCTTTAACCTCATTAAAATGTAGTAAGAATCAAGAGGAGAAGCAAATGAGAAACAAGTTTGGCAGTGCTCTGATAGTGTAGATTGGGAGCCATCCATATTGGCAGATGGTTTGACTAGTTTGACTAATGTGGCTTGTTAAATTAATTGGTAAAGAAAGAAACAAATTTCGGAAAGGGTTTGTGTGCTTTTTCTTGGTAGCCAAATCTAAATATGTAGCTTCGAAGCTTACAGAGTATAAAGTTCAGTTACTATGCATGTTGCACATCCAGGACTATGTGAATGGCTGCGTTTAGGGATTTCCTTTTGTTTGTCAAGGAGAGCAAGAAAATCAGTTGTTAGCCTTCCCCTCCTCCTCTCTCCTACACTTAGCATTGTGTATAAAAAGGCTGCAGTTTGGCATTAACTTGTACAATCAGTCTCAATTACTGGCATGATTCTCCTTCTGTCCAAATCTTGAACACTGTAAAGGAGTATGTGTCACTCTTAATCAAAACTCTTAGTACCAAAAATGAATAAGTTAATGATAAGAATAGTACTGCCCAATTTACCTCAAACATAGCATTTTAGAATCTCCTCTTGAAGTCGACTGTAAGCAGGGAATGTCTCAGCAGTAAGCTCTTCTACTATGCTGCATTTTCTTACAAATAAAAATATGTGAAGTTTTTATTTTATTGTTTCAGATGTGTTTGAATCTCTAAGTAGACTATTATAGATTAATGTTACTTCTTTAATCAATGTTTCCCTTGAGCTCACCATATCCTATTCACCAAGACTGTGACTTCTTGCCAAAAGTTGCTAGACACTGTGTAAAAGGAATAGCCAACAGATGGCCAATGTTCATAGACTTTCATTCCACATATTTTATGTGGTTCTGACATGTTCAAGCTCAGCTTACTAGATTCAATGATACCTGCAGTGGTATTTGTTCAAGTTCAGACAGGATTCCAGTTAACCCATTTCCCATAAACCCTTTCTAAGCAATTGCCTACCCAAACCATCCTGTTTTTGATGTAGCTGCTATACTTTCAGGTATGAAACAAAATTATAGACAAGGGGAAAACCAGAGGGTTATAGGTTACAATAATATTTTTGTCTGTTTTGTGAATGCTTATTTCTTTCATAATAAATTGAAGGATTTGGAAAATGAAATATCTTACTTTCAGATTCTAAATTTCTATGATTATTTGACCTTACATATAGTGAAAGATGTACTGCATATTAAATACTTAGTTTTGAAAACAAATTTACTCAAGCAAAGAGAATGATTGACTTGTGAATACAAAATGAGTGATCTGTGGAGGCAAATGGATTTTTTATTTTTCAGTGAGGCTTCAGCTCTTAATTTGCAATTTGGAGTAACTTTTCTCTTATTGAATTAATGCATTCCAACTAACTATAAAGTAAATGCATCTAAATATATAGATTTATCCACATTTATATATTTTATACATTAGTACCCTATAAGGAGAAATACACAATAAATATTCCAAAATATCTGGTTTTATGCTAAATGAGTTTTATTAAAAGAATGAAAAATATTAATCTTAATATTATTTTTAAATTTTTTATTTATTACTATTATTATTTTACTTTACAATATTGTATTGGTTTTGGCATATTATTATAAAATATTTTCCAGGGGATATTTCTAAACATTTATTTAAAAAAGAATAAATTGACAATTGACCTGGCATTAGGTTTGACTTAGTAACTTAAACATAGGAATGCATTTTCCAGACTTTGAGATCTATAAATTATCCACATGAATTTGTACTCTTGCTTGGGCTCTTAGTTCTTTGCCTTGACTTTTGTCATTTTCCCCTCCTGTATTAGGCTGCTCAAGCTGTCATAAAGTATCACAGGCTGGGTTGGGTAGGAGGGGCACAGATGCTTATTTTCTCACAGTTTTGGAGGCTTGAAGTTCAAGATAGAGGTTATGGTACCTTTGGTTTCTGGTGAAGGATCTCTTTCTGACTAGCAGAAGGTCAGCTTCCTTCTGTGTCCTCACATGACTATTTCTTGGTGTGTTTACATGGGGAGGTAGAGAAAGCTCTCTGGTGTCTCTTCTCAAAAGGACACTAATCCTATTGCATCAGGGCCCCACCTTTATGACCTCATTTAACCTTAATTATTTCCTTAGAGTATCATCTCCAAATACAGCCACACTGGGGGTTAGGGCTTCAATGCATGAACGATGTGGGGCGGGATACAAACCTTCAGACCATAACACACTTTCATTTCCCTTTCTGACAACAGGTCTTTCATGTCATGCTCTGTGACCATATTATTTCCCTCTGTAGCTTCATGTCTTGTGTTGTTTCCTTCCTTCTGGTTTTTCCACTGCTGAACTGTACTAGGCTGCAACCTACACCCTGTGTATGGTGCTACTTTACATGACACCTTCAATACACTTAACATTCAAAAGAGTCTACTCTCTGTTTCTTATAGAATCTCTTTTTTCCTATTCCTTATTTTCTTGTGGTTGGAGAAAAAGCTTCTCTCTGGGTGTGGTAGAAAGATTTATGGGTACTCCCTCCTCTCCAAGGTATCTGAGTCTTAATCCCAAGAACCTGTAAATATGTTACATGGCAATAGGGAATTAAATTGCAGATGAAATGAAGGCAGCTCACCAGTTGATTTTTAAATGAGATTATCCTGGATTATTTGACTAGGCCTAATATAATTACAATATCCCTTTAAAGTGGAAGAAGCAGGCTGAAGAGTTTGAATCAGAGATGAGAAGATGCTCTGATATTGGATTTGAAGATGGCTGAAGGGATCACAGAAGTGTATGTGACCTCTGGAAGCTAAAATAGACAAGGAAATTGATTATCTTTAATGCCTTCAGAAGGAACACAGCCCTGTCAAACCTTGGTTCTAGTCCAATAAAACCCTTTTCGGACTATACTGTAGATCTGCAAATCTATACATTGTTTTGATTTTTAAACCATTAGTTCAGTTCAGTCACTCAGTCATGTCCAACTCTTTGTGACCCCATGAACCACAGCAGGCCGGGTCTCCCTGTCAATCAGCAACTCCTGGAGACCACCCAAACCCATGTCCATTGAGTCAGTGATGCCATCCAACCATCTCATCCTCTGCCGTCCCCTTCTCTTCCTGCCCTCAATCTTTTCCAGCATCAGGGTCTTTTCCAGTGAGTCAGCTCTTTGCATCAGGTGGCCAAAGTATTGGAGTTTCAGCTTCAGCATCAGTCCTTCCAGTGAACACCCAGGACTGATCTCCTTTAGGATGGACTGGTTGGATCTCCTTGCAGTCCAAGGGACTCTCAAGAGTCTTCTCCAACACCACAGTTCAAAAGCATCAATTCTTTGGCACTCAGCTTTCTTTATAGTCTAACTCTCACCTCCATATATGACCACTGGAAAAACCATAGCCTTGACTAGAGGAACCTTTGTTGGCAAAGTAATATCTCTGCTTTTTAATATGCTGTCTAGGTTGGTCATAACTTCCCTTCCAAGGAGTAAGTGTCTTTTAATTTCATGGCTGCAATCACCATCTGCAGTGATTTTGGAGCCCAGAAAAACAAAGTCAGCTATGGTTTCCCCATCTATTTGCCATGAAGTGATGGGACTTGATGCCATGATCTTCGTTTTCTGAATGTTGAGCTTTAAGCCAACTTTTTCACTCTCCTCTTTCACTTTCATTAAGAGGCTCTTTAGTTACTCTTCACTTTCTGCCATAAGGGTGGTGTCATCTGCATATCTGAGGTTATTGATATTTCTCCAGGCAATCTTGATTCCAGCCTGTGCTTCTTCCAGCCCAGCATTTCTCATGATGTACTCTGCGTATAAGTTAAATAAGCAGGGTGACAATATACAGCCTTGATGTACTCCTTTTCCTATTTGGAACCAGTCTGTTGTTCCATGTCCAGTCCTAACTGTTGCTTCTTGACCTGCATACAGATTTCTCAAGAGGCAGGTCAGGTGGTCTGGGATTCCCATCTCTTTCAGAATTTTCCACTTAAACCATTAAGTTTGTTGTAATTTGTTATAGAAGCAGCAGGAAATGAACACATTGAGAAACTCAGAAGGCCATTAGATACCATTGCTAAATGATCAGGCCCCTGGTTTACCATCAATCTGAATGAAAGCAGTTTCTTAATCTCCCAATTCCTAAACACAAAACTTCCCAGAAAAAGTCTCTCTCTTGAGAACCATATCCTATCTTAGAAGGTAACCAGTGTTATTTTCAAATCTATTCCTGGTTTACTATCTCTGGTGGCCAGTAGAATCTACTTTCTGCTTCCTAAAAGCTCCTCTTTGGTATAATACATGCCATACATGTAATCCTTGCTTTAGTTAAGAATTTCTCATGTATGTGGTGGATCATCCCTTTGAGAATAACTTGGGGTGCTCTATCCAAGACTTGGAGATACTGGTGTCAACACATTTAATGAACATTTCAAGTGATTTTAAAGTCCACTAACATTTGAGGTCAGTTACTCTTCATGGGAAATAAATGGGGAAACAGTGGAAAAAGTGTCAGACTTTATTTTTGGGGGCTCCAAAATCACTGCAGATGGTGATTGCAGCCATGAAATTAAAAGACGCTTACTCCTTAGAAGGAAAGTTATGACCAACCTAGATAGCATATTCAAAAGCAGAGACATTACTTTGCTAACAAAGGTCCGTCCTGTCAAGGCTATGTTTTTTCCAGTGGTCGTGTATGGATGTGAGAGTTGGACTGTGAAGAAAGCTGAGCGCCGAAGAATTGATGCTTTTGAACTGTGGTATTGGAGAAGACTCTTGAGAGTCCCTTGGACCTCAAGGAGATCCAACCAGTCCATCCCAAAGGAAATCAGTCTTGAATATTCATGGGAAGGACTGATACTGAAGCTGAGACTCCATTACTTTGGCCACCTGATGTGAAGAACTGACTCCTTAGGAATGACCCCGATGCTCGAAAAGATTGAAGGCAGGAGAAGAAGGGGATGACAGAGGATGAGCTGGTTGGATGTCATCACTGACTTGATGGACATAAGTTTGAATAAGCTCTGGGAGTTGGTGATGGACAGGGAGGCCTGGAATGCTGCAGTCCATTCGGTTGCAGAGTCGGACATGACTGAGCTCCTGAGCTGACTGACTCTTCCTTATAACAATATTTATGAGAATAGTTTTCAGAAAGGTCTTAGTTGCTAAATGATTCTTTCACGGTAAAATGATTCTACATGAATACATACACCTAGAGACACAATATTAACTTCTGATTTTCCAGTGATTATAAACTAATGAACACATGTTTCTGAGAAACTCTTTCCATCAAGCTTATACATGTTAGTTGCTCAGTCGTGTCTGACTCTTTGCTGCCCCATGGATTGTAGCCCACCAGTTTCCTCCGTCCATGGAATTCTCCAGGCCAGAATACTGGAGTGGGTTGCATTCCTTTCCGCAGGGTATCTTCCTAACCCAGGGGTCAAATTTGGGTCTCCTGTATTGCAGGCAGATTCTTTACCATCTGAGCTAGCAGGGAAGCCCCTGAAATATCTTATACATTACCTGCCTCCTGGTAGTTTTTGTTTTTGGCATTTTCAGTAAAGCCAACAGTCTTCACATTTGCCTTGTACTTGTATTCTTTCCTTGTATTATGTTATTTCTATACTACCCACTACTCCTTTGAAACATAGGCCTTGAAGTAAAATGCCTCAGTAGTTTTTCAATATTTTTTTCTGATTAAAATATTTTGTTATTTAGTCCAGGGGGCCACAGTCTATGGTCTACTACCTACTTTTATAAATAAAATGTTATTGAAATACAGCCACACTCATTCATTTATGTATTGCCTTTGGCTGCTTTATTGCTATGACCACAGAACTGAATAGTTGTGACAGGGACTTTATGGCTCACAAACCCTACAATATTTACTATATGGTCTTTTTCAGAAAAAAAGCTACTCACTCCCACCTTATCCTGTTAGTAATTCCTCTTTCTAAAATTTATTTCCAGTCTGATTTTTTGGTACCCAAATCTATGTTTTGTGTTGTCTTCATGGATACAAAGGATGGCTGTATTTTTATATTTTGAAAATTCTAGGATTACGAAGTGGTTCAGTAAAATAAACTTTAAATTAGAACAGAAAATTTTCAGCTCTGCCATTCACTGGCTGTGTGAATGGCATTCAGATTCTCTGGGTATCATTTCTCTTATCTGTGACTCATTAAGTGAGTTCATGCATATAAGATGTTTAGCTCATTTTCTTGGCATGTTATCCACCTTTGTGACCTTGTTAAATTATCATTTTTAGCATAGAACACTAAGGTCCTATATGCTGAGCCTTGGTTTAACAGCATATTACAAGGGAATTGAGATAGAGAAGTTTATTACTTCTTGGAGAAGGTACATTGCATACCTTAAGGGACCTCATGGGGAGGTTAAGGCAGGATACAAGCAGAGAAATTGTAGGACATGGGGCATATGCCTTGAATAAAGTCCATGGATGGAGAATTTTGGGCTTTTAAGGTAAGTCCAGATAAATCAGTTGAAACCAAAAAAAAGTAGGAACTTGATAGGCTTCTGTACTAAGAAGCACCATAAGGGAAGACTCTGCAAAGGGGGGGAAACTGTTTGTCACAAGGGCCATTAGAGGAGTTGTATTATGAACTTACATTTATTTGTGACTCTTTAGGCTATTTATCGCTGGAGAAGGAAATGGCAATCCACTCCAGTACTATTGCCTGGAAAATCCCATGGACAGAGGAGCCTGATAGGCTACAGTCCATGGGGTCGCAGAGTCGGACACGACTGAGCGACTTCACTTACTTACTCACTTACTTAGGCTATTTATCTAGGGCATGTGCTCCAGGAAGGGGCTAGTGTCAGTTAGACCCTCTGTAAGCTGCTTGGTTAGCAAGGACGCAATGTTATAAAGTAGCTTCTGTATTGTATTATAATACAATATTATAAAGTAGCTTTTAATGATTTATTGTGTCAAAAAGTAATAAAAGTAAATATTAATGGTTTAGCTAAGCTACTTTATGATTTCTTGTATCAAAGGCTTTCCTGGTAGCTCAGCTGGTAAACAATCTGCCTACAATGCAGGAGACCCCAGTTCGATTCCTGGGTTGCGAAGATCCACTGGAGAAGGGATAGGTTACGCATTCCAGTATTCTTGAGCTTTGCTGGTGGCTCAGCTGGTAAAGAATCCATCTGCAATGCAGGAGACCTGGGTTCGATCCCTGGGTTGGGAAGATTCCCTGGAGAAGGGAGCAGCTACCACTCCAGTATTCTACCCTGGAGAATTCCATGGACTATATAGTCCATGGGGTCACAAAGAGTTGGACAGGACTGAGCAACTTTCACTTTCACCTCACTTTCATTGTCTCAGAGTAAAAATGAGATATAAATGTGACAAGCCTATCTTAAAATGATAGTTTCTTTATATTTACCTTGATATTCATGTATGTATGATGAATATTCATGTTTATATCACGAAGACACTGTGTATCTTTTGCATTACAGATATATTAATAGCTGAGGCTCTGATGTCAGTTCTACTAGACACTGCAAACTTATACAAATTAGTGACTCTACTGAGCCTTATTTTTCTTCTTTATAGGGTAGAGATCTTCTAGAATGATCATAACAATTTTATGCTATTTCTTTTTATATAAAAATATTGATAGTGCTCTAGCACAGTACTGATTAGTAGTTAATATGTGATCAATATTTATTGATTATTCTAATTGTTTAAATAAGTATTATAAGGATTTTTAAATTAAATATTTACTGAAGATTTATTATTGGTGACCTGAACTATTCATCAGAAAATGTCTTGGGAATGTCAAAATGAGCAAGATGTACTCTCTATCCTCAATGAGTTCACAATCTAGTAAGGTAGGTGTGTGTATGTGTGTATAATTAGTTGCCACATGTGTGACAAGTGTTATACATAATAAAGGCACCTGAGTCTTGGCCCAATTAATGGAAGAGTTAATTCTATTTATTATATTTTGGATATGGTCAAGGGAGGTTTCCAGAGGGAGATGAACTTAACTTCAAATAAGTGTAAGTAAAGTATAAGTAAAAATGTAGCAATAGTTGGATATTTAGGAAAAGATATATTTCAGTTGAGGTAATAGTATGTTCAAAGCATAAAAAGAGAAAAACACTAAAGTCAAGGAAACACAAGACTGTTAAGTAGACTGTGGTGTAAGTGACAGTGGGAGTGAGTTGAGAAGTGAGGCTGGAGGTGTGAGCTGAAGCCAGGTCATGGAAAATCGCTTAAGACAACCCAAGAGTTTAGATTTTATACTGTAGGTGATGAGGTGTGTTGAAAGGCTTTAATTTTTTTATTGGATTCTACATTAAAATGTTTTGAAGAGGAGTTTCAGAATCATGTTAGAATTTCTCATCATAACAACTGCCACAACAACAACAGTTATGTACTTGGCACTCTGCATATTCAACCTGAAACTTCGTAACACATCTTCTAGATAGGCACTATTTCCTTATTTTAAACCGAGACCCTGATAACTCAAAAGTCCATAGTAACACAAGCAAGTGAAGAGTAAGAATACATAATTGGCTTCTTTATTTTCAACTTCCTAATTTTTTCACTATACATTTTATTCTTTCTAAGAATAATCTGTCTACCAGTTTGTAGAATAGAAAAGAGATGAGATAGGGGATGGATCAGGGCAAGAAGAACTGTTAAGGTATTCATTTCTCTAATAATCAGTGAAGTTGGTCATCTATCATGTATTTTTTGGCCATCTTTGTGTATTCTTTGGAGAAATGTCTATTTAGGTCTTGTACCCATTTTTTGATTGAGCTGTTTGCTTATCTGATATTGAGCTGCTTGAGCTTTTGTATATTTTGGAGATTAATCCATTGTCAGTTGCTTCATTTGCAAACATTTTCTCCTCTGATGCTTGTCTTTTTGTTTATGGTTTCCTTTGCTGAGCAAAAGCTTTTCAGTTTCATCTGATCCTATTTGTTTATGTTCATTTTCATAAACTAACACAATATTGTAAATCAACTATACGCCAAAAATTTTTTTATTTTTTGAAGGTATTGTGTCACAGGGGAGAACAAGGGCATCTACTTGCTTCCCATTTCCCCACTTTTTACTCTCTTCTGCATCCTTCCTGGAATGGTCAGTACAGTGGTCAAAGACATGGAACAGTGAGGGAGGGATGTGGATCAGAGGAAGAATCAGTCCTGAGTTGAGGAGCTCCTCCCTGGTGGCATGCGATGGCAGGCCTGGAAAAAGGACACAGGGCCATGAGGGACTGCTGCAGAAGTAGCGACAGGAAGAGATGGCTCATATGTTGGAAGATGGGTTAAAGTAGACAAATAAGTAAATTGAAGAAATGAATGAATATATTGAGTTGTTTCTCAGATATGGAGGGGATATAATATAATCATGGATAAGAGGAAGACGTGAAATAACTCTTGGTTGTTAGATAATGGGACATCAGGGTAAACTAGTATGTGCGTATATTACATATCTAACATTATGTTAGATGCAATACAAATGTTTCCTAGTTCTTAGCAGGCTTAGAAACAATGATGTCTTAGGAGAAGTGAGCAACCCACATGCCCAAAATTTGCTTTCTAAATATCACCCTCCCTTAAAGAAGAAATGAGTGATGACAGGTTGTGGCAGAGAAGGTCCAAAGTCTTGTTCATCTTCTTCATAAAAATTGCATCCTCTAAAATAATGTGCAAAAGAATAAAATAACTAGTTTGAAGGCAGTATCAATGGATGAATAGAGGAGGACTTGAGTATTAAAATAGTAATAGTCATTAATTATTGATTTTAAAAAACAAAATCTATTAATGTATTAGTATGTTAATATACATTAGTTAAGCAAGCAAGAAGGTAAATGCAGAGAAATGGAAAGCTATTCATCAGAGCTCCAAAAAATGTTGGAAATAGAGACTCACCATTTAACAGTCATCAGATGAGTTTGATTAAGTTGGAAACGGTCCAGGGATGCTAAGGCTGGTAGGTAGAATTTGAGGAACAGGTTATTAGTAGAATACCTCCTCACCAAAGACTATTCAATTACTACCAGAAAAGTTTTAGGTGGAGAAAGCTGCTAGATACCACAAGGCCAAGATATCAGCACTGATATCACTCATGCTGGAATAAGTTGACATTGCGTGTTTCCTGATGTAATGCACCACAAAGAACACTGTCATTTCTGTGGTTTTCCTGCCAAGAATGCATGGTCTGAGTCTGGCCCCTGAAGGCTCTGTTGATGGGCTCAGCTCAAAACCCACCCTTCAGACTGTAAGGCCTGTTCTCTTTATAACTGTGAGGACATGAAAGACTGAGAAGGACTTAAGAATTGTTCCAGATTGAAGAGGTCTGTAATACACACTCACTAAATATAAGCATATTTCTAGGATATGAGACTGGAAAAAAAAAGACACATTGGAGATGTTTTATCTATTTCTGGAAGGGTTCCCCATAATGTAGTGACATAAAGCAATAGTCATTGTGTTATATTTCATGCCATTTTAGGTCAGGAATTTGGGCCAGGCTTACCTGAACAATTGTTCTCTATAGTGTGGTATTGAACAGGTGCAGGTAGCAGGAATGAAGAGCCCAGTGTCGCCTCAATCACATTTCTAAGGCCTTTGCAGAGATGCTCAAAAGACTGGGTGCAGTTGGGCTTTCAAAGGAACTGCTTAGCTGTAGATGCTCCAGCATAGTGGTGTCAGGAAGTCTGACTTCTTTCTATGGCAGCTCAAGGCACCATGCATAGTCTTGGTGAGCAATTATTGGTGTCATCCCTGATTCAAGAGAAGAGTAATTAGACAACACAAATCAGTGGGAGAAACAGTGAAGTCATTGCAGTCATCTTTGGTCTACAACATTGGTACGGTAAGCAAATTTAGAATGGGGTCTGAGAAGGTGGTGGTATTAACAGTTTTGAATAACTGATTTGAAGGGTTATATAGTAGTTTATATAGATGTGTCTTTTAGTTTAAGGGTAATGCGGTATTACATTTGTAGCTTACTGTCATAGCATTGAAACATATACATTACCATATGTAAGATAGGTAGTGGGAAGTTGCTGTATAACACAGGGAGCTCAACCAGGTGCTTTGTGACAACTAGAGGGGTGGGATGGAGGTTCAAGAGGGAGAGGATACATATATATACACACTTATGGCTGATTCACGTTCTTATATGGCAGAAACCAACCCAATAGTGTAAAGCAATTATCCTTTAATTGAAAACATTTTAAAAGATTTCTGGAAAGGACTTAGATATGTATGTGTGTATATTCGGGGTTTCCCTGGTGGCTCAGATGGTAAAGAATCTGCCTTGCAATGTGGGAGACCTGGGTTTGATTCCAGGGTCAGGAAGATCCCCTGGAGAAGGGAATGGCAACCCACTCCAGTATTCTTGACTGGAGAATTCCAAGGACAGAGGATCCTGGCAGGCTATACTCCATGGGTTGCATATATTTATGTACATGTGTATATACACTTTGTCTATGTGTATAAATGTGTGTATATATGTATATGGAGCAGGGCACAGTGGGGCAAATGTAGTAAAATGTTAACAATTGGCTATTCTGATTTAAGGGGCTATGGGAGTTCTGGCTACTCTTCTGTATGTTTGAAATTATTTCAAAATATAAAACATTAAAATTTAAGAGAAAGGAAAATGTGATTAGAGTCTGAAGTAAGGCAGCAGCAATGGACATGAAGAGAACAGGATGAACTGATGATTAATAACACTTTAATGGTTGAAAGGATGTTAGGCTGAGAGAGATGGTTTGCTTGGAACACTGTCATAAGCACAGAAGTTCCATTGGCTGCTCATTTACAGAGAGATGCAAACAAGCAAAGCTTGCCAATAATGCTTTGCTCTAACATTTTGCTTTGTCCTTTAATGATCACCCTGGAAAACAAACAATAAGCCAAGTTTAATTTTAAAAAGCATTGAGGCTATTTAAGCAGAGTCAGATTTACTTAAAAATATAATGGATTCTTTCGTTAAGAACAAAATCTGTGGCTCTTTTTTATTTGATGGAAAAATTCTTCTATGTAAGCATATTCCAAATGGATGCATAGACTCAGTGTGAGTAATGTGGTTTAGTTTGTACAGAGTATACACTTCCACAAGAGGAGAAATTCTTTCATAATAAGCGTGTATCTTAAAGTATATTTCTGGATTAAAAAACTTTTACCTTTTTTATGAAATGGAGTGTGGAATGAGTGTGTAGTGGATTCTGTATGAGCTACTTAAAAGTCAGAAAGAAAAGTTATAAAGCAATGTGATTTGAAACAAGGAATCTGAGGACAGTGTTATAAAGAGGTTCAAGTATATGAATAAATAAAACCATTCTTAAGATACATGGAATGAATGTTACCTCACATTTTGAAGCCTTAAAATAAATAACCCAGTCATTTTCAGTATCTCTGCTCTGGATGTAATGTTGACATCTATCTTCATGGGGGGGTGCTGACATTTTGCTGGAACCTTATAAAAAGAAAGCTCCTGCTGTGGCTCAGAAATGCTATTTCATCAAAACTGAGAACTCAGAAGTCAAATGTACTGTAAGAAGAGTTCTCATCATTTTTTCTGTAACTGAATTCTTCAGATGACAAATATGTGATTTTATTAAATAGGTTAAAAATAGGTGGAAGAGTGGCATGGATTATTTAGATTAGTTTTCATGAGTCAGGATGGTTGCAGAAAACTACTAAAAATGGCTAATGTTTTCTAAATTTGTATTATGATGTGAATCACCTCAATTTTAGTTCAGTCGCTTCGTTATGTCCGATCACCTCAGGCACTTCATAAAGTGTGTAATCTTTATCCAAGAGCAACGGTAAACCTGCTTCTCCAGTGTGCGTGCCCACATAGGCACGTGGTCTACATTGCAGGAAATGGGAGTGGACACATACACAGATGGGAATGAACAGAAGATGAAGAATGGTGACTTTAGCTGAGAATTAGAAAGGCTTATCAGAGACTTTAGCTTTCTGAATTAATTTTACTTTTCATAAATATGTGTGAAAGAAAGCAGAAGTGTTAGTCAGTCAGTCACGTCCAACTCTTAGGGACCTCATGGACTGTAGCCCTCAAGGCTCCTCTGTCCTTGAAATTCTCCAGGCAAGACTACTAGAGTGGGTAGCCATTCTTTTCTCCAGGGAATCTTCTTGACCCAGGGCTTGAACCAGGGTCTCCTGCATTACAGGAAGAGTCTTTACAGTCTGAGCTATCAGGGAAGCCCATAAATATGTGTACATCTATGTATTGTTAATATCATAAGATTTCTGATACTGATTCTTAAGGATTCTATACTAGTCTTTTGTTGCTTACTTGATACTTGAAGTAAGTATTTCAAATACAGCATATTAGATAATCATGTCTGTATTAGTTATCTATGACTGTATACCAAATTACCTCAAAACCTAGTAGCTTCAAACAGCACACATTTATTGTCACATAGTTTCTGGGGTCAAGAATCTATGTACAGCTTAGCTGTGTGCTTTTGACTCAGAGTTTCTCACAGGTTTGCAATGCAAGGGATGGGCTGGGGCTACAGTTATCCCAGTAGGGCAGCCTTCAAGGTCATTCACATGGCTGTTAGCAGGCCTCAGGTCTGGCTGTTTGTTGGGAAATCTCAGTTGTTTGCTGTGAAGACCTCTGCATGGAGTTACTAACAACATGGCAGTTTGTTCCCCCATCTCCAGCCTCCCCCCACCTTCTGGCAGGGTGAGGTATATAAGGGCGAGAGGAAGAGACAGGAACTGAAATTATGTCTTTTTTGTATCTAATCTTAGAATTGACATCTAATCAGTTTTGTATTATTATTTGTTAAAAGCAAGTCCGTAGGTCCAGTGGCAGACTTTATTTTCTTGGGCTCCAAAATCACTGCAGATGGCGACTGCAGCCATGAATTAATAGAAGCTGACTCCTTGGGAGAAAAGCTATGACAAACCTAGACAACCTATTATAAAGCAGAGACATTACTTTGCTAACAAAGGTCCATCTAGTCAAAGCTATGGTTTTTCCAGTAGTCATGTATAGATGTGAGAGTTGGACCATAAAGAAAGCTGAGTGATGAAGAATTGATGCATTTGAAATGAGGTGTTGGAGAAGACTCTTGAGAGTCCCTTGGACAGTATGGAGATCCAACCAGTCAATCCTAAAGGAAATCGACCCTGAATATTTATTGGAAGGACTGATGCCGAAGCTCCAATATGACGACCATCTGATGAGAAGAGCCAACTTATTGGAAAAGACCCTGATGCTGGGCAAGATTGAAGGCAGGAAGAGAAGAGGATGACAGAGGATGAGATGGTTGGATGGCATCACCAACTCAATGGACATGAGTTTGAGAAAGCTCAGGGAGTTGGTGAAGGACAGGGAAGCCTGGGGTGCTGCAGTCCATGGGGTCGCAAAGAGTTGGACACAACTGAGTGAGTGAACTGAACTGAGGTCCAGTATTTACTCAGAAAGATAATTTACACAAGTAGATGAGTACCAGAATGTGAGACTCCCTGGGAACCGACCACCATAATGCAAAAATTCTTGACCACTCCTGTATCATTAATTTCTCCCTGTGCAGCTTTCTATTAGACTGTGACTTATTGCCAAATTAAGTCATTGCCTCTTTCATTCTTGTTTCTCTTCTCTTCCCTCTTTTATTGGCTTTCTCCCATTTCCAAGGGGCTTCCCTGGTGGCTCAGAAATTTGTTTTTAAATCACTGCATATCAAACTGAGAGTTCCAAAAAGTTACCTAGGTAATTTCTACATCAACTTTATGTCCTCTTTCCTAAAATCATTTTGCCTGAGATATTTCTGGACTCACACTGGCACTTTTCCTTTACAAATGTAAGATAATCCTTAATCCTCTGACCATTCCTTTTAGTGCTCCCTAAAAGGAATGCTTTGGGGCACTGCTTGCTTTGGGGCACTGCTCCTCTATATAACAGCCTCTGGGATACAGACAAATGGAGGTATCCTTTAATGGCTCATCAAGGTATCTTAAAGCCTGAGTGCTTTCCCATTTTTCCTCTTTGTATATATATATCTTTTTTCAAAATGAGGTATTTTCATGTATATATCATTTTCAAAATGAAGCATGATTTATTTTTACAAGTTGAATTTTTTCCCCATCTTTTGTGATATTCTGAATTCAAATATATGGTCATATATGGTCTTGAATATGAGGTCAATTCCCTTTTTTAAATGATTTTTCTCCTTATCCTTACTTCCATCTCCATTCCCTCCTTTTTAAAACATTTTTTTTTTCTAATGGAAGAGTCCTTCAGAGCAAAAGTAACTACTTAAAAGTGGCATTTTCATGTATTTAATCATAAACAATTCCTCTCAACTATTCTAGACCCTCCTCTCTGGGATATATCATTAGTTGGAAATAAAAACAGTCATAAAAGTTGAAGAAGAATAAGTTTTTTAAAAAAGCATCACTAAATCATTTTGCATTCTAGGTCTGCAAAAATAATCTAGGTATGTTGGATAAAATCCAAAGATAAAACTTATATGTTATTTCTTCAAGACTTAATGTATATTTTTAAAAAGTAGGAAAAATGATCTTTATCAAATCATATGGAATATGTCTGAATCACAGTCAATCCTTCCCTTATTTGTTTCCACAAAATGCTTAGTCTTTTATGCTTTCTTTTAAAAAATGACTTTTACCAAAAACTGTTTAGGTACTAGACATAATTTTCAACACATTATGCCTTTTTGTTTGATTGAAAGGAGAAAACTAGAACATCTAGACAGATCAATAGGGAATCAACTTATATGAAAATATAAATACTTATATGAGAATATAAATAACATAGACAAATCAGATCTATAGACATATACAGACGATTTCACCCAACAGCAGAAAAATACACAGTCTTAAATGCCTATGGAACTTTCTTCAGGTTAAATTTAATATTAGCTCACAAAATGAATTTTAGTTAACCAAGTTAAGAATTTAAGAAGTTTAAATTTTAGAAAGATTGAAATTATACCAAGTGTCTTTTCTGACCACAGTGGAGTGAAACTGGATATCAATAGAAAAACTGGAAAATTCACAAATATGTAGAAATTTAACAACACACGCTTGAACAATGATTGAGTCAAAGAAGACATTGAGAAGGAAATTAGAAAATACCCTGGGGAAAACCAAAATGAAAATACAACATAAAAAACATAAGAGATACAACAAAAAGTAGTACTAAAAAGAGTTGGTAATAAGTGCCTACTTAAAAAAAATCTTAATCAGACAACCTAACTTTATACCCCAAGGAACTAAAGAAAGAACAAACTAATCTAGATTTATCAAAAGGAAGGAAATAATAGATGAGGGCAAAAATAAAATAGAAAAATAGTAGAAAACAAAATCAAGAGTTAGCTTTTCAAAAGAAAACAAATTGACAAACCATTAACTAAATTAAGGAAAAGAACACTTAAAATCATAAATGAAAGAGGAGACATTACAACTAATTCCACGGAGATAAAAAGAATCATGAGTGGCTACTATGAACTATTATGTCAACAATTTAGATTTCCTAGAAGAAATGGTTAAATTCCCAGAAATATACAACTTACAGAGGTCAATTCATGAAGAAATAGAAAATATGAATAGACCTATAGCTGATGTAGAGAATAAATTAGTGGTCAAAGCCTTCTAACAAAGAAAAGCCTAGGGCTAGTTGGCTTCACTGGTGAATTCTATCAAACATTTAAAGAGTAATTGATGCCAATCCTCTTCAAATTCTTCCAAAAAACTGAAGAGGAAGGAATGGTTCCAAACTCATTTTATGGGTCCAGTATTACCCTAATACCATAGCCAGACAAAGATGCCAAAGAAAATAAAATTGCAGGCCAGTATCCATGAGGACCACACCCCATGACCTAGTGAACTTTATCCCTGGGACGCAAAATTGGTTCAACGTATTAGGATGGTGTTGCTGCTGCTGCTGCTAAATCACTTCAGTCATGTCTGACTCTGTGTGACCCCATAGACGGCGGCCCACCAGGCTCGCTCGTCCCTGGGATTCTCCAGGCAAGAATACTGGAGTGGGTTGCCATTTCCTTCTCCAATGCATGCATGCATGCTAAGTCACTTCAGTTGTGTCCAACTCTGTGTGACCCTATGGACAGCAGCCCACCAGACTCCTCTGTCCATGGGATTCTCCAGGCAAGAATACTGGAGTGGGTTGCCATTTCCTTCTCCAATTAGGATGGTACATCATGCTAATTGATCTTAACAGAACAAGGAATTAAATCTTATTTCAGTATGTGCAAAAGAAAAGATCATTTGACAAAATTCAACCCTTTTCATGATAAAAACTCACAAACTAGGAATAAAAGAGAATTGTCTCAATATAGGCCATATATGAAAATCACATTGCTAACATCATACTCAATGGTAAAATGCTGAAAGCTTTTTTCTAAAATCAGGGATGAGACAAGAATGCTTGCTTTCACTCCTTCTATTCAACATAGGACTAGAAATCATAGCTGGAGTAATTAGACAAGAAAAAGAAAAGGCATCCAAATTGGAAGGGAAGAAGTAAAACTGTCCATGTTTGCAGATGACATGCTCTTATATATAGAAACCCCTAAAAACTCCATAATGAAAGATAAACTGTTAAAGCTGATAACAAGTTGAGTAAAGTTTCAGGATACAAAATCAACATGCAAAAATTAGTTGCACTAACAATGAACTACCTGAAAAGGGAATTATTTTTCTAATTCCCTTTTTCAGTAGCATTGAAAAGACTAAAATACTTTAGAATAAACTTAACCAAGGAGGTGAGAGACCTATATATTGAAAACTGTAAAACATTGATGAAAGAAATTAGAAAAGACAAAACAAATGGAAAGAAATGCTGTGCTCATGAGTTGGAAGATTTAATATTGTTAAAATATATACTATCAGAGTGATCTATGGATTTAATGCAATCCCTATCATAATTCCAATGGCTTTTATTAACAGATAAGTAATTTATGTAGAACCATAAAAGCTCACAAATAGCCAAATCATTCTTAAAGAAGAACAAAGCTGGAGGCATCATGCTACCTCATTTTAATCTGTTAATATCTTACAAAACCATAGTAATCAAAATAGTACAAGACTAGCATAACAACAGACATATAAGGTCAATGGATCTTCAAGAGTGGTAAGAAAACCCAATGGGAAAGGATAGTCTTTTTGATAAATGGTTGGAAAAAAAAAACAGAAAATCATATGCAAAAGAATGAAATTGGGCTCTTAAACTACACACAACACAAAATGGATTAAAGATTTAAATGAAAGATTTTAAACTGTAAAGTTTCTAGGAGGAAACAGGGAGAAAGCTTCCAGATCTTGGTCTTGGAAGTGATTACATAGTTATGACACCGAAAGCAGAGGCAACAAAGACAAAAGTAAGCAAGCAGGGCCATATCAAATCAAATTAGTTCTTGACAGCAAAGGAAGCAGCAGAGTGAAAAGGCAACTTATGGAATGGGAGAAAATATTTGCAAACCATATATACGAAGTTAATACCCAAAACATACAAGGAAATCTGACAACTCAATAGGGAAAAATTTAAAAACTGGATTAAAAAGTGGTCTATGGACCTGATCATACATTTCTCCAGAAAATACATACAAATGATCAAAAGGTATGTGAAAAAATGTTCAGTGTCATTAGTCTTTAGGGAAATGCAAATTCATACCACAGTGAGGGATCTATTCAGCCCTGTCAGGATGACTATTAGAAAAGAAAAAAGTGTTGACCAAGTGTTTATATTGTTGGTGGCAATTCAAAATAGTGCAGTTGCTATAGAAAATAATATGGAGATTGCTCAAAAAATTAAAAGCAGAACTGTCAAATAGAACCAGCAATCCTACTTCTGGGTATTTATCCAAAAGAATTGAAATCAGAATCCCCCCAAAATATTACTACTCCTATTAATACTCCCATGTTCATTGCACCACTGTTCACAGTAGCCGAGAGGTGGAAACCACCTTGATGCCCATGAACAGATTAATGGATAAAGAAATTGTTGTATATGCATAGAAGGAAATATCATTTTGCCTTAAAAAATTCTGACATATGGTACGACATTGGTGAACATTATGCTAATGAAATTTAAAAGTTACAGAAAGACAAATATTTCATAATTCTATTTATATGAGGTGTAGAATAGTTTATAGCACCAGAGTGAAATGGTGATTGTAGGGGCTGGTTGAAGGGGGAAACGAGGAGTTGCTTGTCAAGGGGGGCATAAAGTTTCAGTTAAGTAAGATAAACTCTAGAGATCTATGTACACTGTATCATAGTCAAAAATAATACATTTTATGCTTAAACATTTTAAGAGAATAGATCTCAGGTTAAGTGTTCTTACTACAATAAAATGAATACTAGAAAAATACAGTCATGTAGAATGAAGTTGATACTAAATTTTTGTTCTTGTTTCTTACTTATTCAAAAAAGCTCAACTCAACTTGTGAGGAATATATGCATGTGCCAAAATACATACATTGTAATATACATATGTACAAAATACATATGCATACAAAATACATACATATGAGGTAAAGGAATTCCTTACCTCATAAATAACTTTTAATATTTGCTATTCATCATATTGATTTATTAGTAAAATAATAGGAAACAACATACTAATTTATTAGTTTTCTAAATTGTAAAAATAACTGCACTAGATCTGTAACACTGCTTTTAACATGTTTTTTGCTACTATAAATTATCTAGCTGACTACTTCTAATTATTTTAGTGTATTTTGTAAAATACACTAAACTAGAATTGAAAAATAAAGTTAGCATATTTTTTCTTAACCTAAAGTAAGATTTGACTGATTTTACAATATGAACTGGTTTTGCAAGCTAGATTATATAGTAAATATTTTAAAAAATGAACTAAATCTGCAGAGGCAAGATTAAAATAGTTGGTAAAGTGTCTACCTGCAATGCGGGAAACCCGGTTCGATTCCTGGGTCGGGAAGATCCCCTGGAGAAGGAAATGGCAATCCACTCCAGCACTCTTGCCTGGAAAATGCCATGGACGGAGGAGCCTGATAGGCTACAGTCCATGGGGTCGTAGAGTCGGACACGATTGAGTGACTTCACTTTCACTTTCAAGCTATATTAAACATAACATCTGTTTCCTCCTTCAATTGTAAGTTTATCAGGATTAAGTTACATTCATCATATTGTTATTATATATTCAGTGCTCAGTATGGTATCTAGTACAGATTATTATTTTCAATAATACAGAGAAACTTGGTTATAATTCTGCCTTTCCTCAACTGTAGAATATTCAAATGAATTGCATCATTATATGAAAAGTTTTATAGATATTTGACTTATACAGTTTTTTTTTAATAGATGGAAAGAGGAAGAATCAATATGTTAAACTGATTATCTTAATACCTATGCAGTACTCTGTGTCTGTGTGTAGATTTGAATTACCATCAAATGCCCTTTTGTTTCAGCCTAAGGACTCCCTTTAATATTCTTATAGGGCACATTTGCTAGTGATGAATGCTTTGTTTATCTGGAAATGTTTAATTTCTGCTTAGTTTTTGAAGAAAACAGCTGCATGTAGAATTCTTAACTGACAGTTTTTCTTTGAAAACTATGAGGATATTATCCAATTGTCTTCTTGGTTCAATAGTTTTTGATGAGACATGAGCTATCAATCTTATTGAGGCTACTTAAGTCATTATTCACTTGCTGCTTTCAAGATTCTCTCTTGGTCTTTGATTTTTGCCAATTTGCCTAAGATGAGTGGATCTCTTCTATGTTTTATACTTATTGAATGAGTAGACTAATATTTTTCACAAAATTTGTGAATTCTTTAGCTACTATTTCTTCCATTTTTTCCTCCACATTTTTCATCTCCTCCTTCTAGAATTCTCAACAGGTATATGTTGGTATACTTGGTGGTAACCAATAGCTTGCTAAAGGTTTATACATTTTTCTTCATTATTCTTTGATTCTGTTTCTCAGACTGATAAGTCTAAAGGTGACTTCTTTCAAGTTCAGAGATTCTTTTTCTACAAGTTCAGCTCTTTTGCTGAATCTCTCCAGTCAATTTTCCCTTTCAGTTATTGTACTTGCTACTCCAGAATTTTTATTTGGTAATTTTATAACTTACTGTTTATTGATAGTGATATTCTCTATTTGGACAAGACATCACGCTCCTACTTTTCATTCATTCTTTAGTCATTTCCTTAAAAAAAAAAGCATGTTTATAATAGCTGATAATAATTTTTGTTCAATAATTCCAATATCTGTCTTCCTCTGGGACATTTTCTTTTGGCTGCTGCCATGTGCAGGTTGGAAAATAATTTCCAAAGATGAGACAGAATGAGAGGCAATTGAAGTGTATTAGAGTGGGAGACACTGTTAGAACAGCAGGCCGGCTCAAGGGAGAACTGACGTTGAGCAGTGGTCTTTAGTCCACTTTTATACCCAGTGTACTAGGAGTGGGATAGGGGTCTTGTGGTTCGTTTGTTGATTGGATGAAGCATATATCCTGAGTGGGGGAAGAGTAAGACAAATACCTTCTCCCTAAGGGGTAGGAGGGGAGGCAGGTTATACTGCTCAGGAGGACCTGAAATCCATTAATAGTTACAACATGGGAGAGGGAAGGATGATAGGGGTCTGGTTTCCCATTCCTGCATTCCAAGACCCTCCTTGGTTTTATCTGTTCTTTCATCCTTGGGTCACCACAGCTGTTTCCCCCCATTCCTGTACAGGTGGCCTACTTTTCTTTTTGTTTGCATGTCTCATAAGTTTTGGTTGAAAATGGGGCATTTTAGAAGTGTATTTACTCTGGCATGGAATTGCTTCACTCTCCAGCACTTGCTGTTGTTACCTTTCTTCCCCTTGTTGCTGCTTATTATTTAACAACCTTGATGGACTAATCCTATTGTTTCTGTATTCTGTGTGGTGTTTGGACACTGAGTTTTCTACTATCTTTTTGTTTTTAAGTTCTTGTTTTTATTTTTAAATCTGCTTTCTAGAGATCAGCTCTAGGTCAGTGTAATTTAATGGCCTGCCAGTCATCAGTCAGTCTTCCTTAAAGGCCTTGTGTGCTGTGTGCTAATTTTCTTTAGTTGTGTCCGACTCTTTGTGACCCCATGGACTGGAGCCTGTCAGGTTCCTCTATCCATGGATTCTCTAGGCAAGAGTAATGGCATGGGTTGCCATTTGCTTCTCCATAGGATCTTACCTGTATGCTTTCTACCATTTGCCAAAGGGTTTTATGTAAGAAGGTTCACCTCAAGCTTCTCAAATTTTACAGGATAGCCTTAGGTTATCACAGTGCTTATGTGGGCCTCAGTGGCAACTATAGTTGAGCAGTTGGTACCTTCTTTTCTCCTAGGTCTCTCCTGGACACGTGTATATCCAAAACTCCAAAATATGTCCTATTGGAGATTTTCAAAGTTTCCTTGTCATGTAGTTCTCAAGGATTTCCTTTAAAATTCCCAGTAAGACTCTTTATGCCCTTATATAAATAGTAGCCTTAGGCAACCAAGTAGTTGCCAGGAGTTCTGTACTATTTTGGTAATGCCTTGAGGACTACCTTACCCTCCCCCAAGGAATGAATGAATGAATAAATGGTATAAATGGAATCTCCCCTATTTATTTAGAATTATCTATGCTATTATTGCTGCCTGTGAGAACTGGTGATTCATAGTTTACATGTTCCTTTCACATGCATTATATTCTTGGGATTTTAACTCTGTCATTGAGGCAAACCAATACCTAGCTTGCTAAGTGTTACACTTAGGGACTTGATGTGTGAATGAAGAATAAAATTTATTTGAGAACAACAATTATGTATTATAAGTTCAACACAGTAGTTTTCAAAAATACAGAAATTACATATATATAAATATTAGCAAACATGTTTTTATTGAAAATTTATAATATATATATTTTTCATATTAAACAGCTCCAAAGTAGTCTTCATTCATCCAGCTCATAATCTGGCAATCAGTAAGGGATAAATAGTTGATGGGCAGAGGAAATATCAAGATTTTAATTTAATATATACTAAGAACTAAAATGGACTGGAATGGGTGAATTTAACTCAGATGACCATTATATCTACTACTGCGGGCAGGAATCCATCAGAAGAAATGGAGTACCCATCATGGTCAACAAAAGAGTCCAAAATGCAGTACTTGGATGCAATCTCAAAAATGACAGAATGATCTCTGTTCATTTCCAAGGCAAACCATTCAGTATCACAGTAATCCAAGTCTATGCCCCAACCAGTAATGCTGAAGAAGCTGAAGTTGAATGGCTCTATGAAGACCTCCAAGACCTTTTAGAACTAACACCCAAAAAAGATGTCCTTTTCATTATAGGGGACTGGAATGCAAAAGTAGGAAGTCAAGAAACACCTGGAGTAACAGGCAAATTTGGCCTTGGAATACGGAATGAAGCAGGGCAAAGACTATTAATAGAGTTTTGTCAAGAAAATGCACTGATCATAACAAGCACCCTCTTCCAACAACACAAGAGAAGACTCTACACATGGACATCACCAGATGGTCAATACTGAAATCAGATTGATTATATTCTTTGCAGCCAAAGATGGAGAAGCTCTATACAGTCAGCAAAAAAAAAAAAAAGACCAGGAGCTGACTGTGGCTCAGATCATGAACTCCTTATTGCCAAATTCAGACTGAAACTGAAGAAAGTAGAGAAAACCACTAGACCATACAGGTATGACTTATATCAAATCCCTTATGATTATACAGTAGAAGTGAGAAATAAATTTAAGGGCCTAGATCTGATAGAGTGCCTGATGAGCTACGGAATGAGGTTCGTGACATTGTACAGGAGACAGGGATCAAGACCATCCCCGTGGAAAAGAAATGCAAAAAAGCAGAATGGCTGTCTGGGGAGGGCTTACAAATAGCTGTGAAAAGAAGAGAAGTGAAAAGCAAAGGAGAAAAGGAAAGATATAAGCATCTGAATGCAGAGTTCCAAAAATAGCAAGAAGAGATAAGAAAGCCTTCTTCAGTGATCAATGCAAAGAAATAGTGGAAAACAACAGAATGGGAAGGACTAGAGATCTCTTCAAGAAAATTAGAGATAGCAAGGGAACATTTCATGCAAAGATGGGCTCGATAAAGGACAGAAATGGTAAGGACCTAACAGAAGCAGAAGATATTAAGAAGAGGTGGCAAGAATACACAGAAGAACTGTACAAAAAAGATCTTCACAACCCAGATAATCATGATGGTGTGATCACTGACCTAGAGCCAGACATCCTGGAATGTGAAGTCAAGTGGGCCTTAGAAAGCATCGCTACAAACAAAGCTAGTAGAGGTGATGGCATTCCAGTTGAGCTATTTCCAATCCTGAAAGATGATGCTGTGAAAGTGCTGCACTCAATATGCCAGCAAATTTGGAAAACTCAGCAGTGGCCACAGGACTGGAAAAGGTCAGTTTTCATTCCAATCCCAAAGAAAGACTGCCAAAGAATGCTCAAACTACTGCACAATTGCACTCATCTCACACGCTAGTAAAGTAATGCTCAAAATTCTCCAAGCCAGGCTTCAGCAATACGTGAACCATGAACTACCAGATGTTTAAGCTGGTTTTAGAAAAGGCAGAGGAACCAGAGAGCAAATTGCCAACATTCACTGGATCATGGAAAAAGCAAGAGAGTTCCAGAAAAACATCTATTTCTGCTTTATTACTATGCCAAAGCCTTTGACTGTGTGGATCACAATAAACTGTGGAAAATTCTGAAAGAGATGCAAATACCAGACCACCTTATCTGCTTTTCGAGAAATCTATATGCAGATCAGGCAGCAGCAGTTAGAACTGGACATGGAACAACAGACTGGTTCCAAATAGGAAAAGGAGTACATCAAGGCTATATATTGTCACCCTGCTTATTTAACTTCTATGCAGAGTACATCATGAGAAATGCTGGACTGGAAGAAACACAAGCTGGAATCAAGATTGCTGGGAGAAATATCAATAACCTTAGATATGCAGATGACACCACCCTTATGGCAGAAAGTGAAGAGGAACTAAAAAGCCTCTTGATGAAAGTGAAAGTGGAGCGTGAAAAAATTTGCTTAAAGCTCAACATTCAGAAAATGAAGATCGTGGCATCTGGTCCCATCACTTCATGGGAAATAGATGGGGAAACAGTGGAAACAGTGTCAGACTTTATTTTCTTGGGCTCCCAAATCACTGCAGATGGTGACTGCAGCCATAAAATTAAAAGACGCTTACTCCTTGGAAGGAAAGTTACGACCAACCTAGATAGCCTATTCAAAAGCAGAGACATTAGTTTGCCAACAAAGTCCGTCTAGTCAAGGCTATGGTTTTTCCTGTGGTCATGTATGGATGTGAGAGTTGGAGTGTGAAGAAGGCTGAGTGCCAAAAAATTGATGCTTTTGAACTGTGATGTTGGAGAAGACTCTTGAGAGTCCCTTGGACTGCAAGGAGATCGAACCAGTCCATTCTGAAGGAGATCAGCCCTGGGATTTCTTTGGAAGGAATGATGCTGAAGCTGAAACTCCAGTACTTTGGCCACCTCATGTGAAGAGTTGACTCATTGGAAAAGACTCTGATGCTGGGAGGGATTGGGGGCAGGAGGAGAAGGGGACAACAAAGGATGAGATGACTGGATGGCATCACTGATTCGATGGACATGAGTCTGGGTAGACTCCAGGAGTTGGTGATGGACAGGGAGGCCTGGCGTGCTGCGATTCATTGGGTCGCAAAGAGTTGGACACGACTAAGGGACTGAACTGAACTGAACTGAATCCTAGGAAGGCTGACATTTAGATTAGATGCATTTATTACTTTATTTACTATACTTAAAAAAATTAAAAAACCCTAGATTGGTATTGTCTTTCTCTAGAATATACGCTCCAAACGTGCAGATAGCATATCTCCCTTGTCATCAGTGCTTCCTATGTGCTCTAGCAGAGTTGGTACTTGATATACATTTTATTTAATGAATGAATTCTGTCTTATAGCTGGACATCTTAGGCAGAAAGAGTAATCTTTTTTCTCCCTCATTTGAGAACTTCTAAAATACAGAGTATATAAGAATAACACAGAAATCTACTGAAGGCTTCTTTCTTATAATTCTTGTTGCAACTTACTGTGAACATCTTCTTTTCCATCATGCATTTTGTGGTGATTATTAATCTTTTTTAATATAAAAACTATTTGAGAATTCAATGAGATATTTGTGGACCCTATTGCTTGAGGGGGAGGAGGAATACATTTCTTTATCCATGCATCCACACACAAAATCTTTTTTTTTTTTTTTTTAGCTTTTAATTTGTATTGGGTTATAGCTGACTAAAAATGTTGTAGTAGTTTCAGGTAAATAGCAAAACGGCTCAGCTATGCATATATATGTATTCAGTCCAGTTCAGTAGCTCAGTCGTCTCTGACTCTTTGCAACCACATGGACTGCAGGACGCCAGGCCTCCCTGTCCATCACCAATTCCCAGAGTTTACCCAAATTCATGTCCATTGCGTTGTTTGATGATCCAGTAGATGTTAGCAATTTGATCTCTGGTTCCTCTGCCTTTTCTAAAACCAGCTTGAACATCTGGAAGTTCACAGTTCACATATTGCTGAAGCCTGGCTTGGATAATTTTGAGCATTACTTTACTAGTGTGTGAGATGAGTGCAATTGTGCAGTAGTTTGAGCATTCTTGGCATTGCCTTTCTTTGGGATTGGAATGAAAACTGACCTTTTCCAGTCCTGTGGCCATAAATTTGCTGGCATATTGAGTGCAGCACTTTCACAGCATCATCTTTCAGGATTTGAAATAGCTCAACTGGAATTCCATCACCTCCACTAGCTTTGTTTGTAGTGATGCTTCCCAAGGCCCACCTGACTTTGCATTTCAGGATATCTGGCTCTAAGGGAGTGATCACACCATCATGATTATTTTGTTGTGAAGATCTTTTTTGTATAGTTTTTCTGTGTATTTTTGCCACCTCTTCTTAATATCTTCTGCTTCTGTTAGGTCCATACCTTTTCTGTCCTTTATTGAGCCCATCTTTGCATGAAATGTTCCCTTGGGATTAGGTAGTTAGAATATAAAAAAGGAGTCCAAATTAGTGGTGGCTAAAAGACAAAGAATTGGAGGAGGAAATGGCAATCCACTGCAGTGCTCTTGCCTGGACAATCCCCGGGATGGTGGAGCCTGGTGGGCTGCCGTCTGTGGTGTCGCACAGAGTCGGACACGACCGAAGCGACTTAGCAGCAGCAGCAAAAGATAAAGAAAGGAAAAAGCCCGTGAAAATAGAACAAAGGAAGGTCCGAGGACTGGAGTGAGAAACTCGGGTGAAGAAACAGCCCTCCTGGCTAGCCCAATATACATGGGGCAGGCTCAGGGGGAGGAGAAAAAACATATCAAAAGAGGAGCCATAAGGGAGTTGTGTGCCTGTTTTGGGTCAGCCCACCCTCACGTCTTGAGGATGTATTTTCCTTTGCTTGCCAAATAAAACTGAGCTGTAACCGAGCTGTAACACTGGTCCGCCACTTCAAATTTTTGCTGTGGCAAGACAGAACTGAGGAAATTACATACTCCTGTGACATATCTGGTGCCATGACTTGGATTTAACCTGGCTGAAACAACCTCAGCTCGGCCCCTGTGAGGCAGAGGCCAAGCATAGCAGAAACCCAACTCGGCGAAAGCTCACGTAGTAGAAGCTGAATGTGAAGAAAACCCAGTGCAGTGGAAGTGACAAGAAGCCCAGTGTGCTGGAAACTGGGACAGCAAAAACAAACTAGGCAGAAAGCTCACACAGCTCAGTCTCAGATTTCAGAAGACCTCTGGTTAAGGCACGAGGTCCTCACCCCTGGAAGGATATATGGCTAACAAAATCTTAATTCCTTTACTGTCTCTTGTTTCTTGTTTCCTTGAACTCCATGTGAACAGGCAAGCAGCAGTGGGTGCAACTGAGGGACGCTGCCAGGGGGCTACTTCGCAGTGTGTCCAAAAGCTTCCACTACCTTCTGTGCCTTAGTAGCTGTTGCCCAAGCAGGTGAGGGTTTTTCTGTCTTTAATCTTTTTTGTGCCAAGGATCAGGTCAATGAAAATTGTGAGCACAG
This sequence comes from Bos indicus, assembly GCF_029378745.1. Taxonomy (NCBI): domain Eukaryota; kingdom Metazoa; phylum Chordata; class Mammalia; order Artiodactyla; family Bovidae; genus Bos; species Bos indicus. The sequence goes on from NC_091764.1 coordinate 13,081,609, forward strand.
GTCAGATATTTAGCAGATTTTCTGGCAGGTTATGAAGGGGATTCCTCAGCACATTTTTCCCACTGCTTTTTCCTCCTGTCCTTCTGCCCCTCTCTCCATCTGTGCCACTGCTCACAAAGTACTGGGCAGGTCATCACCTTCCCATTTCTGAAAGTTGTGTTTGAAACTTTTTACCTAAGATTGGCACTCAAACCCATGTGGCAGGGACTCTGTGCTATGCTTAGTCACTCAGTTGTATCTGACTGGGACTTGAGACTGGCCTAAACCCATGGTACCTGGTTTCAGGATCTAATGAAGCTTAGGTTCTTGATGTCTTATTGCAAAAAAATTTGAGTAAGAGACACAGCCATAGGTAAGAGGTGGATTGTTCGGATTTAGAGAGAAGCACACTCCAAGAGTGTGGGCCATCATAGAGGGTGAGTGTGTTGGCCATGGAATGTGGGGTGGTTAGTTTTCATGAGCTGGGTGTTTCTTATGCTAATGAGTGGGAGGATCATTCCAACAATTGGAAAACCACCTACTCCTTGGTCTTTTGATAGTGCCTTGGAATTCTGGATGTGTCATTTAGCTTGCAGATTGAGAATCAAGGTTTAGTTGAAATTGACTTGTCTGTCATCTTGGACCCATTTGATTTTAATTGGTTTATGTTATGCCCTTGGGCTATGTCATTCTTTCAAAAGCTGTGCCCTGCCCCCTTCCCTCCTGTTTCATGCTCTTTTCCTGAGCCCCGTCCAGGCTCACAGTGTTGCCTCTACAATCTTCTGGAGGGACAACCAGAAAATAGCTGGCCCTTGGGAGGGAAATACTGTATGGTATCCAATCCCACTAGATATTCAGGCCTTCATTTTCCACGTTTCCTACAATACTTGCAACAACAGCATCTCTCATTGGACGTGCTAGGGCAGATGACAGGCACATAATGCCTGCTAGAAGTCAATCTGTTGGTGACATCCCTTCAAGGGAAATTGGGCTTCCAGGGATAATGGTTGTCACTTTGGGAGTTCGCCCTGCAGGCTATTTGAGCCCAAGCCCTTACCACCCTTATCTTAAATTTACAAACATACCCCCCCAATCAAATCTCCACTCAACTTTTATGGAACATCTGCTCTGTTGCCTCTTATCAATTTGTTCTTAAGCCACCAACTAACTCCTACAACTAGGACCCTGCCCCCTTGTAGGCAATATCCCTCCACCCCATTTAATATTAAAATACTCTTAATGTCCCTAACAGGACCAGATAACACACCCCTTTGTCATTACTTCTGTTATTACCTAGAGTGGGTCTATGTCAATGAAATGTTTACCATTGAAAACACCCTAAACTGTTCTTATGGAGAACTAGGGGAGGAAATCAGTGATTTACATTCCCTCAGAGCAATAAGAGGATAAGGCCTATGGCTATTTCACCAAGTTCCCAGTCTCAGGACACAGGTTTGGACCACTTTACATCATGGTATCTATTCCCATCCATGGTGGACAAACCAGCAATGAGTTAAGATTACACTCCCTTAATCCTACCCAGCAATGGTCATGCTGGAGACTGGGGATGGCCAACTCCAACCTGGGGGTCCCAGGAGGTCGACCTGCCTTGACCTGCCTAGGGATCCAGTCCCCATGAGATTGTCATGGCTCATGGATCCACCAGCCCAGTGTCCCAGGAGTTCAACTTGCCTCAACCTACCTAGGGATCTGATCCTTGAGAGGTTGTCACACCTCAACCTGCTCAGGGATCTGCCGGTCCCAGAAGGTTGGCAAGCATTGACCTGCCCAGGGACTCAATTCTCGGGAGACTGACCTGTCTCAACCTGCCTGGGGATTCAATCTCCAGGAGGCTGTCATACTTCAGCATGTCTGGGGATCTTCACTCTGACCTGGGGACTCCTGGCTCTCAGATTGCAACAGTACTAGGTAGGATAAACTTCAGAAAGACTCACCCCTAAGGAAGTCCACCCATAAAAATAGGAGGCCTATTAGTTTTTTTTTTTTTTTTCTTTTCCTCCCTGTCATCACTGTATTTCAGGTGGGAAATAACCAATCCACTTGCCGACAGATGCCCTTGAGATGCACCCTTGTTAACTGGAAGCTGTTCAATCCTCTAACTCTAAGGAGAAGTAGCTTAAAATTCCTTTGTACCAGTGCGTGGCCAAGATATCCTCTGGGGGATAAGAAACACTGGCCTGAGGATGGGAGTTTAAATTACAATACCATCCTGCAGCTAGACTTATTCTGCAAAAGACAAGGGAAATGGACAGAGATCCCCTATGTCCAAATTTTCTTCTGACTCAGAGATATGCAGAAACTCTGTTTTAAGTACGGAATTGTTGTATGCCCTAAACGTGAGCATACTAGGCAAATGGTGTTAGGCACAGACAACCAAGAGGCTCACTTCCCATGGCTCCTGAGTTGCATGGTCCTCCTTCCTTATATCCAAATATGCCCCCATATCCGGGAGCACCCCCTCCACAAAAGCCAACTCAAGTATGTCCCTTAGTTGAAACTGGAGGAGAATTTGGATCAACCCAGGTCCATAAGCCCTTCTCCCTCTTAGAACTAAGATCAAACAAGACCTGGAAAGCTATACAGATGAACCAGGAAAATATATGGATACATTCCAACACATTACCTTGGCCTTTGACTTGACATGGAAGTATATCAAGGTCATATTTAGTCAAACTTTATCTGACCCTGAGTATGCTAGGGTCTTAAAGGAAGTCCAAAGGTATGCTACAGGGCTTCACATGTCACCTTCACATATCACCTTCACAGATGATAAATATGCAGTGGGAGAAACTGCGGTCCCCTCCTAATTGGAATTATAATGGCCCTGAGCACATCTGGGAAAGGGATTATTTTCTGATCTGTGTAAAGACAGAACTAAAAGCATCCAAGCAAAAAGTAATCAGCTATGCCTGGGTCTCAGCAATAAGTCAGGAGCCCAGTGAGATCCCCAATTGCCTTTCTGGAAAGGCAAAAAAAGCCCTCAAAAAGTTTACCAATCTGGACTTAGACTCTTACGAGGGACAGGTGATTTGAAAGGACAAATTCCTGTCCCAGTGTGCATTAGACATCAGGATAAAGTTACAACAGCTACAGCAGCAGGACCCCACTGCCTCTTTAGATGAGATGGTCCAGACAGCCACCAATACCTTTTATAACAGAGAACAGGAGAGGAAGACGAAGGCCCAGGAAAGGGAGAAAAGGAAAGAGACAAGGCATTCCCAGATGCTGGCTGCCCTCCAGGGAAGCCCTATGGCAAACCCTGAGTCCTTAAAGGACAAGGCACAAGCCAAATGCATAGATAGGCAGGACAATGGGCCAAACTGTCCAAACAGAAACAAGTCTCCTAAAATGACTTGCTACAAATGCCATCAGTTTAGACCTTGGGCAGCACTGTGCCATTGGGACTAAGAGCCTCAAGGTCAAGTGCCAAGCCTTCCCTCATGACGTTCAACAGGACTGAAGCAGCCCGCTCCAGCCAGTCCACCTGTCACAGATAACCATCACAGGGCTGGAGCCAAGGGTGAAACTGGATGTGGAGAATAGGTCTGAGAATTTCTTGGTTAACACAGGGGCTACCTACTCTGTCCTGACCTCCTATTTCTCCTCCCAAACCTGTACTATTTGGGATACTCCAGGAAAAACAACTACAGAAAGATTCACCCAAGCACTTATTTGATTCTGGAATGGACAAATATTTTCCAGTCAGTTTCTGGTGGCCCCTGAGTGTCCTACTCCCTTATTGGGAAGAGATATACTCACTAAATTGGGACCACCCTTGTGATGGGAAGCTTTTCAGCCCCTGGAGCCCTACAGCTTCTGGTTACTACTGAAGAATCCATTACACCCTCTCCAATAGGGAGGGACCAAAAACTATGGGGGGACAAAATTAAGCCCCAGGTGTGGGACCAGGGGACTACCGAACGAGCCTACCAAGCTGAACTGGTCATCATTGTCCTTGGAGATCCCAGTCAGTTTCCAAACAGGAAAAAATACCCCCTCAGAAGAGAAGCTCATGAAGGACTGCAGCCTCTAATAAATAAATTCTTTGCCTGTGGGCTATTGGTCTCCACCAATTCACCATGTAACACCCTGATCCTCCCTGTAAAGAAAAAGGACAGGACCTGATGAATGGTTCAAGATCTTCTGATCATAAATGAAGCGGTAGTCCCTCTCCATCCCACAGTACCCAATCCCTATGTAATCTTGGGAGAAATCCCACCCAGTGCCAAGTGGTTTACAGTCCTGGATATCAAGGATGCATTCTTTTGCATACCGCTGGCTAAAGAATCCCAATATCTTTTTGCCTTTAAGTGGGAGGCTCCAGGAGAAAAACAACAGATGACTTGGACGGTATTTCCTCAGGGGTTGAGAGAGAGCCCCAACCTGTTTGGGAAGGCTCTTAGCCAGAATCTCCTAGATCTGGACCTGGGACCTAATGGAAAAATATTACAATATGAAGATGATCTACTAATCTGCTCTCCACATGAGAAAAATGCCCAGAAACATACAATTAAGGTTCTAAACTTGAGAGGGGATATAAAATCTCCTGTGATAAGGCACAGATGATCAAGATAAAAGTAACTTGCCTGGGAGTTCAGATTACACATGGGTCCAGGAGGCTGTCCTTTGAGTATAAGGAATCCTCCAGTTGCCACACACTAACTTGAAAGCAATTGTGAGCTTTCCTAGGGCTAACTGGGTATTGTAGAATCTGGATACCCAACTATGGTCTCATTGCCCAGCCCTTATATGAAAGCTTGAAGGGATGGGATGATTCAATCCCATTGATGTGGGGAAGTCCTCAAAGAAGGCAGAGGCTACAGTAAAACAAGCCTTACCTCAAGCACCCACCTTGAGGTTGCCAGACCCAAAAAAAGCATTCCAACTTTATGTCCATGAAAAGGGAGGAATAGCCTTGGAAGTGTTAGCTCAAGGGTTGGGACCTGAGCCCCAGCCTAAGTTTACTTATCCAAGAGGCTCGACCCAATGCCTAAGGCTGGCCTCCTTGCCTTCAAAATCTCAGAGCTGTTGCAGTCATGACAGAAGATACTTTCAAACTCTCTTTTGGGGACAAACTATTTTTACCAGCCACCAAGTGAAGAAACTCCTGAATGGGAGAGGCCATTTATGGATGTCTAATCAAAGGATCTTCAGATATCAAGTAGTGCTGATGGAAAATCCAGACCTCACTATATCCTCTTGTGAGGTTCTTAATTCAGCTACCCTCCAGCCTACCCCTGAGAGCTATCTCCCCTTTCACTCTTGCCCAGAAACCTTGGACAAAAACACAGAAGGAACGTCGGAAGATCCTCTGACCAACCCTGAGGAAATCTGGTACACTGATGGAAGCAGCTTTGTCTTGGATGAAAAAAGAAGAGCTGGATATGCAGTAGTCTCCAATTTTGAGACCATAGAGGCTAAACCTTTGCCATCAGGTACATCAGCCCAATTAGCTGAGCTCATAGCCCTGACTCGAGCTTTAGAGCTGGGAAAGGAAAAAGAGTAGCCTTTTACACTAACTTCAAGTATGCCTTTCTGGTGCTACATGCACATGCTGCTATTTGGAAAGAAAGAGGCCACTTGTCCACCTGAGGGTCCCCAATCAAATATGGTGATCGAATCCTTAGGCTCTTGGAGGCAGTCCATCTGCCCGCTGAGGTTTCAGTCTCCCATCGTAAAGGACACCAAAAAGGGAGCACAGAAGTGGCATGAGGGAACCGAGAAGCCAATCAGACAGCTAAGAGAGCACTTATACAGAACAATGACCTAATAGGGGTTGCCACCTTAGTTTCACAGAGTAATTTGCCAGAAACTACTGAAGGTGAGACTCTTAAAGCTAAGAATGAGGACTTCCAAGATCATATGGAGTGGTTCCAAAAGGAGGAACTCCTTTTTCTGCCTGGAACCCCCAATGGAAGTTGGTTAACTCTTTACATACCATCACTCATTTAGGGGAAAGGCCCTCCAAAGATTACTAGAAAGGTCTTTAAGAGGAACAGGCCTCCAAACAGCTCTAAGGCAAGGTCTCCTCTTGTCCCACTTGCCCTAGGTGGTCGAAGACCCCAGCTGGCCCAGCCCATCCAATGGCATGGAACCTACTCAGGAGAGGACTGGCAGGTGGACTTCACCCAGATGCCAGTTTCTCAAGGGTATAAGTACCTGTTAGTCATGATACATTCACAAGATGGATTGAAGGCTTTCCCACCCGGACTGAGAAGGCTGAGGAAGTGGTTAAAAAAAAAAAAAAAAAAGGGAAGAAACTGCTCCATTCTGAGATTTGGTCTGCCCAGGTCATTACAAAGTGACAATGGAACACCATTTATTTCTAATGTCACCAAGAGGTCTCTAAAGCATTGGGCATTACTTGTTATCTCCATTGTGCCTGAAGGCCTCAGTCTTCAGGTAAAGTAGAAAGAGCCAACCAATTCTTAAAATCAGTGATAAAAAAGATAACCCAGGAGACTACCCTGGGTTGGAAGGAGCCTTTACCAATAGCTCTCCTCTGCACCTGTATTGCCCTTAAGGAACAGGTTGGTCTTAGTTCTTATGAGATGCTATATCGGAGACCTTTTGCTTATGTCAATGACCTCTTCCTAGATCCAGAGGCTCCGACCTTCTGGTCTCATACCATGGCCATTGTGCAATTCCAGCAGGATATATGCTTGTGGGGTGTCAACCAGGACCCAAAAGATTCTAAAGACCCACCAGTATATGCTCCATGGATTCAAGTCCTATTAAAGTCTGGAAAGATGGGTCCCCAAAGACTCAGCTCCAGCACACATGGAAGGGCCCCTACCTTATAATACTTTCTACCCCCAGAGCATTCAAGGTACCAGCACATGACTCCTAGATTCACTACTTATGAGTCAAGCCATGGAAGAAAACAGAAGAGGACACTCAATACACCCGTGAGCCCCTGGGAGATCTCAGATACCTATTCAGGACTACAAATGAGTGCCAATCTAATGAACACTCCTAAAATTAAGTTTCTGGGGATAGCTACCTCAGGATAGCTCTAAAGAGCCAACACATCTTGGCTCAGGATAGCTCTAAAGAGCCAACACAGCTTGGCAGGGACAACACAAAATCGACAGGAGATAAATCTCCTGATCCCTGAACAAGGAGAGACTTGAGCCATCATGAATGAGATGTGTTGTTTCTGGGTAAATACCTCCAGATAAGTTAAAGAAAGTCTCACAGCCCTCAAGAAAAACATTCAAATCCTGCTGCTGCTTCAGCATGTCCAACTCTGTGTGACCCCATAGATGGCAACCCACCAGGCTCCTCTGTCCCTTGGATTCTCCAGGCAAGAATATTGGAGTGGGTTGCCATTTCCTTCTTCAATGCGTGCATGCATGCTAAGTCATTTCAGTCGTGTCCAACTCTGTGTGAACCCATGGACAGCAGCCCACCAGGCTCCTCCATCCACAGGACTGTCTAGGCAAGAATACTGGAGTGGGTTGCCATTTCCTTCTCCTTTCAGATCCTACAGGGCCTCAAAGAATGAGCTGGAGAATTTGTAGGGTGGCTACAATCTCTCTTTGGGGAATTCTTCTCCTGGCGAGGGGGAATTTAGAGTTGGCTAATGCCCCTACTAATCCCTGTTATCACCATATTGATGGTGCTTATGACTGCTCCATGTATTATCAATCGTCTAACCCATTTTGTCTCAGCCCAGGTTAACAAGCTACAACGTGCAGTGCCAGTTTAACAAGGATATATAAAACTACACCTGACCTTGGAAAATATCACTCACCCTTAGATGGACACCACTATAAGGACTCTGAGCTTGAGACGAGCAAGAGGGGGAAGCTCAATGCCCTTTGCTATCCCAGCTCAGCAGGAAGTAGCCAGAGAGACCTCGATACCTCTACTCCCAAGGAACTGGGCTGCCCATCTCTTGAGGGGGGGAGTTTTAGGTAGTTAGAATAAGAAAAAGGAGTCTAAAATAGTGGTGGCTAAAAGACAAAGAAAGGAAAAAGCCCACAAAAGTAGAACAAAGGAAGCTCCGAGGACCAGAGTGAGGACCTCAGGTGAAGCAAACAGCCCTCCTGGCTCGCCCAATTTACATAGGGCAGGCTCAGGAGGAGGAGAAATAAACATATAAAAAGAAGAGCCAAAATTCAGCTGCGTGCCTGTTTTGGGTTGGCCTGCCCTCACGCCTTGAGGATGTATTGTCCTTTGCATGCCAAATAAAATTGAGCTGTAACCGAGCTGTAATGCTGGCCCGCTGCTGCAATTTTTTGCTGTAATGAGACAGAATCGAGGAAATTACAGACTCCCCGACATATGTATCCATTCTCCCCCAAACTCTCCTCCCATCCAGGCTGCTACATAATATTGAGCAGAGTTCTATGTGCTTTACAGTAGGTCCTTGTTGATTTTCCACTTTAAATATAGCAGACAAGGGGGAGGAGAACCTTTCTTTATTCATCCATTTACACACAAAATATTTTTTATAAATTTTTTTGGACATGGGTGAAGGCATTAGTTTAATAATCCATTGAGACAGTACAGTTGACCCTTGAACAACATGAGTTTGAACCACTAGGGTCCATTTTTGCAAAGATTTGTTTTTCAATAATAAATATGATAGTTCTACACAATCTATGTCTGGCTGAATCTATGGATGTGGAACTGCAGATATGGAGGAACCACATATATAGAGGGCTTACTCTAAATTATGTGTGGAATTTTGGCTGTACAAAGGATGGATGTACCTAACAACCTCATTGTTCGAGGGTCAACTGTATGAGTCCATTAAGGCTACTTTTGCTGTAGTAATGAAGTTGCAAAATCAGCAAAACAAGCAAGGCCTATCTCTTGTTCACATTTATGTTCAGCACTTGTAAATTAGTCATAGCTGTTGTCTCTATGCCTTTTCATTCTGGGGTTCAGTATAAAGGAGCCATCTTTCATACTGTCATAACATGCTGCTTGTGTAGCACAGCAAAAATAGCATATACTTTCAAACAGCATAGACAGTACACATTTTTGGTCAAAGTGAGTCACATCTGCAAGCTTTATGTTGTTAATAGAGTGGAGAAGTACAATTTTCCAATGAAAAGGGTTCCTACTATGTACACCATCAAGTCTGATGCTGGCAGTCCTCAGAAAGTGGCGGGTAGGGATAATAGAGATTACTACAAAACCTCTCCATGGTCCCAGAGTAAGAGCTAAATCATTTCACTATTTTCCCTCTGTGCATCAGTCAGGGTTCTCCAGAGAAACAGAACCAATATGGTATGTGTGTTTGTGAGTGTGCACATGTGTCTGTTTTAGGAATTGACTCATTATTATGGAGGCTGGCATGCTCAAAATCTCCTATGAAGCCCAGATATCATCAGGCTGAAGACTTAGGGAAGAGGACTTGCTGCAGTTTAAGTTCAAAGGCATCCTACTGGTAGAATCTTCTTTTGCTCAGGGGGTGTCAGGCTTTCTGTTCTATTCAAATCTTCAACTGATGCCAACCCATGTTATAAAGGCAATCTACCTAACTCAAAATCCACTGACTTAAATGTTTATTTCAGCTAAAAATATCCTTTGGAAACATCCAGAATAATGTTTGACTGCAGAGCTGGGCACCATGGCCCAAACAAGTTGACACATAAAATTTACTATCACACTATGTATATAGTTACCTTTAGCTCATTTATTTATGTCATAGTATAAGTCAGCCTTAGCAAAAGATTTATTGAACATTTCTATCAATTATGATATATGCACAGCACTGAAAGAGAATCAAGATATGCAAGATAGTCCTTTCTTTTTCATATGGGCAGAACCTCTAGTGTTTTGTCTCTTGTACATTGCTAGTACTTAGAACAATATTTTGTGACATAGAACATACTTATAAAGATTTGATTAATGTGTGAAAATTACATGGATATCCCAAGGAGTAGACAAGTAACTGTAAAATAAACTAGGCTATATTAAGTGTCAAAATAAAAAGTCAACCATATTCAGAGGATAGTTTAAAAAAGAATACTATTATGTAGAATTTTGGAGATTAGTAATATTTGAAATACCCTGAATGACATTTAATAGAAGTTGAATCAGGTAAGGAATAGAAAGGAAGGATATTAAGTTCTCTGTGTTTAGGAAAACAGATATAAGGATATTCACTATAGCACTATTGATACACATTTTGAAATAACTAAATGCCCACCTACGAGAAAATAGTGATATATCCATTGTATGGAATATGATATTAGAATTAAAAAGAGATAGGTAATATGATAGATGTCTAAGGCATTGTAATTTTTTAAAAAACCTACATAATCATACTATATATTTTCTGTGGGTGCATATATGGGTGTAAATGCACAAAAATACAAGCGTATCTTATGTAAAAATGATGGTTACATCTGAGGAGTGGGATTGACAATGATGTGAGAGGAATTTTAGTTTTTTTTGTAATGTTTTTAATGAGAATTTTATTCATGTATAACTGAAAGAATAATGATATGGAAGGAAAACTGGCCACTGGAACAGTAAAAAAAAAAATGTTAATCTAGTATGGCCCTTATAAAAGAGGGGAAAAAAACCTGATTTTAAATATCCCAGGCAATTGTTAGAATCTCTGTTATCACTTTGTATTGAGTGTTGTTTTAAAAAATGCCATGTGGAAGGACAATTGTGAAATCAGAATCAAAGAAATGAAAGCAAATTTCAAGTAACAGAAAGGGTTGGAAGGAAAGGAGTGATAAGTTATTGGCAAATGCAAATGTTAATTTCTAAATTCTTACTGTACAGAGTAATTGGCTAGTTCAGTTGTTATCAAGGGGTTTGGAAAGAGAAATAATATTTTAGAGTATTCATGCTACATCACAAAACTACAGATGCCCTTTTTTGGTATGTATAAATGAAAAATCGCACCAAAATTTAATTATGAAATGAAAAAGAGCTATTTGTTCCATTTTCTGCCAGTTTTGACCTGCCATGACTCATGGAACTATTTCAACCTTTGAGGATATATTAACTGCAATGGCTTAAAAACATAGAACATTATTCTTTAAACATAACCTAGGATAGTAGTAGTATAATCAACGCTACTAGATAAGAAAACACATATAGTAAAATCTAGTTTCCTAGAAAAGAGTCAAGCCTTTATTACATGATGTATATGACAAAGTAAAATACCATAGTCCCCCCTTTGGGTTGATTTTTGTTTTCTAAAGAGAGTGCCATGCTCTTGTGAAATAACTAGATTCTAGAGATAATAGCAAATAATTTAATAGAACCACAAAATCTCAGAATCATACAAGTGAGCTAACACACTTTACTACTCTTTTCTTTCTCTCATTCTTACTTTCTCCATCTTCTGGGATGCTTTATCTGTACTATATACTTGAATATCACTAGTCTGGGAATTTGTTCTTAGTACTGATAGTTCTGTCTTTCAGTTCTGTCTCTGAACAATCTATGTTGTCATGAACGTTTTATTTAGTTAGTTTTTGTCATTCCTTGGTTTTGACTGAGGAAACTATGGGGCTATTTTACTTTTCTTTCTTGAAATATCTTTTTCTAAGGTTTATGTGAATAATACCTAGTAACATACACATATAATTTAAAATCACTTTTAACATTTTAAATGTAAATAATTCTCTAGGACTATTTACGTTTTATCTGGTACAAACTTTGGAGCCAATAAACCAGTAGAATCTATGATAAAAAGTAACAATGCTGAAAGAATAAATAAATATGTCCTTCTATTAGGAAATGAACCTGGTTTTTGTAAAATGAAATCATGCTTGACTATTATAGATCTTTGAGTGGGTAACTAAAATAATGAATTAGTGAGGGCTAGGGAATATGTGTTATTTAGACTTCATTTGGATTTTGGCAAAGTTCCTCATCAAGGGCTATTTTCTAAGAATGTGAGTTACTGTGAAATTGCAACGAATCCAGGGAGGAATTGTTTAGTCATGGATAGAGAATTAGCTTAGTGACAGAAAACAGGGATGAACAGGCACTTTCCTACAAAGATAAGAATAAATGGTAGAGTCCTCCTCTGATGCTGCTGGGCCCAGATTTACTTAACCTAATCTGGGAAAAGGGCAAGACCACAAATACTTCCAATCTCCATATGTTCTGGACTCCCACTGCTTAACAAAATGCTCTTTTAATTAGTGTACAGCTGCAGGAAGAGCTCCCAAGGCAGGGGAAATAGCAGTTTCATAAAGTTTACATATGATGAAGGTTAAGGGAGAATAATCTGAATTCTGTATATATTTATAAGAGAGTGTACCGCAAACTAGCTTATGATCAGAAATGGAATTTGAGCTCCTCCTCAGAGAAACAAAAGCATTATTCCATAGTCAATGTGGTCCTCATGACTGCAGGCGTCATCAGAGTAACGGAAATAAAACAGAGAAGCGTCTTCAGTTATCTCTAATAAACCCTATTTGCTCCTAAAATATTTTGAAAGTGTCCATTTTCTTTGTCTAAGGGAAACAATCACAGAGTTTAAGATTAATAATTGATGTGATCAAGGAAAGAGATGAGGGAGAGTAAATGAGGAAAAACTGATAGAAAGCAGCAGCAGTCATATTCATTATGTATAAAGCATTTATACATGGGCATTGAATCTTTCTTAAAGCTAGAGGAAAAATGAAAGAAAATAGTGTCTTTATAAGTAAATGTATGAAAATCACTATTGTAATTAGCACAGGTAGAAATAATGTGTTGAGTGTTTTATCCAGACTGCTCGTGGGGCAGGAAGCTGGGGATAGTGTAGATTTGATCATTCATGTTTTATTTATAATTGATGTTATAAAGGAAAACCATGTCTTTTACTAAATTTCCTTTAGTGCAGTTGTTACAGACATATGGACAACTACTTAAAAAAATTACATTGAAGCTGCTAAGAGAGAAGTGATAGAAAGACTATGTGTTAAAACAGGGAGCTTTGCAACAGCCTCCATGTGAAAAAATTATGAACTTTCCATGAATGTTATCATCTACATATAGCATCAGACTTTCAGCATAAGAAGATACTAGCATCATATTGAATTCAGAAAAATTAATGCTATGATTTTAAAGCTTCTGTAGATTGTTGTAATAGAAGATTCTAGTAATGATTCCATTTGCTATTACAGGTCAGTACCATGCCCACAGCATAGCTTAGCCAGAGGTTTATCCAAAGTGGTGTACTAAGTTGAGTAGTGCCCTGCTCACCACTAAATTCAAATCTTTCCAGGACTTTAGAATTTACTTTATTTCAAAATAGGATTGTTGAGGATATAATTATCTAAGATGAGGTCACCCTGGATTAGGATAGGCCCTTAATCCAATATGATTAGTGTCCTTATAAAAAGAGGGGGGAGAGATATAAAGACAAATATACACAGAGGGAAGGACACTGGGTGACAAGGGAGGCATCGATTTGAGTGATGACTCTACAAACTAGGAAGCATCAAAGATTGCCAACAGCAGTGTAGGCAGAGAATTTCCCTAGAACCTTTAAGAAAAGATTTTCTCTAGAACCTTCAGAGAGCATGGCCTTGCTGATATCTTGATGTCAGACTTCCACCTTCTAGAACTCTGAGAGAATAAATCCTCTTGTTTGAGATTTTCTGGTAATTTATTACATCAGCCCCAGGAAACTTAATAATACAGATGAGGAGGAGTGGAGTCTGCATAATATTATAGTGATGTTGTCATTGTTGCCTGGGCTTTTCAGGTGTGTGTTCTTCTCTACAGACCTTGATTGTTTAGCTTGTGGTCATGGACAGTGTTTTCTTTCAGAGCCATATGGGGTGTGTGTGTTTGTGTGTGAGTGAGTGAATGTGAGGGAGAGAGAGAAGATGGGAAGAAGGGAAAGGGAGAGGGACACAGAGTTCTAGAAGGAAACTAGTCTGATTGCGAAAATCCGTCCTTCTCCACCCTCCTTCCCACTGTTACTCTCGAATAAGCAATGAACTTTTGGGACTTTGGAGAATGAATTACTTGCTAAGGTCCACATATGGCCTGGTGCGATAGGGTGGCAAATGCCAAACCAAATAGTATAAAGGACATAATTTACATAGAGGATATTGTATTTGCACTAGTCAAGTTTGAAAATGTATCAAGAATATATTGAATAAAAAACGGTGATCAAGGTCAAGGAAACAAGGTGCATCTACAGTACAATTCCCCTTTGAAAGGTTTAATATTTATGATTGCATTTCTTTTGGATCAAGGCAGCTAGAGTATCAAGTCTACCATTTTTCCATTTTTAAGACTTTGTGGCAGGAGTCAACCCACTCTACACTAACCCTTCAGCTGTTGAACCACCATTACTGATGATTATCTTAGTCAATGTTTCCAATTTATGGTAGGCAAATAATTGAAGACCCTAAAAGTAGATGTGAATTATGATTTTTACATATACCAGTGGTAGATGATGCTTTTCAAATGAAGGGGAAAGCTGAAACTTGAATTTAAAAAGTTGTTCTTTTATTTATTCTTTAAATATTTATTGAGTGCCTACTGTATGCCAGACATTAGTTTAGGCCCAGGGGATGTGGTATGAACAACAGACAAGATATCCTCCTTAAACAACTTTAATTATAGTGCTGTTAAAGTAACTCAGTAGTACTTACCAAAATGGCTATTTTCAAAATGTCTTTTTAAGAGTGGTCTTTAGGGAAGATATGGAAAATAGTACCAAACTGTTTCTCATGTCAATCAGAGCTTCGTTGATAAGCACAAGTCCAAACATTGTGTTAGGTCCTGGAAACAAAAAGAACTTTCATTAAGAATTCACTGGCCAGGATAAGAATGGATGTAAATAAGTACACAATTCAATGGTTTATGTAAGAGGTAGAAATGTATTCTGAGTTTAATGGGGCACAAAAGCAGGGATGGATGACTTTACAGAATAGGTTGGAATTTACGAAGTTGTTCCTTAGAAAGGAAGACACTTGGACTGAAAATATAAACAAAGAGAAAAGGAGACAGAGAAAGAAGTTGAATTACAGAACAAAACACGTAGCACGTTCTCCTTCTGTTACTGTGGCATCTATATTATTACCTTCCTCCTTTGTTCTGACAAATTCTCCATACTGTATCCAGAGCACATTTTTTCAAATACAATTATGATTGTATGGATGGCTTCTTTTAGCTTTCGGGTAAGCCCCAATGTCTTAGAAGTCTTTCAAAGGCCTATGAAGCTATGTGAAGTATGAAGTTTAAGATATTTATGAATCTGTGTTCTTTTTAATTACTCTCAACCTTTGAGTAAAGTCATTACTCAGCCTTTTTTGTGGAGAAATGCTAATTCATGACTGCTGTACAGTCACATAAAGTGAACATTCCAAGTAAAACGTTCCCTGAAATACCTAAACAGAGGAACAGAAACATTTACATTTTTGTGCTTTGCTGCTGCTGCTGCTGTTGCTTCAGTCGTGTCTGACTCTGTGCGACCCCATAGACGGCAGCCTACCAGGCTCCGCCGTGTCTGGGATTCTTCAGGAAAGAGCACTGGAGTGGGTTGCCATTTCCTTCTCCAATGCATGAAAGAAAAAGTGAAAGTGAAGTAGCTCAGTCGTGTCCACCTCTTCGCAACCTCATGGACTGCAGCCCACCAGGCTCCTCTGTCCACGGTATTTTCCAGGCAAGAGTACTGGAGTGCGTTGCCATGGCCTTCTCCATTTTGTGCTTTAGTTATCCAGATAATTACTTCAATTCTCCACTTTATTCTAGAAATGTTTATACACAGCATTAGTTAGATTTTAAAAATTTTTTGATTCTCAATTTTTCCATTTGACTGGGTTCCATTTCCTAAATTAGACTGGCCACTATCTATTTCTCCATTTTTATCATTCTGAACAGGACATTGTTTTTTTTTTTTTCCCTGGACTGATACTATTCATTCTATGGAAATGGCTCTTTTAAAAACAAAATTTTTAAGTCAGGTTAGTTTACGTGTCACCATTAGACCCATCATAGAACCACTGAGCAGACGACCCACAAACTAGAGAACAATTATACCAAAGAAGTTCTTACACTGTTATGAAAGTTCTAGGATGTACAACAGACTTCCCAACCTGGGCATCTGGCAAAGAGGCTGAGATCCCCCAGGGATTTGGCTTTGGAGGCCAGTGGCATTTGATTACAGCACTTCCACCTGACGGGAGAAACAGATTCTTGGAGGACACAAACAAAACTATGCACACCAGGAGCCAGGAGAAGGGAGCACTGACCCCATAAAAGACTGAGTCAGACTTGCCTGTGAGTTGCAGGAGTCTCTGGTAGAGGTGTGGGCGAGGCACTGAATACAGCAGTGCTGGCATCACTCCTTTTGAAGGAGGTCTCCATTACCCCTACCTTAGTTTGGTCTCAGGCCAAACAACAGGGAGGAACACAGACCCACCCATCAACAGAAAATTGGATTAAAAGTTTACTGAACATGGCCCTGCCCATCAGAAGAAAACCCATATGCCCCCATAGCCAGTCTGTCCCATCAGGAAACTCCTACAAGCCTCTTATCCATCAGAGGGCAGACAGAATGCAAACCACAATCACAGAAAACTAACCAAACTGATCACATGGACAGTGTCGAGCTTGATGAAACTATGAGCCATGCTGTTTAGGGCCACCCAAGATGGATGGGTCATGGTGGAGAGTTCTGACAAAACGTGGTCCACTGGAGAAGGGAATGACAAACCTCTTCAGTAACCTTGTCATGAAACTCCATGAACAGTATGAAAACACAAAAAGATATGACACTGAGAGATGAACTCCCCAGATCAGTAGGTGCCCAATATGCTACTGGAGAAGAGTGGGGAAATAACTCCAGAAAGAATGAAGAGAAAGAGCCAAAGCAAAAACAACACCCAGTTGTTGATATGACTGGTGATGGAAGTAAATTCTGATGCTGTAAAGAGTCATATTGCATAGGAACCTGGAATGTTAGGTCTGTGAATCAAGGCAAATTGAAAGTTGTCAACAGGAGATGGCGAGAGTGAACATTGACATTTTAGGAATCAATGAACTAAAATGGACTGGAATGGGTGAATTTAATTCAGATGACCATTATATCTACTACTGTGGGCAAGAATCCCTTAGAAGAAATGGAGTAGCCATCATAGTCAACAGAAGAGTCCAAAATGCAGTAATTGGATGCAATCTCAAAAACGACAGAATGATCTCTGTTCGTTTCCAAGGCAAACCATTCAATATCACAGTAATCCAAGTCTGTGCCCCAACCACTAACACTGAAGAAGCTGAAGTTGAACGGTTCTGTGAAGACCTACAAGGCCTTCTAGAACACCAAAAAAAAAAAAAAAAAAAAAGATGTGCTTTTCATCACAGGGGACTTGAATACAAAAGTAGGAAGTCAAGCGACACCTGAAGTAACAAACAAGTTTGGCCTTGAAGTACAAAATGAAGCAGGGCAAAGGCTAATAGTTTTGCCAAGAGAACGCACTGGCCATAGCAAACATCCTCTTCCAGCAACACAAGAGACAACTCTACACATGGACATCACCAGATGGTCAATATCCAAATCAGATTGATTATATTCTTTGCAGCCATAGATGGAGAAGCTCTATACAGTCAGCAAAAACTGGGAGCTGACTGTGGCCCAGATCATGAACTCCTTGTAGAAAAACTTAGACTTAAATAGAAGAAACTACAGAAAACCACTAGACCAGTCAGTCAGTCAGTTTATTCACTTAGTTGTGCCTGACTCTTTGCAACCCCATGGACTGCAGCATGCCAGGCCTCCCTGTCCATCACCAACTCCTGGAGTTTGCTCAGACTCATGTCCACTGAGTGGTGATGCCATCCAAGCATCTCATCCTCTGCTGTCCCCTTCTCCTCCCTCCTTCAATCTTTCCCAGCATGAGGGTCTTTTCCAATGAGCCAGTTCTTCACATCAGGTGGCCAAAGTGTTGGAGTTTCAGCTTTAGCATCAGTCCTTCCAATGAATATTCAGGACTGATTTCTTTAGGATGGACTGGCTTGATCTCCTTGCTGTCTAAGGGACTCTGAAGTGTCTTATCCAACACCACAGTTCAAAGACATCAATACTTTGGCGCTCAGATTTCTTTATAGTCCAACTCTCACATCCATACATGACTACTAGAAAAACCATAGCTTTGACTAGATGACCCTTTGTTGGCAAAGTAATGTCTCTGCTTTTTAATAAGCTGTCTAGATTGGTCATAACTTTCCTTCCAAGGAGCAAGCATCTTAATTTCATGGCTGCAGTCACCATCTGTAGTGATTTTGGAGCCCAAGCAAATAAAATCTGTCACTGTTTCCACTGTTTCCCCATCTATTTGCCATTAAGTGATGAGATCAGAGGCTATGATCTTAGTTTCCTGAATGTTGAGTTTTAAGCCAGACCATTCAGGTGTGATCTAAATCAAGTTCATTACAATTATACAATGGAAGTGACAAATAGATTCAAGGGATTGGATCTGATAGAGTACATGAAGAACTATGAACAGAGGTTCATGACATTGTACAAGAGGCAGTGATCAAACCATCCCCAAGAAAAAGAAATGCAAAAAGCTAAAATGGTTGTCTGAGGAGGCCTTACAAATAGCTGAGAAAAGAAGAGAAGCTGAAGGCAAAGGAGAAAAGGAAAGATCTATCCATCTGAATGCAGAGTTCCAAAGAATATCAAGGAGAGATAAAGCCTTTATAAGTGATAAATGCAAAGAAATAGAGGAAAACAATAGAATGATAAAGACTGGAGATCTCTTCAAGAAAATTAGAGATACCAAGGGAACATTTCATGCAAAGATGAATAAAGGACAATAAAGGACAGAAATGGTATGGACCTAACAGAAGCAGAAGATATTAAGAGGTGGCAAGAATACACAGAAGAACTATACAAAAAAAGATCTTCATGACCCAGATAACCACTATGGTGCAATCACTCACCTAGAGACAGACACCCTGGAGTCCGAAGTCAAGTGGGACTTAGGAAGCATCACTATCAACAATGCTAGTGGAAGTTAGAGCTATTTCTGGCTGAGCTATTTCAAATCTTCAAAGATGATGCTCTTAAAGTGTTGCACTCAATATGCCAGCAAACTTGGAAAACTCTGCAGTGGTCATAGGACTGGAAAAGATCAGTTTTCATTCCAATTCCAACTAACGGTAATGCGAAAGAATGTTCAAAATACCACACAATTGCACTCATCTCACATGTTAGCAAAGTAATGCTGAAACTTTGCCAAACTAGGCTTCAACAGTACATGAACTGAGAACTTCCAGATGTTCATGCTGGATTTAGAAAAGGCAGAGGACTGAAAAAAAAAAAAAAAGAAAGAAAGAAAGAAAAGGCAGAGGAACCAGAAATCAAATTGCCAACATCTGCTATATCATAGAAAAAGCAAGAGTATTCCATAAAAGCATCAACTTTATTGACTATGCCAAAGCCTTTGACTGTGAGTATCACAACAAACTGTGCAAATTCTAAAGACATGGGAATACCAGACCACCTTACCTGTCTCCTGAGAAATCTGTATGTAGGTCAAGAAGCAACAGTTAGAGCCGGACATGTAATAATGGATGTGTTAAAAATTGGTAAAGGAATACGTCAAGGCTATATATTGCTTATTTAACTTATATGCTGAGTACATCATGAAAAATGCCAGGCTGGATGAAGCACAAGCTGGAATCAAGATTCATGGGTGAAATAATAATAACCTAAAATATGCAGATGACACCATCTTTATGGCTGAAAC
The DNA here is from genome assembly GCF_029378745.1 of Bos indicus. Classification (NCBI taxonomy): domain Eukaryota; kingdom Metazoa; phylum Chordata; class Mammalia; order Artiodactyla; family Bovidae; genus Bos; species Bos indicus. Next base: position 13,101,297 of record NC_091764.1, read on the forward strand.
TGAAGAGCCTTTTGATTAAATTGAAAGAGGAGAGTGAAAACACTGGCTTAAAACTCAGCATTCAATAAACAAAGATTATGACATCTAGTCCCATTACTTCATGGCAAATAGATGGGGAAACAGTAGAAACAGTGACAGACTTTATTTCCTTGGGCTCCAAAATCACTGCAGATGGTGACTGCAGCCATGAAATTAAAAGATGCTTGCTCCTTGGAAGAAAAGCTATGACCAACCTAGATGGCACATTAAAAAGCAGAGACTTTACTTTGCTGATAAGTTCCATCTAGTCAAGGGTATGGTTTTTTCAGTAGTCATGTAAGCTGAGCGTTGAAGAATTGATGCTTTTGAACTGTGGTGTTGGTGAAGACTCTTGTGAGTCCCTTGGACTACAAGGAGATCAAACCAGTCAATCCTAAAGGTAATCAGGAATATTCATTGGAAGGACTAATGCTGAAGCTAAAGCTCCAATACTTTGGCCACCTGTTGCAAAGAACTGACTCATTGGAAAAGACCATGATGCTGGGATAGATTGAAGATGGGAGGAAACAGGGATAATTGAGGATGAGGTGGTTGGATGGTATCACTGACTCAGTGGACATGAGTTTGAGTAAGCTCCAGGAGTTGGTGATGGACAGGGAAGCCTGGCGTACTGCAGTCTATCGGGTTGCAAAGTGTCAGACACGACTGAGTGACTGAACTGATTGACTGATGTGATTATTACCTACTTTTTGATAAGTTTTTCTAAGACAAAATAAGCTTTATTTTCTTAAGGCGATTTTCTGGTATGTTTTGCTTTTATGAGATCAGTAAGATTTCTGTATATTTTTGCGTACATTTTGATATTTTTCTTGCCATTTAGGTTTAGTCCATGCTTGGAAACTTTTGACCTCTGATTCTGTTACTTTGTTTAAAGAATTGTTTAAATTCCCCAACTACCAGACAGAGAATCCAAGAAGAAGAGAATGTATACAGCTATAAGAAAAAATAAATTCCCAATCCACATTTTTTTTTGCCACAGTTATTAAAATGTCTGTGAAGCTTTATTTATGTGAACTCTACTGAAGAAGATTATTTCACATAAAAATATTTCTTTATGAGGGACTTTGAGTGGTGATTGACTTGATTAAAATCCATTCAAAATTGGGAAGGATCTTATGTTTTAAAATCAGTGTGTATGTCTATAGGTTACTAAATATTAGAGAGAACACATTCAAATTGTATCTGTAATTATAGACAAGTTTTGTTGTTGCTTTTTAGTGGGATAATTTAGACATTACATATGCAAACACAATTTATTAAATTTATTAATTATTAAATTTATTAAAAATTTATTAAATCTGCATTACTTATTAGCCAAGGATTTAAATTACATTAAATGATTTTTATGTAAACCAAACTATTTGTACACCTCTCTTTTGTGTATACACATTAATTTTATCCTCTTCCATCACCCCATTTTTTGTATAGGGTATAGGTACCTTTTTTTGGTAGAAAGCACCATTTTATGTTTTAGGCTTTGAAATTCTGAAAAATAATTTTGAATATAATTTTATGCCAGGAATCAGCACATCAAATATGTGTTTTATATATTCCACAAAGAAAATATAACTTTTCCCTAGTGTCTTCTCTTTTCCTTGCTATTTGTGTCCCCTTCTAATTAATATACAACTTAAAAATATTTAGCTTTCTTATTGATCTGCTTTCAAGCAGGTATGTAATGAGATTTTCATCTTAAAGTAGAAGAGTCTCAAAATTTTGATGAAAATTAGACTTCAAGGCTGTTTCATTCTTATTACTTTCTGTGCTGTTTGTAACAGATTACCACACATGTGGTGACTTAAGACAACACGTTTATCATCTAACAATTTCTAAGGGTCAGAAGCTTAGGCATGGCTTAGCTGGTTCTCATTTGGAAGGCCTACTAAGAAAGAATCAGCTTCTGAGGTTTTTTTAGTTGTTGTTTGTAGTTGTAATCCTTTAGTTGTAATCATTTCCTTGTGACTATAGGATCCATGTTATTAATAGCTTGTTTTTTTGAAACCAGTGACAGAGACAGAGAAGGAGCTGCCGAGATTTGAGCATGAGTTGAATAGTAAGACTGAGTCTCAAACAGTCATGTAAGTGCCACTCCATCCCCTTTCCCATACAAGTGTGTATGTGCTCAGACGTGTCCGACTTTGCAACCCCATGGACTGTAGCCCACCAGGCTCCTCTGTCCAAGGAATTCTCCAGGCAAAAATACTGGAGTGAGTTGTCATTTCCTACTCATTTCATTTCTTCCTGATCCAGGGATTGAACCCACCCCGCTTCCCTTGCATCCCTGTGTCTCCCTCTCCTGCATTGGTAGGCGGATTTTTCACCACTGCGCCACCTGGGAAGCCCCCTTTCCCATATAAGGCAACAGAATCATGGGAGTGACATTCTGTCACATTTGCCACATTCTGTTAATTAGAAGGAAGTCATACTCAAGGGAAAGAACACCAGGGATGGAATCAAGGGGACCACCTTAAAATCTGTCCTATACACCACGTCAATTATGTCCACTGCAGTAAGAAAAATAAAAACATTTTGGCTTGATGCATTGACGTCTTTCCTCATTTTCTGTTTCAATTTGCCACAATTGTGTGATATATACATCATTAATTCCTGAGCAGAGAAAGGAATGGTAAATGGTATTAGATTGTACTAACTCTTCTCTAATAGACTGATTTTACCTTGACTGAGGTAGAAAAAATAGTACTTCCTTATCTTGCTGCTTCTATGTCTTTCTTTTTAAAACCTATATGGATGTGAGAGTTGGACTGTGAAGAAAGCTGAGCACCGAAAAATTGATGTTTTTGAACTGTGGTGTTGGAGAAGACTCTTGAGAATGCCTTGGACTGCAAGGAGATCCAACCAGTCCATTCTAAAGGAGATGGGTCCTGGGTGTTCTTTGGAAGGAATGATGCTAAAGCTGAAACTCCAGTACTTTGGCCACCTCATGCGAACAGTTAGGAAAAGACTCTGATGTTTGGAGGGGTTGGGGGCAGGAGGAAAAGGGGAAGACAGAGGATGAGATGGCTGGATGGCATCACTAACTCGATGGACATGAGTTTGAGTGAACTCTGGGTGTTGGTGATGGACAGGGAGGCCTGGTGTGCTCTGATTCATGGGGTCTCAAAGAGTCAGACACGACTGAGCGACTGAACTGAATATACCTTTATTATAAATATAAGTATTTCTTATGGTAAAATATTTAAACAAATGAATGTAAAATAAAAACATGCCATTAAAGGATAAATCATGAAAGTAACCACTATTCACTATTTCAGCCATTTTCTATACAAGGCTGTGTAAATATGTGTGTGTGTAGATTTTAACATTTTTTAATGGCACTGCAATATACTTTTGTTTCTAGAACTTTACTATATCATGGATATGTGTCTTGTGTGTCTGTCTATAGAAATATCTATAGCTATATCTTATTCTCTTTAATAGTTGTTTAGTATTCCATTTAAGGGTGTCACAATTGTCATAATTAAAATCCTCTACAGAGATGACTTATTTTTCCCATTTATGTGCTAAAATGCTATGTTTTTATTGAGCTTTTGATTATCAAGTGTTATAAAAGCCCAATTAAAATTGGCTTAAACTAAAAGGGAAATTTGTTTGCCATTACAGCTCAAAAAGAGCTAACTTTAAGTGTAATTGGCTCTAGAATCTCAATTAATTTTGTCTGTAACTGTTTCTCTCCATCCTTTGGCATGCTTCCCCTCTTGGCTGCTTCTCTGATTAAGCTGGATCTCATTTTAAGATGGCAGACGGGCTGCCAGCAGTTTCAGACTGGGAGTCTTGTCCCAGGAAACCTGCAGAAAAGAGAGACACTCTTTTCTGTTTCCTCAAGCAAAACTGGTGAGAATTACTCTGTTTGGGTGTGACTGGTTCATGAGCTTTTCTTTTGACCGGTTGCTGTGGTCATGGAAAGTAAGTCTCTGATTGTTCAATTTTGGGTCACATCCTGCTTTTGGAGGATACGATATGAGCCGTACTGAAAGTACATGGACTATGGCGGTAGATGGGACAGGAAAAAAATGCTTACCAGTTCCTTGTGGATGTATCTTCGTTGTCTTGTGTCTCTTGCTATTTTCTGGGTAAATTGTTAGAAGTACTAATGCTGGGTAAATGTATGTATATATTTTCACTTTTCCTTGGTATTTCCAAATTTTTTTCCCACAACGAGTACTTCAAATTATACTTCAGCCAATAATGTATACTTGTGTTCATTGTAGGTTTCGTCAGACTTAATAATCTTGAGACTCCCTTGGCAGTCCAGTGGTTAAAAAATCTGTGCTTTCACTGAAAGGTGCATAGTTTTGATTCCCTAAGATCCCACATGCCACATGGCATGGCCACAAAAAAAAAAAAAAAAAAAAAAAACAAACAAACTAATAAAGAATCTTTTCAATCAAATATATGAAAATTGGAATCCTGTTGTTGTTTCAACAGCTATTTCTTTAATAACTATAGACAGGCCAGTTCTTTTTTTCTTTCTATTTATAATTTGTGTTTCCTTTATTGTGATCTCCTTTCATATGTGGTTACCTAATTGCAACAAAGCAAATGGCATATTAGAAGTACAAAAAATAAGCTTGTGTGTGTGTGAGCTTAGTCATGTCCGACTCTTTTCGACCCTCTGGAATGTAGCCCACCAGGCTCTTCTGTCAATGGAATTTTCCAGGCAAGAATACTGGAGTGGGTTGCCACTACCTTCTCCAGGGGATCTTCCCGACCCATCGATCAAACTTGTGTCTCTTGTGTCTCCTGCAGTTAGGCATATTCTTTACCATTGTGCTGCCTCTTAGATAGATCTAAATTGTATGTAACTTGAAGATAAAACTTTGCCAATGCATGGATGAGATTATGTCTTGATAATCAGATGAGATAAAGGGACTATAGGAAGGAAGCAAGTTATTTCCAGGGCAATATTTTTGTTTGTTTTGTTTTTACCATGACATCTAACTCCTGTTACTTATTACTTTATCAAATAAGGAAAACTAAAGATTAAAATGGAGCAGTGATACAGTGTTACACTCTAAGCAGACTTGATGTGTCACTAAGAGGCTTGCTGTAGATTTTTCAGGGCATGACAAGGGGTGAATGTAGCCAATTTTTTCAGGAAGCCCAGAGGAAGACCAGTCATGCAACAGACATAAGGCTAAGGGTCAGTCCTTTTGAAGACTGGAGACCCTGAGATCTATCTCAGGATAGGAGATGGACAAAGACAAACTTCAAAGAAAATATAGAAGAAAACAAAGAGTGGAAAAACAAAAACAAAAACTGTGATCTAAAACATCCATCTGCAGAGCTCAAGTGTGCAGAGGTCAAGAGAAAGTGTTACAATTTCCACAGTAACAACAGTAATGTAGAACTCTTGCCTAAGTTTCAGAGGTCTTTAAACTATAATATTTGTGTATCTGAAAGATCAGATGTGGTCTCAGAACCTACATGGGAAGCCCCTGGTGCTACAGAAAATACAGAAGCCTCAAAGTTTAGAGATAAGGTTTATTAAAAGTAGATAATAAAGAGAAAATGATATGAAAGTGGATCTGGTGACTCATGGCTAAAATATTTTGTTTAGTAAGAGTGAATTAGGATTAAAAATGAGCATAATTGTATAATATAATTCTTTACATGTATGTCTATGTTAATCATCAGTGAATGGTTAAAGGAACCACACATTTTTCCCCCATAGTCAAAGGAAAAACAAAACCAGGTGTATGTGCCTCTAAGTGTGACTTTTAAAACCCATTCAAAAATAATTTCTTGATTCAGTAATTGCTTATTGCATATCTATGGCATGCCTGATATTACATTTGTCACTGATAAGATGTTATAAAAAAGAAGGCACATGAATATACCCTGCTTAAAAGAGTTCTTAGTCTTTTAAAGAACCAGGCCTATAAAATGAAACAAACCAAGCCAACCAAAAAGTAATTGCAAATTGTAAAATGCTATGAAGAAAACTAACATGAACTGAACATTAATAGAACAGTGCCAGCATCAGTACTCATTAATCTTCTTAGCAATGTAGGGGGTAGGTACCATTGTAATTTTTTCTCTAAAAATGAGGGAATGAGGCACAAAGAGGACAAGTGAGTTGTCCAGGGTAAGAAGAGGTAAAGCTGAGATGTGAGCTCAGGCAGAGCCTGTCAACTTCATGCCCAAGCTTGTCTGACTAGAGAATGTTGGTAGAGCATAATGGGATAGATAGGATGTTTAGGAAAGGTCTCATTGATGAGGTGACATTTAAATTGAAACTTGAAAGATGTGACAGAGCCAGCCATGTTCAGAACCTGGAGAACAAGAGCATTTCAGGTATAATGAAACATGTGAAAGTGAAAATCACTCAGTTGTGTCCAACTCTTGGTGACCCCATGGACTATAGAGTCCATGGAATTCTCCAGGCCAGAGTAGTGGAGTGGGTAGTCTTTCCCTTTTCCAGGGGATCTTCCCAACCCAGGAATCAAACAAGGGTCTCCTGCATGGTAGGCAGATTCTTTACCAGCTGAACCACCAGAGTAGTCCTGAAACATATGTACTATGTGCCTAAGTAGGGAGGGAAAGTGGCATATTCTTGGAGATGAAGTGATGCTAATAATAATTGAGAATATTATTATTTTATATATAATAAATGCATATTTTATATTTATTATATACATGATTACATATAAAACATTATATACATGATTTACTCATATATATTTTATATACTTATTTTATATATTTATAAATAATATAAATATAGACATTTTACATTTTATATATAATATAAATATATACTTATTTTATATATTTATACTTAAAATTGGAGACATTATCTGTCAAATCTGACATAATCTCTGACATAAGAGTCAGACCTTTCAAATACATGTAGGCCAACATTAGAACTTTTGATTTGAAATGCAATGGGTAAATGTTAAAGGATTTTTACAAAGAGGCCTGACCTGATCTGGTTCACGTGTAACCTTGGCGGCTGTGTAACAATAGGATGGACGAAGACCACAGGCAAAGCCGAGACACCAGTAATGAGGCTATTTCAGTGGCCCTGGAAGGAGTTTCAAAAAGGTGGTAGGAGATTAGCTGGAGAAAAGCAGACATAATCAAGAAATACTTTTGAGGCAAAGCTCATGGGAAATACCTGTAAGTGATGAGAAAGAGGAAGGAATTAAGGATTACTCCCATTTTTTTGTATTATCACCTACATGGTACCATTTTCAGCAGTTTGGGCATGTGATGGTACCTTGTATGCCTGGAAAAGGCTGGGAGAGAATGATTTGCAGGAGACAGAGGGATAAGACTTTGTTCTGAGACTTATTTAAGATGCCTGTGAAGCATTTGGTTAAATAGACTGTATAGAAAATTGGATATTAGTGCCTGGAATAGTATTGGCAACACCAGCAAAGAGATGATATTGAAAACTATTGGAACAGGTACAACTTCCAGGTAGAGGGTTCAATATCAAACACAGAAAAATTCAGTGATAGATCATGGTAGAGAAGGAGTAGCTAGAGTAGCTGGTAAAGTAGAAACCCTCAGAAAATTTTAAGAAAATATATCACAGAAGAGAAATGAGTATTTTAGGGAGTAAGGATTGGTTATTAGGATGAAACTTTTTGAGACCTCACATAAACTGAGAACACAATAATCTATATACGTTCTTCATATCCATGAGCAACTGTCTCATATTGACCCTTTCAGTACATAAATTACAAACCAATAAATAAGCAGCAAATTAGAGCATGCCCTTGAGTGTGTATGCTTTGATTTGTTTAATAGCCAGTCAATTACTATCTGATATATTTCTTTTTCCTGTAATTAACTGCAGTGTTTCTCTCTCAAAAAAAGTCAAGGCACAAAAACACAAGCTATGAAACGTTTGTGGTCAGTGTAAGCTAACGCTATCAAAATATCTGTCGGTGAATAATGAGTCCAAGAAGGCAAATATTGGAGCCCTTTTAATAAGTGGATTGTCAGTTGGAGGAAGAAATTGGCTTAGAGACTGAGGATTCACATTCAAGAATGATACTGATGGAATCAAGCGAAAAGGGGCCAGCACTTTCTGAGCTAATTGTTTAGAACAAGATTTCTGCTCCAGCTGCTATAAATTGAAAGATGGATGCTGTGAGAATTTTTAATTTGTAATTTAAAACTTCATGAACCATGAAACTTTCTGGAGACTTTGGTCAGTCAGTTGACTTACTAGAAATGATGAGACCATCATAATCCATAAACTGTCTATTTTCCCACCACTATGGCAATGAAATAGAGAAGAAAAATATGCAAATTGCTCATTTATGGTTTTTTTTATTTTGCTTTCCTAAATTACTTCTAAGCTTGCTGAGTTGGATTTCTATAACATCTTTAATTATGATGAAGTCTTGGCTTAAAAAAGAAAAGTTGTTTAGTTAGAGCTTCATAACTGGCAATGAAACATTTAACCAAAGTGCCTGCTCTCAACTTTGTTATATGTTGCTTTTTATTTGGACTATGGGAACAGCATCATGGAGACTCATGGAATTTGATACTGGGATCTTAAAATGTTAGTATGAACATCTGTAAAATAATTCCAAACAAAACTGAGCATTATGTATAAATTGCAAAACATGGACAAAATTCTGAATGTATTTAAGTAATACAATACATTGTAATATAATAAATCATAAAATATCAGAACAGTAATGGATTATACAGGTTCTGCTCTCTTTTAATGGGAGAGACAATGTGATTTGTGATGCAAAATCAGCCATTTGTGAAGCAAAATCAACCATTTGTGAAGTTTCCAGCTGTTCAATTAAGAGCTTTCATTTCTGTAAAGTAGGAAAACTAAAGGAAATTCTTTTGAAAAAACTATGAATTGACTAGCACAATAACACATGTGGCTTTAAAACATTTTCAATAATGAATTTTTTTTCATAGTAGTCTTACAAATATTAATGAAGAATTATCATGCCAATGTTCTCACACTAGGGTTTAAAAAAACAGATTTTTATTCATTTTAATAAATTATTAAACATTAAAAAATAAGGACTTAAATTCTGAAAAGAAATGATTCTGTTGATAGGTCCTATTGTTTCAGTTGGGATTGTAGTAAAATTAAAGGAAGAATTGTTCTTATTCAAAATTTGCCTTCCAAAGATATAGTAAAACTAAGGTTTCAAAGGTGACAATTATACTTTGATTTTTTTAAATTCAGATTTTTGAGATCAAAGATACTATAAATTCTTTATAATTCCTCCTATTTTAGCAGAATGCTTTTTCTCACTCCAAGATGATTCATACCAAGCTGATTTCTGAAACCTTAATCCCATTTCCGAGGACAGTCACAAGTCCTGATGACTTAGTTTAATTTGCTACAGATGATTAAGGCACAATTCAAAGCTCAGAGTAACTTGTGGAATTTTTTCCCCCTCTTCCTCTTTCCCTTCCTCACTCCTTCATTCTTTCCCTTCCCTTCTTGATTTAAACAGAACATAAACTATAGCTGGCATCAGAATCATCTTATGAGAAGATACTTTATGTGTTTCTAATTACATGTAGGTAATTATGGAAGAAAGTGAAGAGGAACAAAAAAGCCTCTTGATGAAAGTGAAAGAGGAGAGTGAAAAAGTTGGCTTAAAGCTCAACATTCAGAAAACTAATATCATGGCATCTGGTCCCATCACTTCATGGCAAATAGATGGGGAAACAGCGGAAATAGTGTCAGACTTTATTTCTTTGGGCTCCAAAATCACTGCAGATGATGATTGCAGCCATGAAATTAAAAGATGCTTTCTCCTTGGAAGGAAAGTTATGACCAACCTAGATAGCATATTCAAAAGCAGAGACATTACTTTGCCAACAAAGGTCCATCTAGTCAAGGTTATGGTTTTTCCAGTAGCCATGTATGGATGTGACAGTTGGACTGTGAAGAAAGCTGAGCGCCGAAAAATTGATGCTTTTGAACTGTGGTGTTGGAGAAGATTCTTGAGAGTCCCTTGGACTGCAAGGAGATCCAATTAGTCCATCCTAAAGGAGATGAGTCCCGGGTGTTCATTGGAAGGATTGATGCTGAAGCTGAAACTCCAGTACTTTGGCCACCTCATGCGAAGAGTTGACTCATTGGAAAAGACTCTGATGCTGGGAGGGATTAGGGGCAGGAGGAGAAGGGGATGACAGAGGATGAGATGGCTGGATGGCATCACCGATTCGATGGACATGAGTTTCAGTGAACTCTGGGAGTTGGTGATGGACAGAGAGGCCTGGCGTGCTATCATTCATGGGGTCACAAAGTCAGACACGATTTAGCGACTGAACTGAACTGAACTGATTAAAGGCAGATTGGAGGAGGAAATGGCAACCCACTCCAGTATTCTCGCCTGGGAAATCCCATGGACAGAGGAAACCTGGTGGGCATGAGGTTGCAAAGAATCAGATATGACTTTGTGATTAAACAACAATAATAAAGGTGGATCAAATGCTTTTTAAAAAGAAATTAAGTGTTAAGACATACACTAATTGTTTCAGAGGGCAGACAGAATTGGCCTGTGTTTATTCTTGTTTTTAAAAAATTAAAAATGGTCTTGAATTAGCATTCTCTAAAAGATAAACTTGTTTCTTTGTCTCCTGGTATTTCCTAAATACATTTCTCCTGCAAATGCTCTCCTAAGTTGCTGACTTGGGGGACTTTTCACAAGAGGGGGTGTCCTGGATCTTGTCCGCAGAACTCTGGGTGGATTGGCTTATTCCTTTGTGAAAAGCCTATGGTTCAGAGTCTAAGAGCTGTTCTGGAATTTGATTGTAAAGGTAAGTCCAAGTACAGTCAAGAGTAACAGTATCTCACGTTTAACCTAATAAGGATCTATAGTCTTAGTTTCTTTTTAGAAAATCCAGGGGTTTTTATTTTTGAAAACTGTGCATGTTCAATTAGTGATTATTTCCTTTTTTTGTCTCTCATATGAAAGTTTATCATGATTCTCAGAGCTTGTTGATAAATAAGTATTGAGCATATTTAATTCCTTTACTTCATAGTGAATTTTTAATCAGTTTTTAAATTTGTTATGCTGAGTGGTTCATTGTTATTCCCTGAATTAATTTATTCATTTTTTAATCTATATGACCTCTTATATAATGATAATATTAAGCTGTCTTTTCATTTACTTGATCTCTAGAATCATCATAAAGATTAAATAACATCTTAAGTATCCAACAAATATTTGGAAAAACCTAATAGTACAAGTTACAACAAAGAACATAATTTTATCTTAAAGAAAATTAAAGCCTTTTTATGTATGCCACTTCTGCCGTGTCCTTATTTAGAAAAGACATAAAATGACTCCTAGTTGTCTGTAAGTAATAGCTAAGAATCATATAAAGCATGCTTGATCTTGAAAAAAATCATGAATGTAGAACACAGTAAATTATTTTGGATATAAAAAGCTTCTGAAATATTTGGATTTAATAGTTTTAAATTTGTTTCTTTTAATCCAAAATGCCATTAAAGTATAATTCTATAATAAAAACAACTGTAAAGGATATAAACACATGTTTATTCTCAGATATTCAATATCTAATAATTTTCACAAATATATATCTATGATTTGGTTAATGGCAAGTATACATTAGCTATCTTGCAAATGCTATTTTCTTAAGGGTTTCTGAGGTGGTCATCTAGAAAATAACAGTAATTATTTCTAAAACAATGGTTATTTTTAATAGGATAGAAACCAAAATGAATGGGAAAAAAATCTTGTAAATAATAGTACAGATATTAAATTATATAAAAGCCATTTTAAAAGATGTATAACCAGAACAAACTATTTGTTCATTTGATTAATCAAATATGAAGAAATGAGAAACCTTAGGAATGAGAAGAAAACATAATTCCCAAATACAGAAAAGATGAACAGAATTTGAAGAGTTTATGGCAGACAAATCTATTTTGTAACCTAGAAGAAGTGGATGATTGCCCAGCAAATTAAAAAATGTCAAAATTGCCCAAGAAGAAGAACACTTTAGTAAATACATTAGCCTGGAAATAAAGGAAAGGTGATTCAGTATCAATCAATAAAATGACTAAGTAGATTAACTGGTGAGTTTTAGCAAACTTTAAATGACAGAAAATCCCATATATGCCTACACAAATTCATGTGCCTTCATGCACCCAGTTTATTTTCTGTGTTCACATTATGTATGGTTATTCTAACAAGAGGAAGATATGGAATGATTCATACAAGTAAAGTCTTTGAAGGGAGATTGTGTGACAAGAAGAGAGAGAGAAAAAGAAAATATAAACGTGTAACACATAAAAAATCATGGTAATTTCAAGTGGTGATAAAACAAGGGCCAAACAAAAAGAGAGGAAAAGGTAGCACAGTATGTAAAAGAGCTGTGACTTTTAATGTAACAGCTTCCCTGATAGCTCAGTTGGTAAAGAATCCACCTGCAATTCGGGAGACACTGGTTTGATTCCTGGATTCGGAAGATGCACTGGATAAGGGATAGGCTACCCACTCCAGTACTCTTGGGCTTCCCTTCTGGCTCAGCTGGTAAAGAATCCGCCTGCAAAGCGGGAGATCTGGGTTCGATCCCTGGGTTGGAAAGATCCCCTGGAGAAGGGAAAAGGCTACCCACTCCAGTATTCTGATCTGGAGAATTCCATGGACTGTACAGTCCATGCGGTCGCAAAGAGTCGGACTCGACTGAGCGACACTTGTTTGTTTAAAATTTACATCTATGTCTATGTCTATATGTTTATATATCTATGTATATGTGAACAAGTGAACTGTTCACATTTTCTCTTTGAGCCATGGGGGTATCCTTACCCAAACCAAAAAGTGTCAGAGTTGGTTTAAGTCTTCTTCCTTTCCTATCCTCCGTGAATTTCTCTCCTGTGTCACACACTGCCAGGAGGTGGACAGTAGGCAGGAGACATATGAATGGCTTGTGTCACTATTAGTCTTAACCTTGTAGCTTTAGTGACATGACTGCTCATCTCATTTTTATCTTTTTCATCCTTTTAAAATTTTGATACTTATAAATCTTCACTGACAATCACGGATAATCTGAGAAAAAGGCCAGAGGACATTTAAAAAACTAAAATGCTCAAAACAACCATCAGAGTTTCTTAAGTTATAGCTTATCTTTAAAACAGAGTATATTATAGATTATAATTTGTGAAAGGCAAAGTTACTTGCAAGTGAAGATAAAATGTGTTTTATCCCTGAAGAAAGAGAAATATATCACTGACTTGGGAATCCCTGGAAGAGGGAAAAAAAACTCTAGATGGCCTAAAAATTGTGAATTACATGAATAGCTTGCTAATGCATTTTGATTTAAGCATGCAAAGAAGTAATTTCATTTTAAAGAATATATTGATGTTGAAATAAGCATAGGGAGAAATTAAGTGAATTAAGAAGAAAGCCAGTAATGAATACTTTTTTATTTACTGTTAAGAGATTGATATGATATGAGTGGTGGTATGATTCGTCTCCTAGAGCTGTTGTGGTTGTTGTTCAGTCTCCTAGTCCTGTCCAACTCTTCCTGATCCCATGGACTGCAGCACGCCAGGCTTCCCTGTCCCTCACCATCTCCTGGAGTTTGCCCAAGTTCATGTCCATTGAATTGCTGATACCATCCAACCTAACTCATCCTCTGTTGCCCTGTTCTCCTTCTGTCTTGAATATTTCCTAGTAACAGGGTCTTTTCCAGTGAGTAAGTTGTTCACATCAGGTGGCCAAAGTATTGGAGCTTCAGCTTCAGCATCAGTCTTTCCAGAGTATTTGGGGTTGATTTCCTTTAAGACTGACTGGTTTGATCTCCTTGCTGTCCAAGGAACTCTCAAGAGTCTTCTCCAGCACCACAGTTCAAAAGCATCAATTCTTTGATGCTCTGCCTTCTTTATTGTCCAACTCTCACATATGTACATGACTACTGAAAAGACCATAACCTTGACTCTATGGACCTTTGTCACTAAAGTGATGTCTTTGCTTTTTAACACACTGTTTAGATTTGTCATAGCTTTCCTACCAAGAAGCAGCCATTTTCTCATTTCATGGCTGCAGAGACCATCCACAGGGATTTTAGAGCCCAAGAAAAAGAAATCTGTCACTGCTCCCACTTTTTCCCCTTTTACTTGTCATGAAGTGATGGGACCAGATGCCATGATCTTAGTTTTATAATATTGAGTTTTCAGCCAGTTTTTTCACTCTCCTCTTTCACCCTCATCAAGAGACTCTTTAGTTCCTCTTTGCTTTCTGCAATTAGAATAGTATCATCTGCAATTCTGAGGTTATTGATATTTCTCCTGGCAGTCTTGATTCCAGTCTATTATCTCTTCCAATCCGGCATTTCACATGATGTGTTCTGCATACAAGTTAAATAAACAGGGTGGCAGTAAACAGCCTTGTCACACTCCTTTCTCAATCCTAAACCAGTCAGTTCCATACAGGGTTGTTTTGCGAAAAGTATTCACTTTCATCTCAGGCTCAAAGGATTTGTTAACAAAATAAGACACTCTTTCTAAACAAATAAATAATACCAATACTTATTAGAGAATTATCTGACTTATTTTCAATACACTAACATTAAAAGAAAAGAGATAGAAAGAGCAGAGGAAACATCACCAAATTGGGTTTGAGCAACAGTTCAGTTCACTTCAGTTCAGTCACTCAGTCATGTTCAACTCTTTGTGACCCCATGAATTGCAGCACGCCAGGCCTCCCTGTCCATCACCAACTCCCGCAGTTCACCCAAACTAATGTGTGTCGAGTTGGTGATGCCATCCAGCCATCTCATCCTGTGTCGTCCCCTTCTCCTCCTGCCCCCAATCCCTCCCAGCATCAGGGTCTTTTCCAATGAGTCAACTCTTTGCATGAGGTGGCCAGTGTATTGGAGTTTCAGCCTCAGCATCAGTTCCTTCCAATGAACACCCAAGACTGATCTCCTTTAAGATGGACTGGTTAGATCTCCTTGCAGTCCAAGGGACTCACAAGAGTCTTCTTCAACACCATAGTTCAAAAGCATTGATTCTAGGTGCTCAGCTTTCTTCACAGTCCAACTGTCACATCCATACGTGGCTACTGGAAAAACCATAGCCTTGACTAGACGGACTTTTGTTGGCAAAGTAATATCTCTGCTTTTTAATATACTATCTAGGTTGGTCATAACTTTCCTTCCAAGGAGAAAGCATCTTTTAATTTCATGGCTGCAATCACCATCTGCAGTGAGTTTGGAGCCCCCAAATATAAAGTCTGACACTGTTTCCACTGTTTCCCCATCTATTTCCCATGAAGTGATAGGACCAGATGCCATGGTCTTAGTTTTCTGAATATTGAGCTTTAAGCCAACTTTTTCACTCTCCACTTTCACTTTCATCAAGAGGCTCTTCACTTTCCTCTTCACTTTCTGTCATAAGGGTGGTGTCATCTGCATATCTGAGGTTATTGATATTTCTCCCGGCAATCTTGATTCCAGCTTGTGCTTCTTCCAGCCCAGCGTTTCTCATGATGTACTCTGCATAGAAGTTAAATAAACAGGGTGACAATTTACAGCCTTGATGTACTCCTTTTCCTATTTGGAACCAGTCTGTTGTTCCATGTCCAGTTTTAACTGTTGCTTCCTGACCTGCATGTAGGTTTCTCAAGAGACAGGTCAGGTGGTCTGGTATTCCCATCTCTTTCAGAATTTTCCACAGTTTGTTGTGATCCACAGAGTCAAAGGCTTTGGCATAGTCGATAAAGCAGAAATAGATGTTTTTCTATAACTCTCTTGCTTTTTCCATGATTCAGCGGATGTTGGCAATTTGATCTCTGGTTCCTCTGCCTTTTCTAAAACCAGCTTAAACATCTGGAAGTTCACGGTTCACATATTGCTGAAGCCTGGCTTGGAGAATTTTGAGCATTACTTTACTAGCATGTGAGATGAGTGCAATGTGCAGTAGTTTGAGCATTGTTTGACATTTCCTTTCTTTGGGATTGGAATGAAAACTGACCTTTTCCAGTCCTGTGGCCACTGCTGAGTTTTCCAAATGTGCTGGCACATTCAGTGCAGTACTTTCACAGCATCATCTTTCAGAATTTGAAATAGCTCAACTGGAATTCCATCACCTCCACTAGCTTTGTTCATAGTGATGCTTTCTAAGGCCCACTTGACTTCACAGTCCAGGATATCTGGCTCTAGGTGAGTGATCACACCAAAGTGGTTATCTTGATTGTGAAGATCTTTTTTGTACAGTTCTTCTGTGTATTCTTGCCACCTCTTCTTAATATCTTCTGCTTCTGTTAGGTCCATTCCATTTCTGTCCTTTATTGAGCCCATCTTTGCATGAAATGTTCCTTTAATATCTCTAATTTTCTTGAAGAGATCTCTAGTCTTTCCCATTCTGTTGTTTTCCTGTATTTCTTTGCATTGATCACTGAGGAAGGCTTTCTTATCTCCTTGCTGTTCTTTGCAATTCTACATTCAAATGGGAATATCTTTCCTTTTCTCCTTCTTTTTTTCCTCTCTTCTTTTCACAGCTATTTGTAAGACCTCCTCAGACAGCCATTTTGCTTTTTTGCATTTCTTTTCCATGGGGATGGTCTTGATCCCTGTCTTCTGTAAAATGTCACAAACCTCCACCTGTAGTACATCAAGTACTCTGTCTATCAGATCTAGTCCCTTAAATCTATTTCTTACTTCCACTGTATAATCACAAGGGATTTGATTTAGGTCATACCTGAATGGTCTAGTGGTTTTCCCTACTTTCTTCAATTTAAGTCTGAATTTGGCAATAAGGAGTTCATGGTCTGAGCCACAGTCAGCTCCTGGTCTTGTTTTGCTAACTGTATAAAGCTTCTCCATGTTTGGCTGCAAAGAATACAATCAGTCTGATTTTGGTGTTGACCATCTGGTGATGTCCATGTGTAGGGTCTTCTCTTGTGTTGTTGGAAGAGGGTGTTTACTATGACCAGTGCATTCTCTTGGCAAAACTCTATTAGCCTTTGCCCTGCTTCATTCCATATTCCAAGGCCAAATTTGCCTGTTATTCCAGGTGTTTCTTGACTTCTACACTTGCATTCCAGTCTCCTATATTGAAAAGGACATCTTTTTGGGTTTTAGTTCTAAAAGGTCTTGTAGGTCTTCATAGAACTGTTCATGTTTAGCTTCTTCAGGGTTACTGGTTGGGGCATAGGCTTGGATTACTGTGATATTGAATGGTTTGCCTTGGAAATGAACAGAGATCATTCTGTCATTTTTGAGATTGCATTCAAGTACTGCATTTCGAACTCTTGTTGACCACGATGGCTACTCCATTTCTTCTGAGGGATTCCTGCCTGCAGTAGTAGATATAATGGTCATCTGAGTTAAATTCACCCATTCCAGTCCATTTTAGTTCACTGATTCCTAGAATGTCGACATTCACTCTTGCCATCTCATGTTTGACGACTTCCAGTTTGGTTTGATTCATGGACCTAACATTCCAGGTTCTTATGCAATATTGCTCTTTACAGCATTGGACCTTGCTTCAGTCACCAGTCACATCCACAGCTGGGTATTGGTTTTGCTTTGGCTCCATCCTTTCATTCTTTCTGGAGTTATTTCTCCACTGATCTCCAGTAGCATATTGGGCACCTACTGACCGGGGGAGTTTCTCTTTCAGTATCCTATCATTTTGCCTTTTCATACTGTTCATGAGGTTCTCAAGGCAAGAATACTGAAGTGGTTTGCCATTCCCTTCTCCAGTGGACCACATTCTGTCAGACCTCTCCACCATAACCCATCCGTCTTGAGTGGCCCCATACGGCATAGCTTTAGTTTCATTGACCAACATCCAGACTCAAACAGCACTAGGAAGTCCCATGACACAGCATATCTGAAGTCCCAGTTGGTAAAAGGTCCCAGGCATGTGTCTGCTCCATGGGTAAGGCTTCAAAGATTGCAGTTCAGAGTTCCTGCTTATAATCCCAGGTCACAGACTGATATCATCACCAATCTGTAAGCGAATAGTAGCTCTGACTTCATGTTAATGCATAAAACTTGGAATTTTGTTAAGCCCAGGACTTGGTTGGCCAGCCCCACTCCAGGGGCTCAACAATCCCAAGATTCCTCCCCTATCTTATTTATTGTGCTGCAAATCTTACACTCACAGCAGGCAGTCATTCATATTCAGGGCAGTGTCCAGGCAGGTTAGAGACAAATTCAGAGGCCTGCTGTGCTTTATCTCTGAAGCCTAAACAAGACTATTTTTCTAATTTCCCTAACAATTTCCCTATGTCACTTCTTGACTTGCATACAGGTTTCTCAGGAGACAGATAAGATGGTCTGGTATTCCCATCTCTTTAAGAGTTTTTCTCAGCTTGTTATGATCCACACAGTCAAAGCTTTAATGTAGTCAATGAAACAGAGGTAGATGTTTTTCCGGAATTCCCTTGCCTTCTCTATGATCCAGCAAATGTTTGCAATTTGATCTCGAGTTCCTCTGCCTTTTTAAAAACCCAGTTTGAACATCTGGAATTTCTTGGTTCACATAATGCTGAAGCCTAGCTTGGAGGATTTTGAGCATAACCTTATTAACGTGGGAGATGAGTGCAACTTTCCTGTGGTCTGAGCGTTCTTTAGCACTACTGTTC
This sequence comes from Bos indicus, assembly GCF_029378745.1. Classification (NCBI taxonomy): domain Eukaryota; kingdom Metazoa; phylum Chordata; class Mammalia; order Artiodactyla; family Bovidae; genus Bos; species Bos indicus. Next base: position 13,119,923 of record NC_091764.1, read on the forward strand.
TTGGGAACTGGGATGAGGATTGATCTTTTCTAGTCCTGTGGCCACTGCTGGGTTTTCCATATCTGCTGACATATTGCATGCAGCGCTTTATTAGCATCATCTTTTAGGATTTTAAATAGCTCTGCTGGAATTCCATCACCTTCAGTGTCTTTACTGGCAGCAATAGTGTTGCCACTTAGTGGTTGGTGAGGCCCACTTGACTTCACACTCCAAAACGTCTGGCTCTGAGTAAGAGGCTACACCATCGTGGTTATCTGGATCATTAAGATCTTTTTTTGGTACAGTTCTTCTGTACCATCTTTACTATTCTTTCCATCTCTTCTTGATATCTTCTGCTTGTATTAGATCTTTACCACTTCTGTCCTTTATTGTGCCCATCTTTGGATGAAATGTTCCTTTGATAGTTCCAGTTTTCTTGAAGAGATCTCTGGTCTTACCCTTTTTGTTGTTTTCCTCTATTTCTTTGCCTTGTTCATTGAAGAAGGCCTTCTTTTCTCTCCTTAATATTCTCTGGAACTCTGCATTTAGTCAGGGGTACCTTTCTGTTTCTCCCTTCCTTTTTGTGTCTCTTCTTTTCTCAGCTATTTGTAAAACCTCCTCAGACAACCACTTTACTTCTTGCATTTCTTTTTCTTTAGGATAGTTTTGCTGACTGCCTCCTGAACAGTATTATGAACCTCTGTCCATTGTTCTTCAGGCACTCTGTCTATCAGATCTAATCCGTTTACTCTATTCATCTCATCTCCACTGTATATTCATAGGGGATTTAATTTAAGTCCTACCTGACTGGCCTAGTGGTTTTCCCCAGTTGCTTTAGTTTAAGCCTGAATTTTGCTATGAGGAGCTGATGATCTGAGCCACAGTCAGCTCCAGGTCTTGTTTTTGCTGACCATATACAGTTTCTCCGTCTTTGGCTACAAAGAATGTAATCAATCTGATTTCAGTATTGACCTTTCGGTGATGTCCATGTGTAAAGTTGTCTCTTGTGTTGTTGAAAAAGGGTGTTTGCTATGACAAGTACTTTCTCTTGGCAGAATTCTGTTAGCCTTTGCCTTGCTTCATTTTGTACTCCAAAGCCAAAGTTGCAGATTACCCCAGGTATTTCTTGACTTCCTACTATTACATCCCAATCCCCTATGATGAGTAGGACATCTTTGTGTGTGTGTGTGTGTGTGTGTGTGTGTGTGTGTGTGTGTTAGCTCTAGGAAGTCTTGTAGGTCTTCCTAGAACTGATCAACTTCAGCTTCTTCAGCATCCGTGGTTGGGGCATAGACTTGGTTACTGTGATGTTGAATGCTCTGCCTCAGAAATGAACTGATATTGATCAATGGAATAAAATAGAAAGCCCAGAGATAAATCCACGCACATATGGACACCTTATCTTCGACAAAGGAGGCAAGAATATACAATGGATTAAAGACAATCTCTTTAACAAGTGGTGCTGGGAAATCTGGTCAACCACTTGTAAAAGAATGAAACTGGACCACTTTCTAACACCATACACAAAAATAAACTCAAAATGGATTAAAGATTTAAACGTAAGACCAGAAACTATAAAACTCCTAGAGGAGAACATAGGCAAAACACTCTCCGACATACATCACAGCAGGATCCTCTATGACCCACCTCCCAGAATATTGGAAATAAAAGCAAAAATAAACAAATGGGACCTAATTAACCTTAAAAGCTTCTGCACATCAAAGGAAACTATTAGCAAGGTGAAAAGACAGCCTTCAGAATGGGAGAAAATAATAGCAAATGAAGCAACCGACAAACAACTAATCTCAAAAATATACAAGCAACTCCTACAGCTCAACTCCAGAAAAATAAACGACCCAATCAAAAAATGGGCCAAAGAACTAAATAGACATTTCTCCAAAAAAGACATACAGATGGCTAACAAACACATGAAAAGATGCTCAACATCACTCATTATCAGAGAAATGCAAATCAAAACCACTATGAGGTACCATTTCACACCAGTCAGAATGGCTGCGATCCAAAAGTCTACAAATAATAAATGCTGGAGAGGGTGTGGAGAAAAGGGAACCCTTTTACACTGTTGGTGGGAATGCAAACTAGTACAGCCACTATGGAGAACAGTGTGGAGATTCCTTAAAAAACTGAAAATAGAACTGCCTTATGATCCAGCAACCCCACTGCTGGGCATACACACTGAGGAAACCAGAAGGGAAAGAGACATGTGTACCCCAATGTTCATCGCAGCACTGTTTATAATAGCCAAGACATGGAAGCAACCTAGATGTCCATCAGCAGATGAATGGATAAGAAAGCTGTGGTACATATACACAATGGAGTATTACTCAGCCATTAAAAAGAATACATTTGAATCAGTTCTAATGAGGTGGATGAAACTGGAGCCTATTATACAGAGTGAAGTAAGCCAGAAGGAAAAACATAAATACAGTATACTAACGCATATATATGGAATTTAGAAAGATGGTAACAATAACCCGGTGTACGAGACAGCAAAAGAGACACCGATGTATAGAACAGTCTTATGGACTCTGTGGGAGAGGGAGAGGGTGGGAAGATTTGGGAGAATGGCAATGAAACATGTAAAATATCATGTAGGAAACGAGTTGCCAGTCCAGGTTCGATGCATGATGCTGGATGCTTGGGGCTGGTGCACTGGGACGGCCCAGAGGGATGGTATGGGGAGGGAGGAGGGAGGAGGGTTTGGGATGGGGAACACATGTATACCTGTGGCGGATTCATTTTGATATTTGGCAAAACTAATACAATTATGTAAAGTTTAAAAATAAAATAAAATTAGAGAAAAACCACATTAAAAGCAATAGGGTATCTATGTTATGTATATTTGCTTACAAAAGGAATGAAAAAGAAGCAATGTTCTGATGTTAGTAAACAGATAGTTACAGTTTGAGATAAAGTTTCTAGTGACAGCACCCTGCTTGAGTTGGCTGGCTGGCTGGAGCTCAAAGAATTGAGACAAAACTGAAAACCATACAATGTGGCCCGAAAAACTATGAGCTCAAAAGTTACAAGGAAACTGCATGACAAACAGGCAGGTAATGAATTTGAATGAGATACTTCATTGAACAGGAGCATGGAAAATCAGCATTATGGTCATTTGAAATTGATATAGATAATACCAGATATTTTAATATGTGTAAGGAAATCAATAAATTTTGTATTTCAGGGAAAAAAAAAAAAAAGAAATGAACTGAGATAATTTTATCATTTTTGAGGTTGCACCCAACTACTGTATTTTGAATTCTTGCTGATTGTGAAGGCTACACCATTTCCTCTATGTAATTCTTGCCCACAGTAGTAGATATAATGTTCATCTGAATTTAATTCACTTATGCCTGTCCATGTTAGTTCATTGATTCCTAAGATGATGTTTACTCTTGTCATCTCCTGCTTGACCATGTCTGATTTACCTTGATTCATGGACCCAACATTCCAGGTTCCTTGGCAATATGTTCTTTACAGCCTCATATTTTACTTCCAACACCAGACACATCCACAACTGAGAATCATTTGCACTTCAGCCCAACAGCTTCATTCTTTCTGGAGCTGTGAGTAGTTGTTCTCCGCTCTTCCCCAGTAGCATATCGGACACCTTCTGACCTGGGGGGCTCATCTTTCAGTGTCATATCTTTTTCCCTTTTTATACAGTTCATGGGGTTCTCATGGCTAGTATACTGGGGGGTTTGCCATTCCCTCCTCTGGTGGATCATGTTTTGTCAGAACTGTCTACTATGACCTGTCCGTCTTGGGTGGCCCTACCTGGCATGGCTCATAGCTTCACTGAATTATATGTAAGCCCCTTCACCGTGACAAGGCAGTGATCCATGAAGGGAATCACTGAAAACTAACAGTATTATAAAATAATTTTGACATGGTAAACTTTTCCCAATATGTCATGCATTTTTTGCCTTCACACTTTGATCTATTGGTTGAGAAGGTTAGTCCAGTTGGCACTTATGGGGAAAGTTTTGGATAACCCACTAACTTAATATTTTCTCAGTAGGAGAAATACTTTCATTTCCCCACTTCTGTGAAGTTTAATAATTTTATATCTTCATATATTTTTATCTTAATAGCTAATCTTTTAAAAATACTGTCTCATGCCAGACATTGATTTAAGAACTTTACTTGTATTAACTCATTGAATTCTTACATAACTGTATAAATTATTACCCTTTTAACTGAAGAGAAGACTGAAGCACAAAAAATGAAATGACTTACTAGTAAATGACAGAACTGAAATTAATACCCAGACAGAGCTGGGCCTTCTTGATCTTACACTGTCCCTTGTCAAAATAATGATGAAATTTCATAAATTATCTGAATACACATTTCTCTGAAAAATGATCACAGCATTTATATTAAGATGTTGATTGTCAGAGTCATCATTTAACAACTTGAGGTGTTTATCATTTGATTTATAAGAGTCAGAATTCTGTGCTGCTTTTCTTTTTTCCCAAGGTACTTAAGGCATTCGACTACATAGAGTTAAAAAGTGGGAGTCTGAACAAGAGGCATATGGTTTGAATGTACAAAAAGCCCAGAGCTGCTTAAAGACCATATTTTAGGACTCTGTAAGAATGATAAAAAGTTCTCAAAGTTCTCAAGCCAACAGAATAATTAAATTTAGGTCTCTGTTCACTGAAAATTTGAATACAGCCTTTTTAACAATGCCATTTTTAAGTTGGGTTGCTGAATAAAATAAGATTTTATACATTTTAACTAGGTTTTTTTTCCAGCTAAGGTTTTAAATATCTCTCATTCTGTCCATCTTTCAGCAACAGATCATTTTACATATGAATTCTAGTATATATCATAAGAAATTATGAATAATTAGCATTATCTTTTTTGAATTTATAGAGCATGTTTCCTCTGAAAGTGCATGTGTGTGGCATGTGTTCATAATGAAGAAAGTTAATGCCTAAAGGAAAAAGTAAATTATGTTTTTCAAAAAAGCTTTCATAGTTTTTAAGACAATGAGTAAAAACAATCCAACAGCACAATTCCTGTGAAAGATAAAAATATTATTTAAGGAAAAATTTGAGGTATTCTTGAGACCTGGCAGCCATGGGGATAGTTGATTCCAAGTTTCCTTTGACAATCCTGAGTAAGGGGCTAAGGTGATAGAGTAATAAAGGAACCAGAGTGCAACATTGTTGAAGACTAAGAGAACGTTATGAACACCCCGTCCCCCAGATGGGAATAGCCAATGTCATCTGGAACAAAGATGATCATTATTAAGTTTGAAGTAGCTGTAGTATTACTTGTATTGTATTTCTCTCCTGCTTATAACCAGCTTAATACAATTATGTCTGTTGTGGGGGAAGAATTTGAAGGAGATTAAAGAAAACAAATAATTTTACTAATTTGGGAGGAAGTAAAAAACAGAAGACAGATACAAGTGAAATTAAAATTTAGCAGAAACAGTAAATTAGGGCAAACTGACTTGAATAAACATGAACTCTAAAGATTCTTGCAAAAGGGCATGAGGAAGAAGGATTCTTAGTTCTCCCACTATAGATGTTATATGGGTATCTTTTTCATGAACAAATATGTGTGTTATTTACACTTGAGGGATAAGAATGATTTCATAGGACTATATGGATTGAGGAATATCAGGGTGAAATTATTCATTGTAACTTTTTCTTTTAACTATAACTTTATATTTGATTTGAAATACTGTTTCCAAACAGGCCAATTTGGAGAAGTTTAGTTTGAACTGAGTACTTGTATGTTTTAATGGCTTTAAAATAAGATTATAATTAAAAAAAATAAATATGTATTTATTTTGGCTATTCTGGGTCTCTGCTGCACAGGCTTTTCTCTAGCTGCAACGAGTGGAAGCTAGTCTCTAGTTGCGGTGGCTTCTCATTGCCATGGCCTCTCTTGTTGTGGAGCACAGGCTCTGGGCTGCACAGGCTTTAGCAGCTGTACGTGTGGACTCAGAAGATGCGGCTCCCAGGCTCTAGACTATAGCCTCAATTGCACACCGGCTTAGCTGCTCTGTGGCCTGTGGGATCTTCCGGGATCAGGGATCGAATGCACATCTCCTGCACTGACAGTGGATTCTTTACCACGGAGCCAGCAGGGAAGCCCCAGATTGCAATTTTTATGTACCTATATTGACTACTAGAATTTAAAAGTGTTAGGCAAGTGATCTGATCTCTGCCCCCCGCACCCCTGCTGAATTCATCTAGTACCTTTCTCTCTTTGATTACTTTTTTTCAACCTTGTTGCCATAGCACTTCAAATTGGTTCCCATCCCCATGAATCTATTCCTCTATTGTATCTTCTACCTGGAAGGTTCAAATCCTACCTCTCTAGGGAGATCTGCCCTAACCAGCCAATCTAAAATATAGCTGCCTTCTCCCTACCTAGCTCTCTGGGCCCTCTCTATCACTTAACTCTGTTTTATCATCATCTGAAAATTACCTTGATATTTGACGTGTTAACTTGCTTATTGCTTGTCTCTTGATACCAGTGTATAGGCTCCTTCATGGCACAGGACTTTAAACTGTGCTGGTTAGGACTATATCTTCAGTACTTGAAGTTGTGAGCACATAAAAAAAAAGTGAAATAAATATATAAATCATAGTATATATGTTATTTAACAAAGAGAATTGTTGTTGTTCAGTAGCTCAGTCATGTCGACTTTTTTCAACACCATGGACTGAAGCACAACACGCCTCCCTGTCCTTCTCCATCTTCTGGAGCTTGCTCAAACTCATGTCCATTACGTTGATGATGTTATCCCACCATCTCATCCTCTGTTATCCCTTTCTCCTCCTGCCTTCTATCTTTCCCAGCATCAGGGTCTTTTACAGTGAGTCGGCTCTTCGCATCAGGTGGCCAAAGTATTGGAGTTTCAGCTTCAACATCAGTGTTTTCAATGAATATTCAGGGTTGATTTCCTTTAAGACTGACTGGTTTGATCTTCTTCCAGTCCAAGGGACTCTCAAGAGTCTTCTCCAAAACCACAGTTTGAAAGCATCAATTCTTTGGTGCTCAGACTTTCTTTATGGTCTAACTCTCATATCAATATATGACTACTGGAAAAACCATAGCTTTGACTATACAGACCTTTGTTGGCAAAGCATTGTCTCTGCTTTTTAATACACTTTTGAGGTTTGTCAGAGCTTTTCTTCCAAGGAGAAAGCATCTTTTAATTTCATGACTGCAGTCAACATCCACAGTAATTTTGAAGCTCTCATTGTTTCCATTGTTTCCCCACCTATATGCCATGAAATGATGGGACCAGATGCCATGATCTTCATTCTTTGAATGTTGAATTTTAAGCCAGCTTTTTCACTCTCATCTTTCACTTTCATCAAGGGGCTCTTTAATTCCTCTTTGCTTTCTGCCATAAGGGTGGTGTTATCTTCATATCTGAGGTTATTGATATTTCTCCCAGCAATCTTGATTCCAGCTTGTACTTCATCAAGCCTGGTATCTTGCATGATGTACACTGCATATAAGTTAAATAAACAAGATTACAATAATTATGAATTTTAAATATATGTAAAGAAATAAATTTGCTAGTGTAAAGAATCCACCTGCCAATGCAGAAGACAGAGGCACAGGTTTATTCCCTGGCTCTGGAAGATACTCTGGAGAAGAATATGACAACCCCCTCTAGTATTTTGATCTGGGAAATCCCATGGACAGAGGAGCCTAGGTGGCTACAGTCTATGAGGTCACAAAAGAGTTGGACATGACCAAGCAACTAAACAAGGTTTTGAACCTTATAGTAGGAAGATTATTCTGGATAATTTGGGCAGGTCTAATTTAATCACACAAGTTTTAAAAGAAGATAGTCTTCTCTGGCTTGAGTCAGAGACATGTGATGGAAGAGAAAGCAGGAAAGATGCTGCACAAGGGGAAGGCAGAGATTCCAAGTAAGGATTCAATGTGTCTTTGCTTGTCCTCAGCTCAGGAGACCAATTGCAAGGACCAGAAAGAGACCCTGGGAGATAAAAGACAGCCCATAACTGGCAATCTTCAAGAAAATAGGGACCTTTTCCCTAGAAGTACAGGAACAGTTCTGCCAACAAATGAAAAGGGCTTTGAAGTCCCTCCAAAAATCTGCCTCTAGAAAGGAACACAATCCTGCCAACATCTTGATTTGGTTCTTGTGAGACCTGGACCAGAGGATCCAACTGAGCTGTGCCATGCCCAGATTTCTGACCCATGGAAACAGTGAGATAATAGATGGATGTTGTTTAGTGGATATTGTTTAAGTTGCTGTGTTTGTGATAATCTGCTGTCAACAGAACTTGTACAATGTCTAACAGTAATAATCATAAGAATAACAAGTTGCCTGGAATTCTTACTGTGCATAAGAATTTTGCTAAGGATTTCAGGAGTGTTCATTTAATTTTTTATGGTCATTCATGAGGTAGTGTACTTGGCCCACTTTGAATCTATTTGCTCCAAACCTCTTTACTTTGAGAACCACCTCTCTTTACTTCACACATAGGAGTGGGCCTTTGGCAATAATGTTAGCATTTTGTGATCTTGTGGCTTTGTTCTAAAGTGGGCAAATGGTGAATGGAATTGTTTCCTTAATTTCTCTTTCTATTTTCTCATTATTAGTGTATAGGAATGCAAGGGATTTCTGTGTGTTGATTTTATATCCTGCAACTTTACTATATTCATTGATTAGCTCTAGTAATTTTCTGGTGGAGTCTTTAGGGTTTTCTATGTAGAGGATCAACCAGTACAATATTGTAAAGTAATTAACCTCCAATTAAAATAAATAAATTTATATTAAAAAAAATAAATAAAGTGGACAAATGGTGAACACTTGGCCTAAGATGAGTCACATGGATTCTATCTCCTTGAGCTTGAAATTGCAATTGAGAGATATTACTTTCTGGAACATGGGTGTGTAAAATCCAACTGTGAATTGGCATTTACATGGAAAGATAAAATAATGAACGTATAGAGAGATAAGATATTTTAAAACTGCTTCTTGGTTTTTAGATGGCTTTCATGATTGTCTCTATCTTCTCTTAAAAACCAGCTGTTTTCCTGAACTACCAGTTTACTATGGGAAATTTCTCCATTTAACTTAGTGTAGCTTCAGTGAAGTTTTGCTGCTCCCAACCAAAATAATGTTAATTAAGTCAGGTAGTGGTATTATATTTTACTTTAAAGAGATGTTGTGTTCATTCAGGTAGGCTGAACGGATATAACAGATGCTTTGAAGTTCAAAGACAATGCACTCAAGGAAAAGTCAAAGTGCTGGCCTTGGTCTGCAGGTAACTCTTCTCCTTGTGGTAATTCAAGGAACCAGGCTTGTTCTAGCTTGTTTCACCATGCTTCAGAGTCTTTATTGTCATATGAATCTGTATTTCAGTCTGTATTGAAAAAGGAGAATGGAGGATGGATAAATCCTTAGCCCCAGAGTACCATCTCTTGCTTTTCTGTTCCTGTTCCATTGGTAAAACTGGTCAGATGGCCACAATTAACTGCAAGAAATGTTGAGATATATAGTCTAGCAGGGAATCTATGAGCAGTAAAAGTCATTATGATGATCAGCTGGCAGCCTCTGCCAACAGATGTTTAGTAACTCGTTCAATATCATACAACTGATACTGGCAAATGTGGGGACTGAAACACATCTCTGGCCCAAGAAGTCTAGATCTTAAGCGTATTTCTGTACTACATTTTTGTTTTACCAGATGGCTTCCATTTGTTAGTTGATTTAAAATTCTACTCACTCTGTTAGTTAGCCCTCTCATGTGTGCATCTTTTTCTATTTACTTTAATTTAGATAATATCAGAGAAAAGAAACCCAGTACATAGTATATTCAGAGAGAGCCAGTGACAAATTACACGAGAACAGCTGAGCTCTCTATTAGGCTACTCACTGCATGGCTCAGAAATAAGACCACCTGCTAGGCTTTTTAATGACAAATGGTAGCCAAAAATTGTGAAACCCTGTAACCTTTCCTATAAGTACTTCTGATAATTTAATAACATGAAGTCATGTTCTCACACTATTAGTATGAAACAATGAATGGATAATTGGTAACCAATTTAATTTCATGTTAATTGAGCTAAAATACAAATACCCTGAATGTATTCTAGCATTCTTGATTTTGTCCTGTAGTTTTTCCAGAATTCTTCAGTGATGTATTGATGGGATATCTAGGATCGGGGTCTGGCATTAAACTGGTAGGTGTGTGAGTTTTAGATTGAGCATATAATGAGAATAGGTGTGGCAATGTGGATGGCCTACTTGAACAAGGAAGTTTACTTGCACACACAGACATTCTATTGGAGGTGGGTTGGGTGGATTCCACAGTCTACAAATTGTTCACATTTATAGTTCAAGTAAAATAATTGACAGAAGTTGCAAGATGCAGAGAAGAATCATAGGTGATCTAGATAGATGTGCTGGAGCTGGTTTTGTCTGCTCGTGCTGGCCACCAGTGCACAACTCTGCATTCAGTAATAATACATTAATAGATTTCAACAGACCATAGTAGGAATATTTATAGACATTGGTTTATATTACAAGTCATGATGTGATTATGAAGGCTAAGAAAATCAAGATCTGCCCACTGCTAGCTGGAGGTATGTGAAAATCTGTGGTTATAATTCTAGTCCAAGCTTAAAAGCCTGAAAGCCTGGATTGCCAAGTCTAAAGACAGAAAATTATGATGTCCTAGTTCAAGCAGGAAGCAAATTCATCTTTCAACTGTTCTTTTTTTTTTTTTTTTCCTCCTGTTCAGGTGAATGATGCCCACCAAAATTTGTAAGGGTGATCTTCTTTATTCAGTTGACCAATTCAAATGCTAATCTATTCTAAAAGGATCCCCACAGACATACCCAGAAATAATATTTTACCAATTATCTGGACACACCTTAGCCAAGTTAACACATAAAGGTAGCCATCACAGCTGCATATTACTGGTGATACCTATAAACAAGGTAGACTAACAGAGATCATCTGAGGTTTTCTTCAGGGGACACTGTTACTGCCCTGGGTCAGGGTTCAGAGGCAGACTTGTTGACATTAAAGTGTGCTGTGTGCTATGTTCAATCGTGTCCAACTCCTTGCGATCCCATGGACTGTAGCCTGCCAGGCTCCTCTGTCCATGGGATTTTCCTGGCCAGAATACTGGAGTGGGTTGCATTTCCTCCTCCAAGGGATCTTTCTGACCCAGGGGTCAAACCAGCATTTCCTGCATTGCAGGTGGGTAGGGACCCGACAACAGCATGTAGGTCTCAGTTAGTGAGAATGAGAATCAACAAATCATTATGGTGTGGTAGCAATTCTCCTTTAACAACTGGGTAAAAATGACTGGAACTCCATTATCAAAATGGAGTACCACAGCGTAGGTGGTAGAGGGTAATGAACATGGGTGGTCTTTCAGAGATCTCAGGGCTTGTGATAATCCACTATCCCAGAGGAATGATGATTTGATACTAAATTCTACCTTATATTCTACTTAGAAAACATGGAGAGAAAGCAAGTCAACCTGCAACAGTGATGTGATGTGAAAGCCTTACTGTAACTACAGAGTAGGCTGGGAAGTCTTTGAATCAAGTCAGCACCATCCCCTTTAATTTGGTGGAGCCCTTCTATGACACACAAGTATAACCTTGCTATGAACCAGATAAAACCTGTCAGCCCTGTCTTTTTTGGTCTGTCTTCCCATCTTCTTCTTAGGTGATTTACACATTTGCCCACCATGATGTAAAGTCCTGAGTAATTCAGAAACCTGAATTACTTCAAAGTATAACAGTACCTCTAAGCTGGAATTAAATATATCTCTCCTTTTTTAACACGAGGTTCATATAGGAATAATGCATAGGAATAAAGATCAATCTAATATTTACATTTCTGGTGATAGAACAATGACCAACTGTGAGCAGGATCTATGGGTTGTTGAAAACATCATTAAAATCATATTAGACATAGTTACTTAGGAAGACTCTACCAAAGGGAGTAGTTTCTATGCAGTTATCTTACCTTGTGTGCTAGCTTGTTAAAATAAAGAAAGTTTGTAGGAAGTTAGTTGAGGGTCCAGTAAATTCTTAAGTATCAGTCATTGTTGTTAGAAGGACCAGAAGCTAAGCTTAAAGTTTGTGGAAATTTAAATCCTGGCACTTTCCTTCCTGAGAAGGAAAATGAAACACCTGATCACGATTGTTCTCAATTCCTAACTTTGAACTATGCAGCTTGGGAGGATCTAAAGGATACCCCATTAGACAATCCTGACATGGAAATATTTACAGATGGCAGTTCTTTTGTTCAGGATGGAAACCGTAAAGCAGGTTACGCCATGGTGACTGCTGAACAGGTTTTGGAAGCAAAATCTCTCCCCCAGGGAACCAGTGCTCAGTTAGCGGAGCTTGTGGCCCTGACCCGAGCTCTAGAATTAAGCAAAGGGCAGCAGATGGGCCTGATAATCTATGTGAGTCTACTTCTGCTGACTCCAAATATCCTGAGTCTGCCGTTGGATCCTCAAGACAATGTCCTCCTGTCCTGGGCTCACTCTTATGCTGCATTCCACAACTGGTCTAACTGCTGGGTCTGCGGAGAGCTCCCCTCTTCATCAGTGGAAGGCTTCCTGTGGTGGACATCCCCACTTCAAGAAAAAGACTTTCTCCAAGTCTGTGAATACCTTCGACAACAATCACATGCGATGCCTCTTCTTCATCTGATGACATCTACCAACCCTAAAATGGACTGGTGCAACTTTGTACTTTAACTATGGACATAATGTGACTTTTAATTTTGATTCTGATTGTTTTGTTTTTGCTGTTTGCTCCCTGCATCTGTAATTGTATAACTGGGTTTGTTTCTAGCCGCATGAAAGCTTTTAAGTTACAAATGTTTGCTCAAAAAAAAAAAAAAAAAAAAAAAGTGATTTTTTTTCCCCCTTATGCATCCTTTAAAAAAGGAGAGAGCCTGAAAGGTAATTTGAAGGAATCAGAAAATATTAATAATTGTTAAGCTGATAAATGCCTCTTGGCATCAGGATACTTATTTCCTCTTTTACTGGAAGATGCCATAACCAAAAGCTGGGATTGTGTTCAGGAAATTGTATCCTAGCATCAGGTTGGTGACCTTTTGAGCTATGACCCAGCATGTTTTCCTGAGTTGTTGGTAGATACGAAAGTAAAGAGTTAGAAAACTCTGTAATTGAGTGCTAGTCCAAACCAAAACAAATAACAATAACAAAAAACCAAGCAAGTCAGTGACAGTGGGAAAACGTGTAAATGCCTTCAAGTGGGCATTTTGGTGAGTAGAGAGCTGGAGGGCTGTTGTAGCTAATTGCTAAATAACTTCCCAGAATGATAGGAGAAATATATCTTTACTACCTAAAAAATCTGTGGAATATGGATTTGAGTTCAAGTGTTTTCTGGATCAATTCCAATCCCAAGGTTCTCCAAATATAAAATGTCCTAAGTAGAATATGATTGCCCCACAAACAACTTTTTTCTTAATTATTAAAGCTGATCAAAGAAGGAAAGGAGGCAGAAGCTGAAGGAAAGTTAGAGAATGTTTAAAAAAAGAAAATTCACTAGAACAGCATGTGGAAATGACACTGGCCAAGATCTAAACCTACTACTGCCAATGAGAATATATCAAAGCATATGTGGTTTCTAATGGTAGTGCTACATGTTTTCAGATAGCCCAGGGGAGATACTTGAAATATGCGACCTTGATACGTTATCATGAATCCAAGCAGTAAAGCAGGACAGTGAAGGGAAAAAACCCTGTGGCCTCAGGGAGCAGTATTAGTTATTTTTCAAAAACATAAATGACATCTCTAGATTTACATTTGATTTTGTTTTTCTTTCTCCTTCTCTCTATGCTGAGATTCCGAAACCCATCCATATCTAGGTAATGGTATCATTTAATTGGAATTTCCTTACTGGATAATAGCAGCATTCAGTAGGTAGATACTGCCACACTCACATACCCAGACTTGGAAAGAGTTCAGACACATAGACACTTCTGATTGCAGTGAATTCCAAGATTATTTTTTAAGTGCTTGTTCAACTCTGTCAGCAGCAGGAAGACATCCAATAAGTGGATGCCATTTCTTTCCACATTCTGTGTACTAATGCAAGAAAAGCAAAACGAATAGATGAATAAGTATCCCTTAATTCACTCTCATCATGAATGGTACCTGGAGTATTCCTCATGCAAAAGCTTACAAACTGATTTTGGAAGCCTCCTCAACAGGTTCAGAGTGGAAGGAAAATCTATAGAAGAGACTACAAGCCAGAAGAAATGACTTCTCTTTCCATGAGGAATTATAGGATAGAATTGAATAAATTTAATAAATTTGGAGAGAACTCTAGGGATATTGTATTGTTTGAAATCGAGAGTGAGGAAACACATTGAAAATTTGCAGTTTATACACTTACCATATCACTGTATTTAACTGCCCAAAGTGTATGTAATTATGTTGTTTCTTTAGGTTAATCATGTTTCCACTATGGCTTGCGATTGTAATTCTCTTTTATTTTTGTCCAGCTATTGATTGTGAAAACTGATAAGCATCTCTTATTATTGTGATTATGTAACTATTATTTGCTTAATACCATTGTATCATGATTGGTCTACAGAAAATAATAGAATTTTATATCACTAAAACTACAGTTTAATAGAAAAACCTGTAACCACTTTTTTAAAATACAGATGCACATATCAGAATTATCTTGGAAGTTTTTGAAAAATAAAAGTGCCCAGGTATTGCTTTTTCTCTCCAAAGTTCCAAATGTGTTTCTGATGAGCAGCCATGTTTAAAAGCAACTGTATTATATGACTATATGATGATCTTTATGCAGGTCAGGAAGCAACAGTTAGAACTGGACATGGAACAACTGACTGGTTCCAAATAGGAAAAGGAGTACATCAGGCTGTCTATTGTCACCTTGCTTATTTAACTTATATGCAGAGTACATCATGAGAAATGCTGGACTGGAAGAACCGCAAGCTGGAATCAAGATTGCCGGGAGAAATATCAATAACCTCAGATATGCAGATGACACCACCCTTATGGCAGAAAGTGAAGAGGAACTAAAAAGCCTCTTGATGAAAGTGAAAGAGGAGAGTAAAAAAGTTGGCTTAAAGAAAACTAAGATCATGGCATCTGGTCCCATCACTTCATGGGAAATAGATGGGGAAACAGTGGAAACAGTTTCAGACTTTATTTTTTGGGGCTCCAAAATCACTGCAGATGGTGACTGCAGCCATGAAATTAAAAGACGCTTACTCATTGGAAGGAAAGTTATGACCAACCTAGATAGCATATTCAAAAACCGAGACATTACTTTGCCAACAAAGGTTCATCTAGTCAAGGCTATGGTTTTCCCAGTGGTCGTGTATGGATGTGAGATTTGGACTGTGAAGAAGGCTGAGTGCCGAAGAATTGATGCTTTTGAAGTGTGATGCTGGAGAAGACTCTTGAGAGTCCCTTGGATTGCAAGGAGACCCAACCAGTCCAATCTAAAGGAGTCAGCCCTGGGATTTCTTTGGAAGGAATGATGCTCAAGCTGAAACTCCAGTACTTTGGCCACCTCATGCAAAGAGTTGACTCATTGGAAAAGACTGTGATGCTGGGAGGGATTGGGGGCAAGAGGAGAAGGGGACGACAGAGGATGAGATGGCTGGATGGCATCACTGACTCGATGGACGTGAGTCTGGGTGAAATCCGGGAGTTGGTGATGGACAGGGAGGCCTGGCGTGCTGCGATTCATGGGGTCGCAAAGAGTCGGACATGACTGAGCAACTGAACTGAACTGATTATGATCTTTTACTTTTGTCTAGTTTGTTTCACTTTTGCTATTTCATATTCAGTGCTCCCATTTCATTCAGTTTATGTTTTCCAATTTGTCTCTTTTTTGTTGTTCTTTCTCAAACCTTTATCACGTGTAGTAGAAAAACTTTTGTATATACATAGAGGATATATAATATATATATTGTAGAAAATAATAGATATAGAATATCTATATATTTCTTTTACAAAACTTATGAATTGTTGCCTAAATAAAACATTTATGGCATTTTGATTCCACTCATTTGACTTAGTATAAATAGAATGCTAGATTTCCAATTTATATTCACTCAAAACATTGTTATAATTCCATGTATTTTGGCATGTGGTATTGCTGCTTAACATCTAGAAAGTTTATTATCTTAATGATTTAAGAAAAAAATTGAATGAGGCTTGAAACGTCTAATCAAATCCTGAGAATATAAAGAAATACTCTGTTGTTTAAAAAAAAAAACAAAAACACAAAAGACATTCACATGTGATACAGTATTGTTAGCTAAAGTAGAGAGTTTGCTCAAATTTTGTAGAAATTTTAGGCTAGTGTCCGTTGTTTCCATACCTTATTAATGATTCCACATTGTATATAGTTGCATTGAGCAACTTTCAGCTGCATATAACAATTTCTGATAAATTCTGTTTTCATTTTTGTTCTGTTACAAAGATTTTCTAATTTTTTCGTTAGGGAAAAATTTCAGTTTAGCAGTAAAATCTCAATGGTGATGCAGGAAAAAGAATCAGAAAAAACAGAGTTGCATTAAGGTGAATTAACATATCATATCCTGAATTTAAGATGCTTTGAACTCTTTACTAGGGATCCAGAAGCCAGTGTTGCACAAAAGTGATTTTTAGCAGATACCCAATGGTTAGTGAGTATAACTAAGCAAGCAGAAACCTCCACTACCACTACCAAAGAAATCTTTTTCTTGTAATTTATTAATCTAAATTTTATTTGTTTTAATTTTGAAATATGAATTTTTAAAGTCTTATTTACTTAAATGACATAATAAGTTACTGAAACAGAGCAAAGCTGTTATAGGTGCTAGTTTCCAACTAGCATATAGATTTATGATGTCTGTAGATTTGGGTATGAATTATTCCATACTTTCAGGAAATATGGTGTTGATAGTATTTAAACATTTGCTGAGCACCAGTGCTTAAAGGTATATTACCCTCCCTAATTGAAACTGACTTACCAATCACAGATATTTCAAACATTTTGGGGATTAGTGGCTACTAAGGGAGCATTGGGGATTTTAATTTGAACACTCAGTGATTCAGTGACTTACCTCAGAATTATGAAAAGAAGGTCCAGTGGCATCTTAGAAAGAAAATACTGTATTCAAGACCTGCAGAACTTTTGAAAACTTAGGAATGGATGGAAGATGTTGACAAGCAGTTAAAGTATGGGAAAATTGTGGGGATTTTGAATACTTTTATTTATTTTTGGCTGTGCTGGGTCTTCGTAGCTGTGTGGACTTCTCTCTAGTTGTGATGAGAAGGGCTTCCTCTCTAGTTGCGGTGCAGGGGCTTCTTACTGCTGTGGCTTCTCTTGTTGAGGAGCCACGGGCTCTAGGGTGCGAGGGCTTTAGTTGTTGTGGTGCGTGGACTCAGTAGCTGCAGCTTCTGGTTTTTAGAGCACAGGATCAATAGTTGTGGTGAATGCACTCCACATATAACAGTGGAGCTGTTAAACTCCACATATAATCCTTGGTGTGATGTTTCATCTGAGTCCAATGGGCTTTGTAGGAGAAAAATGAAGCAAATGAGGGAATCTGAGAGTATAAACAATGTTTGTCTTCAGATACAGGGCCATAAGGAGAAGACAGTGGCACCCCACTCAGTACTCTTGCCTGGAAAATCCCATGGACGGAGGAGCTTGGTAGACTGCAGTCCATGGGGTCGCTAGGAGTCGGACACGACTGTGTAACTTTCAAGTAGATAACCTGAGCGACTTCACTTTCACTTTTCACTTTCATGCATTGGAGAAGGAAATGGCAAGCCACTCCAGTGTTCTTGCCTGGAGAATCCCAGGGACAGGAGAGCCTGGTGGGCTGCCGTCTATGGGGTCGCACAGAGTCGGACACGACTGAAGAGACTTAGCAGCAGCAGCAACAGGGCTATAAATAAATGGAGTTATCTGAATGTTCCTGGTTTCCAGGCTTGATTTGACAACTTTGCATCCACTTGTCCAAGGTTGTTTTTAGACTGATCCTGGAATCTGTTCATTGTAATGGATCTGCCCAGAGAAGATCAATCTTTCCATAGAAAGAATATAAAGATTTGATGGTTGTGTATCCATTTATGTATAAATAGACACACACAGCAGAGATAAACTGTACTTTAGAATTCGTATTTCACTGTTTGGTTCCTTGACATAAAGGGAATAGAAATGTATTATGAAGAGGACAGGACCCAGAGATCTGGGATCATAGGGATTTGAATCTGCATATTGACATACATTGCCACTCTAATGGCAGAAAATGAAGAGGAAATTAAAGAGCCTCTTAATAAGAGTGAAAGAGGAGATTGAAAAAGCTGGCTTAAAATTCAACATTCAAAAAATGAAGATCATGGCATCTGGTCCCATTACTTCATGGCAAATAGATGGGGAAAAGTGGAAATAGTGGCAGATTTTATTTTCTGAGGCTCCAAAAATCACTGCTGATGGTGACTACAGCCAAGAAATTAAAAGATGCTAGCTCCTTGGAAGACAAGTTATGACAAATGTAGACAGCATATGAAAAAGTAGAAACATCATTTTGCCGACAAATGTCTGTATAGTCAAAGCTATGGTTTTTCCAGTAGTCATGTATGGATGTGAGAGTTGGACCATGAAGAAAGCTGAGTGCTAAAGAAATGATGCTTTTAAGTTGTACTGAGGAAGAGTCTTGAGAGTCCCTTGGAGTGCAAGGAAATCAAACCAGTCAATAAAGAAAATCAACCCTAAATATTCATTGAAAGGACTAATGCTGAAGCTCCAGTACTTTGGCCACCTGATGTGAAGAGCCAGCTCACTGGAAAGACCCTGATGCTGGGAAAGATTGAAGGCGGGAGGAGAAGGGGATGACAGAGGATGAGGTGGTTGGATGGCATCACCGACTCAATGGACATGAGCAAACTCCAGGAGACAGTGAAGAGCAGAGAGGCCTGGCATGCTGCAGTCCATGGGGTTGTAGAAAGTCGGACATGGCTTAGAACCTGGACAACAACAAATTGGCATAGGTATTCTTTACCCTTTTGTGTCTAAGTTTCTTCACATGAATAATGAAGAAATTGTACCTAAGAGAATTTCTCTGAGGATCAGCATAGTTCCTAGCTCATATAAATGTTAGACTTATTTTTAATAAAGGATTCAAATGCCACTCTGATCAAGGGTTCTCTTACTGCTTTGTGGTCTCAATTATTTTTCAAAGCACTGATATTTAAAAATATCTCTCAGATTTATCATTGTCACCTCAGGAGCCAAATTATGTTTCACAGTAAGCATTTATTATTTTTTTTGCCATTGTTTAAAGTCTAATTTGCATTGACTATCTTTTGTTTCCTGAGAATGACTTTCTTCCCTCTAATACATCTTTTCAAATACTGACTTCCTGTTCTTTACTTGCTAGCCACAATTTTTCTCTGCTAATTCCATTTTATATCACAGAGGGGCAAAGAGAAAGCTTGTATTATTTTTGCTCCATTTGTCAAGAAAGAGATGCTTCTTCTGAGTCCCAAAGCAGAATATAGGTCTCCTATGGAGCAACATCAGTATATTTTCTAGGGTACCAGTTTGCATCTTTCCCGCTTGGGAATGCTAGTTAAATATAAAGTTGTCCCTAAGAATCCAATGGGGATTAGTCCCAGGATCTTCCTCAAATACCAGAATCCGTGAATGCTCAACTCCCTTATATAAAAAGATGTATTTGCCTATAAGCATCCTCTGGTATACTTTAAATCATCTCTGGGTTACTTGCAATACCTAATACAATGTAAGTGCTACGTAACTGTTTACAAATGCATGGAAAATTCAAGTTTTGATATTTGGGACTTTCTCAAATTTTTATTCTGAACATTTTTGTCCTGAGTTTGATTGTGTCTACAAATGTGGAACCCATGGGTACAGATGGCTGATTAATATGGTTACCACTGGGTACATTACCCTAAGAAGACCAAGAAAAACCAAAGTTTTAATCACTTAAGATCTTAGTGACAGTCTATATGGCGGGCTTTCAAAGTAAAATGCCCTAGGGCCAAAGCAGGGAATCTAAGTGAATGAAGCTCACAAGAACTAATTCTTTTTTTCCTTTTTACTGAAAGAAATATAATAGTGTGACTACTTATGATGGTAGATGGCAATTGATACTCAGTGAACAAAGTCAAGCAGCTACTGTGGAACTGGCCACAGTTTTCAACTAACTGCCTTAGTTGAAAAACTGTCCAAGGTATTTCCTTGGGGGAAAATGTGCCTAGCATTGCCAGACATTCACTGTTTTCAGAACATGAGAAACAAGCAAAAGCAAAAAAGAGTGTTTGTCTTTCTCTGTCTGACTTGTTTCACTAAGCATAATACTCTCTAGATCCATGCACATTATTGTAAATGGTCAAATCTGCCTCCTTTTTATGACAGAGTAACAATCCGGTTCAGTCGTTCAGTTGTGTCCGATTCTTTGTGACCCCACAGACTGTAGCACACCAGGCCTCCCTGTCCATCACCAACTCCTGGAGTTTACTCTAAATCATGTCCAATGAATTGGTGATACCATCCAGCCATCTCATCCTCTGTCATCCCTTTCTTCTGCCACCTTCAGTCTTTCCCAGCATCAGGGTCTTTTCCAAGGAGTCAGTTCTTTGCATCAGATGGCCAAACTATTGGAGTTTCAGCTTTAGCATCAGTCCTTCAAATGAATATTCAGGACTGATTTCCTTTAGGATGGACTGCTTGGATCTCCTTGCTGTCCAAGGGACTCTCAAGAGTCTTCACCAACACCACAGATCAAAAGCATCAGTTCTTGGCACTCAGCTTTCTTTATGGTTCAACTCTCACATTGAGAGAAGATTTTTGAAGTCTTTCTCTGTAATTCTGATTTATTTTTTGTCTCCTTGCTTTTACAGTTTTTGCTTCATGCATTTCAATGCTCTGGTATTGGGTGCATAAATATTGTGTTATTGAGTGTATAAAGAACATTGTTATATTCTTTTGATTAACTGACTCCTTTATCATTATGAAGTGACTTTCTTCATCCCTGATGATATTCTTAGCTCTGATCTACTTGACTGATTGGAGAAGGAAATGGCAACCCACTCTAGTCTTCTTGCCTGGAAAATCACGTGGACAGAGGAGCCCACATTCCATGGGGTCACAAGAGTCGGACATGACTTAGTGACTAAACCACCACCACTTGGCTGATATCAACACTGAGACTCCATTGAAACTCTCCTTTACTTGTTTTATCTTTATCCATTCTTAAACCTGTTACCTCTATGTCTTTATATTTAAAGAGGATTTCTTATGGTTGGAACTTCCTATTTTATTCAGTTTGACAATTTCTATCTTTTATTTGAAGGTTTTAAAACCACTTATATTAATATAATATTATGGTTACTTTTTCATAACATTTTTAGTTAGCTCAGAAAGTCCAGAATATGATCAGTTTGAAATGTAATACATGTCAGAATCATGAATAAGGTGTGTTAGAGTTTTCTTAATAATGACCTTCTTAGTCAAGTATTTCACAGTTGCAACATCTGCAGTTAAGAATTTTAATCAGACATACCAGCTTTCATAGGTTTTGTAAGAGAATTTTCAGAAATCAAGTTGCCCAAACATACTTAAAAAAAAAAATCTTCCAATGATACCTTAGTCCAGTGTTGTGTTTTACTTTTTTATTTTTGATAAAATTTAATATATTTAAGGTTTATATATGATAATTTGATATATATGAACACATACACAGTAAAATTATCACTACAGTCATGCTAATTAATGTATCTTCTCATCACATTACTACCATTTGTGTGTGTTTGTGTGTGTGTGTGTGTGTAATGAGAGCACTTAAAATCTACTCAGCAGATTTCCATTATTCAGCACAGTATTATTAATTATAGTTATCATATTGTATGATATGATAGATATCTAGAATTATTCATCCTGCATAACTGCAATTTTGTACCCTTTGATCAACAACTCCTTGCTTCCCCCACCTCTTTGTCTGTTGTAACCACCATTCTCCTCTTTGCTTCTATGTTTTTGACTTTTGTTTTTAGATTTCACACATAAGTGTGATCATACTTTTTTTTTCCCTGCGTCTGACTTATTTCACTTAGGATAATGTCTTCCAGGTTCATTCATGTTGTTACAAATAGCAGGATTTTCTTTTTTAAATCTGAGTATATATACCATGTTTTGTTTATCCATTTGGATGAACAGATACTCAGGTTGCTTCCATATCTTAGCCATTATAAATAATGCTGCATTGAACATGGAAACACAGATATCTTTTCAAATTACTGATTCATTTCCTTTGGGTGTATACTCAGAAGAGAGGTTGCTTGACCATATGATCATTCCATTTTTATCATATTAAAGCACCTGTATACTGTTTTTCATAATGTCTTTATTAATTTATATTCCCAACAAAAGTGTATGAGGGTTCTCTTTTTCCTTGGCAACACTTGAATTGTTTTTTTTAATAGTCATTCTGATAGGCATGAGTTTATATCTTCTTATTGTGGTTTTGACTTGCATTTCTCTGATGACTAACTTCTTTTTTCATCAGTGTTTTACAATTTTCAGTGTAGATCTTTCACCTCTTTGGTTGAATTTACTCCTAAGTATTTTATTCTCTTTGATACTATCCTAGAATGAGAGTTTTCTTGAGTTTCTTTTTGGATAGTCACTTTTGGTATAAAAGAATGCAATTGATTTTTGTATGTTGGTTGTGTATTCTCCAACTTTACTAAATTTGTTTCTACTAACAGATTTTTTTTGTGGTCTTTAGGATTTCTAGATGTAGAATCTTGTCATTTGAAAATGGAAAGAATTTGCTTTCTTTCTGATTTGGATGCATTCTATTTCTTTTTCTTATCTGATTGCTCTTGCTGGGACTTTCAGCACTCTCTTGAATAGAAGTGAAGTGGCAAGAATAGGCATCCTTGCCTTATAGCACATCTTTCAGTTTTTCCCCATTGATTATGATTTTCAGTTCAGTTCAGTTCAGTCGCTCAGTCGTGTCTGACTCTTTGCGACCCCGTGAATCGCAGCACGCCAGGCTTCCCTGTCCATCACCAACTCCTGGAGTTCACTCAGACTCACATCTATCAAGTCAGTGATGCCATCCAGCCATCTCATCCTCCGTCGGCCCTTCTCCTTCTGCCCCCAATCCCTCCCAGCATCAGAGTCTTTTCCAATGAGTCAACTCTTTGCATGAGGTGGCCAAAGTACTGGAGTTTCAGCTTTAGCATCATTCCTTCCAAAGAAATCCCAGGGCTGATCTCCTTCAGAATGGACTGGTTGGATCTCCTTGCAGTCCAAGGCACTCTCAAGAGTCTTCTCCAACACCACAGTTCAAAAGCATCAATTCTTTGGTGCTCAGCCTTCTTCACAGTCCAACTCTCACATCCATTAATGACCACAGGAAAAACCATAGCCTTGACTAGATGGACCTTTGTTGGCAAAGTAATGTCTCTGCTTTTGAATATGCTATCTAGGTTGGACATAACTTTCCTTCCAAGGAGTAAGCATCTTTTAATTTCATGGCTGCAGTCACCATCTGCAGTTATTTTGGAGCCCCCCAAAATAAATTCTGATACTATTTCCACTGTTTCCCCATCTATTTGCCATGAAGTGATGGGACCAGATGCCATGATCTTCGTTTTCTGAATGTTGAGCTTTAAGCCAACATTTTCACTCTCCATTTTCACTTTCATCAAGGGGCTCTTTAGTTCCTCTTCACTTTCTGCCATAAGGGTGGTGTCATCTGCATATCTGAGGTTATTGATATATCTCCCAGCAATCTTTATTCCAGCTTGTGTTTCTTCCAGCCCAGTGTTTCTCATGATGTACTGTGCATATAAGTTAAATAAACAGGGTGACAATAGGCAGCCTTGACATACTCCTTTTCCTATTTGGAACCAGTCTGTTGTTCCATGTCCAGTTCTAACTGCTGCTTCCTGACCTGCATACAGATTTCTCAAGAGGCAGGTCAGGTGGTCTGGTCTTTAATGTGTTGAAATAACTTATTAAATTTGCTTTCCCCTATTTTTTGGGAGTTTATATCATGGATGAATGTTGAACTTTATCAGAGTCTTTCCCCACATCTATTGAGATGATCATGTTTTTATTTTTCATTCTGTTAATGTATTATATTACATTGATCAATTTTTTATTATGTTAGACTAACTTTGCATACATCCCACTTGACCATGGTGTGTAACCTGCTTGATGTGTTGTTCAATTCAGTTTGTTATTGTTGAGAAGTTTTGTATCTATTATCAGAGATATTACCTCGTAATTTTCTTATTGAGTCTTTGGTTTTGTCTGACTTGGGTAGCAGAGTGAAGCTGGCCTCATAAAGTGAGTTTAGAAGTATTCCCTTTACTTCTCATTTCCCACTCACTGCTTCAAAATTTTGTCTTTATTTTTTAGAAGTTTGATTATATGTGAATTTCTTTTGGTTTATCCTGCTTGGAATTTGTTCAGGTTTTTGAATCTCTAAGCTTATTTTCTTTCCAAACATGCAAAGTTTTGTCATTATTTCTTTGAATATTTTTCCAGTCCTGCCCACCTTTTACTCTTTCTGTTACCCTGATATCGCAAATGTAAAATCTCTTGTCCTAATTCAGCAGGTCCTTGATGTTCTGTATATGTATTATTTCCTCTGCAGTTAGAAAATTTCTATTCTGTCTTCAATATCACTGATTCTTTACTCTGTCCTCTCTATTTTATTTATAATCCCCTCTGCTGGGGTTTTGTTTTTGTATTTTTCAGTTCTAAAATTTCTATTAATGTGTTTTTAATATCTACTATGTATTTCTCCTTCTTGATGATGCTTCTAATTTTTTGATGAGAATTTTTTTTTTTTTTTTTTGCTCTTAGGCATGTTTATGTTTTCTTGTTGAAGTATTTTTATGATGGCTGTTTTAAATCTTTGTTATATAACTAAATAATCTGTCATATTAATCTTGGCGTCTATTGATTTGTATGTGTTTCTTTTTTTCATTCAAGTAGAAATTTTTCTGGGTTTTGGTATGACAGATCGTTTTCAGCTGGAATCTGAGTGCTTTTTATGAGTATCTAGATATTGTTTAAACCTTCCATTTTAACTGGTTTTCTCTGCTGACCTCACTTCAGCACGCAAGAGGGCATCACCTCATTATGCAGGATGAGGCTTAAACTGAATCTCCCGCACAGCCTCTTGACACCAAAGGAAATGTATCCTAATGATTGCTGCATGGAAGTTGGAGTTCTACCTCCCATTGGATCCCCATTGGTTGCATAAATGGAAAGAGACAGGAGTCTCTTGTTACTGCTTCTCTGGTAGTTTTCACTGATACCATTTTGGGTGGAGGCTTTTTACCACCTGCTGCTGCTGCTGCTGCTAAGTCTCTTCAGTCGTGTCCGACTCTGTGCGACCCCATAGACGGCAGCCCACCAGGCTCCGCCATCCCTGGGATTCTCCAGGCAAGAAGGATAAAAATCCTGGTTTTATCTGACACCACCCTGTAGTGGGGAGGGGCTGAGATGACTCATTACATCCTGGCTAGGTTAGAAGTCTATATTCTGATACTGCGTTCAGCTTTTTCTGGAGTCAGTGATACATGACCACAGGGTTTGTTCCCCTCCCCCCCCCAACCCCCCATCATGTTTGATGTTTGGCTTAGTAGAACAGTAATTGTCTAAAACTTTTCTGTCTTACTAGGCTGCCCCTTTTCTCTGTCTTATCATTAGAATGCACAGATACGTGTGTTATCACCCTTAAATATGTTTGGTACTTGACTTCCAATGTCATTAAAAATCGCTGTTTCTTATATTCTGATCATTTTTTATGTGTTTTGGGGCCATACTAGCCAGGGAAATAAACCTTATCTCTATTTTTCAAAAATAATAACTTTCTATTGTCAACTACAAATTGGAACTTGCCAAAGGCACTGCCTGGGGGCTCAGCTGGTAAAGAATCCACCTGCAATGAGGGAGACCTGGGTTCCATCCCTGGGTTGGGAAGATCCCCTGGAGAAGGGAAAGGCTACCCACTCTAGTATTCCGGCATGGAGAATTCCATGGACTGTACAGTCCATGGGGTCACAAAGAGTCGGGCAGGACTGCACCAAGGGTATTTGCCATCTGCCTCTGTGGAGGTTAGCCTTTGCCCTGCTTCATTCCGTATTCCAAGGCCAAATTTGCCTGTTACTCCAGGTGTTTCTTGACTTCCTACTTTTGCATTCCAGTCTCCTATAACGAAAATGACGTCTTCTTTGGGTGTTAGTTCTAAAAGGTCTTGTAGGTCTTCAAAGAACCGTTCAACTTCAGCTTCTTCAGCATTACTGGTTGGGGCATAGACTTGGATTACTGTGATATTGAATGGTTTGCCTTGGAAACAAACAGAGATCATTCTGTAGTTTTTGAGATTGCATCCAAGTACTGCATTTCGCACTCTTTTGTTGACCATGATGGCTACTCCATTTCTTCTGAGGGATTCCTGCCCCTAGTAGTAGATATAATGGTCATCTGAGTTAAATTCACCCGTTCCAGTCCATTTTAGTTCGCTGATTCCTAGAATGTCGACATTCACTCTTGCCATCTCTTGTTTGACCACTTCCAATTTGCCTTGATTCATGGACCTGACATTGCAGGTTCCTATGCAGTATTTCTCTTTACAGCATCGGACCTTGCTTCTATCACCAGTCACATCCACAACTGGGTATTGTTTTTGCTTTGGCTCCATCCCTTCATTCTTTCTGGAGTTATTTCTCCACTAATCTCCAGTAGCATATTGGGCACCTACTGACCTGGGGAGTTCCTCTTTCAGTATCCTATCATTTTGCCTTTTCATACTGTTCATGGGGTTCTCAAGGCAAGAAAACGAAGTGGTTTGCCATTCCCTTCTCCAGTGGACCACATTCTGTCAGACCTCTCCACCATGACTGGCCCGTCTTGGGTGGCCCCACACGGCATGGCTTAGTTTCATTGAGTTAGACAAGGCTGTGGACCTAGTGTGATTAGATTGACTAGTTTTCTGTGATTATGGTTTCAGTGGGTCTGCCCTCTGATGCCCTCTCACAACGCCTACCATCTTATTTGGGTTTCTCTTACCTTGGACATGGGGTATCTCTTCACGGCTGCTCCAGCAAAGCGTAGCCATTGCTCCTTACCTTGGACGAGGGGTATCTCCTTACCGCCTCCCCTCCTGACCTTGAATGTGGAGTAGCTCCTCTCAGTCCTCCTGCTGAAAGGAGCTCTGCAAAGGCTAATAGAATTTTGCCAAAAGAATACACTGGTCATAGCAAACACCCTCTTCCAACAACACAAGAGAAGACTACGCGTGAACATCACCAGATGGTCAACACCAAAATCAGGTTGATTATATTCTTTGCAGCCAAAGGTGGAGAAGCTCTATACAGTTTGCAAAAACAAGACTGAGAGCTGACTGTGGCCCAGATCATGAACTCCTTATTGCCAAATTCAGACTTAAACTGAAGAAAGTAGGGAAAACCACTAGACCATTCAGACATGACCTAAAACAAATCCCTTACGATTATACAGTGGAGGTGAGAAATAGATTTAAGGGCCTAGATCTGATAGATAGAGTGCCTGATGAGCTATGGAATGAGGTTCGTGACATTGTACAGGAGACAGGGATCAAGACGATCCCCATGGAAAAGAAATGCAAAAAAGCAAAATGGCTGTTTGGGGAGGTCTTACAAATAACTGTGAAAAGAAGAGAAACGAAGAGCAAAGGACAAAAGGAAAGATATAAGCATCTGAATGCAGAGTTCCAAAGAATATCCAGGAGAGATAAGAAAGCCTTCCTCAGTTATCAATGCAAAGAAATAGTGGAAAACAACAGAATGGGAAGGACTAGAGATCTCTTCAAGAAAATTAGCAATACCAAGGCAACATTTCATGCAAAGATGGGCTCAATAAAGGACAGAAATAGTATGGACCTAACAGAAGCAGAAGATATCAAGAACAGGTGGCAAGAATACACAGAAGAACTGTACAAAAAAGATCTTCATGACTCAGATAATCACGATGGTGTGATCACTGACCTAGAGCCAGACATCCTGGAATGTGAAGTCAAGTGGGCCTTAGAAAGCATCACTACGAACAAAGCTAGTGGAGGTGATGGAATTCTAGTTGAGCTATTTCCAATCCTGAAAGATGATGCTGTGAAAGTGCTGCACTCAATATGCCAGCAAATTTGGAAAAATCAGCAGTGGCCACAAGACTAGAAAATGTAGTTTTCATTCCAATCCCGAAGAAAGGCAATGCCAAAGAATGCTCGAACTACTGCACAGTTGCACTCATCTCACATGCTAGTAAAGTAATGCTCAAAATTCTCCAAGCCTGGCTTCAGCAATATGTAAACAGTGAACTTCCTGATGTTCAAGCTGGTTTTAGAAAAGGCAGAGGAACCAGAGATCAAGTTGCCAATATCTGCTGGATCATTGAAAAAGCAAGAGAGTTCCAGAAAAACATCTATTTCTGCTTTATTGACTATGCCAAAGCCTTTGACTGTGTGGATCACAAGAAACTGTGGAAAATTCTGAAAGAGATGGGAATACCAGACCACCTGACTTGCCTCTTGAGAAACCTGTGTGTGGGTCAGGAAGCAATAGTTAGATCTGGACATGGAACAACCGACTGATTCCAAATAGGAAAAGGAGCACATCAAGGCTGTATATTGTCACTCTGCTTATTTAAATTATATGCAGAGTACATCATGAGAAATGCTGGTTGGAAGAAGCACAAGCTGGAATCAAGATTGCCAGGAGAAATATCAATAACCTCAGATATGCAGATGACACCACCCTTGTGGCAGAAAGTGAAGAGGAACTCAAAAGCCTCTTGATGAAAGTGAAAATGGAGAGTGAAAAATTTGGCTTAAAGCTCAACATTCAGAAAACTAAGATCATGGCATCTGGTCCCCTTACTTTATGGGAAATAGATGGGGAAACAGTGGAAACAGTGTCAGACTTTATTTTTTGGGGCTCCCAAATCACTGCAGATGGTGACTGAAGCCATGAAATTAAAAGACGCTTACTCCTTGGAAGAAAAGTTATGACCAACCTAGATAGCATATTGAAAAGCAGAGATATTACTTTGCCAACAAAACTCCATCTAGTCAAGGCTATGGTTTTTCCTGTAGTCATGTATGGATGTGAGTGTTGGACTGTGAAAAAAGCTAAGTGCCAAAGACTTGATGCTTTTGAACTGTGGTGTTGGAGAAGACTGTTGAGAGTGCCTTGGACTGCAAGGAGATCCAACCAGTCCATCCTAAAGGAGATCAGTCCTGGGTGTTCTTTGGAAGGAATGATGCTAAAGCTGAAACTCTGGTACTTTGGCCACCTCATGCAAAGAGTTGACTCATTGGAAAAGACTCTGATGCTGGGAGGGATTGGGGGCAGGAGGAGAAGGGGACGACAGAGGATGAGATGGCTGGATGGCATCACCGACTCGATGGATGTGAGTTTGAGTGAACTCTGGGTGTTGTCGATGGAAAGGGAGGCCTGGTGTGCTGCGATTCATTGGGTCACAAAGAGTCAGACACGACTGTGCGACTGAACTGAACTGAACTCTGTGTGGTTGAACCCTTTGCTGCTGTAGTTGTAGAACTTCAACACTGGCTGAGGGAATTTAGGGTGGAGTGCTCCAGGGAATCTGGTGGGACAGGTCTTGGATAATGGGATGTTTTTCAGAACAGATTTTATGATCTTAATCCTTGCATCTCCTCATATCTGGAGAAGCACTAAATCCCTTCATGGTAACATCAGATCCTCATGACTAACAAAAAACTTTTGTAAAATGAGTGCTTAGTGGTACTGAATTCCCACTTCACCAAAACCTTTTATATTGACCTTCCTCATGCTGCTTCTTTGGAGCAGTCTTTCAGCACTATCTGAGGTGCTGCCTCCTGGGCTGCAGTCTTCATTTTGCCCCAAATAAAATTAACTTGCAACTGTCAAGTCGTGTATCTTTTTTAGATGACTATATAAATATCCCTCCTGTGGGTTCCTGGCTTCTACAACTCTGTGTTTGTGATATTAAGGCAAAAATAAAACCCAGGGAATGCACTACCATCTCGTTCCCTGGATCACTTGTTTCTTAACCCGTCTGATTTTTCTGTACCTTTTGAAGACTTTTATATTTGTTTGTTTGTTTGTTTTTAATATAGCATTCAGAGTGGTTAGTTGTACTTAACAAGGGAATAAACAAAAGTACTTCCACTAAATCTTGGAAGCTGAAGTCCAATTTTTTTATTTTAAGTAAATTTTTTAAATGATAAAAAAAAAATCATATGCATTTACCAACATAGTCTTTCTAGTGTTCTTGAGTATATTGCTTAGGTTACAGATATTATGAATTCTGCCTTGTTGGATATTGGTATTGTTTGTATTCTTAAAAGTATTCTTGAGCTTTCTTCTGGGATATGGCTGAGTTACTTGGAAAACTGACACTTTTAGGTCTCGCCTTTAAGATTTATTAGGTAGAACCAGAGCAGTCTTTAGTGTATGGCTAACTATTTATTCCCTGTTACTGAGGCAAGATCTTTCTGCATATACTCTCCAGTGTCCTATGAGTTACAGGTTTTCATTCTGGCAAAGGGACACACATTATTCCTGTTCCTGTGTGTGCTCTGAATACTGTCTCTTTTAATCCTTTTGAGTGGTTCTTTCCTGACTTTAAGTAATTTCTTCACACTTTTGCACTGCTCAGTACCCTGTGGAATACTCAAAGTATGGGCCTCTGCAGATCTCTGGGGTATTTATTCTGTGCAACTCTCTCCTAACCAGCACTTTGCCCTGTGAATTCCAGCCAGTGTGGTCCCCGTGGCTTTCAGCTCCATTTCCTCCATTGAGGGAGACTGTTGGGCTGCATCTGGATCACTGTCTCTGTGTCAGCATCTGGAATGACTTTGAGAAGAGGATGTGGGGGCAGGCCTGAGGCTCACCTGGTCTGTTGCTCACCTCTCAGAGATCATATTACATTTTGTCACTTTATGTCCAATGTTTTAAAAATAGTTTCCTATATTTTTTCTTATTTTCCACGTGGTTTTAGACAGGAGGATAAATCTAGCCCCTGATAAAACTCCAAATTGTTTCAGAAGGATAAATCCCATCTAATTTTTAAAAACATCTTTCTATATAAATGTTCTTTCTTCTCAGCTTAGCTCTATACACTTTGTGTGGCAGTGACTGTTTTTTATAAATTGTCTTATATATAGTTGATTTAGAGCATCAACTATTTGTTGGCTGGAATATATGAAATGTTGGTGATTTGAATTAATCAGTTTTAAATAATGCTATATCAAAATGTTGAAGTCCACTTTGCTGCCTTTTTCTGTTGGTTCATTTTTTGTTAACCTTCCCTCTAGCTAAGACAGTTTTATATCAATTGACTACAAACATGTTTAGAGATTTTATTATGCTCTAAGTGTAAAATATGAAGCAAAACTTCAGATGTAATGAAGGAACTGTACTGACTGATCCTCGAGGCCATTATGTATCAGTCATCCTTCCATAAATCCTTGCGAACTTACCCTGTGTGTCTTTTTCAAGTTTATTTTTAGTTCTTACATGAAAAAAAATAATGTGGCTTTATCCTGTAAGCTTTTATCCTTCAATTATTAGGATTTCAGCTTGAGATTTGTTCCTATTATTTTTCTGGGTATAATAGTTCTTTGTTTTCTTTTCCTCCTATTTTCTTTTGTCCTTCCTTCATCCTTTCCCTTCCCTTTTCTTCCCTTTATTCCCCCCACTTCTAACATTTAGGGTCCCTTCTGATGCTTATATTCTGTAATTCTCAGAAATCTGAAAAAATTTATTTTAAAACTAACAGTTTACTTATCATAATTTTGAAAAAGAACTTAAAGAATGGTTAACTTCTAGAAAATTAGTACTGGAGAAATACTTTTTTTCCCCTCTCAAGTTTAGTTTGTAACATAAATCAGAGTATGTGCATTTTCATAATTTAGTTTTAAACAAATTTATTACCACTTCCTGGAAGATCCCCTGGAGAAGGAAATGGCAACCCACTCCAGTACTCTTGCCTGAAAAATTCCATGGACAGAGGAGTCTGGTGGGCTACAGTCCATGGGGTCGCAATGAGTCAGACACGACTGAGTGACTTCACACTCACACTAATGAGACCGATAGTTTACTATTTTCCTTTTACAAACGAGGAAACTAAAGTCTTAAAAAGTTCAGTCTAGGTTGACTCTAGCTCAAGAGCTCATCCTCACCTGCTTGCTAAATAATACTGTTTTCATTATAAGGCAAGAGTCTATAAAGGTAAGGATATAGCTGACTTTTCCTTGAAAGATAAATAAACAAGGGAGAGATGAACAGAATAATTTGTTGAGAGAAAAAGAAGAAGGAAGACATGGAGGAAAATCACAGAACTATTAACCTGCTCTCCTTCATACTGAAGAGAGCTTCTGAAAGGAGATATATATTCATGAGAGAGAGAGTCCCATGGGAAAAGCTATTCATTGGTTAATCTTCTAAGTTATTATCCAAACTTGAATACTTTTTTGATAATGAAAGGGGAGGTGGTTAATATTTATTCTGCTATAGCAGATGTAAATTATGCTTCTTTCAGTTAAATCAAGATGTATAGTCACCATTGATAACAACCAGAAAGGATCTGATATAAGTGAATGAATGTTACAGATTTTGCTGTCACTGTGACCTTTCTTTTATAATCTTTGAAAGGGGATTCATCTGTTGGTAGAAGATGTAGGTGTGAAAAATGATAGAAAGTAAAGATAAAGGTTTTTCCTTTCTTTCAATAAATCAATGTGCAAGTATGAAAGTTGCTCAGTTGTGTCTGACTCTTTGCAACTCCATGGACTATACAGTCCATGGAATTCTCCAGGCCAGAATACTGGACTGGGTAGCCATTCCCTTCTCCAGGGGATCTTCCCAGCCCAGGGATTGGACCCAGGTCTCCCGCATGGCAGGCAGATTCTTTACCTTCTGAGCCACCAGGGAAGCCCTCAATAAACCAGTAGATAACTACAAATTGCTTGTCCCTGAAACTTCATTAGAAAGACAGGGGCTTGGGTGCCACAGTGTGCTTCAGTTATAATGAAGACCAATAAGCAATCAAGGATTTTGAAAATTATGAGGCCATGGTGACATATGAGTGACTGATCAAATTCTTTTTTAAACCATTCATGAGAAAAGCTACATTTGGCTCCTAATTTTTATTCTTTGATGTTCTATGTCAATCATGTTAACTGAAAATTTCTTAGGTTTTTCCTCTTTTCACCCTGTATATAATTTCTTTTCAGGGGAAAAAAATCTGTTTCCTGTGACTGTCACAAGAGTTAATGAGTTTGTTAATGAGTTAATGTTAAAACAAAATTAATGGCAAAGTCAATATTGTGCTTTAAGAATATAACAACAAATAGTCAATGCTACCCACTCCAGTATTCTTGCCTGGAGAATCCCAAGGATGGAGGAGCTTGGTGGGCTACAGTCTACAGGTCACAAAGAGTCTGACACGACTGAGCGACTTCATTTTCACTTTCACTTATAGCCATTATTCCTCTCTTAGAAGATAATTCTCAGGTTAGAGATTGGTCCTGTTCCAATATATGTTATCTACTATTCTCTAGTGGCTTCTAGTTCCTTTATCATCATTCATAAGAAATCTTAACCCCATCAAATATTTGTTTTAAAATTGAATTTGTATAATACCAGCCTAATGTGGCATGTTTTCAAAGCAAAGCACCAAATGGAGGTAACTTTCTTCTATATTTTAAAGAGAAATACACAGTTGCTGATATCAGACCAAGTTAAATAGGTAACTCAGTTCAGTTCAGTCGCTTAGTTGTGTCCGACTCTTTGCAACCCCATGAACCACAGCACACCAGGCCTCCCTATCCATCACCAACTCCTGGAACTTACCCAAACTTATGTCCATTGAGTTGGTGATGTCATCCAACCATCTCATCCTCTGTCGTCCCCTTCTCCTCCTGCCCCCAATCCCTCCCAGCATCAGGGTCTTTTCAAATGCGTCAGCTCTTCTCATCAGGTGGCCAAAGTATTGGAGTTGCAGCTTTAACATAATTCCCTCCAATGAACAGCCAGGACTGATCTCCTTTAGGATGGACTGGTTGGATCTTCTTACAGTCCAAGGGACTCTCAAGAGTCTTCTCCAACACCACAGTTCAAAAGCATCAATTCTTCGGTGCTCAGCCTTCATTATAGTCCAACTCTCACATCCATACATGACCACTGGAAAAACCATAGCCTTGACTAGACAGACCTTTGTTGACAAAGTAATGTCTCTGCTTTTTAATATGCTATCTAGGTTGGTCTAACTTTCCTTTCAAGGAGTAAGCGTCTTTTAATTTCATGGCTGCAATCGCCATCTGCAATGATTTTGGAATCCAGAAAAATAAAGTTAGCCGCTGTTTCTATGGTTTCCCTATCTATTTGCCATGAAGTGATGGGACCAGATGCCATGATCTTCGTTTTCTGAATGTTGAGCTTTAAGCCAACTTTTTCACTCTCCTCTTTCACTTTCTTCAAGAGGCTCTTTAGTTCTTCACTTTCTGCCATAAGAGTGGTGTCATCTGCATATCTGAGGTTATTGATATTTCTCCTGGCAATCTTGATTCCAGCTTGTGTTTCTTCCAGCCCAGTGTTTCTCATGATGTACTCTGCATATAAGTTAAATAAGCAGGGTGACAATATACAGCCTTGACGTACTCCTTTTCCTATTTGGAACCAGTCTGTTGTTCCATGTCCAGTTCTAACTGTTGCTTCCTGACCTGCATACAGGTTTCTCAAGAGGCAGATCAGGTGATCTGATATCCCCATCTCTTGAAGAATTTTCCACAGTTTATTGTTATCTAAATAGTCAAAGCCTTTGGCATAGTCAATAACTGCTTCACTCCATATTGTTATATGGATATGGATGTACTTAGGAAATGGCAACCCACTCCAGTGTTCTTGCCTGGAGAATCCCAGGGATGGGGGAGCCTGGTGGGCTGCCATCTATGGGGTCACACAGAGTTGGACACGACTGAAGCGACTTAGCAGCAGCAGCAAGGTATTCTGTATCAAACAGAGTTGAATCATATTTCCATAAAAAGGATAACGGAAAGCTGGATGACTCAATGTAGACAACCAATCTGAAAATTTTAAACCTCAAACTCCTGCATTTTCCTAATAATAGAGATTGGTAACTGACTAGGCAGATAATTGTCTCAACCGTCTATTTAATTTAGACCTATTCTTACGAAGTCTCAGTGTCAAAGAATCTGTACATTTCACTTAAAACTAGAATACACTGAAAAATGTATTAATGTAATCATTAAGAATCGTGGGCATCATTATACTAACTCTTGGCACGTATACAAAAGGGCCAGTAAAATATCAACTGTCAGAATCATCAATAATAGTTGCTGAAATTCTGAATATTGAGCACATGTGCTTGCATGCACACACACAGAATTTGAAGGAATAAATAAAGTCTTGGGAGATTTTTTAAATCCTCCAAAGTCTACTGTGTAAATAAATCAAGTTTGTTTGATTTATTAATTACTTATAAAAATTGAAGTATAGTATATTCTTATTATATATATTCTATATATAGAGATGGTTGGATAGTATCACCAACTCGATGGACATGAGTTTGAGGAAGCTCTGGGAGTTGATAATGGACAGGGAGTTGATAATGGACAGGGAGTTGGTGATGGACAGTTCATGGGGTCGCAGAGTTGGACATGATTGAGTGACTGAACTGACAGATACTATATTTGTGATGTTTTGTTCCAGGTGTACAGCTCAGTGACTTAGATTCTTTTTCATATTCTTTTCCTTTATAGGTAATTGCAAAATATTGAGTATAGTTCCCCATGGCATACAGTACGTCCTTGTTGGTTATATATTTTATATATAGTAGTATATATATGTTAATCTCAACAATTTAATTTATCCACCTCCCCTGTATCTTTCCATTTGGTAACCTTAAATTTGTTTTCTCTGTCTGTGGGATATATTTCTGTTTTGTTAATTCATTCCCCCCCTTTCAGATTCCATGTGTAAGCAATATCATTTATTTTTCTTTGGCTCACTTTACTTAACATGATCATCTCTAGACCCTTCCATGTTATTGCAAATAACATTAATTCATTTTTAATGGCTGAGTAATCTTCTTTGCACATTTTGTTGATGGACATGTAGGTTGCTTCCATGTCTTGACTATTGTAAATAGTGCTGCAGTGAACATTGGCATGCATGTATCTTTTCAGTTTATAGTTTTCTCTAGATATAGGCCCAGGAGTGGCATTGCAGGATAATATGATAGTTCTATTTTTAGTTTTTTGAGCAATCTCTATACTGTTCTCCATAGCAGCTATACCAATTTACATTCCCACCAACAGTGTTGGAATATTCCTTTTTCCCCTATACCTTCTCCAGCATTTATTTTATCTGTAGACATTTTGATGATGGCATTCTGACTGGAGTGAAGCAATATCCCATTGCAGTTTTTATCTTCATTTCTCTAATAATTAGTGATGTTGAATTGTTTTTCAGATGTTGGCCATCTGTCTTCTTTGGAGAATGTATGCTAAGATCTTCTGCCCATTTCTTGATTGGCTTTTTTTTTTTTTTGATATTGTGCTGTATGAGCTATTTGTATATTTTGATAATTACCCGCTTGTTGGTCACATTTGCAAATATTCTTTCCCATTGTGTAGGTGTCTTTTCAAATCAAGCTGGTTCTTATTTTCAAAACATCCAACAAACAGAGGTTTAGGGAAGAATGGAACTAAGCTGAAAAAAGCACTTAGGGTAAATTACATTTAAAGTAGTATTATATTCCTTTCATTAATTAGAATCTAATTTTCTTTTTGATTCAAATTCTTTAATTTTTAGGTACCCAAAATGACTCTAAAACTGCATATGATTTTCATAACAGTTGTCTGTTTCTGTGTTAAAATTCACCCCAAATTCAGTGGTTTCAGACAACAGTGATTTATTTCTCCATATTATTTGTTATGAATGAGAGTTTCTTTTCTTGGTTTTCTTTAAGCTCAATAATGAAGCTGCATTCTGCTGAGGTTTGGGTTGGACTACAAGGTACAGGATGTTCTGAGTTATAGGTCTACCTGTAAGTTGGGGAACCTCAATTCCCCTCCATGAAGTCTCCAACCCAGTAAATTAGATGTGGTTTCCTTAGAGCATAGTGATTTCAAAATTCCAAAAAAGCAAAAGCACAAGCTACAAAGTGTCCTAAGACTTAGTCTTGAAAGTCATACAGTGTTGCTTCTGCTCCATTATTTTGGCCAAAGCAAGCCAAAAGGCATGCAAAATGTCAAAGTTGGGAAGTGAATGCTATTGTTTGAAGGAACGGAAAAGAATTTGTGGTCGTGTTTAAGATATTACACTTTAAAATTGCCTAATATGTTAAATATACACTGACATAGCTCAAAAATTAAAGTTCTTTGAGATCTTCAATAATTTTTTATGCAAGTCAGAGGTCCTGAGGCTATGAAGTTAGATTATTTTTACTCTAGATCAAATGACACAAGATACATAGATACCAACTTTATTGCTGGGCTAAGATACTTCCAGGCAGGTTTAGAACTGATATTTATTTACATAAGATGTTTAGGCAGCTCATACATCTGAGCATTTCTATTTAAATGCTTTATGTTTTTAAAAATATATATTCATTTGTCTGCAATAGATCCATGCAGGATCTTCAGTCTTTGTTGTGGTGTGTGGCTTGAGGCGACAGTTAAGTTATTGGTACACAGTTGGTCATTATGCACTTACAAAAATTATCTTCTTAGTTAAACTTTAGGAAAGAGTTATCCACTGAAACACTCCTAGGTGGGATCTAGTTCCTTGACCAGGGATCAATCTAATTCCCCCCTGCAACAGGAGAGTCTTAGCTACTACCCACGCCCCACCCAGGAAAGTTCCCTAATGCTTTATTTTAATTTTGTTATAGGCAATTAGTTTTACATTTTTATTGCTAATAGTTAACATAAATAATGCTAAACATTTATGTTGTAATTGCATTGTTTTAATTGCCAGCATCTCCCACTCCATTGAGTAAAGTAATTCCATCTTGGGAAGAAATTTGTTCCAAAGAGAAAATCAGATACAACAGGCTTAGCTCTGTTACACAATATCAGAGTTGTTGAGAGAGAATGGTTTTGCATAGAGAACACAGTGATTTCATTTAGATTTCTCACAGTTCAGCAGCTCATAGATTCATTGCCAGATCCTAAGGGTTAAGAAAGGGCTTTAAGTAAAAGCTGAGAGAAATTTTCCCTGAAACCTCTGTAAATATTTAGAAGCATGGTTTAGAACCTGTGTTTTGGAGTCAGATGTAGATGGGGTAATCAGTACTGCTGTTTACTGAGTGATCTTGAATTTACTCAATTTACTCAATGGCTTTAGCTTCAGATTTTCATTTTCAAATAATGAACATCATATGAGGTGATTTAGTAGCGTGCCTAGTGCATTGTAAGTGCTGGAGTGGTTACTAAGCATTGCTTTAGAACTTGGCTCAGTGTGTAACACTAATGGACATTCTGAAATGTTGTCTTTTTGTCACAGTTTCTGGAACAGATAGTGCCTGAGAACTTTGATACTGCCCACAAGGTGTCATAACTGTGACTAAGAGTAAATGGAAGCAGAGTCAGCAGTTGAGCTAGAGTTGATAATAACTGGACATTTAGGATACAAAGGAAATAGTTGTGACTGGAACAGGTTAAGTGGGAAGAGCTCCGCGTGAAGGATTTACAGTACAGCTACAGAAATTATGGGCAGGAAGTTCCTAAATTTGTTCAAGAAATAGCCTCAGCTATTGCATGGGAATTCACCATAACTCTTCATGGAGAGTAATCTTGAGGGCACTACGGGACTGCACTTCGGTATATGGAGGTAGCAAACAATGAATAGAACTTTTTACTGGTAATGATCCCTGTATCAGTTCTTGGGCTGGTGTGGCTTTGAGGTGACAGTTAAGTTCTTGGTACATGGTCATTATGTACTTACAAAAATTATCTTCTTAACTTAAGTTTAGGAAAGTTATCCTATGAAACACTCTTTGGTGAAAAGCAGACTGAGGAAATGAAGAGAAAATCAGAAAATATAGACAGGTTTTATAAATGTCAAACACTTCACAACTTTGTACTCATGTAATTGAGTTGTACAGATTCCTTCCTGTCCAAAATATTGAATTGTGGAAACTTTTGCTTGTTTCATTGACTGAAAGGCAAGGTTCTTTACCTTCGCTCAGCCCAGCTAATGTAGAAGATCACAATATTGCCACAGAGTAATTATTTCAAATACAATTGGTTTTCTGAGGTGATAGCCTCCAGAGAGAAATTATGGATGTAAATTACTTCTAAAAGCACTATTCTAAATGTAAACCTTGGTAGAAGAAATGTATATCATTAGTAAAAAACAGTAATTTTTGTGTGATTTTTTCTTGTATTAACACTTTGCATTACCTGTCTATCATACATGTATTCATTTATGCTGATATTGTACAGATGCAAATGTCAGTATGACTCAGAATATTAAAATGATAAATGGTATTATTATTAATGAAAATAATAACCCCAAAGCATATTGTTTCGACAATAATACTTATGGAAGATTAGCAGAATTCTTTCAAAGGGAATAGAGATTGTGACCATTTCAATTTTGAACAGTTGGGAACAAATTATGAGTCATGAATTTCATGTGATGTTAAGCCCTTGTTGGGCTTCCCTGATGGCTCAGCTAGTAAAAAACCCACCTGCAATGCAGGAGACCTGGGTTTGATCCCTGGGTTGGGAAGATCCTTAGGAGAAGGGAATGGCTATTCCAGTATTGGAGTACTCCAGTACTCCAGTGGGTACTCCAATATTCTGCCCTGGAGAATTCTATGGACTATACAGTACCTGGGGTCGCAAAGAGTCAGACATGACTGAACGACTTTCACTAAGCCCTTGTTATTTTAAGGTTATTTTGTATTTTAATTTCAGAACATCCTTTTAGAAAAAAAAATATGAATCGTAATTGGCAGTAAAAAAAAGGAGACTTAGAGAGAAGTAAAATGACTTGATTATATTCATTTGTTCTGTGAGCATTTATATATAACACTACATTTTAATTTTGTTCATGGGCAATTTATTTTACATTTTTGTTGCTAATAGTTAATCTAAATAATGCTGAACATGTATGTTGTAATTACATTGTTTTGATTTCCAGCATCTCCTCCTCTATTGGGCAAGGTATTGATAACTCCGCCTTAATTTTACCTCGTGGTCCAAATGGGAACTGATGTATTTTCCATGGAACTTGCTGCCTAGACATGGCGGTGGTTCAACAAGTGGCCATGAACCCAAGCCCAATCTATCATACCCCTTCCCTGGGAAATTTCTAACTTTTGATGGAGGAAGAGCTTTTTGAGTTCTGTCACTAAGGAGTGCACATTTTAGCCCAGTATGTGTTGATGCCATGCCCTTGACTAGCAGAAGATGTGCCTTAGTAGCAACGGAAAATTAAGCCAACATGCAAAGAAATGCAGCGATGAGAATGAAGGAGACAACCCTGATAGTTTCAGGACCTGAGTCCTGCAAAATTGTAGGCCTCCTTCCTTGCCAAGAATCCAAATATTACTGATATTACAATCATATCACTTATATACTGCATACAATTTTTTTTTTACAATTTTATTTTGACATATAACACATACAAATTTTAAATGTATACGTTTTAAATGACCAGTTTTCTTGCATAGTTTGAGAAATAATCCTTCTTTTTATAGAATTATTTACAATTTTTTTCATATATTCACTTCATATATATATATAATAAATACTCCAGGGTTTCCATTCAGATGCCAAAAGTGAACATTTTAAAACATAGTTTATTCTGAAAGGGAAGACAAGTGATAAAGGAACATCCCAAGGCACAGACTGAATCACATCTTTCTCTTCCACTACAAAATTATGATGATGGAAACAGCCCCCATATAAAGTATATAAGGACATTAAAATACTAATTTTGGAAAAAAATGTCAGGATTAGGTAACAGATATTTGAAGAAGTCAAGGAATGGAAATAAATCAAAGCTGATATTCTATGTGCAGATCTCAGGCTTCAGAAATCAGAGCAAAACACATCTCATTCTCTACATACTTTCAGGCCTCTGGTTTAATTGTATTTTTCAAAGACAGTCTATTGGCATTTTACTTCATCTTCTTTGACAAAAGAATTTCCATTTGGTTTAATATTGATGGCTGGTGCATTTGTCTCTCTTTTGAATTTCTCAATAGAATTAAAATCCAAACTTTTTAAAATTCCAAATTTAAGATTTGGAATCTGCTATTTCACTATAGCATTGATGACTATAAGAATAGTTCACCATTGTAATTTGTTTCATTTGCAGTTATTATTTATTTTTTTTTTACCATTCTGAGGGTTGTCTTTTCCTCTTGTTTATAGTTTCCTTTGGTGTGCCAATGCCTTTAATTAAGTCCCATTTGTTTATCTACGTTTCCGTTACTCTAAGAGGTGGGTCATAGAGGATCTTGCCTTGATTTATGTCAGAGAGTATTCTGTTTTCCTCTAAGAGTTTGAATATTTCTTGTCTTACATTTAGGCATATATATGGAATCTAGAAAAATGATACTGATGAACCTATTTGCAGGGCAGCAATAGAGATGCAGATATAGAGGACAGACAACAGACTTGTGGACTCAGTGGGGGAAGGGGAGGGTAGGATGAATTGAGAGAGTAGCACTGAAACATTTACGTTACCATATGTAAAATAGATAGCCAGTAGGAATTTGCTGCATGAGGCAGAGAGCTCAGTCCAGTGCTCTGTGACAACCTAGAGATGTGGGATGGGACAGGGAGTGGAAGGGCGGTTCAAGGGGCAGGGGCCATATGTATGCCTATGGCTGATTCATGTTAATGTACGGCAGAAACCAACATAACCTTGTAAAGCAATTATCCTCCAATTAAAAATAAAACATTACACACAAAAGAATAGCCAACACCACTGCACTACACTTTATGGTTGTATTGCATGAAATTATTTTATTGCATGAATTTTTACTTACTTGATTTAAATCTTTTTGGAAGTAATATAATTTCCTCATCTCCAATTTTCTGATTTTAAAAGTGAATTTAGTGATTGGCAAGACTGTTACAAGGATTTTGAAAAACACGTTTAAAAGAAATTGGGAATTATGACATACACATACATGTTGAACAAATAACTTTTAATACTGTTAATGGAGGTTGGTAAATAAACCCATGACTAGAAACATCTGTGATAATATGTCAGCTGCTTATTTGATTTAGATATTAAGAACTGAGGGGGTTAAATCATGCATCAGAGAAAATTACTGTATACATGATATTTTGTTCCCCTAATCTCAATCTGTGTTGTTATTAATATTTTAACAATATGTTAGAAGCCAAAAAGTGCTATATGTAGGGGCCTCTTCTTTTTCAAGTAGCAGACTTTGTAGTTTCAGAAAGGTCAGGATCTACCACTCTAATAATTTCACTAATTCACCTATTTACTCTTTTATTTGTTAATGCTTTCATTTATTTATTTTTTTTATTCAAGAGTTGTTTATTTAGTTCCTATGTGCATCAACTACTGGACTGGTCTCTGAATCAATATATTATATTCCACATTTGAATAAAATATGTATAGACATGTATACATAGGGGTGTGTGTGTGTGTATTGCAGAATGGTGCTCTTGGTGCTCAGTAGATTTAAACTATTTAAAATTAAAAATTCTGGAATTTTTTAATTATTCCAAACTGAGCCTATAAATGAAAAGTGGCTCATGTAAAAGCCACCTT
Source organism: Bos indicus (assembly GCF_029378745.1). Taxonomy (NCBI): domain Eukaryota; kingdom Metazoa; phylum Chordata; class Mammalia; order Artiodactyla; family Bovidae; genus Bos; species Bos indicus. The sequence goes on from NC_091764.1 coordinate 13,162,798, forward strand.
ATTTTTTTCTTAGGATAACAGAAAACCCTTTTCCTTGTCCTTATAAATATTTCAAATTGTTTCAGCATGCTAAGATTTTTGTGAAATCTATGATTAATTGCAAGGAGAAAAATCCTATAGAAAGATATAGCTTTAGTGAACTTAAAATGGAATCTATAATTTATAATTAGTTTCCCTTGTCCATAAATGTTCTAAATGTCTTTATTTTGTAACCCTTTATATATAATGAGTACAAAAGATTCTGCATCAGAATAGGTGGAAAATTGTACTTAATAGTATTCCATTCCACAGGGTTACTTATGTCAGCCCAATACAAGTTGAAGTTGACCAGTAATTTTGAGGATTCAGATAAAATTATGATCACATAGACTTGGTTGGTACCAGATGTCTAGGTATTCAAAGAGTTCTAATTCAGAAAAAATGATAATGAGATGATTTTTAGCACATGTACATCAGAGACCATTCTAAGTTAATGTTTTTAAAGTTAACTCTCTCTGGGTGACCAAAGGCTGTGAGAAATCATGTTAGCCACAAAATGAAGCAATTTACCTACATTATGATAAATCAACATTTTAACAATTGTTCTTGATTTTCATAATGGTCTCTAAACGGAGTCATTTACTTGTCTAAATGGCAAAGCCCTTCAAACAAGCATGGAAGGATCATAGCTTCCTGGGGTATTTTGTTTTCAGAGTTCAAGTTTTATATCAATACAACAAATTGAATCTGTTGACAAGTTAAGAAGAATGATGGCTTTGGGGAATGTCAGATTTGTTTTGGAGCAGAAACACCCCTGTGATTTTCTAGAGGGCTGTAGTGATCTAGAAGAGAACCCATAAAACCTGAAATAGACAGCCAAATTTACTAACATAAAAGCACAGTACTTTGCTTTATGTTGAGAAAAAACTGCTGACATCTTTTCATATTAAGTTGATAATGAAAAACTGGAAATACAGTATGTTTTTCTTTTGTTAAAAATATTTATAGGCAAATTGGATTTACCTATACATCATTTACATTCCCTTTATTTTTTTAAAAAAGGCTTAGTGATTCTTTTACCTTGCTTAAAATATAATTTAGTCAAATATTTAAATGGTTAAATAATTTTTAAAATAAACACTTCCCGATAGCTTATTATGTGGAGGGCACAGTGTTATAGTCTGTGGAGGAAAATAAACTTGTTAAGCTTGGATATTGCCTTAAGGAGAGCTTTATATCCTTGGAGAATTGACTAATATCACCTCATCTCTCTGAAAATATGCCGAGTAATATCCGAGATGTTCTATTTGCCCTTGGTGACTCTTGAGTATTCTTGCACTTTTGCTCTCACTAATTGGGTTGTATGCTTACTAAAAATCAGCTATGTGTGTTCCAAAATCAGTTCTATTTGTTTTAGTAATGTGGTAATTTAATTTAGAATTACTTTGTGTTTTGAGTCACTGAGATTGCTCCCAACTCGGGTGATCTGCTAGAAGGATTTCCTATATAGTTGTAATTACATCTAAGATTTATTACAGGAAGGACATGAAGCAGAATCAGCAAACAGAAAAGGTGTGCAGTGCAGGCTTAGGAGATCTGGTGCAGTTTTCCAAGAGCCCCCTCCTGGGGGAATCACACAAAATACACCTAATTCCTCTTGCAACTAGTTGTGGCAACCCATGTAAAGTGTTAGCTTCCAGGGAAGCCTATATGAGCATAGGAGTTCAGGGTTTTTGAGAGTCAGTCTTAAAGGCCTCCTCTGCTTAGCATACACCAAAATTCCAGACTCTCAGAAGGAGCACAAGTGTTCACCATAAACTACATCATTGGCACAGAGAGGCACTTTGACTCTTTCAAGACAACTTTATACCCATATAGAAAATTGTTTCCTAGGCAGGTTCCCTGGTATCAGCCAAGGGCCAACTTTGCAAGCTGGACTTTCTAAGAACAGTATCAGACTTGCTATGTTAAGTGTTTTTTGCTGATTCATATACCAATGAAATATGAATGCAGCAAAAAATAGAGATCAAGAGAGACAGTTGTGTCTAGGAAAAGCAAGCTCAATATTTTGAAGAGATTTAATTAGGGCATTTTTTAAAAAAAATAAATTGCAGGTGAATTGGAGCAGTGCTTAGACCATTATTTATGCAACTTTTATAAGAATCACTTGAAGATTTTGTTGCAGTATGGATTCATATTAAATTAATTCTGGTACAGATCCTGAGATTGTGTATTCGTAATGAATTCCAGGGTATGATGATGAGGGTGTTGGTTTGTGAACTGCACCTTGAGCAGCAAGGAAAAGGCTAAAAGAAAGAAAACAAATAAACATTCAAGGATTTTTACCTTGAGATTAATATATATAGGTTTCTTTAAGTTGCTGCTCAGTATTAACTAAAATTAAAATCGGTAGACAAAGCATTATGAGCATTCTTTAGGAGAGAGCGTTATCTAAAACTATAATCTGTAGATCCACATTCAAAGAAAAGGTCTTAACCTTACACTAAAATATTCATGAGTGTGCAGTTACATATTTTAACTTACTATAAAATATGATGTGGATGTCTTTGTTAACAATTCCACATTTTTATAATCCTTTTCAATTATTTGACCTGTTACCTGAAAGTTGTGTTGAATAATAGGGCTTCTAGGGAAGTAAAAATCTCACGCAGAGATCAAAAAATAAAAAGATGAAGGATAGAGAAATTATTCCAATCAGAAATGTTCCTTTGTAAAGGAGGTGGCATTTGTCCTTAGAGGCCTTTAAAGATGAGTAGATTTTGATAAGCAATGACAGAAGTAATGGGAAATGATGACAGGATCTTTTCCTAGAGAATTAGGATTTATGAAATAATGTTAAGTCAGGGAGATAGATTGATTGGTTCCAGATTGTAGAACTTGGGTGGACAGAGTAAAAGCATGCATTAATAGCAAAAATAATGACTCACTATCCTTCTATAACCCCTATTCGAAACCCTCCATTGACTTTTGCTAACACTTAGAATGAAATTCCAAATCGTGGGAAGGCTGCTAATGGATGCCCTACCTCTTCTGGATGCTGGCTACGTCTTTGAAAGCCCTAGCATCCTTGTTTATATTCTTGAATATGTCAAACATAATGGCAACCTACTCCAGTATTCTTGCCTGGAAAATCCCATGGACAGAGGAGCCTGGTGGGCTACAGTCCATGGGTAGCAGAGTCGGACACGACTGAGCGACTTCACTTAAATGCCACTACAAGACTTTTGTATCTGCAGTTATCTCTGATAGTAGAGTCTTTTTTTGGGTGTTCTCCTGGCTTTCTATCTTTCTGTTTACTATTTCCTTTGTTTAGGTGTCCCTGATCAAAGAAGTCATCTTGGATAGATCCATATAAAATAGCACCTACACTTTAACTCTGCTTTAGCTTTTCTGCATAGCACTTAGAGTAACTTGGAATTATTTTTATATTTGTTTGTTTTTTTGCTGTAACTACCACTGAAAAGGCAGAGGAACAAGAGATCAAATTGCCAACATCAGCTGGATCATCAAAAAAGTAAGAGAATTCCAGAAAAACATCTATTTCTGTTTTATTAACTATGCCAAAGCCTTTGAATGTGTGGATCACAATAAACTGTGGAAAATTCTGAAAGAGATGGGAATACCAGACCACCTGACCTGCCTCTTGAGAAACCTATATGCAGTTAGAACTGGACATGGAACAACAGACTGGTTCTAAATAGGAAAAGGAGTACGTGAAGGCTGTATATTGTCACCCTGCTCATTTAACTTATATACAGAGTACATCATGAGAAACGGTGGACTAGAAGAAGCACAAGCTGGAATCAAGATTGCTGGGAGAAATATCAATAACTTCAGATATGCAGATGACACCACCCTTATGGCAGAAAGTGAAGAGGAACTAAAAAGCCTCTTGATGAAAGTGAAAGAGGAGAGGAAAAAGATGGCTTAAAGCTCAACATTCAGAAAACTAAGATCATGGCATCTGGTCCCATCACTTCATGGCAAGTGGATGGGGAAATAGTGGAAGCAGTGTCAGACTTTATTTTTTGGGGCTCCAAAATCACTGCAGATGGTGATTGCAGCCATGAAATTAAAAGACGCTTACTCCTTGGAAGGAAAGTTATGACCAACCTAGACAGCATATTCAGAAGCAGAGACATTACTTTGCCAACAAAGGTCCATCTAGTCAAGGCTATGGTTTTTCCTGTGGTCATGTATGGATGTGAGAGTTGGACTGTGAAGAAAGCTGAGCACGGAAGAATTGATGCTTTTGAACTGTGGTGTTGGAGAAGACTCTTGAGAGTGCCTTGGACTGCAAGGAGATCCAACCAGTCCATTCTAAAGGAGATCAGTCCTGGGTGTTCATTGGAAGAACTGATGCTGAGGCTGAAACTCTAATACTTTGGCCACCTCATGCGAAGAGTTGACTCATTGGAAAAGAGCCTGATGCTGGGAGGGATTGGGGGCAGGAGGAGAAGGGGACGACAGAGGATGAGATGGCTGGATAGCATCACTGACTCGATGGACATGAGTTTGAGTAAACTCCAGGAGTTGGTGATGGACAGGGAGGCCTAGCGCGCTGTGATTCATGGGGTTGCAAAGAGTCGGACACGACTGAGTGACTGAACTGAACTGAAATGAACCACTGAAACGTAAGCTGAGATATTTACTGAAATATTTCTGGAGCCTAGAATAGTGAATGAAACATAATAGGCATTCAGTAAATATTAGATGAAGCAACAAGTATCAAATATATTTTGCATTGAATTTTTCTTGTTTCAGAGCTGATTTAATGTGATACGATAGAAAGTCCTATGAAATAGCTGGTTTTAGTGATTATAAAGTTTCTCTCCAGAGCTAAAACAATTCTTGATATACAATAGGCATTCAATAAATATTAGATGAATGCATAGTTATCCTAATTTGTTATGCATTGAATTTCCATTTCCATGTCAGCTAATTTTATGCAAATAAAATGTGGCCATATATTCAGAAACGTTGTATACATCTTCAGTGATAGTCTCAGGTTTTATATCTGAGTTCATTGAACTGTTTCTCCTTTATCAGAAAATATGATCCAATAAGAAATGAAAGACGTTGGCTGTACCAAAAAATAAAAAGGTAGACTCAGGGAATAAAGAGGGAGGTTACATTGAAGAGGTCAAGGCTTTAGTCTGTCAGTGTGCTGAATGAATGTGTGTGTTGAGCGTTTGCGTGGTATGTATATATACCTATATGTATTGCAGCTCAGTACTCATTCACATCCACTTTATTTATACCTCTGTTAAAAATGAACTTATACCCCGGATATTCCTTTGGGCAGGTTTTAGATTCTATAGATGTTGGCTTTAGCATCATTAAGGCATATAATTGTCACCGAAAGGAGGCATTCCAGGTTGAAGAGGTAAATTAAAAATGTAAAGATCATGCAGTTGGTGCATCTGTGGGTGGCAGGACAGAGCTCATTAGCTTCCTTTGGCCTCTGGCTTTTAGGTGGGATGGTCAATGTGGAGATGAATGTTCTCTCGTCCTAATTCTGGCTCAATTATATGATTTGCTTTTGCCAAGAGAATGAGGCAGAATCAGAGCTATGCATTTCTAAGTTCAGTCCTCAAAAGGCCTCGGATATTTCCACTTGCCTTCTTTATCCCTGCCATTGAACTAAAGAAGATACCTGGGCTAACCTATTAATCCCAGGAGGAGACTGAGGGACATGTAGAACAAAGCCAACCCACAGACGCGTGTGAATAAGCAGGGATCTGCCAAATTCAGTATAGACAGCAGCTGAATTCTACGTGTGAGAAATATATGTTTACTGTTTTAAGACATTGAGATCTGGGGTGATCTGTTTAGTAGCAAAAGCCACTAGATACAGGCTGGATTCCAGCTGAATATCCTCTTTGTGTTAACTTTCTCCTTCCCTTCATATCCATTGTACTTTTCTGTCTTTCCACTTCTGCAGCAACTATTTACACAGCTTCCTTCTCAAGTTACATTCACATCAGCACTACCTTAAATTCGGGTATTTTTTACATGTCATACCTTAATTTTCTCTTTTGCCTCTTCCTTATACTGCTTTATAAGATGCTAACAAAGTGAAAGTGAAAGTCGTTCAGTTGTGTCTGACTCTTTTCCACCACCCTATGGAATGTAGCTGCCCACCAGGCTCCTCTGTCCATGGGATTCTCCAGGCAGGAATAATGGAACAGGTGGTCATTTCCTTCCCAGGGGATTTTCCTGACCCAGGGATTGAACCTGGGTCTCCTGCATTACAGGTAGATTCTTAACCATTTGAGCCACCAGGGAAGATGCTGACAGGAATATAGTAATAAAGTGGTCTATTCTTAAAAAAAAAAAGAAGATTAAAAAAAGAATTCTTCAATATGATCAGAATAAAATGCTATTCTTTAATGGTATTCCAAAAGATTTTATTATGCTGTTTGATTGATTTATATTCCCTAAAAATTTATTTGTTGATATCCTAACCCCTAGGACCTCAGAATATGGATTTATTTGGAAGTAGGGTTATTGCATATGTTGGTTACATCCTAGAGTGTGAAGGACACCTAATCCAATATGACCGTGTCCTTATGAAAGGGGACTTTGGACACAGATGTGCACACAATGATAACACCATGTGAAGATTGGAGTGATGCTGCCACAAGCCAAGGAAATCCCTCCCAGAAGCTTAGGAGAGAGGCCTGCAACAGATCCTACCCTACCCCTTGAAGGGGCTCATGGCTTCCTGGTAAGTTTAGACTTCTGGCCTTCAGAGCTTTGAGACAGTGAATTTCTATCATTTTAAAACACCCAGCCTGTGGTTCTGTTAGGACAGCTCTAGTAAAGTAGAAGGAAATGGAAACCCAGTCTAGTATTCTTGCCTGGAGAATTCCATGGACAGAGGAACCTGGTGGGCTACAGTCCATGGGATTGTAAAAGAGTTGGACATGACTGAGCAACTAACACTAACGCAGTAAAGTAGGATATTTGTTTATATGCATATTAATCTTTAGGAAAGAAATATATAATGTTCCATTGTTTAATTAGCTACTGCGCCCTTCACATGTATTCTCTTACCATGTCTTCAGGAGGACTGTTAAGTAGTATTCCAAGTTTAGCAAATAAGGCCTGGAAACATAGATTTCTTTTCTAAGGCTTTGTATCAAATATTTGCTTGATGATGTATGTAATACTAGGGTGATATTTAATGAAACCCGTGATTCTAAAATCAAGATTAAAGAATGGTTAAGAGTGAATGGTTCTTCTAAAACCCTTTCAGTACTAAGCATGTGTCATCCACCTACCTTTTATAAAAGTACAATATTATTCATATTCAATGCCTTTAAAATATAAATCACAGTCTGAAGTCTTTCACATAATTTTTTCTCATATTACTCTCAGAAAAGTAAATCATCTTTTATTTGAGCAAAATCTCCCACCATCATTCCCCACTGATGCCTTGGTGCACGTAGCCTATTAGGGAAGAATAAATAGATATGACTCTTGGCCTTTCCATAAAGGGAGAATTTGTTAGCTTTACCACTTCCTGACTGGAAATGAATTTTAGAGAAAGAATGGGATAAAGTCCCCTGCAGTGCGTTTTATATAACTCTTCTTTATCATCAAACATGGAGCCTACACTAATAGATCACCCAGAATTTATAGTGTCCTTCGTGTTTAATAGGATCCAGCCTAGGTAGGACCAGTAACTGACAACCATTTTAAGTTATTAAACAGAAATTCTTAGTCTGACACTCAGACATTCTTCTTGAGCAAGCATTGTTTGAAGATGATCATAAATTATGATACTTGCTATTCAATTGAGCATGAGCCCATGATTCTCAAGGGCGTAAAGCAGCTTCTTACACATTCTCATATATCCTAATGGCCCACCACAGAGGAGGCATCTGGTGATATTTTTTTCTAAGCTTGTTTCAAGATCTTGAATACTTTTATTTTTATTTTGAAGATTTCAAATGTTACTTAGGAAGAATAATGTCTAGAGGCAAGGCGAAAGAATTTTTAAAGTATTTAAAGTAGTGGTAGCATAGTCTTGTGGAAAGATAAATGGATTCGGAGTTGGGAGTTCATAGGCTCCAATCCTGAAACTGGAGTAGACTTTGAACATCTTACCTAACATCTGAGACTTTGCTTTTCTTAGCTGTAAAAGGAGAGCACTGGATGAGAAAGACTCAAGCTGTAACATTTTATAGCTGGAAATTAATTAGAGCCTGTGGTTAAGTCTGAGGCATGTCTGAATATATCTAGTGAAGAGGTCATTCAGGCCCATTAAGAATATATCTCATGAGCTGATCGAGAGGGATGGGGTGGGTCTCTATGGAGAATGTTTGAATATAGGACCTTAGGGGAAAAATGATCAGTGATCAGTGTTCTGTATAGTTCTCATGTCAGTTGAATGAACTAGTTTTTAATGCTCCATAGGAGGTGTAGCAGGCAGAAAGTGGCGTCAGAAAGGATTGCGGTATTTCTTTCATTCTAAGAAGCCATTCTTCATCACAAGCACTGTTAATAACAGATTTTCACAGAAAACAACTTAAAAGGATGCACCACATTAAATCTAATATCAATGTTATAGACATCCTGATTTCAGAGCCATTAACTATGAAGGCAACTTGTGACGCAGATGGTAAGAAATGAGGCATTTGAGATATGGAGCACAGGCTATGCTCTAACACTAAAATGATAGGCTTGTCAAGTATTTCTCATCTCTTCTCTCCCTTATACTGAAATGTCATGATAAGAGGTACATTTGCTATCCTGTTCGTTATTTGACCTTTACCATCTTGTATGTCGTTTGATCTCCAGTGCCTTGAGTAGTAGTTAGCATATAGAAAACCTGCACCACAGATGTATTGATCAAACACATGAGTTAATGATGACAGTGTCTGTCATTCAATTAGAGACAACGGAGTCTCGTTTTTATATGGAAAACAGCAGAGCACCTGACCAGCATTGACTGAAGGGAAACCAGTGCTTCTTTGGCAGCTTCAAGGTTTAGCTTTGGGAAATGACTGCCCTAAGCAAGAAAACTGTCACTGTGAGTGGTATCCATAACATCCCACTAGCACGTAGATTTCATCTCAAATAATTTTTACAGGAAGGCAACAGCTGCTTTTTTTATGAGCCCACGTTAGTCACCATCATGTAAAACCATACACCACAAGGAGAATCTGAAATTCCTGCAGTAGGTGAGTGAATAGAGCAGACCAGTGACAATTGGATTAAAACTCTGAATGTGATCTCCCTGGAGAACTCTAGGTTAAAATGCAACCATTTTGTGTATTCAACAAACATTTATTAAATGCTTAGTACATAAATTAACTTGCAAAGTACTAAGAATACCTAATGAACAAGAAATAATTTCTGTTTATCCTACCATACTGGCTCCTGCCAAAAACTCTATTTAAAATAAATATGACAAATATATTACAAATAATGTTTTACAGAACCATAGAAAGATGAGAAATGTATCTTATATCTTTTAGGAAATAAAAGGCAAAGAAAAACTCACCAAATTGTTTCTTAAAAAATATTTGCTTTGTCACCTTCAAAAAGTTAAGTCTGAGTCCAAAACTGACTAGTGATGGTGACGATCTCCAGGGAAATAAAAGTAATGATATTGCATGCAACTATAAACAAAGTCAGTACTTTTTTTTTTTTTTTTTTTACTAATTTGAAATACCTTGACATGATTAGAAAGATAATCTGCAACTTCAGAAGCAAACACACTTCAACAGAGCACCTATGAGCCAATGCTTCTATGTAATCATCAGAAGCAAGGAGAAGCGTGTTGAAATGCTACAATATTTTAAGGATTCCACAGGTGCACAGTTACTGAGTATCAACCTGATATGTGTGAGTAAAAAATAAGAGAGATTTGAAAGGACAGTTTGTTTGCATGCAAATATTAATAATTTCCACCAATAATTACCTTATTTTGATAGAAAAATACAGCCTACTTGAGTTAAGGAACTAAACATGAAAAGAGAAAAGTTTTTGTCCATTTCTAAATGTAGTAGACATGGCAGTGTTTTGTATTTTTTCCTTCAGTTCAGTTCAGTTGCTTAGTTGTGTCCGACTCTTTGTAACCCCATGAATCACAGCATGCCAGGCCTCCCTGTCCATCACCAACTCCTGGAGTTTACCCAAACTCATGTCCATCGAGTCGATGATGACATCCAACCATCTCATCCTCTGTCGTCCCCTTTTCCTCCTGCGTTCAACTTTCCCAACATCGGGGTCTTTTCAAATGAGTCAGCTCTTCACATCAGGTGGCTAAAATACTGGAGCTTCAGCTTCAACATCAGTCCTTCCAAAGAACACCCAGGACTGATCTCCTTTAGGATGGACTGGTTGGATCTCCTTACAGTCCAAGGGACTCTCAAGAGTCTTCTCCAACACCACAGTTCAAAAGCATCAATACTTCTGTACTCAGCTTTTTTTGTAGTCCAACTCTGACATCCATACATGACTACTGGAAAAACCATAGCCTTGACTAGATGGACCTTTATTGATAAAGTAATGTCTCTGCTTTTAAATATGCTGTCTAGGTTGGTCATAACTTTCCTTCCAAGGAATAAGCGTCTTTTAATTTCATGGCTGCAGTCACCATCTGCAGTGATTTTGGAGCCCCCAAAATAAAGTCAGCCACTGTTTCCACTGTTTCCCAATCGATTTCCCATGAAGTGATGGGACCAGATGCCATGATCATAGTTTTCTTAATGTTGAGCTTTAAGCCAACTTTTTCACTCTCCTCTTTCACTTTCATCAAGAGGCTCTTTGATTCCTTTTCACTTTCTGCCATAAGGGTGGTGTCATTTTTTCCTTAGCTGATAGGAATTAAAGTTTGTTCCCAATTCTAAAAGCACTTATTTCCATCTGTGCTGAATAAAGGAAAGAGATGTCAAAGCAAATGAATAAAGATTAGCTTAAATGTTGAGCAATGGTGATGGGATGAATGAAGGACAATGTAATTGATTAAACTCTGGAAAGTTTCTTTATGACTAGAGTGTGCATTGTAGAAAACCATTAAGTGGCACAGTAATCATTTATAATAACTATACATACCTGGGAAAACCTGAGAAAGCCAATAGCCAATATTGAAGCGGAATGAAATAAAGAGAATTACCTGATGTTTTGCATAATCCCTCTAACCCTCTGTTTCTCCTATAGATTGGAATATAATGTTAGCTAGCAGATTTTTTACAAAAGGTTAGGTTTCCTTTATTATGTTATTTTAAATAATATAATTAAGAATCTCTTAAAATTTCTACAAATTATAATGAAAGTGGAAGTGCTAGTCGTTCAGTCGTGTCCAACTCTTTGCAGCCCTATGGAGCCCACCAGGCTCTTCTGTCCATGGAATTCTCCAGGCAAGAATACTGGAGTGGGTTGCCATTTCCTTCTCCAGAAGATCTTCCTGACCCAGGGATCAAAACCAGCTCTCCTGCATTGCAAGCAGTTTCTTTATCATCTGAGCCACCAGGGAAATACTCACTTTACTCTCAAAAGTGGGAGGAGGGGAAATTGGATAGGGAACAGAGGAAAAGGGTTGTGTCATCCCGTGGCTTTCATCTCTCTAAATTGGAAACTTTCTGAGCATGTATATTAAAATTCTGTGGCCACATAAGCATATTGTGTGCATCCTACCTTCCTCTGTCCAAATATATAATCAAGCAAGGTTAAATCCAAGGATAAGTCTAGCCGTATTCTTTTCCTTTTTTCTCTTTCACACATAATTAAACATGCTCAATCCTCTCTTTTTTTTTAAACTGGTTGTAGGGTTGGCTATATAATTTGTGGAATCCAGTGCAAAGTAAAAATACAGGACCACCTATTCAAAAAGGAGGAAAAATATCTCTAAAAGTAACAGAACATGAAGCTTTTTCTTCCACAGTTTCTAGACTTGCCATTGTATTTTGTATTGGTTATTTAATGTCATTATAAGTTAAAACATTTTTTAAAATTATGAGCTTGAATTTTACTGTTCATTTTTATATTACACAACACCAGTTTTAATGCAAATATAGCAACATTTAACTTCTTCAAATCACTAAATGTATACAATTCATATTTCATACATATGGAAATGCACAAAATTTGTTCTTATTTTAGGTTTTTATATGCACACATTGTATCAATGTACTACCTTCAACTCTCTGAGTAAGGAAGTAAAAGGAACTACAGGTTGCCCTACCTTTCTGTGTTTTTTCCCTCATGTCATCATTTCCAGTGCAAATGTTTAGCTAATACAAGGAAGTAACACAAGTATGAAAGGATACCGTAGGAGTTCTTAGATCGTATTTTAGAATGCCATTACCTTCGGTCTGCATTTGAAGCAAATTCTGGTTCTGATAGTTAAGTGTGACCTTTCAGGGCTGGCCGACCCTCCTTATTCCACTGTGGCTATAACACAGGTATCCTGTGCTAACTTTGAGTCTCATGGAACTCCACATATTGTGTGACCACCAGAATTGTGTGTTATGGAGTATTGCAAATGGCGTGACCAGGAACAGTGATGGATATGTACATTGTGGATACGTTTTCAAATAACATTCGTGCTCCACTGTCCAATCGGTCTTCACTTGCAAAACGCAAGTTCAAAGACACAATTATTAGGAATTTGAAGAGGCAACAACATAACATTAAAACAAGCTGGGTCTCTTCAGGGCATGGGACTCTTTTGTGATTACTCAAATCACACACTTTGAAGCTAGCCCTGACTGACTGTGTATATTATTTCTACTTAGGGAAAATGAGAGGCCCTGTTCATGTCTGAGCCCATATCAGTCATACCTTGTCTTAATTGTTATTGTGATACATATATTCTCAACATTGCACTGTGTGTATCTTTAAGGAGGAGAGATGGCTGCAGGGTTGTTGCTCCCTGAAACATATACCATATAATAAGATCCAATCTGACACCTTAATGGGCTTCTCAGGTGGTGCTAGTGGTGAAGAACCTGCCTGTCAGTGCGGGAGATGTAAGAGACATGGCTTTTATCCCTGGGTTGGGAAGATCGCCTGGAGGAGGGCATAGCAATCCACTCCAGTATTCTTGCCTGGAGAAGTCCATGGCCAGAGGAGCCTGGAAGGCTACAGTCCATAGGGTTGCAAAGAGTAGGACACGACTGAAGCAACTTAGCACGCATGCACGCACACTATTAATGCTATCTGATAACTATTTATAGCTATTGGAGTTATAAATAACTCTAATAACTTGTTAGATAAGATATAAGAATCAGAATAATGATCACAGGAGACCACAGCCCACCTGATAAATGTACCAGCTATGCCAAAAATTTTCAACAGGTGAACTCAAAGGCATAGAAAGAGGCCCAATATGGATAATAGAATATTTTCCATCCTTGGTTATTTGAATGCAGTCAAATTTGCACATCTCACATGCTAACAAAGTAATGCTCAAAATTCTCCAAGCCAGGATTCAACAGTACATGAACCGTAAACTTCCAATGTTCAAGCTAGATTTAGAAAAGGCAGAGGAACCAGAGATCAAATTGCCAACATCCATTGGATCATCAAAAAAGCAAGAGTTCCAGGGAAATATCTACTTCTGCTTTATTGATTACAACAAAGCCTTTGACTGTGTGGATCACAACAAATTGTGGAAAATTCTTAAAGAGATGGGAATACAAGAATACTTGACCTGCCTCCTGAGAAATCTGTATGCAGGTCAAGAACAACAGTTAGAATGGGACATGGAACAACAGACTGGTTCCAAATTGGGAATGGAGTACGTCAAGGCCGTATATTGTCACCCTGCTTATTCAACTTCTATGCAGAGTACATCATGAGAAATGCCAGGCTGGATGAAGCACAACCTGGAATCAAGATTGCTGGGAGAAATACCAATAACCTCAGGTACGCAGATGACACCACACTTATGGCAAAAAGTGAAGAATAACTAAAGAGCCTCTTGATGAAAATGAAAGAGGAGAATGGAAAAGTTGGCTTAAAACTCAGCCTTCAGAAAACTAAGATCATGGTGTCTGGTCCCATCACTTCATGCAAATAGATGGGGAAATAATCTAGTGACGCACATTGTTTTTTGGGCTCCAGAATCACTGCAGATGGTGACTGCAGCCATGAAATTAAAAGAAGTTTGCCCCTTGGAAGAAAAGCTATGACCAACCTAGACAGCATATTAAAAAGCAGAGACATTACTTTGCCAACAAAGGTCTGTCTAGTCAAAGCTATGGTTTTTCCAGTAGTCATGTATGGATGTGAGAGTTGGACTATAAAAAAAGCTGAGTGCCAAAGAACTGATGCTTTTGAAATGTGGTGTTGGATAAGACTCTTGCGAGTTTCTTGGACTACAATGAGTTCCAACCAGTCAATCCTAAAGGAAATCAGTCCAGAATATTCATTGGAAGGACTGATGCTGAAGCTGAAGCTCCAATGCTTTGGCCACCTGATGCAAAGAACCTACTGCTTGGAAAAGACTCTGATGCTAGGAAAGATTGAAGGCAGTAGGAGAAGGGGACAACAGAGGATGAGATGGTTGGATGGCATCACAGACTTGTTGGACATGAGTTTGAGCAAGCTCTGGAGTTGGGATGGACCGAGAAGCCTGGAATGCTGCAGTCCATGGGGTCTCAAAGAGTCAGACACCACTGAGCGACTGAACTGAACTGATCTTTGCACATATGCTGCAGGGATCTTATATTCACCCAGATCTCTATACTATTGAACTGCTTTTTCTGCTCTTTTTTGGTCATGTTGTCCTGGAGCATTTCTATCCGAGTATTTCACATTGCCTTGCTACTCTTATTTGTGTCCATTTCTCCTTGTTTTGGCATAGTCAATAAAGCAGAAATAGATGTTTTTCTGGAACTCTTTGCTTTTTCAATGATCCAGCGGACGTTGGCAATTTGATCTCTGGTTCCTCTGCCTCTTGATGAAAGTGAAAGAGGAGAGTGAAAAGTTGGCTTAAAGCTCAACATTCAGAAAACTAAGATCATGGCATCTGGTCCCATCACTTATGGGAAATAGATGGGGAACCAGTGGAAACAGTGGCTGACTTTATTTTGGGGGGCTCCAAACTCACTGCAGATAGTGATTGCAGCCATGAAATTAAAAGACTCTTACTCCTTGGAAGGAAAGTTATGACCAACCTAGATAGCATATTCAAAAGCAGAGACATTACTTTGCCAACAAAGGTCTGTCTAGTCAAGGCTATGGTTTTTCCAGTATGGATGTGAGAGTTGGACTGTGAAGAAGGCTGAGTGCCAAAGAATTGATGCTTTTTAACTGTGGTGTTGGAGAAGACTCTTGAGAGTCCCTTGGACTGCAAGGAGATCCAACCAGCCCATTCTAAAGTAGATCAGTCTTAGGTGTTCTTTGGAAGGACTGATGCTAAAGCTGAAACTCCAGTACTTTAGCCACCTGATGCGAAGAGTTGACTCACTGGAAAAGACTCTGATGCTGGGAGGGATTGGGGGCAGGAGGAGAAGGGGACGACAGAGGATGAGATGGCTGGGTGGCATCACCGACTCAATGGATGTGAGTTTGAGTGAACTCCGGGAGTTGGTGATGGACAGGGAGGCCTGGCGTGCATAGTTCATGGGTTTGCAAAGAGTCTGACATGACTGAGCAACTGAACTGAACTGAACTGAACTCCTATTTTATAATCATAATGACCTCCTTTTGCCAGTTAGCTTGGTTCTATCCATTAAGGCTCTGAATGTTCTCTTTGCATCTTCTAGCAGGCCCTCAAGCAAAGTATGGTGAGAATTTGATGGAAATGTATGTCTATGGTGGAGAGGTTTAAGAAATAGAGTTAAGTGAATTAAAGAGTTGGGGATAATAAAAATAAGTAGAGGGATGAGGGGTCATACTGAGGTTGATGATCAGATTCTGTAATATTAAAGAATTGGTAAAGGGGAAGGACAGGAAGTTGTGCTCAAAAGAAGAAAGTAAGTTTGATATTATAGAGCTTGCAATGAAGATGAGGTCAAAGTTGTGACAGTGTAGATGGGTTGGCTGACCTAAATTGAAAGGGTAAGGCTAAGTAGGACAAAGAACTTTTATTTTGTTTGATTATTAGAGCATTGAGAACGCTTGTCATAGGTTTTAATAATCACAGCAAGGTTCTTTAAATCCTGAAATGTTTTTCTTTAAGCATTCAAAAGGTAATTTTGTGCTTAAAAGCCACCCCATTAAAAGAGTTATTATCTTACCTTCTCAATGCCCTAATCACTCAGAAATTGAATTAAAAGCATTGGATGCCAGATTTTCTTTTGGATTAATCATAATTACCCAGGAAATAGTTTTCAAAAATCATTAGGCTGCAAAAATAGTATTTGGTTTGTACCACTTGCTTTAATCTCATCCACATTTATTAGTCAGCCGTGTCCTCTGCTGACCTCTTTTTGTATTTGAGAGCAACCTTGTATAATTAGACTTAGAGAACAAGAACATCTTGAAGCATACACTGTGCCCATGTCTTCGTGTTATCATAATAACTGTTGAAAATGTAAAAATTCATTCAACTCCTGTTTGAACTTTAAGGTTTTAAAGGGTATCAATTTTCTTGATTGTTCTAATAAATGTATTATTTAGTTAGATTTTTCCCTTTAAATTTTCTACAAAGACTAATCAGAAAGTAAATATTATGAATATTTTATCTTTACTGGATGATCTGGTGTTATTTCATTCAGTTCAGTTCAGTTGCTCAGTAGTGTCTGACTCTTTGCGACCCCGTGGACTGCAGCACACTGGGCTTCCCAGTCCATCACCAACTCCCAGAGCTTACTCAAACTCATGTCCATTGAGTCAATGATGACATCCAACCATCTCATCCTCTGTCGTCTCCTTCACCCACCTTCAGTCTTTCCCAGGATCAGGGTCTTTTCCAAGGAGTCAGTTCTTTGCATCAATTGGACAAACTATTGGAGTTTCAGCTTCAGCATCAGTTCTCCCAATGAATATTCAAGACTGATTTCCTATAGGACTGACTGGTTGGATCTCCTTGCAGTCCAAGGGACTCTCAAGAATCTTCTCCAACACCACAGTTCAAAAGCATCAATTCTTTGGCACTCAGCTTTCTTTATAGTCTAACTCTCACATCCATATATCACTAATGGAAAAACCATAGGTTTGACTAGATGAACCTTTGTTGGCAAAATAATGTCTCTGCTTTTTAATGTGTTGTCTAGGTTGGTCATAGCTTTTCTTCCAAGGAGCAAGCTTCTTTTAATTTCATGGCTGCAGTCACCATCTGCAGTGATTTTGGAGCCCCCCAAAATAAGTCTGACACTATTTCTAATGTTTCCCCATCTATTTCCCATGAAGTTATGGGACCAGATGCCATAATCTTAGTTTTCTGAATGTTGAGTTTTAAGCCAACTTTTTCACTCCCCTCTTTCACTTTCATCAAGAGACTCTTTAGTTCTTCTTCACTTTCTGCCATAAGGGTGGTGTCATCTTCATATCTGAGGTTATTGATATTTCTCCTGGCAATCTTGATTCCAGCTTCTGTTTTATCCAGTCCAGCATTTCGTATAATGGACTCTGCATATAAGTTAAATAAGCAGGGTGACAATATACAGTCTTGATGTATTCCTTTCCTGATTTGAAAAGAGCCTGTTGTTTCATGTCCAGTTCTAACTGTTGCTTCTTGACCTGCATACAGATTTCTCAGGAGGCAGGTCAGGTGGTCTGTATTCCCATCTCTTTAAGAATTTTCCACAATTTTTTTGTGATCCACACAGTCAAAGGCTCTTTCATAGTCTATAAAGCAGAAGTAGATGTTTTTCTGGAACCTTCTTGCTTTTTTAATCATCCAATGGATGTTGGCAATTTGATCTCTGGTTCCTCTGCCTTTTCTAAATCTAGTTTGAACATCTGGAAGTTCTCGGTTCATGTACTGTTGAAACCTTGCTTAGAGAATTTTCAGCTTTACTTTGCTAGTGTGTGACATGAGTGCAATTGTGTGGTAGTCTGAACATTCTTTGGCATTGCCTTTCTTTGGAATCGGAATGAAAACTGACATTTTCCAGGCCTGTGGCCACTTTTGAATTTTCCAGTTTGCAGGCGTATTGAGTGTAGCACTTTCACAGCATCAGGATTAACTGATTAGGATTTGAAATAGCTTAACTGGAATTTCATCATCTCCACTAGCTTTGTTCATAGTGATGTTTCCTTAGGCCCACTTGACTTTGCATTCCAGGATGTCTGTCTCTAGGTGAGTGTTCACACCTTCATCGTTATCTGGGTCATGAAGATCTTTTTTGTATATTTCTTTTGTGTATTCTTGCTACCTCTTCTTAATATCTTCTGCTTCTGTTAAGTCCATACCACTTCTTTACTTAATTGTGCCCATCTTTGCATGAAATATTCCATTGGTATCCTTCCCATTCTATTGTTTTCCTCTATTTCTTTACATTGATCACCGAGGAAGGCTTTCTTATATCTCCTTACTATTCCTTGAAACTCTGCATTCAGATGCATATATCTTCCCTTTTCTCCTTTGCCTTCCACTACTGTTCTTTTCTCAGCTATTTGTTATGGCCTCCTCAGACAAACATTTTGCCTTTTTTGTGTTTCTTTTCCTTGGAGATGGTCTTGGTCATCATTTCATGTACAATGTCATGAACCTCTGTCCATAGTTCTTCAGGCACTCTGTCTATCAGATCTAATCCCTTGATCTATTTCTCACTTCCATGTGTAATCATAAGGGATTTGATTTAGGTCATACCTGAATGGTCTAGTGGTTTTTCCCTACTTTCTTCAATTTAGGTCTGAATTTGGGAATAAGGAGTTCATGATCTGAGCCACAGTCAGCTCCCCATCTTGTTTTTGCTGACTGTATAGAGCTTCTCCATCTTTGACTGCAAAGAATATAATCCATCTGATTTTGGTATTGACCATCTGGTGATGTCCATGTGTAGAGTCTTCTCTTGTGTTGTTGGAAGAAGGTGTTCACTATGACCAGTGGGTCCTCTTGACAAAACTCTGTTAGCCTTTGCCCTGCTTCATTCTGTACTCCAAGGCCAAATTTGCCTGTTACTCCAGGTATCACTTGACTTCCTACTTTTGCATTCCAGTCCCCTATAATGAAAAGGACAAGTTTTTTGGATGTTAGTTTTAGAAGATCTTGTAGGTCTTCATAGAACCATTCAACTTGAGCTTCTTCAACTTTACTAGTTGGGACATAGACTTGGATTACCATGATATTGAATGGTTTGCCTTGGAAACGAATAGAGATCATTCTGTCATTTTTAAGATTGCATCCAAGTACTGCATTTTGGACTCTCTTGTTGACTATGCTGGCTATTCCACTTCTTCTAAGGGATTCTTGCCCATTGTAGTAGATATAATGGTCACCTGAGTTAAATTCACCCATTCCGGTCTATTTTAGTTCACTAATTACTAAAATTTTGATGTCTACTCTTGCCATCTCCTGTTTGACCACTTCAAATTTGCCTTGATTCATGGACCTAATATTCCAGGTTCCTATGCCATATTGTTCTTTACAGCATCAGACTTTACTTCCATCACGTCACATCCACAACTGGGTGTTGTTTTTGCTTTGGCTCTGTCTCTTCGTTCTTTCTGGAGTTATTTCTCCAATGATCCTCAGTAGCATATTGGGCACCTACCAACCTGGGGAATTCATCTTTCAGTGTCCTAACTTTTTGCCTTTTCATGACAAAATGTGTTCCACTGGGAAGGGAATGGCAAACCAAGTCAGTATTCTTGCCTTGAGAACCCCATGAACAGTTATTTCATTAGTAACATACATTTTTTTGAGGGATACTTTTTTACCGCCGCCCCCCCCCCCCCCCCCCCCCCCCCCCGCCGAATGGTCAATTTAGAGAAAATAAAGATGGTTGCAAGATACATATTAAAAGTTAATACACAATTTATTCTAATAAGCTCCATGGAAAATGCATATTCTTATAAGATAGATTCATTATATATTGAATAGAGGAATGCAATTTTGAAAAGTAGCTCTATGTTTGAGTCACTAAAATTTTTAATATCTGGGCATATTCGGGAAGTAACATTAAAGCTTTTTTCTAAGTTTTATCCCTTTATGTTTTATTGCTTTAAAATGAAAATTATTTGTTTCCAGTTAAGGTATTTTATTTCAACTTTGCAATAGCCCTAAAATGTAGATATCATTTCCAAAAATAGGTGAATAAACTGCATAGAGTAGAGAAATATACTTAAACTAGTTTAAAACAGGCTTAAAATATTTTATTTCATGAAATAAGTTTGTGGGGGATGGATATGGTCTGCAGATACACATTTAGGAATAGCAGGATATAGATGAAATAAAATCAATAGACAAGAGGCAGAGCCTAAAAATTATATGTAGGAGAAACCCAAAATTTAGAATTTGAGAAGGTAAGGAGAATCAGCAGAGTAAACTGTTAAGGGTTTACTTCATTTCTCAATGAAATCTGAGTTGGACCCAGAGAGAATGATGTCATGGAGGGCTAAGTTGAGGAACTGTTATGAGAAGGAGACTATCATCAACTGTGTCAAATGCTGCCACTAACACAAATAAGAAGACCCAAAACAACCAAGACAAATAAGACCCAAAAAACAACCACAGTATTTAGCCACAATGAGATAATTACTAGATATGTCAACTGTTGTTTCAGTGGCTAGCAAAGATGAAACCTGATTGGACTAGAGAGAATGAGAGAACAGAGATGATTAAAAACATTTTACATATTTTTTACTAAAAGAGGAGCACAGACATATGATGTTTTCTGAAGGAGAGTCAAACATCATAGGAGGGTTTTTCTTTTGTGTTGAGATGGGAGATATTTTGGAGTGTCTATTTGATGGAAATGATCCCAGACAGGGGGAAGCACTTATGATTAAGAAGAGAGAGATAATAGGTAGGGTGAAGGAAGGTATGGAAGAAGAATGGAGCTGAATGGTGTTTCACAGGTATTCAAATGTTTGTACAATCTAGTGGTCCCCTTGGTTGCCTGGGATTATCCTTGAGATGATCAAAGTGATGGCACATGGTAAAGTGTATTATGCAAAGCAGGAACAACACGATTCCCAGTAGACTATATTCAGCAGACCACAATCATATTCTACAGTGACATTGACATTTTGCCATAGATAAGTATGAGGAAGCAGCATGCACGGGTTTATTACATCATCTATATCTGTAGTACTCTTCCTCCTGGGCCTCCCCTGGGTTTCAATGGAGCCCAGGGGCCTTTAATGTGTAGGCATTATTCTCTGTCTAGAAGTGAGGCAGTATATTTTCATATTATTCTAAAACATATGAGCTGGCCATGCCCTTTATACTTTCTTTTTTCTTAGAATGGGTTTTGTCCTTCTAAGACAGTTAAGGCAGAAATAAAATAGAGTTAAATTCGATTTATCCAACGTGGCTGAATATTTATGCCTTGCACTATTTTATGTCATCCATGTAGAACATTGTGTGTTTCCCTGGTGGCTCAGAGGGTAAAGCGTCTGCCTGCAATGTGGGAGACGGGGGTTTGATCCCTGGGTCGGAAAGATCCCCTGGAGAAGGAAATGGCAACCCGTTCCAGTATTCTTGCCTGGAAAATCCCATGGACGGAGGAGCCTGGTAGACTACAGTTCATGGGGTCACAAAGAGTTGGACATGACTGAGCAACTTCACTGTCACTTTCATGTAGAACAGGAGATTCTAGATGCTGTGCTGGCAATTGACACAGTATTGCTCAAGCCAGATGCACCTTGATGTACTCACACATACCTAGGATAATATGAAAAAACGTTAGGCATCCAGGTATAATGAAGAGGGAGAGGAAGAACGGGGGAAAGAAAGAATAAGTAGAGGTCAAGAGGGAGGGAAGAAGAGGAAGAGGCTGAGAGGGGAGGGAAAAGGAAAGAAAGGGAAGGAAAAAAAGCAAAGCACAACATAACCTTTCGTCCTCCAAGGAGCTTGCGTTAAGGAAGCGCAAGGAGCTTTCAGCATACATATTGAAATTGTAATATCGATGGAAAAGGAGATGCTCCCTTTTTCTTTGCTCAGGTTGTCTTCTTTACAATGAGCAGCAGGGCTTCTGTGAGGGAAGGTCTGGTGAACTCCTGATGAAAGATACTGACAGAGGTTAAATGTCTTGGTTTGGAGAGTTATCTTGTTCAGAAAAAACAAGACTCTGCTTACCAGATAGAATGGGTGGGAATTCTAGTTGCCCCATCTGAAAACATTTTAGGCTCGATAGCCTATTAGCCTGTGATTTCGTGCAGCTGGCATGTTAACATTTGTGCAGGCCTTGCAAAGGGAGGGAAGGGGAATGTTTTTATAGCAAAAACCAGGTGTACAAAAGAGGAATGTTCTTTTTGCTTTGGTTTCATTTATGAGGAGGGTAGAACATGGGTTTGCAACCAAGAAAACAGAACACTGGGAGATGTAGTTAGAGACAATAGAAAGTGAATGTCAGAGGCTCAGTGTTGGAATGAAGAAAACAGGAAAGGGGACGGAAGGATAGATGTCAGCATGATGCTGAGGAAGGTGGATAACCATGGTGATAGGGATACCAGCGCACATCATGAATGTTTGCATGTATTGTGATCTTGACAAAAATGGAGTGAGCAAGATGCTGTGATCTCTATCATGTAGACAGAAGAAATGGGAATCAGAGGGGTTAAGCAGCTGGCTCAAGGTTAAACGGCTAGAGTGAGAGCTTGGCCTCAGGGGGCTGTCTGATTCCAAAGTTGTGATCCTAATAGCTGCTTTCCACATTGGGAGGCAGGAAAATCGTGGTACCATGAATAGAAACAGGAAAATGAATAACTACTGATTGAGTGCAGGGTAAGAAAGGAAGAGAAGAAAGACTGAGGTTGATTGTTTTTATTACCATAGTGATAAATGCACCTTTTACAGATTATTACTGCCTCCTATAACAAGATTACTCAGAATATGTAGTTTATAAGTATTCTTTATGCATATAAAATAACTCCAGTGACCCTTCCAAGAAAGCTTAAAGCATCAAACCTAAAACTTCTTCAACTAAACCTATGCTTATTTATTGCTCTAAACATAAATTAGTGGCCTGCCACAGCCGACATCTGTAGAAAATCACTATGACGAAATGTCTCTTCCTCAGTATGGTTTAGTAGTATTTGTTACTTTTCACGACGCATTGGGGAAATCTGTTTTTCCACACGGCATATTTTTACTTTTTTCTTTGATGCTTATTTTTATAGTACATTGTTTTGTTCTCCACCCAACCCATTGTTCTTTTCATTTAAATTTTCTTCCAAATAAACATTATTGTTTTTCTGAAGTAGTATTTTCAAATCCAAAATTAGCTTCCCATGTGCCTGGGGGTCCCCTGTAAAAATATGACTCCTTTGAGATATTTTGAGTGGATGCATATTTGGTATTCAGTTTTTTATTTATCTTCTAATTCTGTCACTGAGATGGACGGTTAAAAAAAAAAAAAACAACTGCTGATCATAGTCATATGTTTAGGCGATTTAAGGAAAAAACAAAACAAAAATAATACAGAAGCATCTGGAGAAGTTGGATCAGCAATGAGGATAATAGTCTGGATGAACTATTGTGAGATAAAGGCATATGTTTCTCCTAGTAAAATTTCTGTGACATCACACAGGATGAATACAGTTGACCCTTGCACAAAGTAGCCGTTAGGGTCTGACCTCCCTGGTGTTGAGAATTTGAATATAACATAGAATTGGCCCTCCTTATACATGTTCCTCCCATGAAACGGTTCCACATCCATGGATTCAAACAACTGTGGATCATGTGGTACTGTAGTATTTACAGCTGAAAAAAATTCAATTCTAAGTAGATCTGAGTAGTTACACAGCCCATCTGTTTTTAAGTTTTTGAAGTTTATTTTATTATTTTGGCTGTGCTGGGTCTTGCTGCCTGGGCTTTCTCTAGTTAAGGTAAGCGCAGGCTAGTCTCTAGTTGCGGTGCCCTAGTTTCTCGTTGCTGTGGCTTCTCTTGTTGCGGACCGCAGGCTCTAGGGTGTTTGGGCTTCAGCAGTTGTGGCTCATGACCTCAGTAGTTGTGGCTACTGGGCTCCAGAGCACAGGCTCAGTAGTTATGGCACGCAGTTTAGTTGCTACTCAGAAGGTGGGATCTTCCTGGATCAGGGATCAAACTCATGTCTCCTGCATTGGCAGATGGATTCTTTACCACTGAGCCAGCAGGGAAGCCTCTACAACCCATGTTGTTGAAGGGTCAACTGTATTTCTTTTGAACCTTCTCTTGTAGCTCACATGGTAAGAATCCTCCTGCAGGGCAGGAGACCTGGATTCAATCCCTGGGTTCGGAAGATCCCTTGGAGGAGGGCATAAAAACCCTCTCCAGAATTCCTGCCTGGAAAATCCCCATGGACAGAGGTGCCTGGCAAGCTGCAGTCCCAAAGAATCAGACACAGCTGAGTGACTAAGCACAGCACAGCACACAGAGCTAGCTTTGGTGCCTCCCGGGTGGCACTAGTGGTAAAGAATCTGCCTGCCAACACAGGATACATAAGAGAGAGCTACCTTTGAAAATGTATTTTGAAAATAATCCCCAAAATAGACTTGAACCCATTCATTTGTTGTTGTTCAGTCCCTTAGTCGCATCCAACTCTTTGTGACCCCATGGACTCTCTTCTTCAATATCTCCCTGAGTTCACTCAAACTCATGTCCATCGAGTCAGTGATGCCCTCCAACCATCTCATCCCCTGTGCCCCTTTCTCCTCCTGCCTTCAATCTTTCCAGGCATCGGGTCTTTTCCAATGAGTCAGCTCTTTGTATCAGGTGGCCAAAGTATTGGAGCTTCAGCGTCTGTCCTTCCAAGGAATATTCAGCTTGATTTCCTTTAAGATTGACTGGTTTGATCTCCTTGCTGCCCATGGGACTCTCAAGAGTCTTCTCCAACACCACAGTTCAAAAGCATCAATTCTTCAGTGCTCAGCCTTCTTTATGGTCCACCTCTCACATCCATACATGACTACTGGAACAACCATAGCTCTGACTACATGGAGCTTTGTCTACAAAGCAATGTCTCTGCTTTTTAATGTGCTGTCTAGGCTTGTCATAGCTTTTCTTCCAAGGAGCAAGCATTTTTTAATTTTATGGCTTCAGTGACTGTCCACAGTGATTTCGGAGCTCAAGAAAATAAAGTCTGTCACTGTTTCCATTTTTTCCCCCCATCTATTTGCCCTGAAGTGTTGGGGCCAGATGCCATGATCTTAGTTTTTCAAATGTTGAGTTATAAGCCAGCTTTTTCACTCTCCTCTTTCACCTTCATCAAGAGGCTCATTTAGTCCCATATATACTTTATTTTTTATCAGTACCACACTTTATTATGTTTTGATTGTCATGTTAAGAGCATATGAACACAGTGCCATGACTACATTTCTAACTTTGCACAAAAATAATGAGCTTCACTGTACCCTCACTTGCTCCCCTGTAGAACTACACATCACTCCTTGAAGTGCTCTGATGCTTCCTGCCATTTTGTGACATGTGCCATGTCTGTTATTAATTGTGCAAAGCTTCCTGAGAACAGTCTAGACATTTATGTTTAGTTTATTATTACTTACCTACCCTTGAACATCTGAAATGTAAGTAGGTATTCAGAGTATGTGTAAAATGAAATAATGAAAGTGAGACATTAGTTGAGAAGATTATATACATAAACATAGTACCTCTGAGTGCAGATAAATATAAGATAAAAATCCTAAAGCTGTGGGCTTGAAATATATGTTATGTTTCTCATAGATGTTTATAGCTTAATAGGAAATAAATTTCTAGTCTGAATTACTTTGTGTTTATTTTTTGATACAAAGCCTTCCTAAATCTTTTTAAAAGACACATTAAAACATTTGACTCATGATTGATCAGTTCAGTTGCTCAGTTGTGTCCATCTCTTTGCGACTCCATGGACTGCATGATTGATATTTTATGATAATTTCATATTTAAAGTAGTTATGGAATTAAGGTTGATATTTGTAATTATGCATATGTCTCCTAATCATAATTTTAAAATAATATTAATGTGGCATTTCTTGGAGTTTCTCTTGCTTTCACAGAAAATGTTCTGTGTGTACTTTTAGTTCTTTATGCACAGGGAAATGTTATTTGGCAAAAATCAAAGTTTATATATTCATGGGATTAGTCCATGATGGAGTTATTATGGGGCTTCCTAGGCAGCACAGTGGTAAAGAATCTGCCTGCCAATGCAGGAGGCACAAGAGATGGTGAGTTCTATGTCTGGGTCAGAAAGAGCAGGAAATGGCAACCCACTCTAGTATTCGTGCCTGGAAATTCCATGGACAGAGGAGTCTGCTACACTAAGACCAGGGGATCACAGAGAGTCAGACACAACTGAGCACACACACACAGAGTTACTATTTTTCATTTTATGTCTTTCTTTATAAATATAAATCAGTATGTTTAAGAAACACACCTCATGATATAATCAGGACATCAAATGATGAATTATTTCTCCCATCCCTGTAGGCTTTTCTCAGTACACTAATCTTCCCTTCTTGTGGATGAAAACTCCATTAAATCTTGGAGTTTTCAGCTTAGACCTTAGTCCTTTATTTTTTTTTTTTAAACTTTACAATATTGTATTAGTTTTGCCAAATATCGAAATGAATCCACCACAGGTATACCTATGTTCCCCATCCTGAACCCTCCTCCCTCCTCCCTCCCCATACCCTCCCTCTGGGTCATCCCAGTGCACCAGCCCCAAGCATCCAGTATCGTGCATCAAACCTGGACTGGCGACTCATTTCATACATGATATTATACATGTTTCAATGCCATTCTCCCAAATCTCCCCACCCTCTCCCTCTCCCACAGAGTCCATAAGACTGTTCTATACATCAGTGTCTCTTTTGCTGTCTCGTATACAGGGTTATTGTTACCATCTTTCTAAATTCCATATATATGCGTTAGTATACTGTATTGGTGTTTTTCCTTCTGGCTTACTTCACTCTGTATAATAGGCTCCAGTTTCATCCACCTCATTAGAACTGATTCAAATGTATTCTTTTTAATGGCTGAGTAATACTCCATTGTGTATATGTACCACTGCTTTCTTATCCATTCATCTGCTGATGGGCATCTAGGTTGCTTCCATGTCCTGGCTACTATAAACAGTGCTGCGATGAACATTGGGGTACACGTGTCTCTTTCCCTTCTGGTTTCCTCAGTGTGTATGCCCAGCAGTGGGATTGCTGGATCATAAGGCAGTTCTATTTCCAGTTTTTTAAGAAATCTCCACACTGTTCTCCGTAGTGGCTGTACTAGTTTGCATTCCCACCAGCAGTGTAAGAGGGTTCCCTTTTCTCCACACCCTCTCCAGCATTTATTGCTTATAGACTTTTGGATGGCAGCCATTCTGACTGGCGTGAAATAGTACCTCATAGTGGTTCTGATTTGCATTTCTCTGATAATGACTGATGTTGAGCATCTTTTCCTGTGTTTGTTAGCCATCTGTATGTCTTCTTTGGAGAAATGTCTATTTAGTTCTTTGGCCCATTTTTTGATTGGGTCATTTATTTTTCTGGAGTTGAGCTGTAGGAGTTGCTTGTATATTTTTGAGATTAGTTGTTTGTCAGTTGCTTCATTTGCTATTATTTTCTCCCATTCTGAAGGCTGCCTTTTCACCTTGCTAATAGTTTCCTTTGTTGTACAGAAGCTTTTAAGTTTAATTAGGTCCCATTTGTTTATTTTTGCTTTTATTTCCAATATTCTGGGAGGTGGATCATAGAGGATCCTGCTGTGAAGACCTTAGTCCTTTAAATTGCATTTAATCTCAACTCAAATTAGAATGTTCAGTGTCTATAATTAAACACTGAATTTGCATTCATTAAATCTTTTCTCCCCCTCAACCCCCCAGTTGAAACGGTCTGCTTCAGACTGGAAATTATCAGAAAAAAGGGCAGAGTGATGGTCAGTTAGATGGGTTTCTCCTTACAGTTGCTATTATGACCTCAATAAGGGGAAGGAAGGTTTAGTCAGGGGCCAGGACAAGAACAACTTTCAGTTGGTGTGATCTGATAATAAGCTTGGTCCTGCACTATGACTTGGACAATGGGATATTGTTCTGGGTTCCGCCCAGGTTTGTTCCTGGTCCCCCTTTTCTGTGGAGGAAGCATCTCTCTTGAGAAAGGTCCCTTAACTGCCATTTTTAGGCTCTGAGCATCTGCTGCTATAACTGGAGACTCTTTCTCCAGAGGTTTCTGCTTCCTCCAGACAGTCTTATAGGGTCTTTCCTGGTGTGGCCTTCACTGGTCTGTAGGAAGCACTTCTTTTGGATCTCATAGCCTATCACACTCTGAAGTGCAAGTGAATCCTTCCATAGTCGCACTCTCCTGGCTTCATCATCTAAGCAAACATGGAGCACATTTCTAATAGGCAGGAGTCAGATCCCACTTACAGTTTAGATTTCTCAAACTTGAACCAAGTACCAGCTCTCTCTGTATCAAACAATTTCAGCAAACATACTTCAAAAACAATTTTCCTAGGTAAGGGAATTGAAGCCCCATCTCCTCTTACTAGGAGGAGATAACACTAGGAATTAGAAGTAGGATTTCATGACTTTTAAGCAGCCCTCCCTTCTCTCATCTTTTATAAATATCTTTGATCTGGATCAGGGATCCCAAGGACCGTGGCCTGGTAGGCTGCAGTCAGTGGGGTTGCTAAGAGTCGGACACGACTGAGCGACTTCACTTTCACTTTTCACTTTCATGCATTGGAGAAGGAAATGGCAACCCATTCCAGTGTTCTTGCCTGGAGAATCCCAGGGACGGGGGAGCCTGGTGAGCTGGGGTCGCACAGAGTTGGGCACGACTGAAGCGACTTAGCAGCAGCAGCAGCAGCAGCATGCCAGATCCCCTTTGGGTGGGTGGTTAGGTAAGTCTGACCCAAAATCATTATTGGAACCTCAGTTAAACCTGAGAACCAAGCACATTTTAATATCCTGTTACACCAGTCATTGAAAGTATGAGGAATGAGGAAGAACTAAGTTGAACCATATAGAAGGGGCTAATATTGAATTATTTTAATTTATGCAAAGAGTAAGTTCATCAATCTAATCCTATGTTCTTTTAAATATGCACTTGTATAATTTACTGGGCTTCCTTGGTGGCTCAGTTGGTAAAGAGTCTGCCTGCAGTGCTGGAGAACTGGGTTTGATCCCTGGGTTGGGAAGATCCCCTGGAGAAGGTAATGACAGCCCACTCTAGTATTTTTGCCTGGGGAATCTCATGGACAGAGGAGCCTAAATAGCAAGCGTATGTCATTCCTTATCTGAAGTCTTTGGGCTCAGGTGGGGTTCAGAATTCAGAAGATTTTTAGATCTTTGACATAGATTTTTTTCATGTAGTCCAGCACATATTCTTTATATTACATATCTTCCCATTGGTCTAGATTACAAAGCCCTTGGATTTATCTCCTGGGAGTGTTTGGTCATGGAAAAATTTGTTTTATTTATAATGACAATTGTGGTCTCAGGCTTAGAATTTGCATTTCCTATTAACTTTTGAGTCATGTGATGAGAAGTCTAGGGAATATGTGAACAATAGGCAGGGGATACACTGCCTTCTGTCCAGGGTTTCTTTAAAGCTCAACACTATGATAACATCATCATAAGAACTCTGTCATTAATTCATTTCATTTCATGCTGCCTTAGTAACTGAGTACACTCTCCAGTATGTGAATACACTATTTCATAAAATAATAGCAAATGAATAGATTACATTTTAGAGGTTTAACATTGAAAATAAAGTAAGACAAGCAGGGATATTTCATAGTTATCAATCTGCCTCTTATTCATTTGCTGCTAGGAACGTGATCAATACATAAGTCAAAACTGAGTTTCTAGCTGCTCTACCTAGATTTTCTTCTTACGCTAGTTTCAGTTCAGTTCAGTCACTCAGTCGTGTCCAACTCTTTGTGACCCCATGAACTGCAGCATGCCAGGCCTCCCTGTCCATCACCAACTCCTGGAGTCCACCTAAGCCCATGTCCATTGAGTCGCTGATGCCATCCAACCACCTCATCCTCTGTCACCCCCCTCTCCTCCTGCCCTCAGTCTTTCCCAGCATCAGGGTTTTTTTCAAATGAGTCAGCTCTTTGCATCTGGTGGCCAAAGTATTAGAGTTTCAGCTTCAACATCAGTCCTTCCAATGAACACCCAGGACTGATCTTCTTAAACTTTATCAAATTTTAGTGTGTAGAACAATTATTTGATAAGAGCACACACATAAAATATGTATATTGTTAAGTCATGGGTATTAAGTTTTTTCCCCCAGGGTAATGGTTACCTACACGTGGCTTTCACTGAAGGCTTTGATTTTAGAAAATGACCTCTTCCTCTACCTAAGAGGTGGCATCACAGTGATAGGCCCTTAAGTATAATGATAAAATCAATATGAGGACTTCACTGGGGGTTCCTCTTTGTTGAGTGTATATAAGTGGCTGCTGCTTACAGGTGTGCGACTTCTAGGTATGCTGGAGCAGGAATATCCATTTGACTTTATGTCATTACACTTGGCATTGTAGGACTTCACTTTTCCTGCTTTTTGTAAATGGAAACTGTATAAACTTTGGGAACTGCTTAATAGGAGAACAGGTGTGATATGAACAAAAAAATACTGTCATCAGGCATTTAGGAAGCCATTTCTTTGTGCCTGCCACTATTAGTAGCAAATAACTTGTTCATGCCTTTTTTCCCCCCTGAAAGCGGGTCTAAACTGAAAGCAATAGTAAGGAGTTACATTTGTATGGCAGAAAGTCTAAAGGAAATCAGTCCTCAATATTCATCGGAAGGACTGATGCTGAAGCTGAAGCTCCCATACGTTTACCACCTGACGCGAAGAACTGACTCATTGGAAAAGACCCTGATGCTGGGAAAGACTGAAGGTGGAAGGAGAAGGGGACGACAGAGGATGGGATGGTGGATGGCATCACCGACTCGATGGACATGAGTTTGAGTAAGCTCTTGGAGTTGGTGATGGACAGGCAAGCCTGGTGTGCTGCAGTCCATGGGGTCACAAATAGTCAGACACAACTGAGCGACTGAACTGAACTAAAGAGATGGATCTGAAAAATCTTTATCTAGAAAGATAAACCCTGCCAAAGCCAGAAGAATAATGGTGTTAATGGTGAATGTGTTAGATATTTATTGCTGCAAGACAAATCACCAAAAACTTAGTTTCTAAAAACAACACACATGTATTGTCCACGATTTCTGTTAGAAGTCTAGGCACAGTTTAACTGGGCCTCCTGCTTCAGTCACAGAAGACTACAATCCATATGTAGGCTAGAGAATCGGTTGTGGAAACATCTGCTTTAGAGCCACTTTAGGTTGCTGGCAGTATTCAAGTATTTGTATTACTGGGGTTTCAGTTTCCTGTCGGAGAATGCTCTTCCATTTTGGTTTTTGGTCATGTCCACGTTAGGACATATAGAATTCCATGGACAGTGTAGTCTGGCAGGCTACAGACCAGGGGGTCACAAGAAGTCAGACACGACTGAACAATTGACATGACGCTATCTATCTATGAATTCCTTTGATATTTTCTAATTTTATATATAATTAATACCACCATAAACCAAAATGGTAGATGCACAATACATTTATTACTTTTCATGTAATATTTAATGTGAATCACATACATGGCATTATATATAGTCTCTGGAATTGGCCAAACCATAGTTCTGTGTTTCATTTTACTATGTTGAGTGTGGACACATGTATACCTGTGGCAGATTCATTTTGATATTTGGCAAAACTAATACAATTATGTAAAGTTTAAAAATAAAATAAAATTAGAAAAAAAAAACAAAATAAACTCAGCAGCTACATAGAGATGAAGACATCCATAAAAATATGTATTTACAACTTCTGGACATAGCAGGAATGTAAAATGTTTCTTATAAATGAGGCCTAGTGGAAAGTGTTAGGGATGATATCTCTATTCTTAGCCACATAGAGAGCTGGATAATCAAGGAGAGGGAATTTGGTTCTGCAGGAAATCTTGTCTTCTATAGTTGGTGTTTACTGACTGTAAACATAGCATTATTTTTAACATTGTATTTCACATCAAGTGCACTAAATGGTAGTGTTCACAGTATCACTCTTTTATCAGGAATAATGAAAAGAGGTAAATACGGGTCAATGGCCATGAAATTTAATAGAAAAACTTCTGATAATTGTTCTGAGATGTATTTCACCCATCCAAATTATGTTAAATTTGCTTAAGGATTTACTTGCATAGTATATTTCACTGAGTTCTTAAGTTTTAACCCTGTCTACTGAAATTTGGAATTGACTTTTTTTTCTCCCATCTCAACTGTACACAGAGAGGTATTGTACGATTCTGAGATTTTTATGTTACAGTTGTTTGTAAATTTTAGCTTCTTTGGAGTATGCCTGTGTGGAGTTGGGTAAAGGTTGCTTCAATGCACAACTGTTGAATATCAGGTATCAGTTCTAAACTAAAGAGGAATTTCAGATCACATTTCACAGGATTATGTGAACAGAGACGATAGCTACTTCAGCGACCTCAGCTCCAGTTGTTTCTTGGCCGACTGACCATGCCATCAACTCTCACCCTTCTCCTGCCCTGTGTTTCCCATTTACATCTCAGCACACAAAGAAAAGGGCTTAGTGGAAAAATCCTAGGAATTTTTTAAGAAAAGTTGTGTCATGAGATGTTATATTCAGTTTCAGTTCAGTTCAGTCGCTCAGTCGTGTAAGACTCTTTGCGACCCCATGAATCGCTGCACGCCAGGCCTCCCTGTCAATCACCAACTCCAGGAGTTCACTGAGACTCATGGCCATCGAGTCAGCAATGCCATCCAGCTATCTCATCCTCTGTCGTCCCCTTCTCCTCCTGCCCCCAATTCCTCCCAGCATCAGAGTCTTTTCCAATGAGTCAACTCTTCGCATGAGGTGGCCAAAGTACTGGAGTATCAGCTTTAGTGTCATTACTTTCAAAGAACACCCAGGACTGATCTCTTATAGAATGGACTGGTTGGATCTCCTTGCAGTCCAAGGGACTCTAAAGAGTCTTCTCCAACACCACAGTTCAAAAGCATCAATTCTTCGGTGCTCAGCTTTCTTCACAGTCCAACTCGCACATCCATACATGACCACTGGAAAAACCATAGCCTTGACTAAATGGATCTTTATTGGCAAAGTAATGTCTCTGCTTTTTAATATGCTATCTAGGTTGGTCATAACTTTCCTTCCAAGGAGTAAGCGTCTTTTAATTTCATGGTTGCAGTCACCATCTGCAGTGATTTTGGAGCCCCCCAAAATAAAGTCTGACACTGTTTCCACTGTTTCCCCATCTATTTCCCATGAAGTGATGGGACCGGTTGCCATGATCTTCGTTTTCTGAATGTTGAGCTTTAAGCCAACTTTTTCACTCTCCACTTTCCCTTTCATCAAGAGGCTTTTACAGTCCTCTTCACTGTCTGCCATAAGGGTGGTGTCATCTGCATATCTGAGGTGATTGATATTTCTCCCAGCAATCTTGATTCCAGCTTGTGTTTCTTCCAGTCCAGCATTTCTCATGATGTACTCTGCATAGAAGTTAAATAAGCAGGGTGACAGTATACAGCCTTGAAGTACTCCTTTTCCTATTTGGAACCAGTCTGTTGTTCCATGTCCAGATCTAACTGTTGCTTCCTGACCTGCATACAGGTTTCTTAAGACGCAGGTCAGGTGGTCTGGTATTCCCATCTCTTTTAGAATTTTCCACAGTTTATTGTGATCCTCATAGTCAAAGGCTTTGGCATAGTCAATAAAGCAGAAATAGATGTTTTTGTGGAATCCCCTTGCTTTTTCCATGATCCAGCAGATGTTGGCAATTTGATCTCTGGTTCCTCTGGCTATTAGCCCTGTATAAATCAGAATTGAGCTATAGGAAGCAACAGAAGGAAAGGCTGAAAACCGAGATACTGGAGAGAGAGGCTCCTGGAGTCCAAAGTCTGAGATTATTCTTTAGCTTTGTGTTCTTAGGCAAGTTACTTAATCCATGAAAATCTGGTTCTTGATCAGTAAAATAGGGGCTTCCCTGATGGCTCAGATGATAAAGAAATCTCCTGCCATGAGGGAGACCTGGGTTGGGAAGATCCCCTGGAGAAGGGAACGGCTACCCTCTCCAGTATTCTTGCCTGAAGAATTCCGTGGACAGAGGACACAGTCCATGGGGTCACAAAGAGTCAGACACAAGTGAATGACTTTCACACACAGTTAAAATGGGGGCTACAATTGTGTCTGCTTTTGCTGTGGTGATTAAATGAGAAAACATGTAAAGCCTTCAGTCCAAGTTACATCAGTTATTAAGCATTATTATAGCTTCCCCCCTCGTATTTTTGAGATGCCTCAAAAAATATGGACTGCTGATGACAAAATATGGAAACTCAAAAATCAAGCAAGATCTTCATGGTTACTTTTTCATAAGGCCATTTATTCATGTTTTTAATACACTTATTACAGTATTTATTTTCATAATGTTGTAAAGGTTGTTTGCTTGTTTTGATGTCTGTTTTTATAAGATTTAAGAGCAGAAATTGTGCTCTTCATTAGAAGAGCTTCATTAGAGCAGACTGTGTTGAATTTTTTCTTTTTTCTTTTTTTAATAATGAATGTGTTATTACTGAGCCAAATACCTGGCATATATCAAGTGCCAAGTAAACATTTGTAAAATGAATATATGGATGAATCTATGGATGAATTGACTGAAAACAGTCATCCATGTGATATATAGACACACTAAAAGGCCAGGAAAACTGTAGAGGATTAATATATTTACACATCAGATTCTAATCTTGTTCACATTGTATCCTTAGTGCTTGTAACTGATCCTGAAACACATATATGATTGAATAACTATTAAATTTAATGACATGAATGGCCAATACTCAACTACCTCTGCCCTACAAAAATGACAGTTTCATATAGTTCAACATGATATTTGAGAAGAGTTTAGTAAATAAATTTTCCAATCCTTGAGTAATTTTCCTTTATGGTTTTAATTTTAAATATATGTTTATTTGTATTTATGATGTTAATTGTGTATCACAAACTTCTGGGAGTTATACAGTAAACATTAAAGATTGCCATCCCATATTTGTAATCTTAAAATTTCTGGTACTGAATACTGAACCTTGGTATTTTAAATAAAGCTTTATAGTTATTTCTAAATTCTTCAGATATTTATCAAATCTGGAAACTACTAATCTTAATTTTGTTACTTGTAGATTATCTTGAAAATAATTAAGCCTCTTTAAGATGGACTTCTTAAACAGTATTTACCTTTTGTTATTATGTTTTTACTTCAGGTTAAAATATTTGGAAACAGATACTGTAACCCATGGGGATTTGTATAGCAATAGCTAGGGAGTATTTTTTTCCTTCTTAGATTTGGGATTTATTGAAGATGACAAAAAAATTTGTTAGCAATGACTGAACTCATTAAGGAATAAGAAATAAGCACATTTTCTACTTAGGTATCATGTTGAACAACTGTGCCTATAGATGGGTTTCTGAGATCAGTTTCTAGTCTCCTTTTACCTGGAAAGTACTTACAGTTATTAACCTCGGAACTAAGGGACTGGTCCCACTTCTGGTATGATGGAGATTATGCCTTCAAATTCTGCTTTATCCTCTTCTGAATCTCACAACTATGATTTTCTGGAATGAGATATCTACTTTTGAATTTGGTCGATTAATAATCATGTTTAAATTTTGTATTACTCTTATGTATGTAATTAATGCCCTAGAGAAGAAAATGCATACCCACTCCAGTATTCTTACCCGGAGAGTTCCACAGACAGAGGCTACAGTCAATGGAGTCACAAAGAATTGGACATGACTGAGCAACCAACTAATTAATAAATACACATTAATGAAATAATGAGACATTATTTGTGACTTAAATAGAAGACTATGTGTCCTTCCTATAAAATTTGCATGTCACAAAAACTGGGAGCTTGTTTTTGAAAATATTTAAATTTAGATATATTGAATATTTATTTTTTAATGAATGTTCATGGCTGCGGCTTCCTGGTTGTGTATGTCTGTCTCTCTCCTTGACAGAAGTGCACATGTCTGGGTTCTTACTTCTTACCAGCAAACAGCTTTATTTCTTTATACTTTAGCCATGACAAGTAAGAAGAAATGCTGGTTCAGCTAGAATTCAGAATCAGGTTTTCTGATCCTGAAGTCCAAGGGTTTGTTTTTGTTTTTCTTTTTTTTGAATTGCAACCAAATTCTAAGCTCATTAAGAACAGCCAAGTACAGTTTAAGATAGATGCCGGCAAAAGAGTTTTTATTAAGTGCCAAGTAAAGTGTCTGGTTTGTCCTTTAATAATCATGTTTGGGAGATAATCATAGCAGTCACGTGAATATTTTAGTGTTTTTGAAAGATCTGTGTTTCAACTATGTCATCTCTGAAGACCAACTCCATACTGAAATCTCTCTAAGCAAATTACTCCCCAACTTAAAGTTATTCTTGTGTTTAACTATCCTTACTGTCAAAATATTTCACTATATGACTAAATATCTTGTACTATTCCTTTATCCTATGTCTTGTTCATTCCACAATCTACTTTAGGGACAGTTTTTCATGATTCTCTGATGTATTATGAAGCCTTTCTGATGTCTCAAACTCTTTTTCTAGATCATTCCTCTGAGTCCTTCCTAACCCTTGTATGCTTTTCATTGCTTAGGTAATTTAGAAAGCTTCATTTTATATCTGTGCTGCTACTCTACTGTAAAAGCACCTCAATAATTCATTAACTTTAATAGCTAAATCACACCATTGATTTATATTTATTTGCAGCATGTGAATGAGCATGACCTTCAGTATGTCAGTTTCATTTGGGGAGATTTGCAACACATTGCTTCTCTTAATTATTTACTTGGGTATTGTGTTTGATATACATCCAGTTTCATTTTTGTTGTCTGTTTGTATCTTGTTTGCTAATCCAGTTAAAGTATAAAGTGCCAGCATTTTCACCCTGTAATTTTGCATTATGACAGTATTAAATCTTAGTGTAGTATTATGGTGAATTTTATTCTTATTTTTCTTAAAGTTTACTTTTTTGTATTTTCAAATGTATAAATATGTTAACAGCTTTAAAATTTAGAGAAAAGCATTAGTGGGAAGTATATCCATTGAAGTAGATATGCCAAAGTCTTTTTTGTCTGCAGATTTTCAAGCCGTATGCTCATTTAGACACGAAAAAAATTGGCCCAATTTATTGCTCTTTTATGACCTGTTTTAATGGTATGTTTCACATCTATCCATAAGATAGAGTTGTTGAACTTTAAGAGTAGCAATAAAAATATATTTTGGGAGACTGCATTTTAATTTAGTTAAATAACCTATAATGTTTTATTTATTTTACTTCTAGGTTAGAGTTTAAATCAAGAAGTATACCACAATATATTAGCATGTACTAGATTTTAGGAGAAACTAGTTGTTTGCAATAACTGCCCTCCTTAAAATACTTTTGAAAAAACAAATGAAATCCATTTTAATAGAAAAATCCTCTTGATTTTTAATTACGTAAGTTATTATCTATTCAATAAAGAACATTCATAGACATGTAGAGGGATAAAATTTATGTAAGAGGAGAAAAGAATCCTATGAAAAATAAAATACATGAAGAAACATTAATATTGATGCTGACATTAGTTTGAATTCTGTTGTTATTCTGCTGCTGCTAAGTCACTTCAGTCGTGTCTGACTCTGTGCGACCCCATAGATGGCAGCCCACCAGGCTCCCCAGTCCCTGGGATTCTCCAGGCAAGAACACTGGAGTGGGTTGCCATTTCCTTCTCCAATGCATGAAAGTGAAAAGTGAAAGGGAAGTCGCTCAGTCGTGTCCAACTGTTTGCAACCCCATGGAAGGGGGTCTGCAGCCTACCAGGCTCCTCCGTCCATGGGATTTTCTAGGCAAGAGTACTGGAGTGGGGTGCCATTGATAGTTGTTATTCTATCTCTACTAAATTTTCCAAAGAGCATGGAATACAATGATGCTAAGAAGTATGTCATATTAACCTATCAGAATAAATACACAAACTTGTAATGAAACGTAGGCAGAAGCATAGCTTTGAACTGTGATTTACAAAGTCTATGGCAGAGAGAGAAAGGTTTTAGATGTAAGATGTACAAGGATCTGGCAAATGGAAGACAGTGGTATTTGACTATCAAGTAGGTAATCAGTAATAAAGGCAAGCAGGCAAACCTGGGAAGGCTCCTAAATAGAGAAAAGTCAGCTGACCTCTGAAATCTAGGAGCATGAGCACAATTCAGAATCTGAGGATCACTCAGACCCTCAAATCATAATCAAATAACACTGGCAAGTTCGAATCCTAGAATTCCTGAATTTTTTTTTCAATCCTTGTCTACCACACATGCTCATAAAATAATTTATAGTGAGAAGGAAGTCAGTATCCCCAGAAATATTGAGTTGGCCAGAAAGTTCATTCAGGTTTTTCTGTAACATCTTCTGGAAAAACGAATGAATTTTTTCGTTCTCCCGATATTTTACCTGAAGCCAGGTGTGCTGCTTTCAAAAAGCAATCAGGGCTTTCTGAAATTTGTGTGTAAAAAGTGTGTAAAAAGCTGACATTTTTTGAGTGCAAGTTGGGGATCAGGTACTATCTGTAGGTACTTTATATGCACTAAATCTCTTGTTTATTTTATGAGAATTTTCTTCATTATACAGAATGGAGGATTAAGTCTTTTAAGGTTGCGCAACTAATAATGAGTTAATTCTGTATTGGAGGTCAGGCAGTTTGACTCAAAACTACAATGAAATACATAGAACAAGGAAAGGTGAGACCCTAGCGTGAGTGAAATTATATTGGACTGGCCGAAAGTTTCTTTCAGATTTTGCATAGGATCTTTTGAAAATACCTGAAAGAACCTTTTGGTTAATTCAGTATTTGAATGGGATTCATCTTTGAATATCATACTAAAGTACTGAAACTAAAGAAACTCTTGACCATTCCTATATTTGAAATTCATAGTTTATAATAAAAATACTAAAGAACACTCTAGTTAAGCCACCAAGGATGCACTGTTTGTGATATAAGAGAATAAGTAATAAAATTTTAAATAGAACGAGAAGTTTGAATTGTTGAATTTTGTCATGGATTTATCTAAATTCATTAGTTTTCTCATCATTCATTCATTCAATACCTATGTTGCTCTCACACTGTCGAGTACTATGTTAGGGATAGAAGAATTAGTAAGACAGAAAGTAAGTCCTTATAAGTCTATAGTTCATTGGTAGAAGTAGTCAATAAATAAGCAAATATATTACTATATATGCTACTATCATGATCTTTCTTGGAAATAGTGTTATAAAGAAAAATAAAGGAGATTAAATGTAATAAGTTAAAGGGGAAGGTTATTTTAGAAAAGATGTTCATGAAAGGATTCTCTAAGAAGGTAAATTTGACAAAAGACCTGAATAAATTGTATGAATAAGTCTTCTCAATTTATGGAAGAAAAAATTTAAGTGAGGAAGTAAGTGTAAATATGTTGACTTCAGAAAAAACGGGAGGATCATTAGGAGATGGGATTAAAGAGACGTGTAAGAGGAAGGTATGGAGAATCTACAAGACCATGAGGTAAGGTCCCCATGGTAAACCAGATGGGAAGCCATTGGGAGTTTTTGACAATGAGAATGTTATAGTCAGATTTTTAAAAAATTAAAATAACTCCAGCTAGGTGGATAGTGATACCTTAGAATAAAGTGCTAGCAGTGGAAGTTTAAAAAAGTAATCCAATTCAGATATATTCTGAAGACTGAGCACAATATAACTAATTGTTCATGATTAGGGGTTGAATTTTGGATGTAAAAAATAAAATTCTCCAAAGCTTTGACCAGAGCAACTGGTGGTGCCAAGTTTGAAGGGATAGAAATACTCAAATTTATACTTTAGAAACATTAAGTGTGAGATTTCTATTAAAGATCTAAGTGAGGAGAGAGATTTGGCATTCAGATGAACAGTCAAGAGATAGTGGGGCTTTCCTAAGATGAGTATATAAATTTAGGAATTATCAAATCATGTAGATGGTTTCCAAAGGCCTGAGACTGGAAGACATTACTTAAGGAGTGGGGGTGGGCAGAGAAAGCAGAGGCAAAGATTTGATTTCCAGGTCATTCCAGGGCTTAATAGTCAGGAAGAGGAAGAAAATATAGAGAATGAGTCTGAACAGAAACAGTAAAATGAAACCAGGATTATGTAGGGTCATGGAATTAAAAAGAAGAAAATGTTTCAAGAAAGAGGTAAATGTCTAGTTAAATGCTGCTGAAACGTTGAGTAGAATTAAAACTAAATATAGACCGTATAACCATAGAATTTACCAACATGGAAATTGTCATTATCCTTGAGTAAAACAATTTCAGTGGAATGGTTGTGATCAAAGCACTAAGAGATCAGATGGCGGCAGCAAGCGTAAACAAACCCATTGAGAAATTTTGCAAAGATGAAAGAAGAGAATTTAAGGAGTAAGTAAATGGCACATACGTATAGATTTCTTTTTTCTTTAGTGAAAGATATTAGAGAAGGTTGGTATGCAAATAGAAACAATCCAATAATTTGAGAAGTAAAATTTGTTTTGAGAGGGCAGTGATAATTAAAGGAACAAAGTCTGAGATGGAGACAAGGTTGAAATGCATATAAGTGAGTAGGTTGACCTTAGATAGGTGTAGATATTTGTCATCCAGTGTTACAGAAAGGATCTTCAGAAGTCATCCACAGAGGCACAGACATGATGGCAGATGAGGTGGGAGGAGAAGTTCTGATTTGGTTGCTTCAGTTTGCTCAGTGAACTAAGATGTGGTTATCACCTAAGAGTGGGGAGAAGTGGGTGCTGAATATTTGAGGAGATAAGAAAGCCTTCTTCAGCGATCAATGCAAAGAGATAGAGGAGAACAACAGAATGGGAAAAACTAGAGATCTCTTCATGAAAATTAGAAATACCAAGGGAACATTTCATGCAAAGATGGGCTCGATAAAGGACAGAAATGGTATGGACCTAACAGAAGCAGAAGATATTAAGAAGAGATGGCAAGAATACACAGAAGAACTGTACAAAAAAGATCTTCACGACCCAGATAATCACGATGGTGTGATCACTGACCTAGAGCCAGACATCCTGGAATATGAAGTCAAGTGGGCCTTAGAAAGCATCACTATGAACAAAGCTAGTGGAGGTGATGGAATTCCAGTTGAGCTATTCCAAATCCTGAAAGATGATGCTGTGAAAGTGGTGCACTCAATATGCCAGCAAATTTGGAACACTCAGCAGTGGCCACAGGACTGGAAAAGGTCAGTTTTTATTCCAATCCCAAAGAAAGGCAATGCCAAAGAATGCTCAAACTACCACACAATTGCACTCATCTCACATGCTAGTAAAGTAATGCTCAAAATTCTCCAAGCCAGGCTTCAGCAATATATGAACCGTGAACTTCCAGATGTTCAAGCTGGTTTTAGAAAAGGCAAAGGAACCAGAGATCAAATTGCCAACACCCGCTGGATCATAGAAAAAGCAAGAGAGTTCCAGAAAAACATCTATTTCTGCTTTATTGACTATGCCAAAGCCTTTGACTGTGTGGATCACAAGAAACTGTGGAAAATTCTAAAAGAGATGGGAATACCAGACCAC
Organism: Bos indicus; assembly: GCF_029378745.1. Taxonomy (NCBI): domain Eukaryota; kingdom Metazoa; phylum Chordata; class Mammalia; order Artiodactyla; family Bovidae; genus Bos; species Bos indicus. Next base: position 13,204,474 of record NC_091764.1, read on the forward strand.
CTGATCTGCCTCTTGAGAAATTTGTATGCAGGTCAGGAAGCAACAGTTAGAACTGGACATGGAACAACAGACTGGTTCCAAATAGGAAAAGGAGTCCGTCAAGACTGTATATTGTCACCCTGTTTATTTAACTTCTATGCAGAGTACATCATGAGAAACGCTGGACTGGAAGAAACACAAGCTGGAATCAAGATTGCCGGGAGAAATATCAATAACCTCAGATATGCAGATGACACCACCCTTATGGCAGAAAGTGAAGAGGAACTAAAAAGCCTCTTGATCAAGGTGAAAGTGGAGAGTGAAAAAGTTGGCTTGAAGCTCAACATTCAGAAAACGAAGATCATGGCATCTGGTCCCATCACTTCATGGGAAATAGATGGGGAAACAGTGGAAACAGTGTCAGACTTTGTTTTTGGGGGCTCCAAAATCACTGCAGATGGTGACTACAACCATGAAATTAAAAGACGCTTACTCCTTGGAAGGAAAGTTATGACCAACCTAGATAGCATATTGAAAAGCAGAGACATTACTTTGCCAACAAAGGTCCGTCTAGTCAAGGCTATGATTTTTCCTGTGGTCATGTATGGATGTGAGAGTTGGACTGTGAAGAAAGCTGAGCACTGAAGAATTGATGCTTTTGAACTGTGGTGTTGGAGAAGACTCTTGAGAGTCCCTTGGACTGCAAGGAGATCCAACCAGTCCATTCTGAAGGAGATCATCCCTGGGTATTTTTTGGAAGGATTGATGCTGAAGCTGAAAGTCCAATACTTTGGCCACTTCATGTGAAGAGTTGACTCATTGGAAAAGACTGTGATGCTGGGAGGAATTGGGGGCAGGAGGAGAAGGGGACAACAGAGCATGAGATGGGTGGATGGCATCACTGACTCGATGGACGTGAGTCTGAGTGAACTCTGAGAGTTGGTGATGGACAGGAGGCCTGGCGTGCTGCAATTCATGGGGTCGCAAAGAGCTGGACACGACTGAGCTACTGAACTGAACTGAAGATGGTATAAGGTAATATTTTTGTAATTGGGAGACTGAACTCACTGGGGACATATATTAGAATCCCAGAGCACTGCGAGGTCCTGAGTGACATAAATGGTCCTGAATACGAGGTGAGACTAGCCCACGTGCTTGTGTGTGCTTTCTAGAGTCATGTTAAACAGTTCAGGTGCAAGCTTAGTGTGCTAAGAGAGTTGGATTAAGTGAGGATTAAGGGTTGTTTTTTTTTCTTTTTCTTAAAGTAGGCACAGGTAAGAGAGTACAGGAGCTCAGGTTTTATTCAAAAACCAAATGAGAGTTGTAGATGGGGAATCTAAACTGGATTTTTTTAATGAGAAAATGAGGCACTGGTTGCCAATGAAAAAGTGATAGATCAGTGGATCAGTGGTCCCAGTGGATTGAAGAGCTGTTGGAGTGGGATTGATGATTAGAGTAAATGACCTGAAAAGACAATGCTTTGAAATAGAAGAATACTGTCAGTTGGCTATTACAGGATACTTGAGTCATAAGCAGCTGGACCTGCCACTGCAGCTACCTGCACTGAGGGGTAACATTCTTCTTTCTCATATTAATAATTGAAAAAGATGGGTGAGCAATTCATGTCTCATGTGACATGCTGAATAATGGAAAAATTGAACTTTCTTTTTGGAATGGTATTTGTATACTCCAAAATAATGATAAAGGTAAAAATTTATACTCTTATGCAAATGGCCCTTCATTGAGATATCCCGTATTTACATGATTTTTAAAAATCTAGTCCATAGGTCAATTTTGAATAATTTTTACTAAAGTCATAAAACTTAGAGGATTAATGTTCCAAGCTTGTCTTTATATGTGATGTGCTAAAAACATTGGCATGCATGAAGTCAGTGCAATAAAAGATGATTTAGCAAGTTTCTATAATTTTTATACAGGGTTTTAGCCAATATCTTATCAGTGCAAAATAATTCTTGGAATTTATTTGATTTATCCTGTTTAATTTTATCTTACTGATCTTCATAAGCTCGCCTTTGGCCTTGCATATAGCTTTTATTCTTTGCATTGTGGGATCTCTTAAAGAAAATCAGAGATACCAAAGGAACATTTCATGCAAAGATGAGCTCGATAAAGGACAGAAATGGTATGGACCTAACAGAAGCAGAAGATATTAAGAAGAGGTGGCAAGAATACACAGAAGAACTGTACAAAAAAGATCTTCACGACCCAGATAATCACGATGGTGTGATCACTGACCTAGAGCCAGACATCCTGGAATGTGAAGTCAAGTGGGCCTTAGAAAGCATCACTACAAACAAAGCTAGTGGAGGTGATGGAATTCCAGTTGAGCTATTTCAAATCCTGAAAGATGATGCTGTGAAAGTGCTGCACTCAATATGCCAGCAAATTTGGAAAACTCAGCAGTGGCCACAGGACTGGAAAAGGTCAGTTTTCATTCCAATCCCAAAGAAAGGCAATGCCAAAGAATGCTCAAACTACCGCACAATTGCACTCATCTCACATGCTAGTAAAGTAATGCTCAAAATTCTCCAAGCCAGGCTTCAGCAATATATGAACCGTGAACTTCCAGATGTTCAAGCTGGTTTTAGAAAAGGCAGAGGAACCAGAGATCAAATTGCCAACATCCGCTGGATCATGGAAAAAGCAAGAGAGTTCCAGAAAAACATCTATTTCTGCTTTTTTGACTATGCCAAAGCCTTTGACTATGTGGATCCCAAGAAACTGTGGAAAATTCTGAAAGAGATGGGAATACCAGACCACCTGCTCTGCCTCTTGAGAAATTTGTATGCAGGTCAGGAAGCAACAGTTAGAACTGGACATGGAACAACAGACTGGTTCCAAATAGGAAAAGGAGTCCGTCAAGACTGTATATTGTCACCCTGTTTATTTAACTTCTATGCAGAGTACATCATGAGAAACGCTGGACTGGAAGAAACACAAACTGGAATCAAGATTGCCGGGAGAAATATCAATAACCTCAGATATGCAGATGACACCACCCGTATGGCAGAACGTGAAGAGGAACTAAAAAGCCTCTTGAAAAAGGGAAAGTGGAGAGTGAAAAAGTTGGCTTGAAGCTCAACATTCAGAAAACGAAGATCATGGCATCTGGTCCCATCACTTCATGGGAAATAGATGGGGAAACAGTGGAAACAGTGTCAGACTTTATTTTTTGGGGCTCCAAAATCACTGCAGATGGTGACTGCAGCCATGAAATTAAAAGACGCTTACTCCTTGGAAGGAAAGTTATGACCAACCTAGATAGCATATTCAGAAGCAGAGACATTACTTTGCCAACAAAGGTCCGTCCTGTCAAGGCTATGGTTTTTCCTGTGGTCATGTATGGATGTGAGAGTTGGACTGTGAAGAAAGCTGAGCACTGAAGAATTGATGCTTTTGAACTGTGGTGTTGGAGAAGACTCTTGAGAGTCCCTTGGACTGCAAGGAGATCCAACCAGTCCATTCTGAAGGAGATCATCCCTGGGATTTCTTTGGAAGGAATGATGCTAAAGCTGAAACTCCAGTACTTTGGCCACTTCATGTGAAGAGTTGACTCATTGGAAAAGACTGTGATGCTGGGAGGGATTTGGGGGCAGGAAGAGAAGGGGAGGACAGAGGATGAGATGGCTGGATGGCATCATTGATTCGATGGACGTGTGAACTCTGGGAGTTGGTGATGGACAGGGAGGCCTGGCGTGCTGCAATTCATGAGGTCGCAAAGATTCGGGCATGACTGAGCGACTGATCTCATCTGATCTGATAGCTTTTATGCATTTATAAGCTCCAAAAATAGTACATTACAATTTTGCTATAATTCTCCATTTTTACTCTGAAATACATTCTCAATACCTGGAAATAACAGAAGGTATTGAGTTAATACCTTAATATTTTGAAATATTAAGAAGGTATGGGAGTTTGAAAATGTTGCATTATCACTTATTTTACTTACATATTTGTATGAATATGAGCATGTAAAATTACTTTTTGTGTAGAAGTTTTAGTAGATGCTAAATGGCAAATTCATTGAACTTATTTTGGAAAAAGACTGTAAACCTTCCTTGTTGATAGTAAACAAAATAGCTAGCTTTATTTCAGAGATAAAAAAACATTTAATGTAATTGCACATGTATTATAATTTCCTAAATGGCATATACTTGCATCAAAATAGTTTTAAATATTTAGGGTCATAGCAAGTTCCTGGCACTGGTTTGGTCTTGTGATTTAAAGCATGTTTTTTAAAATACAAATAACATATCTCATATTTTTATATGACTACTTTCCTAGCAATCATATGGTTGGATATGGTTTACCAAGTAAGCAAATCTTAATATCTCCAACTAGTACTTTGTGAATATCTTCTGACATCAATGAATTGTGTGATGGTTTCTAAAATATACATATATATTTTAGACGGTAAACCATCTGCCTATAGTGCGGGAGATCCAGGTTCAGTCCCTGGGTTGGGAAGATCTCCTGGAGAAGGAAATGGCACCCCACTCCAGTATTCTTGCCTGGAAAATCCCATGGACAGAGGAGCCAGGTGGGCTACAGTCCATGGGGTCACAAAGAGTCGGAAATGACTGAGCGACTTCACTTTACATATATATACACTTTTATTGTATACACACACACATATACACATGTACACACACAAATTAAGTCTTTTCTTTTTGACAATATCAATGATACTCTCACTTATGTGAAAATTTGAACCCCACAGGGACATCTGGGGAATCTGGTTGAAAAGTATTGATGTAGAATACTTTTTGATCGACAGTTTTGGCATCCTTTTTGATCCTTGGTTGTATAATCTACTACTGCTGCTTCCCTGAGCTTCTTAGTATTAATGAGTTATGCATCTGAATCACAGAATGGTAAAGGTTGAAGGACAAGACTCAGAATCCTTTCATTTTGCAGAGGAGGAGACTGCAGTCCAGATGGAGTGAGACTTGTCCAAAGCATAGAGCAGACAGTCTTCTGACTTGAAAAGTTGTGCCCTTTTCATGTTGAGCTAGAGTGGGGCCTGGAAGAATTGGAAGGGTTTATTGAAGCCTGGTCCAGAGGAAGTTCATCTAGGTGAGGAAAACAAGAGTTTTATGACAGGCTGCCAGGGACAAAGAAAAAAAAAAAAAAAGGCAGTTTCACTTGAAGTTTGGAGGACAAAAAAGGAGTGCATAAAGTATGGATAACTGTAAAAGAACATCATGTAAGGCTGCTAATACATCATCTGTAGTGTTTATTTTGAGCAGTTGGTGACATTTAGAAAGAAGTGAGCGTTCCAGCCATTTTCAGTAGGTGGTCAGTTTGACATTTCTGTATAATGCCTCTCTGGGCTAATAAAACTTGTCTCTTCCTGCTGGTTCCACTTTCATTGTATTCTTTCTGTTCATTTAAAGTAACAGTTTAGTAAATCACAGTATATAGGCAAATGCTGGATGTCAAGTATTTATATAAATTTTTTAAGCCAGGACTTTTTTTTTACATAACAGATGGTAGAAGCATGAGTAATTTCACTGGGATTCTGTAGTCTTAGTTAAAAAGTTTTTTTTTTACTTCATGACATTTAAATATTCAGTTTATAGTTAATAAAACAAATCATATTTTAAAATAAGCTCCTCAATTATTATCAAAACAGAGTCATGTGGTTTGGCAGCTAGCAAATAACATGGACATCTGTTACTGGGAAAATAAATTAAACCCAAATAAATCGAACCATGGTGAATGTTGCCATAATTTGGTAATTAGTTGATATTTTAAAGTATAAATTTCTTTCTTCCTTTTCTTTTTCTATCTGGAGTATGTCATGTTATCCAGTATTTCCTAAATTTCTCAAATCCTGAAACATGGCCACACCATCCTCTCAGGACCATCTTCTCATAAATTATCTATTCCTCTATATTTATTTGAATATAGTCCCCTCACTTTTCCTTATTTGTGCCTCTGTAAGGAATGATACTAAAGCTGAAACTCCAGTACTTTGGCCACGATTGGGGGCAGGAGGAGAAGGGGACGACAGAGGATGAGATGGCTGGATGGCATCACTGACTCAATGGACGTGAGTCTCAGTGAACTCTGGCAGTTGGTGATGGACAGGAAGGCCTGGCGTGCTGCGATTCATGGGGTCGCAAAGAGTCGGACACGACTGAGTGACTGATCTGATCTGATCTGATTTTAATTCTCCTTGATTCCCACCTCAGAAGAAGAATTCTTGTTTCCTTATATGGCTTGGAATATATCTTTGCTCTTGACTACATTGTCCCTCCTAAGATCTTTTTGCATCGCTTGTCAAAAAGTGTAGTTGGAATAGACCTCAACTCTGCCTCTGTTGGGACAGACTGGAACTGACTCTGCTTATCCCCCAAGTCCAGAGGCATGGAGCTTTCTCCTTCTGTCTATTTTCAATTGTCTCTCTGGTTATCCAGGACCTTATCCTATTTGGAAAGCATGGGTCTTAGGACACTGAAGAATAGCTTGTCCAAAGGAAGAGTTGTGGAGGGAATTTATCCTACTGAAGATTGACCAGCACCGTGCAGATCTCTACAAAGGCTACCTTTCACTTACTACCTGCAGTATGAAGGATTGCTTACATTGCTCCTCAGAAAGGCAGTGTCTCCCTCTCACTGGTTTAGACAATACTTGCTCTTGGAAGAAGTGGGAATACTTAACAAGAATGGTCTACTTGGGTTGCGGTGACTCTTTCTTTTATGCTTTAGGGACTTTCCTGATCTTTCAGCCAGAAATAACACTATCAAAGAATGACTATAAAATTGGCTACTCATCTACCTCTTGAAACTCTGTTTATGAATCAGGTTCCTTCAGGGATTTGATTTTTGACCCTCAATCCTCATCCTGTTTTTCCTTCTTGATCTCTGATGTTGCAAACTTATAAGTTTTGAATGTTGTTTTTTCTGTTACATGTCCATCAATGAAATGAGCTTCACAAGCCAGTTTAAAAGGCAAAGTTGTTCCTTAACTTTTTCCTTTCCTTTTCAATCTTAATTCTCTGCAAGGTGTACTTGTGGTTGAATGGAGGAAAATCAAGCACGATGATTTGTGCATGAGAAAAGCACATTAACCTGTTTTAAAATTCTTTGTGTTTAAAATTAACTGTTACCAACAAGACAATATGTGACTTTTAAAAAGTTCTTCCATTACCATTCCTGCAAGGCAACATCTGCATCCAAATCCATCCATACTGAAACATTTTCTGTGCAGATGAGGTATTTCTCTTTCTAGTCAAGGTTAATTTCTGCACTTTATTCTTTGGCTCCTGTAACTAGAACACTATCCTTTCCATCTCCAAACATTTCTGAATTGATTGCTTTTTTTTCTCTATATCTTCAAACTCTATTGGCTATTTAGCTATTTATCCTTTTCTGTTGTTTTGTATGACCTCTAAAAATAGTTTTCCCCAAATTTCTCCTGTAACCCCTTTCTCACCATGCTTTTTTCAGTCTGTCTAAGGGGTTGCATTTGTTTTCAAGATTTTAATGATGAGATACTTAGTTGTGCTGTGCTGTGCTTAGTCACTCAGTCGTGTCCAACTCTTGGTGACCCCATGACTGTAGCCTGCCAGGCTCCTTTGCTCATGGGAATTCTCCAGGCAAGAATACTGGAGTGGGTTGCCATGTCCTCCAGGGGAGCTTCCCGACCTAGGGATCAAACCCAGGTCTCCCGCACTGCAGAAGGATTCTTTACCATCTGAGCCACGAAGGAAGCCCATGTAATTTGTTAGTCATGCCCAAATCTTAATCTATTATTATTTATTTAATTTTTTTTTTTTTTGGCTGTGCTGGGTCTTAGTTGCTGCATGGGCTTTTCTCTATTGCAGAGAGCAGGGGCTACTCTTTAGTTGTGGTGAGTGGGTTTTTCATTATGGTGCCTTCTCTTGTTGTGGCACCTGGGCTCGATAGTTTCGGTTCCTGGGCTCTAGAGCACAGGCTCAGTAGTTGTAGAGCATAGGCTTAGTTGCTCCGTGGCATGTGGTATCACGTGGGATTGAAGCTTTGTCTCCTGCATTGGCAGGGAGATTCTTTACTAATTAGGGAAATCCCCACCCTGCCAAGCTAAAGTAAATCTACTTTAGTAGTATTATGTAAGAATTACTTTAGTGGGTTGGGAAGATCTCCTGGAGAAGGGAAAGGCTACCCACTCCAGTATTCTGGCCCGGAGAATTCCATGGACTGTAAAGCCCATGGGGTCACAAAGAGGTGGACAGGACTGAGCGACTTTCACTGTGAACTTGCTACTGCTGCTAAGTCGCTTCAGTCGTATCTGACTCTGTGTGACCCCACAGACGGCAGCCCACCAGGTTCCCCCGTCCCTGGGATTCTCCAGGCAATAACACTGGAGTGGGTTGCCATTTCCTTCTCCAGTGCATGAAAGTGAAAAGTGAAAGTGAAGTCGCTCAGTCGTGTCCGACCTTTCTCGACCCCATGGACTGCAGCCCACCAGGCTCCTCCATCCATTGGGTTTTCCAGGCAAGAGTACTGGAGTAGGGTGCCATCGCCTTCTCCGCACTATGAACTTAGACCTTTCTAAATTGTAAAAGGACAAGTGATTTCTCCAGGGTATCATTTTAGTGTGTCACTTGAATTTGGCCTATTTTTTGACCTTCTGACCTCTTTCTTTCAACACAATGTTAAATATCTTATTAAATTCTAGAAGCTTTCTTACTTGTAGAATCATCTTAAGGAATTTTATTAGCATTTTTGATTCATGTATTATGATATAAAAATGAGCTTTATATCTTAACTCAGTGAAAAAGTAAATTTCACCTTTGCTACTGCTGAGTAAATGTTAAGTCTTTTTCAAACAATGAGTAAAGTAGACATACTTCTGACTTTTATAATGTTATATATGGCCTAAACTAATTATGATTTTAGCAATACCAAAAACATGAGGTTAACTTTTCATTAGGTAAAGATACTGAAATTAATAGAGGTAAATAGATATAAACAGGCACACCTTAATTTTAGTGGAATTTGTAGGCACGTAAAGGAATATAGTTGGAATTAAAATGAGAAGATGAGAGGATATGAGTTAAGCTTGACTTTGAAAAGCCTGCCGACTTGCCCAAAGTCATACATTAAAATATTTCATCTTTCTTTAAAATAACAATAATTTGGGAAGTATTTTAAGAAAGAATAATTGCTACGCAATATGAAGTAGATAAGGTGTTGTAGAACATCTCATCTTTAGACTGGACTCAATTTGCTTAACTTCCACTATGGAAAAGGAAAGTTACTAAAAATTATATCTATATACATGTAAGGAGTTAATTAGTGTCAAGAGCTTTACCACACAGAGAGAACAATTTTCTCAATACAATTACATAGTGTACTATATGTTTTTCAAAATAGGAGGGATGGTAAGAATTAAAATGTTCCAGAGTTTGTGTTTCTTAGTCTTCTAATTCCTAACAATAGTTAGTTAATTTTAAAACATATACTTTTTTAACCTTGTTTTTTCCATGTATAACGGAAACAAACAAAACTAAATATAAATAACATTCTAAAACTATATTTGCATCTGGGGGAAGTGGGAGGTAAAGTCAAAACAGTGAAATAAACACTGACTTCATAGAAAAACTTTTGGTCCTGTCAGAGAAGACAGCATTCCTTTCTCAAAGTAAAAACAAAAGAGCATTTGGCATGACTTGAGTGGCAGGAACGTTGAGAGAGTGCTGTTAAATTGATCAAGAGTTTGAATGCTTGAAAGTGCACGTTTTAAATGTAGCAATTTTTTAAGATAAAAAATTCAGAATCCTTTTTAAAAAAACACTGTTAAAACAAAACATAAAAGGATTTTAAAAGTATAATCAGACGGTTGTTTCGTAGCCTGCTGCTGCTAAGTCGCTTCAGTCGTGTCCAACTCTGTGTGACCTCATAGACGGCAGCCCACCAGGCTCTGCCGTCCCTGGGATTCTCCAGGCAAGAACACTGGAGTGGGTTGTCATTTTCTTCTCCAATACATGAAAATGAAAAGTGAAAGTGAAGTCGCTCAATCGTATCTGACTCTTTGCGACCCCATGGACTGCAGCCTTCATTATTTAAATTGATGGAGAAATAGGAATTTCAGATCTCGGTTATAACAGGAGGTGATGTATTCTGATTCCACAGACTTAGTGAGGAAGTTATTGTTTGCACTAAGGGATGTTCAAAAATTATACCACATTATTTGGTGCTTGGCTACCTCAATATCTGCCAATCAAGGATCTTTGCATGTCGATGATGTGCGATCTCAGAAGAGTGTTTCTGTAAGGTCATATCTTCTGTTAAATCATAGGTTCTGATTCAGTAGAAGCAATATACACACACACACACACACATTCCTCAGGAAAGACTCTCCTGCAGCAGTAGTTTCCAATGAAACCGCTGCTGCTGCTAAGTCGCTTCAGTCGTGTCCGACTCTGTGTGACCCCAGAGATGGCAGTCCACCAGGCTCCCCCGTCCCTGGGATTCTCCAGGCAAAGACACTGGAGTGGGTTGCCTTTTCCTTCTCCAATGCATGAAAGTGAAAAGTGAAAGTGAAGTCGCTCAGTCCTGTCTGATTCCTAGCGACCCCATGGACTGCAGCCTACCAGGGTCCTCCGCCCACGGGATTTTCCAGGCAAGAGTCCTGGACTGGGGTGCCATTGCCTTCTCTGTCCAGTGAAACTAGTGATGGCTTAATTATATTCATTCACTAAGATTGTAGCTTATAAGATTTGAACACAAAGTTTTACTTTTTATATACTGTAAACTATTTAGCAATTAAAAAGTAGGACTGTGAAAAGTGCAAGTGTCAGTCGTTCAGTTGTGTCCTACGCTTTGTTTGTGACCCCCTGAACATCCTAGGTCCATGGAATTCTCCAGACAAGGATACTGGAGTGGGTAGCTGTTCCATTCTCCAAGGGATCTTCCCAACCCAGACAGGCTCTTTACCGTCTGAGCCACCAGGGAAGCCCCTGATTTAAATGAATGGGCAAATATTGTATGTGATATCAGAGGAAGAAATATGGTGACACACTCCAGTATTCCTGCCTGGGAAATCCGATGGACAGAGAAACCTGGTGGGCTACAGTCCCTGGGGTTGTAAGAGTCAGTTGCAACTTAGTGACTAAACCACCACCACCACCACCACCACCATAGATGATATAGCACTGAGTTGACTATAAGTTTTTTTTTTTTTAATATGCAGGAACTGGACAGGAACAAAACTTCTATAAATAGAACACAAAGTAGTATCATTTTGTTCAACACTCTTATACTTTTGCTTTAAATAGTGTCTATCACATGGTTGTACTCAACATATATATGTATAATATATGAATATATATATTTTGGAGAATGGATATGATAAATATCACGAGAATAAAAGTGTTCCAAGTGTTCAAAGGGTGGGTGGTAGTGTGCAATGTTTGTAGAAAGTTGTGTGAGTCACATTCCTGGCCATGGGTCAGTGCTGTGTTCCGTCGTGCTGAATTTAAAACCCCGTGATGCATAGTAAGCAGGATGTGAGACATTGCATTTCTTCCCTCCCACATTCATTTGTTCACTCATCACTCTATGATTTCCGGAACAGTTCCAAGGTGACAAAATTAGAACACAGAAGTAAAAAATAAGATCTTCCAGCAATGAGGTCACTACGTTTTGGAGGAGACAGGCAACTAAATAAGAACTGAAATGATTATGATAAATGCCAAATGCTCTGATAAGCTCTGAGAGAGACAGACACAAAGACAAGGAATATGTAGTATGTCAGGGTCGGGTGCATCTGATTTTGTTTCTTGACGTCTGAACTGAATCACAATGAATGGGAATTAGTCTGACTTATGAGAGTAACATTGAACCTAGGTTTAGTCCCTGTTCTTCTCTTGCCTTCTCTCACCACATAGCAAGACCGTTACACAATTTCAGATACAGTTGTCCACACACACACTCCTTTTTGATTTCTTACTGGGTGAACCACAATGCAAATCACTTCATTGTATTTTTTGTAAGCTCTTTGATTGAACGTGTAAAGCCTTTATATTATAATGTATCTATCTTAATAGTAAAGAAGTACCTTGTCTTGCTAATTGATCCTGTGTATCTTTGTAAATCACATTGTAAATGCTCTTTGCTTTGGGCTTTTGCTTTGACACACAGTAGGAAGTTGACTCAATTTTCATTTTGCTTGGCATTTCTATCAGTGGTTCTCTTTTCTCTTGTCAGGCCCACTTTAAAGTTTTTCTTTATGTTGCATATGAACTGCCTCAACAGTACAGGGCGGACTCCCATACTGACTCCTTAGACCCACCTAATTTTCATTCAAATAGTCAGTTTTCCGTTAATTTTCATCAGCTCCCATATTCCCTATTCAGTGATTTATTATTTTTTTATTTTTATTTATTTTTTTAATTTTATTTTATTTTTAAACTTTACATAATTGTATTAGTTTTGCCAAATATCAAAATGAATCCACCACCGGTATACATGTGTTCCCCATCCTATTCAGTGATTTAAAATAAATATTTGGTGGTTCCTCATACTAGGGTAAACGATTATGCATTTTCAGTTTAGGCTGAGCTTCAAAGAGATGCCTAACATGCCCTCAAGAATCAGGCTGTCTGTGTTCACGTCTGCCATGTACTCACTTTGTGAGTTAAGGTCACTGAGCTCTTGGGCCTCACCTGTCTCAGCTGAGAGCTGGTGATCATAATAGTACTTACAGGAAGTTCTTGTGAGGCTTAAACACATTAATGTCTGTGAAATGCTTAAAATAGAAATTAATAACATAAGTTACTTATCTACATGTTCTAACCAGATTATTACCCTGTATTGAAATGATGGAGATGCTACTGACAATAATCGTGGCTAATATTTACAGATGGATTTGCCATGAATATTGTAAAGCTTAATCTTCAAGATCCCTCACTTTAACAGGTCTCTTAAGGGTTATGAAAATTTAGTAATATTTTCAAAAGTAATATTATAACTAGAGTCATTGAGAACATTGTCTCCTCACTACATGCCTTTCCACTCCATCACACTTCCCCTAGTAGAGTGACTGGTGGCTCAGACAGTAAAGAATCTGCCTACAATGCAGGAGATCCAGGTTCGATCCCTTGGTCAGGAAGATCCCCTGGAGAAGGACATGGCAACCCATTCCAGTGTTCTTGCCAGGAGAATTCCATGGATAGAGGAGCCTGATGGGCTACAGTCCATGGGATCACAAAGAGTCAGACATGACTGACTGACACTAAGGGGAAGCTGAGTTGGGGATAAATGTCTTTGGGGTTTAGTAAGAAGTAGTTGAATGGTTCATGGTATCTTTGGTGTACAGCAAAATAATTGCTAGCTGTGCCAGTTATGAATAGCATTCAGGAATATTTGTACCGCTTATAATGCATATCTAGCAGGGCATACTGACAGGGCTAGAGGTTGGACTGAAACGTAAATTCTTTTGATGACTCAGTGCCAAAAAATGTGAATAGTACAAGAAATACAGTGTGAAATGTGTGTGAAGGCAGAAGCTAGTTTGTGGACAATCTAATGGTTGTTGTTGTTCAGTCACTAAGGCATGTCCAACTCTTTGTGACCCCATGGACTGCAGCACACCAGGCTTCCATGTCCTTTACTATCTCCTGGACTTTGCTCAAATTCATGTCCATGGAGCTGGTGATGCCAACCATCTCATTTTCTGTCGGCCCCTTCTCCTGCCCTCAATCTTTCCCAGTATCAGGGTCTTTTCCAATGAATCGGGTCTTTGCATTAGGTGGCTAAAGTATTGGAGCTTCAGCTTCACATTCAGTCCTTCCAATGACTATTCAGGGTTGATTTTGTTTAGGATGGACTGGTTGGATCTCCTTGCAGTCCAAGGGACAGACTCTCAAGTGTCTTCTCCAACACCACAATTTGAAAGCATCAGTTCTTTGGCACTCAGCATTCTTTATGGTCCAACTCTCACATCCGTACACAACTACCAGAAAAACCATAGCTTTGGCTATATGGACTTTGTTGGCAAAGAGATATCTCTGCTTTTTAATACACTATCTTGATTTAATCATAGCTTTTCTTCCAAAGAGCAAGCATCTTTTAATTTCATGGCTGCAGTCACCATCCGCATAGATTTTGGAGCTGAGAAAATGAAATCTAACACCGTTTCCACTTTTTCCCCCTCTACTTGCCACAAAGTCATAGGATTGGTTGCTATGATCTTCATTTTTTTAATGTTTAGTTTCAAGTCATAGAGCATATAAATTATATGGGGAAATTTTGTGTCTTTTGTTAAATCTATCAATAATAACATGTTTTAATCAATTATATACTTAAGCAATTATATATTTAATCAATTATATTATTTTATCAATAATTATGTAATAAATTATATTTTTAATCTTTATAGAAATACTGCAAATCATTTTTATAAAATTGAATTTATAATTTTTATTATTTTTCAATGTAATTTTTCAAATTATATAAACATAATACCTTAATTTATATCTCTGATCCCTATTTAAGCACCACCCAAGCAATCATTTATTTCTTAGTTCATTGGTTATCAGCCTTCACAATACATTGAAATCATCCAGGGGGCTTTAAAAATTCAATACCCAGGCAATAACTCAGACCAATTAAATCATAATTTCTGTTGGTAGGAACAGTATATTAGTAATTTTTAAGGGTTAATCCAATGTTCAGGGAGGTTTGAGAACCAATTGCATGGTTAAAAATTTTGGTATTTGATTTAGGGTAAAACAGAGAGCAGTTCCCTGAGGGAGAAGATAGCACTCAGTGTAAAACCAACAACAAGAACAAAACTATGCAGAGTATAGGGATCTCTGGGAGGAAACCTCTCACTCACTCTGTAATAGCTAGTGTAGTATGTAGGGAGGAGATGTGAATTCTGGCCCTGTCATTTTTGCCAGTTGCGTGAGCTCAATGAGACCATTAAATTCTGTGCGATCTCAAGATCCGTATCTATAATATGCATGTAGTAGGTACCCTATCATTGTTGTCAAATTAAAGATAACAAATGTAAAGTAACTGTTGATTAAAATTAACACAATGTCAGTATTGTTATTAATTATAAGGACCTAGCACATGGTGGTTGCTTCAAGGCAGTTGTCACTCTTATCTGCATACAATTGTGTACTACTCTCCAGTGATGGGATTTGCTGACCTCTCCAAGGCCAGGCCACTTTTGTCTTGTTAATTGCTAGGGTCACAGATCCTAATAAATAGCCTGGTATGGGCTATGGCTTGAAAATATTAAATGGCAGACACAGAAAGACAAATATAGCCTGATATCACTTACATGTGGAAACTAAAACATATAGCAAACTAGTGAACATAACAAAAAAAGAACAAACTCACAGATATAGAAAATAAACTAGTGGTTATCAGTGGGGAGTGAAGGGGAAAGAGTTAGAAAGGGGTAGGGGTTTAAGAGATACAAACTATACTATAAAATAAGCTACAAGGATATATAGTGCAAGGAATATAGTTAGTACTTTTATAATAACTATAAAAGGAATATAACCTTTAAAAAGGGCTTCCCAGGTGGTGCTAGTGGTGAAAAAAACAAAACAAAAACAACTCTCCTGCCAATGCAAGTAGACATAAGAGAACAGGGTTCGATCCCTGGGTCAGGAAGGTCCCCTGGATAAGGGTACAGCAACCTATTCCAGTATTCTTGCCTGGAGAATCCCATGGACAGAAAATCACGGCAGGCTTCAGTCCATAGGGTCAAAAGAGGTTAACATGACTGAAGTAACTTAACATACATGCATGCAACCTTTAAAAATTGTGAATCATTATGTTGAACACCCAAAACATAATATTGTACAACTAGAAATCAGTAAAAACGAAGTAAAAATTTATTAAATGGGTGAGTAAATTCATGTGCCTCTCATGGGTCTAAAATAGAAGAATACCACCAGGTTATATGTTTCTTTTGTGTTTTCCTACAACCTCTTCTTTTTTTTTTTTTTACGGGTTGTAAATCATGTAATTTATTAGCTTAGTATACATTGATTTAGATTCTCCTTCCATGCTTCCAAATCAAACCACATATATCCTTGGTCCTCCTCAACACACAAATTGGTACAAAAAGTTAAGGAAGAAGGAGCAGGAATAACATATTTGAGGAATAATTTGCACATGATAGTTTTACTTTGTTGTTCAATTTCTAAGTCATGTCCAACTCTTTGCAACTGCATGTACTGTACCATGCCAGGCTTCCTTGTCTTTCACTATCTCCTGGAGTTGGGTCAAACTCATGTCCATTGAGTTGGTGATAGTATCTAACCATCTCATTCTCAGCTGCCCCCTTCTCCTTTTGCCTTCAGTCTTTCCCAGCATCATGATCTTTTCCAATGAGTTGACTCTTCGCATTAGGTGGCCAAAGTATTGGAGCTTTGGCATCAGTCTTTCTTTTTTTTTTTTGGAAACGAGAATATCTCTCAGCATTTTAAGGCAGGTTGTCCTATTCAAGCCACTATTTGTAAGTTAAGCTTAAATACTTTGAGGACCTGCCATACATGTATTAATGCTAATACATATGATTAGATTTTTTAATTTAATTTTTGCAGTTAAATTTTTTTTTTTATGCCTTCACATAGATTTTAATTGAAATTAGGTTTAAAGGTCAAATTTATTTCTTAATGTTTGTACTAGGTGATCTGAATATTGTATGTGTTATGAATGTGTATGCCTTCATCTTAGTTTTTTTGAACATGTTATCTGTTTAAGCAGAAACCATACATTTTATCTACAGTTTCTGCTGTAATTAAATTATTCATGTGGCAAATCCAAATGCTATCCAGGCCATTCCTAGAGTTCAAGGGGTGCCCTTCTAGAAATGTATTTATTTTGAAATTAATAGAATGAAAAGGGGCTCTTTCTTAACTCTTGGTTTAGGTGGCTAGAGCTCAAATCTTCCTCCTTGGTTTTAGAATGGAAACATGGCAATACAGCAATATGCACCCTTTTTTTTTTTCAATGCCATTCTCCCAAATCTTCCCACCCTCTCCCTCTCCCACAGAGTCCATAAGCCTGTTCTATACATCAGTGTCTCTTTTGCTGTCTCGTATACAGGGTTATCGTTACCATCTTTCTAAATTCCATATATATGCGTTAGTATACTGTATTGGTGTTTTTCCTTCTGGCTTACTTCACTCTGTATAATAGGCTCCAGTTTCATCCACCTCATTAGAACTGATTCAAATGTATTCTTTTTAATGGCTGAGTAATACTCCATTGTGTATATGTACCACAGCTTTCTTATCCATTCATCTGCTGATGGACATCTAGGTTGCTTCCATGTCCTGGCTATTATAAACAGTGCTGCGATGAACATTGGGGTACACGTGTCTCTTTCCCTTCTGGTTTCCTCAGTGTGTATGCCCAGCAGTGGGATTGCTGGATCATAAGGCAGTTCTATTTCCAGTTTTTTAAGGAATCTCCACACTGTTCTCCATAGTGGCTGTACTAGTTTGCATTCCCACCAACAGTGTAAGAGGGTTCCCTTTTCTCCACACCCTCTCCAGCATTTATTATTTGTAGACTTTTGGATCGCAGCCATTCTGACTGGTGTGAAATGGTATCTCATAGTGGTTTTGATTTGCATTTCTCTGATAATGAGTGATGTTGAGCATCTTTTCATGTGTTTGGTAGCCATCTGTATGTCTTCTTTGGAGAAATGTCTATTTAGATCTTTGGCCCATTTTTTGATTGGGTCATTTATTTTTCTGGAGTTGAGCTGTGGGAGTTGCTTGTATATTTTTGAGATTAGTTGTTTGTCGGTTGCTTCATTTGCTATTATTTTCTCCCATTCTGAAGGCTGTCTTTTCACCTTGATAATAGTTTCCTTTGATGTGCAGAAGCTTTTAAGTTTAATTAGGTCCCATTTGTTTATTTTTGCTTTTATTTCCAGTATTCTGGGAGGTGGGTCATAGAGGATCCTGCTGTGATGTATGTCAGAGAGTGTTTTGCCTATGTTCTCCTCTAGCAGTTTTATAGTTTCTGGTCTTACGTTGAGATCTTTAATCCATTTTGAGTTTATTTTTGTATATGGTGTTAGAAAGTGTTCTAGTTTCATTCTTTTACAAGTGGTTGACCAGATTTCCCAGCACTACTTGTTAAAGAGATTGTCTTTAATCCATTGTATATTCTTGCCTCCTTTGTCAAAATAAGGTGTCCATATGTGCGTGGATTTATCTCTGGGCTTTCTATTTTGTTCCATTGATCTATATTTCTGTCTTTGTGCCAGTACCATACTGTCTTGATAACTGTGGCTTTGTAGTAGAGCCTGAAGTCAGGTAGGTTGATTCCTCCAGTTCCATTTTTCTTTCTCAAGATCGCTTTGGCTATTCGAGGTTTTTTGTATTTCCATACAAATTGTGAAATTATTTGTTCTAGCTCTGTGAAGAATACTGTTGGTAGCTTGATAGGGATTGCATTGAATCTATAAATTGCTTTGGGTAGTATACTCATTTTCACTATATTGATTCTTCCAATCCATGAACATGGTATATTTCTCCATCTATTAGTGTCCTCTTTGATTTCTTTCACCAGTGTTTTATAGTTTTCTATATATAGGTCTTTAGTTTCTTTAGGTAGATATAGCAATAATAGCTTGCTCTGTGTTAGGTACTGTTATAAGGACTTTAGACAGTTGTTGAGCTGAAATTTTAATTTATATGAGTAAATTTATCTAAGTAAATATAAGTGATGTCATCTGGTCCCATCACTTCATGGCAAATAGATGGCAACAATGGAAACTGTGAGACACTTTATTTTTTGGGCTCCAAAATCACTGAAGATGGAGATTGCAGCCATGAAATTAAAAGACACTTGCTCCTTGGAAGAAAAGTTATGACTAACCTAGACAGCATATTTAAAAGCAGAGACATTACTTTGCCAACAAAAGTCCATCTAGTCAAAGCTATGGTTTTACCAGTAGTCATGTATGGATGTGAGAGTTAGACTATAAATAAAGCTGAGTGCCAAAGAATTGATGCTTATGAACTGTAGTGTTGGAGAAGACTCTTGAGAGTCCCTTGGACTGCAAGGAGATCCAACCAGTCCATCCTAAAGGAAATCAACCCTGAATATTCATTGGAAGGACAGATGCTGAAGCTGAAGCTCCAATACTTTGGTCACCTGATACAAAGAACTGACTCATTGGAAAAGACCCTGATTCTGGGAAAGACTGAAGATGGGAGGAGAAGGGGATGACAGAGGATGAGATAGTTGGATGGCATCACCAACTCAATGGACATGAGCTTGAATAAGCTCTGGGAGCTGGTGATGGACAAGGAACCCTGGTGTGCTGCAGTCCATGGAGTCGCAAAGAGTCGGACATGACTGAGCGACTGAACTGAACTGAAGTAAATTTGAAAACAAATTCTCTTGTTAACCTTCCTGTTGCAATCATCACTCCTTTTGTGTAAAAGCAGCCATTGGTATGAACTACTTGAAGTTCTTGAACCAATTGTTAATTTCTTTATTCAATGTTCCAAGCAATTCTTATCCTCTAGGCTTCTTGGGGACTAGCTGTAACTCTGAGGGGAAAGAATATGTTGTTTGAAGAGATATAATCATCATATTTTCTTTGGTTGGAAAAATAATTTTTACTTTGCAAAAATGAACTTATTAATTTTTCTTTGGCTTAGACAAAAACATGTGCACCCAAATCAATGCAGCTAGTACTTCTGTTATGCTCAGATATTCTACTGCTGGAAGCAATGATAAATGTAAACTTTTCCTCTGTATTATTATGTCACAGTTCATTAGAGAGTTAACAGTCATATTTAAGAGCCTTTACATTGGAACCTTAGGTTTTACTTATTAAAAATTGCTCATTACTTGTAAGGTATTCACTAAATAAAAGCTTACCGAATCTGATTTTCTACTAAAAAGTAGTGATGGGAAGGTGTATGCCATAGGTTATGCAATTCCATTCCATTTCCTTTAAAGCTTCTCAGGAGATAAAATACAAGTCAAGATAAAATCTCTCTCTATAACCACAGAACTCAAGAAAACACCAGATATATCTCTTTATAATGAGAAAAACCTCTTCCAAGTCTGAAGTTATTTTCAGATGGATAAGTAAAATGATTGATTGCCCTTTATATTGCATTAATCAGTATTCTCTTTCCATTACTCTATTTGTAATAGTTTGTAACTGAGTTATAAGTCTATCTTACCTTTATTAGTTTTGGGTTGTATGAATATAGGCAAATGAAAAGATTATAGAATCACAAAGAAACAGTTTCAAGTATCTCAGCAGAACACAATTAGAGTTCCAGGAAATATTAAGGAAATTATTGCTCATTCCTAATAACATAAATATGTTTGTTTAAGATGGATGGTAGATGGTTTTGGTGATGAGCCACTGGCCTTTCTAAGTTATAGAAATAAAATGTCAGTCTTTCTCCTTCCAACAGCAGATGTTTCTCTGCTAATATTGAAATAAACATTTCCTTTGGAAACATCTGTTGGAGTAACATGTCTATAATTGAAATAAACATTGAGGATATTAAAATGTGCCAATTAAAAAATCCACCCATTTACTGGAAAATACACTATTAAAAAAAAAAAACAGACTTCGAGGTAAATTTCCACTATAAATCTCAGTTAATAATATATACCATAATGTGTGTAGAATAAAGTACCACACTGTAGGCACAAGCTACTTTTATGATATTTAACTTAAAATGTGGAATATATCTATTTATGGATTGTATTGGTGTGCCTTGCCAAACAATATGGCTAGCCTCTTATTTTGCATAGTTTTGATTTAATCCAACAAAGAACTATACCATTATCTATGAAAAAAGCATAGGAGAGGTTTTTAATAATCCAGAAAGTAGGATTTAGAGTCCTCTTGTGCAGATCTAACATGAAGATATATTTCCATAGAGGCTCAAATTAGAAAAAAAAAAAAAAAAAGTTTTATTTCTGAAAAACCCTTAATGTTTTCCTACAAGTTGCATTAAAGGATGAACAAAACTAAAGAAAATAACTTGGATCTCTTCTACCAGTTCAATGTGTTGATCTCATTTATCCTATTGGCAGAAATACTTAGTTAATATAATTCCTGTTTACAAAAGGAAAAAGGCAAAATGGTTATCTGAGAAGGCCTTGCAAATAGCTGAGAAAAAAAGAGAAGTGAAGGCAAAGGAGAAAAGGAAAGACACACCAAACTGAATGCTGAATTCCAAAGAATATCAAGGAGAGATAAGAAATCCTTCCTAAGTGAACAATGCAAAGAAATAGAGGGAAAAAAATAGAATGGAAAAGACTAGAAACCCCTTTAAGAAAATTGGAGATACCAAGGGAACATTTCATGCAAAGATGGGCACAATAAAGGACAGAAACGGTATGGACCTAACAGAAGCAGAAGATATTAAGAAGAGGTGGCAAGAATACCCAGAAGAACTATACAAAAAAGATCTTCATGACCTGGATAACTTCAGTGTTGTGATCACTCACCTAGAGCCAGACATCCTGGAATGCAAAGTCAAGTGGGCCTTAGGAACAAAGCTAGTGGACGTGATGGAATTCCAGCTGAGCTAATTCAGATCTTAAACGATGATGCTATGAAAGTGCTGCACTCAATATACCAGCAAATTTGGAAAACTCAGGAGTGTCCACAGGACTGGAAAAGGTCAGTTTTTAATTCCAGTACCAAAGAAGGGCAATGCCAAAGAGTGTTCAAACTACTCTACAAATGCACTCATTTCACATGCTAGCAAGGAAATCCTAAAAATTCTCCAAGCTAGGATTCAACAGTACATGAACTGAGAAATTCCAGATGTTCAAGCTGGATTTAGAAAAGGCAGAGGAACCAGAAATCAAATTGCCAACATCCGTTGGATCATTGAAAAAGCAAAGGAATTCCAAAAAACATCTGCTTCAGTGACTATGCTAAAGCCTTTGTGTAGATCACAACAAACTGTGGAAAATTCTTGAAGAGATGGGAATACCAGACCACCTGAACTGCCTCCTGAGAAATCCGTATTCAGGTGAAGAAGCAACAGTTAGAACCAGACATGGAACAACGAACTGGTTCCAAATTCGGAAAGGAGTACATCAAGGCTGTATACGGTCACCCTGCTTATTTAACTTATATGCAGAATACATTGTGCGAAATGCCAGGCTGGATGAATAACTAGCTGGAATCAAGATTGCCAGGATAAATATCAATAACCTCAGATATGCAGATGACACCACCCTTATGGCAGAAAACAAAGAGGAACTAAAGAGCATCTTGATGAAGGTGAAAGAGGAGAGTGAAAAAGCTGAATTAAAACTCAACATTCAGAGAACTAAGATCATGGTATCTGGTCTCATCACCTTATGGCAAATAGGTGGGAAAACAATGGAAACATTGACAGACTTTATTTTCTTGGGCTCCAAAATCACTACAGACATGACTGTAGCCATGGACTTAAAAGATGCTTGTTCCTTGGAAGACAGTGTATTAAAAAGCAGAGACATTACTTTGCCAACAAAGGTCCACCTAGTCAAAGCTATGATTTTTCCAGTAGACATGTATGGATGTGAGAGTTGGACTGTAAAGAAGGCTGAGTGCCAAAGAACTGATACTTTCAGACTGTGGTGCTGGAGAACACTCTTGAGAGTCCCTTGGACAGCAAGGAGATCCAACCAGTCAGTCCTAAAGGAAATCAATCCTGAATATTCATCGGAAAGACTGATGTTGAAGCTGAAGCCCCAATACTTTCGCCACCTGATGTAAAGTGCAGACTCACTGAAAAAGTCCCTGGTGCTGGGAAAGATTGAAGGCTAGAGACGGGGATGACAGATAATGAGATGGCTGGATGGCATCATTGCTTGATGGACATGAGTTTGAGGAAACTCTGGGATGTAATGAAGGACAGGGAAGCCTGGTGTGCTGCAGTTCATGGGTATGCAAATAGCTGGACATGATTGAGTGATTGAAAAACCACAACAACAATTTATAAAAACTAGTTTAATATTGTGAAGGTGGTGTGCTTAGTCACTCAGTTATGTCCAACTCTTTGTGACCCCATGGACTGTGGCCCGCCAGCTCTGCTGTCCATGGGGATTCTCCAGGCAAGAAAACTGAAGTGGGTTGCCATTTCTTTTTCCAAGGGAACTTCCCAACCCAGAGATTGAACCTAGGTCTTCTGCATTGCAGGCAGATTCTTTACCATCTGAGCCACCAGGGAATCCCAATATACTTTATACTGTGCTGTTAAGTTGCTTCAGTCATGTCCAACTCTGTGCAACCCCATAGATGGCAGCCGACCAGGCTCCCCCCGTCCCTGGGATTCTCAAGGCAAGAACAATGGAGTGGGTTGTCATTTCCTTCTCCAATGCATGAAAGTGAAAAGTGAAAGTGAAGTCGCTCAGTCTTGTCTGACTCTCAGCGACCCCATGGACTGCAGCCACCAGGCTCCTCCATCCATGGGATTTTTATACTAATATACTTTAAAATTTTTATTTACTCTTTCCATATATATTCCAAAGTAATATAAGATGCTGTGAAATTGCTTGTGTGAATTTGTAACCAAAAAGTATTTTTTACATTCTTTGATTGGCTCGTTTATTTTTCTGTAATTGAGCTGCAGGAGCTCCATGTATATTTTGAGATTAATTCTTTGTCAGTTGCTTCGTTTGCTATTATTTTCTCCCATTCTCAAGGCTGTCTTTTCACCTTGCTTATAGTTTCCTTCGTTGTGCAGAAGCTTTTAAGATTAATTAGGTCCCATTTGTTTATTTTTGCTTTTATTTCCATTACTCTGGGATGTGGGTCAGAGAGGATCCTGCTGTGATTTATGTCAGAGAGTGTTTTGCCTATGTTTTCCTGTATGAGTTTTATAGTTTCTGGTCTTATATTTAGATCTGTAATCCATTTTCTCCAAAGAAGGCATGCAGATAGCTAACAAACCCATGAAAAGATGCTCAACATCACTCACTGTCAGAGAAATGCAAATCAAAACCACAATGAGGTACCATTTCACACCAGTCAGAATGGCTGCTATCAAAAAGTCTACAAACAATAAACGCTAGAGAGGGTGTGGAGAAAAGGGAACACTCTTACACTGTTGATGGGAATGCAAACTAGTACAGCCACTATGGAGAACAGTGTGGAGATTTTTTTAAAAAACTGGAAATAGAACTGCCATATGACCCAGCAATCCCACTGCTGGGCATACACACCGAGGAAACCAGAATTGAAAGAGACATGTGTACCCCAATGTTCATCACAGCACTGTTTACAATAGCCAGGACATGGAAGCAACCTAGATGTCCATCGGCAGACAAATGGATAAGAAAGCTGTGGTACATATACACAATGGAATATTACTCAGCCATTAAAAAGAATGCATTTGAATCAGTTCTGATGAGGTGGATGAAACTGGAGCCTATTGTACAGAGTGAAGTAAGTCAGAAAGAAAAACACCAATACAGTATATCAACACATATATATGGAATTTAGAAAGATGGTAACGATAACCCTATATGCAAGATAGACTCAAATGTAAAGAACAGACTTTTGGACTCTGTGGGAGAAGATGAGGGTGGGATGATTTGAGAGAATAACATTGAAACATGTATATTACCATATGTGAAACAGATCGCCAGTCCAGGTTCAATGCATGAGACAGGGTGCTCAGGGCTGGTGCACTAGGATGACCCTGAGGGATGGGATGGGGAGGGAGGTGGGAGGGGAGTTCAGGATGGGGAACACATGTCCACCTGTGCCTGATTCATGTCAATGTATGGCAAAACCACTACAATATTGTAAAGTAATTAGCCTCCAATTAAAATAAATAAATTATAAAAAAAAAAAGAAAAGCAAAAAAACCCCCAAAAGTATTGTTTACAAAAGGATTTTTCTCCTCTTCAGGTAAAAAAAAAAAAACAAAAAACTGAGTTTTCATATTCCACTAGTCCTATTGGAAAAAGCCATGATGTTAATTGGACCTTTCACTCTTTTACTATTAGTTTTTTGCTTTCTTATTTAGCTATAATATTTATGTCTTCTGGGTTTTTCTTTACAGTTACTATAAGTTTTTTTCTACTTTAGATGCAAAAGTCACCTGTTTGAAATTATAATCTTCAAATATCGCTTAGGTTCAATATTCATTGATTTTTCATGTACACATACTTTTTCATGTGCACATAGTTTTTCAAAATATCCACTTATCATCAAGTTTTCATGGTCACTTCCATTCTGCTGCTCTGGTTCACGTCACAATTCCTCACCTGTTAACCAAGCAAAATATGGCAGAGATTATGTGTATTCAGCTTTTACTCCTAGACATACAAATAGACTATATATTCCAGCCTCCTTACAGTTTTACACAGTGGAATGTGGACAAAGGTGATTCCTGTATGTCACTTCAATACCCAGCTTCCAGAAATCTTTCTTACAAAATATTTGACCTTCCTTATCTTTATTCAGCAAATGAATGGAGATACTGAACACGGTATGAGCAACAAAATGTAAAGTACTTGCCCGTGAATGATTACTTGAAATGCTTGCCAACAGGAATATCTGCATTGGAGCAAGGGATGCATGTACTATAGAAAGCTGCTAAGACTTTCAGATTAGTAATTACAGCCACTGACATCATTTATTAGGGGCATACAGGTAAGATAATTGCAAATTATCTCCTCAATCTTCATCTGTATAATGTATCTAAAGCCTCAAAATAGAATCTTAATATTCTACTCATATCAGTTCTTCTTTGTAACATTTCTGTTATCAACATCATTCTCGAAGTTAATTGTCTAAAAGAACAATATGATGTAATCTTTCTAGTTTGGGATTTTGGTGAGATTGAGAACAGGGGTATTTCAAAATCTGACCGTAGGAGAAGTAACTTTTTTAAAGGTATTTGATACATTCAATTGTTACATTGCATGTAGTAGATACGATTTGGCAGCAAAATCAAATCCTTTATTATTAAAATATTTATAATATATCACTTTAGAATTTGGAAAGGCACTGGCTCAAGCTGTAGCATGCTATTCTCTGCTCCAGCATGAACTGAAACATTTGAAATTATTATATTAGTTCCTGCTCATCAGAATTCATTAGAATAATTTATTAGTTTTATCATGAAAAGTATCCAGATATTCATTTCCTGGGTTCATGGCAGTGATCACTCATATGGATACTATTGTGTAGTAAGGTATGTAAGAAAAGCCTCCAACCACAGATGAGTCATGCCATCTCTACACATGTAGAAGATATACATAATTCTTTCTCTCTCTCAAAAGTAATCAAAGGAATAGCTCCAGACAACCTTATTACAAAGGACTGGTAAGTTTCTACCACTGGCAGGGCTGGCAGCTGGGCTGTAGTTGTTAGAATGCCAAATCCCAGACATGGCATGATTGAATCCAGTGTCTAATCATTTTGTTATAGTAAATTCACAAAGCAGTCTGATTACAGCCTGCCCTGTCTTCATGGTGGTACACATGTTATACATTTGCTATGAAATTGCTAGTGTGAATTAGTAACCAAAAAGTATTGTTTACAAAAGGATTTTTTCCTCTTCAGTTTTTTTTTTTTTTTTTTAAAGCTGACTTACCTATTCCACTAGTCCTATTGGAAAAAGCCATGATGTTAATTGGATCTTTCACTATTTTGCTATTAGTTTTTTGCTTTCCTATCTAGCTATAATATTTATATTTTCTGGGTTTTTCTTTACAGTTGCTATAAATTTTTTCTACCTGAGATGCAAAAATCAGCTATTTGAAATTATAATCTTCAAATACCATTTAGGACAAATATTCATTAATTTTTTTAAAAACAAATATTAGAGTTGTTTAATATGTACATGTTAACAAGATTATGAAAATAGGTTCTGTGACTTTAGGCTATGATGGAAGAAATATTTAGAGCTACAAGTTATTTTAATATCTTGCCAGGAAGATATATAGAAACATTTTAAGAAAATATATTAAATAATTTTGTTTCTGCATACTCTATTGAGCAAGAGAACACATTTATTAAACTCGCTTGACAATATGTAATACATTAAATAAATCCTTAAAGCTTGGCTGTGAATCTACAGGGTTTTCTAAGTACTTTTCTGCTATGAACAATAGTATACATGATACAAATATTCTCTTCTGGTCCTTTTGTACATAAAAACCAGCACAGGTAAAATTTGACTATTTTTCCTTTGAGGCAATTTTCCTTCCCTATTTTTGTCTTTGTATTAAAATATTACCAACCCTCATTAATTGGTGGAAAATCTCTGAATTTTTGCAGCTCACTGAAAGGTGATCATGGAAAGAAAAATCTGGGGTCCTATTGATCTAGTAATTTATCTAGCTACCCAGACACCCATTTGTGAACAGAGTCACACATCTGAACAGATGTCAACAAATATTTTGGGGGGGCTTACCTGAAATCCTGACTTTTAGTTTCTTGGTGACCATTTGCTTTTATACCAAAAAATTCAGGATCTTCTTAATTACCTGCAAACACTTTCCCTCCTTTCCTCCTATGAACTGTGTAGTCTTCAGAAGTATTCTCTCTCATATCATGAATTCCTCCCCAATTTTTCTCACTAATCTTGTCTTTCCCCTCAGCACAAGCATGATACATCTTTCTACTTGGACAGACAAATTTAATGTGCCAAAAATGACCTCAGTATCCCTCTCTAAGCCTGCTGCTGTCATACTGGTTCCCACCACAATAAAAGGCACTACCAATTTTGCAGTTTTTCAGCTCCTAAACCTACAAGTAATCCTTGTATCCTAGTTCTATCACACTTCCCGTTCAATTCACCCATAAATTCTATTAAAGTACATCTATAATCTGATTATCCCTTTTATCTTATCTGCTACCACTCTCATCCAAATTACCATCTACTCTTGTTTTGACCTCAACTCTAGACTTCTGAGTGGTTTTTACCTTTATTCTACTCTTGCCCCACTTATAGCTTCTTTACACAGCAGTTGAGCAAATCATGTCAATTTTCCCATTGAAAAATTTCCAATGATTTCACACAAAATTTGGAATACAATCTGGCATCCTTGTGATCTCCTCACAGATTCAGCCCTTTCCTCTACTTCTTTCGCCTACCTTCCATTCTGTTCACTATGCTGCAGCCACGCTGGCCTTCTTGCTAATTTTTGAAATGTTCAAGTTCAGCCCGAGGTATTTGCATTTTTCTGTTCCTTTTGCCAGAATCTATTGTCCCCAAGTTGATGTCTACTCCCCAAATTTTATTCATTTTCTTGTTTTAATATTCTTCTTTTTTGCTCATCCATCATTTAGTTCCAGTCATTACTAATCCCTTACACAGTTTCCTTGTCTTTATCACTCTTACAGTGCCCTAAAATTATAATAAAATATTTAGTTTTTTCTTTCTCCCCTTTGAATAATTCAGAACCTGAATCCCCAGAATATGCTATTTTGTCATAATGATTATTTTAAATTAAAGGCACTTAGAAACAGCAGGTACAGGAAAGGGACTCTGACCCTCTTTTCCTCTTCCTGAAAGTCAGAGATAAAACTCCCATGTGAAAGGTACCCTTCCTGTACCACAAAAAAGGAAGACATTGTTACATCACCAGAGATGGGGAATTGAGGCTGAAAAATCTGTGCAAAGCAGCCTTGTTAAATTAACCCTCACTTCCTGATCACTTGTCAACAGTTTGTTATTGCAGCCCCAAATCCTTTATCAGTTCTTCACAAATGTCTTTTCTTTGTCTAAAGGGTATAAAAGCTTTTCATTCTGGTCACTTCTTCGGGTTTTCATTCTCACATAAAGGCTTCCACCTATATGTAAAACTTTGTGTAAACTTGTATGCTTTTTCTCCTGTTAATCTGTTTTACTTCAGTTTAATTCTTAGGCCTAGCCAGGGACTCAAAGAGGGCAAATGAGACTTCTTACACATACTAGAATTTAACTTTATGAAGTATAAGGTCCCTGTCTTCTGCGAGACAGCAATAGAGACACAGATCTATAGAACAGTCTTTTGGACTCTGGGAGAGGGAGAGGGTGGGATGATTTGGGAGAATGGCATTGAAACATGTATAATATCATATATGAACCGAATCGCCAGTCCAGGTTTGATACATGATACTGGATGCTTGGGGCTGGTGCACTGGGATGACTCAGAGGGATGGTACGGGGACGGAGGTGGGAGAGGGGTTCAGGATTGGGAACATGTGTACACCTGTGGCGGATTCATGTTGATGTATGGCAAAACCAATGCAATATTGTAAAGTAATTAGCCTCCAATTAAAATAAATAAATTTATATTAAAAAAAGTTTCAAGAAACATTTGCTGAATAAACATATGACTAATTCAAACCATAAATAAAATTTTATATCTTTCCATCATAACCAGTTGATAAGAATCCTTTTACTTATTCTAAGTACAATTTCTCCTTCTACCTCTGTGAACCATTTGAATAAACATCAGGAAAGGAACTATAGTACATTAGGTCTAGGTTTTTTTTTTTTTTTTTTCCCCCTACTGTTTCTCTCTTAATTAACCATGTTGATTTATTTCTAGACACTCTCCTGACTCAGCAGCAAAGTAGCTTTCTTACATGGAGAGTTACTTTGTTGGACATCATCTACAGCAGTAATTCTTACACTGCAGCATGAATCAGAATCACCTAAAGAGCTTATGAAAACAAAAATGGCAGGACCTCAACCCCAGGATTTCTAATTTAGCAGGTCTAGAGTGTGGTTAGAAATCTTGCATTTCTCACTTGCCTTCAGATATTACTGATTCTGCTAGTCTGGAGCACAGTTTGAGAACTACATGTCTACAGAACGTCTGGATGATGGCCAGCTCCTTTTGTCTTGACTTTCTTTCAGAGGGACCTTGGGAGAGAGAACCTTGTGTAAACTTTGCAGTTTTGTATACAGCAAGTTAACGAGTGGGACCCACAGCCCTCCTAGCTGTGTATACTAGTTGGGATGTGAGCAGTTGTCAGAAAACGTGTCCTGAAGAGTTTTCTGAGCAGTGTTGCAAACTTAAAATTTGAAAAAATAAGAAAAGAGCAGCAATAATAAAAGAGGTAGGGACAGAGACAAAGATAGAATAGGGAGAAGGACTGGAAGGTGGAAGAAGGGGGAGGGAATTTGAAACAACTGGAATGCTGACATATGTAGAAATTCTGAAACCATACAGAATGCCTGAAGGAAGCAGCTGAAGCTGGTTTGGAAAAGTTGGAGTTTACAGTGAATTTTGTATGGTATTTATGGATTCAGATTTAGAAAGATTTGCAGTTGATTCTTGAACAATGACAGTGTTAGGGGCGTTGACTGCCCCCTACCACCACCTCATGTGCAGTCAAATATCCACATATAACTTTACAGTAAGCCTTCTATATCTTTGCTTCTGTATTTGCTGATTCAACCAGCCCTGGACTAGGTAGTACTATAGTATGCATTTAGTGAAAAATCTCACATAAAAGTGGATCTGTGCAGTTCAAATCAGTGTTGTTTAAGGATCAACAGTATTGGGGGGCATGAGGGAGACCTAAAGAAATGGACACAAAGCAAAGATCTTCCATCTCCATTATGTTTAGAGGTCTTTATATAAGTTCACATATATTTAATGCTTGCTACATATATTTACTATTTGTTACACTGCTAAGTATTTTATATGTTAACAACCTGATTTAACTTGTCTGTTTGAAATAATGCCTCTCCCACCTCAGATTTATTATTCTAATCCCAGGGTGGTATTAATAGCAACATTGAAAGATGAGGAAATCAACTTATTAGTCAACAAATAGGGTGGCAAAAATATAATTCTGCATCTCTAGATGTTTTAGCATTCTTGACAGTACTGTGGAGGTAGTTGTCTGCTCTTTCTTTGTTATCTGCCCTTTTCTTTGTCACTTTTATTTGTATTCTCCTTATATAATCTAATTCATATGAAACAATTAGTGAAGAGGTATATATTTAAGAACATAATTTTTCTTTGCTAAAAATATGACTTAATTTTGACTATGTGTGTGATTGTGTATGTTAAGACATTTCATCTTTAGAAATTCCTGAGTTTAATGAAATTATATTGGGCAATAAATCATTTTTAATATTAAAATTTTTTGGTTATGGCAATAAAATCAGTTATAGTATAAGCCATTTTAAGTGACTCCTGATTTATGTCAAATGTTACTGATTTTTTTGACTTGATGAAAATATTTTAAATTTTGCAGAAGCTTTTCCAACCAGAACTATCTGAGTGCTACAGCTTGCCTCTCATATGTCAAAGCTCTTATAGCTATATATATAATAACAGGTTTATTGGAGAGTCTGAGCTTTGTAGGGTAAACACTTGAAAAGGATTTATATTTTTTCTAATCATTGCCCCCAACTGTGCTATGTCAAATCTTCCTTCTCTGATGGTAGCAAATCTCTTAATGATGTCTTGGGCAAATTCTAGAACTTCTCTCAACTTTAAGTTATTAAAAAGCCTACTCTAGTTTACAACTCTAATCTCATATCCTCCCCCCATCACAATTCAGACCTGGTTTGGGGCCAAAGGACTTGGAGCGGGGGGTAAGTGCAGTGGTCTGCTCTCATTTCCTTATTATCACCAGGAGTCACATGGAAGGTGATAGTGTATCGCTCTAGGCCACCTCCTCAACTTCTATCTTATGCTTTTATATTTTTAGCTGCTCTAGGAAGAGAGATAGAGGAGAGGGACAAGTTTCTTGCAGGAACAGTACTCTTTACTCTTTATTTTCAAATACCTTACTTTCCTGGTTAAGGCCAATAGATCATCAAACTCCTGGAGGAGAGATGTCAAATTATTGGCTTTCTAATGAAGTACATGGATAAGTTCCTTGGAGGGAACATCCCCACTGTAAATTTCCCTCATTTATTATTATTTATATGTACTTAACACCTAAATAGCTCAATCTGTCTTATATCCTCTTATACATGTTTGATAAATATTAAATAATTTAGCTATCTGGAGAAACTGAACCACAGTGAAACTGAGCAACTTTGCAGGACCATGTATTTAAAATAGTAATTGACAAACTTGGGATTTGAACCCAGGCAGCCTGGCTCCAATGCTGTTATTGTTTAGTCTCTACGTCCTGTCTGACTCTTGTGCGACCCCTAGACTGTAGCTGCCAGGCTCCTACTATCCATGGGATTTCTCAGGCAAGAATACTAAAGTGGGTTGCCATTTCCTTGCCGGGGGGGTCTTTCCAACCCAGGGATCAAACTCAAGTCTCCTGTTTGGCAGATGGGTTCTTTACCACTGAGCCTCCAGGGAACCGCACCACCCCCTGCCCCCACAATGCTCTTAACTACTGTGTTAAGCTGCTTTCATGTGGTTGTCTCTGACTTGAGACAACAATTTATAGTAAACTGGTAATAATGGTCTGGAGCCAAAGGTTTTTTAAAGATATGATTATAGATTTTGGAGTCATCAATGTTTTTTTTTGAGTTATGAGAGTAGATAAGATCTCTGAAAGGGAGGACCCAATTGGTGAAAACAATAATATTTAAAAACATGCAAGATCCCAGGGAAGAAGACTTTAAAGGACCAGGTAGACGTGAAGATTTATTATCTACAGTATAAACCAGTAGTTGGATGTCCATTCCAATGTTGCTCTCTAAGTGGCTGTTTCTCACTTATTCAAAGAAGCTAAAATCTTGTATGGGAGGATATTGGAAAAGACATGACTCTGATTGCCTAACCCTAAGCAAAGCAAAACCTTGGAGTTTAAAAACCTACCTCCACAAAAATTGCTTATGGAAGGTGAGTCAGGGAAGAATGACTGAAGTCATTTAATCAATAATACACCTAGGAAATATCTTTGGAATTCATTTTTTCTTCTCACCACTTATTCAGTTTATTCACTTTAGTTTTATTTATATATTGGCATCTTGTACCTGATGCTAAGAGCTGACTCATTTGAAAAGACCCTGATGCTGGGAAAGATTGAGGGCAGGCAGAGAAGGGGATGACAGAGGAGATGGTTGATGGCATCACTGACTCAATGGACATGAATTGGAGTAAACTCGGGGAGTTGGTGATGGACAGGGAGGCCTAGTGTGCTGCAGTCCATGGGGTCGCAAAGAGTCAGACATGACAGTGATTGAACTGACCTGAACTGGCATGTTGTAACTATAACTATCTGCCTGACCTGAGTCTGCTTTGAACCCTGAAGTCACTCAAGCCAAAGATTGGAGGGTTTTAAATGGAAATGAACAGCTGCAAAATGTTCAAATATGTCCAGTGGATCCAGGATTAGGAAATGAGATTCTGTAATTAGGTCATTATGGCTTAGCAAGATCAAATTAGGGTCATTTATTTCACAGCTATACTGCATGCCTTTGTTAAAATTTTACATTTCCATATTTGATTCATTTTGCGTTTTTTTTTTCCTAATGTATGACATGAAATACAGTTCCAAATTTATTTGTGTATTAATGTTTACCCAGTTTTCCCCAAACCTTTTATAGAATGAGCTATTTTTTTTCTTTCCTAACTTTAGATACAAACATTTTCACATATTATAATATTATGTACATGTTTGTGTGTATATTTCTATATGTTTTCTTCTATTCCAATAGTCTACTAATGTACTATCTTGTTTTATTTATGAAAGCTTTATATTTTATTTTAATGGGCTAATGGCCTCCATTGACCTTGTTTTTATTAAAGAATTTTCCTGGTTATTCACATTTATTTTCCATCTGAGCTTTGAGACAGCGTGTTTAGTTAAAAGCATTTTTTTAATTGACATCACATTACATTATAAATTGTTTGAATCTTCTTTATTCATGAGTATTTTACAGTTTCTAGTCAAAAACAATATTTATTCATTTCTGGTTAAGTTTATTTATAGGTACTGTACCTCTTTTGTATTCTTACAAGTGGGATCTTTTCTTCTACTATAAATTTATCTTTTTACTTTACTGGTTGCTGTTAGTAGTGTTTAATTAAATTGCTGATGTTTTTATGGATTAATAACTGTCTAATATGGCTCAAACTATTTTATTTGAATGCTTATTTATGAATAGTCTGTTTTATGCCATACTATGTTGAGTTATTTTATTTCCTTCAGAATAATTTTTGTTGATTCATTTCTATTTTACAGATATTTAAACATACCATCTGTAAAGAGGCCACTTTATTTCTTTTTTTTTAATTTCTAAATCTTATATCTAGTTTATCTTTTATCAAAATATTTTCACAAGTAGCTAAAGTGTTAGATACTAATGTGACAGAGGACAGCCTTATCTTGTCCTTGACTTTGCTAGGGCAAATATTTATTGCTTCTCTATTAAGCCTCTTGAACTAAGAATAAGTATATTTTAACATTTTAAGACAATATCTATAATATAAAATATTAAATATTTTTATATGTAATTAATATCTATGGATAATATTGTGATATTTCTCCTTAGGCTTATTAATATGTTAAATTATATTAATAACTTAGATAATGTTGAACAATCCTTCTATCTAGAGTAAAATCTCTTGAAAAATGACATTTTACTCATATAATGATCAGAATTCTATTTGCAAAATTTGTATAATAAATGTCTCATAATTCATAAATAATCTTACTATTTTTATACAGTTCTTGACAGGTTTAGTGCAGTACTTAGTAATTTTATGGTTGCTTTGAAAAAAAGAATTCAGGGTTTTTACTTTTTTTTTTAACATATGGTGCATGCATGCATGCTAAGTTGCTTTAGTCATGCCTGATTCTGTGCAGCCCTATAGACTGCAGCCTGCCAGGCTCCTCTGTCCATAGGATACTCCAAGCAAGAATACTGGAGTGGGTTACCATGCCCTTCTTCAGGGAGACTTCTTGACCCAAATTGAACCCGCACCTCTTATGTCTACTTGCACTGGCAAGCATCTTCTTTATCAGTAGCACCACATGATTAGAGTTTAAATAGCTTTGAAATGATCTATTTGTGAAGGATTTTATATATTTTTCATGTAAAATGATCTAGTTCAGTTCAGTCACTCAGTCATGTCGGACTCTGCCACTCTTTGGACTGCAACACACCAGGCTTCACTGTCCATCACCAGCTCCTGGAGTTTACTCAAACTCATATCCATCGAGTTGGTGATGCCATCCAACCACCACATCCTCTGCTGTCCCCTTCTCCTTCTGCCTTCAATCTTTCCCAGCCTCAGATCTTTTCCAATGAGTCAGTTCTTTGCATCACGTGGCCAATCTTTCCCAGCCTCAGATCTTTTCCAATGAGTCAGTTCTTTGCATCAGAGCTTCAGCTTCAGCATCAGTCCTTCCAATGAATATTCAGGACTGATCTCCTTGAGGATGGACTGGTTGGATCTCCTTGCAGTCCATGGAACTCTCAAGAGTCTTCTCCAACACCATAGTTCAAAAGCATCAATTCTTTGGTGCTCAGCCTTCTTTACAGTCCAGCTCTCACATCCATACATGACTACTGGAAAAACCATAGCTTTTTTTTTTTTTTTGCATGTTGATGTACGGCAAAACCAAAACCATAGCTTTGACTAGACAGATCTTTGTTGGAAAAGTAATATCTCTAATTTTTAATAAGCTGTCTCTAGGTTGGTCATAGTTTTCTTCCAAGGAGCAAGTGTTTTTTAATGTCATGGCTGCAGTCACCATTTGCAGTGATTTTGGAGCCGAAGAAAAAACAGTCTGTCACTGTTTCCATTGTTTCCCCATCTATTTGCCATGAAGTGATGGGACTGGATGCCATGATCTTCATTTTTTGAATGTTGAGTTTTAAGCCAGCTTTTTCACTCTCCTCTTTCACTTTCATTGAGAAGCTCTTTAGTTCCTTAATAAGAACCCCATGAACAGTATGAAAATGATCTATGCCTAGTGCTTTTAGAGAGAGATCTTAGTTTACAAACATTATTTCTTCTGTGGGAATTGACATATTCAGATTTTGGTTGCAAATTCAGTTTCCATTTTTTTAGAAAAAATTTTGTTTATCCCATTGTTTTTGTTTTTCTTCATTTCTCAGTTTTTAATTTGACATTTTTAAATTTTAGGGATTTTTTTCCATAATTTTTTTTCATGACTAGGTTGGTTATTAATTTAATGCCTGTATAGTTATTTTGAAAACTAGATTTGAATTTTGCTATTATTTTCAGATTTATAAATAACTTCTGTTTTTATCATTAATAATTATTCCCTGTTTTCCTTTGGCTTAATTTGTGATTTGTTTTCTAATATTTTCAATCAGATAGTTTGTTTTCATTATTTTTATTGACACAAAATTTGTAGCTATGAATTATCTTAATACAGTGTTAGGTATATTCTATAGATTTCAATAGGGAATGTTTGCATTTAAATATTTTCTAGATTTTAAAACATGTTTTAAAATCAAACATGATTTGATTTACTTCTTTAGTAGAAGATTGTTTAAGGAAAAATTTATTTATTTTGATTTGGTAAGATATTTGGGTTTTTAAAATTTTAAGTTTCCTTTAATCAGATAATGATATTGGTACAATATTTATATTTTAGGATCTATGAAACTTTTTTGTAGTTAAGATTCTAGTCATGTTTATTGTTTTATGAGCACTAGGGAGCATTTTTACATGTCAAGTTCTATATATTTCAGTGTAGTCTGTCTCATTCTGTTAGGTCTTTACTTTTGATTATTTTTCCCATTGGTATTATTTACTGTGTTGACTTACCTGTCTGGACTAAAGAAATAAATTGTTTCCTCATACTAGGGGTTTTCTAATACTCCTTTTTCTTCTATAGTTTTGCTTTATAATATTGACATTTTTATTCTTAGTACATAAATACTCCATTATAACTTCATTTTTAATAGCTGTCATTATAATTATATATTTAAAAGTATAAAATGTGTGATTTGATATCCATTTACATTATATAATGTTTATCAATATCAAAGTGATTAATACATTCATCACCTCATACAGGTAACATGTTTTGTGTTTGATAAGAAAAATTAAGATCTCCTCTCAGCGACTTTCAAGTATAAGTATTGTTAAGTACAGTCACCTTGGGCTTCGCAGGCGGTGCAGTAGTAAAGAATCTGAGTGACAATGCAGAAGATGCCAGAGATGTGGGTTCGATCCCTGGGTTGGGAAAATCCTCTGGAATAGGAAATGGCAACCCATTCCAGTATTCTTGCCCAGAGAACTCTATGGACAGAAGAACCTGGCATACTACAGTTCGTGGGAACCTAAAGAGTTGGACACAGCGGACGCACCGAGCATACACACATAGTCACCATCAGTTCAGTTCAGTTCAGTTGCTCAGTTGTGTCTGACTCTTTGCAACCCCTTGGACTGCAGCACGCCAGGCTTCCCTGTCCACCACCAACTCCCAGAGCTTACTCACACTGATGTCCATCGAGTTGGTGATGCCATCCAACCATCTCATCCTCTGTCATTCACTTCTCCTCCTGGCTTCAATCTTTTCCAGCATGAGGGTCTTTTCAAATGAGTCAGCTCTTCGCATCAGGTGGCCAAAGTATTGGAGTTTCAGCCTCAGCAGCAGTCGTTCCAATGAATATTCAGGACTGATTTCCTTTAGGATTGACTGGTTGTGTTTCCTTGCAGTCTAAGGGACTCTCTAGAGTCTTCTCCAACACCACAGTTCAAAAGCATCAATTCTTAGGCATTCAACTTTCTTTCTTTTTTTTTTTAATTTGATTTTATTTTTAAACTTTACAATATTGTATTAGTTTTGCCAAATACCGAAATGAATCCGCCACAGGTATACCTGCGTTCCCCATCCTGAACCCTCCTCCCTCCTCCCTCCCCATACCATCCCTCTGGGTCGTCCCAGTGCACCAGCCCCAAGCATCCAGTACCATGCATCGAACCTGGACTGGCAACTTGTTTCATACATATTATACATGTTTCAATGCTATTCTCCCAAATCTCCCCACCCTCTCCCTCTCCCACAGAGTCCATAAGACTGATCTATACATCGGTGTCTCTTTTGCTGTCTCGTACACAGGGTTATTGTTACCATCTTTCTAAATTCCATATATATGCGTTAGTATACTGTATTGGTATTTTTCTTTCTGGCTTACTTCACTCTGTATAATAGGTTCCAGTTTCATCCATCTCATTATAGTCACAATACCCTACCTTAGATTCTCAGGACTTATTCTTCTTAAAACTGAATGTTTTTATCCTTTGACTTGCATCTCCCAATTTCCCCTTCCCTCAGCTGCTGATTCTCTCCTCTGTTTCTATGAAATTAACTTTTATTTGTTTTTATTTTCCACATATAAATGTTACCATGTATTATTTGTCTTTCTTTTGGTGGTTTATTTACTTAGCATAATTGCCTCTAGGTTTACTCATACTGATGCAAATGGGAGTATTTCCTTTTTTAAAAAATGTCCAATTACTATTCCATGTGTATAGGTACCACAATTTCTTTATCAGTTCATCTGTTTAAGAGCATTAAGATTATTTCCATATCTTGGCTATGTAAATGTTACTGCAATGAATATGAAAGATATTTTGAGATTGTTATTTCATTTCTTTTAGATATATTCACAGGATGGGAATTATTGGATTATATGTTAATTGTATTTTTAATTTTTTAAGGATGCACCATATTGTCTTCCATAATGGCTACTTAATTAAATTCCCACCAACCAGGTATATGGAATCCTTTTTCATATTCTTATCTTATTTCATAATTTTGACTATGCTGCTGCTGCTGCTGCTAAGTCGCTTCAGTAGTGTCTGACTCTGTTCGACCCAATGGACGGCAGCCCACCAGGCTCCCCTGTCCCTGGGATTTTCCAGGCAAGAACACTGGAGTGGGTTGCCATTTCCTTCTCCAATGCATGAAAATGAAAAGTGAAAGTGAAGTCGCTCAGTTGTATCCGACTCTTCGCGACCCCATGGACTGCAGCCTACCAGGCTCCTCCATCCATGGGATTTTCCAGGCAAGAGTACTGGAGTGGGGTGCTATTGCCTTCTCCGAATTTTGACTATAGCCAGTCTGAAAGTGAGTCACTCAGTTTTGTCCAACTCTTTGCAACCCCATGAACTACAGTAGTCTATGGAATTCTCTAGGCTGGAATACTGAAGTGGGCAACCTTTCCCTTCTCCAGGTGAATCCTCCCAACCCAGGGATTGAACCCAGATCTCCTGCATTGCAGGTGGATTCTTTACCAGCTGAGCCATCAGGGAAGCCCAAGAATACTGGAGTAGATAGCCTATCCCTTCTCCTGGATCTTCCTGACCCAGGAATCCAACCAGGGTCTCCTGCAAATAAATGTTAAATGGTAAGTATTTGTGGGTTTTGACTTGTGTTTCCCTGGTATTAGTGATGTTGAGTATATTTTCATGTACCTATTAGTCATTTTTATGTCTTCTTTGGAAAACTGCCTTTTCAGGTATTCAGGTCCTTTGCCTATTTTTTTAAATTAGATTAATTGACTTTTCACTATTGAGTTCTTATATAATTTGGCTGTTTATACATTATCATATATAGGACTTGCAAATATTTTCCCCCTATTCCATAGGTTGTCTTTTCTTTTTGTTGATATTTTCCTTAACTGTGCAGAAGCTTCTGAGTTTGATGTACTTCTAATTAGCTATTTTAGCTTTTGTTGCCTGTGTTTTGTCTTAACCAAGAAATCATTTGGAAGATTGATGTCAGTGACCTGTTTCCTTGTGATTTTTTCTAGGAGTTTTATGGTTTCAGGTCTTATGTTCAAGTCTTTAATCTATTTTGAATTAATTTTTTAAAGTAGTGTAATATAGGAGTCCAGTTTCATTCTTTTGCATATGAATATTGTTTCCCCGCC
This sequence comes from Bos indicus, assembly GCF_029378745.1. Taxonomy (NCBI): domain Eukaryota; kingdom Metazoa; phylum Chordata; class Mammalia; order Artiodactyla; family Bovidae; genus Bos; species Bos indicus. The sequence goes on from NC_091764.1 coordinate 13,244,228, forward strand.
ACAATTTATTGAAGACACTATCCTTTACCCATTGTGCATTTTTGGTATCATTGTCAAAAATCAGTTGACTGTATATGTGTAGGGATAATTCTGAGCTTCTTGCATGTTCCACTTGTCCGTATACCTGTTCTTAGGCCAATAGCATACTGTTGTGAATACTATAAACTTGTAATATAGTTTGAAATCAGGAAGTGGGGTGCCTCAAGCTTTGTTCTGTTTTGTCAAGATTGCTTTGACTATTCAAGTTCTTTTGGAGTTCCACAAAAATTTTAGGATTCTTTGTTTTAATTTTGTGGAAAATGCATTGGGATTTTGATAGGAAGTTCACTGATTGTGTAGATTGTTTTGGGTCATATAGAAATATAATATTTTAATAATACTTATTCTTCTAGGTGAAAGGCATAGAATATCTTTACATTTATTTGTGTTTTCTTTAATTTCCTTTATCAATAACATAGTTTTCAGTGTACAAATCTTTCACCTACTTGATTAACTTATTCCTAAATGTTTTATTGTTTTTGATGTGATTGCTTTCTTAATTTCTCTTTTACATAGTTCATTGTTAGCGAATAGAAGTGCAATTTTTGTATGCTATTTTTGTATCCTACAACTTCATTAATTTTTTATTAGTTCTAAAAGTTTTTGATGGAATATTTAAAGTTTTCTATATATAGTACTATATCATCTACAAAGAGGGATAATTTTGCTTCTTTCTTTTTGATTTGGATGCTTTTTACCTTATTCTTGCCGAATTACTGGGGCTAGAATTCCAGTACTGTGTTAACTGAAGTGCTGAGAGTAAGCATTCTTGCCTTCATACTGATCTCAGAGGAAAGGCTTCTAACTTTCACCACTGAGTGTGATATTAGCTGTAGTCTTTATTGTGGCCTTTATTATATTGAGATACATTCCTTAAGACTGCTGAACTTTAGCAAGTTTTTTATATCTGTTGAAACAATCATATGAATTTGATCCATTCTTCTGTTAATGTGGTGTATAACATTTAATGATTTGAGTGTGTTGAACCATCCTTGCATTCAAGAGATATGTCGCATTTCATCATGGTTTTTATTAATAGGTGGCTTTGAACTCAGTTTACTAGTATTTTGTTGACAGTGTTTGCATTTGTGTTCCTCAGAGATATGATCGGTTATGTTTTTTTCTTGTACTTTCTTTGTCTGCTTTTAGTGTAAGCATAACGTGGCCTCAAGTGTCCCTCTTCTCTTTTGTGGGAGAATTTGAGATGGATTGATATTAATTCCTTTTTAAAGGCCTAGTAGAATTCACTAGTAAAGCTGTCTTGTCCTGAACTCGTTTTTGTTTTTTTCAGAGTACTTTGATTACTGATTCCATCTCCTTACTAGTAATTGGTTTGTTCAGACTTTTTTTTTCATGGTTCAGTTTCATAGGTTGCATACTTCTAGGAATTTGTCCATTTCTCTATTTGTCTAAAATATTGGCATATAATTGTTCATAGCAGTCTTTTAGATCCTTTAATATCTGTGGTAACAGTAGTTATGTCTTTTTCTAATTTTGAGTCTTTTTATCTTGATAAATATAGCTAAAGATTTGCCAATTTTGTTTACCTTTTTAAAAAAGAACTCCCAGGTTCATTGATATTTTCTACTGTCTTTAGTCTCTATTTCATTTATCTCCACTCTGTTCTTTATTTCCTTCCTCCTACTAACTATAGTCTTAGTTTGTTATTCATTTTGTGGTTTTTGAGGTATAAAATTAGATTATTTGAGATCTTTCTTGGGCTTTTCTGGTAGCTCAGCTGGTAAAGAGTCTGCCTGCAATGCAGGACACCCTGCTTTGATTCCTGGGTCAGGAAGATCCCCTGGAGAAGGAACGGGCCATCCATTCCAGTATTCTTGGGCTTCCCCAGTGGTTCAGATGGTAAAGAAACTGCCTGCATTGTAGGAGACCTGGGTTCGACCCCTGGGTTGGGAAGAACCCCTGGAGGAGGACATGGCAACCCAGTCCAGTATTCTTGCCTGGAGAATCCCCATGGACAGAGGAGCTTGGTGGGCTACCGTCCATTGGGTCACAAAGAGTCAGACATGACTGAGTGGCTAAGCACACACACAGATCTTTCTTGTTTCTTACTGTAAATTTTTATTGCTATAAATTTCTATTCAGAACTACTTTTACTGCCTTCCATAAGTTTTGATATGTATTTTCATTTTTTCAGGATTTTCTTTTTTTCTTTCTCTTTTGATTTCTTCTTTGACTATTGGTTGTTTAGTTAGTTGCATTTTGCTTAATATTTGTGAATTTTCCAGTTTTCTTATTATAATTGATTTTTAGTTTAATATCATTGTGATCTGAAGAGATGCTTGATATGATTTCAACCTTCTTAAATTTACTATGACCTTGTTTTTGTGGCCCCATATATGATTTATCCTGGAGACTATTCCATGTGCACTTGAGAAGAATGTGTATTTTATTGCCTTTGGAGGGAATGCTTTCTAGATGTCTGTTAAAGCCATCTGGTCTAACATTTAGTCTATGTCCAATATTTTGTTATCCTTTTTCTGCCTGGATGGTCATTCACTGGTTAAGGGGTTGGGGAATATTAAAGTTCCTTACAATTATTCTACTGATGTCTATTTCTCCTGTAAGGCATGTAATATTTGCTTTATATATTTGGTTCTTATATGTTGGGTATATAAATATTTATAAATAATATATGCTCTTGTTGAAATGGCACCTTTATCATTATATAAGAACCTTATGTGTGTCTTATTACCATATTTGTCTTTTAAGTCTCTTTTGTCTGCTGTAATGGCCCCAGCTTTCTTTTGGTTCCCATCTGTACAGAATATCTTTCTTTATCCCTTTACTTTCAGTCTGTGTGTGTGCTTACATCTGAAGTGAGTCTCTTGTAGACAGGACTAGTTGGGTCTTGTTTTTTATATGTCCATTCAGCCACTCTGTGTCTTTCTATTTGAGAATTTAGCCATTTACACTTTAACTAATTCTTGTTAGATATGGACTGATTCCCTGGAGAAGGAAAGGGCAACTGACTCCAGTATTCTTGCCTGGAAAAACCCATGGACAGAGGAGCCTGGCAGACTACAGTCCATGGGGTTGCAGAAAGTTGGACATGACTGAAACAGCTTAGCACACATGCTTAGACTGTTATTTCTTTAACTTTGTATATCTACTATACTTTTTGTTTTGTGGTCACCATGAGGCTTACACAAACTGTCTTAGGGTTATAACATTATATTTTAAGTTGATAACAACGTACACTCAAACATATTCTAGAAATACATTTTTATTCCTGCTCTCCTGTTTATGTTTTTGATATCACAATTTACATCTTTTTCTTTTGCAGTCATTGATAACCTATTATAATAATAGTTATTTTTACTTTTGTCTTTTTTTGCCCTAATTTTTGGCTATGCTAGGTCTTCATTGCTGTGCAGGCTTTTCTCTAGTCGAGGCAAGTAGGAGCTACTCTTCATTGTGATGTACCAGCTTCTCATTGTGGTGGCTTCTCTTATCGTGGAGCATGGGCTCTAGGGCTCAGGGCTTCCGTAGTTGCAGTTCCCAGGCTCTAGAACACAGGCTTAGTAGGTGTGTGGTACGTAGGTGTAGCTGCTCCACAGCATGTTCATGTCCATGTTCCTGGACCAGTGAACAAACCCATGTCTGATTAAACCCATGTCTGACAATGGCAGGCAGATTCTTTACCACTGAGGCACCAGGGAAGCCCCTGCTTTTGTCTTTTAACCTTCAAATAGCTATATATTATTAGTTACCACCATCACATCATTATAGTTTTTTCTGAATTTAATTATGTCACCTGTAAGTTTGCACTTTAATATGTTTTACTGTTACTAATTACTATCTTGTTATTTCAGCTTAAAAAAAAAACTCTTTTATATTTCTTATAAGTCTAGGCTAGTCATGAAGACTTCTTCAGCTTTCAATTATATGGAAAATTCATTATTTCTTCATTCTTGAATGACAGCTTTACTAGGCAGTGTATTCTTGGCTGGTAGTTTTTCTTTTTTCCTTTCAGAAATTTGAATATATCATGCCATTCTCTTCTGGTCTGCAAATTTCTGCTGAAAAATATGCTCAGAGTCTCATGGTTTCCTTGTACTTAAAGTTATTTTTCTGTTGCTGTTTTCAACATTCTCTTCTTGTCTTTAACTTTAGAGATTTTAATTATAAAATATCTTAGTCTGAGGGCCTTTGGATTCATCTTATTTGGAATCTATGGGCTTCCTGGATCTGGGTGTCTATTTCCTTCCCTGGGTTAGGAGAGTTTTTCATCCATTATTTCTTCCAATAAGCTTTCTATCCCTTTTCTCTCTCCCTTTGCTTTCTTGAATCCGTATAATATGAATATTGATTCTCTTTATATTGTCTTTTAAATCCTTTAAGCTATCTTCATCCTTTTATTCATTCCTTTTACTTTTTGCTCCTCCAATTTGCTCTTTTCTCGAGTTCAATAACCCTTTGTACTGCTTCATTTAATTTACTCTTGAACCCTTCTGTTGAATTTTTGAGGTCAGTTGTTCCGCAATATTGTAATTTCTGTTTGGTACAGAAATCTTAAATTTTCTCTTGGTTGAAATTCTCACGTTTTTCATGCATTGTTCTAACCTTAGTGATCATCTTTATAATCATTATTTTGAACTCTTTTTCAGGTAAATCACATGTATTCATATTTCACTTATTTTATAACATTTCAAATGTTTTATATTATTCTTTTTATATTTATAAATATATTTATATTATTTACATAAATAATATATATAAATAAAGAATATTTTTATATTATTCTTTTTTATATTATTCTTTTATTTGGAACATATTCTGTTGTTTTTTCATTTTTGTGCATTTTCTGTGAATTAGATAAAATTGTCATCTCTCTCACTCTTGAATGAGTGCCCCTGTGTAGGAAATAAGTCTTATTATTGAATTCTAGCCTCATTCTTGGTTGTCTCTGAAACCTTGAATTGTTCAAGCAGACTTCTTTTCTCTCAGTGATTCTTATGGTTGACTGTGTTCCAAGACTGCTCAGCCACCCAAGAGGCAACATCTCCATCAAAACGTAGATGCAGGCTTATTGAAACTCAGACCCTCAGGCAGCAGATTCTGTAGTATGCAAATAGCCTTTTCAGGAAAAGACTGAGGAGATCTCTCTTTCAGGAGATTAGCTTTTCCACCTGCTCCAGCTACATGGAGCCTAAGGGAAAACCCAGTTAAGAAGTGTTTTTTTTATTTGCTACAACCCCATTGAATCCATGAATACAAGTCCTGTTGGCCACCAGAGCCAGACAATCAAAGTCTGCCTAATGTGGATGGCTGCCAGAAAAGCTGAGGTGCCAGACATGTGCACAAACTCCTTTCAAAGAGACACCTGCAATCTGGTATGGGGCAGAGGGACAGCACAAAAATGACATCTGCTGGCCTTCTTGGTCTCTAGGCAGGATTTTAATCAGCTCCTAGATGTGTGATAAATTAGAAGTCTGCCCTGAGTCTATAGCTTTTAAAGTCAGCAAAACAGGCTTCTTTTACAAGAAGTCTTGGCATGTGGGACTCAAAAATGTACCCCCACTGGTCGCCAGAATTAGGTGATGAAGGGATGCGTACTCTGAGCAACAACCATAAAAGCTAAGGCATCAGACATGTACACACTTCTCTCTGGCTATGTGGAGTATGACAGAGAAAAATTATGAAGTTGATAGCTGCTAGCTTCTCCTGCCTCTGGAGAGTATTGTAATCAGCCCTTTGTTATTGTTCAGTCACTGTCATGTCCAACTTGTTGTGACCCATGGACTGCAGCATGCCAGGCTTCCCTGTCCTTCACTATCTCCTTGAGTTTGCTCAAACTCATGTCCATTAAGTCAGTGATGCCATCCGTCCATCTCATTCTCTGTTGCCCCCTTTTCCTCTTGCTTTCAGTTTTTCCCAGCATCACGGTCTTTTCCAGTGAGTCAGTTCTTTGCATCAGGTTGGCAAAGTATTGGAGCTTCAGCTTCAGCACAAGTCCCTCCAAACAATATTCAGAGTTGATTTCCTTTAAGATTGACAGGTTTGATCTCCTTGCTGTACAAGGGACTCTCAAGAGTCTTCTCCAACATCACACTTCAGAAGCATCTGTTCTTTGGAACTCAGCTTCCGGACTATAAAGTCCAACTCTCAAATCCATATATAACTAATGAAAAAACCATAGCTTTGACTCTACGGACCTTTGTTGGCAAAGTGATGTTTCTGATTTTTCACATGCTGTCTAGGTTTTTCATGGCTTTCCTTCCAAGGAGCAAGTGTCTTTTAATTGTGGCTACAGTCACCATCTGCAGTGATTTTAGAGCCCAAGAAAATGAAATCTGACACTGTTTCTAATTTTTCCCCATCTATATGCCATGAAGTGATGGGGCCGGATGCCATGATCTTCATTTTTTGAATGTTTCACTCTCCTCTTTCACCTTCATCAAGAAGCTCTTTAATTCCTCTTCACTGTGGTTAAACTAGAAGCCTACTCCTCAGGCTTCAGCTTTTAAGATAAGAAATTAGGCTTCTTTCAAAAGAAAGACTGAGCATTTCAGTCTTCTGCTTCTCACTGAACACTGGGGAGGGAAATCATGGTGAATCCTTGGAAGTTTTTTAAGAAATTTTTATTAGTTCACTATAACATTATTATCTCATGGATCTTCTGATCTAGATGTTTTGGGGTCCTGTCTATCAGGTAGAAGACTTAAAAAAATGGGAAGTCAGAAGAGTGGTCCAAGTCCTTCCCTTCTCAGGGAGAAGCTGGGAGTTATAATTTCCTTACCAGTTATGTGTCTCAGCCTCTTTTACCCATTTCAGTGTTTTTTCTTTTTGTTGCTGCTGCTGTTGTTGTTGTTGTTTTCTCATTCACCTGAGTGGCTGAACTACTTTGGATTTCTTTCAGAGGTAGTCATTCCATAGTTTACTGTAAATTCAGCGTGCCCATGGGAGGAGGTGATTTCAGGACCATCCTCTGTCAATATTTCGAAGAGAAAACCATTCCTTTTCATTATAATTTCCGCCCCCCAACCAGAGATCTGATCAGACATTTTCTCTGTCTAGAGATCTATCCTCAATTTTGCAGTTTTTCCTTCTGTCTGATTGAGCTTGCTATTGAAGCTGTCTGTTGTATTTTTAACTTTATGCCTCGTATTCTTGAAGTCAAATAAAATTTTTTATGATTTCTCTGTTGAATCTCTTATTTTGTTCATGCATTGTTTGTCTGAGTTCATTGAGTTGTCTGTGTTCTCTTGAATTTCACTGGACTTCCTCAACATAATAATTTTGAACTCTTTTTCAGATAGCTCATAGGTCTCCATTCTTTTGGTGTTCAATTACTGGAAAGTATTGTCTTTCTTGGTAGTGTCATGTTTTTTCTTTACTGTGTATTTCTGTGCATTGATGTCTGTGCATTTGAGGGAGCAGTCTTCTCTTTCAGTCTTCTCAAACTGGCTTCACTTTGGAAAGATTTGCAAATGATGGTGACTATGAGGGTGCTAGGAGGAGTGATTATTTTCCTGGGAAGGCACTGTGGTGAAGTTTCTGCAGCTCTGTCTATTGAGGGCAGCATCAGCAAAGACTATGGGCTCTTTTGTGGTCAAGACTGTGGACTTTCTGTGGCTGGCATTAGTGGCTCATGTTGTCATGGTCCTCAGAAGTTAAGTCTTCTGGTGTCTTCCTATTCTCCATTTTTGCCCTTGAAAAGAAATTCTAACTGATTTAGTCCTTCTTAAGGGCAGATTTGACAGACTGGCACTCAAGAGCAGCAGCAAAGCCAGGGTCCCAAAACCAGGTACTTGCAAAACTGTAAGAGTTCCTTGGTCCTGGAGCATGGATACACTACTGTGACTGTCTGAAGTGCAAGAGTAGACAGATCTACTGTGGGATTGGATTCTTGGTCTATGGGGCTTGCTGAAGTGATGCAGGTCCCAGGGGCAGGACATAGAAGTGGCATGGGTTCTTGGATAACAAGATGAAAAGCAGTGTTTCGGGCCCAATGGGCAAGGTGTAAGAGCATGGTGGGTCCAAGTCCCAACTCTGGCACTAAGGGACATGGAACAGAGGAGAAGCAGTGAGACTCTGGTAATGGCAGGTCAATGACATCAATTAGAGCCCTGGAGTCTGGGACAAAGTGCTGCTGCAGTACAGCCTGTGATGTGCGTCAGAACTCTGGCTTAAGACCCAGGGGAGGGATGCAGAGCAGGGAAATCTTAGGCCTGGTAATGGCCCATCAGAGTCACAATTTGAGACCTGGGAGATGGGCATAGAGAAGCATCTGTTGTCTTATGGATGATGAGGCACTGTGGCATCCTGTTATTGGAGAAGAGAGCGCAGCAGTGACTAGTGCACCTGTAGGCAGATCTACCTACAGAGAGAGCTCCAGCCCCCAGAAGTGGAAGAGAAAAAAAAAAAAACAATGGGGATTCTGGGCAGCTCTGTTAGCTGGGTTTAGTGTTGCAGAAGACTGGGTTTCTTGATCACAAAGGCTACAAATGTCCATGGTGATGAGGCTTGCTGGGGTTCACAGCTTTCTGCTCTTTACCCTATGAAGTGAGCTCCCTTGGAGTGGATCCCTCTTGGCACAAAAGTGCTCTGGACAAGGGGAAAATAACACATATAAAAACTTCCTATTCTTTTCCATGTGGCTATTCTTGGTTTATAAGCTTTGCAGGATGACTGTTGCTACTGCTTTGTAGTCCAGAGATTTCCTAGAACTATTTTCATCAGGCTGTAGTTGTTTATTATTTATTTTTTTTATTTTTGTAGGGGAGATGAATGTTGGAACCTCTTAGCCCTCTATCTTTCTTGAATTTGAATCTGTTTTATAAGCCCCTAATCCTCTGTTTGTTTGTTTTAAATAGCATAATAAAATACTTCACTTATTTTCTTTTAAATCTCTAAGTCACTTTGTTTTATAGGTTTTCTTTTTATATGTTTAGATTTTACCTTTTAAATTTCCAAGCCTAAAATCTCAATCCTTCCTTCTCTCTCCCTCCTACTCTTTCTTCCTCCCCCATTTCCCTCCCTCCCTCCCTCCCCATACAAACATATACCTATGTCTCTCTCTCCTTCCTCTAGCTCTTTTGGATTTTAAAGACTTCAGTTGAGTTCACTTAAAATTTTAAGACAAATAAACACTTTAAAAAATATTTTCTCTACTTTAAGATTTTATAAAATAAAAGTGTTAAAGATGATTTGATTTCTAAGGAGTAGAAAAAAGGTTGTTTGTTAGATTTAGAGAAAGACATTCATTCATTTATCCACTGAATATATATATATATATATAGTTCACAGTGCCCTTACTGAAAAATATAAAAGAATGCCTGTTCTGTAGAGAAGCTGATTTTTTCTTAAAGAACACACTGTAGACCAACTGATTAAGTAAACTGTGTAGTTAGTCTATGGCTAAAACCTGGTATGGAACAAAAATAGAGTGTGGTAAGAGCCTATGAATGAGTTTGTTGTTGTTGTTCAGTTGTTGAGTCCTGTTTGAATCTTTGTGCCCACATGGACTGCAGCATTCCAGGCTCCTCTGTCCTCTACTAACTCCCAGAGTTTGCTCACACTCATGCCCGTTGAGTTGGTGACGCTATCTAACCATCTCACCCTCTGATTCCGCCTTCTCCTTTTGCCTTCAGTCTTTCTCAGGGACCTTTCCAATGAGTTGGCTCTTTGCATCAGGTGGCCAAAGTATTGGAACTTTAGCATCAGTCCTTCCAATGAATATTCAGGACTGATTTCCTTAAGGATTGACTGGTTTGATCTCATTGCAGTCCAAGGGACCCTCAAGAGGCTTCTCCAACACCACAGTTCAAAAGCATCAATTTTTTGGCACTAAGCTTTCTTTATAGTCCAGCTCTCACATCCATACATGACCACTGGAAATACCATAGCTTTGACTAGATGGACCTTTGTTGGCAAAGTGATGTCTCTGCTTTTTAATATGCTGTCTAGGTTTGTCATAGCTTTCCTTCCACGAAGTGTCTTTTAATTTCATGGCTGCAATCACAGTATGCAGTGATTTTGAAACTCAAGAAAATAAAATCTTTGACTGTTTCCTGTATTTCCCCTTCTATTTGCCATGAAGTGATGGGACCAGATGCTATAATCTTAGTTTTATGAATGTTGAGTTTCAAGACAGTTTTTTCACTCTCCTCTTTCTCCCTAATCAAGAGGCTCTTTAGTTCCTCTTTAATTTCTGCCATTAGAATAGTATCATTTGCATATTGGAGATTGTTGATATTTCTCCCAGCAATCTTGATTACAGCTTGTGATTCATTCAGCCCTCCATTTCACATGATATACTCTGCATAGAAGTCAAAGAAGCAGGGTGACAGTATACAGCTTGTTGTACTCCTTTGTCAATTTGGAACCAGTAGGTTGTTCCGTGTCTGGTTCTAACTGTTGTTTATTGACCCAAATACAGGTTTCTTAGGAGACAGGTAAGGTTTTCTGTTATTCCTGTCTCTTTAAGAATTTTCCACAGTTTGTTGTGATCCACACAGTTAAAAGCTTTAGCATAGTCAATGAAGCAAGAAGTAGATATTTTTCTGAAACTCCCATACTTTCTTCATGATACAACAAATAATGGTAATTTGATCTCTGGTTCCTCTGCCTTTTCAAAACCCAGCTTGCACATCTGAAAGTTCTTGATTCATGTACTACTGAAGCCTAGCTTGAAGGATTTTGAATATACCCTTGATAGTGTGTTAAATGAATGTAACTGTATGGTAGTTTGAACATTCTTTGCCCTTGCCCTTCTTTGGTATTAGAATGGAAACTGACCTTTTCCTTTCCTGTGGCCACTACTGAGTTTTCCAAATTTGCTGACCTATTGAATGCAGCACTTTAACGGCATCATCTTTTAGGATTTGAAATAGCTCAGCTGCAGTTCCATTACTTCCACTAGATTTGTTTGCAGTAATGCTTCCTAAGGCAGTCTTGACTTCACACTCCAGTATGTCTGGCTCTAGGTGAGGGTCCACACCATTGTGGTTATTCTGATCATTAAGACCTTTCTTGTATTCTTCCTCTGTATTCTTGCCACCTATTCTAATCTATTGTGCTTCCATTCGGTCCTTACCATTTCTGTCCTTTATGGTGCCCATCCTCGCATGAAATACTCTCTTGATCAATCCAGTTTTCTTGAAGAGATCGCTAGTCTTTCCCATTCTATTGTTTTCTTCTATTTCTTTGCACTGTTCATTTAAGAAGTCCCTCTTATCTCTCTTTGCTATTCTCTGGAACTCTGCATTCAGTTGGGTATATCTTTCCCTTTCTCCCTTGCCTTTTGCTTCTCTTGTTTCCTCAGTGATCTGTAAAGCCTCCTCAGACAACCACTTTGCCTTCTTGCATTTTTTCTTTGGGATGATTTTGGTCACCGTCCCCTGTAGAGTGTTATGGACTTCAGTCCGTAGTTCTTCAGGCACTTTTTCTTTTTGCCAGATCTAATCCCTTGAATCTATTTGTCACCTCCATCATATAATCATAAGGGATTTGGCCTAGTTCATATCTGAACTAAATCAAATTTCCTTACTTTCTTCAATTTAAGCCTGACTGTTTCAATAAGGAGCTCATGATCTGAGCCACAGTCATCTCCAGATCTTGTTTTTGCTGACTGTATGGAGCTTCTCCAGCTTCAGCTACAAAGAACATAATCAATCTGATTTCTAGTTTGACTATCTGGTGATGTCCATGTGTACAGTTGTCGCTTCAGTTACTGGACAAGGGTGTTTGCTATGACCAGCATGTTCTCTTGACAAAGCTCTGTTAACCTTTGCCCTGCTTCCTTTTGTACTCCAAGGTCAAACTTACCTGCTTTGCTGGGTATGTCTTGACTTCCTACTTTTGCATCCCAGTCCTCTATGATGAAAAATACACCTTTTTTGGTGTTAATTCTAGAAGGTGTTGTATGTCTTCATAGAACCAGTCAGCTTCAGCTTCTTTAGAATCAATGATAGGGGCATAGATTTTGATTACTGTGATGTTGAATGTTTTGCTTTGGAAACAAACGAGATTGTTCTGTCATTTTTGAAGTTGTCATTTTGGACTCTTTTTTTTTTTTTTTGCCTATGAGGGATACTCCATTTCTTCTAAGTGATTCTTGCCCATAGTAATAGATATAATAGTCATCTGAAATAAATTGCTCATTTCCATTCATTTTAGTTCATTGATTCCTAAGATGTTGATATTTACTCTTGTCATCTTCTGCTTGACCACATCAATTTAGCTTGATTCATGGACCTAACATTCCACATTCCTATGCAATATTGTTCTTTATAGTGTTGAGCTTTAGTTTCACCACTAGGCAAGTCCACAACTAAGCATCATTTCTGCTTGGAGGAAACTGCTTCATTCTTTCTGGTGCTATTAGTAATTGCCCTCTGCTCTTCCCCAGTAGCACATTGGATAACTACTGACCTGGGGGCTTCCAGTGTCATGTTTTCTGCCTTTTCATACTGTCCATGGGGTTCTCCAGGCAAGAATACTGGAGCGGGTTGCCATTTCCTCCTCTAGTGGACCAAGTTTCAACAGAACTGTTCATTATGACCTGGACATCTTGGGTGACTCTGCACAGTATGTTGCTGCTGCTAAGTCACTTCAGTTGTGTCTGACTCTGTGTGACCCCATAGACGGCAGCCCACCAGGGTCCCCTGTCCCTGGGATTCTCCAGGCAAGAACACTGGAGTGGGTTGCCATTTCCTTCTCCAATGCATGAAAGTGAAAAGTTGAAAGTGAAGTCGCTCAGTTGTGTCCGACCCTCATAGCTTTATTGAGTTGCACAAGCCCTTTTGCTATACAAGGCCGTGATCCATGAAGGAGATGAATGAGTTGAGTTTAACGTTTAAATAGGAGGATCCAGTTAGGCCTGATTGAACAGATGATGTCTGAGCAAAGATTTAAATGAGATGAGAGAATGCTGTATAGATATAACTAGAAGTGTATTCTGAGGAGATGGATTCCAGGAGAGCCAGTTACTCATCTGGTAACTGAGGAAAGAGGATGAAAATGGGTAAAAAAAAATAGAATTTTAAGGTAAAATGTGCATGTCTAGATTTGTTAGTGAAATAGGATATTAACCTTTCATTTGAGGATGGGTTGAAATGTATGGAAGTTGACAAAACATGGAAGAGTCTTTGTGGGAAAGAATGGGCACAAACCAGGGATGAGTGAGACTGGTGCCCAGGATCAACTTGGAGTGAGAAGAGAATGGGTGTTATCCATCTTTAGTAGAGCCATTCAACATGATTAGGCAATTTTCTCTGAAGTGTGTTTTGAATTAGAAGCAGCTGAAAACAAACTATCATTTGTTCATTATATACTATATGCTAGCCTTTTGTTGACTGATTTATAATATCTTGATACTAGTGCACGAATGATTAATTTTGCACATGAAGTAACTTAGACTCAAACAGGATAAGCTATCTATGTCAAAATGTTAATAAACATCTGAGCCATTATTAGAACACAGTATTGCTTAGGAAAAGAAACAAACAACAAAGCAAAACCAGACACCCTCTGGTTGGTTTTAGCCGAAGTTTTTACTTTGTAAGGTGAAAATGCCTAAAAGTCATGCTGATTAAAGTGATAAATCTGATAAAGTGATCATTTATACAGACAAGGCACAGAGGCAAGTGTGTCAAAGGTGATGGGTCACCCACTAAAGGACAATGAAGAGGCTGGAGATCATGGTGAAAGCAAGACAAAGCAAGTTGCTTATTCACACAAGAGACTTCAGTTGTTTTTCATTAAAAGTTTCAAATTTTATAATGCTGAATATCAATATATACTTTGTGAATTGAAATGAGGTATTTAGAAACATGCAGTCATTTATTTTGTATTGTAGTATGACAAAATTCATAGTTGTCATGAAATGTATTTATGAGTAATTCTTCCTTTTTCACTCTTTACCAATATATTTTCTCACTAAGGTATGGCATTTATGTGAAAATTCAAGACACTTTGTGGGATTTTTTAAAGACATATTACAGATGGAAATGCTTTCAAAATTATTTACATCAAACATTATCTCTGTGTTACTTTCTCAAGCATTATGTTGAAAATGCCATTATGGATCTCTTGTCATGGCTATAAAGCATTTTGAATGGCACTTTAAAATAACACCAAATGTAAGTGATACAATTAGAAAAACAATATTCTGGGAGTTTAGTATTTTGCATTCAGAATGTGATAAAATGTAATCATTCACTCTTTCGTTGGAAGCAATTTTAATTGCAATCACCAATCAGATATCATTTGATCTATAATATTAATGGCTCAGCCTTGAATTTTTATATCATTATCAACATTTACACATACAATTCATGTGGTGAAGTGCTGTTCAGTTTTCAGAGCTAGGTTTTTAATATTTTTATATCAACACAGTGGCATATCCCATAGAGATGCTTCAACAACTCTCTAGACACAGTGTGAGGTTGATAAATATGAATTATCTTAAATCATTTGCAATGAAATTGAACAGCTAACCCAAGGGCTTGGGTTAAGAGAGGCAAGTGAATATATTGTACAGTGTCATTTTTTATTTCTTTTCCATTTGATTTTTCTCTGTGATGTGTAATGAACTAGATTAATGGGCCCAATTCCATTACTGATTAAATGGATTTGATTTGGACCTTTAACAGGGAAGTCACAATAGCAGTCAGCTTCAGAGCAAAAGCTTTAAAATAAAAATGAAAGATTGTTTCAAAGAGAAAGAGAACTACTAGGCAGTAATATAGAGGCAGACTTGTTTAAATTCAGAGGGATTATTTGATTAATGCAAGGATCAAGCTGCTACACGTTGCTGATGAGCTGGCACATATAATGTAGGTACTGTTAAATTATGAGAACATCTCATGTTAAGAACAATTTTTTTATTCAAATATATTTTTTTAAGTATGTTGCTGTTCAGTCACTCAGTCATGTCTGACTCTTTGCAATGCTATGCACTGCAGCATGCCAGGCTTCCTTGTCCATCACCAACTCCCAGAGCTTGCTCAAACTCATGTCCATTGAGTCATTGATGCCATCCAACCATCTCATCTTCTGTTGTGCCCTTCTTCTCCTGCCTTTAATCTTTCCCAACATAAGGGTCTTTTCTAATGAGTCAGCTCTTCATGACAGGTGGCCAAAGTATTGGAGTTTTCAGCTTCAACATCAGTCCTTCCAATGAACATTCAGGATGGATTTCTGTTAAGATGGACTGGTTGGATCTCCTTGCAGTCCAAGAGACTCTCAATGGTCTTCTCCAACACCACAGTTAAAAAACATCAATTCTTCAGTGCTCAACTATCTTTATAGTCCAGCTCTCACATCCATACATGACTACTGGAAAAAACATAGCCTTGACTAGATGGACCTTTGTTGGCAAAGTAATGTCTCTGCTTTTTAATATGCTGTCTAGGTTGGTCATAACTTTCCTTCCAAGGAGTAAGTGCCTTTTTATTTCATGGCTAAGTCACCATCTGCAGTGATTTGGAGCCCAAAATAATAAAGTCTGCCACTGCTTCCACTGTTTCTCCATCTCTTTGACATGAAGTAATGGGATCGCATACTATGATCTTAGTTTTCTGAATGTTGAGCTTGAAGCCAACTTTTTCATTCTTTTCTTTCACTTTCATCAAGAGGCTCCTTAGTTCTTCTTCACTTTCTGCCATAAGGGTGGTGTCATCTATATATCTGACATTATTGATATTTCTCAAAACAATCTTGATTCCAGCTTGTGCTTCTTCCAGCCCAGCATTTCTCAGGATGTACTCTGCATATAAGTTAAATAGGCACGGTGACAATATACATCCTTGATGTACTCCTTTCCCTATTTGGAACCAGTTTGCTGTTCCATGTCCAGTTCTCTGTTGCTTCCTAACCTCCATACAAATTTCTCAAGGGGAAGGTTAGGTGGTCTGGTATTCCCATCTCTTTAAGAATTCTCCACAATTTATTGTGATTCACACAGTCAAAGGCTTTGGCATAGTCAATAAATTAGAAATAGATGTTTTTTCTGGAACCTCTCTTGCTTCTTTGATCATCCAGCAGATGAGGGCAATTTGATTTCTGCTTCCTCTGCCTTTTCTAAAATCATCTTGGACATCTGAAAGTTCATGGTTCATGTATTCTTGAAGCCTGGCTTGGAGAATTTTGAGCATTACTGTACTAGCATGTGAGATGAGTGCAATTGTGTGGTGGTTTGAGCATTCTTTGGCATTGCCTTTCTTTGGGATTGGAATGAAAACTGACTTTTTTCCAGTCCTGTGGCCACTGCTGAGTATTCCAAATTTGCTGACATATTGAGTGCAGCACTTTCACAGCATCATCTTTCAGGATTTGAAATACGTCAACTGGAATTCCATCACCTCCACTAGCTTTGTTCATAGCAATACTTCCTGAGGCCACTTGACTTCATATTCCAGGATGTCTGCCTCTAGGTGAGTGATCACACCATCCTGATTATCTGGGTCATGAAAATCTTTTTTGTACAGTTCTTCTGTGTATTTTTGCCACCTCTTCTTAATATCTTCTGCTTTTGTTAGGTCCATACCATTCCTGTCCTTTATGAGACCATCTTTGCATGAAATGTTCCCTTGGTATCTCTAATTTTCTTGAAGAGATCTCTAGTCTTTCCCATTCTATTCTTTTCCTCTATTTCTTTGCACTTGTCACTGAGGAAGGCTTTCTTACTTCTCCTTGCTATTCTTTGGAACTCTGCATTCAGAAGCTTATATCTTTCCTTTTCTCCTTTGCTTTTTGCTTCTTTTCTTTTCATAGCTATTTGTAAGGCCTCCCCAGACAGCCATTTTGCTTTTTTGCATTTCTTATCAGTGAGGATGGTCTTGATCCCTGTCTCCTGTACAATGTCACAAACCTCAATCCATAGTTCATAAGGCACTCTATCAGATCTGGTCCCTTAAATCTATTTCTCACTTGCGCTGTATCATTGTAAGGGATTTGATTTAGGTCATACCTGAATGGTCTACTGGTTTTCCCTACTTTCTTCAATTTCAGTCTGATTTGGCAATAAGGAGTTCATGATCTGAGCCACAGTCAGTTCCTGGTCTTGTTTTTGCTGACTGTATAGAGCTTCTCCACCTTTGGCTATAAAGAATAATCAATCTGATTTTGGTGTTGACCATCTGGTGATGTCCATGTATAGAGTCTTCTCTTGTGTTATTGGAAGAGGGTGTTTGCTATGACCAGTGCATTCTCTTGGCAGAAGATTCATAGCTTTGACTAACTTCACCTTTGTTGATAAAGTAATGTCTCTACTTTATAATATGCAATCTAGGTTAACCATAGCTTTTCTTCCAATGTGCAAGCATCTTTTAATTTCATGGCTACAGTCACCATCTGCTGTGATTTTGGAATACAAGAAAATAAAGTTTCTCTGTTTCCATTGTTTCCCATCTATTTGCCATGAAGTGATAGAACCAGATGTCATGATCTTTGTTTTTTTAATGTTGAGTTTTAAGCCAGCTTTTTCATTCTCCTCTTTCACCTTCATCAAGAGGCTCTTCACTCTCTAAAATTCCTCTTTGTTTTCTGCCATAAGGGCTGTGTCATCTGTGTATCAGAGGTTATTGGTATTTCTCCTTGCAATATTGATTCCAGCTTGTGCTTCATCCAGCCCTATATTTCACATGATGTACTCTGCATCTAAGTTAAATAAGCAGGGTGACAATATATAGCCTTGACATACTCATTTCCCCATTTTGAACCAATCTGTTGTTCCAAGTCCTGTTTTAACTGTTGCTTCTTGACCTGCATACAGGTTTCTCAGGAGACAGGTCAGGTGGTCTGGCATTCCCATCTCTTTAAGAATTTTCCATAGTTTTGTTTTGATACACACAGTCAAAGGCTTTACTGTAGTCAATGAAACAGAAGGTTTTTTTCTGGAATTCTCTTGCTTTTTCTATGATTCAACAGATTTTGGCAATGTGAACTCTGGTTCCTTTGCCTTTTCTAAACCAGCTTGAACATCTGGAAGTTCTTGATTCATATCCTGATGAAGCCTGCCTTGGAGAATTTTGAGCATTATTTTGCTAGCGTGTTAAATGAGGGCAATTGTGCAGTAGTTTGAACATTCTTTCGCATTGCCTTTCTTTGGGATTGGAATGAAAACTGACCTTTTCCAGTCCTGTGGCCACTGCTGAGTTTTCCAAATTTGCTGGCATATTGAGTGCTGCAAAACTCCGTTAGCCTTTGCCCTGTTTCGTTTTGACTCCAAGGCCAAACTTGCCTTTTACTCCAGGTAGCTCTTGGCTTCCCACCCAGGTCTCCTACATTGCAGGCAGATTCTTTATCACATGAGCTGCAGACAAGTCCTGTTTTAAGTATTTTACTATTTATCAACCATTACCAACTATTATTTTGGGTTGAATTGTATCTTCCCATAAAGGTGTTGAAGTCCAAATCCACAGTTCCTATGTAAGATAGGGTCTTTGCAGATGTAATCAAATTAAGATCAGGCCATTAGTGCATGCCTGCTAAGTTGCTTCAGCCATTTCCAACTCTGTGTGACCCTGTGATCTGTAGCCTCTCAGTCTCCTCTGTCCATCAGATTCTCCAGGCAAGAATTGTGAATGTGTTGCCATGCCCTCTTCCAGGGGATCTTCCTGATCCAGGAGTCTAACCTTCATCTCCTGAGATGGCAGACAGGTTCTTTACCTGGAGCACCACCTTGGAAGCCCCCAGGTCATTAGGGTAGGCCCTGATTCAGTTGACCAGTGTCCTTTTAAGAAGAGAGAAATTTAGACAAAGATACACACAAAAAGGAGGACAGATAGCCACATCAGGACAGAAACAGATAAAGAGGAAGCCATGTGACAAAAAAGGCAGAGATTAAAGTAATGCAGTTGCAAGCCCAGCCACACTACAGATTAATGGCCACCAATAGAAAGTAAGAGATAAGGAAGGATTTCTCCCTTACAGGTTTCAGAGGAAGTATGGCCTTGCTAACACTTTGATTTTGCCTTTCTTATCTCCAGATCTGTTGAGAACATAAGTTTCTGTTCTTTTAAGTCATCCAGTTTGTGGTACTGCTGCAACAGCAGCCCTAGGAAACTAACATGTAATTAAGTATTTTAATATTAGAATACATGTTATATATTTTAGTAAACCCTGCTGATAAACCCTAGAGAAAGCTAAATGGTTTGATCAATTTATGAATTAAACTGATGTAATATCTCATTCAGGTACAATCACAGCTAGTGATAAATACAGGACTCAGAAGAAATACATTTTGGGGACTTAAAATATCACTAATAAAACATATAACAGAAATATTCCAATATAAGTGAGAATTTTTCTATTTCATGACAGTGGTACAGATATGACTCTATAAGAATTTCTAGTGAAGAAGAGACCATATTTACTATTTCTGTTGACTAGAAGAGCCAGCACTTTGAATTGAGCTTAGGATAGCATAGATTTTAATATACAAGCCTGGAGGGAAGAACTTGAAGGAACCTTGTCAACAACTACAGAGGCAGAAAGCCACATGTGAGTGGGCTATTAAACACTAGGCTCTGGAGTCTAGTCTAACTATCTTTGGCAGTGGCAAGTGCCCTGAGCAAAGTTTTGATTATGAAACCATGTTTTCCCATTACTTTCTCATGGGCTCAGCCTCTGAAGGAGCAGGAAGGGTTTCTATAAACTGTATCTTCAAGGCAGAGATAATAAGAATAAAACAAAAAGGAAACAATCAAGGGGTCAAATTCTTGATTCCCTGAATGTCTGTAAACCTGTGGTGGAGACAATGTTTTAAAAAGACTGCACTTTTACTCGTAAGAAATTTGTGCCTTTTTCTTTCACTGCTGGAAGCTCCATTTAATTGTGAAGAACTAGCGCCTGTTGGAATTGGAGCCAAGAATTGATATCTTAGAGTAGGAAAGGGAGGTTTAGACTGATTAACTTATGGGAAGAGAAATCACAAAGGAATGTAGCTAGACTTAGAAACAATGGTTCTCTGGGAAGTGCCCATCCTTTGATTTTTGAACCAAGCCCCAAAGAGTAGACTAGATGAAATAAATCCCCAGATATGAGAAGAAAAGACTAGCTGCTTGGCTTCCCACAGTATAATGTAGAATTCTGCAAGTCTTATGGGAAAACCCAATGTCCATTTGGCACCCAGGATTAGACTAGTGGTGATTAAAGGAGTTTTAAATCAGTATGAGGTCAACTACAGAAAATCATGAACTCCCAGAATAGTGTGGGAAGATAACCAACATTTCTGAGCAACCAGTCCCCAGCAAATGTTCAGAACTTTTAGCAGGATCAAGGTACCAGAAGAAGACTTATGTTTAGGACAAAAAGGATATGGATTATATGGTTCTGACGATGAAAACAGACATGAACTGGGTCCTTTAAGGTAATAGAGTTGTAAGGGTCAGATGAACGTGAACTACATTTCCACGTGAATAGGAGGAGCCAGGAACTGGCACGAGGAGCAGATGCCTCGCCTCTAATGCTGGGATGATACATGACTCCACCCTAGGATTATGATGACTCTGGGAGAAATTAAGGCGAACCATGCCTGTGTATGTTGGTGTGTGCATGGTGATGGTTGTGGCGTGCGTGAGAGGTAAAACTCTGAGACTTTTAAAACAGAAGTAATTTAATTACCATGAATTGGTAGAGTTAAACATTTTTGATATCCATAGAATGGGGATCTCAGTAACAATAATTGTAGCTAAAAATAAAGTTGTATTTTATACATCTGATTTTGTTTAGTTTTTACTGTTTAGTTGGTATTTACAATGAAAGAAGTTGACACAGAGGGTGTAATGAATGAAAATATGCCCAAGATCCTATATTTAAGCCAGGATTGACTAATGATAAAAAAGTTACAGTTGTGAAATACCATGTTGCTGCCAGATTTAGGCTAAATACTTTCATATTAATCTTCCCCTATATGCTTCAGGCAACTTTATTTTTATTGGTCAGATGAGGGGAACTGAAACTCTTTCATATTTAATAATCTGTCTGATATAATATAGTCAGAGTTGATAATAGAATTTGTGTTGGTCTGAGAATCAAGTTCATCACATCCTGCTTTATTTTAGTCAGAGCATGTTCCATATTGTTCAAATTAAACTTTTTATAAGAAAATAGCTGTAGTTAGAAGTGAATTGTTATTTTGAGTTTCCTCTGCTGGAGTGTTTACTGGTTTTCAATTTCAGTCACTGTGATTATGTTAATACATCTCTCTCCTTGGTCTTTCTTTGCTTATCCTCTGGCTTTCTCTCTTTGCCTACAAGTTAGCCTAAAGCATCAGACCCAAGAAGAATGGAAAATGATAGGTCTCCTCTTATAATGTGTTACCTCTGCTTTCATCATGCAAATAGATAAAGAGCTTCTTGACAGAAGGTAAAAATGTACACTTGCCTATAATATTTTATTGAACCAATTTGGTTCTTAAATAATTCCAGTATCTAAATTAAAAGACCACATTATCCCAGAAATGGAATCTGGTTCTGCCTGTAAAAATAAGCAGGTAATCTCAATCCATTTTGGCTGCGATGGTCTTACTTACTGCTAATGTCAAAATTTAATTTTCAGGAAAATGTTTTTATTTTTTTTATTTTTAAACTTTACAATATTGTATTAGTTTTGCCAAACATCAAAATGAATCCACCACAGGTATACCCGTGCACCTTCTTTCAAAATCATAAGGTGATTTTGAGTTGGAAACAAGGAACATGCTTAATATTAATAATTATGTGATTTACTCAAACAAAATCCATTAGTATGAATTGAAAAATAACTGAAATATCACACTCCCTAAACCATATTTACTGTGAGTTCTTATCATTTTTGACTTAAACAGTTTTATGTGCCCATGGCATATTTACTTCACTTATGGCATATTTAGACTATGTATTCAAAATTCAGTGGGTGCCTGAGTAAAGTTCAAAATATTACAATAAGATACTGTAGAATTTTCTTGGGATAAAAATATGAGTTAGAAGTAAATAATTAATGTTTATTACTAATAGTTTTAGATTAACATTGTGAAAAATGGAATAAGGATAGATTTTCTCACATTATACCTACTATGATAAAATATGGATCAGATCAGATCAGTCACTGAGTCGTGTCCAACTCTTTTTGACCCCATGAATCGCAGCACGCCAGGCCTCCCTGTCCATCACCAACTCCCGCAGTTCACTGAGACACGTCCATCGAGTCAGTGATGCCATCCAGCCATTTCATCCTCTGTCATCCCCTTCTCCTCCTGCCCCCAATCCCTCCCAGCATCAGAGTCTTTTCCAATGAGTCAACTCTTTGCATGAGGTGGCCAAAGTACTGGAGTTTCAGCTTTAGCATCATTCCTTCCAAAGAAATCCCAGGGCTGATCTCCTTTAGAATGGACTGGTTGGATCTCCTTGCAGTCCAAGGGACTCTTAAGAGTCTTCTCCAACACTACAGTTCAAAAGCATCAATTCTTCGGTGCTCAGCTTTCTTCACAGTCCAACTCTCACATCCATACATGAGCACTGGAAAAACCATAGCCTTGACTAGATGAACCTTTGTTGGCAAAGTAACGTCTCTGCTTTTGAATATGCTATCTAGGTTGTCATAACTTTCCTTCCAAGGAGTAAGCGTCTTTTAATTTCATGGCTGCAGTCACCATCCGTAGTGATTTTGGAGCCCAGAAAAATAAAGTCTGACACTGTTTCCACTGTTTCCCCATCTATTTCCCATGAAGTGATGGGACCGGATGCCATAACCTTCGTTTTCTGAATGTTGAGCTTTAAGCCAACTTTTTCACTCTCCTCTTTCACTTTCATCAAGAGGCTCTTTGGTTCCTCTTCACTTTCTGCCATAAGGGTGGTGTCATCTGCATATCTGAGGTTATTGATATTTCTCCCAGCAATCTTGATTCTAGCTTGTGTTTCTTCCAGTCCAGTGTTTCTCATGATGTACTCTGCATAGAAGTTAAATAAGCAGGGTGACAATATACAGCCTTGACAAACTCCTTTTCCTATTTGGAACCAGTCTGTTGTTCCATGTCCAGTTCTAACTGTTGCTTCCTGACCTGCATACAGATTTCTCAAGAGGCAGATCAGGTGGTCTGGTATTTACATCTCTTTCAGAATTTTCCACAGTTTATTGTGATCCACACAGTCAAAGGCTTTGGCATAGTCAATAAAGCAGAAATAGATGTTTTTCTGGAACTCTCTATGAATAATTTTATATTTTAGAACAGAATTATTTATATTAATATACCTGCTTCTACTATCCATGACCTAACCAAGAATAGCTTTTGTTCTTTGTTGGTAAAGAACACACATTTTAAAGTGACTTATATGGTTATTTTTTCCTATTCAGGAATATAAAACACTTGGTGAAAATTATGGAATATAATTTGAAACCATATGCCCATAAAGGCTAGGTCTAGCTGGCTCAGCTTAGCACAGCTGAAACACTGATTTGAATACTTTCAAAATCTTTTTGTGTATAATTTTTCAGTCTTAATATTTCCTTTGTTCAGGTTCTGCATTTCATGAATATATAGGTGGAATACCAGTTTTTATATGTATTTAGTCTTAGATCATATCTTAGAATTCTTAATTTTTCAAACTCCTGCAAGTTATTTTTTAAAAATGTGCATTTTGCTACTTAAAGTTGAATATTAAAATCTAACCTTACCTTTCGGTATTAACACTAAAATCAGTATATTTCAAACTTGGAGAAAGGTAATTTAATATAATTTTGTCTAGAAATGTGTGAATACTCAAAACTCTGTCCCCTGTTTTTAAAAATTATCTGATCTTTATTCCCAGGGCTGAAGTTCTGCCAGGCTTCCTGCTAAGTGACCACAGCAGGCTCAGTTCCAAGGAGCAAGGTGAGTCATATTTGGGAATTTTGGTCATTACCAAGGGAGTAATATTTATTGTTAGATATGAAAGCTGAGTATAGAACAACTAATAGTATGTGAAGCGAGTGATAAAAAATTAAGCTAACTAGAAGGTTCAGGAACTCAAGAGAAGAGTAAAGAAAATACCAAGACTTGGCCATGAACAAGGCAAGGAGATCAAGACTTTTCTTTTTTCAGTGGATTATGATTTTGAAGCAAGAGTCCATGTCAGCCAGGTTATAGGTAGTATTAGAATAGAAAAATTATTTGGAGAATAATTTTTATCTTATGTGGCCTCAGATTCTATATTTGGAGAAGTAACTGGCAACCCACTCCAGTACTCTTGCCTGGAAAATCTCATGGATGGAGGAGCCTGGTAGGCTACAGTTCATGGGGTCGCAAAGAGTTGGACACGACTGAGCGACTTCACTTTCACTTTTTAGTTTCATGCATTGGAGAAGGAAATGGCAACCCACTCCAGTGTTCTTGCCTGGAGAATCCCAGGGACTGGAGAGCCTGGTGAGCTGCCGTCTCTGGGGTCTCACAGAGTCGGACACGACTGAAGCAACTTAGCAGCAGCAGCAGATTCTATATTGATAAGTGATCATTTAAAAAAATGATTGAGTTACTGTTCTGACTTTGTGGATCATGATTCTCTTTCTCAAATTAAAAACTTTGGAACCATGGTTTTCCTTTGTAGAATTTTCTAGTACGAGAAAAGACAGTTATAAAAGAGGAACGGAGAAGTATTTACTATGCTTTACACAGGTTAAGTTTGCTCATGGTCACTTAATAGTTTATTTGGAGGGAGCAAAATCTTCTAAGATGGTCACCTATGAATTATTCTTGTAATTTGTAAGACAAATAATTCTGATTCCTGAGAACTGACCTCAATGTGAAGAGTGGCAGATTGTTGAAATTGATTAACTGGAAATTAGAGAATATGTTCTTAGCCGCTGGGCTGAGTTCAGATTATATAAAATAAGTTAGGAAACCAAACAAATGTATTTTTTATTCTATTTATTATGTCAGTAAGTATACTGATATTATTATTGACCACAATGTATACCATATTTCGGGCTATTCATAATATGCTTAATTAACACCTGAATATATCACATGACTGCACTACAAAATTTAATACTGTAATAAAATATCCTTTTAACATGGAAATTAGATTTTTTTATTAAAATATATTTAATTTATAGGAATAACTGATGTTTTAAGAGATGATTATTTTATTTACTCTGTTGATAAAAAGTACATTTATAATTAAGACATATTCAAATCCCCATAACATGTAATTTGTATCTCTTCAAGGAATGTTTATTACTAATATTTACTACAGTTCACTTCTTCAGCAAACAGTAAATTGTGGGATATAAACATATGGCCACCCTAGAACAATACTTTCCCTTAGTTTATTAGGAGAGATTTTTCTATGTCCATACTAATCCTTGTTTCATATTGGTGCTTTCAGATCTCAGATGCAATGTTCTGAAATTTATCCTTTATTGTATCCACTTCATTATTCAGTATTACTTGAACAGCAGTAGACTTTGGAACAGTTGTGACATATTGGTATTATAAAAGCAAACAATAGAAGACTTTGATCCAAGGAGCTAATAGAATAGTAGGCTATCATGACCTCTGTGTTAACGGCTAACAGTTCTCCTGCTACCTTCATATTAACATCTAAATGTTAAATGCTTTACATGTATTAACTCATATTTCTAATAACAAATCAGAAAAGTGACTCTTTTAAAATGATCCTAATTTTTTGAAAGAGTAGAGTATTTAGCTTCAAGACATACAAGTAATATCAGAGCCAATATTTGAACGAGAGCAGTCTATGCCAGTGTCTCTGCCTTAACCCACTATATAAGAGAAGAAAATGCACAGGATGTTACTGGAGCACAGAGAAAACCCATGCCAATCCGATTCAGGAAAATCATTACAGTGAAGATTCAGTTTAGTTTTGAAGAAGGGACATAAAGAAGAGCTCTCTGAACAATGGGGACACCCTGTGTGATCATGTGAAGAATATAGTCTATGTGTTTCAGGATGGCAAGAAATTCTGGGGACTTGATTAGAAGTGTTCAAGTGAGGAAATGGCAGTAAACAGAGCTAGGATTTGGGGGCAAGTATCACAACATGAAGAACCTTGGATGACAGTCTAAGAAATCTGAACTTTATTCTGGAAGCTGGGGGGGCGGGGGAACTATTGAAACATTTCAAGGGCTTTAACCAAGCCAGCAATATGAACATACTCGCCTTTTAGAAAGTTCATCCTGACAACAGCGTGGAAGAGAAGAAAGGCTAGTTAGGAAAAGAAAAAGTGAAGTATTTGAGCAAAAGCTGATGAAAACCCAAACATAAGTATTGATAGGGGAAGGAAAAGGAGACAAATATAAAGGATGTCTAGTTTTAGTATTTAAAATGGCTATCATTTTATAAGCACTTTACAGTAATCTCTCTAATTTCTAAAAAGCTCTCTGCAAAAGATCTTATTCATGTTGTTTTATAAAGAGGTAATAAGGGCTTAGAGATGCTTAGTAGTTTACTCAGAGTTTACAGCTAGTCATTGATAAATTTGGGATTCAGATTCATGGCTTAAATTCCTTCTAGTCTAATTCCTTCTAGTCATGCTGCTTGCTATGAAAGCCTTTAAGTTTGCTTTGAAATCTGCAAAGTTTTGTTCTTAGTAGAATAGTAAATTAGAAGTATTAATCTAGCTTAACACTCATGTTTCTGATCTGGGTATGAGTTTTTGTGTCATTCACCAAAATGTAGAGGAAGAACATCCTAATACAGTTTTCTCAAAAAAGATGTATATGATAGCTGCATTCCTTTATTATCTTTTACTTCTCAAACTGATCTGGCATCAAGCATCATGTCTCTATGAAAACAGTTACTGATAAGACCAGTAATCACATTCCTGTCTCTAAATTCAAAGAATGTTTTTAATACCCTTCTTAGTGTGCTTCTCTGTAACATTCAGCTCTATTGTCTACTTTCTTTCATTACAAAATTCTCATCTTTTGAATTTCTTGCAAGAGTACCCTTTGGTTTTCTTCCTACCTCACTGTATTTGTTCTCAGGCTCATTATTATAGGCCATTAAGTTCTGAAGTTACGCTTAGTGGTAGAATCCTATTCTCATCTCTTATGTTTTCATTACTTTTGTGATCTCAATCATTATTAGCTATACAGAGAGAACAGATGCACTTACCTGGCCCCTTCTCTAATATCCCTTCTTGGAAACCTATCAGATCAGATCAGATCAGTCACTCAGTCATGTCTGACTCTCTGTGACCCCATGAATCACAGCATGCCAGGCCTCCCTGTCCATCACCAACTCCCAGAGTCCACTGAGACCCACCTCCATCGAGTCAGAGATGCCATCCAGCCATCTCATCCTCTGTCATCCCCTTCTCCTCCTGCCCCTAATCCCTCCCAGCATCAGAGTCTTTTCCAATGAGTCAACTCTTCACATGAGGTGGCCAAAGTACTGGAGTTTCAGCTTTAGAATCATTCCTTCCAAAGAAATCCAAGGACTGATCTCCTTCAGAATGGACTGGTTGGATCTCCTTGCAGTCCAAGGGACTCGCAAGAGTCTTCTCCAACACAACAGTTCAAAAGCATCAATTCT
Source organism: Bos indicus (assembly GCF_029378745.1). Classification (NCBI taxonomy): domain Eukaryota; kingdom Metazoa; phylum Chordata; class Mammalia; order Artiodactyla; family Bovidae; genus Bos; species Bos indicus. The sequence goes on from NC_091764.1 coordinate 13,271,748, forward strand.
TTGTCACTCAGCCTTCTTCACAGTCCAACTCTCACATCCATACATGACCACTGGAAAAACCATAGCCTTGACTAGATGAACCTTTGTTGGCAAAGTAACGTCTCTGCTTTTGAATATGCTATCTAGGTTGTCATAACTTTCCTTCTAAGGAGTAAGCGTCTTTTAATTTCATGGCTGCAGTCACCATTTGTAGTGATTTTGGGGCCCAGAAAAATAAAGTCTGACACTGTTTCCACTGTTTCCCCATCTATTTCCCATGAAGTGATGGGACCAGATGCCATGATCTTCGTTTTCTGAATGTTGAGCTTTAAGCCAACTTTTTCATTCTCCACTTTCTCTTTCATCAAGAGGCTTTTGAGTTCCTCTTCACTTTCTGCCATAAGGGTGGTGTCATCTGCATATCTGGGGTTATTGATATTTCTCCCGGCAATCTTGATTCCAGCTTGTGCTTCTTCCAGTCCAGCATTTGTCATGATGTACTCTGCATATAAGTTAAATGAGCAGGGTGACACTATACAGCCTTGACGAATTCCTTTTCCTATTTGGAACCAGTCTGTTGTTCCATGTCCAGATCTAACTGTTGCTTCCTGACCTGCATACAAATTTCTCAACAGGCAGGTCAGGCGGTCTGGTATTCCCATCTCTTTCAGAATTTCCCACAGTTTATTGTGATCCACACATTCAAAGGCTTTGGCATAGTCAATAAAGCAGAAATAGATGTTTTTCTTGAACTCTCTTGCTTTTTCTATGATCCAGTGGATGTTGGCAATTTGATCTCTGGTTCCTCTGCCTTTTCGAAAACAAGTTTGAACATCAGGAAGTTCACGGTTCACATATTGCTGAAGCCTGGCTTGGAGAATTTTAAGCATTACTAGTGTGTGAGATGAGTGCAATGGTGTGGTAGTTTGAGCATTCTTTGGCATTGCCTTTCTTTGGGATTGGAATGAAAATGGACCTTTTCCAGTCCTGTGGCCACTGCTGAGTTTTCCAAATTTGCTGGCATATTGAGTGCACCACTTTCACAGCATCATCTTTCAGGATTTGGAATATCTCCACTGGAATTCCATCACCTCCACTAGCTTTGTTCGTAGTGATGCTTTCTAAGGCCCACCTGACTTCACATTCCAGGATGTCTGGCTCTAGGTCAGTGATCACACCATCGTGATTATCTGGGTCGTGAAGATTTTTTTGTACAGTTCTTCTGTGTATTCTTGCCATCTCTTTTTAATATCTTCTGCTTCTGTTAGGTCCATACCATTTCTGTCCTTTATCGACCCCATCTTTACATGAAATGTTCCCTTGGTAGCTCTGATTTTCTTGAAGAGATCCATAGTCCCTCCCATTCTGTTGTTTTCCTCTATCTCTTTGCATTGATCGCTGAAGAAGGCTTTCTTATCTCTTCTTGCTATTCTTTGGAACTCTGCATTCATATGTTTATATCTTTCCTTTTCTCCTTTGCTTTTCGCTTATCTTCTTTTCACAGCTATTTTGTAAGTCCTCCCCAAACAGCCATTTTGCTTTTTTGCATTTCTTTTCTATGGGAATGGTCTTGATCCCTATCTCCTGTACAGTGTCACGAACCTCATTCCGTAGTTCATCAGGCACTCTATCTATCAGATCTAGGCCCTTAAATCTATTTCTCACTTCCACTGTATAATCATAAGGGATTTGATTTAGGTCATATCTGAATGGTCTAGTGGTTTTCCCTACTTTCTTCAATTTAATTCTGAAACCTATAAAGCACCTCAATTAGAGGATATGAAAAATAATAAACTCATAGTATTCTCCCTCAGTTCTATTCCTTTCTCAGCTTTCCTGATTTCTGTGAATGGCAGTCTAATCCTTTTATTTTTAGAAGTAAATAACAGTGCTCATCTTGGACATAGCATTCTTCCTCATCTTCCATAACTGAAGCATTACTAAGTCCTGTCAGTCACATTTCCTAAATATTTCTCATATTGTTTTTTCATGTGCATGGCCAACACATTTCCTTCTGTACTTATTGCAATCTTGGGATTCTCAATAGCCTATTAACTAATTTCTCCAAACTCCTCTAAACTTTTCTTTAATCAATTGTCCATACTTTATTGCAGAGTGATCTGTCAGAATACATTTCTGATCATGTTGCCCATCTGCTAACTACCCTTTAATGACACATATTGCTTTCAGGAGGAAAAGTAGGATTCTTACCTTGGCCTTAGCATCCTCTGTGATGGAACCTCTATCTCTGCTCTACCTTCATTGTGTACCAACTTCCTCATGCAGCCCCACTAGGCTTCTTCGCATCCTTCATACTCATTATTGCTCCTTTTCTCTACTCTTAACTAGGTAGTTTTACATTCTTCTACCCTTAACTAGATATTTTCTACTCATCCTACAACTTTGAGTTCACACATCACTTCCTCTAGGAATTTTTCTCTGACCTCTTTATGTTATATCCCACTATAAGGGGCCTTAGAATCTGAAGGGAAGAGCAGAAGAAGTTCTGTATCTGTTGTAATTTTCATTACCCAATTTTAATATACACATTTAATGTAAAATGTTGAGTGGATTAGAACACTTGACAGAACACAGATTTACAGACTGTTTTCTCAAACACATTATCTCCTAAAGCTAAACAAAATATATGCTGCTTTTCTCCTTGCTTTTTTCAATGGGTTGTTCTGTCAAATTTACCAACACAGTGGTGTGAGGGAGGCTGTGTGTATGATAATGTGTGCATGTTATTTTGTGAGTTAGATCAGTGACAGAAAAGATATCAGAAGGCAGAGGTAGTAGAAATGAGAGGGAAAATACTTGGGGAAAGGATACATTTATGTGGAGGGGACTTGGAAAAGATCAACTAGGGCAACCAGGGAGGAAAAAGACACAAAGACAAATGATGTTCAAGTCATAAAAAGGACAACAACTCCAACCTCAGCCAATATGAAATAAAACATTTTAAGCCTGTTGGACTAGATACACAATTTATCCCCAATATATTAGAGCTTGATGTGGGGTGGAGAGAGGCCTTCCTAGGCAATGGTTCTTCAATGCTCTGCCCTATGACTTTGAATTGCCTAGCCAGCTTCAAAGGAATGGCCTACACTTGCTCTTATTCTCTTTGTATTAATTTAAATTTCCCCTATGGTTTTCATAAGCAAAAATGCTTTTCTTTGTTCTGCCAAAACTTTTAGAAACAATAAATACAGCTAGACATCTCCCTGAAAACTCAGACAGAAACAAAATAAACTCCTTTTGCTGAGCCCTTTTTTTCCATTCAGGATGAGAATTTTTTTAAGGAGTGTTAAGAGGGGATAAAATACAAGTATGCAGTGCTTCCTGCCCCACAGAGAGAGAGATCAAAATATCACAGATAAATGTTTTATTCAAGCCTCAACTCAGCTTTTATAATTCATGTTATCTAAACTGTGTGGATCATTTTCGAGGAAACTTAATTTGCTTCCCAATTAAAATAATTTTAATTATTAATACAGCCCAAACTCAGATAACAACAACAATGGACTCTTGATCACTGACATATAAGCTCATTTGAATTGTAATCAACTTCTAATACCTTGAACTTTGCAAGGCTCTCTGACTGGTTACTCAACTGGGTTTTCTTCCAGTTATGGAAAATGTAACTCTTGCATTAAAAGGGAGCTAGCTTGTGAGTCTGTTTCTGTTTTGTGAATTATTTCTTCCTCTTAAATGGCTGAATAATGTTCCATTGTATAAAATACCACATTGTCTTTATCCATTCCTCTGTTGATGGCCCTTTAAGTTGCTTCCATGTCTTGGCTATTGTAAATGAGTTTATCGTTGCCAGAGGGGAAGGGAAACAAGAAATTTGAGACCGACAGGCACACATTGCTATATTTTAAGTGGATAACCAATAAGGTCCTGCTTATAGCACAGGGAACTCTGCTCAATGTTATATAGAAGCCTGGATGGAAGGGGAGTTTGCGGGAGAATACATGTATATGTATGGCTGCGTCCCTTCGCTCTTCATCTGAAACTATCACAATATTGTTAATCAGCTGTACCCCAATATAAAATAAAAAGCTTAAAGCAAATAAAAAGAGCTAGCAAGGCATATGGGACACCAAAGTGAAGCATAATACATCTTGCTGGAGATATGTTTATTTTTTTAAACAAAATTCTATACTTATAGAAATAGTCATATTATAGAGTAAAATGAATGAAAGAATGTATGCATTTTTCAAAACCAAACATTGATTTGAAACAAGTTTGATACTTGTAGTGGGTCCTGGGTTTACCTTCTCACATTCCTTTGATGTCTCAGTGTCTTGATAGAAAATTTTAAGAAGCCACAAGTATGATATTTCAAAGGTTTATTTAAAGTTTAGTATAGAATTGAATAAACATTTTAATAGAAAAATGCAAAGGTAAGTGTAAACATGGCTGTGGTAACTTAGAAACATTTTCTTAATTCCTGACTCCTTCCTGATGTATCCAAATGAATACCATCTCTTCCTCTGGAGAATATACAGACTTATATTCTGATTTAAAGGGGTATGGCATAATGGAAGAATAGCTGTACCTCCAATTCTCCCACTTTTGTTAATGAGTGTTTTGTGACAAATAAATCATTAACCAAAATGGGAAAGTTAGAGGCGGAACTGTTTGAAGAGAAAGATTCTACAAGTATTCATCACCTACCTAGGTTGACAAAATGAGTATGCGAAGCAGGAGAACACATAAAAGCAATTAAGGCTTAACTCATTTCTTACCCTCTTATCCAAAATTCAATCCAAATTTAAGCTGCATCAATTTATATCTCATATTATTTCTCATACCTTTCCAGTTCCACTTACTCTACCTGTCTCCAACTGCTTACTACCAGAGAATAATAATTTCATGATTATTTTTAATCCATTTTACCTCTTTGCTCTTCGTCCATATACTTTTTTTGTATTCCACTCACCTGTTAGTCTTTACTTGCCTTCTGGACCAAAGACTCTGTCTTGGTTCTCTTTCTATTTTACTAGTTGCTCCTCTGAGTCTCTCTTGCTGATTCTTCTTCATTTCCCTATTCTCTATAGATGGTGATGTCCCAAGACTCAATATTCAGACCTCTGTTAATATTTATTCTTTTGGTTTTAAATCCCATCTGTGTGCTGCTGACTCTCAAATACACATCTTCAATAAAGATCTCACCCTGAAATCCAGATTTGTTTATCCAACTGCCTATACAACTTTTATACTTGGCTACCAAATATTATCTCTGTTCACGGCAATGGCATCCAAAGTGCATCTCATTACCTGACAATCTAGACAGACAGTACGACTACATTTTATTTACTGTCTGTATTCCTCTACTAAAAAAAAAAAAAACCACAAGATAGAGATGTCATTTGTGTTATTCTTTCCTTATTGCAAAATAGCTTTGCCTGACAGAGATGCATATATGTATTAGATGAATGGAGGAAGAGGTTAGTATATATTTTAAGATCAATGAAATACTTACGTGTTCCCCAGGAAGCAGAGTCTGAGATGAAGATTAATGGTTAGGAAGTTCACTGGAGAGTACTCTCAAGGTAAACTCCTGGGAGTCAGGTGAAGAAAGCAGCATTAGGTCAAGGGAGAAGCCAGTCTGTGATTCCCTGAAGAGCCCTGTAGTTGAGTTGGCACTGAGTTATCACTAGAAATGGATCCAGGATAGGGGGAATATTTACAGCCCACATCAAGCAATGAAAGCAAGCTCCCTTGCGGGAGGTAGGGCTTTTCAGATAAAGGCCATGTCTATCTCGATCTCAGTTACCTTCTCAACATCAGGATGGACATGTATTTTAGTTCTAAGAGGCTCCACATTTTTCACTCTGCTCTTATTTTCAAGGTCAGATGTTAGAAATAAATTATCAAAGTGTTTCAAAGGTATAAGAAGCAATTCTGAGGACCCACATGATTGAATATATTTGGTTCACTTGAATGCAGCCATGAAATTAAAAGACGCTTACTCCTTGGAAGAAAAGTTATGACCAACCTACATAGCATATTCAAAAGCAGAGAGATTACTTTGCCAACAAAGGTCCGTCCTGTCAAGGCTATGGTTTTTCCTGTGGTCATGTATGGATGTGAAAGTTGGACTGTGAAGAAAGCTGAGCACCGAAGAATTGATGCTTTTGAACTGTGGTGTTGGAGAAGACTCTTGAGAGTCCCTTGGACTGCAAGGAGATCGAACCAGTCCATTCTGAAGGAGATCAGCCCTGGGATTTCTTTGGAAGGAATGATGCTAAAGCTGAAACTCCAATACTTTGGCCACCTCATGCAAAGAGTTGACTCATTGGAAAAGACTCTGATGCTGGGAGGGATTGGGGGCAAGAGGAGAAGGGGATGACAGAGGATGAGATGGCTGGATGGCATCACTGACTCGATGGACGTGAATCTGAGTGAACTGTGGGAGTTGGTGATGGACAGGGAGGCCTGGCATGCTGTTATTCATGGGGTCGCAAAGAGTCGGACACGACTGAGTGACTGAACTGAACTGAAGACATTGGATAAGTCAACTTCATCATAGACAAAGAAACAAGTATAACAGAAACTGAAAATATGCTGGATTTATAAAATAGAGATAGTGAAAGTGGAAGTCGCTCAGTCATGTCCATCTCTTTGTGACCCCATGGACTATAGAGTCCATGGAATTCTCCAGGCCAGAATATGGGAGTGGGCAGCCTTTCCCTTCTCCAGGGGATCTTCCCAACCCAGGGATCAAACCCAGGTCTCCCACATTGCAGGTGGAGTCTTTACCAGGTGAGCCACAGGGGAAGCCCATGATATAGAGTTAAAAGAGTAGTTTTCAAAGTGAAGGGCAATTCATGTGCAAATTAAATAGAGTAATCAAGACAAAAAGCAGTTGATGATTTTTCAGAGTATTTTCATTATTTTTGTCATTTCTCTTGTACACGAACTCTCCCCACACACGCTGCTGCTTTCTTCCTACTTGTGTGATTTGGATATTGTTATCCAAAGACTCTCACGGTCTGGTCTCTTGGGCCACTCCTTTCCAATATGCTTCATAAGTGCTGTCTCTTCTGGTAATTCTTGGAGCAAACTTCTATTTTTTTGGAGCCTATGAATTGCCTACCATTAACACTACCTACTTTTTCCCTTAGTAAAGGAAGTGGCTTGGAGTAGCAGTCTGCTGAGATCAAAACACCGTGCTTTCCTTTCTCTCGGGTACAGTTATATGACAATTATGGTTAATGAAGTGTGTCTTAGAGTTTTTAAAAAGATATTTTTTTTCCCTATATTGAAAGCGTCTCTTTCTCTTTTGTCCCTTCTGTGTACAATGTGGATATGAAACAGAGGGGCAGTGGCATCTTACAACCATCAGGGAGCAAGTGTGACCATGAAAGCCAATATACGGGTAGATTCAGAGTAGAAACACAGAGACAAGTCAGGTTCTTGAAGGTGGTGTTGCTGCTGCTGCTAAGTCACTTCAGTCGTGTCCAACTCTGTGCGACCGCATAGATGGCAGCCCACCAGGCTGATTCTCCAGGCAAGAACACTGGAGTGGGTTGCCATTTCCTTCTCCAATGCATGAAAATGAAAAGTGAAAGTGAAGTCACTCAGTCGTGTCCGACTCTTAGCAACCTCATGGACTGCAGTCCACCAGGCTCCTCCGTCCATGGGATTTTCCAGGCAAGAGTGCTGGAGTGGGTTGCCATTGCCTTCTCCGGAAGGTGGTGTTAAACCATTGCAAAATCCCTGGAGTAGTGGCCTCTGGATTTCTAATTATGTAAGAGAAATAAGCCTTTTTAAAATGTTTTAATTTTACTGAAGTATCACATTGTTTTAAAATGTTGTGTTAATTTTTGCTGTGTAACAAAGTGACTGAGTTATACATACATATATTTATGAATATATACACACATATATATTTCATATTCTTTTTTTTTCTTTTTTTAAATTTTATTTTATTTTTAAACTTTACAATATTGTATTAGTTTTGCCAATCACAGGATGTTGAATATTACAGTTGAACTTTGTTTATCCATCATATAAATGATAGTTTGTATCTGTTAGTCCTAAATTCCCAATCACTTCCACCCCCAGCCCCTACTCTTGGCAACCACAAATCTGTCCCCCATGTCTGTGAGTCTGTTTCATAGATAAGTTCATTTGTGTCATATTTTAGAATCCACATATAAGTGACACAGTATGTTTTTTTTTTCTCTTTTTGACTTATTTCACTTAATATGACAATCTCTAGGTCCATTCCTGTTATTGCAAAGGGTATTATTTTGCTCTTTGTAATGACTGAGTAATGTTCCATTGTACAGTGGAAGGTTGTATATATATTTATACCCATTATATATGTATATTTACACCAATTATAATATGTGCATGTATATTACATACACACTCACACATATACAAACATCACATCTTTATCCATTAATCTGTTGAGGAACATTTAGGTTGCTTCCATGTCCTGCTGCTGCTGCTGCTAAGTCGCTTCAGTCGTGTCCGACTCTAGCGACCCCATGGACTGCAGCCTACCAGGCTCCTCCATCCGTGGGATTTTCTAGGCAAAAGTACTGGAGTGGGGTGCCATTGCCTTCTCCAGCTTCCATGTCCTAGCTATTCTAAATAGTGCTGCTATCAACATTGGGGTGCATGTGTCTGTTTGAATTTTTGTTTTCTCAGGGTATACCCCCAGTTGTGGGATTGCTGGGTTACATGGTAGTTCTATTTTTAGTTTTTTAAGGAACCTCCATACTGTTTTTCGTAGTGGCTGTATTAATTTACATCCCCATAACACTGCAAGAGGATTCCCTTTTTCCACATCCTCCCTAGGATTTATTATTTGTAGATTTGGAAACCATTTTAAATGTTACTATTTATTGGGTATTCTATTACATTGTGTGTTGCTAACCACATTCTTAAGTGATAATGTTTTCTTAGTTACGTTCTATTTTCATTCTGTATGTTTTTTCCAAATTATCTTTCATAAACCCCATATGCTAATAACTCATAAATCTATATTTCCACCATAGTCCCATCTTCTGAGATCAAGAATGATATAATCAAACCCTTACTGAGTGTCTTTTCTTGCATGTACTTAAACATTTGAAAGTCAATAGCTTTATTCACAAACTCATTGTATTTTCCCCACAGTTTTCCATTTCTCCTTATTAGGCTCATAGGCACTGGTATTCAATCAATCATAAATAATGAAATCTAGAAGTCAGCCAGGACTCTTCCCCTTACTTATCTCGTTCAAATCATCAAGTCTTACGCCATCCCCTAAACAGTTCTTAAAATTTAACTCCTTTATGTACACTGAATTATCCAGAGTCTCATCATTTCTCCTTGGTCCCTGTTAGTATTCTCCTTTCATTACTGTACTTTCAGCCCTCCACATCTTCCATCCCTTATTCATAATGGAATTAAAATGATCTAATATTGAAATCTGATTTCTAAGCCACCTTAAACCCCCTAATTGTTCTCTATAGCCTTCGCAATAATGCTCAAATTCTTTACCTGGCATGTAAGGCCTTAAATGATCTGGCTTCTTTCCTGCCTGTCTTAATGCATTTCTGCCAAAGCTTTCTTCCAATTGTGTGTTTAACTCAGTCATGCAAAATTACTTACAGTGGTCCATGGACAGACCGTTTTGTGCTTCTATACTTGGCCCATGTCAGTTTTTTTCTGTGGAGGACTCTTCTGTTTGTTCATCTGATGGACCTAGTACTTTAGAATTCTAAAATTGATGCAACCTCCCCAAATGTATCATTTGTAACTTTATTTCAAATTTGCAACAAGCCTTAGTCTTTCACAGCTTTTAAGATAGAAAGCCTTTTTTAACATGTAATAAAACAGCACTCAGAACTTCTAGTTTCACTTTTACTCCTCCTCATGAAGGAATGACTTTCTTAGTTGTGAAATGAAAAGTATCAGTACATATTTTTTCACTTGGGTGGAGCTAATTTGTGTAAAAAATACATATATGCATTATGCATTTGGTCTCTGACCTCCCTTTCCATCTCAGATTAGTGTGAGCAGTCACTCTGGCTAGGTATGTTTGCTCTATAAGCCAAGATTTCCTGTGGCTATTTTTAAATTGATGACTGTTTCAAGAAGAGCCACTTAACTCATATGAGTCCCACTGTGTTCTTCAACAACTTAATAGGAGCAAAGAAAATACATGTTCATTGTGCATTTCTCTCTCAACTGGTTCTGAAAAAATATTTACTTCCAACATTTGGTATATTCATTACGTTATGTATGTGTGTGGAGAAGGCCATGGCACCCCACTCCAGTACTCTTGCCTGGAAAATCCCATAGACGGAGGAGCCTGGTAGGCTGCAGCCCATGGGGGTCACGAAGAGTCAGACACGATTGAGTGACTTCACTTTCACTTTTCACTTTCTTGCATTGGAGAAGGAAATGGCAACCCACTCCAGTGTTCTTGCCTGGAGAATCCCAGGGATGGGGGAGCCTGGTGGGCTGCCGTCTATGGGGTCGCACAGAGGCAGACACAACTGAAGTGACTTAGCAGCAGCAGCAGTAGCATGTATGTGTGCTCAGTCATGTCCAACTCTTTGCGACTCCATGGACTATAGCGCACCAGTCTCTTCTGTCCATGGAATTTCCCAGGCAAGAATACTGGAGTGGGTTGCCATTTCCTACTCCAAGGGATTGTCCTGACTCAGGGATTGAATTTGTGTCTCCTGCATTGGCAGGTGGGTTCTTAATGTCTGAGAAATAGTGAAAGTAGCTTAGTCATGTCCAACTCTTTGCAATCCACATAGACTATACAGTCCATGGAATTCTCCAGGTCAGAATACTGGAGTAGGTAGCCATTCCATTCTCCATGTGATCTTTCCAACCCAGGGATTGAAGCCAGGTCTCCCACACTGCAGATAGATTCTTTACCAGCTGAGCCATGAGGGAAACCTGAGAAATAGAGACAGAACAAAATTGAGAGACCAAATAGCTCTTAGAGATAAACACATTGTTTAGAGGTACAGCAGGTAAATTTAAATGGATTGGTATGTTTGAATATACTATTTTTTTCTTTTTTTAACCTGTTATATTACTAGTTTACTGTAAAAAGATACTTTAAAGGATAAAGAATAGACAGATGAAGTGATACAGAAGACACAGTCTAGAAAGGACCTGAACACGAAAGCTTCTGTCCTTTGTAGAATGTGGAGTGTGCATATGAGTGTGTTTTATTTATTATTTTTTTATTGTAGTAAAATACACTTAACATAAAATGTACCATCTTAACCATTTTAATGTTTACAATTCAGTGATTTTTTAAATGCATTCACATTTTTGTGCACCCACCACCACCATCCATCCCCATAATTATTTTCTGAAACTCTATATCCATTAAACAATAACTTCCAAATATCCCTTCCCTGAGCCCTGATAACTACCATTGTACTTTCATTGTACTATGTAATTTGACCCCCCTAAGTATCTCATATAAATGAAATCAGTACTTGTCTTTTTGTGACTTGCACATTTCACATAGCATGATGTTCTCAAAGTTCATCATTGTTGTAATCTATTGCAAAATTTTCTTCCTTTTAAGGCTGAATAATATTCTGCTGTGTGTGTGTGATATATATATATATATATATATATATATATGTGTATATGCCACATTTTGCTTATCCATTTATCTGTCCATGGCCATTAGTGTTGCTTCGTTATTTGAGCTGTTGTGAGCAACACTGCCATAAACTGGTGTACACATGTCACTTTAAGACGTTAGTTTCAATCCTTATCGGTATATATACCCAGAAGTGGAATTGCTGGACCGTGCTCTTCTTCTATTTTCAATTTTTTCAGGAATCACCATACTGTTTTCTAGAGTGACTGTACCATTTTACATCCCCATTAATTATGCTCAAGGGTATGAACCAATTCCTTCACATCTTTGCCAGGATATGTATTCTGTTTCTTTATGATAGTAGTCATTTTAATGGATGTAAAGTGGTATATTGTAGATTTGATTTGCATTTCTCTAATGAATAGTGCTAGATTAAGTTCTGGAACATGTGATTGGCATTACACTTTTAGAAGAAAATAACAGTGAAAAAGTTGGCTTAAAGCTCAACATTCAGAAAACTAAGATCATGGCATCTGGTCCCATCACTTCATGGCAAAGAGATGGGGAAACAGTGGAAACAGTGTCAGACTTTGTCTTTTTGGGCTCCAAAATCACTGCAGATGGTGATTGCAGCCATGAAATTAAAAGACACATACTCCTTGGAAGGAAAGTTATGTCCAACCTAGATAGCATGTTCAAAAGCAGAGACATTATTTTGCCAACAAAGGTCCATCTAGTCAAGGCTATGGTTTTTCCAGTGGTCATGTATGGATGTGAGAGTTGGACTGTGAAGAAAGCTGAGAACTAAAGAATTGATGCTTTTGAACTGTGGTGTTGGAGAAGACTCTTGAGAGTCCCTTGGACTGCAAGGAGATCGAACCAGTCCATCCTAAAGGAGATCATTCCTGGGTGTTCATTGGAAGGACTGATGCTAAAGCTGAAACTCCAATACTTTGGCCACCTCATGCAAAGAGTTGACTCATTGGAAAAGACTCTGATGCTGGGAGGGATTGGGGGCAGGAGGAGAAGGTGATGACAGAAGATGAGATGGCTGGATGGCATCACTGACTCGATGGACATGAGTGAACTCCAGGAGTTGGTGATGGACAGCGAGGCCTGGCATGCTGCAATTCATGGGGACGTAAAGAGTCGGACATGACTGAGCGACTGAACTGAACTGAACTGAGGCAAGAGGATGAGATGGTTGGATGTCATTACTGACTCAATGGACATGATTTTGAGCAAACTCTGGGAGTTGGTCATGGACAGGGAGGCCTGGTGCGCTGCAGTCCATGGGGTTGCAAAGAGTCAGACATGACTGAGCAACTGAGCTGAACTGAACTGACTGAGGCAAGAGGAAAGTAATTCTTAGGAGTTAACTCCTTCCTGGAGAGAAAAGGATAGATTAGGACAAGGCTAAATGAACTAGATTAGTACTTAGATCAACAGTGAATATCTACTACTCTATTTTTATTGGATTCTGCTAGGAATTTAAACATAACATAGTGAAATATCCCCTGCTTTAATACCTAGGTTGCATGTAATACTCACTAGGACTGGGTAGTCCATCACACAATAATGGAAGGCAGCTTTCTTGGACAAATATGTCTGCTTTCCAGAAGCAAAATATTCCTCAGATTGGATAGTCATCTGGTTTTTATTCCTATAGGTAGAGAGGATGGTTGGACTGGTCTTTGGGCTTGTTTTATTAGTAACAAAATTAATACATTGATCTCTTTATATCTGAATTTGTTTTGAGTTTAGAAGAGGAAAATGGGTATAATCATTACATTATCTCAAATTCTAACATCAGTCCTTATTTTTTTTAATAGATTGGCCTCTGAAATGTTGTCATTGCAGCTACAGTGCCTAGTCCAAAGCCTGGAACACAGCAGTGTTTGATGGAAAAATTCATGTTTTTTAGTATATTTTCATTTGATTATGTAAATTTATTCTAATCCTTATAATAGCTTGTTGAGTGAGGTATGAAAAACCTGTTTTAACAAAATGGCAAACTGTGGTTCAAGAAGTTAAATATCTGACAAACAAACTCATGTATATTCCTGAATTTTATCCCTCTTCCCTTTCTGTGGAGTGAAAGCAAGATAACCATCTTTATTGAATAAACTAGCAATGACATAGTAATTAGAGATAAATTAAATAGACAAGTTGAGGGACACTTTGGAAGTCTTAAATGCCAGATTGACAAGTTTGAAATTACACTGTTAAGTTATTAAGAGTCACTGAAAATTTTTAAGGAGAATGGTGTGTGACTTTTAGTTGCAGAGATAAATAGTAAATTGAAAATTAGAGACTACCAGGGAGACTGGTGCACCATTTTGGTGCATGAGGTTGTAGCAGCCCGAATTATGTTAATTATAATAGAAATGGAAAGCAATAGGACTTTTAGGATATTTACTTTAAAAAAAAAAAAAGTAAAATGTTATCAGTATATATTAGTTTGAATTTACACTATATGTTGGTTACCCAGGCAGTTCATCCAAATAATTTATACAGTCCCAGATTATTCATGAAATACCTAACAAATGCCAAAACTGGATTTATTACTCATTATAAATCTATGAGTGAAGCCATGGAGTAATGCTGTTTCTCTAAAGCAAATTCAATACTCCCACATCTTATGTGATTCAATATAGTTTAACAGCTGTTTAATAGTTGACATTAAATGTTAATCTTCTTTCTCTTTAAGGCACCTTTTAGGTTTTGCTATTCCTCTGCTGGAAAGCTCTCCATGGTCCCTATTATTTTCCAGAATCCATAATTGGTTCCCCATAATGTTGGCTCAACCAAACTCATGTCCCTATATCTTTAACTCCCCTATATAAAATCCATATGACTGAGGGAAAAAAAATCATCTTATTCTATACCCAAGTTTTGTAATCCTGTTTTTGTAGCTTTTCATGTAGGATTCCCATTTTCAGACCCAGATTTGGAGTGAATATGTTCAGGTTTGAAGCTGTGTGACCTGGGACAAATTCTGACTTCCCTTTACCTTGATGATTTCTTTCTTTTTTTTTTTTTTTTATAATGATTAAATAGGTCCACAGATAGTAGGCACTCAAATATTACCTATAATAAGTATTATTATTTTTACTAGCAAATCTAATTTGCTCCAATATAACTAGTATTCCTTGAAGTACAGAGTTTTCCATTGAAGTTTTTCCGATTGATTTAACTAAAATGTTACTGGTGTCTTACCTTTGGGTGTGAGGTATTAGAAACAAGATTATGTGACTAATTCATCTATTTTTTGTGCAGCTAAGCATATCAGATCTTTTTTCTGTAAGCAATCATTCAGTGAGTCAAAGGGAACTCTAATAGTATTCTTCTCTGTCACATACCTTAAATAGCTAACACTTGATGTCTTTATTTCTGTTCCCTGAAAGCATAAAAGCACATCCTAGTTGACATAAATTTACTCCAGCTGACTTGAAAATTTTATATCAGAAAGGAAATTCAGAGGCTCAGCCTGATTTTCTTATTGATAGCTAAATACTCTAAAGGTATTCTATGAGCATTACCTCAAGTGAGTATAGTAGCCAAACAAATAGATAAGGATTTTTAATATCAGAGTACTTAAGAATATTGAAGATACTTATGTATCTTTGGAAGGAAATACTATTAACTGTGAAAATAACTTATTTTATAAATTACCTACTAGAATGCAACCCTTTCAAATAAAAAAGTCTGTTGTTTTGTGACATTGAAATGTTCTCATTCTTGCAAGTATCAGTTCAGTTCAGTTGCTCAGTTGTGTCCTACTCTTTGCGACTCCATGAATCACAGCACGCCAGACCTCCCTGTCCATCACCAACTCCTGGAGTTCATCCAAACTCATGTCCATCGAGTCAGGAATGCAATCCAGTCATGTCATCCTCTATCATCCCCTTTTCCTTTTCCTCTTGCCCCCAATCCCTCCCAGCATCAGAGTCTTTTCCAATGAGTCAACTTTTCGCATGAGGTGGCCAAAGTACTGGAGTTTCAACCTCAGCATCAGTCCTTCCAAAGAACATCCAGGGCTGATCTCCTTTAGAATGGATTGGTTGGATCTCCTTGAAGTCCAAGGGACTCTCAAGAGTCTTCTCCAACACTACAGTTCAAAAGCATCAATTCTTCAGTGCTCAGCTTTCTTCACAGTCCAACTCTCACATCCATACATGACCACTGGAAAAACCATAGCCTTGACTAGATGGACCTTTGTTGGCAAAGTAATGTCTCTGCTTTTGAATATGCTATCTAGGTAGGTCATAACTTTTCTTCCAAGGACTAAGAATCTTTTAATTTCATGGCTGCAATCACCATCTGCAGTGATTTTGGAGCCCCCCCCAAAAATAAAGTCTGACACTGATTCCACTGTTTCCCCATCTCTTTGCCATGAAGTGATGGGACAAGATGCCATGATCTTCATTTTCTGAATGTTGAGCTTTAAGTTAACTTTTTCACTCTCATCTTTCACTTTCATCAAGAGGCTTTTGAGTTCCTCTTCACTTTCTGCCATAAGGGTGGTGTCATCTGCATATCTGGGGTTATTGATATTTCTCCCGGCAATCTTGATTCCAGCTTGTGCTTCTTCCAGCCCAGCATTTCTCATGATGTACTCTGCATAGAAGTTAAATAAACAGGGTGACAATATACAGGCTTGACGAACTCCTTTTCCTATTTGGAACCAGTCAGTTGTTCCATGTCCAGTTCTAACTGTTGCTTCCTGACCTGCATATAGATTTCTCAAGAGGCAGGTCAGGGGGTCTGGTATTCCCATCTCTTTCAGAATTTCCCACAGTTTATTGTGATCCACACATTCAAAGGCTTTGGCATAGTCAATCAAGCAGAAATAGATGTTTTTCTGGAACTCTCTTGCTTTTTCCATGATCCAGAGGATGTTGGAAATTTGATTTCTGGTTCCTCTGCCTTTTCTAAAACCAGCTTGAATATCTGGAAGTCAGGTTCACGTATTGCTGAAGCCTGGCTTGGAGAATTTTGAGCATTACTTTACTAGCATGTGAGATGAGTGCAATTGTGTGGTAGTTTGAGCATTCTTTTGCATTGCCTTTCTTTGGGATTGGAATGAAAACTGACCTTTTGCAGTCCTGTGGCCACTGCTGAGTTTTCCAAATTTGCTGGCATATTGAGTGCAGCACTTTCACAGCATCATCTTTCAGGATTTGAAATAGCTCAACTGGAATTCCATCACCTCCACTAGCTTTGTTCGTAGTGATGCTTTCTAAGGCCCACTTGACTTCACATTCCAGGATATCTGGCTCTAGGTGAGTGATCATACCATCGTGATTATCTTGGTCATGAAGATACTTTTTGTACAGTTCTTCTGTCTATTCTTACCACCTCTTCTTAGTATCTTCTGCTTCTTTTAAGTCCATACCATTTCTGTCCTTTATGGAGCCCATCTTTGCATGAAATGTTCCCTTGGTATCTCTGATTTTCTTGAAGAGATCTCTAGTCTTTCCCATTCTGTTGTTTTCCTCTATTTCTTTGCATTGATCGCTGAGGAAGGCTTTCTTATCTCTTCTTGCTATTCTTTGGAACTCTGCATTCCGATGCTTATAGCTTTCCTTTTCTCCTTTGCTTTTCACTTCTCTTCTTTTCACAGCTATTTGTAAGGCCTCCCCAGACAGCCATTTTGCTTTTTTGCATTTCTTTTCCATGGGGATGGTCTTGATCCTTATCTCCTGTACAATGTCACGAACCTCAGTCCATAGTTCATCAGGCACTCAATCTATCAGATCTAGTCCCTTAAATCTATTTCTTACTTCACTGTATAATCATAAGAGATTTAATTTAGGTCATGCCTGAATGATCTAGTGGTTTTCCCTACTTTCTTCAATTTCAGTCTGAATTTGGCAATAAGGAGCTCATGATCTGAGCCACAGTCAGCTCCTGGTCTTTTTTTTGCTGACTGTATAGAGCTTCTCCATCTTTGGCTGCAAAGAATATAATCAATCTGATTTCAGTGTTGACCATCTGGTGATGTCCATATGTAGAGTCTTCTCTTGTGTTGTTGGAAGTATAATTTTAGATATTTTTAGTACCTTCTGATATGAACCAATTTGTCCTATTTTGTTGTCAATTATTTTCATAGTGAAAATTATGTTAAAGAAGTCAGGTGCTGTGCAGTCATTTATAGCAAACCTGTGTTTGAGTCAATGAATTCAGTTCAGTTCAGTGCCTCAGTCGTGTCCGAGTTTGCAACCCCATGGACTGACTGCAGCACACCAGGCTTCCCTGTCCAACACCAACATGAGTTTACTCAAACTCATGTTCATCAAGTTGGTGATACCATCCAACCATCTCATCCTCTGTCGTCCCCTTCTCCTCCCACCTTCAATCTTTCCCAGCCTCAGGGTCTTTTCCAATGAGTCAGTTCTTTGCATCAGGTGGCCAAAGTATTGGAGTTTCAGCTTCAGCATCAGTCCTTCCAATGAATATTCAGGACTGATTCCCTTTAGGATGGACTTGTTGGATCTTCTTGCAGTCCCAGGGACTCTCAAGAGTCTTCTCCAACACCACAGTTTAAAGGCACCAATTCTTCAGTGCTCAGCTTTCTTTATAGTTCAACTTTCACATCCACACATGACCACTGGAAAAACCATAGCTTTGACTAGACAGACCTTTGTTGGCAATGTAATGTCTCTGCTTTTTATTATGCTTGTCTAGGTTGGTCATAACTTTTCTTCCAAGGAGCAAACATCTTTTAATTTTCAATAATTACAGTAAACAGACATTAAAGTTTGTATTTTTGAGATTAAAATAGCACTAAATATATTTGAATATCTTTTGCATTTAAGCAAAAATGAAGATCTTAGTGTATGGGAAGAATATATTTAAAGGAATAAATACTTTAATAATAAATATTTGTTTATAATAAGTTTGAAAATATAGAAAAGTAACCTTTAGGTACTAACTGAGATGCTCTCCATTGGGACACTGACATTCTTGGCACACCGTCATCTATTAGAGGTCACTATAAATAGACTGTTTGGAAAATCACAGAGGTTTAAAAGACAACCAAGAGCTAGGGCACCACTGAAAGGTAAAGTTCATATCCTACATGAAACCACTTGTTCACAATTAGGAGAGGTGGCTCTTTTAACTAATGCATGTAAGCCACATACAGTCAAGAAAAATAAATAGAGGAATGTGTTCCAAACTAAATAATAAAATTTTAGAGAAAAAACAATGAAACAGAAGTTATTAGCTGACAAAAAGTTTAAAATAATGGTCATTAAACAGTTCATCCATTCTTCTGCAGAAGTTGGTTAGCAAAGAAAATCTGAGAGTACCAAAGAAGAGAGGAAGGGCAATAAGATGGCAGAGTAGAACTTGAGCCTACCTCCACCCACGAAAACAAAACCACAACTAGCTGCTGAACAGCCATCAGTAAAAAGACTGGAAACTACCAAACAAGATGTTCTACATCCAAAGGCAAAGACGAAACCACAACAAGATGATAGGATGGGTGCTTTCACAGTGGTTGGCAGATGGGCGACCCACAGACTGGAATAAAGATTGTATCACAGAGGTTCTCCCACGGGAGTGAGAGTTCTCATGAACATAGATGCAAAAACCCTCAACAAAATACTAGCAAATCAAATTCAGCAACACATTAAAAGGACCATATAGCATGTTCAAGTGAGATTTATACCAGGAATGCAGGGATTCGTTAATATATACGAACAATCAGGGTAATACAAGTTGACAAGTTGAAGAAAAAAAAGCACATGATCATCTCAATAGATGCAGAAAAAGCTTTTGATGAAGTTTGATACCAATTTATGATAAAAAGAAAACCCTCCAGAAAATGGTTATAGAGAGACTATACCTCAATATAATAAAGACCATATATGATAAACTTACACTAGCATCATAATGGTGAAAAGCTGAAAACATTTCCTCTAAAATTAGGAACAAGATAAGCATGTCTGCTTTCACCAGTTTTA
Organism: Bos indicus; assembly: GCF_029378745.1. Lineage (NCBI taxonomy): Eukaryota > Metazoa > Chordata > Mammalia > Artiodactyla > Bovidae > Bos > Bos indicus. The sequence continues at coordinate 13,291,293 of NC_091764.1, forward strand.
TTCAATATAGTTTCAAAAGTCCTAGCCATAGCTAGTAACCGAAATTGTAAAAGAAGTAGAAAAAGTAAAACTCTCACTGTTTGCAGATGACACAAATATATACATAGAAAATCCTAAAGATGCTACCAGAAAAATGCTAGAGTGCATTAATAAAGCTGGTAAAGTTGCAGGATAGAAAATTAATACACAGAAATCTCTTGCATTCCTGTACATTAACAACAAAATATCAGAAAGAGAAATCATGGAAAGAATCCCATTTACCATGGCACCCAAAAGAATAAAATACCTAGGAATAATCCCACCTAAGGAGAAAAAGAATTTCAGAAAACATCTACTTTTCTTTATTAATTATTCCAAAACCTTGACTGTGTAGATCACAACAAACTGGGGAAAATTCTTAAAGAGATGGGAATACCAGGCAGATGCTGCAGTCCGTGGGGTCGCACAGAGTTGGACATGACTGAGCAACTGAACTGAAGGAGACAAAAGAGCTATACTCTGAAAACCGTAAGATACTGATGAATGAAATCAAAGACAACACAAACAGATGGCAAGATCTACCATGTTCTTCGATTGAAAGAATCAATATTGTGAAAATGACTGTACTACCCAAAACTATCTACAGATTCAATACAATCTCTATCGAATTACTAAAGGCATTTTTTTCCCCCACAGAATTAGAGCAAAACTTTTCCAATTTGAATGGAAGCGCAAAAGACCCTGAATAGCCAAAGCATCTTAAGAAAGGAGTGAATGAAAGGACTGAACGCCTTAGAATTCAGGCTCCCTGACTTCAGACTACAAACTACAGTTATCCAAAGAGTATAGCTGTGGTACAAAAGTAGAAACATAGATCAGTGAGACAGGATAGACAGTCTAGAGTTAGACTTATGGCCCACACACTTATTTCCACCTAATATACTGCAAAGGAAGCAGGAATATATAATTGAGAAAAGACAGTCTTCAATAAGTGGTGTTGGGAGAACTAGACAGCTACATGTAAAAGAATAAAATTAGAACACTCTCTAACACCATACACAGGAATAAGTTTAAAAATCTAATAAAGATCTAAATTTAATGCTGGATACTAGAAAACTCTTAGAAGCAAGCAGGCATAACACACTTTGACATGAATCACAGCAAGATCTTTTTTGATCCACTGCTGCTGCTGCTAAGTCACTTCAGTCGTGTCCGACTCTGTGCGACCCCATAGACGGCAGCCCACCAGGCTCCACCGCCCCTGGGATTCTCCAGGCAAGAACACTGGAGTGGGTTGCCATTTCCTTCTCCAAGGCATGAAAGTGAAAAGTGAAAGTGAAGTCTCTCAGTTGTGTCTGACTCTTCGCGACCCCATGGACTGCAGCCCACCAGGCTCCTCCGTCCATGGGATTTTCCAGGCAAGAGCACTGGAGTGGGGTGCCATTGCCTTCTCCATATCCACTGCCTAGAATAATGAAAATAGAAACAAACATAAATGTAGCATAATTAAACTTAAAACCTTTTGTACAACAAAGGAAACCATGAGCAAAATGAAAAGACAACTCTCAAGATGGGGGAAAGTATTTGCAAAGCAATTAAGAAGGGGTTAATCTCCAAAATATACAAACAACTCATGCAACTCAATATTAAAAAAATCAAAAAATGGGCAGAAGACTGAAATACACATTTCTCCATAAAAGATATACAAATAGCCAAAAACATGAAATTATGATCAACATCATCATTTATTAGAGTAATGCAAATCAAACTACAAAGAGCTACTACCTCACACCTTTCAGAATACCCATGCTTTAAAAAATCTATAAAAAATAAATGCTGGAAAGGAAAAGGACAAAAGGGAACTCTCCTACACTGTTGGTGGGAATGTAAATTCATTAAGCTGCTGTTGAAGAGTAGCATGGAAGTACCTTAAACAACTGAAAACAGAGCCACCCTATGACCCAGCAATCCCACTCTTACACGTATATCCAGAGAAAACCATAATTCGAAAAGATACATGAACGACAATGATCATTGTAACACTGTTTACAATAGCCAGGACATGAAAGTAACCTAAATGTCCATCGTTGTAGGAATAAAGAAGATGCTGTACAATGATCCAAAGGAATATCACTCAGCCATAAAAAAAGAATGAAATAAGGACATTTGAAGCAATGTGGATGGATCTAGAGATTGTCATATAGAGTGAAGTGAGTGAGAAATACAAATATTATTCAATATTTCTTATATGAGGAATGACCTCATGGACTGCAGCCTACCAGGCTCCTCCATCCATGGTATTTTCCAGGCAAGAGTACTGGAGTAGGGTGCCATTGCCTTCTCCGAGTACAGATTAACTTATTTGCAAAGCAGTAATACAATCACAGGTATAGAAAACAAACTTATGGTTACCAAAGGGAGAAAGAGGTGTGTGACAAATCGGGAGATTGGTGTGTGACAATTTGGGAGATTGGAATTGACACATATAGACTACTGGTAAAGAATCCACCTGCAATGTAGGAGACCTGGGTTTGATCCCTGGGTTGGGAAGATCCCCTGGAGAAAGAAAAGGCTACCCACTCCAGTATTCTGGCCTAGAGAATTCCATGGACTGTATAGCCCAGTGGGGTCACAGAGTTGGACACGACTGAGCAAACATCACTTCACTTCATACTACTTATATATAAAATGCAGGAGATGTGTGTTCAGTCCCTGATTGGGAAGATCCCCTGGAGCTGGAAATGGTGACCCATTCCAGTATTCCTGCCTGGGAAATCCCATGGACATAGGAACCTGGCAGGCTACAGTTCATGAGGTGGCAAAAGAGTTGGATGCAACTTAGTGACTAAGCAACAAGAACAATATATAAAATATATAACTAATGAGAAATTACTGTGTAACACAGGGAATTCTACTCAATGCTCTGTGTTGACCTAACCGGGAAGGAAATCTGAAAAAGAGTGGATATGTCTATATGCATAACTGATTCACTTTGCTGTACAACAGAAACTAACTCAACATTGTAAATTAACTAATCAGGGAACTTACCTAATCAGAGAAGCAAAAAGAAAAAAATAAAAGAGTGAAAATAGCTTAAGGGGCTAAGGGACCAACATCAAATGAAACAATATTTGCACCATAGGGATCCTAGAGGGAGAACAGAGTGAGGATAGGGCAGAAAATTTAAAGGTAACTGTAAACTTTACTAATCAGGTAAATAAAGATCACAGTGCAATTTTTTTAAAAAGACAATTAAAACATCAATGAAACTAAGAGCCGGTTCCTGCAAAAATAAAATTGGCAAACTTTGACTAAGCTCATCAAAAGAAAAAGATAAGACTCAAAATCAGAAATGAAAGGGGAGACATTACAACTGACACTAAAGAAATACAGAGGATCATCAGAGACAGGTATGAACAATTATATACAACAAACTGGACAGTCTAGGAGAAATAGGTATATTTCTAGATACATATAACCTATCAAGACAATTATAAGGAAATAGATCTGAGTAGACTGATTGCTAGTAAGGGAATTAAATTGATCATCAAAATATCACAACAAACTGAAGCCCAGAACCAGAGGACTTCACTGATGAATTACACCAAACATTAGAAAATAATTAATACCAATTCTTCTCAAACTCTTCCAAATATTAGAAGGAAAGGGAGCAGTTCCAAACTCTTTTTACAAGGCCAGCATTATCCTGATAGCATATTATATATAGAAAAACTCCAGCAAAAAACTATTAGGAGATGAATTCAGTAAAGTTGCAAGATTAAGTCAATATATAAAAATATTTTGCATACATATATAATAATAATGAAATATCAGAGAGAGAAATTAAGAAAACAGTTCCATTTACCATTGCATCATAAATAAAAGAAAATATCTTGGAATTAGTTTAGCCAAGGAGATGAAAACTATACACTGAAAACTATAAGACGTTGATGAAAGAAAGTAAAGAGGACATATATACAAGATATCCTGAGTTCACAGATTGAAAGAATTAATATTGTTAAAATGACCATACTACCAAAAGAAATATACAGATTCAAAGCAGTTCTTATCAAAATCCCCAAGTCATTTTTCACAGAAATAGAAATATCAGGCAATTTGTTCTAATTTGTAGTTAAATATTAGTATTTATTTTTATGTTGCTAGTGATATTTAACAGTTTCTGCATATTTATTTGAACATATACTTATGGTATTCTCTTCTCATTTCAGGGGGACCCTAATTACAGTGGGGGTTTCCCTGGTCACTCAGACAGTAAAAACTCTGCCTGCAATTCAGGAGACCCGGGTTTGATTCTTGGGTTGGAAAGATCCCCTGGAGAAGGGAGTGGCTGCCCACTCCAGTATTCTTGCCTAGAGAGTTCCATGGACAGAGGAGCCTGGCAGGCTGCAGTCCACGGGGTCACAAAGACTGGGACACAATTGACTGACTAACACTTTTACTAATTACTTTCACACACATAAGCTGCAGTGCCTGACCTAGTGTGGGTACCCATCAGTGACATTTATTGGCATCGTTGTTGTAGCACAATTCCTCCTCCTCCATTTCTTCTTATACTGCTTATGTTTATTCTTCTCCACCTATTATTAAACTAAGTAAATAATGGATTAAAATGTACTCTTTTATAGCTTTAAATCATACAAAAAAGATTCAAAAGATAAGAAATGTAAATACCAATAATTATATCATGGTAACTACTAATATAGAAGCTATAATTTTCACCTTTAAGGGGCTCATGATTACATATGTCAATAATATTATAAATATTTGTCTATGGATACAACTTAATTTCTCCCATATACTGTTCAAATGTTAGACATACATTTTCTTTGTGGTTTTACTATAAAATTAAATCTCACATTAAGTGGAAGATATAAATTAAATATGCTCTATTTTTAGAGTATAAATTTCAACATTTAATTCTTAGTTAAATGAAAGTCTGACAATATTTTGTTTTTTATTACATGGAATTTTGTTTTATAATTATGTACTATATTCTCTATGTTTTGTCTTTTCTGTTTGTGTGTTTTTCTTGACAATGTGTGAAGAAACATTCTTTTTTTCTATTTGTTAAACCAAAAGTTTAAAAGTATTTTAAATTTTTCCTAGTAATTAAAATTTAAATTGGTTTTATTCTGGTGTACTTTTAGCTGTTATGTTTTGAATCTGCTGCTGTTCTTATGAAGTAGTTTGGTGTCACAAAACATAAATATTCATGGTAGTCCATAACTTAAGCAATGAAAATAAAGTATATATAATTTTTGTCTGTTTTTCTGTTTCATATAAAGTCAATGTTTTTGTTCTCTCATTTCTATATAAAAACACACATGTAAGTATTGTAGATAGGTTTTTAAAAACGTTTTGAAGTATACCACATTGGAGTTTGTTCAATCTCATTGCATTGTAGTACTTCATTGTGTGACTATGCCATAATTTAGCCATTCTGTTGTTTATAAGAATTGTGAGTTTCAGCTTAAAGCTATGTTATCAGGTACATAAAGATTTAGCACTATAACATCCTCCTAAAAGAAAATTCCTTTATTATTTTGAGATATCCCTGAGTAATTTTACTGTAGCTAGGATGACAGCAGCTATTAATAAGAAAGTTCACAGATGTCCACTCTAGTGAACAGACACAAAGATGATTCCCAGTGTTTTCTGCTTACTGATATTCATGATTTTATACAGTGTTTTCCCATTACCTGCTTCTAATCAATGAAACATGGCAAAGATATTGGAATGTCACTACTGTAATTATGATGTATGTGAATTCCATCTTATTAACCAATGTATTTCAGTTCAGTTCAGTTGCTCAGTCGTGTCTGACTCTTTGCAACCCTATGAACTGCAGCATGCCAGGCCTCCCTGTCTATCGCCAACTCCCAGAGCCTACCCAAACTCACGTCCATTGAGTCAGTGATGCTATCCAACCATCTCATTCTCTGTCATCCCTTTCTCCTCCTGCCCTCAATCTTTCCCAGCATTAGGGTCTTTTCCAATGAGTCAGCTCTTCGAATGAGGTGGCCAAAGTAATGGAGTTTCAGCTTCAACATGAGTCCTTCCAATGAACACCCAGGACTGATCTCCTTTAGGATGGCCTGGTTTGATCTCCTTGCAGTCCAAGGGACTCTCAAGAATCTTCTCCAACACCACAGTTCAAAAGCATCAATTCTTCAGTGCTCAGCTTCATTTATAGTCCAACTCTCTAATCCATACATGACTACTGGAAAAACCATAGCCTTGACTAGATGGAACTTTGTTGACAAAGTAATGTCTCTGCTTTTTAATATGCTGTCTAGGTTGGTCACAACTTTCCTTCCAAGGAGTAAGCATCTTCTAATTTCATGGCTGACCCTAACCCTAACCAATGTACTAGAGAGACCCTAAAGCTGCCGTGAAGTAAAGGCCAAGTTAGAAATCCCATATCAAAAGAACTCTGGGTAGCCTTTTTGTGCAAAAGCATTCTCCAGCAAGAAACTGAAACCTCAGTAATGCAAATACTTGAATACTGCCAACAACCTAGTGGCTCTAAAGCAGATGTTTCCACAACCGATTCTCTAGCCTACATGTGGATTGTAGTCTCCTGTGACTGAAGCAGGAGACCCAGTTAAACTGTGCCCAGACTTCTGACAGAAATTGTGGATAATACATGTGTGTTGTTTTACAAACTAGGTTTTTGGATATTTGTCTTGCAGCAATAAATAACACATTCATCATTACCACCATTATTCTTCTGGTTTTTGAAGGGTTTGTACTAGTAAACTAAGAGGATGATGATAGGGACAATTATCCATGTATAATTAGTGACACCTTACAGAGTGATAAGTCTCTGTCATTATATCTGGAATATGATATCACAGTTGACCTTTGAATGTTGGTATGATTGTATGGTCCACTTATATGCAGATGTTTTTCAGTAGTAAATATTACAGTGCAACACAGTCCATTGTTGGTTTAATAGGCAAATGTGAGAAACTGCAGATATGAAGGGTCAATTCTACATTATGTATGGATTAACCCTTGTGGTGTTTAAGAGTCAGATGTACTTCTTACTCACTATTTGGCAAAGGGAATATATGCATTTTAAGGTTTTCCACTTGGATTTTGTGTCATAATAGCTCTAATCCTCAGTTCAGAAAATTGAGACAGCTCACCAAAGGATATAATCAACAAATTCAAAAGTTAACCTTACTGAATGAGAGAAAATAATGATAAAGAATTGATATCCAAAGACCCTGTGCAAGTCACTAACATCAACAGCAGCAACAATATGATGAAAAATTAGGCAGAGGATCTGAATAGACATTTGTCCAAAGAAGAAATACAGATAGCCAAAAGGGCCATAAAAAAGATGCTCAATGTCCATAATCCTTAGAGAAATGCAAATCAAAACCATGATGAGATGTTACCTCACCTATTAGAATGGCTACTATCAGGAAGCAGTAGGTATTAGTGAAAATGTGGAGAAAAGGGAGCCCTTGTGCACTGCTGGTGGGAATTTAAATTGGTGCAGCCACCATGGAAAACAGTATGAAGATTCAATAAAAATAGATACTACCACATGATGCAATTACGCTTCTGAGTGTCAAAATAAGATGAAAAAACTCTCTCTAAAGGACACATGCACAGTCACAATTTGTAGTATTTTTACAAGAGCCAAGATAACAGAAATTACTTATCACTTCATGAATGGATACAGAAAATGTGGCATGTATATACATATATATATATATATATATATATATATATATGTATGTATGTATGTATGTATAATGGAATATTATTCAGTCATAAGAAGAAGGAAATCTTGCCATTTGTGACAACATGGATAGACCTTGAGTGTTATGCCAAGTGAAATGTCAGATAAAGTCATAAAACTATATTCTGATCTCGTGTATGGAATCTAAAAAACCAAACATCCTCAAAGACACAGAGGTGGAGTATAGGGGTTAAGTAAAATAGGGAAAGGGAGTCAAATGATAGAAACTTTCAGTGATGAAATAAACCATGGTGATGTAAGGCATAGCATGGGGACTATAAAGATGATTCTTGAACAATGTGGGGGGCATGTGTGCCAAAACCCTATGTAGTGCAAAATCCACATACAGCCTTCAGCTCTTTATATCTATAGTTCCTTGTATCCCCAGCTCCTTATTTTTTGATTTGACAAACCACAGATTGGCATAGTACTGTTCCATTTACTACTGAAAAATTCATGGATAAGTAGACCCACACATTTTAAAACTATGTTATTCAAGAAGAGTCAACTTCACTTAATATTCTGTAATGCTATACAATATATAGTATATACTGTATGCTATACCATATTTGAATGTTCCTAAGAGAAAGTTCAGAAAGCAAAGAATGTTGATAATATATGGCAGAAACTGAAGAACTGAAGAGCCTCTTGATGAAAACAAAAGAGGAGAGTGAAAAAGTTGGCTTAAAACTCAACATTCAGAAAACTAAGATCATGGCATCCAGTCCCATCACTTCATGGCAAATAGATGGGGAAACAATGGAAACAGTGAGATACTTTTTGGTGGGGGGGGGGGGTGCCAAAATAACTGCAGATGGTGACTGAAGCCATGAAATTAAAAGATGCTTGCTCCTTGGAAGAATAGCTATGACTAACCTAGAGAGCATATTTAAAAGCAGAGACATTGCCAACAAAGGTCCATGTAGTCAAAGCTATGGTTTTTCCAGTAGTCATGTATGGATGTGAGAGTTGGACTATAAATGAAGCTGAGCACCAAAGAATTGATGTTTTTGAATTGTGGTGTTGGAGAAGACACTTGAGAGTTCCCTGGACTGCAAGGAGATCCAACCAGTCATCCTAAAGGAAATCAGTCCTGAATATTTATTGGAAGGACTGATGCTGAAGCTTAAACACCAATAGTTTGGCCACCTGATGCAAAGAACTGACTCACTGGAAAAGACCCTGATGCTGGGAAAGACTGAAGGAGGGAGGAAAGGGGACGACAGAGGATGAGATGGTTGGATGGCATCATTGACTGGATCACAGCATCACTGACTTGACAGACATGGGTTTGAGTAAGCTCCGGGACTTGGTGATGGACAGGAAAGCCTGGCGTGCTTCCCTGAAGTCCATGGGGTCACAGATAGTCAGACATGACTGAGCAACTGAACTGAGCTGAAGAGATGAATCTAAAAATCTTTATCTAGAAAAAGTGTTTGACGAATTTCAACACCCAGTTATGATAAAAACTTAACAGAAAGTGGGCATAGAGGGAATATAAGTCAACAAAATAAAAGCCATACAGGGCAAACCCAGAGCAAATGCAACTCTTCAAGGTGAAAAACTCAGAGCTGTTCCTTGAAGATCAGGAACAAGACAAGGGTCACCACTCTTGCCACTTTTATTCAACTTCATTTAGGAAGTCCTGGCTGCAGCTACTAGAGAAGAAAAGGCAATAAAAGGAAGCCAAATTGGAAAAGAAGTAAACTCTCACTGTTTGCAGATCACATGATACTACAGATAGAAAATCCTAAATATGCTATCAGAAAACCACTAGAACTCATCAATGAATTTGGCAAAGTTTCAGGACACAAAAGTAATACAAAGAAATCTCTTGTATGTACTAACTAACTAACTGAATAACTAACACATATATACTGCTACTGCTGCTGCTGCTAAGTCGCTTCAGTCGTGTCCGACTCTGTGCGACCCCATAGACGGTAGCCCAGCAGGCTTCCCGGTCCCTGGGATTCTCCAGGCAAGAACACTGGAGTAGGTTTCCATTTCCTTCTCCAATGCATGAAAGTGAAAAGTGAAAGTGAAGTCGTTCAGTCATGTCCTACCCTCAGCAACCCCATGGACTGCAGCCTACCAGGCTCCTCTGTCCATGGGATTTTCCAGACAAGAGTACTGGAGTGGGGTGCCATCGCCTTCTCCTACATATATTCTAACAATGAAAAATCACAGAAGAGATTAAGGAAACAATCTTATTTACCATCAGAAGAATAAAATACCTAAGAATAAACTTAGCTAATGAGGCAAATGATTTGTTCTTGGAAAACTATGATACTGATGAAAAAAATCAAAGAAGACACAAACAGATGGAGATCTACCATGTTCTTGGATTGGAAGAATCAATATTGTGAAAATGACTATGCTACCCAAAGCAATCTATAAATTCAATGCAATTGCTACCAAATTACCAACAGCATTTTTCATAGAACTAGATCAAAAATCCTACAATTTGTAGGGAAACATAAAGACACTGACTAGCCAAAGCAATCTTGAGAAAAAAAGAATGGAGCAGAAGGAATTAAAATCCCTGACTTCAGATATACTACAAAGCTTCAATAATCTAAATATTATAAAGAGTATAGAGAGTATAGTCATGGCACAAAAACAGAAAAATAGATCAATGGAACAAGATAGAAAGCCCAGAGATTAAACTCCTGCCCCTATGGTCACCTAATACATGACAAAGGAGGCAAGAGAATACAGTGGAGAAAGGACAGTCTTTTCAATAAGTAGTGCTCAGAAAACTGGACAGCTATATGTAAAAGAATGATACTCCTTAACACCACACACACAAACAAACACAAAATGTACTAAACACCTAAATGTAAGACTGAACACTGTAAAATGCCTAGAAGAAAGCATAGGCAGAACACATAAATTGACATAAATTGCCACAAGCTGTTTTCTCACCCACCTCTTAGAGAAAAGGAAATAGAAACAAAAATAAACATATAGGACCTAGTTAAAAGCTTTTGCACAGCAAAGGAAACCATAAACAAAACAAATAGACAATCCACAGAATGCAAGAAAATATTTGCAAACAATGTGACCAACAAAGTATTAGTCTCTAAAATTTATAAACACCTCATGAAGCTCCATATCAAAACAAAAAGCAAACAACCCAATCAAAAAATGGGTGGAAGATCTAAACAGACATTTCTTCAAAGAAGACATACTGATGACCAAAAAAGCACATGAAGAAGTGATTAACATCACTCTTCATCAGAGAAATGCAAATCAAAATTACAATGAGGTATCACCTCACACAGGCCAAAATGGCCATCAAAAAATCTACAATCAAGAAATGCTGAAGAGGATGTGGAGCAACAGGAACACTATTATACCACTGGTGGAAATATAAATTGGTACAGCCACTATGTAGCACAGTATGAGATACCTTAAAAAACACAATGTTCGATAAAGCTAAAAGCTGGTTCTTTGAGAAGGTAAACAACATTGAAAAATCATTTAGCCAGATTCATCAAGAAAAAAGGGAGATGACTCAAATCAGTAAAATTAGGAAAAAAAAAAAAAAAAGAGTTACAATAGACAACACAGAAATACAAAGCATAAGAGACTATCAGAAGAAACTATATGCCAATAAAATGGACAACTTGGAAGAAATGGACAAATTCTTAGAAAAGTATAACCTTCCAAAACTGAACCAGGACGAAATAGGAAATATGAATAGACCAACCACAAGCACAGAAATCCAAACTGTAATAAAAGATCTTCCAACAAACAAAAGCCCAGGACCAGATGGCGTCACAAATGGAATTCTACCAAAAGTTTAGAGAACAGCTAACACGTATCCTGCTCAAACTCTTCCAGAAAATTGCAGAGGAAGGAAAACTCCCAAGCTCATTCTTCAAGGCCACCATCACCCTGATATCAAAATCAGACAAGATGCGATAAAAAAATTACAGACCAATAACACTGATGAACACAGGTGCAAAAATACTCAACAAAACTCTAGCAAACAGGATCCAACAACATATTTAAAAAATCATACATCAGGCCAAGTTGATTTTATCCCAGGGATGCAAAGAGTCTTCAATATATGCAAATCAATCAATGTGATACATCATATTAACAAATTGAAAGATTAAAAACCGTATGATCATTTCAAAAGGTGCAGTGAAAGCCTTCAACAAAATTAAAGACCCATTTATGATAAAAAAAAAAATCTCAGAAAGCAGATACAGAATGAACATGCCTCAACATAATAAAGGCCATATATGACAAACCCACAGCAAACATTATCCTCAAGGGTGAAAAACTGAAAGCATTTCCTCTAAAATCATGAAAAAGGCAAGGTTGCCTACTCTCACCACTATTATTCAACATAGTTTTGGAACTCTTAGCCATAGCAATCAGAGAAGATAAAGATATAAAAGGAATCCAGACTAGAAAAGAAGTAAAACTCACTCTTTGCAGATGACATAATTCTCTACACAGAAAACCCTAAAGATGCCACCAAAAATTATTAGTTAATTAATGAAATTGTAAAGTCACATGATATAAAACTAATACACAGAAATCCCTTGCATTCCTATACAATAACAATGAAACATCAGAAATACAAATTAAGGAAATAATCCTATTCACCATTACAATAAAAAGAATAAAATACTTAGGAATAAATTTACCCAAAGAGAAAAAAGACTTGTATGCAGAAAGCTATAAGACACTGATGAAAGAAATCGAAGATAACACAAACAGATGGACAGATATGCAATGTTCTTGGATTGGAAGAATCAATATAGTGAAAATGACTGTATTACCCAAAGCAATCTATTGATTCAATGCAATCCCCATTAAATTGCCAAAAGTCTTTTTCACAGAACTAGAGAAAATAATTTCACAACTTGTATGGAAACACAAAAGACCCTGAATAACCAAAGCAAAGCAAAAAAAAAAAAAAGAACTGGAGGAATCAGCCCTCCCGAATTCAGACTATACTACAGATCTACAGTCATCAAACTTACATTAGTGCATGTAAAATAGACAGCCAATGGGGATTTGCTATATGACTCAAGGAACTCAAACAGGGGCTCTGTAACAAACTAGAGAGGAGAATGAGAAGGGAGATGGGAGAGAGGTTCAAGATGGAGGGGGACATCTGTATACCTATGGCTGATTCATGTTGAGGTTTGGCAGAAAACAACAAAATTCTGTAAAGCAATTAACCTTCAATTTAAAATAAATAAAATTTTAAAAAGTATGATACTGGCACAAAAACAGAATATAGACCAATAGAACAAGACAGAAAGTGCAGAGATAAGCCTACGCACCTATGAACAGTTTATCTTTGACAAAGGAGGCAACAATACACAATGCAGAAAAGACAGCCTCCTCAACAAGGTTTGCTGGAAAAAAAAAAAAACAAAACTGGTAAACTACATGGAAAAGAATGAAATTAGAAAACTTCCTAACACCAAACACAAAAATAAACTCAAATGGATTAAAGATCTTAAGGTAAGACCTTAAAACTTAAAACTCTTAGAGGAAACCATAAAACTCTTAGAGGAAAACATAGGTAGAATACTCTCTAATATAAATCACTGCAAAATCCTCTATGATCTACCTCTTAGAGTAAGGAAAATAAATACAAAAATAAACAAATGGGACATAATTAAACTTAAGATCTTGCACAAAGAAGGAAACTACAAGCAAGGTGAAAAGACAACCCTCAGAATGGGAGAAAATATCAAACAAAACATCTAACAAAGAATTAATCTCCAAAATATATAGGCAGTTCATGCAACTCAATACCAGAAAAAGAAACCAGCAAATCAAAAAGTGGGCAGAAGACCTAGACAGATATTTCTTCAAAGAAGACATACAGATGACTAATCATATGAATGATACTCAACATCACTCATTACTGGAGAAATGCAAATCAAAACTACAGTGAGATACCACCTCACAATGGTCAGAAAGGCAATCATAAAAATGTCTCCAAATAATAAATGCCAGATTGGGTGTGGAGAAAAGGGAACCCTCTTATAGTGTTGGAGGGAATGCAAACTGATAAAACTACTATGAAGACAGTATTGAGATTCCTTAAAAAACTAGGAATAAAACTACCATATGACTCAGCAGTCCCACGGCTGGGCATATACCCTGAGGAAACCATAACTGAAAAAGACACATATACCCTGATATTCATCTGTTCGTTGCAGCACTATTTACAATAGCTAGGGCATGGAAGCCATCTAGATGTCCATCAACAGATAAATGGATAAGGAAGTTGTGGTATATATACACAACAGAATATTACTCAACTATAAAAAGGAATGCATTTGAGTCAGTTTTTAGAACTGGATGAACCTATAATAATGAACCTATTATACAGAGTGAAGTCAGAAAGAGAAAAACAAATATCATATATTAATGCACATATATGGAAGAGGTTCCAAGAACACACAGAAGAACTATACAAAAAAGATCTTCATAATCCAGATAATCATGATGCTGTGATCACTCATCTAGAGCCAGACATCCTAGAATGCAAAGTCAAGTGGGCCTTAGGAAGCATCACTACGAACAAAGCTAGTGGAGGTGATGGAATTCCAGTTGAGCTGTTTCAAATCCTGAAAGATGATGCTGTGAAAGTGCTGCACTCAATATGCCAGCAAATTTGCAAAACTCAGCAGTGGCCACTGGAAAGGGTCAGTTTTCATTCCAATCCCAAAGAAAGACAATGCCAAAAAATGTTCAAACTACCACACAATTGCACTCATCCCACACGCTAGTAAAGTAATGCTCAAAATTCTCCAATCCAGGCTTCAAATGTACATGAACTATGAACTTCCAGATGTTCAAGCTGGTTTTAGAAAGGGCAGAGGAACCAGAGATCAAATTGCCAACATCCATTGGATCATCAGAAAAGGAGAGGGCAGTTAAAGAAAAACATCTATTTCTGCTTTATTGACTATGCCACTGCCTTTGACTTGGAGAAGGAAATGGCAACCCACTCCAGAATTCTTGCCTGGAAAATCCCATGGACAGAGGAGCCTGGCAGGCTACAGTCCATGGGGTCGCAAGAGTATGACATGACTTAGTGAATAAACCACCACCCACCAGCATTTGACTGTATGGATCACAACAAACTGTGGAAAATTCTTCAAGAGATGGGAATATCAGACCACCTGACCTGCCTCCTGAGAATCTGTATGCAGGTCAAGAAGCAACAGTTAGAACTGTATATGGAACAACAGACTGGATCCAAATAGGGAAAAAAGTATGTCAAGGCTGTATATTGTCAGCCTGCTTATTTAATTTATATGCAGAGTATGTCATGCAAAATGACAAGCTGGATGAAGCACAAGCTGGAATCAAGATTGTCAGGAGAAATATCAATAACCTCAGATACGCAGATGACACCACCCTTATGCCAGAAAGTGAAGAAGAAAGAACTAAGAGCCTCTTGATGAAAGTGAAAGAGGAGTTAAAAAATTGGCTTAAAACTCAACATTCAGAAAACTAAGATAATGTCATCTGGTCCTATCACTTCATGGCAAATAGATGGGGAAACAATGGAAACAGTGAGAAACATTATCTTTTTGGGCTCCAAAATCACTGCTGACATGGACTGCAGTCATGAAATTAAAAGATGCTTGCTCCTTGGAAGAAAAGTTATGACTAACTTTGACAGCATATCAAAAAGCAGAGACATTACTTTGCCAACAAAGGTCCGTCTAGTCAAGGCTATGGTTTTTCCAGTAGTCATATATGGATGTGAGATTTGGACTATAAATGAAGCTGAGCACCAAAGAATTGATGCTTTTGAACTGTGGTGTTGCAGAAAACTCTTGGGATCCCTTGGACTACAAGGAGATCCAAGCAGTCCATTCTAAAAGAAATCAGTCCTGAATATTCATTGGAAGGACTGATGCTGAAGCTGAAACTCCAATACTTTGGCCACCTGATGCAAAGAACTAACTCATTGGAAAAGACCCTGATGCTGGGAAATATTGAAGATGGGAAGAGAAGGGGAAAAAAGAGGATGATATGGTTGGATGGCCTCACTGACTCAATGAACATGAGTTTGAGTAGGCTCCGGGAGTTGGTGATGGACAGTGAAGTCTTGTATGCTGCAGTCCATGGGGACATGACTGAGTGACTGAACTGAACTGATTCAATCTAGGATGATAATACTGACAGTCCTACATGCAGGGCAGCAAAGGAGATACAGACATAAATAACAGACTTTTGGACACAATGGGAGAAGGAGAGAGTGGGATGATTTGAGAGTATAGCATTGAAACTTATTACCATATGTAAAATAAATAACTTCCCTGGGCTTCCCTGGTGGCTCAGATGGTAAAGCATCTGAGGAAATGCAGGAGACCCATGTTCAATCCCTGGGTTGGGAAGATCCCCTTGAGAAGGAAATGACTACTGCCCCCCAGTATTCTTACCTGGAGAATTTTCATGGACAGAGGAGCCTAGTCGGCTATGATCCCTGGGTCACAAAGAATGGGAAATGGCTGAGTGACTAAGACTAACTAACTCAAATAATAAACCACTAGAAGTTTCAGGTATGATGCAGGAAACCCAATGCTAGTGCTCTGTGCCAACCTGGAGGGGTGGAGAGGGCAGGGAGGTTGAAGGAGGTTCAGGAGGGAAGATCACAGGTATGCCTATGGCCAATTCATGTTGATATATGGCAGGGGCCATCACAATATTGTAAAGTAATTATCCTCCAATTAAACTAAATGAATAATTTGTTTTAAAGAACCTAAAAATAAGCTACTATATGACCCAGCAATCCCACTCCTGGGTGTATATCCAGAGAAAACCACAATGAGAAAAGATACATATACCCAGATACTCATTGCAGCCCTATTAACAATAGCCAGGACATGGAAGCAGTCTAAATGTCCATTGACAGAGGAATATATTAAGATGTGGTACATATACACAATGGATTGCTGCTGCTGCTGCTGCTGCTAAGTCACTTCAGTCATGTCCAACTCTGTGCGACCCCTTAGATGGCAGCCCACCAGGCTCCCCTGTCCCTGGGACTCCCCAGGCAAGAATACTGGAGTGCGTTGCCATTTCCTTCTCCAATGCATGCATGCATGCTAAGTCTCTTCATTCAAGTCTGACTCTGTGCAACCCTATGGACAGTAGCCCACCAGGCTTCTCCATCCACAGGATTCTCCAGGCAAGAATACTGGAGTGGGTTGCCATTTCTTTCTCCCATACAATGGATTACTCAGCCATAAAAAAAAGAACAAAATAATGCCATTTGCAGCAACATATATGAACCTATAGATTGTCATACTAAATGAAGTAAGACAGAGAAAGACAAATATTATATAATATCACTTGTCTATGGATGCTAAAGAAATGCTACAAGTGAATCTATTTACAAAATAGAAATAGAGCCACAGATATAGAAAATAAACCTATTACCAAGGAGAAAGGGAGGGGGAAAGATAAATTGGGAGACTGGGGTTGACATATACAAAATACTATATATAAAATAGATAACTGATAGCAACCTACTGTAATAGCACAGGTAACTCTACTCAGTACTCTGTAATACCTATATGGGAATAGAATCTAAAAAAGAGTGGATATATGTACATGTATAACTGATTCACTTTGCTGTTTAGCAAAAACTAATGTAACACTGTAAATCAATTGTACTCTAGTCAAAATTAATTTTAAAAAGTATCACAGGAAACACTTTGAACTATGTATGCAGACGGATGTCAGCTAGAGTTATTACGGGGATCATTTTGCTGTATTTACAAATATCTAATTCTCAATGTTATATACCTGAAACTGATAGTGGTTTATGTCAGTTCTTGTTGTTGTTTAGTCTCTGTTGTGTCCAACTCTTTTGCAGCTCCATGGGCTGTAGCCCACAAGGCTCCTCTGTCCATGGAATTTCCCGGGCAAGAACATCTGAATGGGTTGCCATTTCCTTCTCCAGGGGAATCTTCCTGACCAGATTCTTACCAACTGAGCCACCAGGGAAGCCCTTATATCAATTATACCTCAATAATAAAACATTTGAAAAATTGGAAAAACATTTAAAAATTCATAAGTCAAATTGTTGATAGCTTGAAATTGGCCATGGTGGGGGACATATGCCTCAGAAACCAGCAGACACTATAAATTAGGATTTTTTTCCCCCAGAGAGTTAGCCTACCAGCACACCACTACCCTTTCTCTTCCTTTTAAAAGTACATACACACATATACACGTGTGTGTGTGTGTGTGTGTGTGTGTGTGTGTGTGTGTGTGTGGAGCACTTCATTTCTTATAAGCAATAGCCTTTGAATGATCTGATCATTCTTCTTTCCACAAAGAGACAGTTACTCTGGCAAACTGCCATAGGTCCCTTAGGGAAATGTGAAGTGATCAGTATTACATAAATGTTGGGTTTTGTAGGGTTCTTCCTCAAGAAAACACAGCCACCCCTTTAACTGATTGGCTCTAAGACTGAGAACTGAGACAACTGTAAATACTAGGGGAGGGTTTCATTATTTTCCATTATAGTGAAATATATCATCTACATTTTTGATATTTTTTTAATTTTTAAAATCATGACATACTATTTGAAATTTAGAAAAAGTTACAAGGATAGTATAAAGCTCTCTTGTTTGTCCCAATTGTTTATATTTTGCTTTCACTGAATTTTTAGTCTTTCTCTCTCCATGTGTGTATGAATTTTTTCTGAATTATTTAAGTGAAAGTTGGAGATAAAATATTTATGTTACCATGGATATGTTAGATGTTTATTTCTTAAGAACAAGGATGTTCTCTTAATAACCATAACTCTCAAAATAAAAATTGACAGTAATATAATTCTGTTATTTAATCCAGAGACCATATTTCATGATCTTTATGTGGTCTCAGTAATACTTTTCATAGCTGTTATATTTTCTGGTCCAGAATCTAATGCAAGAACACATGTTGCATTTAGGTATTCTTTCTCCTTAGTCTCTATTACTCTGAAAGAGTTCCACAGGTTTTCTGTCTTCTGAATTTGACTTTTGTGAAAAGTAGAGGTGTCACAGCAAGAAGTTTTTCTATATTTTTACTTGACGTTTTAGCTTGAATATAGTACACATCCATGCTTGCATGTAAATCAGTATGAACTTTTGGACCATGGTTTCTTGAATAAGTTAAAATCTATTGCTATCATTGTTTATTTTCTGATGTTCCTAAAGTGACCAATATAAGCCCCCCAATCTAATCCCTGGGTCCTTTTGAGATGTCCCATCATTCTTAGAACACTTTCTTATTTTCTAGAAAAACAAAATGTTCCGATCTCATGTACCTTCCCTTCCTTAACCCTCAAATCAGGTTTTTTCCCCTTAATGAGTCTGCTGTTGCTAAGTTGTTTCAGTCGTGTCCGACTCTGTGCGACCTCATAGACGGCAGCCCACCAGGCTCCCCTGTCCCTGGGATTCTCCAGGCAAGAACACTGGAGTGGGTTGCCATTTCCTTCTCCAATGCATGAAAGTGAAGAGTGAAAGTGAAGTCGCTCAGTTGTGTCCGACTCCTAGCGACCCCATGGACTGCAGCCTACCAGGCTCCTCTGTCCATGGGATTTTCCAGGCAAGAGTACTGGAGTGGGGTGCCATTGCCTTCTCTGCTTAATGAGTCAAGGTTCCTTTTAGTGGAGAGTTATATTTAGAAACAAATATTTGACTTGTAGGGCTTCCCCTGTGGCCCAGCAGTAAAGAATCCACCTGCAATGCAGGAGAAGCAAGAGATTTGGGATTGACCCCTGGGTCAGGAAGATCCCCTGGAGGAGGAAATGGCAACCCTCTCCAGTATTCTTGCCTGGAAAATCCCATGGCCAGAGGAGCCTGGCAGGCTAGAGTCCATGGACTCACAAAGAGTCGGACATGACTTAGGGACTAAACAACAATATTTTACCTGTAGATATTTTTATTGTTATTGGTGTATAATTGCTTATAGATCTCCTCAACAGATGGGGCAAGGAAAAGAAAATAACTACTTACCCAACCCTTTCCCTAGACATGATATTTCTTTAGTGAGGCCTTGCAGAGACTTGCCCCTAGTTATTTCTCTAGAAACAAAAAAAGTAAGGTTTTAAGAATGGCAAGAATCATATTTGAAGTAACTACAGCATTTGAGGACTTTGCATATTTTAAACTTTGAAAAAACCAGTTTCTGTTTGTAGTAGACTAATAATGACATCGGAGAAGGCAATGGCACCCCACTCCAGTACTCTTGCCTGGAGATTCCCATGGACGGAGGAGCCTGGTGGGCTGCAGTCCATGGGGTCGCTAAGAGTCGGACACAACTGAGCGACTTCACTTTCACTTTCCACTTTGATGCATTGGAGAAGGAAATGGCAACCCACTCCAGTGTTCTTGCCTGGAGAATCCCAGGGACAGGGAAGCCTGGTGGGCGGCCGTCTATGGGGTCGCACAGAGTCGGACACGACTGAAGTGACTTAGCAGCAGCAGCAATAATGACATAAAAATTTTAAATTGACTGTTTTTCTCTCTGGAATAAGAGGCTCTGAAAGCTATTTTCTACAAGTATTTGAAATCAGAATTTCAAAATTGTTGGAAATGACAAAAATGACCCTAAATATTGTCTATTTTACAAGTAAGTATACTAAGACAAAAAATGCTACTTGTTTACAACCTTGGGATTATGAGTGGTAGAATTCCAAAAGATTATTTGCTTGCCTTAATAGTTATTTGTGTAGTACATTTTCCCTTCACAATGGCTGTTGTATGTTACATACTGAACGATTGCATGACTGTTTCAGAGACATTATTTTCTTTGTACGTAAGACAAACATAACCTTTTCTGCTTTAAATATTATGTATTTGATTGTAAAGTCACATAACTTAATTCTGGGTGGAATTTGATGTCTATATGACACACATCACCTGGTTACAAAAGGAAAATGCAGTTGGCAAGAGAATTGCTGGTTCACAGCTATATAGATATAAATATTATGAACGCAGTAAAGTTTTATCTGGGGGTCATTTTGGTCTCCTACACATTGGCTGTTTTCAATCTGCACTGCATTTTAATGTCATCAGACAATTTTCTACCTCTTCTCCAGAAAAATTGATGGCAATATATTTGTAGTGAAACCTCCAGGGCCAATTTTATTCTTCACACCCACATATTCTCTTTCCACAATTACTCTATAAATCTTTGTTTTCCTTGTTTATGTAGAGCTCTCTGACACTATGCTTCAGTGACTTCTTTAGATTTCTTCCTGCTTGGTAATACTTTTTGCTAGCGGCTCTCCAAGGACCACGAGAATATCTGGGAAATGTAATTTCTATGGAGAAGCACAAACTTTGCTTTATACCCTTCTGAATAAAGATTTCTAGTAGCAGAGTTAATTGATTCAAATAACAGACCTGGGTTGTATATTTTAAAAATAAGGCACACACATATATACACGTACATATGTAGAGAAGGAAAAGGCAACCCACTGTAGTATTCTTGCCAGAAAATTCCCACGGACAAAGGAGCCTGGTGTGCTACAGTCGATGGGGTTGCAAAGAGTGGGACGCAACTGAGCACGCTTGCATGCACAGAATTCATGAAACATTTCTAGTTCCAAGGATAACAATTTGATTATCCATATATAGGAATGCGGAATGATGTTTAGGTAAGTGTCAGTGTAAACACTGAGTTCAAGATTGTACAGATTGTAAAGAATCTATATTTACCCATACTATATAAGGATATAATTACGATTTTGAATGTTAGAGATGTAAGAGATCACAGAACAATAAGCGGTCTATTTCTTGTTCCTTAATAGATAGATGGGGCCCCAGCTGAAAACAGAGATATTCTAAAGAGACCAACAAACAACTGGAGATATAACTACTTTTTAGGATTTGCTAAGAGGCTATACGGTGAGCCCTGGCACACTCAACTATTAGCAGACCATAATCATCTCCCTCGTTCTGATCATTTCTTGCCCCTTGCAGAGAAAAGGAGGAATGAAAGTGTAGATTGTGTTTCTGCTCCTACTTCAAATTCCTTAAGCCATGGGTCTTGTCTAAGATGGAGAGCAGAATAAATCAGGTGTATTTGCATCAATTGGAATCATGTTCTTTTTTACTGAAGTATGGTTGATTTACAATTTGTGTTAATTTTTGCTATACCGCAAAGTGATTCAGTTATACATATTCACATATTCTTTTTATATTCTTTTCCATTACGGTTTATCATGGGATATTAAATATATTTCCCTGTTCTATATAGTAAGAGCTTATTTATCCATTGAAAACATGTCATTTTACCACTAAATCCTTCAATTTTTAAATCTTAAGAATAAAAAAATTCCCTTATATAATGATTGGTTAATGATCAAGACCAAGATATTTAACATTTTACATAATTCCCTATACACACACATATGTCATTATGTTGTGAAATATCTCAGTATGAATTTGAGGTTTATGATCAGTTTCATCTATTACATTTTTGTCAGGAATATCACAGGAATCAGGAATATGACAGAAGGCATCACAAAATATCACAGAAGGCAAAAGGCATGTGATATTAATTTGATCATATAGTTAAAAGGTTATCTTCAAAATTTATCTACTATGAAGTCACTGTATTTCCCTTTCACCTTCATAATTAATACTTTGTGGGGAGTACTTTGAAACTATGTAAATGTCATTTTTCCTAGCAAAACTGTACTCTCAATCACTTAAGCACTCACTGATTTTTCTAATTTCATCACTATTTCTATTTTTTTAATTGTAGGAATGAATTTATTTGCTTCAAGCATACTAGTTAACAACTATTTACAAACTTGGGAAAGAAAATCAATTCTAATCTTCCACTTAACAAACAACTCTTACTTCTTGAACCCAATTGTATACACAGTGCTGAAATGAACCAACTATCTACTGATGAGACAGTTTTAAATTAATGTATCTATTTAACAAACATATTTTGTGTGTCAGGCACTATAGCTCCTGCGTGATTAGTGAATAAAAAACAGACATGATTCTGTTCTTTGAAGTTTTCTGTCTACGGAAGGAAACAGTTACTAAATGAACAGTCACAGACATAAATATAGAGCTTTATTTTGGTGAGAATGACACAGGACAGATGCCTGGTACGAGGAGGGTAATGCAGTAGAGGGGCTGACTGCATTAGCGAGAATCCTTCCCTGTTGAGAGGATGACTGATCATAAATCTGAAGGATAAGGGGGCATTAATTCTGAGTGGGAGAGGAAAGAGCCTTTCGGGCAGGTGCACAGGCCCTGCAATTGGAGAGACCGTGGTACTGTTGGAGAATTGAAAGGACAATGTATTTTGACCTAAAGGACAAAGGCAATCAGATGTCTATGATCAAGATCTAAATTCATCCTCTTGTAATACTTCAAGCTGCCTTTTTAGTTTTGCTTTCATTCATCCATCCGTTCATTCAGGCATTCAACAAATGGTTATCCCATATTATTATTCTATAGCAGGCCCTGTGTTAGGTACAGATACAACAGTGAATAAGTCCACAGACCCTGGTCCTGAAGATCTCACAGGAAAAGAGGAAAGGATGCCTAGGTACTATGGGATCACAGCGGAAAAGCATCCACCTTGGTTTCCTGTCGCCTATCTGTCTATAGCCCTCAGGGCCTTTCTGGCATGCTTAGTAACCAGTCTGCCTCCTACTGCCTCTAGCTACCTGTTTCTCTGCAACTTTGTACGTAGAAATAATGGTTGTTTATTAAACATCTCTGTGCCAGGGATTTAGGTCTCAGTGTAGTACAGGCAACCCTACAGGGTGATTAAAACAATGCCAACTTTACAGATAAAGAAACAGATTAAGAAAAACATTCCTTTTCTCTGTTTTCTATCTTTTGAGTGGTAACCACTGTCCATCTAGCTGCCCAAACCAGAAAACCAAAAGACATTTTTAACATCTCTCCCTCTACCTTACCTCAAGTTAGATGCCAAGTCCTATAAATTCCAGCTGCCTAACAGCCATAGAGTATGTCCCCATGCACCCATTCACACTGCTACTAGTTTAACTTGGGCCATTGTCATCTATCAGCAATGTTCCTGCAGTAGCTTCTTAGTGAATATTCTGTGCTTCATGTTGACATGAATATGGTCATACTAAAGTACAGATTTGTACATCCTAAAGTAGGGGCCCTGATGCTGGGAAAGATTTAAGGCAGGAGAAGAAGGAGACAACAGAGGACAAGATGGTTGGATGGCATCACCAACTCGATGGATGAGTTTGAGCAGGCTCCGGGAGATGGTGAGGGACAGGGAAGCCTGGCGTGCTGCAGTCCACAGGCTTGCAAAGAGTTGGACACAACTGAATGACAACAAAGTACAGGCTTAATCATGCCGATGCCCTGCTTAATGTCCTTGAGTGGGTCTCCATGACTCTTAAAGGAAAAAAGTCCAAGATGTTTAACTCAGCCTATAGGACACTTTAGGCTACTACCTACCTCTTTACCTTCATTTCATGTAGTCACGATTTCACAGTCTACACCAGTATCCTCAGTGAAGCTCACCAAGTATTCCTTTGCCTCTGGAGCACCATTTCTCTATTTGTAAACAGTCTTCCTCAAGGAACAACCCTTCCTTCTTTCCTGTCTGCATGGCACCATGGATTCTTGTTTTATTCAATAGATTTTAATTTCTTATTGTTATTTATATATTTTGATGTTCAAAATAGCCTAGCATTTTAAATTGTTTGTAGTTCTTTTCTAATGGTAAAATTTACAGATAATGAAATATTCAAATGTTAAATGTAATTTTTTTTGACGAATGCATACACCTATGTAACACACATCTCTATCAAGACATAGAATATTTTCATACCCTATAGGGTTCCCTCCAGCCCCTTCCCAGAGGAGATAAATCAGAAATAATATTCTTTTAATTTTAATTAGAATTTTAATTTAAATGCATTTTAATAACTAGCCTAACTGAAAAATTGTGAGTTGTTTTCAAAGATATAGAATAAAGTGTCTGTTCATTTGTTTGATAGCACATGTGAAATATTTTGTTTACTACATTACTGAAAAATATAAAATTATTCAAAGTTTGACTTCAATAACTAATTTTGTTTCTCTACAGATGAAAGTACTGGAGCTGAAGGAGAATCCAGGCTTATCCAAGTTTACAAAGCTGCTTTGTACTATCAATAGGATTACAGTTATATATTTTGACATATAACTTGAAAATCGTTTTAGTATCCTTTGAAAACAGAAGTCTAATTCAACTCTAGTTTTGAAAAGCAAAACAGAATGCAGGTTATCCGTTCAAGCTATGACTTTCTAAAAAGTTCCAACAAGATCTCATTCATTTTCTCACAGAATAAGATTAAAAATTTACAGTGAAAAAAGCCCAGATTGACAGATAATTTAATGAGAGAATGTGAAGGAAACTAACATACATTATAAAGCAGATTGAATTTATTAACTATCATATCACATCAGATCAGTCACTCAGTCATGTCCGACTCTTTGCGATCCCATGAACTGCAGCACGCCAGGCCTCCCTGTCCATCGCCAACTCCCGGAGTTCACTGAGACTCACGTCCATCGAATCAGTGATGCCATCCAGCTATCTCATCCTCTGTTGTCCCCTTCTCCTCCTGCCCCCAATCCCTCCCAGCATCAGAGTCTTTTCCAATGAGTCAACTCTTTGCATGAGGTGGCCAAAGTACTGGAGTTTCAGCTTTAGCATCATTCCTTCCAAAGAAATCCCAGGGCTGATCTCCTTCAGAATGGACTGGTTGGAGATCTGTTTATGCTTCAATACATGATAAACTCTGGGTTTGCTTCATGAAACAGAATGTGATAGGTGTTGCCAATTTATTACCAATTCTTCACTCCCTCTCTGTAATAGAATTAACTGATGCATGTTCCTAGTTGACTTTGCAGTAGGTAGCTCTCACTAGAATGGGCATCATTTTTTGCTCCATTTTTTTTTTTTAACTTTGCCATGTAACATGCCTTGGCCAGTGAAATGTGGACAGTTACCAACAGTGTGACACTTCTAAACCTGCTGCTGCTGCTAAGTTGGTTCAGTCGTGTCCGACTCTGTGCGACCCCATAGACGGCAGCCCACCAGGCTTCCCCGTCCCTGAGATTCTCCAGGCAAGGACACTGGAATGGGTTGCCATTTCCTTCTCCAATGTGTGAAAGTGAAAAGTGAAAGTGAAGTTGCTCAGTCGTGTCCAACTCTTAGCGACCCCATGGACTGCAGCCTACCAGGCTCCTCTGTCCGTGGGATTTTCCAGGCAAGAGTACTGGAGTGGGGTGCCCATTGCCTTCTCCAACTTCTAAACCTAGATCTTATGAAATATACTGTTTCTACTTGTTCCTTTTATACTCCTGCCAGTCCTCATGAAAAAGACATGTTCCAGGTACAAGGATGAAACAGACCTGAAACAGACCTGAAGCAGCACCACCCAGATGACCAGTGAATCAAGGAGTAAGGGAATTAAATGTTACTTTAAACCACTGAGATTCTGAGGTAGTTTGTTTCATAGAAAAACAGACTAATGTACAGAGATTACCTGGAAACATTGTACATGGTTGGGAGTCAACTTTTAACTCAAGAAAATAAAGTATTTCTTTCTATCCCTCAACAACTGTTAGGTGAAGATGGTGCAATTTCTGGTTATTTTCAGCTCTCATGGAAATGACTGCTGCACACATGCAGAAACTTCAAATTAAAAAACAAAAATAACAAAACCAAACCCAGTATAACTTCTTGTTTTGAATCAACAATTGCTAAGTGATAGGATAGACCACCAGAGAAGGCAATGGCACCCAACTCCACTACTCTTGCCTGGAAAATCCCATGGGTGGGGGAGCCTCGTAGGCTGCAGTCCATGGGGCCGCTAAGAGTCGGATACAACTGAGCGACTTCACTTTCACTTTTCACTTTCATGCATTGGAGAAGGAAATGGCAACCCACTCCAGTGTTCTTCTTGCCTGGAGAATCCCAGGGACAGGGGAGCCTGGTGGGCTGCCATCTATGGGGTCGCACAGAGTCAGACACGACTGAAGTGACTTAGCAGCAGCAGGATAGACCACTGAACAGTTCAACTGTAGCTCTGAAAAAGGACCACCATGCAAGTGAAGACTGATGAAGAAAAAATTCTTCATTCTTTCTCTTGGCAAACACTGTCTTTACTGATAATGAGTAAGAAGAAAAATAACACAAAACATAGGGTCCTTGTGCAAAAAGTGCCACAATTATGAGGAACGATGTCAGGCAAAGCACTTGATAATCTAAATTAAAAAAAATTCCTCAGAATATAATCTACTAAATAGAAAAGAAGTTCTGTTTGAGGAGCTCGATAGTATAAAAGAATATAGAAAATACGGGAAAGGGGGAAAAGAAATTCACAAGAAGGAAGGAGGTTATAAAAGAAATAACACTACAGAATTGGATTAAAAGGCAATACAGGCAATACAAATATACCTATATCTATGTATTTAGATAAATGGCAAAATAAAAATTAGCATAAATAATATTTAATGCTGTGATGATTTTTTTGAAAGTGTATACTACAATTTAAAGTTTTCATATTTTTGAATGTTTCTGATTTTTGGAAATTATAGGTATTTTATTTAAAGATATTAACATTTTTATTTTAGATGATTATTTATTTGTTCTATATGAAGTTAAAACTGTTTTGGATGTTTTTAGATGGCTATAACTTTTTATAAGCATAACTGAAAAATATTAATAGTAAAAACATTTTTGAAACTCTTTTCATCTAATGATAAATAAGGTTTTGATTAATATTTTGATGAATAAAATATTTCTATTCTGATTATTTCTTAAGATTACATTCCAGAAATTGGATATTTTGGCCAGAGATTCTTAAGTTTAGAGATGCTATTTGACTTCAAAAAGTTTACTCATGTTCCTCAAAATATCCTTCCTCCCTCTCAGATACTGACAAATTACTCTCTGCAACGGTTCTGCTAATTTCCATTCTCATAAACAATGAAATTTGTTAGGCTGTAGCCAGCACTGAGAATTTTAATTGTTTAAACTTTAGGAATTTGATGGAATTATAGTAATACAAGGATCTTTTCTGGAACTTGACAAGGAGGAGCTCTCTTACACAGTGGAACAAGGTGGCCATATAAACCTGTAGTACCAGGGTTCCCTAGGGGGGCAAAATAAATCTAACACAGAAAAGAGACATAATCTAAATTCTGATGTCATCACTAGAATTCCAGTATTTTATATTACTTTGAGTAATATCTTGGGTTATTTTATTTATATGTCAGTGAATCTTTTTTGTGTGTGTGCTTAAAATAGTTTGAGTCGGATTTCTTAGTATACCACAGAATGATGTCTCCTAACACACTGGTAAATAGTTACTATTTTTTACATTCAATTGGATATTTTTTATGTAATTGCAACTTGATATTGGCATTATCAATTGTGCTAAATATATATATTTGCAGTCCAAGTTTTTCAGAGTTTTGATCACCAATAGCATTTAACACCTTTTGTTCTCAACATTGTTCTTGAAAACATTGAAGTTGCCTTTGTTTTCATTAGAAACTTCAATCTCATACCCAAATATTGGAATTTTAAAATATATTTTGCTGTTCTTATAAGTTATGCATATAATGAATGGCTGTCTAGTAATAAAGTATATGTGAATTTTACTTCATTTTTTCCTGCTTTTTACATGCAAAATAAGAATAAATTATAAACAGCCTCTAAAGAGCAGAAATATTCTGTTTCCTTAAACAGTAAGCTTATTCTGTCATTTCCATTGAATTCCTTTTTTGTTGTAAACAATCCTATTTTTTATCTAGGAAAATTCTGAAATATTTTCCATCTGAAATAAAATTTGCTTTTGTTTGTTAAGAAGACATTGACAACTTAAGGACAGTCTTAGAAACATCATCCTATATGTGAGATGTTTTGTGCATTTTATTTAGCTATTTCTGTTTTTTTAATACAAAAAATTATTTTGTGATTTTGTTTCAGAGTGCCCTAATTCCATTTTGACCTTAGCTACATTTGTACATTTCAGTCATTTTTACTTATATTCTATTTTTGCACATTCTTTCAAATTTAATGCCAATATACATTCATCTCTTCCCAGCATGCTTAGCATTTTTGCCTATAATGGTCTATTTGTTTTTACTTTATTAAAAAGTTTTCCTTAAATCATGAGCTCTCCTCTTTCTTAGATATACAAATTTTTAGAGCTCAACAGAGCATAAGAAGAGAGTGAAATTTTAATCACTTTTCAGTTTCACTTTTCATAGAACAGTTCAGTTCAGTTGCTCAGTTGTGTCCAACTCTTTGCAACCCCATGAATCACAGCATGCCAGGCCTCCCTGTCCGTCACCAACTCCCAGAGTTCACCCAGACTCATGTCCATAGAGTCGGTGATGCCATCCAGCCATCTCATCCTCTGTCATCCCCTTTTCCTCCTGCCCCCAATCCCTCCCAGCATCAGAGTCTTTTCAAATGAGACAACTCTTTGCATGAGGTGGCCAAAGTACTGGAGTTTCAGCTTTAGCATCAGTCCTTCCAAAGAAATCCCAGGGCTGATCTCCTTCAGAATGGACTGGTTGGATCTCCTTGCAGTCCAAGGGACTCTGAAGAGTTTTCTCCAACACCACAGTTCAAAAGCATCAATTCTTTGACACTCAGCTTTCTTCACAGTCCAACTCTCACATCCAAATATGACCACTGGAAAAACCATAGCCTTGTCTAGATGGACATTTGTTGGCAAAGTAATATCTCTGCTTTTTAATATGCCATCTAAGTTGGTCATAACTTTCCTTCCATAGATCAGGGGTCAGCAATTTTTTTTTTCTGTTATAGGCCAAATAATAGTGTAGGTTTTGCTAGCCATAAGGTCTGTCACAGTTAGTAATTTGTGCTGTTGTAAAAGTAAAATCAGCCATAGATGACATGTGAATAAATGCGTTGCTGTGTACCAATAAACCTATCTATTAAAAAAAAGGCATGATGAAGACTGGCCCATTAGCTGTACTTTTCTAACCCCTGTTATAGATAGGTAATTTTCTCATTGGCAATGAATTTAGGAAACATACAAGAGGATAACACTATGTTTCAATAATTGTAATATTTGTAGACTTTGTCTATAACTACAATTCTTATCCTTAAGACATATGCAATAGTTTGACAATTTTTGTAAAAACAAAAACATGCAGTGTATTCAATCTTATCAGTATAAAAATATATACTTCACTTTGATTTCTAGGTCTAGAAATTTTTATAAAACTAATTTCTGAAAATATAAAGAGATAACTTTAGATATAAGCAGTAGGGATATATGGGAGAGAAGTTAGATGAGAAACAGCTAAATTCATTGCAAACCTGAGAATTGGAACTGCTATTGGTATACTATTTTTCCCCCTCTTCAAATGGTTATTCATGAGAATCAGGCTGAAGATAAAAAGGTACAGAACAGAGAGAAACTTGTGGTCAGTCCCCCACCTGGTGATCTGTTGATCCAAGTCAGTGAATCAGAGGTCACCAAGAGGTGGCCAGACAGGGTATCTTTCTCTTGTTTCTAATCTTAGAGTAAAATCTCTAAGTTTTTCACTGTTGGGGAAGATGGTAGCTGTGGACTTATTGTATGTAGACTTTTTTATGTTGACATGCACAATACAATGAAATATTAATATAATGATAATATTAATAATGATAATAAGAGGAGGAATAGGAGAAACTGAAGTATTATTCAACATTTAGAAGGAAGGAAATTCTG
Organism: Bos indicus; assembly: GCF_029378745.1. Taxonomy (NCBI): domain Eukaryota; kingdom Metazoa; phylum Chordata; class Mammalia; order Artiodactyla; family Bovidae; genus Bos; species Bos indicus. The sequence continues at coordinate 13,321,811 of NC_091764.1, forward strand.
CCTCTTGTAACAGCATGGATGGACCTGGAGGATGTTATGCTAAGTGAAAGAATCAGACACAGAGAGACGCCATAATTTTACTTATATGTAGAATCTGCTTCTTTTGGAAGCAGAGAATAGAATTATGGCTGCCAGGGGCTGTAGGGAGGGTTTCTGGGGAGGTGATGGTCACAGGGTACAAGTCTCAGTTGTGCAAGATAAATAGTTAATAATGCTGTTTTGTACATCTAGAATGAGTGTTCTAAGAGCATAGATCTTATGTTAAGTGTTCTTACCATACAGAAACAATAAAGAGGATGATGATAAAGGGAATAGGAGAAAATTTTGGCTGTGATGTGTATGTTTATGGCCTTGATGGTAGTGATGATCATATGGTTGTATCCTTATCCCTGGGCTTCCCTGGTAAAGCTCAGAGAGTAAAGCGTCTGCCTACAGTGAAGCAGACGCAGGTTTGATCCCTGGGTCAGGAGATCCCCTGGAGAAGGAAATGGCAACCAAATCCAGTATTCTTGCCTGGAAAATCATATGGACAGAAGAGCCTGGTGGGTTACACCCCATGGGGTCACAAAGAGTTGGACATGACTGAGCAACTAGCACACACACATGTCCTTATCTACAAACTCATTGAGTTGTATACATTAAATGTATATATAGCATTTTACCTGTGTAATTGCACTCATCTCACATGCTAGTAAAGTAATGCTCAAAATTCTCCAAGCCAGGCTTCAGCAATATGTGAACCGTGAACTTCCTAATGTTCAAGCTGGTTTTAGAAAAGACAGAGGAACCAGAAATCAAATTGCCAACATCCGCTGGATCATGGAAAAAGCAAGAGAATTCCAGAAAAACATCTATTTCTGCTTTATTGACTATGCCAAAGCCTTTGACTGTGTGGATCACAATAAACTGTGGAAAATTCTGAAAGAGATGGGAATACCAGACCACCTGATCTGCCTCTTGAGAAACCTATATGCAGGTCAGGAAGCAACAGTTAGAGCTCGACATGGAACAACAGACTGGTTCCAAATAGGAAAAGGACTATGTCAAGGCTGTATATTGTCACCCTGCTTATTTAACTTATATGCAGAGTACATCATGAGAAATGCTGGGCTGGAAGAAGCACAAGCTGGAATCAAGATTGCTGGGAGAAATATCAATAACCTCAGATATGCAGATGACATCACCCTTATGGCAGAAAGTGAAGAGGAACTCAAAAGCCTCTTGATGAAAGTGAAAGAGGAGAGTGAAAAAGTTGGCTTAAAGCTCAACATTCAGAAAACGAAGATCATGGCATCCGGTCCCATCACTTCATGGGAAATAGATGGGGAAACAGTGGAAACTGTCAAACTTTATTTTTTTGCGCTCCAAAATCACTGCAGATGGTGACTGCAGCCATGAGATTAAAAGACACATACTCCTTGGAAGGAAAGTTATGACCAACCTAGATACCATATTGAAAAGCAGAGACATTACTTTGCCAACAAAGTGTCCATTTACTCAAGGCTATGGTTTTTCCAGTGGTCATGTATGGATGTGAGAGTTGGACTGTGAAGAAAGCTGAGCGCCAAAGAATTGATGTTTTTGAAGTGTGGTGTTGGAGAAGACTCTTGAGAGTCCCTTGGACTGCAAGGAGATCCAACCAGTCCATTCTGAAGGAGATCAGCCCTGGGATTTCTTTGGAAGGAATGATGCTAAAGCTGAAACTCCAGTACTTTGGCCACCTCGTGCGAAAAGTTGACTCATTGGAAAAGACTCTGATGCTGGGAGGGATTGGGGGCAGGAGGAGAAGGGGACGACAGAGGATGAGATGGCTGGATGGCATCGCTGACTCGATGGACGTGAGTCTGGGTGAACTCCAGGAGTTGGTGATGGACAGGGAGGCCTGGCGTGCTGCGTTTCATGGGGTCGCAAAAAATCGGACACGACTGAGTGACTGAACTGAACTGAACTGAACTGAAGTACTAATTCCATTAGTACTTCAGTAAACTCTTGCCTAGAAAATCCCATGGACGGAGGAGCCTGGTAGGCTACAGCCCATTGGGGTCGCTATGAGTCGGACACGACTGAGCGACTGCACTTTCACTTTTCACTTTCACACATTAGAGAAGGAAATGGCAACCCACTCCAGTGTTCTTGCCTGGAGAATCCCAGGGACGGGGAAGCCTGGTGAGCTGCTGTGTTTGGGGTCGCACAGAGTCGGATATGACTGAAGCGACTTAGCAGCAGCAGCAGAAACTGGTTTAAAACTCCTCTCATTTGTATATGAATAATAAGCATAAGGGAGAAGGCAATGGCAACCCACTCTAGTACTCTTGCCTGGGAAATCCCTTGGACAGAGGAGCCTGGTAGGCTGCAGTCCATGGGGTCGCGAAGGTCAGACACGACTGAATGACTTCACTTTCACTTTCATGCATTGGAGAAGGAAATGGCAACCCACTCCAGTGTTCTTTCCGGGAGAATCCCAGGGATGGCGGAGCCTGGTGGGCTGCTGTCTATGGGGTCACATGGAGTCGGACATGACTGAAGCGACTTAGCAAAAAAAATAAGTATAAGGACTGAACATGATACTTACTACTATATGGTAAGAGAAAAAAGGAAGCCGATCGTAAATACAGACCACTTTACAAAAAAAAAAAAGAAAGTTGTTCCAGGGAAAGATGACATTTTAGAAAGGTATAATACCCTACATTCTTAAAATTACTGAAAATAATACATCCTTTAACTCCATAAAATATTTTTCAAAAACATTAGTAAGATAAGATCAAAAATGAGAACAGAAACCAGTGCTCATCAAATTGTGTATTACAGCATCCTCATTACCAAAATGATACACACTAGAAGCAAAGAGAAATGTACACCCAGCAAAGTCAAATTTATAGAAGACAGACTTGAGGAAAATATTACAATAGAAAATTTAAAAGATCAACAAAATTCTTTTTTATAAATTTTATTTTATTTTTAAACTTTACATAATTGTATTAGTTTTGCCAAATATCAAAATGAATCCGCCACAGGTATACATGTGTTCCCCATCCTGAACCCTCCTCCCTCCTCCCTCCCCATACCATCTCTCTCGGTCGTCCCAGTGCACTAGCCCCAAGCATCCAGTATCGTGCATCGAACCTGGACTGGCAACTCGTTTCTTACATGATATTTTACATAACTATGACATATAGAGATTGTCTGACATAAATAAAATTGTGTCCTGGGAAAAAAGAATTACGAACAGAACAGGAATACCTTTGAAAAATAAAGGATAGTTGTTTTGCATGAAAGAGAGCCTTCAATTGTTGTTTAAAAGTTCAGAGCTTAGTCAGTGATGAACTGATAAAGAACATAAAACAGCAAAGCATATCTTGGTGAAGTTACTAAAATTCAAGTGCAAAGAAAGAATGTTATAAGCATTGAACTAAGTAAAACAAGTCAGATATAGAGAAAAAACATTTTTGACTACAACCTCCTCCACAAACAGTAGAAAAGTGCCAGAAAATTATTTAAAATATTTGCTACAGAAGTAGTTCTCAAAGTGATGTCTGAGTTCCTTAGGAGCCTGTAAAAACTTTTTATAAATCAAAACTAATTTCACAAAAATACTAAGATGTCATTTTCTATTTAATCTTCCATTTTCTAAGAATGTATAATGGAGTTTTCTAGAGACTCTATGATGTGTGATATTCCAAGAGATGGAAGAAGCAGATATGAGATTCCATTCATTTTCTATTAAGCTGAATGTTGGACAGATTTGCAAGAACATGAAACAATGAGGTTGGAAAAGATGACTGATATGATTTCAATCTTCTTAAATTTATTAAGACCTGTTTTGCAGTCTAACATATGATCCATTAATAACCTTGAGCTAGATATTTCAGCTTTCTAAAATACTTGTAATGTAGGCAGTGTGCTATGATTTTATAATTCCCAACACCACCTTCTCTGTCGCTGTACTGGGAGTTCCCTCTCTTGGTTGCACTATCAGAATTTCCCATCCTCTTTTGTACTTCATTCTTTTCTAGAGCCTTCTAAAAGTGAGGGCTTCAGCAAATTCATTCATTTCCTCTTATAGTTATACTTGCATTTCAAATCAGAAGTACTATAGAGATTTATGCTCACCCCTCTTCCATACCATAAACTGGGAATATGGAAGAGAATACTTTAAAAAGTAGAGGCCATATTCTGGATAGTTTTCATATTTACTATACAGAAAGTATGCTTCTACATACTAGGAATATAAATGAGATGGCAAAAGTATAACATAGAAGAAAAGGCATCAAACAGTAGGCTAAGATAAATGTTCAATACCTATATAGAAATAAGTGAAGCTTATAATTGGGGCTTTGTGAGGTTTCTCAGAGAATCAAATCATGAAATAATATGTTCTGATTTCTAACAATAACAAGAATGCGTTTCATCCCAAGGAAGGAAAACATTAAAATTCTCTAATATTTAGCATCTCCAGAGGTTTTTATAAATATATGCCTGATATTCCAATGAAATACTCATAACCTGTTGATTCATTCCATGAGAACATGAAATATCCAGAGTATCAGAAAAAAATAGAATAAAACAGGATACAATCCTTACCTTCAAGAATATCTCAATTATCTTTAGATTTCGAATTCAATGTATTCTTACAGATCTAATGTTTCTGTTAGAGATCAAATGTGCCTGACATTGAGTTTTCTCAACTTGAATTTTCTTTCTTGTTCACTTTGCTAGAATTGACTCCATAGTTGTCTTTTCCAGAGTACCATAGCTGCTTTTTATTTAAAAATATGTGCCTCCCTCCCCTTATATATATTCTCACCATGAGTTTTACAGATGGTAAAGCCAGGCTCAAATTCCAGATTTGTCAGTGACTGTCTTGGGAAACCTGGGCAAGAGGCTTAATTATTCCAAATATCCACATTTTATAAAGATACTCTATGTAAATTCTCGGCACAATGCATGGTACATAGTACACACAACAGGGAATGTACCAACTGTAGATGTGCAGTTTATTCTCTCACCAGTGCAAGGTGGAAAATGTTCTCTGCCTTCACAGCATTCTCAGTTACTAGCAATCTATATGGAAAGGAGGGCCACCCCTGTCAAATCTTCCCTGTTCCAAAGGAAACATACAGGAGGAATATGCTATTTGGTTCTGCCTAATCATGTATTCTCCCAATGTTTTTTATATTACATCTGGAGCTCAACTTTTAATATATGAGCCAAAAATTTGTTGCTATAAACATACACTCCGATTTTGCCATTCAAAGATGCCTGTTACAAAGAATGGTGGTCTCATGCGTGACCTGAAGAGGGCAGATAAACTTCACAATAAAATGTCACAAAAAATCAGATAAAACTTTACAATATCATCTCTCTTCCTCAAAAGGTCATTTGCTCCCTTGAAATTTTCTTTAACTTAGATTTCTAGTATTCTCCTCCCATGTTGAACACGTCTATTTTAGAATAGTCTTCACAGATATTTTCAACACGGTCTCACTTCCCAGATGAAATGCAAAGTACACAGTTTGTGAACCGGACACACAGGCATTTGGTATCTTGTTAAAAATGGTGATGTTATTTGTGGACATTTTTTATTTATACAGAAACCATACAGTCCAGTAAATAAAAAGTTAAAAATGTTTTCAATATCACATGGATTTGACCATGTAAGATGAAAATAAAACTAGCAGAAGGTTTATTAAGTATTGGTGCTTAGGATGGCATATGCCTCCTTTAGCCTGAAGTAAGATCAGGACATTTGCCCTGAGATATCATCAAGTGACTTGCTGAAAAAATGTAAAAGTCTTATTTTTCTATCAGCTTCATTTTATAATTTTATGAAAGACTATCAAATTTTACTCATGATATTTTAAAACTTATTTAGTACTCTCAATATGATTTTATGTTAATGCCATAGTTTTACTAGGAACTGAAGTTGGACTCATAGGAGTATAATTTCCAAGGGCATATTTCATGGTACTTCATAACTTATTTTATTCTTTCAGCCTTACTTTATTGGCCTTTTTAATATATTGGCTGTATGAGGTTCTCAGTAGATCCTAGGTCCTCACAAAGACCCTGTATTTATATTTACTGTGCTCTAATTCAAGCTGCAAAACATTTTAAAGGCCCTGGAGTTCAAATGACAATGTGAACTTTCCAAGATTATTTTAGAAGGCAACTGATGTTACTGCAGTGTAAAATGGCAGTTAGAAACAGACATTATGGTACATTTATTTTAAAATTATTGTAGGTCAGTTCCATAATGACTTATCCACATTTCCAAATCCACAGAGCTCTAAAAACTGAGGGATTCTTTTCGTTTGCTTGTTTGATGCCAAAACTCACTGATCAGCTAAATCTGACACAAATGGAAGTGAGGCTATTTGTAATTTTTATTTACCCTACTTAGTCTGAATAGCTATATGGTTTGCTATAGATTTGTCAATATGGAAAAAGAATATTACCCTAGACTCTGATGAGTATTATTAATACATAGTAAGTGATATACATGTCATAATAAGTTTTTTTAAAAGCACAGTATAATATAAAGAATAACACATGTATATTAGATTCCTAAGGCTATTATCACAAAATACTATAGGCTGGGTGGCTCAAACAACCTAACTTTATTTTCTTACAGTTCTAGAAGTTAGAAGATCAAAGTGTTGGCAGGTTTGGTTTCTTCTGAGACCTCTAAGGATATATAGGGCCTCAATATATAAATTTAGAGGGGGCACCATTCAGTCTATAACAAGATGAAGAGTTTAATACAATTTTCATACACCATTGCCAGCACCACAGAAACCCCTCTTATTTTCCCTTCTGGCTACTGCCTCTATACCATCAAGGGAAATCTATGCTAATTTCTAGTTGCATAGATTCAGTGTTTTCCTCTTGTATTTTATATTAATGGAATCATATATCAAATGCTCTTTCATGTTCAGCTTCTTTCAATTCACTTCATCTATGATGCCTTGTATCATTATAGAGAATTCACTCATACTGTTGAACAATAAATTGTGTTGCTAAATCAATTTGTTTATCTGTTCTATCACTAATGGACATTTGGATAATTTCCAGTTTTGAGCTACCACAAATAACACTGCTACGAGCTTTCTTTCACACGTCTTTTAATGAACATTATAGAGTAGTGAGATGGCTTGTCATAAAGTATGATTATGTTGAGCTGTTGTAAGTCTGCTATGCCATGTTTCAAAGTTGCCCCACCAATTGAAACTACCATTCGAAAAATTTCATGCAAGTGATGTCTGTTTCATAAAGGCAGATACTGAAATTTAGAATCAATATAGGAAATCAAAGATAACACAGTAAAAGCATTAGAGAGAAAATGGGAGCCTCCACAAAATTGATTAATATATGACACATACATCAGATAAGTGTGCAAAGTACTACTGTATCAATACTAAGAATTAAAGGATAAAAATGAACATGGCTGTGTTTCATAATCATTTTTCTTAACTAAGAATAATAGATACTGGTTTCAAATGATTAGGGATCAGAAATGGAACTAAGAACTTATTGATTCAAGGAGCTGTGATTAGACCATGTAACTAATGACCAAGGAAAGTTTTGAAGCAATCTTCCTTCTATCTGGACATCTCTTACAAACTCAAATTCCTTACTATCTTCTTCAAACAGTGGTCATGACAATGAGTGTGCCTATCAACTCCCCCATTTTCTTTCAATCCATTTCTTGAACTTCTCCTAATTTAATTTGCATTGATGGGCACTGAATCCTTCAAATTCTCTAAGGATCATTTACCAAGATGTTTCTAGGTGGGTTTGGCCAATATAAACACAACAAGGAGTTTGGAGGATCTGAAGAAGGAAAATAACCAGTACTTCCTGCTTCTTTTTTCCAGCCCTCCTCAAGCAGCCTCCACCATAATTCCAATTTCCACTAGCTGGGCCTGACTGGTCACACCATCACCCCTCTGGCTTCTCCAAATCCAAAGAGATTGTGGTCTCTTGCTGTTAATTACTTTTGGTTGCCTCACCATCCTTCAGCTTTCCAGCACATCTCTCTCTTTGTAATTAATTCATTCTGTTGAGCTACTTAGGATGGGCTGTTTTGCTAATTAAGCCTTTAGTAATAAAGACCTAGTACCAGGAATAGTTCCACAAGAGATTTTCAACATGGGATTTGGGGTTTGGGGTTTGGGTTTCTCTCCTCTTGGAGCTTGATCACATAAGAGCTTTTTTCCTAATGAAAAATGCAATGTTATTACCTATGGCTTGCAGATGCATCATTATCTGATTTACCACATATTATTACTTTTAGTTATTTGAGATTAAATGCCAATATAGGGTAAGAGCTTTGAGGTGTCAAGTATCTGTTGGCTGCTTCTGACAATTGTGAAGACCTTAAAAAGGATAAAGATAAGCTCAGATTTCACCTCAAGAGATTGGAGAACAAAAGAGACTTTCCACTGTGGCCTTGAGGAAGTATCTTTTTTTTAGTTTGTCACTGTTAGGCAGGTAAGACTCAAAGTCTGACACACCACTAAATTAGGCTGATCGTGGAATTAAAACATAACTCAGAAATGCTCACCTTTGCTATGATTTTTATGTTAAAATTTAGGCAGTGCCACAGAAGGAGCCCGAAGATTGGGATGTGCAAAACTGAGAAGACAGACAAGTCTAAAAAAAGTTGAATCTTTAAATTCTGCTAAAACTTACCAGCAGAAGTACCCTTCCTCCACTGTCTGAGATCAAACTTCCCTTTCTTAAAATTTTGTAGTAAGTTCATATGAAATATTTGTTTGTAAGAAAAATCCATCATCCTCAATTATATCATTTGTTGCCTCAAGACTGGTAATTAGAAGAATGTTGGAAGAAGTTTCAATCAATGAATGACTCTTAAAATTTTTCTTGGATATCATAAAACATGTTCATTTGGTTCAGATCTGTGGAAATGATAAATGACTAATAATAGGCTTGTAGACAGTATATGAAAAAAATGCCAATTATTTTCTTGCTTAAGACACAAATTGCTAACCTAAGAGTGTGGTTTTTAAAGCTAATGAAGCACTTGTTTTAAAAAAATCTTGTCTCTAGTTGATATTTTGCGGCTTATATATGTCCATGTTAGAGTGAAATGCACATGATTTAACTAAAAGTCCTGTATGAATGAAATTGCTTCTCTAAGATATATGAGGGTAGGAATTGTGTAGACATTTATATTTTCCATTTTATTCAGCATACTCTCTGAAAGTTGGCTCTGGTGGCGTATCAGTTGTGTTGTATCTGTTTGCTGATACCTCCCATTTTCGTTCATCATGGTACAGAGTAGGAGCCCACTTTCACATCTTTTGAAGTTAGGCATGACTATGTTATTTGCTTGGCTTATTAAAAGCCCACAGATGCACTCAGCAGTGTCACCCCTAGAAGGTAGTGACTGATTTGCCATGTTATCTTTCTCTGTTAGATTCCCCCATCATTGGTGGCTCAGGTGGTAAAGAATCCGTGTACCATGCAGGAGACTGGGTCAGGAAGTCCCTTGGAGAAGGGAATGGCTACCAACTCCAGTATTCTTGTCTGGAGAATTCCATGGACAGAGGAACCTGGTGGGCTACAGTCCATGGGGTTTCAAGAGTCAGACATGACTGAGTGACTAACACTTTCTCTGTTAGACATAGTTGCTGTAGGAAGATCTCTAAACGTGGGCAAAATGGAACATAGCCCTCTGATGAATATATCTCATGGTTTTAAGCCCCTGAGATTTTAGTGTTGTCAGTTAATTAGATTTATTAAAATTTGTGTTGATTTTGTTAATTTCTGAGGGTGGAGATTTTTTAAAAACCTATTATACATTATGTTGCTGCTGCTGTTGCTAAGTTGCTTCAGTCATATCCAACTCTGTGCAACCCCATAGACAGGAGCCCACCAGGCTCCCCTGTCCCTGGGATTCTCCAGGCAAAAATACTAGAGTGGGTTGATATTTCCTTCTCCAGTGCATGCATGCATGCTAAGTCATTTCAGTCATGTCTGACTCTGTGCACTCTATGGACAGCAGCCCACCAGGCTCCTCTGTCCACAGGAGTCTCTGCTGCTACTAAGTCACTTTAGTCATGTCCAACTCTGTGCGACCCCATAGACGGCAGCCTGACAGGCTCCGCCATCCCTGGGATTCTCCAGGCAAGAACACTGGAGAGGGTTGCCATTTCCTTCTCCAATGCATGAAAGTGTGAAAGTGAAGTCACTCAGTTGTTTCTGACTCTTAGCGACCCCATGGACTGCAGCCTACCAGGCTCCTCCATCCATGGGATTTTCCAAGAAAGAGTACTGGAGTGGAGTGCCATTGCCTTCTCCGACAGGATTCTCTAGGCAAGACTACTGGAATGGGTTGCCATTTCCTTATCCAATTACACACTATAGAAGTTTTCAATCCAGTTTTAACCATGCCATCTTTTTTTTTTTTTTTCCCAAGTGAAATTGTAAGCCAGGTAAAGACAATTGAAATTGGGTTGTTTTGATAAATGGGCTGGAGGGCTTGGGTGCTCAGAGTTCATTGCTCTGCTGCTGCTGCTGCTGCTAAGTCACTTCAGTCATGTTCGATTCTGTGCAACCCCATAGATGGCAGCTCACCAGGCTCCCCCATCCCTGGGATTCTCAAGTCAAGAAACTGGAGTGGGTTGCCATTTCCTTCTCCAGTGCATGAAAGTGAAAAGTGAAAGTGAAGTCGCTCAGTCGTGTCCCACTCTTAGCGACCCCATGGACTGTAGCCCACCAAGCTCCTCCATCCATGGGATTTTGCAGGCAAGAGTACTGGAGTGGGGTGCCATTGCCTTCTCTGGTTCATTGCTCTACCCACCCCTATTGGCTAAGCTGTCCAGGGGCGTCTCAATGGCTCTACCAAGACTTAGTTGAGCACAATTTTTTAAATGTAACTGTTTATTGGGAGATTTTGGTTTAATCCAAACTAGTAGTTGGTGATACATACATTTGATTCTTAACATTTCAAAAACACTGCCAAGATTCTTTTTTTATATATAAAAAGTTATACACATTAGGGAAGCCACTTCTAAATCCTACCTCATAGTAGTTGTAGAGTAAGACTTGGAATAGGGAGTAAAATTTATTAGGTTTGGCTTTATGTCTGTGTGGGTAGCTATTGTGCTTAAGAAATGCTATATAACAGTAAAAATACATAATGAGATGGTACCTTTATGGCTTCTGATCAAATGGGATTTCTGAATCATAAAGCACTACGAATATAAAGTGTTATTATTTTAATTAGGATAATGCAGTTAGAGAAAACAAATGTAAGCACTATTTTTTTAGATGATAGGTTCTGAGCTCTTAGTTCCAATCTAGGAAAAGGAAACTGAATGATTTAGCTTCCCCCCACTTTATGTGCACAAAAAGACTAAAAAGGTTGGGAAGCATTAGGAAGAGTAGGGAACTAAGAGAAACATAAGCTTATCCTACTGTGAAATTATTGCAAGGCCCCATCTGCAATATTCTGTCCTGTGATTGCTAGTGAAATGAAAGATATAATGTAGATAGAAGCCACTCAGGAAGATGTAATTTAAATGGCCAAGATGATGGAATGCCTCCATGAAAAACCAGAAGATTAGGACTCTTCAGTCTTAGAAAATGAATGTGAAAAGAGTAATGATTAAAATTGGTAAATTGGTCTCTGAAGCCCATTCTAGCTCAAAGAAATCTTGAAGGAAATGACAAATAATAATGGTAGCCAAAATTATTGAATTCTAAAACTCGATAGACTCTGTTCTGAGGGCTCTTACATGCTTATTTTTTTAATCCTTAAAGTAACTAATTGAAGCAGATACTTCAGTTGAAATCTCTGCTTTGTAGTTGAGGAAACTGAAGCCAACCTAGTTAGCTTACATAACATCATGTAAACAAACTAGGTTACTATCTGAATCCTTACACATAAATGGAGAAGTTTTCAAATTTTATATATATATATATATATATATTTATTTATTTATTTACATGTATCAAACATATTATATATATAATATGTATTATATATATAATTTATATATATAATTCTCCTGGATTGATTGTTAAAAATACAGATTCTTCGTCCATCTCAAGCTCCTTTACTCTATCTGGGATGAGCTCAGAAATATGCATTTTTAAAAACATCATAGGAACTAATGCAAGTATAGCTGTGACCTTACTTAGAGAAATACCAGGTTGGTGGAGAAATACTTTCTGGAAATCCATTCAACAGATGTATGACCTTGTTTTGAATTATTTAACCTCTCACTTTCCTAATCCACAAAAGATACATAATAATAGAAATATATAATATCTTTAACTTTTAAACAGATTAAATAAGTTACACATTAAAAGTACTAATCATGAAGTAATTAATACATTTTAGTTCTTTCTTTCAAGCAAAGTTAGCTATGGCTACAGAAAAGCTGTAGTTGTCCCACCATGTAAAATTGCTGCCTCTTCTTAGCATCTATAAATTTTAAAGCGGCATAAACATTTGAAGTGAAGTGAAAGTCGCTCAGTCATGTCCAACTCTTTGCAACCCCATAGACTGTAGCCTGCCAGGCTCCTCTGTCCATGGAATTCTTCAGACTAGAATACTGGAGTGAGCTGCCATTTCCTTCTCCAGGGGATCTTCCCAACCCAGAAAAGGAACCCAGGTCTCCCGCACTGCAAGCAGATTCTTCACTGTCTGAGCCACCAGGGAACCCCAAACATTTTTTTCCATACAAATATGCTAAATTTATTATGTGCCTCCATTTTCAATTTGTTACTTTTCTAAGTGTGTTGCTGTTGGTTTGGTTTGCTTTTTGTTTGGTTTACCTTTCTTTCTCCTCTGTAAAACTTACCTTGACTGTTTAACTTTACAATAATCACTGGCTAAATATCATTTAAGAAGGCTCTGTTTTAGTCAGCCTCCAGGCCTTTAATCCCTATAAGGTAAGTCTTACTATCTAAGCTTTATAAGAAAGTCAAACAATGTGCTTGAAGGAGATGCAGGAAATTCAGAAACCAGAATTATAAAGAAATTCTATCCATGAAGCTCAAGTTCAGTTCATCCACTCTCTCCTCAACTCAGTCAATACTACCCTCTCTACAATTTATTGGGGTGTGTTTACAATTTTCTCATGATACTGCTGAACAATTTTTGTATATGTTTATAAACAACTCAAAAAATCTATTAATTCACATACATCATTTTTAATCATAAAGCTACTACATAAGTTAGATACATATACTCCAAATCCCTTAAGTCAAAGTTAGTAGTTGAAGGATGCAATGGTTTGCACCCAATATCAAAGTCCACATTTTCCTTCACACTTACTCAATCATTTAGTCCTTTACTCAATAAATAAACCTTATGACAATAAAATAAACCTTATGACTATACAGTGGAAGTGAGAAATTGATTTAAGGGACTAGATCTGATAGAGTGTCTGATGAACTATGGATGGAGGTTCGTGACATTGTATAGGAGACAGGAATAAAGACCATCCCCAAGAAAAAGAAATGCAAAGAAGCAAAATGGCTGTCTGAGGAGGCCTTACGAATAGCTGTGAAAAGAAGGGAAGGGAAAAGCAAAGGAGAAAAGGAAAGATATTCCCATTTGAACGCAGAATTCCAAAGGATAGCAAGGAGAAATAAGAAAGCCTTACTCAGTGATCAATGCAAAGTAACAGAGGAAAACAACAGAATGGGAAAGACTAGAGATCTCTTCAAGAGTATTAGAGATACCAAGGGAATATTTCATGCAAAGATGGGCTTCATAAAGGACAGAAATGGTATGGACCTAACAGAAGCAGAAGATATTAAGAAGAGGTGGCAAGAATACACAGAAGAACTGTACAAAAAAGATCTTCATGACCAAGATAATCATGATGGCGTGATCACTCACGTAGAGACAGACATCCTGGAATGTGAAGTCAAGTGGGCCTTAGAAAGCATCACTACGAACAAAGCTAGTGGAGGTGATGGAATTCCAGTTGAGCTATTTCAAATCCTGAAAGATGATGCTGTGAAAGTGCTGCACTCAATATGCCAGCAAATTTGCAAAACTCAGCAGTGGCCATGGGACTGGAAAGGTCAGTTTTCATTCCAATGCTAAAGAATGCTCAAACTACCACACAATTGCACTCATCTCACACGCTAGTAAAGTAATGCTCAAAATCCTCCAAGCCAGGCTTCAGCAGTACCTGAACCATGAACTTCCAGATGTTCAAGCTGGTTTTAGAAAAGGCAGAGGAACCAGAGATCAAATTGCTAACATTCACTGGATCATCAAAGAAACAAGAGAGTTCCAGAAAAACATTTATTTTTGCTTTATCGACTATGCCAAAGCCTTTGAGTGTGTGGATCACAATAAACTGTGGAAAATTCTGAAAGAGATGGGTATACCAGACCACCTGACCTGCCTTTTGCGAAACCTGTATGCAGGTCAGGAAGCAACAGTTAGAACTGGACATGTAAAAACAAATAGGAAAAGGAGTTTCAAATAGGAAAAGGAGTTCCAAATAGGAAACAAATAGGAAAAGGAGTACATCAAGGCTGTATATTGTCACCCTGCTTATTTAACTTCTATGCAGACTGCATCACGCGAAACGCTGGGCTGGAAGAAGCACAAGCTGGAATCAAGATTGCCAGGAGAAATATCAATAACCTCAGATATGCAGATGACACCACCCTTATGGCAGAAAGTGAAGAGGAACTCAAAAGCCTCTTGATGAAAGTGAAAGAGGAGAGTGAAAAAGTTGGCTTAAAGCTCAACATTCAGAAAATGAAGACCATGGCATCAGGTCCCATCACTTCATGGCAAAGAGATGGGGAAACGCTGGAAACCATGGCTGACTTTATTTTTCTGGGCTCCAAAATCACTGCAGATGGTGACTGCAGCCATGAAATTAAAAGATGCTTACTCCATGGAAGGAAGGTTATGACCAACCTAGACAGCATATTAAAAAGCAGAGACATTACTTAGCCAACAAAGGTCCATCTAGTCAAGGCTATGGTTTTTCCAGTGGTCATATATGGATATGAGAGTTAGACTATAAAAAAAGCTGAGCTCCAAAAACTTGATGCTTTTGAACTGTGGTGTTGAAGAAGAGTCTTGAGAGTCCCTTGGACTGCAAGGAGATCCAGCCAGTCCATCCTAAAGAAGATCAGTCCTGGGTGTTCATTGGAAGGACTGATGTTGAAGCTGAAACTCCAATACTTTGACCACCTGATGCGAAGAGCTGACTCATGTGAAAAGACCCTGATGCTGGGAAAGATTGAGAGGAGCAGAAGGGGATTACAGAGGATGAGATGGTTGGATGGCATCACCAAGTCGATGGACATGGGTTTGGGTGGACTCCGGGTGTTGGTGATGGACAGGGAGGCCTGGCATGCTGTGGTTCATGGGATTGCAAGGAGTCGGATAGTACTGAGCGACTGAACTGAACTGAACTCAATAACTATGTGACTGCTTATCGGGAACCAGGCTTTACAAAAGCTTGAAATACACTCATGGACACAACAGAAAAGTCCTTTCCTTTATGGAATAAAGATCCTTTTGAACTGTGGCCTCCCTGTTCTTTGGCTTCACTGTGAGCTCTTTGAGGGCAGCAACCAAGTGATAGACCAACAGCCTCGTGATAGAGCCAGTGTTATGATTTCTCAGCACTTCCTGCTGCTGCTGCTGCTGCTAAGTCAATTCAGTCGAGTCCGACTCTGTGCGACCCCATGGACAGCAGCCCGCCAGGCTCCTCTGTCCATGGGATTCTCCAGGCAAGTATCCTGGAGTGGGTTGCCATTTCCTTCTCCGGGCAGCACTTCCTAAAGCATATTTATTGACTGAGTAATCTTGTAGTTGATTAACTCAAAGGATAGGAACATTTGGCTTACTATTAAACCAAATTAGTAATTAATTAGCTCTACTCTATCCCAGAGCTTCAGTATAATCTCTTCTACCATACTTCTACCATATGTTCCAAAGCAAGGCAAAATGAGCAGTGCCCTACTTCCTAATAGTGTTTTTTTTTTTTTTTTTTTTTAATACTACTAAGAAAAGTATTTAACCTACTGCTTTACCACTGGTTGTTTATTTCTATTTGTTTTTCTTATTGGACTTTAAAATTTTGACGGCTAGGTTCAGTTTTTTGAAAAAATTATGTCCATGGTAATATATATCTGGAAGTAAACACAGTTCTGTTGTAATAGAATGCACTTATAAGATTAATAATCTAGTGATGTTCAAATTCCAAGCATACTCAAAAGGAAGAAATATACAAAAGCATATATGTCAATCAGTATAAACTGAACAACTCATACAACAAGAATAAAACCCATTCCAAGACATGAGTAATTAGTGTTTGTGCTTTAATTTCAATTCTGTTACTTACTCTTTATTTGATCTAAAAAAATCTAACTTAAAATTTAAACTATATTATCTATAAAACTTATATGAGATGAGTTACAGATCATTTTAAAACTAAAATAAGGCAATATATATGTAATTATAGATATGTCACTGCTTGTGAAAGTAATGATACAATGATAACTTTTCTCAGGTTATCAGTACCCTCTTATATAAAAAGCAGTATATGTTAGTTAGTGTTAGTCATTCAGTCACGTCTGACTCTTGGCAACCCCATGGACTATAGCCCACCTAGCTCTTCTGTCCCTGGAATTCTCCAGGCAAGAATACTGCAGTGGGTAGCCATTTCCTTCTCCATATGTTAGTGACTTAAAAACTAAACTCTCAAAACCAAAAACAAATAAAATTTCAACTCTATCAATTTATCAAAGTGTGACGTTAGACATAATTCTTATTATCTTTAAGCCTCAGTTTCTTCAGTCGGAAAATGAGAAAATTTTATTAATTGTACCTTAGTACTTTGAACTTAAGAGTTTATAATGAGTTTATTATCCTATTTATTTTACATAACTGTTCCTTTAAAAATTATTTAAGATGTTCAGACAGCATGCTAAAGGAACATGAAATACTTTTTAAATTTCCCCTATGTCTCCTCTACTTCTATCCTTATTATTTGTATAGTAAGATCTATCATTTCTAGTCAATAATGCTATATGATTTTTACATAGATCCTGCTCCAAAGGAACTAGACTCTCTTTTTCTACTTGATGTAAATATTACCAGCTTTAAAAGTTAGATATAATCAATAGCTTAACTCAAATCTTAATCGGATTTTTTCTTACCTCATGAAATTATAAAATAAAAAATATTTTTTTCTATTTACTCATATTTAGTTGTTCAAGCAAAAGTGAGATCACGACTTTGAATCCAGTGCTTTTCTCACTCCTAAATTTGCCAGGCCTTGAAAAATCTGTGTTTGGTTTTCCTTCCACATCTTGAATGTATTTCATGTATTTTTTTTTTTTTTAATGTTTTCTTATGATCTATTTTCTCACCAACCTCCACATGCCTGATGGAAGATGTAAAAAAGCTATTCCATATGCTTTGAGTAAGATGTGTTGAATGGAGAAAATTGGGCACAAAACTGTCTACTTAGAAAAAAGTAAGTAGAACAATTGCATGAATTTTCCATCTGAACAGACAAATATATTTAATTGGTCTTTTTTATGTTTAAATTTTCATTCAAAATTCAGGTGATAAAAAATTTAGAAAAAACTACATAATTGTTCTTTTACTATTGGTTTGTAATGATAAACGTATGTTACAAGAGGCACATTCTCTATGGCAACTTATAACACAGGTGTGACAGATTAGCAATCATGCATAAAACAGGGGCAAGATTTTATCTAATACATTACTTTAGAGTGGATGCACTAAATAGTTCCCACAAAGAATTTAAAGAATCACATCCATTAAGTGTTAATAAAGATAAATTAATGAAGTAAACCACACAAATACTTTTGTTCATGGAATTAAGATTATTTAGAGCTAAGGTAAGGTAAGTCACTTCAGTCGTGTCCGACTCTGTGTGACCCCATAGATGGCAGCCCACCAGGCTCCCCCATCCCTGGGATTCTCTAGGCAAGAACACTGGAGTGGGTTGCCATTTCCTTCTCCAATGCATGAAAGTGAAAAGTGAAAGTGAAGTCACTCAGTCGTGTCTGACTCTTCTTGACCCCATGGACTGCAGCCTACCAGGCTTCTCCGTCCATGGGATTTTCCAGGCAAGAGTACTGGAGTTGGGTGCCATTGCCATCTCCCATTTAGAGCTAAACATAGGTTCTAATCTTTATGTAAAGCACAATTAAAATTAAAATAACATTTCCTATAACAGGGCTTCCCTGGTGGTTCAGAGGGTAAAGCGTCTGCCTGCAAGGTGGGATACCTCAGTTCAATCCCTGCGGTGGGAAGATCCCCTGGAGAAGGAAATGGCAACCCACTCCAGTATTCTTGCCTGGAGAACCCCATGGATGGAGGAGTCTGGCGGGCTATAGCCCACGGGGTTGCAAAGAGTTGGACGCGACTGAGTGACTTCACTTTCACTTTTCCCATAACATATAGTTTGTGTTATTCAAAAACATATGAGGCCATGCTCTAAGCCCCATAATGTGTTTCATGAACTGTATCTTAGTTGATAATCCTCATAATCCAAGAGAAAGTATTATCATCCCCTTTTACAGATGGGGAAATTGAGGTGGAAAACAAAGAAGGCATACAAATTTATACAAACTTAAGTGACCACAGTTAGGATTTAAATTCTCATCCTAATTCAAATGCAAAGCTCTTTTCCTCTACTTCACATGTCCCTTTGTGATTTCTCTTGAAACACATTGTTGTTAAGTCACAAAGTCCTCCAAGGAATGCCAGAAATACATGGAGAAAAGAAAGTCTAATAATAGTAAATAAATATAATAATTAAGGTCCTTATTGAACTATTATTATTATTCTAATCAAAAGATCTTCACTTATGTAAACATTACATTATATTGGCCTAAGAAGTCACCAAAATAAATGATTTATTGATTATTTATGGTCGATAGTAATCCTTACTCTTGTGAGATGAATCAATTAGTATTCCCCAGTTTCCTGACTAAAATCATGTTAATGACATAGTATTACATGACCAAAATTGCCTGCCTTCTATATAGCTTTCTCTTTAGATTTTACTGAAATTAACTTATGAATATTTATAATAGACATTAATAATACATCCATATTAAACTACCATTATTAATGTCAGCAATAATGATAATTTGGACTAGAAAAGTCACAATGAAAAAGCAAATGAATGAAAGAGATGTGAAAGTCACATTTGATGAGATTTGATAAAGGATTGGATAAAGAGAATAATGAAGAGGAGAAAATTCAAAGAGAATGAGGCATGAGGTGATTTTAAATAAGTGGGCAGTAAAGCCAAATAAGGGGTGGCTATATCCATCCATTCTGAGAGGAAGGATTAGGGCTGATAACACAAAGCAAACTTCCTCAGCTAGAGAAGTTCATATGATTGAGAGAGAGAATGCACAGTAAGGAGAGAGCAGGCTTTGGACTAACATTTACAAAACTCCAGTTTTAATGACCAGGTAGCAAAGATCGAGCCTACAAAGTCAATGACCTAGGAGATACCAGAGATATAGGAGGAAAACTGATATAATTCCACCATTTATATCAGTAGGTGAAGAGGAATACAAAATGAGAGAGAACATTTAATAAGTTAAATGCTGCTAAAAATAAAAGTTGAGGCTTGAAATATTCATTTAGTTATAAAGAAGATTACATATTTATGTTTGTTTCCAACTTAGCCTATTAATGTATTTTTGCCATTTTTTACTGTAATAGTGTTCTGCTGGACAGTTAATTGGTAAACTCCATCAACTCTTCAGCATTTAAGCATTAGTAAACTGGTTTCAAGGAAAAAAGTTATGAGGGAGAATAAGAATACAAATCTTTGAGGTTTAATAATTTCAAAATAATTGCTTTATGTAAACACAGATTTATCTTTGAAAAACATTGTGAATTAATATAAACAGCTTTAATATGTTTTCTATTGAAAGCTGCTGCTGCTGCTGCTAAGTTGTGTCAGTCGTGTCTGACTCTGTGCGACCCCAGAGACGGCAGCCCACCAGGCTCCCCCATCCCTGGGATTCTCCAGGCAAGAACACTGGAGTGGGTTGCCATTTCCTTCAATGCATCAAAGTGAAAAGTGAAAGTGAAGTCGCTCAGTCGTGTCTGACTCCTAGCGACCCCATGGACTGCAGCCCACCAGGCTCCTCCATCCATGGGATTCTCCAGGCAAGAGTACTGGAGTGGGGTGCCATTGCCTTCTCCAATTGAAAGCTAGAGGTAGATATTAAGTAAGATAATTTAAGTAAATTTAGTCAAAATAGTTCACAAAGATGAAGATTATGCTGAAGAATCAACTTTCTCTGTGAAATTCTTAAGTATATTTTCATCTAAGTTCTTTTGCCTTATCTTCATAATCTAAGTACAATTAAAATATGCAGAATCTTTTCAGTATCTCAAAGGTTTCGTATGAAAGACAAAGTCACCTTTAAGCTATATATAACTGAAACCTATGGAAATCAAGTTTCAATCAGAATAGAAACTTACAACTTATTGTTCAACTGAGAGTTGCCTCAATATGGAAAAAAT
Source organism: Bos indicus (assembly GCF_029378745.1). Lineage (NCBI taxonomy): Eukaryota > Metazoa > Chordata > Mammalia > Artiodactyla > Bovidae > Bos > Bos indicus. The sequence goes on from NC_091764.1 coordinate 13,342,359, forward strand.
ATTATCTCACAGAAAGTTTTTATGTGGATTCCTAAGTGTGTGGATGCCTCGTATGTTTACACATATGTTTTAGTGTTTCCACATGTGCTTTAGGTGAATATGTGAAATATCCACCATGTTATTATAAATGAAAATTAAAACTGAAATCTATTTCTTTGTGTTGGGGTTTTTAAGGTTGAATAAATAACATCTCTTTCTCCTACTCTTGGGTTGGGAATTCATAATGATAAACAGCTGAAGAGTCAAAGACATCGAGCTGAAAATATCAAGTTTTTAATCACAGTAAGGCTACTTAGAGAATTTACTATAAATCTGCAGCATAGATGGCTTATTAATATTTCAAACTATTTAACTTGCATAGATCTGAAAAATTCAAAGCTTCTCCTAGCAAGTGTCTTACTAAAGGGACAACAATTTGTGATTTTTGTGGCTGGCACCAAAACAGAGAAGAGAAAGTGAGAGAGATTGAATGTATACAATTCTTTCTACAAAACCTAATAGGTAATTCATCCTTTCTTTATGGAGATGAGCATGTGAGTAACAGGGAAAGAGGCAAGAGTTTCTCTGAGCCAGAAAGTACTTTTACTTGGAAATCTGAGTGGAGGAGAAAGGTGGTTTCCCTACTGAATAACATGCGTTGATAAAATACACTTACGTGAATTTGAATGAAAACTTAATACATATATGTGGACCTGTCAGGCATACCATAGCAAATTCACATCATATTAGTCCTTTATATTATGGTTCTAGAAATGGTTAAATTCTTCCATTCCAGGGGGATAAGGAATTTAGACTAGTTAACAAGACTAATAAGCAAGTCAAGACTTTTATTGCTATAATGAACTTAAATTTGAGCAAGTTCATGGGGCCAATGAGAAAATCAGTGGTGACAATATATGTATTTGCAAGATGCAGAATGATTGTAAGACTATACAAAGAAACTGATTTTCAGATAGTTTATTTTTCAACATGACCATCTCACACCAAAAATGAGTTTATAATATATCACTCTTGTCATTTTGATATTTGCTAACACAAATGTTACTGTTGACCTAATACAACCTATAAATTACAAGCCAATCAGAAGTATCAAACATCTGGTAAATTCCTCTTTTACAAAGGTATTCTTATGGGTCAAACAAATATTTTCTATCTGCTATAAAGAGAACCCACTGAATTCCTGCCTCTTTCTTACAGTTTTGGGCTCTTCTCTCACTTGCCCACGTGATATCAGGCATTTCAAAACATACCAGGAAAATGGTGTATGAAATTCTATGGAGAATCTAAGGGCCAGTTTCAGTTAAATCTGAAATCATAGCATTTTCTATTAGAAAACGTCAAGATTTGAATTTCTAACTCAGTATGACAAATGTATTCAAAAATTATAAATTAGGGGGAAAAAACTGAAGATAGAAACATGTGATGCTGGCAATCTACCAGCTGACTCTGGAGAGGCCTCTGGCTTCCTTGACAACTTGTTCTAGGAGGTACCTCCTTTCACCTCACAGTCACTGACATGTCCCTGCTGTACTCTTGCTCATCACCCATTGATGCTATTATTTTTTTTCCTTTTATGGTAAATAAATGACAGAACAGGAAATTTGCAGTCTCTCAGATCCTTTCTTTGCATTTAGCCCTTTCAGTATAAAAAAGTACAAAGACCAACCTCAAAACGAGTTAAGTTATAAAACAACTGGGATATTTTCCAACCGATAAATATGCTGGTAGGTTGTGGAGGTTCATAGGAAAAGGTATATTCTCCAAGAGAAAAGGGAACGATTCTTGTTTTCTACTATACTCCCAATTCTGGATACACACTAGATGCTGAAATAATATTTCTAAGGAAGAGAGAAAATAAGACACGAGCATAAAATTGGTGTGAGTATAGAAGAAGCCCCTGATGCTAGAAAAGATTGAAAGCAGGAGATGAAGGGGATGACAAAGGATGAGATGGTTGGATGGCATCACTGACTTAATGGACATGAGTTTGAGCAAACACCATGGTGTTTCAAAGAGTTGGATATGACTTAGGGACTGAACAACAACAGCAATAGAAGAAAGAGTTAGAAGACAGATCTTGACTGTAGTAATTAGAGAAAAAAATTCTGGGAATTTATTTTTCAGTTGAATGTCCAAATAGACCTCTTGTGTTGAGAGAATAATCAGAACTTGTTCTCATGGCAAGAAAGATCGATCAGGTCTTACTTATTTTGGGCTACCATGTTCAATGAACTCTTTGCTTGGAAAATGACCTGACTTTAGGTCAGAAGGGACATATATTAATGTCTTCAAAAGTAGACTTATACACAGGAAATTTTAAAGAAAGTGTTTCCCCATGCTTTCCCTCTGCCGTACTCAGTCTCTTCTCATCCTTTTAATGGAAGGCTAACAGTTTTTTCCTTAAGTTTTTCCTTAAGACCAGCTCTTAGACCTCTGTCTATAACAGCCTCTGCCTCAATGCACTTTTTCTCTCCAGGCATTAGGTGATCAGGTTAATAAATCTTTAAATTAAAAAAAAAAGTGTTAGGAAATCTTCTAGCCTTCTTGAAACTCTTTCCAGGAAATAGACTTATAAGCTCATATATTGAGTGAAGAAATACAGTCTCATATCAGCAGACATTGGCTCAGTTCATCTACAGTTAATTTGCTATCTCCTACATTGTAGTTAACACCATAATTTGTTTCAATTTTAACAAATGACTGCTCTTGCTAAACACAGTGAATATACCACATATGAGGCTGCTCATCTCTCTGCCATCAAACATTTATTCACTCATTCCAAAGTATTCATCCAGTGCCAAGCACAACGCTAGGTAGTGGGAGTCAACTGTGAGTTTGACAGGCATTGCCCCTCTCCATAGAACTCCTCTGGTGAAGGAGGTAGATTTAAAGTTCTTAAGCAATAAACATAATAATTCAAAATTCCAGTATATGATATAAAATGAACAAAGAAGGAGTTAAAACAGAAGATAACTGAGACCACTAAGGACCTACTTAAGATGGAGTCATCCAACTGTTTACACAGGAGGTAAAACTTAATCTAAAAAGTGAAAGCAGAGTGAAGTTGCTGCCTAAGCGGGGTGCTGGGGGGTGGGGGAAGCATTTTAGTATGTACCCTGATGTAGTCATGAGCAGGTACTACATCCCATAAACAGCCAAGAGTGGCACATGGAGAACGTTTTGACGGATTTCTGACTAAAAGACCCAGGCAAGTTTTGTTCCTACTGCAGACCATCTACTCTTGCAGTTGTAGATGTCTCAGCCATTTCCCATCTGACTCTCGGGCTGAAGCCAATTCCCACCAAGCTTTGTTTCCAGCTAGTTGTCAATCCAACCACCAGTAGTTTCAAACAATTCTTGCTAAGAACCTAGATAGCAATGACCTAACACTCAGAGGTAATTCTACTTTTAAAATGGACGCAAGAAGACTATAAATCCATTCAGATTCAAAGGAGTGAAGTGCTAACAGATCACCCAGCAAAAAGTGAGTTGGGTAGGTCATGCCATGCCCTGTTACAGAAGCTAGTTTTGTAAATCTTTTCCACATTAGGGTCCATATAAAATTGAGACTTATATACTGAAGGAATTGGAAAACTGCTGATTATTTATACAAAAATGTGTTTGGTTCTAATTTGAGTAAACTACATACAGAGTGATCAATGTTCTGCTGTGACGAGGTCACATTCTTAAAATTGTTTCCTTTCCCCTTTTGTCCATTGAAGTTCTTCTTGTAATTATTAGAGTCATTAAGTTTGAGAACATGCTTTTGTTCTCTAAAATAATTATCTGTGCTACTTCTATGGAAAATAATTCTATGGCTGTGCTGTTCTATGGCTAAGTTGAGCAGAGGACATGTTGTATAGCTCTGTCAATCTCTGACCACTGCTAAATCATCAAACATTTTATATTAATATTCTGAATAGTTTGACACATTGCTCCATAATCACTTAATTTGTACCAATGTAATATGGCTTATGATTCAATAAGTAAACACAGATTTTTAAGGAAAGTGTATACTCGGTAGCATTTTGATTCAATAAAATGTTTTAAAACTAGTTTTTCAAACATTTGGGGTTTGGCAAAACATAAAATGCCTTGGCCAAGCACTCTTCCTCCCAATTTTTAAATCTAGTGCATTTCAAGGGAAATTTAATTCATATGTTTCCAGTATATTTGTGCTTGGTTTATTTAAATGGTGTTTTGTAAGAGCTCTGTGAGGTCCAAGAAGTCAATAACCAGTTTATAAAGTGTTTTAAACTTCCTTTACATTGAACCAGGTGGGCAAATTTTGTTTGAAATAATAAAAATTCATGAATTTACCTTAAAATGTGATATTCTATAACACTCATTGTATTCCAACTATGTAAAAGTTACATATTATTCCAAAATGGGTCTCAATAATATAACATTAGCTGCCACCCAAATATCCTGTGGAGGGCTGGGCTGAAACACTCAGAGCAACTGGTTAGGATCCATTCAGGGTGTGAAATCTCTGGCCTGTGGCTTGATGACCAAGCTAGCTACACAACAAAGCTACTCAAATGCTTCAGGAAATAGCCGGCTCTACTAACCGTATCTCCCAGTCCTTCCATTTATTCACAGGGACTTCAGAAAAGCCACTTAACTTTCCCCCAGCCAGTTTCAATTTCTTTTAGCTGAAAAGTTGATGATGATGTAGAACTAACTTCATAGGGTTAGAGTGAGAGTCAAGTCAAAGAAAAGTAGCATTCTGTCCCTCACAGTGGGTCTGCCTACAGTAAGTGTTCAGTAATAAAAATGGTAGCTATGTGCTTTTGACTTCAAGAACTATTTCAGCTAAACTTCCTTTAGTTAGATGCCCATTAGTTCACTTCAGTTCAGTCACTCAGTCGTGTCTGTCTTTTTGCGACCCCGTGGACTGCAGCACGCTAGGTTTTCCTGTCCATCACCAACTCCCAGAGCTTACTCAAACTCATGTCCATTGAGTTGGTGATGCCATCCATCCATCTCATCTTCTGTCATCCCCTTCTCCTCCTGCCTTTGATCTTTCCCAGCATCAGGGTCTTTTCCAAAGAGTCAGTTCTTTGCATCATGTGGCCAAAGTATTGGAGTTTCAACGTCAGTATGAGTCCTTCCAATGAACACCCAGGACTGATCTCCTTTAGAATGGATTGGTTGGATCTCCTTGTAGTCCAAGGGGCTCTCAAGAGTCTTCTCCAACACCACGGTTCAAAAGCATCAGTTCTTTGGTGCCCAGCTTTGTTTATTGTCCAACTTTCACATCCATAGTTGAAGACCATTAAAAAAACAAACAAACATTTAAGTGATTCTGGCTTATGTGGAAAAATGAATAGGACAACAGGAGATAAGCTAGAATCAGAGGAAAAATGAGAGCCTATTAACATGTCTATAGCTATTCCAAATCCTGAAAGATAATGCTGTGAAAGTGCTGCACTCAATATGCCAGCAAATTTGGAAAACTCAGCAGTGGCCACAGGACTGGAAAAGGGCAGTTTTCATTCCAATCCCAAAGAAAGGCAATGCCAAAGAATGTTCAAACTACCATACAATTGCACTCATCTCACATGCTAGTAAAGTAATGCTCAAAATTCTCCAAGCCAGGCTTCAGCAATATGTGAACCGTGAACTTCCAGATGTTCAAGCTGGTTTTAGAAAAGGCAGAGGAACCAGAGATCAAATTGCCAACATCTGCTGGATCATGGAAAAAGCAAGAGAGTTCCAGAAAAACATCTATTTCTGCTTTATTGACTATGCCAAAGCTTTGACTGTGTGGATCACAATAAACTGTGGAAAATTCTGAAAGAGGTGGTAATACCAGACCACCTGATCTGCCTCTTGAGAAATTTGTATGCAGGTCAGGAAGCAACAGTTAGAACTGGACATGGAACAACAGACTGGTTCCAAAGAGGAAAAGGAGTTTGTCAAGGCTGTATATTGTCACCCTGTTTATTTAACTTCTATGCAGAGTACATCATGAGAAAGGCAGGGCTGGAAGAAACACAAGCTGGAATCAAGATTGCCGGGAGAAATATCAATAACCTCAGATATGCAGATGACACCACCCTTACGGCAAAAAGTGAAGAGGAACTCAAAAGCCTCTTGATGAAAGTGAAAGTGGAGAGTGAAAAAGTTGGCTTAAAGCTCAACATTCAGAAAACGAAGATCATGGCATCCGGTCCCATCACTTCATGGGAAATAGATGGGGAAACAGTGGAAACAGTGTCAGACTTTATTTTTCTGGGCTCCAAAATCACTACATATGGTGACTGCAGCCATGAAATTAAAAGACGCTTACTCCTTGGAAGGAAAGTTATGACCAACCTAGATAGCATATTCAAAAGCAGAGACATTACTTTGCAAACAAAGGTTCGTCTAGTCAAGGCTATGGTTTTTCCTGTGGTCATGTACGGATGTAGAGTTGGACTGTGAAGAAGGCTGAGCGCCAAAGAATTGATGCTTTTGAACTGTGGTGTTGGAGAAGACTCTTGAGAGTCCCTTGCATTCTCAAGGAGATCCGACCAGTCCATTCTGAAGGAGATCAGCCCTGGGATTTCTTTGGAAGGAATGATGCTAAAGCTGAAACTCCAGTACTTTGGCCACCTCATGTGAAGAGTTGACTCATTGGAAAAGACTCTGATGCTGGGAGGGATTGGGGGCAGGAGGAGAAGGGGACGACAGAGGATGAGATGGCTGAATGGCATCGCTGACTCGATGGACGTGAGTCTGAGTGAACTCCAGGAGTTGGTGATGGACAGGGAAGCCTGGCGTGCTGCGATTCATGGGGTTGCAAAGAGTCGGACATGACTGAGCGACTGATCTGATCTGATATGTTGGTTAGCAAAATGCACACTGGAGTGGAAAAGAGGATAAGAGCCTCCATTCTCAGTACTGCTATTAGTTGGATGATTGCACATAAGTTACATATTGGCACTGGATTCCAGCTTCAGCTGCAAAATGATGTAGCAAGACTAGATGACCTCAGTTTCCTTTAAATGGAATGATTCTATTCATTACTTCAGCATTAAAATATGCTGGAAATATATCATAAATGTTAACTAATGATAATTATTTTTCTAAATATATTGGATCAGGGACACCATAACTTGGTTACGCTTTAGAAAGATGCCTTCTGTTGCTACATATAATGAATATACACCATATATGAACCTGCTCATCTGTCTGCCTTTAAAGATTTACTCATTCATATAAAACTATTACTGAATAGTAAGCACAATTCTAGGCATTAAGGAAGCAACTGGGAAGTTGATTGACATTATTCCTCCTAATTTTCTCAACAGTTTGAGAAGTCAAAAAGTACATCTAAACTGACCTGAATATGCATGTATCTTTTATATTCAAATTTTAAGAAATTGTAAATACAGAAAGGTATACTAACACATAATTATAATACCAAATATCTGATAAACAGTAGTGTGGAGATATAGTATCATGTCTATTTTGCTTTTCTAATTTTCAACTCAGAAAAATTTCAAAAGTAAAGAGTCAATCAATTTTTGTTGTTCATATGAGCACAGACATTTTCAAAACACCTTTATCCTCTTATCTACTATTTTCATTATGTATGCTAAGTTGCTTCAGCGATGTCCAACTCTTGGCGACCCAATGAACTATAGCCCGCCAGTCTCCTCTGTGCATGAGATTCTCCAGGCAAGAATACTGGCGTGGGTTGCCATGTCCTCCTCTAGGGGATCTTCCCAACCCAGGGATCAAACCAGGGTCTCTTATGACTCCTGCACTGGCAGGCGGGTCCTTTACCACCAGCGCCACCTGGGAAGCCCCATTTTTGTTATATGTAACCATTTTTAATTACATCTGGACATGATTTGATCATTTTGCAGTTGGAGACACAGAGTCAATCTAATATCAAGCCACAAGTTCAGAACATAGTCAAAATAGATCCTTGAACCCTTTTGACCTATCTACCACTGCCCATGACTTGTGCCACAGCTAATTATTATTCAAATTAAGAATGAATTATGAATTCAAACAAAGAAAATCTAACGTAATGAGGGAAAGAAATTTATCAAGGATCTGAGAACAGTAAATGCACAGCTAAAATTGTAACTGAAACATCTCTCCTAATCCAGAAATATTTCCATTTCTATCTCAAACATCTGTCTTCTAGAGTTTTTCTTTTTCTCATACTATTGCCAAGATAAATTCAGGAGGAGTGTACAGTCTCAGCCAGATTGAATCAGGCATGTAATTATTTTTAGAGTTTAGATTGAGGCACCAGTGTTATTGTTCCCTTCACAAACACCTTCCAATATTCCCCTCCTTGAACTTTCTCCTCAGGTTAACAAAATAATCATAAGCTAATGTGTACAGTTTGGTGTTTGCCACTATATCACTTTTGTGAAAATAAGTTATCTCATTGTTGCTGCCTTAAAATATATCCACACTTATATATCAAATTATATAACTCTTCTCTCCCCTTTCCTAGATACTAAGGGACTTCAAAGTTTAAGAAACTAATCTGTCTTCCAGATGCTAACATTCTTGTTAAATGGAGAATACAAGCATATATGATGTGCCGAAAGGCAGACTTCTGAACAAATATGCAATCAGGACTCAAAGCAGAGAGTTTCCTCTGGATCTGAGGATTCAGAATCACTCTTAGACTTCCCCTACAGATGTCACGCACAGATCTACAAGTCTCCTTGGTGTCTAATGTCACAGCTCAGATTTTGCCTGATATGCTTCATTCACCTAGGGTCTCACTGATTCGTGCCTGCTGCCTTAGATGCTTGCCAAAGAAGCTTCATTACCATCAGGGCTCATCAGAAGAATGCTGACATCTTAGGTATGGTTGCTGGGATTGATGGTACCCAACTTCCTATTCCTCCTGGTACCAAAATAGTGCTGGCATGTAAAAGTAGAGGGGGAGGAGTGTCTCTTCTGTGTCCAGTGTCACCATTGTTCCCAAGCTTTTTGGGACCCAAATCTAAAAAAGGTTTTGGGTCCTCTCTTAGTTCTGCCTCTAAATATACCTAATCCCTACTTTCCTCGCTCCAGAAACTGGTACAAGGAACTTGCTAGTGTGTAGGTATTTAATTATATACATTGTATCTTCCACTTCTCCCCATATAATCCCTCTCTTGATGACTTTCTATAAAATTAAAAAAAAAAATTCCACCAATATGAATGAGCTGAAAAAACAAAGGAAGGCAACGAGGAAGCTGTTATTGACATAACTGGCAATCTCCCAAAAGAAATTAGACATATTTCTTTACAGAACTGAAGACTGAGACTTAGACAAATTAAGTGATTTCCTGAAAGTCACATGACCACTAAGGGATAAAACAATGCTTAAAACCAAAATAAGTGATTTCCTGAAAGTCACATGACCACTAAGGGATAAAACAATGCTTAAAACCAAAACCAGTTAAGAGTCAATACCACCTTCCCCAATTAAATTAGAAAGAAGATTTACAAAATGATGAGTGCTAATCCAGTAATGCTTGATAGATTTATGATTAAAATTAATATTTTGAGGCAGACTTAATCACTGGAAATATTGTGAAAGAAGAACACCAAATTGGTCAGATTCAAAGCAATATTATTTCTTCTGTTACATTGATAGTTCATTATTTATTTTGTATTCATTTATTTTTCAGTTTATGTATGTTATTCTTTACAACCATTATTGGTATCAGAAACTAATTTACATCAACTACTATTTGGATAAATATGTAGAAATTTCAAATATTTTAAAAATATTTCAGGTATTTCCAAAGTTTTACCACTTTGAGTCATAGCTTCATTAGCTGTAAGGGGATTTTTTTAAGATTATCTCTATTTTTTTAATATAAATTTATTTAATTGGAGGCTAATTACTTTACAATATTGTATTGGTTTTGCCATACATCAACATGAATCCACCATGGGTGTACACGTGTTCCCCATCCTGAACTCCCCTACCTCCCTCCCCATACATCTCTTGTCTTTAATACCTAATGACTCTATAAAATTGATATTTAAATAAAATACCCAAATATAGATATGTTATTCAATCAGTTCATTCACTCAGTCATGTCTGACTCTTTGCGACCACATGGACTGCAGGACATCAGGCTTCCCTGTCTTTCACCAACTCCTGGAGCTTACTCAATTCATGCCCATTGAGTCGGTGATGCCATCCAACCTTCTCATCCTCTTTCACCCCCTTCTTCTCCTGCTTTCAATCTTTTCCAGCATAAGGGTCCTTTCCAATGCATCAGCTCTTTGCATCAGGTGGCCAAAGTATTGAAATTTTTAGCTTCAGCATCAATCCTTCCAATGAATATTCAGGACTGATTTCCTTTAGGATTGAAAAGTTTGATCTCCTTGAAGTCCAAGAGACTCTCACGGGTCTTCTCCAACACCACTGTTCAAAAGCATCAATTCTTCGGTACTCAGCCTTCTTCACAGTCCAACTCTCACATCCATACATGACCACAGGAAAAACCATAGCCTTGACTAGACGAACCTTTGTTGGCAAAGTAATATCTCTGCTTTTGAATATGCTATCTAGGTTGGTCATAACTTTCCTTCCAAGGAGTAAGCGTCTTTTAATTTCATGGTTGCAGTCACCATCTGCAGTGATTTTGGAGACCAAGAAAATAAAGTCTCTCACTGTTTCCATCATTTCCCCATTTATTTGCCATGAAGTGATGGGACCAGATGCCATGATCTTAGTTTTCTACATGTTGAGTTTTCTACCAACTTTTTCACTGTCCTCTTTCACTTTCATCAAGAGGCTTTTGAGTTCCTCTTCACTTTCTGCCATAAGGGTGTTATCATCTGCATATCTGAGGTTATTGATATTTCTCCCAGCAATCTTGATTCCAGCTTGTGTTTCATCCAGTCCAGCATTTCTCATGATGTACTCTGCATATAAGTTAAATATGCAGGTGACAAGATACAGCCTTGACATACTCCTTTCCCGGTTTGGAACCAGTTTGTTGTTCCATGTTCAGTTCTAACTGTTGCTGCTTGACCTGCATACAAAATTTCTCAGGAGGCAGGTCAAGTGGTCTGGTATTCCCATCTTTATAAGAATTTTCCATAGTTTGTTGTGATACATCATACAATCATACAAGCTACATCATACAACAATATATAATAAATATGTTCCTGATGTCTTATAACTGCCTTATAAAAAAATTTTGAAACAAACAAAAAAATGCTACTAGAGAAATAAAAATAAGCTATTTTGGAAGAAAAAATATACTCTAATTTTTTCAGAATGTTTTTTACCGTGAATGTAGAAATCTACCTTTTCTTGACAACTATACGATTTGACTCATTGGAAAAGACTCTGATGCTGGGAGGGATTGGGGTCAGGAGGAGAAGGGGATGACAGAGGATGAGATGGCTGGATGGCATCACTGACTCGATGGACGTGAGTCTCAGTGAACTCTGGGAGTTGGTGATGGACAGGGAGGCCTGGCGTGCTGCGATTCATGGGATCGCAAAGAGTCAGACACGACTGAGCGACAGATCTGATCTGATACAATTTTAGAATGCTTATAATAAAGGTGAGCTTTTAAATTAAATCAGATAAAGAATAAACTTGTGTTAATTAAACATTATGATTATTAGAATAAAATGAAATGTAGTCATATCATTCAATTAGCTTGTTATAAAAATATTAATGGTATAACAGGGTTGCCTTTTGATAGATCTATTTTTTTTTTTATATATTAGGGAAACATTACTTTCAGCTGTTTTGTAAAATGCCACTAAAATACACCCAGAAAAAAAAATAGCAAACACATAGATCTTTTCAATGGGCATATTTGAAAGCTTTGCTTTAAGCACTATGTTTCTTTTAAGTCTCCTGTTTTTGCAGAACAACATGTCACATGCTATAGTTGAAAGCATAAGCAGAACAAAGAAGACCTTAACTTCCTGATGGGTTATTACTTGCTTTCATATTTAGGAATTTTAAACGTACCCACACTAAGGTTTCTCACTTGGTTTTTGTTAAATATCATCAGTGACTATTCTTTCTTCCTAGTTCTATTACATTTCACACATGAAAAAGATTAACACAATGTATCACACCATTCTTTTATATGTTAGTCTTTCTACTTTTGATGCCTTTATTCAAAATCTCCAAAAAAGCAGTTTAAAATGCATGGTTTTAGAGAGATCCAGGTGAGAAATTCTAGGTTGTCGGTGGACTTCTGTCCAGAAATAGACATCACTGTGACTTAGTTCAGAAAGCAATTTCCACTGTCTCACAAATGTTTGGTTGTGAAAGATTATCTGAATACTGGGGTTTAAATTCACTTTTGGTGATCAAAGAGAAACCTTTTACGAACTGTGAAAGTTTTCATTTGCCAATTTTTTGAATAAAAGTATCTTTGTAGAAATTAAATTCACCTCAGTAACCGCTTATTGAATCCTACTGTATTCAGACAGAGTGCTGTGGATACTTAGCAGAACGAAATATAACCTGATCTCAAAGTATTCAAAATCAAGCATAGAAAACACATAGAAGTGATCAACAGTTTCTTCTTCTGCACCCTCTCATCCTCTTCATTTTCTTCTCTAGTCAATAAAAAGCAACACCACAGTCACTTTCACATTTTCTACAAGGATCTTTTTGCCTTTTTGTATCACAAAATGCTACACTTTCTATTTTACGTGATTGTATTTCCTTTGTTCCTAAATCGGATCTTATGAATGCTTTTATAGAAATGCATACAGTCCTGGAGATTGAAGGCACCCCAATCACCAATTTCCTGATACGTACTAGTTGTGAGCACCTCTCAAGGACTTGATTTCAGGTATCATTAGACATCTGGCACTCAGCTTTAAAAAAATTATTTTTAACACATAAATTTCATCATCTCTACAAACAAGCAATGCCTCACCTCTTACAACTGTTTGCCTTCTACATTCACTGAAATAAATCATGGCTGTATGATTGAATTCACACAAGTTGGTGTCCTCTGCAACCGTATCTGTCCTGAGTGCCTTTTTTTCCAGCCTTGGAAGACCAGGTGCAACTTTTCTTCCTTAAAGATGGGTCCTAATAAGTTGGATTTAGAAAAAGCAGAGGAACCAGAGATCAAATTTCTAACATCCATTGGATCGTCGAAAAAACAAGAGAGTTCCAGAAAAACATCTACTTCTGCTTTATTGACTATGCCAAAGCCTTTGACTGTGTGGATCACAACAAACTGTGGAAAATTCTGAAAGAGATGGGAATACCAGAACTCCTGACCTGCCTCCTGAGAAATTGGTATGCAGGTCAACAAGAAACAGTTAGAACTGGACATGGAACATCAGACTGGTTCCAAATCAGGAAAAGAGTACATCAAGGTTGTATATTGTCACCCTGCATATTTAACTTATATGCAGAGTAAATCATGCAAAATGCTTGGATGGATGAAGCACAAGCTGGAATCAAGATTGCTGGGAGAAATATCAATAACCTCAGATATGCAGATGACAACACCCTTATGGGAGAAAGCAAAGAAGAACTAAAGAGCCTCTTGATAAAAGTGCAAGAGGAGAGTGAAAAAGTTGGTTTAAAACTCAACATTCAGAAAACTAAGATTATGGCATCCAGTTCCATCACTTCATGACAAATACATGGGGAAACAATGGAAACAGTGAGAGATTTTATTTTCTTGGTCTCCAAAATCACTGCAGATGGTGACTGCAGCCAGGAAATTAAAAGATGCTTGCTCCTTGGAAGAAAAGGTATGACCAACCTGGAGAGCATATTTAAAAGCAGAGACATTGCCAAGAAAGGTCCATCTAGTCAAAGCTCTCGTTTTTCCAGTAGCCATGTATGGATGTGACAGTTGGACTATAAAGAAATCTGGGCACTGAAGAATTGATGTTTTTTAATTGTGGTGTTGAATAAACTCTTGAGAGTCCCTTGGACTGCAAGAAGATCCAACCAGTCCATCTTAAAGTAAATTAGTCCTGAATAGTCATTGGAAGGACTGATGCTGAAGCTGAAACTCCAATACTTTGGCCACCTGATGAAAGGAACTAACTCACTGGAAATGACCCTGATGCTGGGAAAGATTGAAGGTGGGAGGAGAAGGCAATGGCAAAGGATGAGATGGTTGGATGGCATCACTGACTCGATGGACATGAGTTTGTGCAAGCTCTGAGAACTGGTAATGGACAGGGAAACCTGGTGTGCAGCAGTCCATGGGGTCGCAAAGAGTTGGACACGAATGAGTGACTGAACTGAACGGAAAGTGTTTAAAAATATTCCCTGTATATAATACATGTGGAAGTGACCTAGAAAACATTAGAAACTGTCGGTTTAAGTTGGTACAGCTACACTGAGGAATAGTGGAAGGTTCCCTAAAATACTGAAAATAGAGCTACCATAAAACCCAGCAATCCCATTCTTGAGCATTTATCCAGAAGAAACTAGAATTTGAAAGATACATGCACCACCAGTGTTCATTGCACCACTATTTACAATAGCAAAGACATGGAAACAATCTAAATATCCATCAGCAGATGAATGGATAAAGAAGATGTCATATATTTATACAATGGAATATTATTTTTATTAAAAAAAAGAATGAAGTAATGCCATTTGCAACAACACAGATGGACCTAAAGATGATCGTTTGAAGGGAAGTAAGTCAGAGAAAAATATCATGTGATACTGCCTATATATGGAATGTAAAAATATGATACAAAGGATCTTATATACAAAACAGAAACAGACACACAAACAGATGACGGACTTATGGTAACCACAGGGGAAACGGGTGATAAATTAAGAGTTTGGAATTAACATTTATACACTACTGTATATAAAATAAACAACAGGATTTACTATATAACACAGGGAAATGTACTCAATATTTGCTGCAGTTCACAGGGTCACAAACAGTCAGACACGACTTAGTGGCTGAACAACAACATAAGGGGAAAAAATTGGAAAAAAAAAAAAAAAAAAAGATATAGAAGGGCTGATGCCAAGGCTCCAAACCTTTAGCCACCTGATGTAAAGAGCTGACTCGTTGGAAAAGACCTTGATGCTGGGAAAGATGGAACTCAAAATGAGAAGAGGGCAGCAGAGGATAAGCCTGTTAGATAGCATCAACGACTCAATGGATGTGAATCTGAGCAAATGCCAGGAGATAGTGAAGGACTGGGGAGCCTGGTATGCTATAGTCCATGGGATCTCAAAGAGTCAGACACGACTTGGTAACTGAACAATGACAAATATGTATGTATAACTGAAACACTTTGCTAGACACTTGAAACTAACACAACATTGCAAATCAACTATCCTTCAATAAAAATACACAAATGAATTTCAAAAAAGAAAATAAATATTCAAAAATGTTGCTAAAGGAATGACTAGTTTATGTGTTTGGCAGCACTAATTATTAAAGGGATGTTGAAAAATGGTGTATTTCATAAAATGGCACATCTTAAAAAGTGGTAGAATTTCTGTTCAACATTGTACAGTAAGTTAATGCTTAATCAGAAACCATCGGTTCCAGACATGAAGCAATGAGGAATAAAATAGAAAAATGGAAAGCCAGTAGGACATATCTGGGCCTAAAAATAAGATTTTTTTTTTTTCTTGCTGGACTTAAAGAAGACCACAAATGCAAAGTAAAGAGCAAGGCTACTGCCACATCCCTGCTGGGTTCAAGCTCTGGAAACATGCAGTGGTCACCATAAGTTTGAAACACCTTGTGGAGTATGATGACTAAAAGGACTTCTGATCAGACAGGACCTCAGAGTTAGGCTCAGTCATTAGAACTTAGTTTGATCCCAATCCTGCTTAATGAAAGAAAACAAAGCAAACAGCCTTCTGTGACAAGACTGGGACTTCATCAGCAAAGAGACTAAGAATTACATAATGACACCCACTATCTCAAAGACTGGGTCTGCAAAGTCCTTAATACCTAGATTTCCTATGATTGATTAGAAATTTTAAAATGTAAAGTACATTGTATCTAAAAATATCCATAAGCTTAGAATGGAAAATTTTAAAATTACCAAGGGGTTAAAGAAGAAAATAAGACTAAAATTCAAAAATATTTAGAAGACTAAAATTCTTAATACAAAAATTTGTAGGATTTAAAGTAAAAGGCTTTTAAAGATATATAGGCTTAAAATCATATAGTTACACTATATGTTCTACACGAAATATATGAAAAGAAGAATGAAGGAATAATGTATAATTATAAGAAATAATAAAGATTAAATAGGAAACAAAATCAACTTGAAACAATGAACAAAATCCTAACTCCAAAAGCTGCTTATTTGGGGAAAAAATAAAAACAAATGATAGACAAACTCATAGTACACCTCCTTAATTGTAAATTACTAGCATAAAGAGGAGTGGCCAAAAAAATAGCACTAGAAATGAAGAGAAACCTAAAATTATAGATTAAGAAGATATTAAACAATTTTAAATGAAACATAAATGTTATGCATTTAAATATATAATTTTCAGAAAAACCATAAGAAATTAAAGTTGACTCAAACTGATATAGAAAAATTAAATAAGGCAATTATTTTTAAAAAGATCAAATTCATTTTCAAATATATTTTGTGACTCCTACTCCCTAAAACAGACCTGAGTTTATAAGGGAGTTTTCTGTATCATCAAGGAGCAGAATAACTCCATGGCAAACAAATAACCCAGTCAAAAAATGAGCAGAAGATCTAAATAGACATTTCTCCAAAGGGAGATGATAAATAGGTACATGAAAATATGCTCAGCATCTCTAATTAGAAAATGCAAATCAAAACTACACTGAGGTACTACCTCATACCAGTCAGAATGGCCACTGTAAAAAAGTTTACAATTGGTAAATTCTGGAGAGTAAACCCTCCTGCACTGTTGGTGGGGATGTAAGTTGGGTGCAACTACTTAATAGTGAGGAATAGTGGAAAATAACATGGAGGTTCTTTAGAAAACTAAAAACATGATTATCATATGATCCAACAATCCCACTCCTGGCATATATTCAGACAAAACTATAATTTAAAAGGATACAGGCATCCCTTTGTTCATAGCAGCAGTATTCACAATAGCCAAGACATGGAAACAACCTAAATGTCCATCAACTGTTGTTTAGTCACTAAGTCATGTCCATGGAAGAATGGTACGGAATTATCTTAAAGAAGATGTGGTGTGCATATACCATGGAATGATGTATCCTCAGTTGCTTCAGTCATTTCTAACTCTTTGCCACCCTGTGGACTGTAGCCTGCCAGGCTCCTCTGTCCATGGGATTCTC
Source organism: Bos indicus (assembly GCF_029378745.1). Taxonomy (NCBI): domain Eukaryota; kingdom Metazoa; phylum Chordata; class Mammalia; order Artiodactyla; family Bovidae; genus Bos; species Bos indicus. The sequence continues at coordinate 13,359,617 of NC_091764.1, forward strand.
CAGGTAAGAATACTGGAGTGGGTTGCCATGCCATCCTCCAAGGGATCGTCCCGACCCAAGTATCAAACTCACATCTTCTGCATCTTCGGCAGCACAAGTGGATTCTTTATCACTGAGCAACTGGGGAAGCCCTATATCATGGAATGATACTCAGCCATGAAAAAGAATGAAATAATGCCATTTGCATCAATATGGATGCAGCTAGAGCTTATTATACTAAGTAAAGTAAGTCAGTGTTGGGAGCCACGTTAGGCATTACTGACAAAGTGGAGGCATGGCCCCAACCCCCTCTCCTTGTCCTGCAGGCACGGACCTGGGATGAGGGAGTTAGGCTTTATGATTCTGACTTGTTTTTTCCTTTCTTCAGCTGAGTTGACTGAAAAGAATATTGAGGTGCTTATTGTTCTTGAGAAGAGCATGAGAAGGCACAAAGCCTTCTGCAGCTGTGCTCAGAAAATAATTCATAAAGTTAATCATTGACATTTGTTCAAGAACTTTTACAAAAGAGTGTTCCAGGGTGAGCGTGTAGGCTGCAGCTTGAGGCCATGGGAGGGAGTGCTATCTGAAACCCATTTGTGAGGAAAGTGTTTATGGCAAAGGAGTTTGCTGAATTTTGGGGTTAGGAATAATTAAAATAGTTAGAAGCTAAAGATTTAAGGAATGTTGTAATGTTAGCATATTCTACTATAGCTTATAGAGATTAGGAACTTTAGAGATATTAATAGCTAGAAGCCCTTTTTAAGAAATAGTGAGCTTAGGATACTAGGGACAAACAGGAGTTAGAAAGATAAGAAATAAACTGAGGAATGTGGTATGCAGCCCAGACATTAGCATGAGTTACTATGTATTCACAAGGACACATGAGAAGAAGTAGATAAGAGAATCGCTGAGGCAGGAACTCCTTTTGAGGGGTAACAATGATTTTTGGAGACAACAAATCTGGGTCAGGGGGAACTGAAAATGTCAAACCTCTGACTTAATACTTTTGTAAAAGTATAAAAGAGAATCTTAGCTTGAAATAAATAGGCAGTCCAAGAAAACAGAGGCTGTCTTGTTTCTCGCCAACACCGCTCATCTCTTCAGGTTGATTCCCTGGCTGCTGGAGCTGGACTCCAGCAAGTCCGAAAGAGAAAAATGAATACCATATGATATCCCTTATATGTGAAATCTAAAATATGACACAATTGAATCTATCTATGAAACAGAAAGAGAATCATGGACGTTGAGAACAGACTGGTGGTTGTCAAGACAGGAGGTTAAGGTAGGGGTGGAGTGGGAGCTTGGGGTTAGCAGATGAGCATTTTATATAGAATGCATAAACCACAAGATCTTAGTGTATAGCACAGAGTACTATATTTAATATCCTATGATAAACCATTATGGAAGGAATATATATACAGTATATTTATGTATATAGGCACATATAAAGAATCATTTTGCTGCACTGTGGTAATTAATACAACATTCTAAATCAAATATACTTCAATAAAAATGGAAAAGAAAATCCATATGTTATATATATTTTTTTGTTTTTTCAGAGAATAGGAAAAGAAGGAAAGCATTCCAAGTTATTTTACAAGTTAAACTTTGCTAACAAACAACATAAAGGAACAAATAAAGGAGAAAAATATATTCACAGAGCAATCCCACTTATGAAGCTATATGAAACACTCTAAATAAACTGCTAAGGAACCTATCTAGAAGTAACTTAAAATAGTAGACTATACTCAACAATGTTAAATGCAAGCAACATCAGAAAATTGAATAAAAATAGCATATTAACAAGGGGGAAAACCTTATTCAAAAACACCCCCAAAAGTGCTTTTGATAAATTCAAACCCATGCTCATGATTCTTAAAATGTCTTTGCCAATTAAGAAAAAATATAATATCTATAATCTGAAATGTTTATTTTTATTTAAGATAATGAGGGACTACTTTTATTCAACTTTGTAATAAAAGTTATGGTCAAGTTGACAAAAAAGAAAAATAAAATCATAAAATGTAAAGGAAAAGAAATGTCTATCTTATTATTTGAAATACTGCAAATATACACAAAACAAGAAAATCTACAGAAAAATAGAATGAAAATTTCAGTGCAGCAAGATTTTAAGATACAGAACAGGAAAAAAATATAGATCCAATTCATAGCAGAAATTAGGAAATATATGTACATATGCACATGTTCACACATACATAAATACACATACAAGCACATCTAAACATTTATTGAAAACCAAAGGGAAGATTTGAAAAAACAGAGGATTTACACTCAGTTCATATATAGGAAGATTATATATTGGAAAGTCACTTCTCTACAGATTGTTTTCTAAATTATAGTTCTATAGTTCTCATGAAATTCTCTTTTTATTTAAAATTTATTAAGTTTTAAGTTTATTACTATTATGGTAATTAATAAAGTATATATATTTCAAGAAGTGACTTATATAACCATGAAGCAGATTGATGAACAGAAACTGATGACAGAAAAGGAGAAAAATGTGTGCGATTTTCAAAACAATGAGAAAATGAGGGATTATAGAAATAATAGAAGAATAATTACAGATACATGTAGAAAAAATGACAGTGGATTATTGCATACTATACAAATTACAAGTGGGTGCAAAGTTTATAAGTGAGAAATAAAACTTTAGTACAAAATAATCTATTACTTTAGAAGAGTTTTATTCAACAAAACTCAAAAAGTACAGACCATAACAAAAAGGACTAACAAATGAGGGTAAATTAAATTAAAACAATATGTGACAAAATAGAAACCTAGGTGTTTGTGTTTAAAATGACTACATATAGATTGTGACATAGTTTCAAAATTAATACTTAAAACATATAAATAACTTTCTCAAGTAAATAAAAGATTTGTAAACTTTCAGTTCAGTTCAGTTCAGTCGCTCAGTCATGTCTGACTCTTTGCGACCCCATGAATCGCAGCACGCCCTGTCCATCACCAACTCCCGGAGTTCACTCAGATTCACATCCATCGAGTCAGTGATGCCATCCAGAAATCGCATCCTCTGTCGTCCCCTTCTCCTCCAGCCCCCAATTCCTCCCAGCATCAGAGTCTTTTCCAATGAATCAACTCTTCACATGAGGTGGCCAAAGTACTGGAGTTTCAGCTTTAGCATCATTCCTTCCAAAGAAATCCCAGGGATGATCTCCTTCAGAATAGACTGGTTGGATCTCCTTGCAGTCCAAGGGACTCGCAAGAGTCTTCTCCAATACCACAGTTCAAAAGCATCAATTCTTCCGCGCTCAGCCTTCTTCACAGTCCAACTCTCACATCCATACATGACCACAGGAAAAACCATAGCCTTGACTAGACAGACCTTTGTTTGCAAAGTAATGTCTCTGCTTTTGAATATGCTATCTAGGTTGGTCATAACTTTCCTTCCAAGGAGTAAGTGTCTTTTAACCTCATGGCTGCAGTCACCATCTGCAGTGATTTTGGAGTGCAAAAAAATAAAGTCTGACACTGATTCCACTGTTTCCCCAACTATTTCCCATGAAGTGATGGGACCGGATGCCATGATATTCGTTTTCTGAATGTTGAGCTTTAAGCCATCTTTTTCACTCTCCTCTTTCCCTTTCATCAAGAGGCTTTTTAGTTCCTCTTCACTTTCTGCCATAAGGGTGGTGTCATCTGCATATCTGAGGCTATTGATACTTCTCCCAGCAATCTTGATTCCAGCTTGTGCTTCTTCCAGCTCAGCGTTTCTCATGATGTGCTCTGCATATAAGTTAAATAAGCAGGGTGACAATATACAGCCTTGACGAACTCCTTTTCCTATTTGGAACCAGTCTGTTGTTCCATGTCCAGTTCTAACTGTTGCTTCCCGACCTGCATAAAAATTTCTCAAGAGGCAGATCAGGTGGTCTGGTATTCCCATCTCTTTCAGAATTTTCCACAGTTTAATGTGATCCACACAGTCAAAGGCTTTGGCATAGTCAAGAAAGCAGAAATAGATGTTTTTCTGGAACTCTCTTGCTTTTTCCATGATCAGGCAGATGTTCGCAATTTGATCTCTGGTTGCTCTGCCTGTTCTAAAACCAGCTTGAACATCTGGAAGTTCATGGTTCATGTATTGCTGAAGCCTGGCTTGGAGAATTTTGAGCATTACTTTACTAGCATGTGAGATGAGTGCAATTGTGCGGTAGTTTGAGCATTCTTTGTCATTGCCTTTCTTTGGGACCGGAATGAAAACTGACCTTTTCCAGTCCTGTGGCCACTGCTGAGTTTTCCATATTTGCTGGCATATTGAGTGCAGCACTTTCACAGCATCATCTTTCAGGATTTGTAATAGCTCAACTGGAATTCCATCACCTCCACTAGCTTTGTTCATAGTGATGTTTTCTAAGTCCCACTTGACTTCACATTCCAGGATGTCTGGCTCTAGGTGAGTTATCACACCATCGTGATTATCTTGGTTGAAGATCTTTTTTGTACAGTTCTTCTGTGTATTCCTACCACCTCTTTTTTTTTTTTTTATTTTAATTAGAGGCTAATTACTTTACAATATTGTATTGGTTTTGCCATATATCAACATGAATCTGCCACAGGTGTACACATGTTCCGCATCCTGAACCCCCCTCCCACCTCCCTCCACATACCATCCCTCTGGGTCATCCCAGTACACCAGCCCCAAGCATCCTGTCTACTGCATCAAACCTGGACTGGCGATTCGTTCCTTATATGATATTATATATATTTCAATGCCATTCTCCCAAATCATCCCCCTCCTCCTCTCCCACAGAGTCCAAAAGACTGTTCTATACATCTGTGTCTCTTTTGCTGTCTCACATACAGGGTTATTGTTATCATTTTTCTAAATTTCATATATATGCATTAGTATACTGTATTGGTGTTTTTCTTTCTGGCTTACTTCACTCTGTATAATCGGTTCCAGTTTCAACCAGCTCATTAGAACTGATTCAAATGTATTCTTTTTAATGGCTGAGTAATACTCCATTGTGTATATGTACCACACCTTTCTTATCCATTCACCTGCTGATGGACATCTAGGTTGCTTCCATGTCCTGGCTATTATAAAACAGTGCTGCGATGAACATTGGGGTACACGTGTCTCTTTCAATTCTGGTTTACTCGGTGTGTGTGCCCAGCAGTGGGATTGCTGGATCATAAGGCAGTTCTATTTCCAGGTTTTTAAGGAATCTCCACACTGTTCTCCATAGTGGCTGTACTAGTTTGCATTCTCACCAAGTGGAAGAGGGTTCCCTTTTCTCCACACCCTCTCCAGCATTTATTGCTTGTAGACTTTTGGATCGCAGCCATTCTGACTGGTGTGAAATGGTACCTCATTGTGGTCTTGATTTGCATTTCTCTGATAATGAGTGATGTTGAGCATCTTTTCATGTGTGTGTTAGCCATCTGTATGTCTTCTTTGGAGAACTGTCTATTTAGTTCTTTGGCCCATTTTTTGATTGGGTTATTTTTCTGGAATTGAGCTGCAGGTGTTGATTGTATATTTTTGAGATTAGTTGTTTGTCAGTTGCTTCATTTGCTATTATTTTTTCCCATTCTGAAGGCTGTCTTTTCACCTTGCTTATAGTTTCTTTTGTTGTGCAGAAGCTTTTAATTTTAATTAGGTCCCATTTATTTATTTTTGCTTTTATTTCCAATATTCTGGGAGGTGGGTCATAGATGATCCTGCTGTGATTTATGTTGGAGAGTGTTTTGCTATGTTCTCCTCTAAGAGTTTTATAGTTTCTGGTCTTATGTTTAGATCTTTAATCCATTTTGAGTTTATTTTTGTGTATGGTGTTAGAAAGTGTTCGAGTTTCATTCTTTTACAAGTGGTTGACCAGTTTTCCCAGCACCACTTGTTAAAGAGACTGTCTTTTCTCCATTGTATATTCTTGCCTCCTTTGTCAAAGATAAGATGTCCATAGGTGTGTGGGTTTATCTCTGGGCTATTTTGTTCCATTGATCTATGTTTCTGTCTTTGTGGCAGTACCATACTGTCTTGATGACTGTGGCTTTGTAGTAGAGCCTGAAGTCAGGTAGGTTGATTCCTCCAGTTCCATTCTTCTTTCTCAAGATTGCTTTGGCTATTTGAGGTTTTTTTTGTATTTCCATACAAATTGTGAAATTATTTGTTCTAACTCTGTGAAAAATACCATTGGTAGCTTGATAGGGATTGCATTGAATGTATAGATTGCTTTGGGTAGTATACTCATTTTCACTATGTTGATTCTTCTGATCCGTGAACATGGTATATTTTTCCATCTATTAGTGTCCTCTTTGATTTCTTTCACCAGTATTTTATAGTTTTCTATATATAAGTCTTTAGTTTCTTTAGGTAGATATATTCCTACATATTTTATTCTTTTTGTTGTAATGGTAATGGGATTGTTTCCTTAATTTCTCTTTTTCACCTCTTTGTAATATCTTCTGCTTCTGTTAGGTCCACACCATTTCTGTCCTTTATTGAGCCCATCTTTGCATGAAATATTCCCTTGGTATCTCTAATTTTCTTGAAGAGATCTCTAGTCTTTCCCATTCTGTTGTTTTCCTCTATTTCTTTGCATTGATGGCTGAGGAAGGCCTTCTTATCTCTTCTTGCTATTCTTTGGAACTCTGCATTCAGATGTTTATATCTTTCCTTTTCTCCTTTGTTTTTTGCTTCTCTTCTTTTCACAGCTATTTGTAAGGCCTCCTCAGACAGCCATTTTGCTTTTTTGCATTTCTTTTCCATGGGGATGGTCTGGATCCCTGTCTCCTGTACAATGTCACGAACCTCCGACCATAGTTCATCAGGCACTCTATCTATCAGATCTAGGCCCTTAAATCTATTTCTCACTTCCACTGTATAATCATAAGGGATTTGATTTAGGTCATACCTGAATGGTCTAGTGATTTTCCCTACTTTCTTCAATTTCAGGCTGAATTTGGCAATAAGGAGTTCATGATCTGAGCCACAGTCAGTTCCTGGTCTTGTTTTTGTTGACTGTATAGAGCTTCCCCATCTATGGCTGCAAAGAATATAATCAATCTGATTTCAGTGTTGACCATCTGGTGATGTCCATATATAGAGTCTTCTCTTGTGGTGTTGGAAGAGGGTGTTTGCTATGACCAGTGCATTTTCTTGGCAAAACTCTATTAGACTTTGCCCTGCTTCATTCCGTATTCCAAGGCCAAATTTGCCTCTTACTCCAGGTGTTTCTTGACTTACTACTTTTGCATTCCAGTCCCCTCTAATGAAAAGGACATCTTTTTTGGGTGTTAGTTCTAAAAGGTCTTGTAGGTCTTCATAGAACCGTTCAACTTCAGCTTCTTCAGCGTTACTGGTTGGGGCATAGACTTGGATTACTGTAATATTGAATGGTTTGCTTGGAAACGAACAGAGATCATTCTGTCATTTTTGAGATTGCATCCAAGTACTGCATTTCGGACTCTTTTGTTGACCATGATGGCTACTCCATTTCTTCTAAGGGAAGAAATGCTGTAAACTTTACAACACCCAGATTTAATGAACAACTCATAGAAGAGGAAATCTAGAATTCCAGTAGATATGCTTAAAGATGTTCAACCCCACTTTTAATCACGAAATGGAAGCTAAAAAAATATGATAGGATAGTATTAAATAACTAATTTTTAAAAATTATTTCTTTTTCTTTAAAGAATTTCCTTGAGACTTTTGAAGTCATTGCTCCAGCGTCTTTTTCTTTCTGTGTGGTGAGGCATGTGGGATCTTAGTTTCCCAACCAGGGATAGAACCCATGCCCCTGCAGTGGAAGCACCTACTCTTAACCACTGGACCACCAGGGAAGTCCCTCCCTAAATAACCGATTTTTTAAATTAAAAGTCTGTTTATTAAAAAAACATTGTTTATAATATGGAAAAGCATGAACTCTAATAAACTGCTAAGGGGAGAAAAACTTATAACACCATTTTAAACAATAATTTTAGCAGTATTGAGTAAAGATGAAAATGTATATACCATTTGACTTAAAAAATCCACTTGTGTAATGTTTTAATAATGCATAATTGTACCAGAAGACTTGCACAAAATGTTCACCAAAACATTTGTAATAGCAAAGGTAAAGCAATTCAGGCAAAACCAATTTTTAAATACTGAACATTTTAAATGTTCAACACTGTGTAAATAGATTTAAAAATTGTCACTTTTTCATACTAGGTAATACTTTACAGTAACTAGGAATGAAACTATAACTATGCATATTAGCATGGAAAATATTTTAGGATTAAATATTTAGGATTAAAATAAATTTGTAAAATACTATACATATAGTAATATAATCATATTTCTATAATATTGAAAAGTTCACATTTATATTTTCTTGCTTAGTTTATAGTCGTATCAAGTTAATGTGTACATATGTGTGAAAAAGTGAAACATTAATTTCAAGATAGTAATTAACTCTGGGAAAGAAGAGATGACAACGGTATGACTTTTAAAGTGTTAACATTGGATTTTAGCCATCTCTGGAAGGCTTGCTTTATTAAAGAACATGTCTGCAGTAGATATGAAAGAATATTTAACTTTGCTAAAACTTATTGCGTTGTCTATTGGTTCTTATATTATTTTTATATAATTTTATTCTTATAAATATTCAAAAATTAAAAAAAAATAAAAGCAATATCCAAAATGTCCTTTAGGTAGATTTTCTTATTTGTAAATCTTCACTCTTCCCTTATGGCACTTCATGGGAAGAATATCCTTCTCAACACGTTCATGTGCCCCTTTGTTGTAAGGTTTGTTTTCGTCAGTGCGTTGTGGACAGAAGCGAAGGGGTGCCACTTCTGAGCAAAAGCTGTGAGAGAGATGGACAGTTTCTGTGCCCCTCTTGTATTCTTCTACTTTCCCAGGAAAACATCACATCTCAGATGGGGTTCTGTATCATGCTGGTCTTGAATTAGAGGACATACTGTAGCAGACCCACATCTGACATTGAACTTGGATAAAAGTCAGCATCTAACCCACAGTCACTAACATAAAATGTGAGTGAGAAAAGAATCTAGTTATATAAGCCACTGAAAGTCAAAGGTTATTTGTACACAGCCTTTTTGCAGCAAAAGCTGTCAAATAAAATCTGATATTATTGTAGCATAGAATATTAATGCTAAACACCATAAAATTACATATTAGTGTATAAAACTGCCTCATATATTAAAATCAGAGACACGTTCATAAAATATACCTAATAACCTTCATTTGAAATTGGTTCATGTTCACCATCCCCCAACCCAATACACAGCAAAAACACATGCACCATGCAAATTTTGACAATGAATAATCAGCAAAAATTAACTCCATAGATAACATGCAAAATTCCTTCTAAGGAAGAGAATGGCATTTAAGTATTGCTAACCTATATTATAAATTAAAATATAAAAACAGCAGAAATGTAATAATATAATTTTGAATTTAGTTGGTACTGTTAAGACCTTTCACATCTTGGTAACAGATTTTTGTGTTTAATTTTCATCAGCCAAATGCCACCTATATTCTGTCATATAATTTTATTTGTAGAGAAAATAGTCTTTCAAGTAGAGGAATTTCTATAATAAGTGATTATGAGAAATTTTTAAGCTACCAAGCAATGGTAACTTCATCTAGTTTTTACTTATTACTGCTAGAACAAGAGAAGAGACTGCCTTAAAAATTCTGTGTACTCTACAGTGGAGCCAAGAAGAGGGAGGAAGAAGCAAGTGCTTGGATTCCACCCAATCACTGAGCCACATAATTACAGAGTGTGAGCCCTACCATTCTAGTCTTGAGATACTGGCAAAGTAAAAAATTGTCACCTTGTATATGGTAGTCATCAGAATTCGTATTCAGATTATTCGGCCCTCTGAAATCAATTAAAAAGGCTACTTAAAATATTTTAATACATTATTTTAAAGGTTTCAAAGAATTATCTTAGTATAAGACTACTCAGAAGCAAGCAGAGCACATCACCCATGTTTTCCCTAAAGATAATTTTCAATCATGATAATATTGCACCGATGCTATTTTGATCTCATAAGACATTGAAACAGAACCCAAAGCTCTAGTCTTTCCCATGATAGGGAGTCTACTAGGAGACATCTACATCCTTCCATCAATAAAGGTAGGACTTCAAAGGCTAGTTTCAGGGCAAATATGAATTAAGATTAAACTCACCTCCAGTCCCCCATTCCCAAGGAACTTTAAACAAAAAGTGATTTGACAACCGCAGAGTTGGGTGTGTATAGAGTATTTGTACATGTGTGTATGATAAATCTCAGTCTCAATATATCAATACAAACACAAAAATACTGACTACTACCCCAGAAAGACATTACATTTAATCAACATCACCATAGAATACTTGCCAGTTTTACATGTACATAAAAACACTGCACTGCCTGCAGTGCAGGAGACCTGGGTTCAATCCCTGGGTCAGGAAGATCCCCTGTAGATGGAAATGGCAAACCACTCCAGTATTCTTGCCATGGGAAAATTCCATGGACAGAGAAGACTGACGGACTCTAGTCCATGGGATCACAAGTCAGAAACGACTTAGCAACTAAACCACCGACACCAAAACTAGAGCTAGCCAGATGAGGTACAAGAGCCAGATGTACATAAATCACACCAAGAGTTAACACTTTAAAGTTGAATAATTTACATACTGGACATGAATTTGAGCAAACCTTGAGCAAACTTGGAAAATAGTGGAGCACGGAAGAATCTGGCATGCTACAATCCATGGGGACTCAAAGAGTTGGACATGACTTAGCAACTGAACCAATAGCAATTTACATGTAGGTGAATCTCAGAATGAGTTGGGTAGTATTAACAAGCATGTTCACTTATAGCTAAGACCACATTATTTTGACTCACTACATAAATAAACCCCAAATATTCATAACTCAGTAATACTTGTTCCCACTACAAGGATCTGTCCTCATTCACAGGAGTAGAAGCTCACAATTTTTGTGAAAATCTGAAAACTTTTTTCAAGTGTGAAAGGCAAAATAAATACATGTTTGGACAAAACTAAGAAACTTAATCACAAGTGGAGTTGCACTGAAATCTACAGAATACACTCTATGCAAACAGAAAGTGATCCTAGATGAAGAGGCTGAAATGAATGAAAGAAAACCACAGGTATAAACATGTGACTAAATATAAACAAATATTCACTGAAATAAACAGATAATATACTGTTTAAAGGGATTAAATGAGTAGAATTCAGATACAGAACAGGAATAACTTGTCAAGAGGAAGACAAACTGTTCTTTGAGTCTTATATTGTCTTGGAAATACAATATAAATTTTGCAGTAGCTAAAACTTGTAATAAGAGATGAATGAAAATGGAAGAATAGGCATCCTTGTCTTTTTCCTGATTTTAGAGGAAATGCTTTCAGCTTTTCATGTTGAGTATGATATTAGCTGTTGGTTTGCCATATATGGCCTTTATTATGTTGAAATGCAAAATATATAATATATGAATTATCTGGTTAATGTGTTAAGGCCAGTGTTTCAGTATTAGTTTTCTACCTAGATGATCTGTTCAAAGATGTAAATGAGGCACTGTAGTCCCATACTATTATTGTATCAGTGTTGAATTCTCCTTTTATGTCCATTAATATTTGCTTTATATATTTGGGTGATCCTACATCAGATACAATATATAGTTACAGTTGCTATGTCTACTTGGATTGAGTCCTTCTTTATTTCTTATTACAGTCTTTGTTTTAAAGTCTATTTCAGTTCAGTTCAGTCAGTCAGTCATGTCCAACTCTTTGCAACCCCATGGACAGGCCTCCTGGTCCATCTTCAACTCCTGGAGTTTACTCAAACTCATGTCCATTGAATCGGTGATGCCATCCAACCATCTCATCCTCTGTCATCCCCCTCTCCTCCCACCTTCAATCTTTTCCAGCATTAGTCTTTTCTAGTGAGTCAATTCTTCACATCAGGTGACCAAAGTATTGGAGTTTCAGCTTCAACATCAGTCCTTCCAATGAATATTCAGGACTGATTTCCTTTAGGATGGACTGCTTGGCTCTCCTTGCAGTCCAAGAGACTATAAAGAGTCGTCTCCAACACCACAGTTCAAAAGCATCAATTATTCAGTGCTCAGCTTTCTTTATAGTCCAACTCTCACATCCATACATGACTACTGGAGAAATCATAGCCTTGACTAGATGGACCTTTGTTGGCTAACTAATGTCTCTGCTTTTGAATATGCTATCTAGGTTGGTCATAATATTCCTTCCAAGGAGTAAGAGTCTTTTAATTTCATGGCTGCAGTCACCATCTGCAGTGATTTTGGAGCCTAAAAGTCTATTTGGTCTGATATAAATATGGTAATCTGGCTTTGTATTCATTTCCATCTGCCTAGAATACCTTTTCCATCCCCTTTCAGTCTGTCTGTGTATTGAGATTTGAAGCGAGTGTCTTGTAGGGGGCATGTATATATATGGATCTTATTTTTATGTTCATTCATCTACTCTCTGTTTTTTAATTGAAGCACTTTCCCATTTACATGTAATGAAATTATTGATAATTATATACTTATTGCCAATTTGTTATTGACTTTATATTTGTAGCTTTTTGTTCCTTTCTTCTTCTTCTTCTTTTTTTTTTCATTGTGATTTGAGGAGTATCTTTGATGTTATATTTGGATTTCTTCCTTTTTGTGTATCTATTATTGATGTTTTGTTTGTGGCTACAATAAGGCTTCTATATAGCAAAATATGAAGGATTATTTCAAGTTACTGATCTCAATTTTGAAAACACTTTAACAACCCTGTATTTTTTACTGCCTCTTACAAATATTTACTGCTTTGACATGACATTTACATCCTTTTGTTTTGTGTATCCCCTAACTGCTTATAGTGGAAATAGATGACTGTACTACTTTTGTTTTTTAATCTTCCTACTTTGCTAAAGCTGAAACTCCAGTACTTTGGCCACCTCATGTGAAGAGTTGACTCATTGGAAAAGACTCTGATGCTGGGAGGGATTGAGGGCAGGAGGAGAAGGGGACGACAGAGGATGAGATGGCTGGATGGCATCACTGATTCAATGGACGTGAGTCTGAGTGAACTCCGGGAGTTGGTGATGGACAGGGAGACCTGGCGTGCTGCAGTTCATGAGGTCGCAAAGAGTCGGACAAGACTGAGTGACTGAACTAGGTTTATAAATGGTTGAGCTATTACTGTTACTGTGTATTTGCCTTATCAAATTTTTTTTCCATTTTAAATGTTCACATTGTGGCTAGTTGTGGCTTTTTATTTTCCATTTAGAGAAGAAGCCTCTTTAATATTTCTTCTGAAGCTTATTTTGTGATGTGGAATGCTTTTGGCTTTTTCTTATCTGTTAAACATTTTTTTAATTTATTTATTTTTAATTGAAGGATAATTGCCTTACAGAATTTTGTTATTTTCTGCCAAACCTCAACATGAATCAACCATAGGTATACATATATACACTCCCTTTTGAACCTCTCTCCCATCTCCCTTACATCTCACCCCTCTAGGTTGATACCCTGTTTGAGTTTCCTGAGACATACAGCAAATTCCCCTTGGCTATCTATTTTATATATGGTAATATAAGTTTCCATGTTACTCTGTCCATACGTCTCACCCTCTCCTCCCCTCTCCCCATGTCCATAAGTCGATTCTGTATGTCTGTTTTTCCACTGCTGCCATGCAAGTAAATTCTTTAGTACCATTATTTTAGATTCCATTTATATATGTTAGTATATGATAATTATCTTTCTCTTTCTGACTTACTTCACTCTGTAGAATAGGCTCTAGGTTCATGTACCTCATTAGAATTGACTCAAATGCATTCCTTTTTATGGCTGAGTCATATTCCAAACCCTAAACATACTATCTATGGCAGAAAGTGAAGAGGAACTAAAAAACCTCTTGATGAAAGTGAAAGAGGAGAGTGAAAAGTTGGCCTAAAGCTCAACATTCAGAAAACTAAGATGATGGCATCTGGTCCCATCACTTCATGGGAAATAGATGGGGAAACAGTGGAAACAATATCAGACTTTATTTTTTGGGCTTCAAAATCACTGCAGATGGTGACTGCAGCCATGAAATTAAAAGACGCTTACTCCTTGGAAGGAAAGTTATGACCAACCTAGATAGCATATTGAAAAGCAGAGACATTACTTTGCCAACAAAGGTCCATCTAGTTAAGGCTATGGTTTTTCCAGTGGTCATGTATGGATGTGAGAGTTGGACTGTGAAGAAAGCTGAGCACCAAAGAATTGATGCTTTTGAACTGTGGTGTTGGAGAAGACTCTTGTGAGTCCCTTGGACTGCAAGGAGATCCACCCAGTGCATCCTAAAGGAGATCAGTCCTGGATGTTCATTGGAAGGACTGATGCTGAGGCTGAAACTCCAATACTTTGGCCACCTCATGTGAAGAGTTGACTCATTGGAGAAGACCCTGATGCTGGGAGGGATTGGGGGCAGGAGGAAAAGGGGACAACAGAGGATGAGATGGCTGGATGGCATCACTGGCTCAATGCACATGAGTTTGGATGAACTCCGGGAGTTGGTGATGGACAGGGAGGCCTGGCGTGCTTCAATTCATGGGGTTGCAAAGAGATGGACATGACTGAGTGACTAAACTGAACTGAAAGATACAATCAGAAAATCACTGGAGCTGATTAGTGAATTTAACAAAGTTGCAGGAGATAAAATCAATACACAGAAATCACTTGCATTTCTGTATACTAACAGTGGAAAATCAGAAAGAGAAATTAAGGAATCAATTACATTCACCATTGTAACTAAAAGAATAAAATATCTGGGAATTAACTTACCTCAGGTGACAAAAAACTGTACACGGAAAACTATGACACTGATGAAAGAAGTCAAAGATGATATAAACAGATGGAGAGATAGTCTATGTTCCTGGGTAGGAAGAGTCAATATTGTGATAATGACTATACTACCAAATGCAGTCTACAGATTCAATGCAATCCCTATCAAATTACCAATAGCATTTTTCACAGAACTAGGACAAAAAGTTTTACAGTTCATTTGGAAACACAAAAGACCCTGAATAGCCAAAACAGTTTGAGAAAGAAGAATGGAACAGGAGGAATCAACCTTCCTGACTTCAGATTATACTACAAAGCTACAGTCATCAAGACAGTATGGTGCTGGCACAAAAACAGAAATAATAGACCAATGGAACAAGATAGAAAACCTATGCACATATGGATACTTTATTTTTGAAAAAGGAGGCAAGAATATAAAATGGGGCAAAGACAGCCTCTTCAATAAATGATGCTGGGAAAACTGGACAACTACATGTAAAAAAATGCAATTAGAACACTTCCTAACACAATATTCAAAGGTAAACTCAAAATAGATTGAAGACCTAAATGTAAGACCAGGAACTATAAAAATCTTAGAGGAAAACATAGGCAGAACACTCCATCACATAAATCAAAGCAAGATCCTCTATGACCCACCTCCTAGAGTAATGGAAATGAAAACAAAAGTAAACAAGTGTGACCTCATTTTACTTAAAAGCTTTTGCACAGCAGGAAATGATAAGGTGAAAAGACAACCCTCAGAATGGGAGAAAATAATAGCAAATGAAACAACTGACAATGGATTAATTTCTAAAATATACAAGCAGTTCATACAACTCAACACCAGAAAAAACAAACAACCCAATCAAAAAGTGAGAAAAAGACCTAAACAGACATTTCTCCAAAGAAGACATACAGATGGCTAACAAACACATGGAAAGATGCTCAACATCACTCATTATTAGAGAAATGCAAATCATAACTACAGTGAGATCACCTCACACTGGTCAGGATGGCCATCATCAAAAAGTCTACAAAAAAATGCTGGAGAAAAGGGAACTCTTTTGCACTGTTGGTGGGAATGTAAATTGATACATCCATTATGGAAGATGGTATGGAGATCCCTTAAAAAATTAGGAATAGAAGCACCATATGACCCAGCAACCCCACTCCTAGGCCTATACCCTGAGGGAACCAACATTGAAAAAGATTTTTCAGTTTTGTATTCCATTGTTCATTGCAGCACTATTTACAGTAGCTAACACTTGGAAGCAACCTAGATGTCTATCAACAGATGGATGTCTGTTAAACTTTTGATCTCTCCTTCAAATCTGAATGAAAACTTTGCCTGCTAGAGGACTGTTGATTATTGGTTTTTTCATTTCATCCGTTTACATACACTGTGACGCTTTCTTCTGGTCTGCAGTCTCTGTTTAAGAATCATCTGATGGTCACTTTGGTGATCTCTGGTATGTAATGTTTCTTTTCCTTTTAATATTCTCTATGTTTATCTTTTGACATTTTAATTACACTGTATCTTACTGTAGTCATTTTCAGATTGATCCTGTCTGGGACTCTGCAAGTTTCCCCAACCTCAATGTTTGTTTCCTTTCTCAGATAGGGATATTTCAGCTTGTAGGGATGTCTAACATTAGGGGTGTCTTCAAACATATTCTGTACCCCTTTCTCTCTTGCCTCTCCTTCTGGGACTCCTATGATAAGAATTAAATTGTCCTAACTTTTTTGTTTTTGTTGGCCACTTTATTTTTTATTTGAAGGATATTTGCTTTACAGGATTTTGTGGTTTTTTCTTGTACATCAATAAGAACCAGCCATTGTTCTCATTTTTTTAAAAAAATTCTTTTTCCTTTTTTTCCTGTTCTGCTTCAGTGATTTCCACTACTGTCTCTTCCACTACATTGCACTGATAAATTTGGCAAAGTTGCAGAATACAAAATTAATTTATGGAAATCTTGTTGTGTTTCTATACACTAACACTGAACTATCAAAAATAATTAGGGAAACAATCCCATTTATAATTGCTTCAAAAAGAATAAAATATCTAGGAATAAATCTAATTAAGGAGGTAAAGTCCAGCACTCAGAAAACTATAAGATACTGACAAGAGAAACTGAGACAACACAGATAAAAAATTACCATGATAGTGGATTGGGAGAAATCAATATTGTTAAAATGACCATACCACCCAAGGCAATCTACGGATTCAATGCAATCCATATCTAAATATGAATGGTATTTTTTACAGACATTAAACAAAACATTGTAAAGTTTGTAAGGAAAAACAAAGGTTCTAGATAACTGAGCACTCTTGAGGGAAAAAAAAAAAAAAAATTGGAGGCATCATGCTTCCTTGCTCCAGACTATAATACGATGCCATACTAATCAAAACAGTATGGTACCAGCACAAAAACAGACACAGATTAATAGAACAGAAGAGAGTTTCCAGAAATAAATCCACACATATATCAGAATTAATCTATAGCAAAGGAGCCAGGGACATACATTGTGGAAAATATAGCCTCTTCAATAAATAGTGTTGGAAAAATCAGACAGTTATATGCAGAAGCATCACACTGGACTACTTTCTCACATCATATTGAAAATCAAACTCAGAATCAAGATATTTTTGTAAGACCTGAAACCATAACATTTCTAGGAGGAAACATTGGCAGTATGATCTTTGATACTGAACTTCGTAATACTCTTTGGATCTGTCTCCTCAGACAAGGGGAAGCAAAGGCAAAAATAAAGAAATGGAATTACATGAAACCAAAAGGCACAGTGAATAAAAACATCACAAAATATTACCATGCCAATACTGGTTGGTGGATTGTACATGTGGCCTTACACAAGGAGTCATACTGGAATTACTGGGAATAGTTATCTCCCTCCATCTGGAGTTACAGACATGCAAGATGATGTAATCCTGGGGGAACCAGTTGCCTTTCTTATCTCACTTCTAGAACCAGACTGCAAATGAACCCATCAGGGAGCACAACAGCATCAGTAAGTAAAAAACCAAAGAAACAGATTTGTGATGAATGCTAGAACAAATAATGTGAGCATTGACTTCCCACTTCTTGTTTGTTTAAAGAAATTTGAGTTGGTTTCTGCCACCTGTGATTCAGAGGTATTGACTATCTCAGTCCTTCTAAAATCTTAAATCCAGTATTGAAACCAAAAGGCAGGAGCCAGGCAAGTAAATGGGTTAAGCAAGCCAGGTAAACAGTTGTCACCCCCTTATTTCCTTATTTCCTAAAGCCCTTAAAACTATCTATTTTGTCTCTGCAAAAGAATAAAAATATTACAGTTAAAAAATAAGAATTTCTAACTTTTCTTTTGTCTTAGCCAAATGCTGTAAGCAATAGAATACTTGACATTGATGGGTCTGGAGAATTCATTCCCCATCAGAAGCAGCAGCTACTATTATGCTCCAGCAGATATTTGTCATTCAAGCATGTTGGCTCAGTGTGGATATATTTTATGATTTTTCAAGAGAGGATAGATTTTTTTCATTAAATTCCTCTGTTTTTAATTGTGAAAATTAATTCAAGTTTGTTTTAGACAATGCGTATGCCAAATAAAACACATCTGCAGACAAGATTCATCTGGGGAGCCAGAAGTTTGGAACATTTCTCTCATTGTAATCATCTTGCCATGACCTTTCAGATAGTTCTCAAGAGTTCTTCTTTCTCTCTCTGCTTCCTTCCCTTCCTCTCTTCCTGTCTCATCCTCTCTCCTGCATATCTGCATGTCTACTTGGTACGTAGAAAAGCTAACTTGTTAATAAAGTTAAACAGAAAAAAAAGTTTTTCATGCTATGAGGAAAAGATAAATTCATGGCTTATATAAGGTAATGACTATTCATTGTTAGTCTTTTTAATTAAAAGAGTAGGTGAAGAATAATAGGTTTAAATAACAGAGATATATTGTTAAATATAGAGAAAATGCCCTATCTATTAATAGATAAAATGTTGTAATTCTATTATCTGGTCAGGCATATTTTGGAATAGACACAGATACATACACTCATCATCACTTCTGAAATAAGAGAACAGCACACTGAATTAGAATTAAGGAATATTGATTAGTTCACAAAGGGAATGTCTTTGTTGAGAAATATTGATGAAGGTTTCAACAAGGTGTCAATATTTTGAAAATCTGTAAAAATTTTGGCATTCTCAGTATCATAAACAGAAGGGAAAACTGGATAGAGTTTGGAAATAGATGATTTAAGGAGAAAATGTCTGAGCTCATTTGGTTTAAAAACAAAATGGATCAAAGGGGAGGTGTGAGCTTGTTATTCAAAGAATACTTTAGCAAAAGCACATGCCTCTTTCTCAATGGCATTAATATAAGGATTGTAATCAAAATAAATATGTGTAAATATATTTAATATCTTTCTGTTCAGGGTGAAGGCCCAGGATATTATCATTATAGCATTTATAATGTGATTTGTATTACTGGTCATAGCACTTCAGTACAAAATTTGGGGATATGATTAAGAGTGACTAAATAAATCAAGAAGTTATGATTCATGGAATCAAACTCTTCAAGATACAACCAACCTATAAAGTCACAGTAATCTCATCCACCTAAAACATGGGGCTAAGATGGTACCTCTGTACTTCTGGCACATAAAGAACTTCATCAATCAGCTACTGTTACAGTACAAATCGCCCCCGAAGTTAGTGGCATAACATAATGTCTGTGTTTTATTGCTTACGAGTATATCCTGTGGGTGGCACTTCTTCTGGTCTTATCTGGACTTCCTCATGCATCTGCAGTTAGCTTTGGAGCAGATATGCAGCTGTGCTAATTTTGTCTGGGCTCACGTATTTGGAGTTGGCCTATCCGTTGGCTGTGCAGATCAGCTCCCTTCCATGTGTCTTATCATGCCCCAGGAGGCTGATCTAGGCTTATGCTCATAGCAGAGGCAGAAAAGCAAGAGGGAGATTAAAAGTGTGCAAGGACTCTTGAGTCTCAGGTTCTGAACCGGCACACTGTCACTCAGAACATTCTGCTGGTCTAGGAAAGTAACTTCCCTGATTCAAAGACCAGGGGAATAAACTCCAGCTTATAATAAAATGAACTGTAAATTCACATTGCAAAATTTGTGAATACAAGAAACTTTAGAAGTTTTATACCATCATTGCAGTAAATCCACCAAAAGACACCCAGCAGAGATAATGGGCAGGGAAGGTCTTTGAATTTTGTTTAAAAGAGAAAATGTAATTTTTAAGCACCTTACATAGTCTATCTCACCCACACACAAACATACATATACATATACACACATATTCACTCACTCACTCTCCCTCCCTTCTCTATCTCTCATTCCTCCTAAAACTGGTGCCTTTTACTATAGCTCCAAAATATCTGAGAAAATATTTAGCTAAATTCTACTTTTTATGCAACATCAGAGAGAGCATAAAGAGCAGTGGTGGATCAGTTATGGAAAGGTGCTTCCTATGGGCTCAAGCTGTAATGGTAGAACATGGCCCATGGCAGACAGCATCCCACAGTGAAGAGAATGACATGCCTGTGGCCTTGAGAGGCCTGGAAGTGCCAGAAATTCAGCTCTGTACCATAACTAGACTAACTTCATGCGTAGGAAATGACATGTCATTGTCAAGGCACGTTGTCTAAGTGTGTGTGGCTTTTGCATCTGTAGTAATACCTGATGGATGTTCAGGGAAATCAGATGTTTAGGATGTTCAGATACCAGGTTTCAGATACACAGATTCCATATCAAGCTTTGTTTAAACAGACAATTTCAGCATTTAATCTTCAGAGACTCTTTGAATGCTAAACTCACTAATTATGTTATCTATGAATAATAACAGAGTCAAATATCTTCCTTATATTTCAGGGTATCAGTTATTTACTGAACATGTTTGGAAAAGTCATAGAGGTATTCTGAAACTTACTTGATACTTATCTATGGGAATGTCATCATCATATCCATTATCCCTGTCCTCAAACCTTGGTACTAATATTGTTTTCCAACTCACCCTTCTAATTCCTACCCTTCTCTCATAGAATCAGTCTCTATATTCTGTTTTCTTAATACTTATTTAATTTTGCTCCAGTTCATCCCTTTCTCTAATTTCCAATATCAACAACCATAGTAAAATTACATATTTTCTTGCCCAGAATAGCTCTCCCAACTTTATTTATAATTAATCCCTTCCAATTTACCTGCATTATTTTTCCTACATGTTCTTTCAAAAATACAAATCTGAATAGATCTTTTCAATTTTTGAATCTTTCCAATATTTCTTGGGAAAATCATTATTAAGACAGTAAATGTTTCTGTAGCGTATTTCTAGCCTGCCTCTACATTCTATCTCCCTCACCTTGTTCTATATTCTTCATCTAGATTGAAATCCTTGGAGATCTACAACACCAGTATGCACCATTGCCTGTGCTAATAGCCTATCCCTTTTTTCTTTTTATTAATTCTAATATATCTTCCTGGTTTCATCTACAGAGTCATTTCTCCAAAGAAACTTTCTTTGACTCACTGATTCTGTGTTAGAGTTCCTCTGCTTAGCACCCTACATAACTGCTCCAGTCACCAACAGACTATGTACTGCTCAGGAAAGGTTTCTTCTTGTGTTTGGATTTGTGTGTGTGTATAGCTTTAATATGGTTGTCATTTCGCCAGCAAAGGCAAGACAGAATTTAAGATTCACCTTACCTCATATTTTATTTTCAAAAAGTAAAGAAAATGTGAATATCTGCATGTCTTTTTTGAGTTTTATTAAGCATCATTTAGAGAATTGTTCAATATATCCATCTTTATTAGATAATTAATTCTTAGACTATTTAAGCAATGAGTATTATTTTTAGAACCTCCTTGAAGTTGCTATTTCTTTGTTAATGTCACTATAAACAAAACTAAAATCAAGTTGTCCTGAGCAAGCTTATTCTGTCTAGCAGATTTAAAAAATCTTAAATTGACTTTTAATAAAAAAGTATTATTATCCATTTGAATGTGAAGAAAATGAAGCCATGAGAGAAGTAAAATAGCCTCTTTTATTATAAACTTGACATTATGAAAACTCATCTGTTTACTATTTATGTTAGAATGTTATAAATTAGATCATAGCCTTAATCCATGTGACATTACAATAATTTCCAGAGCACTTCAATCATAGACTAAGGGCAAATGATAACCACCAATTTTTAATCACTTTAGAAAACTCTAAACACATGATACTGAAATATAAAATACTAGTACCTACAAAATAATGGCAGTGTTCTATTGTTAAAGGAACTTCCAATCAGTCTTAGGAGATATTTCATAGAAATATCTCTTTGTAATATCCTTGTTCATATCTACCATGATTCTTGTTATACTGTCTGCCTCAGAAGATGCCCAGTGAATAATTGTAAAGTGTGTATAGGAAGAAAGAATTGCAGAAAAATTTCCTCAATATTAAACTAACTAGTGCAATGTCCTGGCTTTGGATTCAGAGCAGAAGTCATATCCTAAATTCTCACTTACAATCTAATAACTAAAAATAAAATAATCTCATCAAACACCAGTTCCTGGATCACAAAATTGGCACAGTAGTACCTAACAATGGATACACAGCAATAGAATTGCTTGACAATCAAATTAGACAATAAATGAAATAAATTTGATATATGCTTGACACATGTGCTCAGTCACTTCAGTCGTGTACAACTCTTTGTGACTCAATGGACTGTAGCCCTCCAGGCTCCTCTGTCCATGGGATTTCCCAGTCAAGAATACTGGAGTGGGTTGCCATGCCCTCCTCCAGAGATCTTCCTGACCCAGGGGTTGAACTCACATCTCCTGCATTGCAGGCAGATTATCTACCTGCTAAGCCATGGAGGAAAACTGTGCTTGACATATAGGACGTGCTTAATATATTAATAACATAGTTCCTTACTATGAAAATCCTAAGTAGTAAAACTTTGCTTAAGATGTATTTGAAAATAATTACACGATTAAAATCTGGACGGTTCTTTCTTCCTAAAAAATCTGTTTCATACCCATAAGAATGCGTTAAGTTCTAAATTCTAAGCAGTTACTCTAAAATGAGAGTGTATGGGGTATCTTAAACTTTGTATGTGCTCTCAACTCTCTTAAACCTCCCCCTCTGGTCTGTGAGTCACCTTTGTAAGAGCCATATTAGCAAGTGTCCATATCTTTTGGTTTCAGGTTGGATTTAGTCAACAAGAAACCCTAAAAGGAAAACAGAGGAAGACAAGACAAACTGGCCAGATTATTTTCCCTTGGTCCTTTGCTGCAGGGAACTGGCTATTTAACATGAACTGAAAATCTATACAATTATTTACTTCCAGGTTCCCGAAACCACTACCCTTACTTTCCCCTTTTACCAATGGTACTAGGAATAGAGGAATAGTAAGAGGTGGGGAGCTACTAAGTCCAGAAATAAGCCTCTTGGTTCTTCTAAATGCAGACTTTTATAAATAGTCTCCTTGAAAATGAACTGTTCTCAAATGATCCTGTCTTGAGTGTGCAACTACAGTGCGTCTCCTACATATGACTGAGTTCCATTCTGAAAACACATTCGTAACTCCAATTTGTTCGTAAATCCAGCAAAGTAAGTCCAACAGTTAGAACCATAAATGGAACAATGGACTGGTTCAAAATTGGGAAAGGAATATGTCAAGGCTGTATATTGTCACCCTGCTTATTTAACTTATATGCAGAGTACATCATGTGAAATGTCAGGCTGGAGGAAGCACAAGCTGGAATCAAGATTGCCAGGAGAGAAATATCAATAACCTCAGATATGCAGATGATACCACCCTTATTGCAGAAAGCAAAGAGAAACTAAATAGCTTCTTGATGAAGGTAAAAGAGGAGAGTGAAAAAACTGGCTTAAAACTCAATGTTCAAAAAATGAAGATAGTGGCATTCAGTCCCATCACTTCATGGCAAATAGATGGGGAAACAATGGAAACAGTAGCAGACTTTATTTTCTTGGGTTCCAAAATCACTGCAGATGGTGACTGCAGCCATGAAATTAAAAGATGCTTGTGACTTTGAAGAAAAGCTATGACAAACTAGACAACATTAAGAAAGCAGAGACATTGCTTTGCCAACAAAGATCTGTCTAATCAAAGCTATGGTTTTTCCAGTAGTCATGTATGGATGTGATAGTTGGACCATAAAGAAGGCTGAATTCTGAAGAATTGATGCACTTGATCTGTGGCATTGGAGAAGACTCTTGAGAATCCCTTGAACTGCAAGGAGATGAAACTAGTCAATCCTAAAGGGAATCAGTCTGAATATTCATTGGAAGGACTGATGTTGAAGATAAAGCTCCAATACTTTGGCCACCTGATGTGAAGAACTGACTCATCAGAAAAGACCCTGATGCCAGGGAAGATTGAAAATAGGAGCAGAAGGGGATGACAGAGGATGAGATGACTGGATGGCATCACTGACTTGATGGATATGAGTTTGAGCAAGCTCTGGGATATGGTGAAGGACAGGGAAGCCTGATGAGCTGCTCTCCATGGGGTCACAGAGAGTTGGACACAACTGAGCAACTGAAGAGCAACAACCAGCAAAGTGAGCCTAGATACCCAACTAACACAATTGGCTATATATACTGTGCTTTAATAATGTATTTATAATACGTTTCACACACATAATACATAAAAAACAAAAGTAAAAAATAAAACCTTTTTAATCTTATGTTACAGTACCTTGAAAAGCATAGTAGTACCAGCTATGTCACAGCTGTTTTTACACTTGTTTCTGGACATCCTAGACTTGAAATAAATATACTGTACTCTATACAGACTGTACAGTAAAGCATGAAAACTCACAATCACTTGTAGGGGATGCATGCATGTGACATTGTATGCCAGACACGTGAACTAACTTACATGACTGCACAGGTGAACGCATGTTTGCATTTTTGAAAGTTTTCAACTTGAAGGTTTGTATGTAGGGGACTTACTGTATTTCCTATTGAGGCCTTTATTGGTAGGATTAAACAGACACTTGTAGTGATATTCTGGGACTGGGCTGGTTAAAGGGTAAATATGCATAGGGATAATTTCACTGCTAGTGGAGTACAGGGTGGAGAAAAGGGCCACGGAAAATCTATATCAAGAAGTGACATCACATCCAACTAAATTATTATCTCTTGTGGCATGATTGAAATGCAGGTGAAAGAAAGAGGGTTGGGAGAACAAGTCCCAGTTGGTACAGGCAGTAATTGTTATAAAGATTGGGTGTTCCCCATGACTCTAGAGAGTCTACATAGGGCAAAAGAGGACTAAAATTTACAATCTTAAAATAAGAAACAGAGAGCCTGTATGGGACTTTGAAGGAGCATCCTATCTCCAGTAAGAGGACAGCAGATATGACTGTGGAAGTTTAGATCAGATTATGGCAGTGGCAGATTTATAGTGCTAATTGTGTTGGGGAACAGAACTTTGTATGTGGCGTAGGGATCTGGGGGAATAAATGGAAGAGCCTGAAAATTCTAAATGCTCTTGAGCTCTTCCTGAACAAGGCAGCTCCTCTTCCCCATAAAGCTACTTTCTTCTGCTTAAAAGCCATTCCACACTCTTCCTGGTGGCTCTGTCAGTAAAGAATCTGCCTGCAATGCAGGAGACCCAGATTCAATCCCTGGGTCAAGGAAGAGCTCCTGGAGAAGAAATGGCAACCCACTCCAATATTCTTGCCTGGAAAATCCCATGGACAGAGGAGCCTGACGGGCAATTGTCTGTGGGGTTACAAGAGTTGAACAGGGCTTAGCAAATAAACCACTCTGAGAAAGATACCTCATGTGCTAATGCCAAATCTTCTCAAGATAATCTCTTTCCACAGTATTGCCTCCAGGACTATATACAGACTTAAAGTACATTTCAATTCAAATAGATATGGTTTCCTACATGGAAAGAGATAGCTATTATACTAAAAATGTTCTCAGTTCTAAGCATCTGTGTCTTCATGAAATTGGGGAGTATTATGGGGCTCAATCTAAAAGGGTTGGACTATATAGAAAGAAATTATGTGTGATATAATCATGCATCATCATATATCATGACTTGATCACACTGAATTCATTAATTTGTTGAGCATTCACTGAGAATTTGGGTTTTAATGTATTGCTGTAAGTGCGTGTGACTGATGTTACCATTAAAGGTCTGTTGGATTAGTGATCAAAATTTGGAATAAGTACTTACAATCAATGCAGTTAAAAATGTAGCAACTTTAAAAGCACAGGATTGAGAAAGAAGTTCATAGGCTGCTGAAAGAGCAGCCTTTTAGAAGCAATATGTTTCTACACCTCTAAGAAGGTCTAGAAAGCACCTCCTTATCAAAAACATTAAGAGATACCTTGGATTGGGGTACCAGGATATTTGAAGAGCTCTGTGCCAGTTCGACTGTGCAAGGTATGACAGTGCGAAATGTTTAAACAGATTGGATTTCCCTATTTGAAGAGGAAAAAGGAGATCCTAGAAGAGAAGAAATCAGGTATCATGATTCAATGCTTAGCATTAAAGAGGGTGTATGTGCGTCGTAAAATACAAAGACAAAAGGATAATCCAGTGGTTTCCACATTTCTCTGCACATTAAGATCACCTGGTGAGTTGAAAAAAAAAATCTAATTCCCAGGTCACCCGCCATACAAACTAAATTAGAATGTATGCAGTGAGAGATAGGAATCAGTATTTTAAAAATATTTCCCAGATGATTACAGTGTGAACCTGACCTTGGAAAACAATGGGTTAATCCATTTTTGATCCCAGGAATCTGCGGCAAAGAGCCTATTGATCACAATGAGTACCCACAATGAATACCTCACAATGAATGTTGAAGCTGAAACTTCAATACTTTGGCCACCTGATGCAAAGAGCTGACTCATTGGAAAAGACCCTGATACCAGGAAAGTTTGAGGGCAGGAGGAGAAGGGGACGACAGAGGATGAGATGGTTGGATGGCATCACCAACTTGATGGACATGGGTTTGGGTGGACTCCGGGAGATGGTGATGGACAGGGAGGCCTGGCGTGCTGTGGTTCATGGAGTTGCAAAGGGTTGAACATGACTGAGTGACTAAACTGACTAACTGACTGAACATTCTCCTGTTGATGGTTGTTCAGCAGTGAGTTGCAATTTTGGAGTTCTTGAAGAAGATGAGTGCAAGTCCTTCTACTCCACCATCCTGTGCTTAACATACACATATTATAAACACATAAAATTATTTATTTTAAAATGAAACAAATCACTTTAGACCTACTCTCTGAAGCTTCTTTCTTTTTCATATACTGGTACTTCCTATGTCAATGCTAATGCATCTAGGTTCTTTTAACAGTTAAATACAATTTCATTGTCTAGATAGACCTTGTTTTCTGTAACCATTGTTCCAGATTCTAATAAAGTTGAAGTGTGTGTGTATGTGTGAACTCACAAAAAAAAAAATTAAAGGCTATATCCCTATAACCAAATTGGTTAAATTATATTTAAAGAGTGATGGATTTTGTCAAATTGTTTTCACAGAATTTTGTATGAATTTATATCAGCAGTCAACATTAATGTAATTATTCTTATGTTCTTCAACTTCTGGAATGTTCCTGGCTATTGATATGGTTACTTTAATTCCAAATAAATTTAACATTCAACTTCAAAACAAAAAAAGAGAGCCTATCAATCACAGTCTCTCTAGAATTTAACCAGGTTGGCAGCCTACCAAGATATTATTTGATATGCAGAAGAAAAAAAATCTGCATCTCCTGGGCTGAAACCTAAATTATTATTATCATAGTGAGAATTTACAAATTATAAATTGGACAGAAGTCAAAGGCTCAGGAAATGAAGGAGAACACCAAACATGATATGAAGATGTAGGACTGAAAGTAGCAATAGAGTTTGAAGGGGTTAAATTGTCACGGTTATTAAGGAACAGTTGCTGGTTTACACTGCATGTATTTCAAGGTACATCCAGTTCTCTTTCACTACACCACCTTTGGCTATGTATTTTTTGTTTACATCAATAACCTTATGCCATAATTTCAGACTCTTCTGTTTACTATGAGAGCTACTCCATTTCTTCTAAGGGATTCTTGCCCAAAGTGCCACGCTTAGTTGCTCAGTCGTGTCTGACTCTTTGGAACCCCATGGACTGTAGCCCACCAGGCTGTTCTGCGATGGGTATTCTTCAGGCAAGAATACTGGAGTGGGTTGCCATGCTGTCTTCTAGGGGATCTTCCCAACCCAGGGATTGAATCCAGGTCTCCCGCATTGCAGGAGGATTCTTTATCTTCTGAGCCACCAGGAAGGAAGCCCCTTGCCCACAGCAGTGGATGTATGCTGCTGCTGCTGCTAAGTTGCTTCAGTCATGTCCGACTCTGTGCGACCCCATTGACAGCAGCCCACCAGGCTCCTCCGTCCCTGGAATTCTCCAGGCAAGAACACTGGAGTGGGTTGCCATTTAGTCCATCTGAATTAAGTTTGCCCATTCCCGTCCATTTTAGTTCACTGATTCCTAAAATGTCGATGTTTATTCTTGACCACATCCAATTTATCTTGATTTATAGACCTAACATTCCAGGTTCCTAGGCAATATTGTTGTTTACAATATCAGACTTTACTTTCACCATCAGACATAATTAGACATGACAATATGTATTAAATCTTACGTATTGTAACAAAATGCTACTGCTAAGTTGCTTCAGTCGTATCCCACTCTATCCGACCCCATAGATGGCAGCCCACCAGCCTCCCCCGTCCCTGGAATTCTCTAGGCAAGAACACTGGAGTGGGTTGCCATGTCCTTCTCCAATGCATGAAAGTGAAAAGTGAAAGTGAAGTCGCTCAGTCATGTCCGACTCTTCACAACCCCATGGACTGCAGCCTACCAGGCTCCTCCGTCCATGGGATTTTCCAGGCAAGAGTACTGGAGTGGGGTGCCATCGCCTTCCCTGGTTGTAATAAAGGATATTGTCTAAATGTCAAAGTAGTATAAAACTAACTGCTACAACAGACGTTAGAAACTGCGGAGTTCATAGGGGAGTAAAAAGAGCCCAGGGAATTTCCTGGAGAGTGTCATACACGATTGTGAAGCTCTGCACAGACAGTCTGAGCATGCCTGCTCTTCCCTCAGCTAACCAATGTGCTATGTATCCTCTCTTCCAGTTATCCTGGGGATGGTGGAAGTATAGAAAAATGAGTGACTCTATCCAGTCCCCAAGCTTTAAGATAAATTTGTAAAAAAATAAACTGATAAATAAGATTTTATCTTGGCTAATTTCTGTTTACAAATTTAATCATTTCCCTTAAAAAAAAAAAAACAAAAATCTTTCCAACTAGCTGATATGACAGCTCTCTTTCCTGCTTTTAAATAGTCACCCTTTAAGGCTGAGTGAAGATATTTACTGAATTTTATTACTTTCCTCAATCTGCAGTCTGATTCCAGCCTCCCATATGTTGCCTGAAACTGCCTTCTTGAAATCACCGCAGGAACTCTCTGTCAAATCCAATAGTTTTTCTAGTTCTCATTATTTTATTCCTTCCTATAATCTGATGCCATTGCCCAATCCTACCTGCTTTTGCTTTCTTTTCCTTCTCTTCTTGGATACTTCTTCCTCTTGTCTTCCTCACTGTGGACATTTCCTCCACGTTCATTTCAAACTTATGCTATTCACTCCTATTCTTTTTTCCTTAGCTTTTTCTTCTTCAAGGTTCCAACATTGCAGGTAACTTTTGTACAGTTAAATTCACTTGTTACTTACTCAGAACTGCAACACAGATTCTTTTATTATACTCCAAATAGCCACAATTTGAGTTGGGGTTTTGCCATAGTTTCAAATTTCCTGTTCAAAACTAAGGTAATGTTTGTTTTTCCTCTCTGATCAGAGGGACTCGGTTCTATGACATTGTTACTCAAAATGTTTCTCTTAATCTGCCTCTTTCTTTCCATTCCCTATGACGTCCCTTTCATCTCTTGCTGGGATTAATGCCGTAACCACTTTACAGGTCTGCTTGTCTTCAGTGTCTCCTCACTCCACTCCCATAACATATGGCCACTTGATTAAACTTTCAAAAACATTGATTGTATTAAGGTATGCCTCTGTACATAAACATGCCCTCAGGATAAAACGTGAACTCTAAGTGTGGCTTTCAGAGTCCTTCTTAATCTAACTCCCCCACCTGCTGAATCCCTCCTCCCACTAGCTTTAGCTAATCACTGTCACATACGAACACTCCATGGTCGTTTTGTTCTCATTTTGCCTTCAGTATCTTTGTTTCGTTCTGAAGACGATTTCTTCGCTAACTGCTCTGAACACTGCAATGTCACTGTCTACCATCCAATAACTTTAAGTGATATTTTCTCAGTATTAAGAAATAAATCATGATACAGCCATAAGACTGACTTACATGAAGATAAATGGATTATTTAGTAATACAGGAAAATGCTCATAGTTAATTGATAATTTTTGTTAGGCTATGGCTTTTGCAGTAGTCATGTATGAATGTGAGAGTTAGACTATAAAGAAAGCTGAGTGCTGAAGAATTGATGCTTTTGAAATGTGTTGTTGGAGAAGACTCTAGAGAGTCTCTTGGACTGCAAGGAGAGCCAACCAGTCCATCCTAAAGGAAATCAGTCCTGAGTATTCATCGGAAAGACTGATGTTGAAGCTGAAACTCCAATACTTTGGCCACCTGATGCAAAGAGCTGACTCATTTGAAAACACCCTGATTCTGGGAAAGATTGAAGGCAGGAGGAGAAGGGGATGACAGAGGATGAGATGGTTGGATGGCATCACCGACTCAATGGAGATGAGTTTGAGCAGACTCCAGGAGTTGGTGATGGACAGGGAGGCTTGGTATGCTATGGTCCATGGGGTTGCGAAGAGTCGGACATGACTGAGTGACTGAACTGACATATGATAATATATATAGCTATAGTTTGGATACCTAAATATTTGTAGAGCTCTTCCTTTAATACTGAGGGGAAGAATGATTAACTTTTTATGTTTTTCTGTAATTCCAGAATTTTTAGCAAAAATATTCATATAATGATAAAAAGAATATGTTGGATGAATAAAAACATAAAAATATACATGTCACATTTTTTAACTATATTGAAATATTTCTATGTTACATAAAATTTAGTTTTTGAAAGTTTTTATAATTTCATCTTTATTACTGTTTATTTCAAATTCTCTCTCTACACATATTATTAATTATGGTTTCCATCCTGAGCTTTATGATGGTGTTGTAGTCAACTTCTGGCTTTGAGGTAGTTATTATATGGAATATTAGAAAAGGTTTTATGTCTTCTGTTCTAAAGCCTTTCTGCTTTATGTTGACATTCTTGAAGAAGCACTGTTTAAAATTTTCCTGCGAATGGTTTCTGGTTATCTTAATACTAATCCTCAAATTGATCATCAAACATCTAGTTACAAAAAGCTAATTTTTTCCTTCAGTGGTTACTTTGATACTTGTAATGAAAAAGCCTGTTGTTGCACCTTCATTAGATTTTAAAAAATCTACATTTACTTTAATACAAAGAGCAACTGCAAAAGTATGCCTGAAGGGCTGTACAATTTAGTCACACAAGCAAATGTTCATTATCCACACTGTCCCAGTATACGTGATTTAGTTCAAAAGGAAGCAGCAAGGAAGAGAAAGACAAGATGTGGCCTCTGAATCAGTGAACTAAGAGACCATTGTTGAATGCATATTACATATTCAGCTTAGGATATTTTCCCATACTTATTCTAATGGAAACATTTTTCACACTCTTTAGTTTCTCTGAGAAAACTTTAATCAATTTACAGCCCTATAATAATACATAAAAGTGCTTGTCTTACCCTGAGTTATATTTTCCAAAGTACATTCTTGATAACTACAAAATCTATGTTTCTATCTCCTCTTCTTCTCATGTTGAGAGCCATATTTCAGAGTACCCAGATGTACCAAAGCCATCTCAGATTTGGTTACAACTAAACTGAACTCATTACTCTCCCTTTAGATTTTAGGCAGTTTTCTGTTTGTGCCTCCATAAATGATGTAAGAGATGTATATTTCCCCAAATAGAAAGCTTCACACTCATCATCAAACACAATCTCACCCATTTCTCCCTGAGACAATCAAAGTTGTCCTATCATTTTGATATGATGCCTTTCAAATATTCTTTTTTCTCCAACTAACATTACTGTCTTATATCTGTTTTTTTTTTTTTTTGTAAACTTTCAATTTGTACATGTCAACAGTATCCTTCCTACCCCAAGTACCTTTTATCCAATAGCTAAAATTAGCTTCATAAAGAAATTAAAGACATCATAATAGCATGAAAACTTGTACACTACCAGATGTAAAATAGATAGCCAGTGGGAATTTGCTGTATGACTCAGGGAACTCAAACCAGGGCTCTAGAGGGGTGAAATGAGGTGGGAGCTGAGAGGGAGGTTCAAGAGGGAGGGACATATGTATACCTATGGCTGATTCATGTTGATGTATAGCTGAAAAAAAAGTATTGCAGGATGGGGAACACATGTATACTAATTAAATAATTTTCAAAAAAAAAAAAGAAAGAAAAAAAGTCAATCTTCTGCTTAGTAAATTTCATCACTTTCCAATGATTAATAAAATCATGAGAAGTCAAATGCCTGAAGACGGCATTCAAGCTGTTTATGATCTAATTTTTTAAACAAGATTTTCTTATTTACCTATCTTATGAATACTGTGTAAGTCAAAGCTGTCTCATAGAAACCATACCTGAATCCCTGGTCCACGCCAGCATCAATTGTGATTTACAGGAGTAAGTCATCTTGAATGTTCCTGCCCTGATTAAGCCACTAGAAGAAAGCAGTCCAGATGGTAATAAAGATCTTTCTAGATTTTCAATGAGGATGCATCCTGATAAACTCATCTTAAATTGAAAATTTTGTCAATCAAAAACTCATTTAATATGCATAACCTATTGAACGTCAGTGTTTAAGCCAACAGATGGTAAATGAATCTGCTTGCAATGTGCGAGACCCAGGTTCAATCCCTGGGTTGAGAAGGTCCCCTGGAAAAGGAAATGGTTACCCACTCTAGTATTCTTGCCTGGAGAATTCCATGGGCAGAGGAGCTAGGCAGGCTACAGTTCATAGGGTCGCAAAGAGTCAGACACGACTGACTAACACCTTAAACATGCTCAGAACACTTAGTGTATAGTTGGGTAAAATTATCTACACAAAGTCTATTATACAATAAAGTGTTAAATATCTCATGTAACACCTTGTACTGAAAGTGAAAAGCAGAATGTCTGCATTGGTATAACCATTACCAGTACTAAGTATATTGGTTATTCACCTTGTTTGACTGGAGGTTGCGGCTCAATATTTTCTCATGTGAGAAAATATTTACCCCACGTTGCTAGTCTGGAAAAATATCGAAATTTGAGGTATGGTTTCCACTGAATGTGTACCACTTTCCCAGCCTCATGAAGTCAATAAATTATAAGTCAAACCATTATAAGTTGGGTACCTTTTGTATACGCAACAAACAAGAGTAGACCAGCTAAGCCAAGTCAACCCCAGAGAATTATGACAGATAATAAATGGAAGCTGTTGTTTCAAATGACACACCAATAAATAGATAGCTAAAATAGTAAGACTCCAAAAAATTTTCATTACCATGCATTTATGAATGATGAATTTACATATGATGCATTTATGTTGAAACCAAACAACCTTCTAATTTATGAGTATTCCTCATCTCATTCAACATTCCACCTCTAAAGATATGTTTACATTTCCCACCTTAAAGATCTATTTCACATTCAGAATAAAGGAAATATTTTCTATGCATTTTGCCTGGAAATTTTGAAACCTAGAATTTAAACCTGCATCATGCAACAGAACTAAGATTTATTTTGTTAGAGGAAATGAGTTTTCCAAGTATTGTCAAATATTTACTACTGCTATTCAGCTTTTATGTGCTGAAAAAAAAAAAATAAAAAGACAAATGGAAATGAAACCAAATAAAAACAGAAAATATTAACTGAGCCCAGAGAATACACATTCTAGACGGGGATTAAGACAAGTTAGCAAACAATTGAGGTACAGTGTTAATCCAGCAGAAACATACATGAGTTCTATAGGAGCAAAGTAAGCAAGTACTTAAGTGCCAAAAGGAGGGGAACACTTGTGGGAACAATTTCTTATAAGGAGAAAACTATTTCATTCTGAAGGACAAGGAAGAAATAGGAGGAAAAATGTGAATAAGTATATTTCCTGACAGTGATTAAAATATAAAACCTAAGGGTCCAATCTATAAAATATTTAGTATAACTTTAATATAGGCATGGCATATGTTCGGCTATGACAAGGATCAGAAATATAAACAGGGAGCTGGGTGATAAGATATGTAAGCCACAAGAGGAGTTATTGCTATTGTCAGGGTTCTATTTGACAGATAGAAACAAATTGGGGAGTTGGTATAGGGTAGCAGAGATAGAGGTTGGTATAAATATAATAGCTGGGTAAGTAATTCAGTAAAGTGAGAAAAAATGTTGGTCCCTCAGTCAAGCCTGACTCTTTGTGAACCCATGGACTACAGCTCACGAGGCTGCTCTGTCCAAGGGATTTTCCAGCAAGGATACTGGAGTGGTTTGCCATTTCCTTCTCCAGAGGATCGTCCCAACCCAGGGATCCAACCCAGGTCTTCTGCACTGCAGGCAGATTCTTTACTGACTGAGTTACCAGGAAAGCTGGGTTAAAATACTATATATAAAATCTGATAATATATTTATATATAATTTCATATATATATTGTATATGCATATGTATATATAGTATTATGTATATAGTATTATATATGTATATATTTATACACATTATGGAGAAGGCAATGGCACCCCACTCCTGTACTCTTGCCTAGAAAATCCATGGACAATGCAGCCTGGTGGGCTGCAGTCCATGGGGTCGCTAAGAGTCAGACACAACTGAGCGACTTCACTTTCTCTTTTGACTTTCATGCATTGGAGAAGGAAATGGCAACCCACTTCAGTGTTCTTGCCTGGAGAATACCAGGGACGGGGGAGGCTGGTGGGCTTCCGTCTATGGGGTTGCACAGAGTCGGACATGACTGAAGCGATGCAGCAGCAGCAGCAGCAGCAGCATACACATTATATACAACATTATATGTAAGTATTATATGTGTGTGTGTGTGTGTGTGTGTGTGTGTGTGTATCCAAACAGTGACATTGGGCATGGAGAGAAACATTGCATGACAGTTTTTTTGGAGGGAGAATTTAAGGACCTTTGTGCCTGGAATCGTGAGTGTAAGAAATTAACAGTGGTTCCTAAGTTCCTGACAGGCATTATGGAGAGAATTGTGGTTCTCGTCCCTAAGAGGCTGAATTTAATGGGGGTAACCATGGTGTAGGTGGAAACTGAGTTTGAAGTGCCCATCGGATATTTGGTAGATTTTATTTTATTTTTTTATTTTTATTTTATTTTTTTTTTTTTTTGGTAGATTTTAAAAAGAGTAAATAAGACTCTTGCTGGATTTTTCTTTTTTTCATTTCACTATCATCAACCAAAAAAAAAAAAAAAAAAAGATATTAGTATTTGGTATGTGTTGGACAAAGTGTTCTGTCTGGGTTAAAAGATTCATTATACACTTATTTTTGCCCTACAAGAATCATATTTTTAATCTCTTGTCCACCTCCATAGTTTAAGATTATTGGAAGAAATTCCATTAACCATTATAGATTGTTCTTTGCTTTCCCCTTCAGGGTGACTTATTAATAAAAGGAATACAACTAATTGAATACATTGCATGTATACATTGATGCAATGGAAGCCTGGATTAAAGTTAGTATTGTATGTATTAGGTGGCAGGGAAAAGAGGCATGCTGGTCTCTCATAAATAGAAAACAACTATCCAGAATTTTGTTATCCTTTTATGGACAGAATTGTGTTATAGTCCTCATATTCATATGGTGAAGTCATAACCCCCAGTTCCTTAGAATGTGGCTATAGTTGAAGATAGGGCCTTTAAAGAGGTAATAACAGTTGAATGAGGACAGATGGATTGTCCTTAATCCAACACTACTACTGTCCTTATAAAAAGATGAAGAGGTATCAGTGATGTTCTCAAATAGAGACAATCCATGTGAAGACAGAGAGAGAAGACAACTCTCTGCAAGCCAAGAAGATAAGCCTCAGGAGAAGCTAAATCTGCCACCATCTCAGTCTTGGGGTTCCAGGATCTAGAACTGTGAGAAAATAAACGTATAGTAAGTCCCCTGCACACAGACAAGTTCCATTCTGAGAGGGCATTCATAAGTCCAATTTGTGCACAAGTCCAACAAAGTTGGGCTTCCCTGGTGCTCAGATGAAAGAATCTGCCTGCAATGCAGGAGACCTGCAATGGGTTTGATGCCTGGGTGGGGAAGATCCCCTGGAGAAGGGAATGGCAACCCACTCCAGTATCCTTGCCTGGAGAATGCCATGGACAGAGGAGCCTAGTGGATATAGTCCATGGGGTTGCAATGACATGACTGAGCAACAAACACTTTCACTTTTCCAACAAAGTTAGCCTAGGTTCCCAGCTAATGCCATCAGCTAGATAGTACTATAATAGGTTTTTAATACTTTTCACACAAATAACATAAATTAAAAAACATTGAAAAACCATTTTTAATCTTACAGTTCAATACCTTGAAAAGTACAGGTAGTACAGTACAACAGCTGGCATACAGGGACTGGCATCAAGTGAACAGGCTAGAAGCATTACTGACTGGAGGAGAGAGAGATGGTGGGAGATGGTAGAGCTGAAGGATCTTCAGCAAGAGGAGATGGAGGGCAAGCTGCAGCTTCATTGACACTTATGGCACAGGTTCTGGTTCCTTGCTCAATTCAATTCTAGCTACCCTCTGGAAATAGTGATCCAGTGATGTCTAAGTTGTTGCTCTTCTTTTTTTCTCTGTCTCATCATAGATGGCATGGCAGCACTGGATTGAATTCTGAACAGTGGCTGTAATCTCCATGTAATGTTCTACATTCTGTCCTGTGCATCAAAAACTGACGGTGTTTCCTCAAATAAAGAAAATCCCCTTGCCATTTCCTGCGTCATGAATCTCTTCAGTTCTCCAGTGATTTCTTCTTCTTCCTATCTCTCTTCATCCTTACTCTGGGTTTCCAATTCCATCAGGTCTTCATTAGTAAACTCATGTTGCAGCAAATAGTTCAATGAAGTCGCCTTCTTGTGGATCTAGCTCCAGATTCTTGCTGAGGGTCACTAGGTTGCTGAAGACCTCTTTGGACTCATCTGCCTTCTTAAATCCACAAAAATCATAAGCAAACTGCAAGCAAATGTTCTTCCAAACCCCATTCGTGGTGACTTAAGCAAAGTCAAAGTATTTTCTGGCCTTGTAGATGTCACAGTCCTTCCAAAATTGCTGCAAGGTTTTTTATGATTTGTCACTCATCTTTACAGCCTGATAAAAAGTGTGATATAAACAATATTTTTTGAAAGTCACTATAACTCCTTGGTCCATAGGTTGGATAAGCAATGTAGTATTTGCTTACAGATCACTATTTTGATGCTGGAATGAAAGTTGTCCATGAATGGGGGGTAGCCCATAGAATTGTTGAGCAGCAAAAGAATGCTGAATGGAACATCCTTCTCCAAGCAATATTTCTGTATCTCCAGGTTAAAGTGGTGGAAAAACTAGTTCTGGAAAATGGCACGTCTAACCCAGGTTTTCCCATTCTGTTGTTTTCCTCTATTTCTTTGCATTGATCTCTGAGGAAGGCTTTCTTATCTCTTCTTGCTATTCTTTGGAACTCTGCATTCAGATGTTTATATCTTTCCTTTTCTCCTTTGCTTTTCACTTCTCTTCTTTTCACAGCTATTTGTAAGGCCTCCCCATACAGCCATTTTGCTTTTTTGCATTTCTTTTCCATGGGGATGGTCTTGATCCCTGTCTCCTATACAATGTCACGAACCTCATTCCATAGTTCATCAGTCACTCTATCTATCAGATCTAGGCCCTTAAATCTATTTCTCACTTCCACTGTATAATCATCAGGGATTTGATTTAGGTCATACCTGAATGGTCTAGTGGTTTTCCCTACTTTCTTCAATTTCAGTCTGAATTTGGCAATAAGGAGTTCATGATCTGAGCCACAGTCAGTTCCTGGTCTTGTTTTTGTTGACTGTATAGAGCTTCTCTATCTTTGGCTCCAAAGAATATAATCAATCTGATTTCAGTGTTGACTATCTGGTGATGTCCATGTGTAGAGTCTTCTCTTGTGTTGTTGGAAGAGGGTGTTTACTATGACCAGTGCATTTTCTTGGCAAAACTCTATTAGTCTTTGCCCTGCTTCATTCCGTATTCCAAGGCCAAATTTGCCTGTTACTCCAGGTGTTTCTTGACTTCCTACTTTTGCATTCCAGTCCTCTATAACGAAAAGGACATCTCTTTTGGGTGTTAGTTCTAAAAGGTCTTGGAGGTCTTCATAGAACCGTTCAACTTTAGCTTCTTCAGCGTTACTGGTTGGGGCATAGATTGGATTAGAGTGATACTGAATGGTTTGCCTTGGAAATGAACAGAGATCATTCTGTCGTTTTTGAGATTGCATCCAGGTACTGCATTTAGGACTGTTTTGTTGACCATGATTGCTACTCCATTTCTTCTGAGGGATTCCTGCCCGCAGTACTAGATATAATGGTCATCTGAGTTAAATTCACCCATTCCAGTCCATTTTAGTTCGCTGATTCCTAGAATGTCGACATTCACCCTTGCCATCTCTTGTTTGACCACTTCCAATTTGCCTTGATTCATGGACCTGACATTCCAGGTTCCTATGCAATATTGCTCTTTACAGCATCGGACCTTGCTTCTATCACCAGTCACATCCATAGCTGGGTATTGTTTTTGCTTTGGCTTCATCCCTTCTTTCTTTCTGGAGTTATTTCTCCACTGATCTCCAGTAGCTAATTGGGCACCTACTGACCTGGGGAGTTCCTCTTTCAGTATCCTATCATTTTGCCTTTTCATACTGTTCATGGGGTTCTCAAGGCAAGAATACTGAAGTGGTTTGCCATTCCCTTCTCCAGTGGACCACATTCTGTCAGATCTCTTGACCATGACCTGCCCATCTTGGGCTCGATAAAGGACAGAAATGGTATGGACCTAAAAGAAGTTGAAGATATCAAGAAGAGGTGGCAAGAATACACAGAAGAACTGTACAAAAAAGATCTTCACAACCAAGATAATCACGATGGTGTGATCACTCACCTAGAGCCAGACATCCTGAAAAGTGAAGTCAAGTGGGCCTTAGAAAGCATCACTACGAACAAAGCTAGTGGAGGTGATGGAATTCCAGTGGAGCTATTTCAAATCCTGAAAGATGATGCTTTGAAAGTGCTGCACTCAATATGCCAGCAAATTTGGAAAACTCAGCGGTGGCCACAGGACTGGAAAAGGTCAGGTTTCATTCCAATCCCAAAGAAAGGCAATACCACAGAATGCTCAAACTACTGCACAATTGCACTCATCTCACACGCTAGTAAAGTAATGCTCAAAATTCTCCAAGCCAGGCTTCAGCAATACATGAACCGTGAACTTCCTGATGTTTAAGCTGGTTTTTGAAAAGGCAGAGCAACCAGAGATCAAATTGCCAACATCTGCCTGATCGTGGAAAAACCAAGAGAGTTCCAGAAAACATCTAAATCTGTTTTATTGACTATGCCAAAGCCTTTGACTGTGTGGATCACAATAAACTGGACAATTCTGAAAGAGATTGTCATACCAGACCACCTGATCTGCCTCTTGAGAAATCTGTATGCAGGTCAGGAAGCAACAGTTAGAACTGGACATTGAACAACAGACTGGTTCCAAATAGTAAAAGGACTACATCAAGGCTGTATATTGTCACCCTGCTTATTTAACTTCTAGGCAGAGTACATCATGAGAAATGCTGGGCTGGAAGAAACACAATCTGGAATCAAGATTGCTGGGAGAAATATCAATAACTTCACATATGCATATGACACCACCCTTATGGCAGAAAGTGAAAAGGAACTCAAAAGCCTCTCAAAGAAAGTGAAAGAGGAGAGTGAAAAAGTTGGCTTAAAGCTCAACATTCAGAAAACGAAGATCATGGCATCTGGTCCCATCACTTCATGGGAAATAGATGGAGAAACAGTGGAAACAGTGTCAGACTTTATTTTTCTGGGCTCCAAAATCACTGCAGATGGTGACTGCAGCCATGAAATTAAAAGACGCTTACTCCTTGAAAGGAAAGTTATGACCAACCTAGAATAGCATATTCAAAACCAGAGACATTACTCTGCCAACAAAGGTCCATCTAGTCAAAGCTATGGTTTTTCCTGTGGTCATGCATGGATGTGAGAATTGGACTGTGAAGAAGGCTGAGCACTGAAGAATTGATGCTTTTGAACTGTGGTGTTGGAGAAGACTCTTGCGAGTCCCTTGGACTGCAAGGAAATCCAACCAGTCCATTCTGAAGGAGATCACCCCTGGGTATTCTTTGGAGGGAATGATGCTGAAGCTGAAACTCCAGTACTTTGGCCACCTCATGCGAAGAGCTGACTCATTGGAAAAGACTCTTATGCTGGGAGGGATTGGGGGCAGGAGGAGAAGGGGACGACAGAGGATGAGATGACTGGATGGCATCACTGACTCGATGGACATGAGTCTGAGTGAACTCCGGGAGTTTGTGATGGACAGGGAGGCCTGGCGTGCTGTGATTCATGGGGTCACAAAGAGTCAGACATGACTGAGTGACTGAACTGAACTGAACCTAGGTTTTGTGGTTACTCTTCCACACAGCAAGTGGAGAGTCTTTGGCTAAGTTTTTAAGGGCTCTTAGGTCCTTTGAATGATAATCTAAGAGAGGCTTCAGCTTCAAAGTTTTGGAAGCACTGTCAGCAAACAACAGATTTAGCCTATCCTTTGCATCGTCTGCCTACAATGTGGGAGACCTGGGTTCGATCCCTGGGTTAGGAAGATCCGCTGGAGAAGGAAATGGCAACCTATCCAGTATTCTTGCCTGGAAAATCCCATGGACAGAAGAGCCTGGTAGGCTACAGTCCATGGGGTGGTGAAGATTCGGACATGACTGAGTGACTTCACTTTTACTTCCTTGCTGCTTTATAGCCCGGCATCAACTTTTCCTCCTTACTGATGTAACTTCAGACTGGCATCCTCTTCCAGTACAATTCTTTCTCATCCACATTAAAAACCTATTCAGGTAAATACTCACCTTCATCACTAATTTCTTGAAGGATTTCAGGAAATCTCTGGGCAGCTAGTATATTTGTACTCATTGCCTCACCACTTACTTTCATATTATGAATGTTGGCTCTAGCCTTGAACCAATGAAATCAACCATGGCTGGCATTAAAAATGTGCTCTAGATTCTTCACTGTGTTTCTTCTTCAAGTCCTCATAAAGGCCTTTAGCTTTCTCTTAAATCAAAATTAAGCTGAGTGGGACTCAACACTGATGCTGATCCTGCATCAACACACTGAGAAGTTTCTCCATCTCCTCCATCACTTTCCCACACTTCTTTGATATTATCAATGACATTTTTGGCACAGAAGATATCACATGTTCCATGATCTTTTCCTTGTTCTTCAGAATAATGCCAGTGGTTGAATGATTCATGTTATAAGATTGAGCAGTGTCTACCATCTTTTCACCTTTCTCCATTCTCTCAATTAGGTTACTTTTGTTTACGTTGTTATCATTTGGCACTTCTTAGTAGTAATAGCTACATCACTGTTGCTGCTTTTACACTTGTTTCTAGACATCCTGGTCTTGAAATAAAAATACTGTACTACTACGATCTATACAGCACTCTAAAGCACACAGAAGCACAACCAGTCGTAGAGGAGGCACGTACATGACAATGTACACCAGGCACGTGAACTAACTTATGTGATTGGACCGGAAATCTCACATTTACATCTTTGAAAAAGTTCGCATCTTGAAGGTTGGTATGCAAGGGACTCAGTATATGTTTAAGCTACCCAGACTCTGGAATTTTGTTACTGAAGCCTAAGCAAATGAGTATACCCTTTTTATTTGGAAGAAACCACCAAAAGAACTTCTGGTGTTTTATTCATTGCTGTGCTTAGTCTCTCAATCATGTTGACTCTTCATGACCCCCCAAGGACTGTAGCCTGTCAGGCTCCTTTGTCCACGGAGATTCTCCAGGCAAGAATACTGGAGTGGGTTGCCATGCCCTCCTTCAGGGTATCTTCCCAACCCCAGGGATGGAACCCAAGTCTCCCACATTACAGGCGGATTCTTTACCATCTGAGCCACCAGGG
Organism: Bos indicus; assembly: GCF_029378745.1. NCBI lineage: Eukaryota > Metazoa > Chordata > Mammalia > Artiodactyla > Bovidae > Bos > Bos indicus. The sequence continues at coordinate 13,401,791 of NC_091764.1, forward strand.
AAGTTCAAGAATACCAGAGTAGGTAACTTATCCCTTCTCCAGGGAACTTCCCCACCCAGGAATCAAACCACTGAGGTCTCCTGCATTGCAGGCAGATATTTTTACCAGCTGAGCTATCAGGAAAGCCCTAGTCATTCCTATTCTCCAGGAAATAAAATTAAGTCCTCAATTTCAGTATATTCTGTGTTTTTCTAGTAAGCTATATTACTCTAGTCAAAGCCAGTGTTCATGTATTCTGTTTTTTTCTCCCCCGATAATAAGCATGCATGTTTTACCCCTTAAAAAGTCTGCTTATACTTGTTCATTCTGCTGCTCAAAAAAATGAACTCATATCTGTCTTTCAGATGCATTTACTCTTATTTTAAATCAGAATAAATTAAGAAGCCCTGCTTAGGTCTCTTCCCTGAACTGTAGTCCAAGTCTACACTTGGATTATTGGATATTGGGAAATTACTTGTCGATTTAGAAAAGTATTATATTATTTGCTATTTTTGTTTATTGGCTCAGAAATTTGGAAAAATAGAGATTTTGGAAATTTGGAAAAAGTAGTATCTTAGCTTCAATATCTTACTGAAACCCCCTATATTTGTTACTAAAGTGTGTGCTAAAGAAGTCCTATTTAAAAAGAATAATCTATTTTCCATGTGCTCATGAATAAGGAAAGCTTCATGCTAAATAGAATTTAGGATATCTTAAAAAATATTACTGGGAAGTGCTTAAAACTGGGTTTTATTAAAATGTCAAAATGATTTGTTTACCATGGCCAATTACCTGATTGCTTTGTTCACTCACCAGAAAGCTTTATTGTCACATTAAAGACAATACATTTTAAAACTAAAAGGATCATAAATTATAATACAATATGGCCTTCACAAGTAGGCTCTTGAATCAGATCTGATTTAACTGGAATATCATAGATCAAGCAATTGTTTTATTTGTGTTAAAGTTATTGACTCAATATACTACATTTGTATGATCAGAGAAGTGAGTCTGAAGGACTACACTGTATTGTAGGTATGTTAAAATTAGCAAGAAAAAACATGGCATTATCAAGTTCTAGAGTTCCTGAATTTAAAGTATTGCTAAAATTTTAGTGTATATATTGGGGAAAAATGCACATAAACTAAAATAAGTTTAAGATAATATAGAGTAGCTAAAATTTAATAAGTTAAATTAATTCTCCCAAATATAATGTACTTGCTAGAGCAAGAGAAGAAAAGTATATTTAATGTTAAGTATTTCACTTGAGAAAAAAGTATTCCATTTAAGAATTATACTTGTGTAGTTTTTACTGTAAGTTCATTTTTATTGCATCTTTTTTTAAAAAATCTGAAAATTGACTAGTGGATATCTAATGATTGACAGATTGTGTACATACACTTAACTCCATCCCTTACCAAAACCCTCATAAATAACAGTTAAGAAGTTTTGTTTTTGCTTTTTTTAATGATGGGTAATGGAACATAGACAGAATGGCAGAAAACAAACATGCAAACAAAAAAACAAAACTGAGAAATTGGATCAACATGGCAGAAGGCTAAAAAAAGTTATATTGTACAGTAAAATACACACACTAGATTGACTAATATGACAAAAAATAGTAAAAATACCAAGTGTGGACTGCAATGTGGAGAAACTGGATATCATATGCTGCTGGTGAAAGTGTATATTTCTACAAACATTTTGGAAAAGTTTAATTCTCTGTTAAGTCTGAATTTATGAGTATCTTTTAATCCAGAAATCTTACTACTTGCATTCTCAACAAAACCCTCTCTTCCAACAACTAGGCAGGAGACCCCACCTGTGACAGGGCAGTGACAGTCACAGAGCAATGGGGAGGCCCTGTGCAGTATCCCGTGCCGGCTCAGGCACCAAAACATCAGTCAACCTCTATCAAGGGCATAACAGTCAGCATATACTGGAGGAATGAGTTTGCAGATACTGGCAATAAAAACAGCTCTTCCACCAAAAAATATTAAACCCAGACAGGCCTCACAGGGATGTTCCCAGGCAAAAATAGTGTTCATCTAGGATAGATCACATCTTAGGCCAAAAAGCAAGCCTCAGTAAATTTAAGGAAATTGAAATCATATCAAACATCTTTTCTGACCACAACTCCATGAGGTTAAAAATCAATTACAGGGGAAAAAAAAAAAGTAAAAAAAAAAAAAATACAAACACATGGAAGGTAAATGATATACTACTAAATAACCAAAGGTTCACTGAAGAAATCAGAAAGGAAATAAAAATATCCGGACACAAATAACAACAAAAACAAGATGATCCAAGACTTAGCGGACACACGAAAGCAGTTCTAAGAGGAAAGTTTATAGCAATAAAATTTTACATCAGGAAACAAGGATAGGCTCAAATAAACAACATAAACTTAAAGTAGCCAGAGAGAAAAAAGAAGAAACAGAAGCCAAAGTTAGTAGAAGGAAAGAAATCATAAAGATCAGAGAAGAAATAAATGAGGAGTGAAGAAAACAATAAGAAAGATCAATTAAATTAAAAACTAGCTCTTTGAGAGCATAAACAAAATTGACAAACCTTTTCTAGACTCATAAGGAAAAATGAAAGGGCACAAATCAACAGAATTAGAAATGAAAAGGGAAATGTTACAATGAACACCACAGAAATACAAAGATCTTAAGAGGCTATTACAAACAACTATACACAAATAAAATGAACAACTTAGGAGAAAAAGACAAAGTCTTAGAAAGGTACAACCTTCTAAGGCTGAACTAGGAAGAAACAGAACATATGAACAAACCAATCACAAGTACTGAAATTGAAACCACCAGAAAAAGGAAAAAAAGAAAAAAAAAAAAACAAACCTTCCAACAAACAAAAGTCCAGGGCAAGATGAATTCACAGGCGAATTCCATCAAACATTTACAGAAAATTTACACCTATTCTTCTGAAACTCTTCCCAAAAATTGCAGAAAAAGGAATCCTCAGGGTCTTTCTATGAGGCCACCATCACCCTGATACCAAAGTCAGACAAAGATACCACAAATTAAGAAAATGATAGGTCAATAACACTGATGAAAAAAGAAGCAAAAATCCTCAACAAAATACTTGGAAATGGAATTGAACAACACATTAAGAGGATCATGCACCATGATGAAATGGAATTTATCCCAGGGATGCAAGGATATTTTAATATTTGCCAATCAGTATGATGGGGCTTCCCTGGGAGCTCAGAGAGTAAAGAATCTGCCTTCAATGTGGGAGATAGGGGTTCAATCCTTGGGTTGGGAAGATCTCCTGAGAAGGGAATGGCAACCCTCTCCAGTATTCTTGCCTGGAGAATTCCATGGACAGAGGAGCCTGGCAGGCTACAGTCCATGGGGTCACAAAGATTTGGACATAATTGAGCAACTAACAACCAGTGTGATATGCCACATCAACAAATTGAAGAATCAAAACCATACAATCATCTTAATGGAGGCAGAAAAACCTTCTGACAAAATTCAACACCCATTTATAATAAAAATTCTCCAGAAAGTGGGCATAGAGGGACCATATCTCAACATAATAAAGGGCATATATAACAAACCCACAACTAATATCATTCTTGGTGGACACTGAAAGCATTCCCTCTATGATCAGGAAAGAGACAAGGATACCACTTTTATTCAACATAGTCTTAGAAGTTTTAGCCATGACAATCGCAGAAGAAAAAGAAATAAAAGTAACCCAAAATTGGAAAACAAGTAAAACTATCAGTGTTTGCAAATAACATGATACTATACATAGAAAAGATGCAAACAGAAAACTAGAAGAAATCAGGAATGAATTTGGTAAAGTTGCAAGATACACATTAATACACATAAGTCTCTTGTATACTAACATGAAAAATCAGAAGGAAGTTAAGGAAATGATCCCATTTACAATCACATCAAAAATAATAAAATACCTAAGAATAAACCTCCTTAAGAAAGCAAAAGAATTGTATTCAGATAATTATGAAATGCTAGTGAAAAAAATCAAAGATGACACAGAGACACGGAGAGATATACCACATTCTTGAATTGAAAGAATCAATACTGTCAAAATGACTATACTGCCCAAAGCAGTCTACAGATTCAATGCAATACCTATCAAATTACTAAGGGCATTTTTTACAGAATTAGAACAAAAACAATTTGCAATTTGTATGGAAACACCAAAGATCCCCAAGTAGCCAAAGCAATCTTGAGAAAAAAAACAAAAAACAGAGCTGGAGGAATCAGGATCCTTGACTTCAGATTGTACTATAAAGCTGCAGTCATCAAAACAGGATGGTATTGGTGGGAAAAAAAAAAAAACCACCACAGAAATATAGAACAGAAGGCAATGGCACCCCACTCCAGTACTTTTGCCTGGAAAATCCCATGGACTGAGGAGCCTGGTAGGCTGCAGTCCATGGGGTCTTGAAGAGTCAGACACGACTGAGCAACTTCGCTTTCCCTTTTCACTTTCATGCATTGGAGAAGGAAATGGCAACCCACTCCAGTGTTCTTGCCTGGAGAATCCCAGGGACGGGGAAGCATGGTGGGCTGCCATCTATGGGGTTGCACAGAGTCGGACACGATTGAAGCAACTTAGCAGGAGCAGGATAGAAATTCTAGAGATAAACCTATGTACCTATTGTCAACTAATCTATGACCAAGGAGGTAACAATTTACCATGGAGAAAATAACTGTCTAATCTCTCTTCAGTATGTGGTGCCAGGAAAAGTGGACAGTTACATGTAAAAGAATGAAATTAGAACATTCTCTAACACCAAACACAAAAATAAACTCAAAATGGATTAAACAGCTAAATGTAACACTGGATACTTTAAAACTCTTGGAGGAAAATGTAGGTAGAACCCTCTGAGACACAAATTGTAGTAATATCTTTTTGGATCCACCTCCTAGAATAATAAAAATAAACATAAACAAACAGGACCTAATTAAACTCAAAAACTTGCACAACAAAGGAAACCACAAAGAAAGAGAACCCACAGAATGGAAGAAATATTTGCAAATGGTGCAACTGACAAGGGGTTAATCTCTAGAATATAAAAGTAACTCATGTAGCACAATTAAACATAAAAATCCCAATCAAAACATGGGCAGAAAATCTAAACTGACATTTCTTCAAAGAAGACATACATATGGCCAAAAAGCACATACAAAGATGCTCAACATCACTAATTATTAGAGAAATGCAAATCAAAACCACAGTGAAGTCTCACCTCACACCTGCCAGAATGGCCATCATCAGAGTCTACCAATAATAAATGCTGGCCTGGGGGTGGAGAAAAGCAAACCCTCTATAGTGTTCGTGGGATTGTAAATTGGTCCAAACATTATGGAGAACAGTATGGAGGTTCCTTTAAAAAAATAAATATTGAATTACCATATGATCCAGAAATCCCACTTCTGGGCATGTATCTTGAGAAAACCATATTTCGAAAGGGCACATGCACCCCAATGTTCATTGCAGCAATATTTCCAATAGCTAAAACATGGAGGAAGCCTAACTGTCCATCAACATAGGAGTGGATAAAGAAATGGAGTGGACACACACTCACAATGGAATATTACTCAATCATATGAAATAAAAGAAATAACACCATTTCAGCAACATAGATGGACTCAGAGATGATCATATTAAGTGACGTCAAACTGACAAAGATAAATATATCACTTATATGTGGAACCTAAAAAATGATACAAGTAAACTCTTTTATAAGACAGAAATAAACTCACAGATATAGGGAGCAAATTTATGATTAGGAGAGGGGAAAGGGAAGGGGTAAATTGGGAGACTGGGATGGACAATATACACACTGCTATTTATGAAATACTGTAGACAACTAATAAGTCTCTTCTGTACAGCACAGGAAACTCTACTTAATACTCTGTAATTACTTATTTGGGAAAGAATCTAAAAATGAGCATATTTATGTGTATGTATTGGAGAAGGAAATGGTAACCCACTCCAGTATTCTTGCCTGGAGAATCCCAGGGATGGAGAAGCCTTGGTGGGCTGCCGTCTATGGGGTTGCACAGAGTTGGACACAACTGAAGCGACTTAGCAGCAACAGCATGTGTATGTATAACCGATTCACTTTGCTGTACAGCAGAAACTAACAAAATGATGTAAATCAACTATACTCTAATAAATTTTCTTTTAAAAAGTCAGTGGGTATTACCTCCAGGGAAAGAGACAAATAGGCAAGGAGTTTGAGTACAGATGCTGGTACAAGAGCAGATTAAGTACAATGCAGATCAGGGAGTTCATTTTATCTATCTGCTTTACTTGTGAGCTAAGAGGAGTGTGAGTTACAGGAGGATGAGGAGAGAAGAGAGGGATTTGTAATGTTCATTTTGGAAAGAGGAAATGGGAATGTTGCAGTCATGGGCAGTAACATAGTTTTCTTTATCACTATTACATAAATTCAAACAATGTTAATTTTTAGAGATTAAAAGGAACAAAAGACATTGCCCTTGTTTATGAAAAATTATCAATTTATTTAAAAGTGTTTTATTTCTAAAATTAGTATCTGATTAGGAGTATCAAGGGGCTCCCCTTGGAGAAGGCGATGGCACCCCACTCCAGTACTCTTTCCTGGAAAATCCCATGGACAGAGGAGCCTGGTAGTCTGCAGTACATGGGGTCGTGAAGAATCGGACATGACTGAGAGACTTCACTTTCATTTTTCACTTTCATGCATTGGAGAAGGAAATGGCCACCCACTCCATGTTCTGGCCTGGAGAATCCCAGGGACAGGGGAGCCTGGTGGGCTTCCATCTATGGGGTCGCACAGAGTCGGACACGACCGAAGTGACTTAGCAGCAGGGGCTCCCCTAATGGCTCAGATGGTAATGAACCTGCCTGTAATGCAGGAGACCCAAGGTTTGATCCCTGCATTGGCAAGATCCCCTAGAGAAGGAAATAGTTACCCACTCCACTATTCTTGCCTGGAGAATTCCGTGAACACAGGAGCCTGGTGGGCTGTAGTTTACAGAGTCACAAAGAGTTGGACCAGACTGAACAATGAATAGGAGTAGCTAGAGAGGGTCTTCAAGCTATTTCTTAAACTGGACTAAACAAATACCTGAAAGAAAAATGAGGTCACACTGTCATCTAAGTAGATCAGTATAAAATCATGCTGAGATTAAAAAAATATGTTGCTAAAGTTAAATGGAATTGGTATCACTTCAGCTATATATACAATGCAATTATTGATTATCTCGTCAGATATTAAAGTACAATTGGAGATTTAAAAGTTATAATTAGGAAAGGAAGTATGAGCATCATATCATTAGGAAGTTTTCTACCAAGTAGAAAAGATATACTTGTAAAGAAATCATAGCAGATACTGTAAAGAATATGATAAAACAAATAGGTGCAATGCACAGGCTGGTTGATGGCAACTGTAACAAACATTCTTATTTGGGGCAGCTATATATTTCAGAGGCTTACTACAAAAATGAGAAGCACCACACTTTTCTCAGTTGAATTCTGATTAATTTATCTGTTCAACATATATTGATTGAGCATCAACTATACACTGGGGATTTTTTACATGCTGGGGTAAAGCAGTGAATTAGATAGATATCCTTGTCCTTGGGTTGCTTACATGCTAGTAGTAGGAAGAGACTATACACACACAATTCATGTCATCTAGAGATAAGAAATATAAAAAGTTATTAACTGACATACAAAGTTGGGAAGTCAAAGGAACCCATGCGGCATTTATACATGCAAACAACAAGATGCAAGGCAAAGAAAGGGGGTGGAAATAAGATTAAAGATTTAATGAAACCTGTTAAATCTTTTGAATGTTGTATAAAAATGGATTTTATTCTGATGGCATTGTGAAACTACTAAAGGGTATCAAGCAACTGGGTGACTTAGATTTTTATTTCAAAGTAATTGCTTGCACAGTGGTGTAGTGTTTATTTTTATTTCTGGCTGCACTGCATAGCATGCATATTTTAGTTCCCTGACCGAGGATTGAACGTGCATCCCCTTCCCCCTTGCAGTGGAAGCACAGAGTCTTCACAGTTGTGTAGAATTTGAATCACACTAGAGAGACTAAACTAGCCTTTTAGATAAAAAAGTAAGGATGAAAATAAAAAGAACGAAAGAAAGAGAATGGGGAAAAGGGGAAAACAAAGGAAGAAAAAGAGAAAGACAGAATTAAGGGCAGAAAGAAAACAACAAAATTCAGATTAGAAAAGCAAGAAACTATTTTCTGAATGAAATAAGGGTGAGTTCAAGAGATAATAGTACAGCATAGTATGACTCAAGGATCTCAAACCCAGGCTCTGTAACAACCTAGAGGGGTGGGATGGGGTGGGAAGAGGGAGGAGGGTCAAGAGAGAGGGGACATACATATACCTATGGCTGAGATATGGCAGAAACCAACACAGTATTGTAAAGTGATTATCATTTTCATTATTAATGAAATTAATTATTATTAATTTTCATTGTAAAATGAAAAGTAAATTTTTGAAAAGAGAGATAATCAGATTAGATCAGTCGCTCAGTCATGTCCGACTCTTTGCGACCCCATGAATCGCAGCACGCGAGGCTTCCCTGTCCATCACCAACTCACGTCTATTGAGTCAGTGATGCCATCCAGCCATCTCATCCTCTGTCATCCCCTTCTCCTCCTGTCCCCAATCCCTCACAGCATCAGAGTCTTTTCCAATGAGTCAACTCTTCACATGAGGTGGCCAAAGTACTGGAGTTTCAGCTTTAGCATCATTCCTTCCAATGAAATCCCAGGGCTGATCTCCTTCAGAATGGACTGGTTGGATCTCCTTGCAGTCCAAGGGACTCTCAAGAGTCTTCTCCAACACCACAGTTCAAAAGCATCAATTCTTTGGCGCTCAGCCTTCTTCACAGTCCAAGTCTCACATCCATACATGACCACAGGAAAAACCATTGACTAGACGGACCTTTGTTGGCAAAGTAATGTCTCTGGTTTTGAATATGCTATCTAGGTTGGTCATAACTTTCCTTCCAAGGAGTAAGCGTCTTTTAATTTCATGGCTGCAGTCACCATCTGTAGTGATTTTGGAGCCCAGAAAAATAAAGTCTGACATTGTTTCCACTGTTTCTCCATCTATTTCCCATGAAGTGATGATGAAGAGAGATAATAGTACAGCATAATTATTTAATCATAGGCCCTACTCCAGCCAGGCTCTCTGCTTCCTAATTGCATCTTGTCTACTCACTTCTGCATGATCTTGGGTAATGTCTTCCATTGTCTCAGATTAGTTGTAAAATGAGAATAGAATATAATTCATGTGATTGTTATTGGGACTGAAATAATTAATATATGTGTTTTTGTATGAAAAACTGTACCCAGCACATAATAAGTGATCAATAACTATTAGAAAATTAAAACGCAGAATCTGTTGGCTTAGGGGATATAAAGAAAATCATAGAATAATATGTAGAAGATAACCTCAAATTTCTTGTTCCATTAATTGGACTCATGACAGTAGCACCAGTTTAGAGAGGGAAGCAGATTTAAAAGGTAATAATAAGGTCATTTAAAAAAATATTTATTTATTTACATTTTGATTTTGAATTACCTGAGGGATGTCCTATTATGTTTGATTATTAGGGAATTGTATTTTCAATCAGGAGGTCAATGAGGACTTCCATATGGGAGACAAATATTTTTTAATCATTTCTGTGTAGGAGCAGTTGAAGTCATTCATCACAGACACCATCTAGGGAGACTATGTAGATTTACAAAAGATAAAAGTGTGCCCAATACACACAGAATTAAACAAGAAAATAAAAAAGGTATAGTCAGGTTTGATGAAGAAATAAGAATGAAACATGTAAAGACATAAAGGTAATAAAGATTTTCTTGAATAAGAATATTCCATATTATCAAATTCTCCCATAGAAAATAAGACAATATAAAATCTTCTCACTCTTTATCAGTCATTAGTAGAAGAGTCACCAATATCTATATTTCTCCTATAGGTCTATTCAAGGCAATCTAGGATTTCTTATTACATTCCTCAAAATTCAGGAGCCAATCGCTTAATCCAAAAGACACACATTGTTAGGTATTTTTTATGGCAGGTCCCCACTTTCAGAAAACAAGATTTATATTGGTTTCCTATTGCTGCAATATTAATTCCTTACAACTGCAGTCACTTGGAACAACACGAAATTATTATGTTACGGTTCTGGAGGTCAGAAATCCAAAAGGAGTTCATTGGATTAAAGTATAGATATTGTTATGACTGCATCCATTTCTGGAAGCTGTTTGAGAGTATTTAATTTTCTTGCCTTAAACCAGCTTCTACAGATCTCTGGTCTCCCTAGGCTTGTGGTCTCCCTCCATCTTCAAAGCCAGCAATGATGTCCACTCAGGTTTTCTTATGATATCATCTCTCTGGTTCGAATCCTTTTCCCCTCTTCCTTTTGGAGGGCCCTTGTGATTACACTGGCCCCACACTGATGGTGGTAGTTTAGTCCCTCAGTCATGTCTGATTCTTTGCGATCCCATGGACTGTAGTCCACCAGGCTCCTCTGTCCATGGGATTTCCCAGACAAGAATACTGGAGTGGGTTGCCATTTCCTTCTCCAGGGGATCTGACTCAGGGATTGAACTCAGGTCTCCTGCATTGCAGGTGGATTCTTTACTAACTGAGCCACCAGGGAAGCCCCCACCCTGGTAATTCAGGATAATCTCTTACTTTCAGGTAACTGACTGGCAAGCTTAATTCCACTTGCAATTTTAATTACCTCTTGATACGTAGCATAACATATCGACAAGTTCTAAGAGTAATGATGTGGATATTTTGTAGGGCCATTATTCTACCTACCACAGTATCATTCGTGACATAGCTGAATGTAGTTCGAGGAATATGTTTGTGACATAAACCAGATTATATTGTGTCCATGAATGGAAGGATGTTCTAGAAGGGAAGATTACCACTTATGTGGAATATGGTGAAGAGAATATGGGAGAAATAGGAGACACAGATAAAACAACTTCCTTTTTGTTGTTTATTACTAAGATAATTGATACTTCAAAACATTCCCATAGGATGGTACACATTGGTTTGCTACAGTCTTGTAAATATGAATGGCATCCAGAATAACTAAAAGGTTTAATTGTTTTTTTAAAAGTTGCAGCAAGAATCAGTATGTGTATCGTATAGCACATCAGGCATCTTCCTTGCCTTTATTTTAACTAAGTTTCTTTGCTTTTGTGGATTAGAAGTGAAAGTGGTAAAGATTTAAGATCTGACCTATGTTGAACATGAGAAATTATCACAGCACAGAAGGTAAGAGAATGTTCTCTGCAATAAGATTTTTTCCAAAGTGATATCACAACACATTCACCACAAATAATGGAATTTAAAAGACTGGTATTATCAAGTATTGGTGTAGATGTGGAGCTATCAGACCTCACATACTACTGATGGAAAAGTAAATTGATTCAACCATATTTGAAAATGAATTGGAACTCTTTCAAATAACTCAGAAAATCAGTTTTATGGACAAATATAGAATCTTTGAAGAACTCTACTCTGGGATATATCACTATCAGAAATGCACATATATATATGTCAACCACACACATGAAAGATGGTTTTATCAATCTTATTTGCAATAATCTGGAAGGAATCCAAATGTATATCAAAAGATAAATTGTTTTACATTCATACCATGGAATACTCCACACAATTAATTACTGTTATACACAATAGCATGAACAAATCTCACAAATATAATATTGAATGAAAGTAGCTGGATTCAAAATAATGCCCACTTTATAATTCCATTTATATAGAGAATTGTAATTCAAAGCAATTGATAATTTAAGTCTTGATAGTAACCGTTGGAAAGGAGAATAGTGACTGGGATGGAATTAAGAGAGCTCCTATGAGCACTCTTTAGGAAGCTATCTCCAGTATAAAATAGAAAAAATGACAAATTTCTAGTTTGCAACATGATTATGCTAGTGTAGTCACTTTGTTAAAATTTGCCAAGGTATATACTTATGATTTGTATACTTTAAATGTTTGCTACATGAATTAAAAAGTGTCATGAAATTTTATAATATATAAATTCAGAAGTAGTGAGGAGGTAAGACATGTTAATGCCAGTTTGACTTGAAAATACTCAGGGCATTTGGTAATGGGGATAAATGCAAAAAGTCATTTATTTAAAAAAATTCCTAAATTCAAGATTAAAAAGAATTGGCAATAATCAAAGAATATTTTCCAAGTCAACCTGTAACTGATTGCTCATATACTCTATTGAAATCAGAGACGATAAATGAGAAAACCAATTTCCTTGGAAAATAAAATGTTATTTTAGCCTACAAACTAGTAAGATTTCAAAATGGTCATTAGAACTCCAAAGAAGTTTTGATACAACTAAATATAAATTGTCATGTGCACAGATGTTAGTCTAGTTTATCCTATATTAACTAAAATTTTAGCTTGTGATAGTTCTCCTCTTCAAGCAAAGGCTATGATCCCAAATGAAATGCCAGATGGTAAAAGGTAGTTTCATACACTCAGGAAACCATATCCAAAAATTCCGAGGGCTGTATTCAATAGGCCATTGTTATATTTGGCCTGGATTATTTAAATATTCAGTAGGATGTAAAATGCAGACAAGAATTTATTTAAAACTTTTTGTATTACATAATTTCTACACTTGCAATCATTTAAAAAAATTCTCTAGTTGTTTTGCTTTTAATTTACTGGGATTGCCATATAACTATTTCATCCCTTTTCTCAGACATAAGTGCTGGAATATTTATTGAGCTAAGCTCGGGATCATTTCATAGTATCTACCTTTTGATTTCAAGTGGCTCTAGCAAGTATTGGGTTTAAGTATATTTTGTTAAGGAATTTGGCAAATGAAGAATATAAAAGTTTTTCTGGAATCACTATGTGAAGCCAAATTTTAGCTCTGCTAAATAAAAGTGATGAATTAATTCAGAAATGTAAATAAGCCTCCCAATTCAAAATAATAAATCCCTTCTACTTCCTAGCAGGAGGGAACCAACCATTTATAAAGACTTTGATAACTGAGAACATACAAATGTAATAGGTTCAATTTAAGATGAGTGCTTATTTTCATTGAAAGTGTATCAGAGAAAACCATCCCGAACAACATTTTCTCCTGTGAAGTCAAAATAAAGAAATTCAGTGACAAATGTTTTGCTTTAGGAGTTTCTTCTGTAAAAGTAAACATGCAAAGTATTAAAATGGTACTGACCAAAGACCAGTTCATTACTTAAGAAACTATGATTCCTATAGACAGAAGCATTATTATATTTTGAAACTTATATTTCTAATATAATTATATTGTATTAGAAAATTTGGGACCTAATCCTTAATTTAACATTATAAAAACGCTAAAATTTTTGGCTATTTCTTCCTCTTATAGGAATTTTCATTTGATGTTAATAATCTCTGTAATCCTATTATATCTGAAAGTCCATAAATTAACATACAATACATGAAAATATGCTTTTGTGTATTGTTTTTAAATTTATCATTTCTAATATTTATACACTGAAAATAACCAGATCATTGGTTTTTCAAGTGTATTGGTATTAGATACCATCTTTCAGGGGCTTCCCAGGTGGCACAGTAGTAAAGGAATCGGCCTGCAATTGCAAGAGGCATGGATTCAATCCCCGCATCGGGAAGATCCCTTGAAGTAGGAAATGCCAACCCACTCTGGTATTCTTGCCTGGAAAATTCCATGGACAGAGGAGCCTGGTGGGCTACATTCCATGAGGTCACAGAGAGTCAGACACTACTGAACGACTGAGCACAGACACCATCTTTCAAATGAAATCTCAGTACAGAGGAAAAAACAAAGAAAACAGGTATAAACTGAATTGCTCCTGTTGGTGTTTGGGAGATGTAGGTCTCAATTTTAACTCCTAAATAGAATGCTCCACAGTTGCAAAGGATTTTTTAAATGCAGCTCAACAGTTTCTAGTCTATGACAATACATACTTGAAGAAGTGAAAATACCACGTTTGAAAATGAGATTTGTTACAGTTGAGGTTAATTAAACTGAAAGCTAATTTAGGCATCTCATTTGTGAAATTATTAGAGAGGCTTTCTTTCCTTAATAAATGATAGCTAATTTGATGGTTGGTGTTAAGTGAAGCATAAGAAAGACATGTATTATTGTTCTATAGAAATTGTAAAGTGGAAAATAGGTAAAAGCATGTCCAAGTTTCCAAACCATAATCCTAGAGCTCTAAACATTGTTAGGAGTTGTCTAGGACATCAGTCATATTGGATTAGGGACTAATACTATCTCTTTATGACCTCATCTTAACTAATTATGTTTGCAATGACCCAGGCACAATTCAATTCATTGCACTGGTAGAGGTTCAGTCAGGCATAGCTATGGTAGAATTATGAGGGCAGATAGAAGAAGAAACTAATGAGTGTTAGAGCAAAATACTTTCTAAGACATTTTATCTTTCTGGTAGTAGTATTGTTTGCAATTGCCAATCACATGGATAACATTCTTGGAGAAATGCAATGTAGTTAGTGATCAGAAAAGAAAAGTAAAAATGGGACTTAGAGAGGAGTGTCTAATCCAGACAAGACAGACAAAGGGTTCAGCACAATGTGAAAGGGAGTATAACCATCATCTATTATGGCCAGTGGAAAGGAGCTGGACAATGCAACCACATCATCGAAAAAACTCATACCAGAAGGATGTGAGCATGACATCACTCCCTCTTGACCATGAGACCACAGTGGAATTCTACAGAAAACTCAATAACCTGAAGTTTATCATTTAGGGAAACAAATCATCAAGATAAAACTTGAACTTGAGCACAGATGTTTAACCCACAAAATGAAACCAGAGGGAATTTAACTTGTTATAAGGTATTCAATGACCAAAGATTTGCAGTGACTAAGAGAAAGCAATTCAAATAAATTAGAGTATCGTTCATGGCAAAAGCTGAAGCATACTTAAATATCCGGTCTCTGAGAAAATATTTAAAAAACATGAGGGTACCATAGAAATTGAGAAAAGAGAAAGTGCAGAAAATATAGCCTAATCAGAACTGAGACTTAATTGGTACACAAATTATAAACCCATTTATGGCATTTATAATGAGCTCGCAGAAAAAAGCCATATAATAGCTGAAATTAAATATTTAGTTCAGCTTACATCAATTGGTTACACTAACATATCTTTTAGATTTCTGAGTCAATTACTATTCATTAATTAGTATATTTAGTTTTTCGATACCAAGAATTGATTATGTCAGTTACTATAATAAATGCTGCAATACAACGATGAATAAAAATTCCTGCCTTCCAAATGTTCATAGTCTAGTAGAAGAGAACCACTTATGTTTTAATCTTTAAATTCTGAGACCAAAGGGGTTAAGGAAACCTAGGAAATAACAGCTTAAAGAGTAGATCTCATTTAGTTTCCTCTCCTCAGAACAGTATTTTTCAAGCCAAAGAAGAAACTCTTTTAGTTGCTGGAAACCAATATAGAAGACATACCTGGGCCTGCTAATGAGATCAATAGCAAACTAAGATACCTCTGTGTGTACATCCTGGTGCTATGTCTGACAGTTCATGGGTTACTTAAATAATTTACTTAACCACATGTTCAGAAAGCCCTAAGACTTACAAAGCATTCAGACTCTACACAGGGTGCATCTTTCCCAGAAGATACATGACCGATTTTCATTTTTATCACTTACATAGGAAACAACAGTTTCTTTGGGCAAATTCATTAAGCAAATATTTGTATTAATTCAGTAATTCTTTAGATAAGCCCCAAACTTGTGCTCCTGTAGACAATAGGAGAGAACATGTAACACTGCCAATTAGATAACTAAAGGTGCTCTGACGTATTCCTTAAAATTCCATGCTTTCTTTTATAATGAAAGTTTAAGAGTGGTTATTTCCTTCCTATCACCAGTAAATGAAAGTGGGAAGGCTGTTAAAGATAGTGCAGTTGTAAAAGCTCTAAATGCTGAATATTTAAAAGCTTATCAGACACTCTCAATCTAAAACCATTCATATTTCTGCATAAAATGGGAATGGCAATAATATAATGCAACACAAAGTGTTACAGTAAAAATTACATGAAATAACATGCACAAAGCTTTTAGAACAGCGTCTGTCAAAAAGGAAGTATTATAGAAGAATTAAAATTTTATTCTTTAAGTTACCAAGCAAACGATACTATATAATAAAGGATGAAGATCAAAGCCTGATTTCTTACGAGTATCAACTTCAGTTCAGTTCAGTTTCAGTCGCTCAGTCGTGTCCAGCTCTTTGCAACCCCATGAATCGTAGCACGCCAGGCCTCCCTGTCCATCACCAACTCCTGGAGTTCACTCAGACTCAGGTCCATTGAGTCAGTGATGCCATCCAGCCATCTCATCCTCTGTCGTCCCCTTCTCCTCTTGCCCCCAATCCCTCCCAGCATCAGAGTATTTTCCAGTGAGTCAACTCTTCGCATGAGGTGGCCAAAGTACTGGAGTTTCAGCTTTAGCATCATTCCTTCCAAAGAAATCCCAGGGCTGATCTCCTTCAGAATGGCAAAAACATGCTAAAAGTGATATCCAGGGTAGTGTACATGGATATGGGAACCTTACTTTTAATTCAGCTAATTTGTGCTTCTAAATGAATTTCACTTTGGTCACCTGGTCACAGTCTGGGTACACAAAATGGTTATTTAAATAGTGTTAAAAATCAGTAGCAAGATATTATATACTTCATAGATATAATAATATTATATCAGATTCATAACCAAACTAAAAAATAACAACAACTTTATGTATAATTTATACAGGCATACCTCAGAGATATTGCACATTCAGTTCCAGACCACGAAAATAAGGTGAATCTTGCAAGAAAGCGAGCCACAGAAATTTTGGGGATATTTCCGAACGCTCATAGTGATCCTATACTATATTCTATTAAATATGGAATAGCAATATGTCTAAAAAACAATGTGCCTACCTTTATTTAAAAATACATTATTGCAAAAAAAAAAATACATTATTGCTAAAATATGCTAATCATCATTCAAGCCTGTAGCAAGTAGTAGTAGTTACATCAGAGATCACAGATCACCATCACAAATATAGTCATGAAAAAGTTTAAAGTACTGTGAGAATTACTGAAAGATGACACAGTCACAAAGTGAGCAAATGCTGTTGGAAAAATTGTGCCAATAGATTTGGTTGATGTGGGTTGCCATAAGCCTTTGTTTAAAAAGAAAAAAAAAAAAAAAGAGGCAAGCTCTGCAAAGATCAGTAAAGCACAATGCAGTAAAATGAGTTATGCATATACAGTAAGACCAATATTGTTGATAAGGAAAAAGGCAGATATTACTGCAAATCTTAATGGTAGGTCATCAACTTCCTTAAGGCATCTGTTTCTTTAAGCCCTCAGAGTGCATTATTTTCCTTATGTGTGACACACAAAAATAGCACTTAGGAACACCTTATAGTTTAAATGAGTAAAAATGGATTTGTATATCAAAAGGGTCTACTGTCAAAATGCTTTAAAATTTGTCTTTTGTTAGTCTTCACCAAATTATTTAGGTTCTCTGAAATTGAGCTTTTACAACAGTAAAGAAAATGCTTTAAGCAAAGTAAGGGAAAGAGACAATACTTGGCTTATAGTGTCACTGTGGGAGTTGAGAGATGAAATTTAAATTCATTATTACTCGGTAAATATTACTGTTACTCAATGTTATTGAAAGATAGAAAACAATAAATGACAGAGATAATCACTATCCTCATGGAGCTTATAAAAGCCTTATAAAAGACATGTGTTTTTTCCCCTTCTCATGAATAGATTATCTGTTTGCTCTGTACAAAATTTTAAGATATCTTTGACTCAAGTTAAGTTTGCAAAGGAGAAAAAAGATGAATATTAGAAAAAATATAATTATATCCAAGGGACATTTCCCCATATGCTGAAGTTAATGTTTTTTTGTTATGAAATCCGAATCATCTTATTATTGCACATTTTCTGGATATTTGTTTTGCATTTCATCTAAAATACACAACAGTATTAATTTATTATCTTCCCAAATACGAAATGATTATAAAATTATTTTTCAAAACTTTGAAGCTGAAGGAAATTCAAACTAAAAGATGAAAAATACGGAATCTTATAGTCAAAGTGTGACTACTTATCGCAACTAGTAAGCACTGTTCTTGATTAGTCTGATTTTTTATCTGGTAATTCAGAAGGACTGGAATATTTTTGCATGAGTACTATTATTGCAGGCTGGTTACTTTACTTCACAACCTATCTTCTGAAAGTTCAACAACTCTTCGGGTTTTTTTCTTATAATTTCGAATGCATTAAGACATTAAGCAAGTCAGGGCTGTCAGGTGCTATTTGTGTTTTGCTTTTCTTTTCTGTTCCTATGAACAGAGGGAACAATATGGTAGAGTACTTGCTTACATCAATACTTGAACCTAATGAACACCATCTGGAGGAAGAGAAACCTGAATATTTGCATACATTGGGCATATATAACATATTGCTGCAAAACTGATTAATAGTTGTATTTAACAGGCCACAATTAGCTGTATTTACATCTTGGTGCCAGTGGGAAAGTAGAAAAGGAATACTTATCATTGCACCCGTGCCTTACTTTGAACATGCTGTTAACCAGTGTAGTGTGGTTAACCTGTGTGAACAATATTTCTGAAAACTCTAATGTGAAAATGAATGATTTCTTTCTTTCCATTCTCTGTAGCAGAGGGTACAAAAGCACACTAGATAATTTATTTTTAAAATGCTTTAAACCCTGTTTTATTTATATATTTTATAAAAGGAAAATAAACACTTTTTATGGTGAAAGGACTCAACATGTTTCCTATTAAGATCTGTAAAATCCTAAGACTATTTTCAATTTGAAGCTTTATTTTAGAAATACAAGTATATATTATTTTCTATAATGACATACCAAAGTGTGAACACTTTGCTTTAAATAATGTACCCACACCAGAGTCATCAGGTGAAAACTTTTGATTCCACACATCTGACAAAATAGAGAAATGATACTTCTTTTGAAAGTACCTCAGGAAGACTTTTAAAGAGCAATTTAAGACACTCATTCACTAATCCTTTTTCTAAAGAGAAGAACTGAAATCAATACAATTACATTTTTTTCCTTTACCAACTATGATGTCTTACATTTTCCTCTTCCCTGTCTCCCTCTCTTCCTATTTCTTAAACACATATACATGTATATGCGTGTGTGCACACTCACAACCCAAACCCTAAGCTGTATAACTTAGTGTACATAAGAAGATAGTGGATAAGAAAATGAATTTGAACAAACTTGTTCAAATTCATATTTATTAATAATAACACACTTTTCTTCTATCCGTATTTCTATAAGTATGTTAAGAACAGCACTTAGCGAGGACACATTATATGTAAACATTCATGTTTTATGTATACTACACAGGACAACTCACAATTTAACATAACATACAAATCACCTGGGGACTGTGTGAAAATGGAGATGCTGATTCAGCAGGTCTGTAGAGAGCTCCTTACTAACATACTCCCAGTGTTTCAGATGTGTCCTCCAAGGACTGTGTTAGAATAGGAAAATTCGAGACCACTTACAGGAAACTTCAAGCACAGACAATTTAAGCAGTTTTCCCAGAAAAGCAAATAAAGTTAAATCAAAAATTAACAAGGGATGTAATGTGTATTCACATCCAGGAAGTTCATCTCCAGACACCCACACTTTTTTTCCCAACCCTATACTCTCTGGGAGTTAATTAAGGCTAAGTATCAGAATGTGTTCTCGCAAGGGTAAGGCAAAGAGAATCTGGGACAGAGGAGCAAAGTGGGAGGCAGACTGAACTAGAGGGGAGACAGAATTGAGGCGAAGAGAAAAGGCAAAACAAAGACCAAGTTTATAACAAAACATGTGTGTTAATTGCTTCCTTTCCATTGCAAGAAACTGAAATCCATGATTCAGTCACCCAATAATGATAAGCAGGATCATTTGCTTGATAATCCCTGAAAAGCAATGACTAGTAAAGGTATTGGTCCATTTCAACTAGGTTATCAAATTTGTGGTCATAGAGTTGTTCCTAATATTCATTTATTATTCTTTCAATTTCCATAAGATGTTCATTGTTGCCCCCCCCCCCCATCTTATTTCTGATACTAGTAATTTGTTGTTTTCTCTAGTAGAGGCTTTTATTTTATTGACCTTTTCAAAGATCAAGCTTTTGTTTCATTTTCATTTTCCTGCTTTCAAATTCATTGATTTCATCTCTATTTTTTTTTTTTCTACTTTGGATTTTATTTGCTCTTATTTTCCTAGCTTTCTAAGGTGGAATTTCAAATTCATTAATTTCATCTCTATTTTTTTTTTCTACTTTGGATTTTATTTGCTCTTATTTTCCTAGCTTTCTAAGGTGGAATTTCAAATTCATTAATTTCATCTCTATTTTTTTTTCTACTTTGGATTTTATTTGCTCTTATTTTCCTAGCTTTCTAAGGTGGAAACTTAGATGATTGAATTTAGATTTTTCTTCTTTTCTAACATAAGTAGTCAATGTTATACATTTCCCTCTAAGCACTGCTTTTGCTGTACTCCACAAATTTTGAATATTGTATTTTTATTTTAACTCAAAATATTTTACAGTTTTCCTTGAGATTTCTTTTATGACCCATATGTTATTTAGAAGTGTGTATGCTGCTTCAGTCATGTCCGACTCTGTGTGACCCCATAGACGTCAGCCCACCAGGCTCCCCCAACCCTGGGATTCTCCAGGCAAGAACACTGGAGTGGGTTGCCATTTCCTTCTCCAATGCATGAAAGTGAAAAAGTGAAAGTGAAAGTGAAGTCGTGTCCAACTCTTAGCGACCCCATGGACTGTAGCCCACCAAGCTCCTCCATCCGTGGGATTTTCCAGGCAAGAGTACTGGAGTGGGGTGCCATTGCCTTCTTCAATAAGTGTGTATAATCGCCACATATTTGGAATTTTTGTTATCAGTAAGACATAGTTGAACTCAACACCACCATTAATCAGCTGTATATAATTAACATCTGTAGACTATTTCATCCAACAACAGCAGAAAAAAGATTAGTATCAAGTTTTCATGGGACATTAACCAAGGTACAACACATTCTGGGCCGTAAAACACACTTGAACAAATAAAAAAAAATAGAACTTAAGCAGCCTTAGATCTTAGATCACAATGAAATTAAACTAGAAGTCAACTATGTCTTACTGATTTTCTGCCTGCTGAATCTATTCATTTCTGAGAGAGCAGTGTTGAAGTCTCCAACTATGAAAAGTGATTCTATTTCTCCTGGAAATTCCAGCAGTGTTTGTACCATGTAGTCTGATGTTCCATTGTCAGACACGTTTAAGAATTGTCAAGTCTTTGTGGAGAACTGACCTCTTTGTTATTATGTAATACTTTTCTTTGATTACTTTCTCTGCTTGGAAGTCAGCTCTGTCTGAAAATAATATCACCACTCCCGTTTTTATTTTTGTCCGAAAGTGAAAGTCACTCAGTTGTGTTCGACTCTTTGCAACCCCATGGACTATACAGTCCACGGAATTCTCCAGGCCAGAATACTGGAGTGGGTAGCCCTTTCCTTCTCCAGGAGATCTCCCCAACCCAGGGATTTTAACCCAGGTCTTCTGCATTGCAGGCAGATTCTTTACTGCCTGAACCATCAGGGAATATATTATTTTTCTCCACCTATTTACTTTTAACCCATGTCTTTATATTCAAAGTGAGTGTCTTTTAGACAACATATAATTGGGGTCTTATTTTTTTAATCCATCTGACAATCTTTGTCTTTTAATCAGCATATTTACATCATGGCATAAAGAGCAATTATTGATATGGTTTGATTAATCTAATATATTCATGACTGATGTCTATTTGTTCCCCTTATTCTTTTTCCTACTTTTGTCTTTCACTGTTTTCTTCCTTTTTTGGTTTGAATTGATAATTCTAATAATTACATTTTCTCTCGCCACTTAGTTTATCAGTATATCTAAAAAAATGTTTTTTTAGTGGTTGCTCTAGAATTTGGATTCTTCACCAGGTAAGTAAGGTACTAGGGAAGGCACATGCACACTAAAATTTGGAATATACATTTTTAACTACTTCAGGTACACTTTTAAATAACACTGTACCACTTCATGAGTGATGTGAGTATCTTATAAAAGCAAAATAATCCTAACTCTTTCCTCCTATTTCTTGTTTCAGTGCTCTCTTTCATTTCACTTGTATTCATTTCACTTATGCAGCCTACATAGATATACATATATACATATGTATACACAAAAGACATGCATAAATCTACATAACTGAAAAAACTTTTGTTAGATCAAGAGTAAGAAAAATAAACATTTTTACTTTACTTTTCTATTTATTCTTTCTTCAGTGTTCTTCCTTTAATTAGATCCATATTTCTGATGTATATTATTTCCCTTCATTCTAAAGAGCAAGACAAGTCTACTGGTAACATATTCTCTCAGTTTTTATTCACTAAGAAAGTCTCTATTTCTTCATCACTTTTGAAGGATAATTTTGCAGTCTGCAGAATTCTAGGTTGGTGGTTTTCTTTTTCTCTCAACACTTTAAATATTTTACTACACTTCCTTCTTGCTTGAATATTTTCTAAAGAGAAGATGGATGTCTTATTTGAAAAGATAAAGGTGTTTTTACCTTCTGGGTTCTTTTAGGACTGTTTAACTTTGATTTTCTGTAGTTGAAAGATGATATACCTGAGGCCTTTTTTTGGAGGGGTACTTATCCTGGTTGGTGTTCTCTCAGATTTGTTGATCTGTGATTAGTGGCTATAATTTGGGGAAATTCTCAAGCATTATGGTTTCAAATATTTCTGTTCTTTTCTCTGCTTCTGGTGTGGCAATTGTATGTATTTTATACATTTTTTGTAGTTACTCCACAGTCCTTGGATACTCTGATTAGGTTTAGTCTTTGCCCTCTTGGCTTTTCAATCTGAGGATTCGATTGCTATATACTCTGTTTCATAAATGTTTTCTATCCAATGTCCAGTCTACTAATAAGTTCATTAAAAGCATTCTCAATTTCTGTTAAGTTTTTAATTTCTAACATTTTATTTAAGATCTTCATCTCTTTTCTTATATTGCTCATGTCTTACCTGCCATCTACTTATTCCTAGGAGCCCTGAGTGTATTAATCACAGTTGCTTGAAATTCTTGATTTGAAAAATCCATCATTCCTACCATGTCTGCTTCCAATGCTTCATCTTTCTCTCTTAAAAAAAAAAATTCTTTTGCCTTTTGGTATGCTTTGTACTTTTGATAAGTGGATATGATGTACTGTGTAAAAGGAGCTCTGGAAATAAGTCCTTACTAATGTGGTAGTGTGGTGTGTGTGTTGGGGGTATGTGTTCTACAGTCCTTGGTTAGGTCTTAGTTTGACTGAGCTTGTGCCTCTAAACTATGAACTTCAAAAGTGTTTCATAGTTTTTTCTCCCCACTTAGGCAGGGTGGCAGGAGTAGGGTATTCCTCTTCTTCATATCAGTTAGGCTCTGATAATACCTCAGTAGGTTAGATGTTGGTTAACTTGTTTCTCTTAAGGCAGGCCTTATTAAAGAGAACAGAGTGCTCTGGCATACTTCAGGATGTTTTGTTGTTCTGTTTTGCTTTTCATTTTTCTCTTCTAGAAGGTTGAAGGCATTTATTTCTAATATTTATTATAGGAAATGGAAAGCTCCTACAAGTGGTTCTCAATATACTGTGGGCCCTCTAAGAGCCGGGCCCCCTCTGGAGTTCTTAAATCTCACTGCTGTCTGCACTGAGCCTTGAGCAATTTGTCAGTTACAGTTCCTGTTTTCCTATCCTGGCCCTGGTTCCCAAGGGTATTTCCAATCAAGAGACTGCTCTGGTAAGATGGACTCCTGTACAATGCTGGGGGTGGTGATTTGCGCTATAAACTCACTTTTCTTATGGATCTAAGAAAAGTTGTTGATTTTTCAGTCTCTTTAGCTAATGATTACAACAGAGTGGCAAGTTCTTTGGAACCAGAAACTAGAAGTCCCTATTCACTATTTTGAATAGTTACGGTGTTTTGTTTTAAACCTCAACCTAATAGCAGTTAGCTTAATGAAAACTCAATATAAGAAATAACTTAAATGGACCAATATAAGGAAGATAGGCCATTCTATGTGAGTGATGGTTTTTATCTCTAGAATTTCTCAAACCAAATTTAACTACCTATCAGTGATCCCATGAAGAGTTTTCTGACATGAGAGAGAAGAGGAAAAAAATAACATCTAAGTTAAATAATCAAATAAATTTTCATTCAAATTGGGAAAAGTGAAAAAGAGTAAATGGGAGCACAATAGTAATTATGATGAGCAGTAATTGTAAATCTGGACCACCTCAGTGAAAAATGGTCACCCAAATTTGTAAGTCTCTTTTAATGTTATGATTTAGAGATTAAGACATGGCAATATGTAACAACATTATTTACAGAAAGTTTTAATTAGCTTTTATGGAGCTAGATATAGTATTAATTCCTTCTCCAGTGAATAGAAAAGTCATAGCCCTGGCAACAAAAATATAAGTTCCAAGATTCAAGTCAGATGGACCAAATCTAAAGACCAATTCTGAATCTTTGTCTTTGATATCATTACTGAAGACTAAAAAGCTGATACAAGAAAATAGAATCATTGTCAGACACACATCAGTGTTCAAAAACTAAAATGGGACCTAGCTTCAAATATCCTAAAAGAAAATTGCAAATCATAACCAGAATTAAATTATAAAATTAGGATAATTATAGATCTTTCTGAATACATAAGGAAAATCAAATCTGTGTAGCTAAGAAACAACGTGTATACAACAGACAAATAGAGGAACTAAGGAAACAGAGGAAA
Organism: Bos indicus; assembly: GCF_029378745.1. Classification (NCBI taxonomy): domain Eukaryota; kingdom Metazoa; phylum Chordata; class Mammalia; order Artiodactyla; family Bovidae; genus Bos; species Bos indicus. The sequence continues at coordinate 13,426,728 of NC_091764.1, forward strand.
AATGCAAAGAATGAGAAGATTCTAATTGCTTAACATGATATTGCTTTGTGCTGTCAGCTAGAGAGCTTCAGGTTCCCCAATTTCATCTTAATTGGTCTCAGGAAGTTATCCTGCTTACTGTTCTCACCGTCTTGTAAGAGGTGTAGGCTTATAAAGCAGAGATTCCTTTAGTCCAATCCCAGTACTGTCTGCATTTAAGGAAACACCTAAGAAGAATGCATACTTATTGAAATTGCTCTAAAATGTAAGTGCAGAGCAGAGGCAGAAATGGAAAGATATCAAAAAGAAGTGATGTATGAGAAAGGAATCTCTTTTGTACAGCTGTCCTTTTTATTTTAATCATAAAAGACAGGATCAAAAATCAAGACCTTTGTTTTCCCGTCTTTTAGTCCTGATCAGCAGGCAAGAGAATGGGTTAAACTTTTTTATCCTTCAGTTCAGTTCAGTCTCTCAGTTGTGTCCGTCTCTCTGTGACCCCATGGACTGCAGCTTTTTATCCTTCAGTTCAGTTGCTCATTCGTGTCCGACTCTTTGCGACCCCATGAACTGCAGCACACCAGGGCTCCCTGTCCATCACCAACTCCCGGAGTTCACTCAAACTCATGTCCATCGAATCAGTGATGCCATCCAGCCATCTCATCCTCTGTCGTCCCCTTCTCTTCCTGCCCCCAATACCTCCGAGCATCACGGTCTTTTCCAACGAGTCAACTCTTCTCATGATGTGGCCAAAGTACTGGAGTTTCAGCTTTAGCATTATTCCTTCCAAAGAACACCCAGGACTGATCTCCTTTAGGATGGACTGGTTGGATCTCTTTGCAGTCCAAGGGACTCTCAAGAGTCTTCTCCAACACCACAGTTCAAAAGCATCAATTCTTCAGCATTCAGCTTTCTTCACAGTCCAACTCTCACATCCATACATGACCACTAGAAAAACCATAGCCTTGACTAGATGGACTTTTATTGCCAAAGTAATGTCTCTGCTTTTCAATATGCTATATAGGTTGGTCATAACTTTCCTTCCAAGGAGTAAGTGTTTTTTAATTCCATGGCTGCAATCACCATCTGCCGTGATTTTGGAGCCCAAAAAAATAAAGTCTGACACTGTTTCCACTATTTCCCCATCTATTTGCCATGAAATGATGGGACCAGATGCCATGATCTTCGTTTTCTGAATGTTGAGCTTTAAGCCAACTTTTTCACTTTCCTCTTTTACTTTCATCAAGAGGCTTTTGAGTTCCTCTTCACTTTCTGCCATAAGGGTGGTATCATCTGCATACCTGAGGTTATTGATATTTCTCCCAGCAATCTTGATTCCAGCTTGTGCTTCTTCCAGCCCAGTGTTTCTCATGATGCTCCCTGCATATAAGTTAAATAAGCAGAGTGACAATATACAGCCTTGACATACTCCTTTTCCTATTTGGAACCAGTCTGTTGTTCCATGTCCAGTTCTAACTGTTGCTTCATGACCTGCATACAGGTTTCCCAAGAGGCAGGTCAGGTGGTCTGTTATTCCCATCTCTTTCAGAATTTTCCATGGTTTATTGTGATACACACAGTCAAAGGCTTTGGCATAGTCAATAAAGCAGACATAGATGTTATCCTGGAACTCTCTTGCTTTTTCAATGATGGATGCTCTAAATTTAAATCATTCTAAAAGCTTCTACTTCTTTGAGCATATTTGCTTCTCTGAAAAATGTAGCAATATATGTAATAACAGTATAAATAAGAAATAAAATAATTGAAACAATGATTTCCTTTGAAATGATCCTGGAATCTGAAATAGGTACTATTTATTACAAGAACTTGCAACAAAGTATAGTGATTACATAAAATGCTGGTATGGTTCCAAAGTAAGTTCCATAGTCACATTCTTTATAATATACTCACTTTTAGCAGGTTCAGTTCAGTTCAGTTGCTCAGTCATGTCTGACTCTTTGCGACCCCATGAATTGCAGCATGCCAGGCCTCCCTGCCCATCACCAACTCCCGGAGTTCACTCAAACTCATGTCCATCAAGTCGGTGATGCCATCCAGCCATCTCATCCTCTGTTGTCCCCTTCTCCTCCTACCCCCAATCCCTCCCAGCATCACGGTCTTTTCCAATGAGTCAACTCTTCGCATGATGTGGCCAAAGTATTGGAGTTTCAGCTTTATCATCAGTCCTTCCAAAGAACACCCAGGGCTGATCTCCTTTAGAATGGACTGGTTGGATCTCCTTACAGTCCAAGGGACTCTCAAGAGTCTTCTCCAACACCACAGTTCAAAAGCATCAAATCTTCGGTGCTCAGCTTTCTTCACAGTCCAACTCTCACATAATTACTTTTAAAATTCTAGTATCAAATAAATAATCCAATTGTTTCTTATTTCTCTTTACTTTCAATAGAGTTTTCTTCAATAGATTTCAAGGAGAATGCTATGCCTCTAACTTCTTATTCCTGAGATTCTAGTCATTTTTAATACTCTCAAATTTAATTTTACATCTCTGACATTTCCCCAACTGCCTGGTTTCCATGCATCTTTATCTGCAGCAGAGAGCATTAGGTTTTTGCTTATGAGGCCAACTACAGACTCCCACTGTGTCTTTTTTAGGGCAATGTTTACAGAATTCACTAATGACACTACTTTACCTCCACAGTGAGGATTTCCTCGTGGCTCAGATGGTAAGGGATCTGCCTACAATATGGTAGACCTAGATTTGATCCCTGGGTTGGGAATATCCTCTGGAGGAGGGAATGGCTACTCACTCCAATATTCTTGCCTGGAGAATTCCATGGACAGACGAGCCCGGCAAATTAAAGTCCATGGAGTTGACTCAACTGAGTGACTAAGACTTTCACCTCTTTCAACTGATTATCACAGCTGAAACATCTCTTCTCAGAGCTGTCACTAATGTTCTATTACTAGGAATTAAGTCGTTGTCCACTGGAAATGGTGGGGTTGCTCATTAGTATTTCTTTTTTAAAAATTTTATTTTATTTTTAAACTTTACAATATTGTATTAGTTTTGCCAAATATTGAGATGAATCCGCCACAGGTATACCTGTGTTCCCCATCCTGAATCCTCCTCCCTCCTCCCTCCCCTTACCCTCCCTCTGGGTCGTCCCAGTGCACCAGCCCCAAGCATCCAGTATCGTGCATCGAACCTGGACTGGTGACTCATTTCATACATGATATTATACATGTTTCAATGCTATTCTCCCAAATCTCCCCACCCTCTCCCTCTCCCACAGAGTCCATAAGACTGATCTATACATCAGTGTCTCTTTTGCCGTCTCGTACACAAGGTTATTGTTACCATCTTTCTAAATTCCATATATATGTGTTAGTATACTGTATTGGTGTTTTTCTTTCTGGCTTACTTCACTCTGTATAATAGGTTCCAGTTTCATCCATCTCATTAGAACTGATTCAAATGTATTCTTTTTAATGGCTGAGTAATACTCCATTGTGTATATGTACCACAGCTTTCTTATCCATTCATCTGCTGATGGACATCTAGGTTGCTTCCATGTCCTGGCTGTTATAAACAGTGCTGTGATGAACATTGGGGTACACGTGTCTCTTTCCCTTCTGGATTCCTCAGTGTGTATGCCCAGCAGTGGGATTGCTGGATCATAAGGCAGCTCTATTTCCAGTTTTTAAAGGAATCTCCACACTGTTCTCCATAGTGGCTGTACTAGTTTGCATTCCCACCAACGGTGTAAGAGGGTTCCCTTTTCTCCACACCCTCTCCAGCATTTATTGCTTGTAGACTTTTGGATCGCAGCCATTCTGACTGGCGTGAAATGGTACCTCATAGTGGTTTTGATTTGCATTTCTCTGATAATGAGTGTTGTTGGGCATCTTTTCATGTGTTTGTTAGCCATCTGTATGTCTTCTTTGGAGAAATGTGTATTTAGTTCTTTGGCCCATTTTTTGATTGGGTCGTTTATTTTTCTGGAGTTGAGCTGTAGGAGTTGCTTGTATATTTTTGAGATTAGTTGTTTGTCCATTGCTTCATTTGCTATTATTTTCTCCCATTCTGAAGGCTTCCTTTTCACCTTGCTAATAGTTTCCTTTGTTGTGCAGAAGCTTTTCAGTTTAATTAGGTCCCATTTGTTTATTTTTGCTTTAATTTCCAATACTCTGGGAAGTGGGTCATAGAGGATCCTGTTGTGATGTATGTCCGAGAGTGTTTTGCCTATGCTCTCCTCTAGGAGTTTTATAGTTTCTGGCCTTACATTGAGATCTTTGATCCATTTTGAGTTTATTTTTGTGTATGGTGTTAGAAAGTGTTCTAGTTTCATTCTTTTACAAGTGGTTGACCAGTTTTCCCAGCACCACTTGTTAAAGAGATTGTCTTTAATCCATTGTATATTCTTGCCTCCTTTGTCAAAGATAAGGTGTCCATATGTGCGTGGATTTATCTCTGGGCTTTATATTTTGTTCCATTGATCTATATTTCTGTCTTTGTGCCAGTACCATACTCTCTTGATAACTGTGGCTTTGTAATAGAGCCTGAAGTCAGGTAGGTTGATTCCTCCAGTTCCATTCTTCTTTCTCAAGATAGCTTTGGCTATTCGAGGTTTTTTGTATTTCCATACAAATTGTGAAATTATTTGTTCTAGCTCTGTGAAGAATACCGTTGGTAGCTTGATAGGGACTGCATTGAATCTATAAATTGCTTTGGGTAGTATACTCATTTTCACTATATTGATTCTTCCAATCCATGAACATGGTACATTTTTCCATCTATTAGTGTCCTTTTTGATTTCTTTCACCAGTGTTTTATAGTTTTCTATATATAGGTCTTTAGTTTCTTTAGGTAGATATATTCCTAAGTATTTTATTCTTTCCATTGCAATGGTGAATGGAATTGTTTCCTTAATTTCTCTTTCAGTTTTCTCATTATTAGTGTATAGGAATGCAAGGGATTTCTGTGTGTTGACTTTATATCCTGTAACTTTACTATAATCATTGATTAGTTCTAGTAATTTTCTGGTGGAGTCTTTAGGGTTTTCTATGTAGAGGATCATGTCATCTGCAAACAGTGAGAGTTTTACTTCTTCTTTTCCAATTTGGATTCCTTTTATTTCTTTTTCTGCTCTGACTGCTGTGGCCAAAACTTTCAAAACTATGTTGAATAGTAATGGTGAAAGTGGGCACCCTTGTCTTGTTCCTGACTTTAGAGGAAATGCTTTCAATTTTTCACCATTGAGGATAATGTTTGCTGTGGGTAGTATTTCTGTCTAGGCAAAAAATTAAATAAGATTGGCAGGTGCATATCTAAATCTCTTCAGCTCTATTTTTACTTCCTAATTAATAAAGCTGGAAACAAGCAGAAAATTAGCAATCTCAGAGTCACAGACTTTTTTTTTTTTTTTTTAAGCCTCAGTTCTAGGACGTCAAATGCTGGCCTCCATAGAGTGGGAAGTGGGCTGTGTAGATGTCATTGATGTAGTTATTTGCTCCCTTGACTGACTGCCTCCTCATGGAGAGTAACACTTCACCTAATATCCATTCATTCAACTGCCCAAACATAGGGATTTTCCTGGTGCTCCAGTGGTTAAGAATCTGCCTGCCAATGCAGGGGACATGGGTTTGACCCCTGCTCCAGGAGCATCCTACATGCTGCAGAACAACTAAGCCCATGTGCTACAACTACTGAGCCTATGCTCTAGAGCTTGGGAGCTGAAGCTACTGAAGTCTACATGCCTAGAGCCTATGCTCTGCAACAAGAGAAGCCCACAGTGAGAAGCCCATGCACTGCAGCTAGAGTAGCCCCTGCTCACCACTAAAGAAAGTCCAAGCACAGCAATGAAGACCCAGTACAGTCAAAAACAAATACATTAAAAGTTAAAAAAACAAAACACAAAAATATAGTTAGCGTACACGGCATTATAAAAATAAAAATATATAACAGGCAATAGACCAGGCCCTGAGAAAAGGGCAAAGAGCAAAACAACATGTACTGACCTCATGAAGATGACAATCCAGTGGAGTACAGGATATTAACTTCTTACATAGTTACCTATTAGGGTGGGTCTGAATGAAAAATAAAAGATGTTTCTATAAAGTAAAAAATGAGTTTCCTGAGAAAGTCAGAAAGTAACTCTTAAAGTGCAATCTGGAGGATAAATCAATGTTACCCAAATGGAGAGAGGAGAGTGTAGAAAGGCCTAGCAAAAATTCCAAGTTAGGAGGTGGATGGTGAGGTGGATACATGTACCAAAGTTCAGGGGGAAATTTGTGATTTGTGTTTATGTTGTTATTCACATACCCCTATTATCTCTATTATTTTTTACAAACTATGACATCTTTTTAGAGGAAAAAGTCTTATATATTAGTACCTTTAACTGCATATGTGTGTGTGTGTGTGTTTCCCTCCTTTTTTTTTTTTTAAACAGGGGTTTATCACTTTCCACTTTTTTATGTATAGACAGCACTGACTCCCTAAGCTATACAGAGAATACATTACATGAAAGAAAGTACAGAGGCGGAGAGAACATTTGAACAACCTCTGTGTTGCATCTTTCCAGCAAAAACACCCAAAAACGTTCATTTCCCCTAACATGGGCTGCTACCTTTCAGAGCAGACACATGGTCTTTAATCAGCGCCTTTTAAGTCTTAGACCACTAGATGATATATGCACCCAAATTTTTCAATTGCTGTGGTCTTATGAACTATATCCCCCCTCCCCCACCCAGGCTCCTCTATCCATGGGATTTTCCAGGTAAGAATAGTAGAATGGGTTGCCATTTCCTTCTCCAGGGCATCTTCCCAACCCAGGTACTGAAACTGAACTCTTACATCTCCTGTCTCAGCAGGCAGATTATTTACCAACTGTGCCACCTAGGAAGCCATTATTTGCATAGTAATTCTCAATTGGTCTCAAAATTAATTCTTAAAAATATTTCAATTTAAAAATTACTTTTTATAAAATATGATTATTCAAATTGAATATAACTGCATTGAATTTTAAGATTAAGAGAAGGCAGATTTTAAGAGATTATGGAGGAAGTATGACATAGAAATAGATGTCACAAGTGAAAATCCATTTGTGAAGTTTATAAACATGAAAAGGCCAGAGAGGTGAGTGTAAAAACTAAAAGGTGATATTGATTTAACTGATGACAAGATTTGCAAAAATGTAAATAATATTTTGAGGTGAATATTTGAGTACCAGATTTATTTGACATATCTTTGTATGAATCTCATTGCTTTCCATAAGATGAGGAAAAGAAATATGTATTTCTAGGATTCAGAAGCCAGATATTTTGGCATCTCCTGTAATGTTTGATATCTTTTTATAAATTACTTCTGAATGCTTAATCTAAAATTAGAAAAATACCTTTAGTCAAACATGCATATTGTGAGTTATCTTATAGAAGGTTTATCTTTTTCAATAGGCATGTTTCTAAATAAAATTTGCTTTTTAATCTGGAAGTAATTAATGATCTACTATCAATATTTTTTGAGCTCTTGAGCACATTGAAATTCAACAAGCCATCTGTTTCTTAAGACCTCATCTTTGATTCCTCTTACTGTACTTCTACGAAAGGAGACTTCTCCTTATTTTCTAACTGGAGGATAGGCAGTGGTAGAGCAGTATTCTACTGATATAAAAGAGTCAATACAATTTCTTTGTGCCAAGTTTAAAAAAAAAAAAAAAAACGACTGCTTTTAATTTTAGACTGTAAGCAAAGCACATCATATGTGAGATATAAACTGATATTCATAGAAAGTGTCATTTTCTATTCTTACTCTACAAGGCAAGTTACAACTTGCTCTGCTTTTTAGGTCTCTTCAGAAAAACAATACAAAGTGGAAAGAGTGACTCTCTTGTGATTACAATTCCTTTAAAAATAAGATAGAAATTTCTAAGCTGCAATGAGAAAACAGAAAGAGAAATTAAGGAAACAATTCCATTAACCATTGCAACAGAGAATAAAATACTTAGGAATATATCTACCTAAAGAAATTAAAGACCTATATATAGAAAACTATAAAACACTGGTGAAAGAAATCAAAGAGGACACTAATAGATGGAGAAATATACCATGTTCATGGATTGGAAGAATCAATATAGTGAAAATGAGTATACTACCCAAAGCAATTTATAGATTCAACGCAATCCCTATCAAGCTACCAACAGTATTCTTCACAGAGCTAGAACAAATAATTTCACAATTTGTATGGAAATACAAAAAACCTCGAATAGCCAAAGCTATCTTGAGAAAGAAGAACGAAACTGGAGGAATCAACCTACTTGACGTCAGGCTCTACTACAAAGCCACAGTTATCAAGACAGTATGGTACTGGCACAAAGACAGAAATATAGATCAATGGAACAAAATAGAAAGCCCAGAGATTAATCCACGCACATATGGACACCTTATCTTTGACAAAGGAGGCAAGAATATACAATGGATTAAAGTCAATCTCTTTAACAAGTGGTGCTGGGAAAACTGGTCAACCACTTGTAAAAGAATGAAACTAGAACACTTTCTAACACCATACACAAAAATAAACTCAAAATGGATCAAAGATCTAAACATAAGACCAGAAACTATAAAACTCCTAGAGGAGAACATAGGCAAAACACTCTCCGACATACATCACAGCAGGATCTTCTATGACCCACCTCCCAGAATATTGGAAATAAAAGCAAAAATACACAAATGGGACCTAATTAAACTCAAAAGCTTCTGCACAACAAAGGAAACTATAAGCAAGGTGAAAAGACAGCCTTCAGAATGGGAGAAAATAATAGCAAATGAAGCAACTGACAAACAAATAATCTCAAAAATATACAAGCAACTCCTACAGCTCAATTCCACAAAAATAAACAATTCAATAAAAAAATGGGCCAAAGAACTAAATAGACATTTCTCCAAAGAAGACATACAGACAGCTAACAAACACATGAAAAGATGCTCAACATCACTCATTATCAGAGAAATGCAAATCAAAACCACTATGAGGTACCATTTCACGCCAGTCAGAATGGCTGCGATCCAAAAGTCTACAAGTAATAAATACTGGAGAGGGTGTGGAGAAAAGGGTACCCTCTTACACTGTTGGTGGAAATGCAAACTAGTACAGCCACTATGGAGAACAGTGTGGAGATTCCTTTAAAAACTGGAAATAGAACTGCCTTATGATCCAGGAATCCCACTGCTGGGCATACACACTGAGGAAACCAGAAGGGAAAGAGACACATGTACCCCAATGTTCATTGCAGCACTGTTTATAATAGCCAGGACATGGAAGCAACCTAGATGTCCATCAGCAGATGAATGGATAAGAAAGGTGTGGTACATACACACAATGGAGTATTACTCAGCCATTAAAAAGAATACATTTGAATCAGTTCTAATGAGGTGGATGAAACTGGAGCCTATTATACTGAGTGAAGTAAGCCAGAAAGAAAAACACCAATACAGTATACTAACGCATATATATGGAATTCAGAAAGATGGTAACGATAATCCTGTATACGAGACAGCAAAAGAGACACTGATGTATAGAACAGTGTTATGAACTCTGTGGGAGAGGGAGAGGGTGGGATGATTTTGGAGAATGGCACTGAAATATGTATAATATCATATATGAAACGAGTCACCAGTCCAGATTTGATGCACGATACTGGATGCTTGGGGCTGGTGCACTGGGACGACCCAGAGGGATGGTATGGAGGGAGGAGGGAGGAGGGTTAAGGATGGGGAACACATGTATGCCTGTGGCTGATTCATTTCGATATATGGCAGAACCAATCCAATATTGTAAAGTTTAAAAATAAAAAAATAAATTAAAAAAATAAGATAGCATATAAAAAAAGGAAAGAAATCAGGAGAAAAAAACCAGAAGGGTAATAAGAAAAAAATCATATCACAGGACCTCCTAGCTTCTTTTTTGCTTATTCAGCACTTCAACAATTACTCAGTGCCTGCACACTGCTCCCCTTTGGAACAAGCACTTATGAAACATATACAAATAAAATATTGATCCTGCCCTCAATGTTTCCTGTCTAGTCAGGTGATTGTGCGGCAGGTCTTGTGGCTCATTTTGAACATGGTAATAGCTTGTGAGAGAAGCACAGATCTCTCAGAGAGTTGTCAGTTAATCTCAACAACCATTTTTCAATATAAGAAGCAAAATGTCAGTATGATTTCAAAGGAAGTTACAATTTAGAGATAATTATAATTAAATAAAATGTTGAGGTGTGACAGAAAACAAAATTCTGTAAAGCAATTTTCTTTTAATTAAAAAATATTTAGGTAAATCAGGTTTTAAATAAATATATCAAGATATAATTTAAAAGTAAGAACCTTTACTCACTTAAAGGCTTCTAAAATATAAATATATTTTTAGATCATGGAAATATGAGTGAAAGACCATTTTTAATCTGCATTCTTGACTGTATAATAGATTAAATATCCTTCATTCTCTCTCTGTAAGATACCAACTGTACCTTTAGTGCCTTGAGCTGACCTGCGGGAGAGGCTCTCCAGCCTGTCCACACAACCAGGCTACCTCCAGTAGACTTGAAAGCAATTAATAGACTGTCATGTGAGTTCCTCAAACAGTTTTATATTAGATAAACATGTTATTCTAATTACATAATGTAATCAATACTACTTTACCAAAAAAAGTTATATCTATGGTAACTAAGTTGAATGTTTTGGAAAGGTTTAGTAAAGAGATAATTTTAAAATTGCTGTCTAATTAGGTATGGGTGGGATAACAGTAAAAGTTGGAGGAAGAATCAAATAATCAAATATCTCCACACGTGTTTTGTGCAAGGATAACATACAAATTTGTGGTCTTCCATTAAGTAATAAAAGAATTCTGCATGCAAACTGTTGTATTGTTTAAGTTTGGGGTCTGCTGTGAAAAATCCTAAAAGGGTGCATCATAGATGTACTTTACATATCAAAGATGATAGAATCTTTTATAATAAGACTCAGTTTTTTAAAGTTTTGACCATTAATAAGGCAGCTGATAGAAAATGTATATTTTTTTACATTTTAAGATCAAATAACATATTTGAACAATCGCGAATTTTTATACTGTATTTTAATATCCTTAATTAGTTGATCATTAATCCTAAAGACCTGGAGAAAAAAATGGCAACCCACTCCAGTGTTCTTGCCTGGAGAATCCCAGGGATGGGGGAGCCTGGTGGGCTGTCGTCTATGGGGTTGCACAGAGTCGGACACGACTGAAGTGACTTAGCAGTAGCAATCCTAAAGACACAATACAAAGCTAGAGCATATCAGTGAAGTCTATAAAGTTGCAGGATATATAACTAAGAGAAATCTGTTGCATTTCTGCACAGTAACATTGAACTATCAGAAAGAGAAATTAAGAAAACAATCCCATTTACTATTCAAAAGTAATGAAAAACCTAGGAACGAATCTAAGAAGGCAAAAGACTTGTGATTGTAAAACTGTAAAACATTAATTTTTTAAAAACCATACACATAAATAAACTCAAAATGGATCAAAGATCTAAACGTAAGACCAGCAACTATAAAACTCCTAGAGGAGAACATAGGCAAAACACTCTCCGACATACATCACAGCAGGATCCTCTATGATCCACCTCCCAGAATATTGGAAATAAAAGCAAAAATACACAAATGGGACCTAATTAAACTTAAAAGCTTCTGCACAACAAAGGAAACTACAAACAAGGTGAAAAGACAGCCTTCAGAATGGGAGAAAATAATAACAAATGAAGCAACTGACAAACAACTAACCTCAAAAATATACAAGCAACTCCTACAGCTCAATTCCACAAAAATAAACGACCCAATCAAAAAATGGGCCAAAGAACTAAATAGACATTTCTCCAAAGAAGACATACAGATGGCTAACAAACACATGAAAAGATGCCCAACATCACTCATTATCAGAGAAATGCAAATCAAAACCACAATGACGTACCATTTCACGCCAGTCAGAATGGCTGTGATCCAAAAGTCTACAGGCAATAAATGCTGGAGAGGGTGCGGAGAAAAGGGAACGCTCTTACACTGTTGGTGGGAATGCAAACTAGTACAGCCACTATGGAGAACAGTGTGGAGATTCCTTAAAAAACTGGGAATAGAACTGCCTTATGATCCAGCAATCCCACTGCTGGGCATACACACCGAGTAAACCAGAATTGAAAGAGACACATGTACCCCAATGTTCATCACAGCACTGTTTATAATAACCAGGACATGGAAGCAACCTAGATGTCCATCAGCAGACGAATGGATAAGAAAGGTGTGGTACATACACACAATGGAGTATTACTCAGCCATTAAAAAGAATACATTTGAATCAGTTCTAATGAGGTGGATGAAACTGGAGCCTATTATACCGAGTGAAGTAAGCCAGAAAGAAAAACACCAATACAGTATACTAACGCATATATATGGAATTTAGAAAGATAGTAACAATAACCCTGTATGCAAAACAGCAAAAGAGACACTGATGTATAGAACAGTCTTTTGGACTCTGTGGGAGAGAGAGAGGGAGAGGGTGGGATGATTTGGGACAATGGCATTGAAACATGTATAATATCATATATGAAACTAGTCGCCAGTCCAGGTTTGATGCACGATAATGTATACTTGGAGCTGGTGCACTGGGACGACCAGAGGGATGGTATGGGGTGGGAGGAGAGAGGAGGGTTCGGGATGGGGAACACATGTATACCTGTGGTGGATTCATTTCGATATATAGCAGAACCAATACAATATTGTAAAGTTAAATAAAACAAAATTTAAAAAATTAAAAAAAAATTGAAGACAACATGGAGAGAAAGATAATGAACGTTTTTAAAATGATCATACTATTCAAGGCTATCTATAGATTCAAGGCAATCTCTACTAAAATACCAATGACATTTTTCACAAAACTAGAACACATAATTCTATTACTTGTATGGAAACACAAAAGCCCCTGAATAGTCCAAAGCAATCTTGACAAAGAATAGCACTGGAGTCATGCCATATGACTTCAGAATATATTCTATGGTTATAGAAAACAGTTTAGTACTGACACAAAAACAGACACATAGATCAGTGAGACAGACACAAGAAGTAAATATATACACTTATGGTCAAAGAAATAGAGGAAAACAATAGAATAGGAAAGACTAGAGATCTTTTCAAGAAAATGAGAGATACCAAGGGAACATTTCATGCAAAGATTGGGACAATAACGGACAGAAATGGTATGGACCTAACAGAAGCAGAAGATATTAAGAAGAGATGGCAAGAATACACAGAAGAACTGTACAAAAAGATCTTCAAGACCCAGATAATCATGATGGTGTGATCACTCACCTAGAGCCAGACATCCTGGGATGTGAAGTCAAGGGGGCCTTAGGAAGCATCACTATGAACAAAGCTAGTGGAGGTGATGGAATTCCAGTTGAGCTATTTCAAAACCTAAAAGATGATGCTGTGAAAGTGCTGCACTCAATATGCCAGCAAATTTGGAAAACTCAGCGGTGGCCACAGGACTGGAAAAGGTCAGTTTTCAATACAACCCCAAAGAATGGCAATGCCAAAGAATGCTCAAACTATGGCACAATTGCACTGATCTCACACGCTAGTAAAGTAATGCTCAAAATTCTCCAAGCCAGGCTTCAGCAATACATGAACCGTGAACTTCCAGGTGTTCAGCTGGTTTTAGAAAAGGCAGAGGAACCAGAGATCAAATTGCCAACACACATTGGATCATCAAAAAAGCATGAGAGTTCCAGAAGAACATCTAAATCTGCTTTATTGACTATGCCAAAGCCCTTGACTGTGTGGATCACAATTAACTCTGGAAAATTCAAGAGATGGGACTACCAGACCTCCTGACCTGCCTCTCGAAAAATCTGCATGCAGGTCAGGAAGCAAACAGTTAGAACTTGATATGGAACAACAGACTGGTTCCAAATCAGGAAAGGAGTATGTCAGGGCTGTATATTGGCACCCTGGCTTATTTAAGGTACATGCAGAGTACATCATGAGAAACACTAGGCTGGATGAAGCACAAGCTGGAATCAAGATTGCCAGGAGAAAAATCAATAACCTCAGATATGCAGATGACACCACCCTTATGGCAGAAAGTGAAGAACTAAAGAGCCTCTTGATGAAAGTGAGATAGGAGAGTGAAAAAGTTGGCTTATATCTCAACATTCAGAAAAAAAAGATCATAGCATCCATTCCCATCACTTCATGGCAAATAGATGGGAAACAGTGGAAATAGTGTCAGATTTTATTTTTTTGGGCTCCAAAAATCACTGCAGATGGTGACTGCTCCTTGGAAGAAAAGTTATGACCAGCCTAGACAGCATATTAAAAAGCAGATTACCTTGCCAAAAAAGGTCCGTCTAGTCATGGCTATGGTTTTTCCAGTAGTCAGGTATGGATGTGAGAGTTGGGCTATAAATAAAGCTGAGCACAGAAGAATTGATGCTTTTGAATTGTGGTGTTGGAGAAGACTCTTGAGAGTCCCTTGGACTGCAAGGATATCCAACCAGTCCATCCTAAAGGAAATCAATCCTGAATATTCATTGTAAAGACTGATGGGGAAGCTGAAACTCCAATACTTTGGCCAGCTGATGTGAAGAACTGACTCATTTGAAAAGACCCTGTTGCTGGGAAAGATTGAAGGTGGGAGGAGAAGGAGATGACCGAGAATGAGATGGCTGGATGGCGTTTCAGACTCAATGGACATGACTTTGAGTAAACTCTGGAACCTGGTGATGGACAGGGAGGCCTGGTGTGCTGCAGTCCATGGGTTGCAAAGAGTCGGACACGACTGAGTGAGTAAACTGAACTGAACTGACCGTCAATTAATCTATGACAAAAAAGGCAAGTATATACAATAATGAAAAGACAATCTCTTCAATTAGTGATTTTGGGGAAAGTAGACAGATGTTTGTAAAATAATGAAATAAAACATTTTCTCATATATATATATATATATATATATATAAATAAAACTCAAAATGGATTAAAAACCCAAATGTAAGACCTGAAACTGTAAAACTCATAGAGAAAACATAGGTAGAACACTCTTTGACATGAAATATAGCAACATTTCTTTTGATCTCTCTCCTAAGCCAAAGGAAACAAAAGCAAAAATTAAGAAACTGGATCTAATTAAATTTAAAAGCTTTTGTACAGCAAAACTCATTAACAAAAGGGAAAAAAATTAACCTACTGAATGGGGTAAATATTTACAAATGATATGATTTATAAAGGGTTAATATGAAAATGATATAAATAGCTCATATAACTATATATATATATACAATTAAAAAATGGGCTGAAGACATGGACAGACATTTTCCAAAGACGATGCAGATGACCAACAGGCACATGAACATACGCCCAACAATGCTAATCAGAGAAATTTAAATCAAAACCACAATGAGATTTCACCTGGTTATCATCAAAAGGCCACAGATGACAAATGTTGGTAAGGATATGTAGAAAGGGAAACCCTTACACACTGATTGTAGGACTGTTATTTGGCACAGCTACTATTGAAAACAATATGGAGATGCTTTAAAAAATCTAAAAGTAGAACTACTGTATGATCTAGCAGTTTCACTTCTGAATATACACCCAAAGAAAGCAAAGACACTCTTTCAAAGAGATACATGCATCCTGATATTCACGGTTTAGTCGCTAAGTCGTGTCTGACTCTTGTGACACCATGGACTGTAACCTGCCAGGTTCCTCTATCCATGGGATACTCCAGGCAAGAATACTGGAGTGGGTTGCCATTTCCTTCTCCTGGGAATCTTCTCAAACCAGAGATTGAACTGGGGTCTCCCGCATTGCAGGCAGATTCTTTACTATCTGAGCTACAAGGAAACCCCATGGCAATATTTAGGACATAGTTATTATTTATACTTAAATATTACTCATTGTTTAATGGGCTCTAATTATACTTATTTGCTGTTTATCTGAAATTCAAATTTGATAGGGGTGTCATGTATGTATTTATGGGCTTCCAAGGTGTTACTAGTGGTAAAGAACCCACCTGCCAATGCAGAAGACATGAGACGCAGGTTGGATCCCTGGGTCGGGAAGATCCCCTGGAGGAGGGCATGGCAACCTACTCTAGCATTCCTGACGGGAGCATCCCATGGACAGAGGAGTCTGGTGGGCTACAGTCCATTGGGTCGCAAAAAGTCGGATACAACTGAAGTGACTTAGCAGGCATGTGTTTATATTTGCTAAGTCTGGCAACCCTGAATTGGTAGGAAAAAAGTAAAATCCCATGATTGTTCACAATTACTGTTATTGAATTGACAGGTGTTTGCGGACTGAGAATCAGGTGTCACAGTGAACTTGCTATGGCCCTCAGAGAATCCCTGGTGGGGCACTGTGGAAAACCCAAGGTCATGTAGAGGTCTTCATGAAATCTATATTTAGCTGTAGGAATGTGGATAGCAGCTATTAGCAGGTATCAAATATCCCAGACTTCATTAAGCCAGATATAGTTACCTACCTAAGATACTAGAAATGAAACTAATTTTTAAGGTCACATTGGACCTTTCGATTCAAATCCTTTTGAAATAGTTAGGTTTGGATGGGAGATGATCTTACTTAATTGCTTATGCTGCTAAGTCGCTTCGGTCATGTCCAACCCTGTGCTATCCCAGAGACGGCAGCCCACCAGGCTCCCTCATCCCTGGGATTCTCCAGGCAAGAATACTGGAGTGGGTTGCCATTTCCTCCTCCAGTGCATGAAAGTAAAAGTGAAAGTGAAGTCGCTCAGTTGTGTCCGACTCTTAGCGACCCCATGGACTGCAGCCTACCAGGCTCCTCCATCCATGGGATTTTCCGGGCAAGAGTACTGGAGTGGGGTGCCATAGTAGGGAACAGAAATAAAATGTAGAGGGTCTTTCTGGGTTAAGAAGCACTTAATGAATGCATGACTTTACAGGATGAAATACTTTGCTTTTCAATTGCCTGAGAATAGACAAGATGAATGGGTACCAGGTTATTTTATTAATGTCATAACTGTACCTACAGAGCACAAATTACAGTTATCTAGTTAACTTTGAATAACCTTCCCAACTTAAATTGAGTAATTCCAGGATAAACATCACTATGAACATCTGATGTTCATAGCAGCATTATTTAAAATAGCCAAGATACGGAAGCAACACAAGTGTCCATCAATAACTGATTGGATAAACAAAATGAATGATACACATATGATGGATAGTACTCAGCCACAAAAATGAAAAATGAAAATCTTGCCATTTGCAACAACACAGATGGAGATAGACCTGGAGGGTATTATGCTTAGTGAAATAAATCAAAGAAAGATAAATACTTTGTGTTACCACTTATGTGAAATCTAAAAAATAGACAAATGAATATAACAAAACAAACAGACTATAGGTATAGAAAACAAGGTGATTGTCACCAGTGGGAGAGGGAAAAGGAAAGCAGTAAGATATGGGTAGGGGATTAAGAAATACAAACTCTCATATATAAAATAAATAACTTCGAGGGTACTTTGTACAGAACATGGAATATAGCCAACATTTTATAATAACCTTAAAAGGAGTAAAAACTATAACAATTTTACATCACCATATTGTACACCTGAAACTATTACAATCAACTATATCTCAATAAAAAATAAAGCTTATAGTTTCTGAAAAAATGGTCATTTACTTGTCCTAATATAATCACAGTATTTTCATAGAAATTATTTATTTCTAGATTTATACAGAGATGAAATACTAGAGAGTATGACATTTTAAAATATTTTCTTGTCTAAAATATACATTTCATCCAAACCTGTAAGGTAGTTTTAACTGTGACTTAAAATTGAATGCCTAATACTATTTGCACAAAGGTATAAAGGTGTGGATCTTAAAACATTAAAATAAACAAAATATTTTTCAGAAGATGTTTCCAGCTTGTTATGGTAGACAATATAGGAACTAATAGGCATGGAAAAACCTCTCCTTGATAAAAAGCATCCAGTGCTATTGAAAGTTTTCCTACCAATGTTTTATACACAATAAAAGAATTATTAGCATGGAATATCAACAGTTTTATATTTTAAAAATATAATCCAAAGCTAGAGTCAGCCTCTCTTTTAAATTTTTATAATAGTTGGTTATAAAGACTTAAACTACCTACCACATAGAAGGATATGCCATCATGTTTTTTTCCAAAAACTACATAATTCTTCATTTGCTTTTGTGTATCCCAGTACTTTGGCCACCTCATGCAAAGAGTTGACTCATTGGAAAAGACTCTGATGCTGGGAGGGGTTGGGGCCAGGAGGAGAAGGGGATGACAGAGGATGAGATGGCTGGATGGCATCACTGACTTGATGGACGTGAGTCTCAGTGAACTCTGGGAGTTGGTGATGGACAGAGAGGCCTGGCGTGCTGTGATTCATGGGGTCACAAAGAGTCGGACACGACTGAGCGACTGATCTGATCTGATCCTTAGTAATTTAACACCAAATTCCTATTTGGCAGATTTCTTAATTTCTGCAGCATCTCATCTCTGACAACTGTTCCTGTTCCCTTTTTTCTGTTTCACACAAACCTAGATATAGAATAAAAATAGTACTCACACTGTACCCTGCATAAGAATCACCTATAGGGCTTCTTAAAATACAGAAATCTAAACTCTACCCAAAGTTCCTGATTCACTAGGTCTGGGTATGGCCCTGATGATTTGACTTTCTAATAATTTTCCAGGTGAATGCTGATGTTGCTTTTCCAGGCACGTATGTTGAGAATCACTAAAATATAAGACTTTTCCCTTGATCTCTCCCGGATTATTCAAACAAAGAAATTGCTTATTTGGTATACTCCATTGAAGCCTGGGACAAAGCGACTTTTCATTGCATCTTAATGAATAAATTAATACCTAATAGTAAATTTCTGGATTCTAATAGATTCTTTGGCCATGTTCTAATGAATTTCTTATTAGCCTTTATTTTCTGTGAGTACCAGTTTTCCTCACTCTAGCTTGCAACCTCTTTTTTTTTCCTCTAACTTCTCCCCTCTTGTTGTTTGATCCAGCACTAACATTCCTATTAACTTTTTATAAAAACAACTTTAATATTGTTTGTAAATCATCTTTGCAAACCATCACTTCAGGGATACAAGTGCATCTTTAAAATGGACTTTCAGGGTATTTGGGGATGGTAGTGAGCCTCCTAAAATATTAACACCAGCGATTTCAAAAACATTTTTCACCTTTCTAAAGATGATGTGTCCAGATTTGTTAATCTCCATTTAGAATGCTACTCCTTCAATTTATGATTGAGACACTAGAAAACTTGAACCTGCCTCTTGTGACTTAAGGGATGATAGGAAGTAACCAACTCCCAGGTGAATGAAAGAGAAATGCACTTTTTTTTGACAGCTGTTACAGTGGTGGCACAGCTGGTAGCAGACTCGATTCTACCAGGTCACTATGGGATTCATTAGTGCCAACATACTCATAAAAAGGGGACAGAAATAAAAACATACAAAGTCAATACTGCATTTGAATGAGCCAAGGGAAGAGTAACCTACAAAATAAGATGAAAAACTTGCCACTAAGCTGAAGGCTGAGTAGATGAGGTTACACGTACAAATTTACTAGGGTTTTGGAGGAGACACGCTTCCTTACATTGACAACATTACACTTGCAGGAAACAAGGAAAAGTCATACTTGGAAATTCGATGAAAACAAGCAATAATCCCATGTACCAAGAAAAATAGCATTTGTATTCTGATTTATGGATAATAGGTGTACTTGGACATTGATTCCAATTATATTTACAGCAATAATTTCACTTCTCTACTGAGAAATATTTTAAATAATCATATAAAGAATTTATACATGTTTTAAATCAGGGTTCCCAACCTCTGGGATCTATTGCTGATGAAATAATAGAAATAGAGTGCACAATGAATGTAATGCACTTGAATCATCCCCGTACCACCCCCCCACCCCGCCCCCGCACCCCACACCAGGTGAGTGGAAAAGTTAGCTTCATAAAACCAGTCCCTGATGCCAAAAACTTTGGGGACCTCTGTCTTAAATCATAAAATAAATCTTTGGCCTAAGGCTTCCTACTTTTTTCCACTAGAATTCCTCAGGGGGAGAAGAGAGTGAACTTTTGCAGCAGGAAATCTGAGGACAAAGCCCAATGCAGCAACAAGCATGATATTCCTTTGAAACAGCATAATATATCCTAAGTTTTCATTGTAAGTTGGTGTCGTAGCCAACAATTTTTTTTTACTTTAATGTCATTTTAATCAAGAAAAAATAAATAAGTTTGCTCTCACCTTGATGTCAACCTTGAAATGGACTTACATTCAAAGATAGACCTTCCTGTCAGTTGATTTAATGGAAAAGCAAGTGAAATATCTATTGATCTTAAAGAAAGCCCAATGGATATCCTAACTGTATCATGTACACAAATGTGTATTGACTTCTTTCTCACCCTCCATAGTGGCTTTTTCCCAGAATCCCCTTTCTCCGTATGTAGATATTCACTGAGATTAATTACCCAAGATGATTCAGCTGGTTTGCTGCGGATCTATGAGAGATTGGAAGAAAGACGAGGTCAAGAGACGCCACAGCTGTTCTTTCCTTTCTAATAATCTGCTTGTTTGCAACACTAAATATAGGGACAAGATACTTTTTGAGACTGAATTTGTATCTTATTTATTATTTTTATTTCCTTGCAAGTACATTGTTTAGATTTGGATTTGAAAGCCCTTAATGTTAATCTTGGCTATTTCATGTAATGTCTGGTAAATCTCACAATTTCTCTAAATTTCTTGTTTACTCTTACATGAAGTTATTATTTCTAAATACTATAGGAATACAAGGGCAATCACATAAACATGAAAGTAAGGAGATACAAATCATAAATGTATTTTCTAAAATATAGTAGAGGTTAATGGAGTTTTTAGAATATCATTTATATATAAAGCTGAAAACAGACTTGATATAATACACAAATGAGAATAGTTTTTAAGTAGTGTTG
This sequence comes from Bos indicus, assembly GCF_029378745.1. Taxonomy (NCBI): domain Eukaryota; kingdom Metazoa; phylum Chordata; class Mammalia; order Artiodactyla; family Bovidae; genus Bos; species Bos indicus. The sequence goes on from NC_091764.1 coordinate 13,447,744, forward strand.
CCTATTCCATCCTGAGAAAAAATAAAGCTTTTTACTATCTGCAGTGTTTCAAAATTTAACAAAATCAGAATACTTATAGAATTTTAAAAAATACACTTCGCACCAGAAGTCAAACGAACTCAGGTTGAGACATTTTAGAAACACACATTGATATCATTGTTTTTAAATCAATGTAATTTTAACAAATGTCTTCTATTAATGACTGCTGATTCTACTTTACTAGCTTGTGGATATAGAGCCATTTTTCTCAGGTTTTATCATGCAGCAGAATCACCTGGAGAGACCATTGAACCACAGACGTCTGGGTCTTACTGGGTTATTTCTAATTCGATACATCTGTACTGAATTTTTAACATGTTCCTAGGTGATTCAACACTTTGAGGACCACAGATACAAAGGCTAATGGATTTATTATGATGGGAGCAAAGCACAAAGGAATGGCTGTTGAATGCTATGAAGAATCTCATTCCAGTGCTCAGCACATGTACATTATGATCTTAAAGGTATACAGTGTCCATTGCTCATTCTTCTCAACAGTGCAATAGATATGTATTATTGTTCTCAAGACACATGATTCATTTTGACTCTAGAGTATTCCTTGTAAAATAGAAACTAAGTGTACCGAACTGCTGAGAAAATCCAGAGTGGGTGGGGGAAAGCAAATGCTGATTTTGCTTTGCACTCACCTTTCTAAAATACTTTCACATCACTTTTATGCACCAATAACTTATGTCTCAGAGATACTATTATTCTAGGCTTATATACATTTTGGTGTGTTATAAGTCAGGATACAGGGTCAGCTACTATAGGAAAGAGACCTAAGATACAGTGAAGTAAATAAACTGGAAGTTTGTGTCTCTCTCCTTTTAGAATAAATGTAGGCAGGTAGGCTCTGGCTGCTGACTGCTTCTGGGCCAGGCTGCTCTATGCAAAACATGACTTCATCTCTGTCTCAAAGGCTGCATCTGCAGTTGTGGTTGCTTAGCCAAAATGACAGGAAAAGGCCAAGCCAGGGCACACAACTTCAAGTTAAAAATGACCAATAAATTATACACATCACTTCTGTTTATATTCCATTGGCAAGAATTTAGTTAGGTAGATACACCTGTCAGACAGCAAGGGGGCTGGGAAATAAACCCAGCTCAAACCCAGGAAGGCTAGGGAGTAAGTGAAAGGGGAGAGGGAAAGAGGTAGTTTCCACTACTAAAATGAAAAAAAAAAAAGAAAAAGGTGAGAATGGATCCTGGGGGACAGTTTAATAGTGTCTACTACAGGTGGAAGCATAACAGATGAAATAAAGCAGTTGCAACTTTCATGGAAAATAAATGACCATGAATAGATTTAAGTAGCGGTCCGCAGCGTTTTTGGCACCAGGGAAAAGACCTTGAAGAAAATGTTTCCGCTTGGGGCTGGTGCAGGGAGCAATGTGAACAATGGGAGCAGCAGTTGAAGGTTTGATCCCTCCCTGTCATTCACCTCCTGCTTGTCCAGCCAGTTCCTAACAGGCGGAGAACCCATGCTGGCCCCTGGACCGAGGGACTGGGGACCCCTGATTTAAAGGATTCTTTAAAGCATTTCTGAAGGAGGCTACTTGCCTAAAGAGGATTGCAGTGTTTTACATTTAACATTCCAGAGATGAACTAATGTTGCACTTTTAAGAAAACGATTTAACTTTAGGAAAGACAAAGTAGGCTTCTTTTCTTTCCCTGGATGATTATATATTTTTGTATATGGATTTGTATTTAGGAGATGAAAGCAGAAAATAATGATAATGTTGGGAAGCATTTCCCATTTTACTTATGACAAAATACAATTCATATATCTAATAATAAAGATAAAAATATTTTTATTTTATAATTGAGAAGTAGAAATTGAAATTGTAGTATAATTTAAAAGACTACCTCTTTTCCCCTATTTTTATGCATGTAAATATGTCCTAGGAGACTTAGGTGAAAGCAAGCATTGTGCAGGTCTAGTTCCTTCACATAAACCAATCTAATTATCTTTATTTTTGCTTAAATGAATGTCCTGCTCAAAAGTGATTTCATTACCTTTCTCTACTGCTATTTGTTTCCTCACTGTTCTTAGACTTTTCTTTCTGGTTCCTCTGAAGAGGTTAAAATTTAAAAGTGCAGTAAAGAAACTGTTGCCATTGTTTCATTAGATTAAGGTAAGCTGGTATTTAGAGACAAATTGACCTCTTTTCCACTTAGAAAGCAAGGAATCATGTTAGTAGATCAAGAGCCTAAACTATATCTACAGAATAGTTATAAGGATGGGTCATGAACATCTATGTGATTTCTTTTGAGAAAGTCACAGGACATTTATATATTAAAATAACCATACTTGTCTCAAGTCAACTTTTATGACTTTGGAGATTTGCAGGATGTAGGTCAGCTCCTTCCAGGTGTATAAACTTCAGTCTGTGAAATGTGACACTTTACACAGTGCTTTAACACCTGTAAACTCCAGAGGTAGTGACAGTTTTCTGCACTTTCCTACAATCTTCCATTAGCAAAATCTTGTTCTGTATATGTTAAAAGCCGAGATGAAAGTTGGGACACGATGACAAGATGTGATTCACATGATAGCCTGAGTTGTGTGACATATTGGGAGCAGCGTTGTGATATATATTTTACCACATAAAAAGTTGAAAAGCTGACTATAGCAACAGTGATGGCATTGCCCTGCCCCCATCACTGCTGAAATTCTGGCTCAACTCTTGCAAAATTTACAGAAAACATCACCAACCATTTCCTTTCTTTTTTTTTTAAATTTTATTTTTAAACTTTATATAATTGTATTAGTTTTGCCAAATATCAAAATGAATCTGCCAGAGGTATACATGTGTTCCCCATCCTAGACCCTCCTCCCTCCTCCCTCCCATACCATCCCTCTGGGTCGTCCCAGTGCACTAGCCCCAAGCATCCAGTATCGTGCATCGAACCTGGACTGGCATCTCGTTTCTTACATGATATTTTACGTGTTTCAATGTCATTCTCCCTTATCTTCCCACCCTCTCCCTCTGCAACAGAGTCAATAAGACTGTTCTATACATCAGTGTCTCTTTTGCTGTCTCATACACAGGGTTATTGTTACCATCTTTCTAAATTCCACATATATGCATTAGTATACTGTATTGATGTTTTTCCTTCTGGCTTACTTCACTCTGTATAATAGGCTCCAGTTTCATCCACCTCATTAGAACTGATTCAAATGTATTCTTTTTAATGGCTGAGTAATACCCCATTATGTATATGTACCACAGCTTTCTTATCCATTCATCTGCTGATGGACATCTAGGTTGCTTCCATGTCCTGGCTATTATAAACAGTGCTGCGATGAACATTGGGGTACACGTGTCTCTTTCCCTTCTGGTTTCCTCAGTGTGTATGCCCAGCAGTGGGATTGCTGGATCATAAGGCAGTTCTATTCCCAGTTTTTTAAGGAATCTCCACACTGTTCTCCATAGTGGCTGTACTAGTTTGCATTCCCACCAACAGTGTAAGAGGGTTCCCTTTTCTCCACACCAAAACTAAAGACCTATATATAGAAAACTATAAAACACTGGTGAAAGAAATCAAAGAGGACACTAACAGATGGAGAAATATACCATGTTCATGGATTGGAAGAAACAATATAGTGAAAATGAGTATACTACCCAAAGCAATTTATAGATTCAATGCAATCCCTATCAAGCTACCAACAGTATTCTTCACAGAGCTAGAACAAATAATTTCACAATTTGTATGGAAATACAAAAAACCTCAAATAGCCAAAGCGATCTTGAGAAAGAAGCATGGAACTGGAGGAATCAACCTACCTGACTTCAGGCTCTACTACAAAGCCACAGTTATCAAGACAGTATGGTACTGGCACAAAGACAGAAATATAGATCAATGGAACAAAATAGAAAGCCCAGAGATTAATCCACACACATATGGACACCTTATCTTTGACAAAGGAGGCAAGAATATACAATGGATTAAAGACAATCTCTTTAACAAGTGGTGCTGGGAAAACTGGTCAACCACTTGTAAAAGAATGAAACTAGAACACTTTCTAACACCATACACAAAAACAAACTCAAATGGATTAAAGATCTAAACGTAAGACCAGAAACTATAAAACTCCTAGAGGAGAACATAGGCAAAACACTCTCGGACATACATCACAGCAGGATCCTCTATGACCCATCTCCCAGAATATTGGAAATAAAATAAAAAATAAACAAATGGGACCCAATTAACCTTAAAAGCTTCTGCACATCAAAGGAAACTATTAGCAAGGTGAAAAGGAAGCCTTCAGAATGGGAGAAAATAATAGCAAATGAAGCAACTGACAAACAACTAATCTCAAAAATATACAAGCAACTCCTACAGCTCAACTCCAGAAAAATAAATGACCCAATCAAAAAATGGGTCAAAGAAGTAAATAGACATTTCTCCAAAGAAGACATACAGATGGCTAACAAACACATGAAAAGATGCTCAACATGACTCATTATCAGAGAAATGCAAATCAAAACCACTATGAGGTAACCATTTCCTTTCAAATCATGGTAAGAGTTTTAAACTCCAACTCAGCACAGTGGACATTATCTCTGCAATGATTCTGCATTTGCTTAGGGAAAAAACTCAGATAGTCAATCAAGTAAACACATGTCATCATGAGAAAACAGTGGGCCAAAAATTCCTTTTTAATTTTATATATGAATCTAGGAATGGGCTTTCCAGGTGGCTCTGTGGTTAAAGAATCTGCCTGCCAATGCAGGAGACTCAGGTTCGATCCCTGGGTTGGGAAGATCCCCTGGAGGAGGAAATGACAGATACTCCAGTATCCTTTCTTGGAAAATTGCATGAACAAAGGATCCTGGCAAGCTATAGTCCAGAGGGTTGCAGAGAGTAAGACATAACTGAGCACACAGGCACGTAGAAATAGAATAGAGATTGGGAGAGCCAGCCACTCAGAACAAGAAAAAATATTGACTTCAGTGAGATGGAAATGTCGTTGGTGATATGGTAAAATATGAATTCAGTTCAGTTCAGTTCAGTCACTCAGTCATATCTGATAAAGAAGTAAACAGGAAAAATAAAAATGTAACCAAGGGGAATGTTTAAAGGTATTGCACACAAAAGTTACGGCATCAATATTTCCATGTGATGGATGATCTGTTTTTTATATAACTCATACACAACCTAGAATGTGATGCAAAATCAGAAGACGACTGGGGAATACTATCTTCCATTGTTATTGCAGCATATGAGAGCAAAGAAGAAAAGGGGGAAATAGGAAGAAACAGAACAGGCAGAGGAGAAGGAGGCAGAGCAGGCAGAAGAGGAAGAGGAGGAGGGGGATAGGAAGAAGAGAAAATCATCAAACTAGAAGGAATAGAGGAAGAGATTAGAGAAATATTGAAAGCCCCAGAGTCACAGAGGTAGTGAAAACAAACAAACAAAAAATTATTGAGAAACAAGAGGTAATAAATGCCTAGATCTGCCTGATCCTAGGAAGTGAAATTTAACAACACGTTATAAGAAGTTTGGAATAAAACTGAATTATTGCCATGGGAGGGTAGTTTCTTTATAGAAGGAGCTTGGTACCATATTTAGGGAAACTACGACCTAATCTAAGTATTATAAGGAATATTTAAAATCACTAACATTTAGTGAGCATTTTCTATGTTTTGTCTCTGTGGAAAGTGCCTTAAGAGTATCACTTAGTTCCTGTAAAACTCTATGATGTAGAAGACTGAGTAAAAGTAATATACAGTGAGGCAACGTTCAGTAAAAGTGGAACCTGACTAGACTATTCTGAGTGATAACTGAGCTAAAATCTGGAGATTGAGCAGGAGTTAAGGAATGAAAATGGTTGAACAGTCTTTCCAGAGGAATGATGCAGTATACGCAAAGTTTCTGTGGTCAGGGAGAGTGTATCTTCTTCAAGAAACTGAAAGATTTGCCTGCAGGAAATTTACCCTAGGAAAGAATAATGTGTGGTAATAGACCATTGTTACAGGTTATAGAAATCTTATCTGTCTCTTAACATTCTTAAGTCTCTTAAATTTTCATTATAGTAACACAACATAAGAAATATCCAGTTTTGTTCTAGTTCACTTTTCTTTTTTTCATCCATAAGAAGAATAAGCTGCCCACACACATGCACAAATATTTCTTAAGAAGATTTTTTAGGAACTTTCCTGTTGACCCAGGGATAAGACTTTGCCTTCCAATGCAAGGGGTGCAGATTCAATTCTTGGTCAGGCAGCTAAGATCACACATGTCTCAGGGCCAAAAACCAAAACATAAAACAGAAGTGATAAGGTAAAAATCCAAGAAAAGATTAAAAAAAAAATCCAATAATGATTTTTAAAATGGTCCACCTCAAGAAAATAAAAAAAAAAAAGATTGTCTCATATTGACTTAATTGACTTAATAAGCCAATAAGCTTATTGACTTAATAACCCAATGGTTATTTTTCAGTGCCTATTTTATTAAAACATAATTAATTTTGTTTTGGCTAATTCATGTGATGTTTTTCTCCCATGTTTGGATCTTTTCCCTCTAACCTTATTTGCCTACATTGCATAGCTGAGATTTATTCCCCTTTTCCTGTTAATAAATCTCCTGACCCATGAAATAATTGACATTAATATGTTCAGCACTTACATCTAATATTCATAAAATAGCACTTATTTAGACAGCAAGGGCATATCACTAAGTAAAATTATACCTGGGGAGAACTAATTATTCATCTATGGATATATTTGAAGTTAAATAATATATTAAAGATACTTTTAAATTGGAAACATCACATGGGAAATGTAAGAGAATGAGAATGACTGTGTAACAAGACTGTGAAGAATGAGGAAAATTAACCAAGATTATAAAATTAAGATCAGCAAAAGAGAGGGTGTCAATGATTTTTGATGTAAGCAAAACCAAAACTGATATCAAAGGATAAGATAAAGTCAGTTCAGCAGTTCATTGTTCCTGCATGCAATCAATCCAACCCAGAGATATTTCTTATTCAACCAGTGTATTGAATTTTCAGAGCCTCAATAATACCTAAGGTAAACACTGAGGTACAGAAAGTTTGGAGAACATTGAAGATGGAATATTAACAGAGGAAGTGATAAACAAAAATGATTTTATTTCTTGGTGTTTGGGGAAAGTTGGAGATAATAGCAGATGCAAAATGGCCAGATGTTGGAGCAAAAGCTGTATGCTCCAAAAATACAGTGATAAAGAGAAATGTAACTCACCATTAAACTCTGTGATTAAAATGAAGGCAACGACAATGACGATGACAAAGACTAGACAACACTGAAGGAGAGAGGGAGGGGATCTCACTTGAAATTAACATTGGCTATATTCTAGTAGATAAAAAAAATGTATTCTCTAATTTCAGATAGATTAAAACATAGAGACAATTACCTTGCTTGCTACTTGTCAATCAGGAATATGGACACTTGAAGTGCTGTCATGGCCACTGCCAGCACCAAATCCCCATTTCTCATTACCAACAGCCTGCATTATCTAGTAGCATATGTTATAAAACACAAACTTTAATGTTCATTGAGAATCAGCAAGACTTCTTGTTAAATTGAGTTTCTGATTCAGCAAGTGTTAGGGAGGGCCGAGGTTTGTATCTCTGACAGACTCCCAAAGGCTGTTAATGCTGCCGGTCAATGGACCACATTTTGAATAGAGAAGCAATAATTCAGACTCAATTTTCTATGACAGCATCAAAATAGCATCCTACGTATATGTTCTATTGTGAACTCTGGGTGGGAAGGAGGTAGTCATGAGTAGACTTTTGACTAGAATCACTCAGTTTGGAGGGTCAGAGTGCAGCAAAGAAGATACAGGAACAAGTGGACTGAGAAAAGCAGTACTGCTGCCACTTACTCCACTTGCTTCTTAGCAGAATAATGATAGGGGCACTGAAATCCACAAGATAAGCTTTCTTCTCCATCTGGAGTGATGCTTGTATCAAACTTCCAAGGCAGGAGTATTAAAAATTTATCCAGATGAAAACATGCGCATGTATGCACTTCCACTTACCGTATCACTCTGCTTGATCCCCTCAAATTGTATGTAATTATTTTATATTGTTAAGTTAATCATGTTCCCATTATGGCTTGAAATTGTAATTATTTTTTATTTTTTGTCTGGTTATTGATTGTGAAAACTGGATCTTTTACTATTGTGGTTACATAACTATTACTCACTTAATTCCAATGTATCATGATTGGTCAACAGAAAAATTATAGAATTCTTATTCACCAAAACTACCATTTAATAGAAAAACCTGTAATCACTTTTTAAAAGACAAATATCAGATGGATAAATCTATAATTCATTAGAATTATCTTGGAATTTTTTGAAAATACAAATGCTTAGGTATTCCATTTTTTGTTTTTTTTGGCCAGAGCCCCAGATATGTTTCTAATGAGCAGCCTTGTTTAAAAACAACTGGACTATATGACAATCTTTTATTTTTATCTAGCTTGTTTCACTTTGTCTATTTCATATTCACTCCTCCCATTTAATTTAGTTTATGTTTTCCAGTTTCTCCATCCCTTCTTTTTTTTTTTGGATGTTCTTTCTCAAGCCTTTACCAAGAGTAGTAAAAAAGCTTTTGTATACATATATTTAATATGTTTAATATATATATTTTAGAAAACTCATGACTTTTTGCCTAACTAAAAAATGTTTGACATTTGATCCTACTTATTTGACTACTTATTTGAATAGTCTGATAGATTTCTAGTTAAAAAATTAGATATGCAATAAGCAACAAAAAATTACTGCATAGCACAGGGAGCTATAGTCAATATCTTATAATAACCTATAATGGAAAATAATTTTAAAAATAATATATGTGTATATGTATAACTGAATCACACACAAAGAAAAGAATTCTACTTTTTAAAATTTAGTACTGTTTATTTGCTAGTTTTTCTAAATGTCCTATGGACACCTAATAACAACATATAATGTACAAAATTTTAAATATATTTGCGTAGGATATTATTAATATAAATTAATCAAATATAATAGATTTATATTTAATTTAATATCTATTATATAAACAAATAATATATAAAATCTATTATATTTAATTAATTATTAATGGCATCATTCACGATGCTCCTATTTTTTTATGCACTTGATAAAATATTCTCAGAGAAATGTTAATGTCTCACTATGATTATATATATTTTTATTTTCCCTATATTTCTTCTGGTTTTTGCTTTATGTACCTTTGTTTCTTGGTTTTTCAGGTGTCTAATGGTTTATGATGTCTATCTTCTTTGTGACTTTTACCTTTAATCATTAAAAACATTCATCTTTTTTCATTTAAAAAAACAAAATTAAAAAGAGTTAACATTTATTTATTGCTTCATATGTGTCAGATATTACATTTTGTGTGTCATATGGATTATCTCTTTTATTCCTGACAATAACCGCCTAGGATAAGTTAAATGATTATGTCATTGTAATGTTGAGGAAATTAAGGCCCAGAGGTTAGACCACTTAATGTCACACAGGGGCAGTCAATGGAATGTTTGTAAACATATAGTTTCATATCTCATATAAATACTTACAATAATTGCTTTCTATGATATCCTTGGATTAAATAGAATTATAACACTTGTACCCATGATAACTGAATTCATATTGCTTCTAGGGGATGGGTTAAGGCATTTCCCTCAAAAATCCATGTCAGATTAATTCTTGCTAAGATAATAATATTTATCTGTTCCTTTGAAGAGAACAAATCTTTAAAGGAATATGACTCAAGGCAGAGAGGCTAAAAAAGTATATTGGATTTCATAGAGGTTATTTTATACATTTAAATACAGAAGCTTTTTTATTTCTCTAATTTTTTATAACTTTAACTCTACTTTCCTACTTTTTTTCCAATCTTTTAAAAAAAGCTTTTACAAATCAGGTTTTCAGGAAAAAAGGATAAATGTAAATAAATAAATCTAAATAAATGTAAAATCAAATAAATGCACATTTGTGCATATTAAATAAGCAACTTACTGAGAGAGGTAGAATATGACAACAAAGCCATTCACTAAATTAAAAGTGTTGACAACATCTCTTGTCCATGTTCTAGACCAGCCAGTGTGTATCAAACACTCATCAAAAACAAAGGGGCTGACACAAGATCAAAGCTCAGGTATCACTGAGGTTCTTTCCATAATTTCAGTCAGCGGTGGTGATGGTTTAGTCATTCAGTCGTGTCCGACTCTTTGTGATCCCAGGACTATAGTCTGCCAGGCTTATCTGTCAATTAGACTTCCCAGGCAAGAATACTGGAGTGGATTGCCATTCCTTTCTCCAGGGATTCTTCTAACCAAGGGATTCAACCAGGGCTCCTGGATTATATGTGGATTCTTTACAGACTGAGCCACCAGGGAAGTGACCCTGTGGACTGTAGCCTGCTAGGCTCCTCTGCCCATGGGGTTTTCCCAAGAAGAATACTGGAATGGGTATACCAAAAATGTACTTTCCACAATTTCAGTTCTTTCCACATTTTCTCATCCTTCAGATGAAATTACAAACCAGTTCCTTGTCAGTCCTGTAGGAGGCAACCACCTCATCTCATTTATTCTTCAAAATCCAATTTAGATCATGTCATGGTGCCCTAGAGTCTTCTTTTCCCTCCTGACATTTCCTAATACCTAATACCTAATACCAGTGCCTACTACATACAGGCACTGGAATGCTAATATCTTTCATTATCTTTTCCTTGCTTTCATTATCTCTTCTCCAAAGGCTGATCATAAGCTCTGTGAAGAATGTGTGACATAGCCTTCTCTTGTTTTACTCCAGAGAAACTTAAGCAATGCTTCTAAGACCTTAAATAAGACTAAGATAGAAATAAATACTCTCTAGTAACCAGAGTAAAAAGAAAAAAGAAAAAAAACCTCTTTGGTTTATTATTCAAATTTTGGGGTAATCCTCCTTAAAAATAAATTTCCAGCAGTGTTGTGTGGAACAAAAATGGTTATTGTCTTTGCCATTTGAATTTAAAAACCAGAAACATAGAAGTCTGGAGAATGGATATTTTTACAACAAAATATGTTTTCTCAATGAGAAAGAGGTAGGTTTATTTTGCCATTAATTTTAATTGAGGTAATTCAGATTTAGTCCATTTGGCCTTTTGAAATGTAAGTCACATATATCTAATTGATATACTATCAAGCTAAAACACTCAGAATGGGAGAAAACAATTGCAAATGAAACAACTGAGAGAGGATTAATTGCCAACATATATAAGCAACTCATACAGCTCAACATCAGGAAAACAAACAGCCCAATCAAAAAATGTGCAGAAAACCTAAACAAACATTTCTCCAAGGAAGGCATACATATGCCTAATAAACACATGAATGTATGTTTAACATCACTCATTATTAGAGAAATAAAAATCAAAACTATAATGAGGTATCAGCTCTCTCAGGTCAGAATACTACTACTGCTACTGCTAAGTCACTTGAGTCATGTCCAACTCTGTGTGACCCCATAGACGGCAGCCCACCAGGCTCCCCAGTCCCTGGGATTCTCCAGGCAAGAACACTGGAGTGGGTTGCCATTTCCTCCTCCAATGCATGAAAGTGAAAAGTGAAAGTGAAGTCGCTCAGTCATGTCCGACTCTTAGCAACTCCATTTACTGCAGCCTACCAGGCTCCTCTGTCCATGGGATTTTCCAAGCAAGAGTACTGGAGTGGGGTGCCATTGCCTTCTCTGCACAGGTAAGAATGGCCATCATCAAAAAATCTACAAACAATAAATGCTGGTGAGGTTGTGGAGAAAAAGGAAACTTTTTGCACTTTTAATGGGAATGTAAATTGATACAGCCACTATGGAGAACAGCATGTAGATTTCTTAAAAACCTAGGAATAGAATTATTATATGACTCAATAATCTTACTACTGGGCATCAGTCAGTCAGTCAGTTCAGTCGCTCAGTCGTGTCTGACACTTTGCGACCCCATGAATCGCAGCCTGCCAGGCCTCCCTGTCTGTCACCAACTCCCAGAGTTCACTCAAACTCATGTTCATCAAGTCGGTGATGCCATCCAGCCATCTCATCCTCTGTCGTCCCCTTCTCCTCCTGCCCCCAATCCCTCCCAGCATCAGGGTCTTTTCTAATGAATCAACTGTTCGCATGACATGGCCAAAGTATTGGAGTTTCAGCTTTAGCATCAGTCCTTCCAATGAACACCCAGGACTGATCTCCTTTAGGATGGGCTGGTTGGATCTCCTTGTAGTCCAAGGGACTCTCAAGAGTCTTCTCCAACACCACAGTTCAAAAGCATCAATTCTTCAGCGCTCAGTTTTCTTCACAGTCCAACTCTCGCATCCATACATGACCACTGGAAAAACCATAGCCTTGACTAGATGGACCTTTATTGGCAAAGCACTCTCCTCTTTCACTTTCATCAAGAGACTTTTTAGATCCTCTTCACTTTCTGCCATAAGAGTGGTGCATATGTCTACTGGGAATAGACATTGACAAAATCATAATTGAAAGAGACTCATGTACCCCAATGTTCATGGCAGCACTATTTACAATAGCTAGAGCATGTAAGCAACTCATATGTGCATTGATAGATGAATGGATAAAGAAGTTGTGATACATATATACATGTATACAATGTAGTATTAGCCATAAAAAGGACACATTTGATTCAGTCCCTTTTTTTTTTTTTTCCAAAGGAAAATTTTTTTTAAATTTTATTTTATTTTTAAACTTTACATAATTGTATTAGTTTTGCCAAATATCAAAATGAATCTGCCACAGGTATACATGTGTTCCCCATCCTGAACCCTCCTCCCTCCTCCCTCCCCATACCATCCCTCTGGGTTGTCCCAGTGCACTAGCCCCAAGCACCCAGTATCGTGCATCGAACCTGGACTGGCAACTCATTTCTTACATGATATTTTACATGTTTCAATGTCATTCTCCCTTATCTTCCCACCCTCTTCCTCTGCAACAGAGTCCATAAGACTGTTCTATACATCAGTGTCTCTTTTGCTGTCTCGTACACAGGGTTATTGTTACCATCTTTCTAAATGCCATATATATGCGTTAGTATACTGTATTGATGTTTTTCCTTCTGGCTTACTTCACTCTGTATAATAGGCTCCAGTTTCATCCACCTCATTAGAACTGATTCAAATGTATTCTTTTTAATGGCTGAGTAATACTCCGTTGTGTATATGCAGCATTGCTTTCATATCCATTCATCTGCTGATGGACATCTAGGTTGCTTCCATGTCCTGGCTATTATAAACAGTGCTGTGATGAACATTGGGGTACACGTGTCTTTTTCCCTTCTGGTTTCCTCAGTGTGTATGCCCAGCAGTGGGATTGCTGGATCATAAGGCAGTTCTATTTCCAGTTTTTTAAGGAATATCCACACTGTTCTCCATAGTGGCTGTACTAGTTTGCATTCCCACCAACAGTGTAAGAGGGTTCCCTTTTCTCCACACCCTCTCCAGCATTTATTATTTGTAGACTTTTGGATCGCAGCCATTCTGACTGGTGTGAAATGGTACCTCATAGTGGTTTTGATTTGCATTTCTCTGATAATGAGTCATGTTGAGCATCTTTTCATGTGTTTGTTAGCCATCTGTATGTCTTCTTTGGAGAAATGTCTATTTAGTTCTTTGGCCCATTTTTTGATTGGGTTGTTTATTTTTCTGGAGTTGAGCTGTAGGAGTTGCTTGTATATTTTTGAGATTAGTTGTTTGTCAGTTGCTTCATTTGCTATTATTTTCTCCCATTCTGAAGGCTGTCTTTTCACCTTGCTAATAGTTTCCTTTGATGTGCAGAAGCTTTTAAGGTTAATTAGGTCCCATTTGTTTATTTTTTATTTTATTTCCAATATTCTGGGAGGTGGGTCATAGAGGATCCTGCTGTGATGTATGTCCGAGAGTGTTTTGCCTATGTTCTCCTCTAGGAGTTTTATAGTTTCTGGTCTTACGTTTAGATCTTTAATCCATTTTGAGTTTATTTTTGTGTATGGTGTTAGAAAGTGTTCTAGTTTCATTCTTTTACAAGTGGTTGACCAGTTTTCCCAGCACCACTTGTTAAAGAGATTGTCTTTAATCCATTGTATATTCTTGCCTCCTTTGTCAAAGGTGTCCATATGTGCGTGGATTTATCTCTGGGCTTTCTATTTTGTTCCATTGATCTATATTTCTGTCTTTGTGCCAGTACCATACTGTCTTGATAACTGTGGCTTTGTAGTAGAGCCTGAAGTCAGGTAGGTTGATTCCTCCAGTTCCATTCTTCTTTCTCAAGATCGCTTTGGCTATTCGAGGTTTTTTGTATTTCCATACAAATTGTGAAATTATTTGTTCTAGCTCTGTGAAGAATATTGTTGGTAGCTTGATAGGGATTGCGTTGAATCTATAAATTGCTTTCGGTAGTATACTCATTTTCACTATATTGATTCTTCCAATCCATGAACATGGTATATTTCTCCATCTATTAGTGTCCTCTTTGATTTCTTTCACCAGTGTTTTATAGTTTTCTATATATAGGTCTTTAGTTTCTTTAGGTAGATATATTCCTAAGTATTTTATTCTTTCCATTGCAATGGTGAATGGAATTGTTTCCTTAATTTCTCTTTCAGTTTTCTCATTATTAGTGTATAGGAATGCAAGGGATTTCTGTGTGTTGATTTTATATCCTGCAACTTTACTATAGTCATTGATTATTTCTAGTAATTTTCTGGTGGAGTCTTTAGGGTTTTCTATGTAGAGGATCATGTCATCTGCAAACAGTGAGAGTTTTACTTCTTCTTTTCCAATTTGGATTCCTTTTATTTCTTTTTCTGCTCTGATTTCTGTGGCCAAAGGCAGAGGAACCAGAGATCAAATTGCCAAAGCCTTTGACTGTCTGGATACAACAAACTATGGAAAATTCTGAAAGAGATGGGAATACCAGACCACCTGACCTGCCTCTTGAGAAACCAGTATGCAGGTCAGGAACCAGCAGTTAGTACTGGACATGGAACAACAGAGTGGTTCCAAACTGGGAAGGAATATGTCAAAACTATATATTGTCACCCCACTTATTTAACTTATATGCAGAGTACATCATGAGAAATGCTGGGCTGGATGAAGCACAAGCTGGAATCAAGATTGCCAGGAGAAATATCAATAACCTCAGATATGCAGATGACACCACTCATATGGCAGAAAGTGAAGAAGAACTAAAGAGCCTCTTGATGAAGGTGAATGAGGAGAGTGAAAAAGCTGGCTTAAAGCTTAACATTCAGAAAACTAAGAAAATGTCATCTGGTTCCATCACCTCATGGCAAATAGATGGGGAAGCAATGGAAACAGTGACACACTATTTTTGGGGCTCCAAACTCACTGCAGATGGTGACTGTGGCCATGAAATTAAAAGACGCTTACTCCTTGGAAGAAAAGTTATGACCAACCTAGACAGCATATTTAAAAGCAGAAACACTACTTTTTCAACAAAGGTCCATCTAGTCAAGGCTATGATTTTTCCAGTGGTCATGTATGGATGTGAGAGTTGGACTTAAAGAAAGCTGGGTGCTGAAGAATGGATGCTCTTGAACTGTGGTGTTGGAGAAGACTCTTGAGAGTCCCTTGGACTGCAAGGAATTCTAACCAGTCCATCCTAAAGGAAATCACTCCTGAATATTCTTTGGAAGGATGCTGAAGCTGAAACTCCAACATTTTGGCTGCCTGATGCGATGAACTGACTCATTTGAAAAGACCCTGATACTGGGAAAGATTGAAGATGGGATAAGGGGTTGATGGAGAATGAGATGGTTGGATGGCCTCACCAACTCAATGGACATGAGTTTGAGTAATCTCCAGGAATTGGTGATGGACAGGGAGAACTGGCATGCTGCAGTCCACGGGGTCGCAAATTGTTGGACACGACTGAGTGACTGAACTGAGAAAGCTGGACCTGATGAACCTATTTGCTGTGCAGCAACGGAGACACAAACATAGAGAACAGACTTTTGGACACGGTGGGGGAAAGAGAGGGTGGGACAAATTGAGAGTAGCATGCAAACATATATATTATCATATGTAAAATAGATAGCTAGTGGGATATTACTGTATGATGCAGGGAGCTCAAACCTTGTGTTATGTGACAACCTAGAAGGGTGGGATGGCGTGGGAGATGATAGGGAAGTTCAAGGGGCAGGGGCATATGTGTATCTATGATGATTCATGTTGAAGTGTGGCAGAAACCGACACAACATGGTAAAGCATTTATCCTCCAATTAAAAATAAATAAATTTTTAAAAATTGCTTAGCTTTAAAAAAAGTGCTTAGCTTATGTAAAGTGTTTACTGCCTATATGTAAGTATGTTTACAAATGTGTTTTCCCTTTAAATTCCTGTAAAACTCTAAAACAAAGGAAAAAAATGATCACTGGCCAGTTTGTTAAGTGGTTGTCAGTTTTGCATTATTAATAAAAAATGAAGAAACATTTTCAAATAAGTATTCCATTTCCTACCTGCATGCATTTCCTAAATGAATATTGAAACTAATTAACACTATTATTACATTTAGGAGAAAAGAGATACTATTCAGCTCCTTGTTCACCTCTTAATAACTCGCACACTACTATAAAGTACTTGAATACATGCTGAAGAGCAGAGTCTAATAGTTACTGGTTTACATCTCAGGCAGGTTAATAGGTTTTCAGACTTCATTTAGCACCACATTTTCAGACCATCATAAGTTTTAAATTTACTTCCATGCTGACAGTTTAATGTTTGAATAAGCAAGGGCTTAACTTACTTTTAACTTCTAAACCTTAAGACCTCTCTCTTAGAGCTATAAAATTGACATTTCAGCATGATTTTTTTTTCATGATGTGTCTTTCAAACGTGCACATGTTACAATATCTAAAACAGCTGTCCATGTTTACATTTAAAGTCTTTCAAATATGTATATTTTTTCTTCAAGATGCCATTTGTGTAGAAAGGAAAATACGCAAATTGACTGCTTTTTTACATCCTTTCTCCCCTCCCTTTCTCCTTCATTCCTTTTCTCTCTCTCTCTCTTTTGTTCTGATATTTCTTTCAGTTTTCTTTTCCTTCTCTTTTTTCTTTCTTTCTTAGGTACTTCAGATAACTAGCAATTATTCATGCAGCGTGAGGAATTCCAGAGTTTAAATCTGCACTCTGCCTTTAATTCTTGTTAGGGTTTCACATGCATATATCAGAAGTGAAATCTTCTACTATATATCATGCTCAACCAAGTAGAGGTCAAAGAACTAAATCATTGCATTCATGAAAGTAAAATGTTGTGCTTTTCAATTGCCATCATTTTGGGAGACTCTCACTTCCAATTACCAAAGTGACCTTCAAATCTGATACTGACCAATTTGTAGTAAAATTTATTACAATTGGGACATGACAGTACAAAATAAATGACATGGATAAAATACCTGTTTTGATGGTAATAAGATTTTATATTCAACTTTATATATTTTATATTAAGCTTTCTGCTTGATTGTGTTTTTCCTGATTCTTTATTTTGTATTTTGTTTATAAGATTATACTGTTATTTAAATGTGTAAACTGTTAAAAATTCTTAATATAGAATCATAGATGGCTAACGATTTACATCCTTTGTCAAAAAGTATTTTGTATCTTAATATTTCACATTTTATTATAGAGGGGAGCACTTGTAAATTCCAGACAATGAAATATTACATCAATGTTTCATAGAACTAATTTGGAATTTCCTTATGATACACTTCTAGGATGTCAGTAAGAAGTAAAAGCTAATAATCATCATCTGCCTACTATCTGCGAGAAAGATGAAAATAGATAATAATAACTATGTTCTATATGCAAGAACTTGGGTTTTTCCCAAGTGCTTTACTGGGAATTTACTCAGAATAATTCAAGTTGTGTTAAAAGAGCAACACATTCCAGAGAAACCAGGTAACTGCCAAAATCATATAGCTAGGAAGGAGAGGAATTCAAAAGCAGGACTAGACTGCCTGTCCTCATAATATTCCCATTGTTATGTACTTGTAACTGGTGGGGGGACTCAAATCATCCAACCCAGTTTGTCACTTTTATTTGCAGAAGTTCTAAAAATGTAACAAGATTTGACAAAGCTCAAAAAAACACTTCTTTTGTGATTTCTTTTTTCATTCCTCTAGGCTTTCTTCCTACATCACATGCACTAACAGCTCATCACTTAATGAAAACAAGGGGTCATGTAAAGGCCAGAGCAGTTCTGAAGACCCTATGCCAAAACTCAATGAAGTCACTTTACATAAAAATAAAACAAGCAAAGAAACAAACAAACAAAAAACAATGTAATGATGAAAAACATAATATAAAAACTTCTGAATTTGTATGATTTTTCTGTGGATGTTTTAGCTATGTAAATTCTATTTATGCTATTAGGCATGAAAGTAACTGAAGAGTGGGGAAAAGCTGAACAGATAGTGTATTTAAGGAATAAATAATTTCTAATTGGTTTTATGTGCATTTTTAGAATTATCTTATAGCAGAATCACTGTAGTCTATAGATCTGGTTTCAAAAAGTCAGTATAAAAATATATGCCCATTGAAAAATAAAATCAAACCAAAAAGTATAAACAACTAACTTTGAAGCTCCTTTTTAATTTCAGCAGAGTTCTATTCCCCTGGTTAATTTCTATTTACAATTATGTATCCTCTTAAACTATTTGCTTTGTATTTAGGTCACTGGATGTATATCAGAAAAATTATATTGATTAAAAATTTGTACACTAATTCAATAAAAGGTAAGAAAATAGCAAAAACATATGTCAAGAGGGACCAAAATAAATAGAAAATAAGATGGTAGACTTAAATCCAAATAAAGCAGTAATTAGACAAAATGTGAACAGTCTAAATACTATGCTATTAAGGAAAACTTTTGTCAGACTCTGCTAAAACCCAAATCCAATTATATGCTGTTTAAAAAAGAGATATTTAAGGACTTCTCTGGTGGTCCAGTAGTTAAGAATCTGCTTTGCAATTCAGGGGACCCGAGTTTGATCCCTTGTCTGGGAACTAAGATCCTGCATGCAGGGCAACCAAAGAGTCCCTGTGCTGCAACGAAAGATCCCACAGGTCAGATTCTGCAGGTCTACAGCCAAATAAATAAATATTTTTAAAAGGCATATCTAAAACAAAGGGTACAGAAACCTTGAGCATTAAAATATGGAAAATGCAGACAGAGTTAAAAGATGGATAGAGAAAATCTTTCTGTAGATATTTTAAAGACCACTTAGAAGTTGAATTTTAAAAAAGCAGAGATAAAGAGGAATGTGTTAGAATGTTGAAATACTTTAACTTCACAGAATGATATGCCAAATTTAAATTTGTATGCATCCTATAACATAACCTCTAAAAACAAAACTTAGAGGAATATTAGAAGATACAGCCAAATCCAAAATCAAGTGCTGATCTTGCTGAGTAACAGATGGGAAAACACAAACAAACAAACTTCATAACAGCAGAAAAGAAATTTTAGGAAAGATATAGAATGTCTGATTATCTTGATGAAAACAAAACCCTAAGGAACACAGACCATTTTTTTTGCACACAAACACAAAACATGCATAAAAATTTGCTATTTGCTAAGCTATAACAAATGATGGATTCGAAAGTGGGAAAGGAGAACAACAAGGCTGCATATTGTCACCCTGTTTATTTAATTTATATGCAGAATAAGTGAAAGTGAAAGTTGCTCAATCATGTCCCACTCTTTGGGACCCTATGGACTGGAGCCTGCAAGACTCCTCTGTCCATGGAATCCTCAAGGCAAGAATACTGGAGTGGGTAGCCATGTCCTCCTCCAGGGGATCTTCCTGACCAAGGGATCAAATCCAGGTCTCCTGCATTGCAGGGGGATTCTCAACCATGTGTGCTACCAGAGAAGCCCCATATGCATTATAAAGCAATTATACTCCAATAATTAAAAAAAAAGAAAAATAGGATACTGCTATTATATGGATAATTTACATGTGTTCCATAAACATTATATACATTGATACATATGTTTTTTATTTTGTAATAGTAATCTCAGTGAATTTTACTAAGAACCATTTATATAACCTACACCTAAAGAAGATAACAATAAAAAGCAGCTTTTAAAGCAAATAAATGAATTTTGAAGTGTAGTACAAAGAAATCACTGTCTCTTTCAAAATACACTTTCTATTGCCTCTTTATCATCACCTAACATTTAAAAATAGAGTTGTATTGAATATCATTATATCAAAGCCTGTTGTGTTATTTCCTAAAAAAAACAAACCAAAAAAATGTCACTGCCATGAAAGATTCACTTTCATAAAAAAACAGATACTTAAGAGAAAATAATAAACATTGCTAGAAATAGCTGTACAAACTACTCCCCTCTTATAGATTAGTGAGTTGTAATCATTCTACCAGATCCTCAAGCATATTTCAATCAGTATTTTGGAAAATCTTTCTTGAAGAACTCCAACATATTTTCTTTTAAGTTATTTTACTGTTATTTGAGGTCATAAAAGCAAAAGAAGAGCCAGTTCCTAAGTCCTCATCCTTTATTAAAATGATTTAAAATTATTCTAGGTTTAAAAAAAGTAACTGGGCCTGTGAAAGGCATTCTGCAGTAGGAGAGTCTTTCCTTCAAGATGCCTCAGTGCTTAATCACCTAGAACTTGTCCTTTAATTGAATTTTCAACTCCTTTTTTTCTTAGAGACTGACTTTGTTTAGATTGAAACAAACAGTATTAAAAGAGGATGATTTCCTTTAGGAAGATTTCATATTGATGGAAGAAACATTTAAACTTCAGTTTTGAATTTTAAAAAGATTTAACAAAATTGTGCTTATTCAGAGAATAATTCGTGATTTATAATGGTCTTTATAAAGTTATTAAAGATTATTTTGTAGGATATCCTAATGAAATCTTGCAGTAATTTTAAGTAGATTTCCTTTTGAAAATAATATTTGCTGGTAACCTATGGCAATAAAATTACTATATAGAACTTGGGGTTCAATGAAATAAACCACCCCTTTTCTATTTCAGATTAAGAATTTTTAGTGAAAGGAAAAATAGTTTTGGAATAATCTTGAATTGTATTGTATTTTCACATTTCAACCTGAGAAGTTATTACTGCTGATGCTGCTGCTTCTAAGTCGCTTCAGTTGTGTCCAACTCTGTGTGACCCCATAGACAGCAATCAGCCCACCAGGCTCCCCCGTCCCTGGGATTCTCCAGGCAAGAACACTGGAGTGGGTTGCCATTTCCCTCTCCAATGCATGAATGTGAAAAGTGAAAGTGAAGTTGCTCAGTCATATCCAACTCTTTGTGACCCCATGGACTGCAGCCTACCAGGCTCCTCTGTCCATGGGATTTTCCAGGCAAGAGTGCTGGAGTGGGTTGCCATTGCCCTCTCCAAGTTATTACTAATTAAGTCCAAAAAGATATCACGTTAATTCTACTTAAGAGACAAAATCCTCCTTTTATAGCAGTTTGTGCTTTAGGATTTTAAAACAGACACAGTAAGCACATGTTGAAATGCCATTTAAAGGATGGATGATATGTTCATCCCTTGGAGACCGAGGTAATCCTGTGAACACAACAGAACACAGAAATAGTGCCAACCATATTCGTACCCAAACCAGAGAACCTATCTAGGAATTGAATTATTATGTCTCACCTACTTCACCTTAAAATCAATTTGTTACTAGGAGAATACCTGATTCCACAGGAAAAATACATATGAATGTTGAGAAACAGAGAGAGCACGAGAGGGAATTCTAAACTTCTTGTCTTTTCACTGGACACTGGAGCCTAAGTCTGGAAAAAGGAGCCAACAGTGATTTCTTTGGATAGAGTCAAGCCATCATGGTGCATTGATTTGTCAATTTGTTTAAGAGTTTTATTGAATGTCTCCACGTCCCTGTTTCCCCTCAAAATTCATGGGCTTGGCAGTATAACAGAATGTTAACTGCACAGAGTTGTTGACCTAGTCTTCCTGGGTGTTAGCACCCAGTAGCCAAGGGTAGGAAAGGGTAGCTAAGCCCTGCTAATTCCTCTGTGACTGAGACAGTTATTTAAAATTCTCAATCTCTCCTGAGAAAAGTGAGGATCATGATGACAACGGTTAGTAGAACCTACTTTCGTAGGTTTAATCAGATTAAATGAACACGATTTGTAGAACACGGTAGGGAAGGCAACATTTACTCTAACCTCTTAGGCAGGGGTCCCCAGGGTCCAAGATCTAAGGCCTGATGATCTAAGGTGGAGCTGATGTAGTAATAATAGAAATAAAGTTCTCAATGAATTTGACACGCTTGAATCATCCTGAAACCATCCCCGACCCTACCCTGTCCATGGGAAAATTGTCTTCCAAGAAACCTATCCCAGGTGTCAAAAAGATGTGGGACCACT
The DNA here is from genome assembly GCF_029378745.1 of Bos indicus. Classification (NCBI taxonomy): domain Eukaryota; kingdom Metazoa; phylum Chordata; class Mammalia; order Artiodactyla; family Bovidae; genus Bos; species Bos indicus. The sequence goes on from NC_091764.1 coordinate 13,470,201, forward strand.
GCTCTTAGGGCTTTTCAGAGGGATCTGAGGATTAAACAGAAGACAGATTAACAAAAGAAGAAACATTCACATTTACATGTTTTAGGTGACATAAGAGCCCTCATAAGGAAATGAAGCCCTAACAAGTGGCAAAGCCTAAATGCTTTTATACTAGATTGACCAAAGAGAGGCAATTGTAGAAAAGCAACTACAATACAAGGAGGCTAAAGGAAGATAAGAATTATTTTAACAAGGTCTCTTTGTATAGAATTCTCTTGACTTTGACCTCTTATCGAAGAATGTTTCTTTTCTCCTACTACAGAACAGGCATTTTTCACATGGGAGTTTTTAATCTCCCATTTTCAGGAAGAAAAAGGGAGATTAGAATGCCCTTCTTGCATCTACTGTTTTATTAAGTACCTTTGATCCAAACTAATCATTATGCCAAAGTGGCATAGTTTGGGGTGGCGTAGTCTGCCACCTTTCAACACTTAGAACAGCAGTTAGCCCATATTAATACTCAATAAGGGTTGGTTACTATTCATTTGAAATATGTTAAGAAAATCTTTGTTTTTTATTTTTTTACTTCTGTTATAAAATTGAAATAGTAAAATAAGGCTCTATGTTGAAAAACTCTTGCATGGAAGATACTAAATTTTTGGTGTCCTCAGTACGAATAACAATAACAACAACAAACATAAAAAAAATTCAAAGATAGTATAATTTTTAACTGTCAGGCAGTGTGCAAGACATTATATACATACTTAATTTTTCTTTAAACTTTATATCTACCTTGAGAAATAGCTTTCGTTATTCCTATTTTACAGAGTAAAAAAGGAAAACTCAATTATTTTTACTAATTTCCCAGTAGGCACAGAGTTAGGAAGACAGAAGCAAATAGCTTATTAAATTTCAGGCTTACTTCATGATTTTATGTCATACCACCACATGCCCTAGGTAACTGTTGTACTGATCCCCTAAATACCTCTCCATTTACAGCTACCTTCCTTTGTCTGGAATGCAATAGCTCCTTTCCTTAGTCTAACTCAAATATGTCTTTGTGCTACCTTCTCTGATTTCTCTAAGCAGAATAAATTATATACTTCCAGATGTCTGGTGGCAGTATATTACTACTATAATCCATTTTAGAACCTGGCCTACATCAAAGTGGATGTTGACCTACTAGAGGATAAGACTGTATTTTCAGGTACTCAATTTATGTAGTATGATTCATAAAGTATGCAGTGTTTTTGTTAAATAATATACTTGGAATGACCAAACTGAGAAGTCAAAACAATCAGCACTATAATAGACAGGGATATTACATTATGATAATGGGATCAATTTACCAAGAAGGCATGAAGATCTTAAATGTGTAGCCCTAACAATAGGGCTTCAAAATTCTTGAGGTGAATACCGGTAGCCTGCAAGGAAAAATGGGCAAATCTGCAATTATAATGGAGATTTCAACATGTCTCACTGAAAAATCACCAGAAAAAATAAACAGAAAATAGTAAGGCTATGTAAGACTGAAACATTATCAACTTGGCATTGATACTTACAGAGTGCCCACCCAAGAAAGGCAGAATACAACTCAATTCAAGTACACTAAAATGGAGAGTTTACCACATGGACCATATCTGTGCCATAAAAATAAATCCAACAAAGTTAAAATAACGGAAATTATACAACTCATTTTCTCTCATAACTAAATTAAACTGTAAATTAGTAACAGGAAGGTATCTTGAAATATCCCAGTGTTTGGAAACTAAATGACATACTTCTAAACAACTCATAAATCAAAGAGAAAATCAAAGTTTGTTTAAAAATTATTTTGAAATGTGTGCAAGTTTTCCTGGTGACTCAGCCAGTAATGAATCCGCCTGCAATGCAGGCGACCCAGGTTCAGTCCCTGGGTTGGGAAGATCCTCTGGAGAAGGAAATAGCAACCCACTCCAGCATTCTTGCCTGGGAAACCCCATAGACAGAGGAACCTGGCAGGCTACAGTCCACGGGGTCTCAAGAGTCGGATACAACTTTGCGACTAAACCATCGCCACCACCAAAAGCAACATATAAAGTATGCAGGTCTTATGATAGGGTCTGGGACACAGTTCCAACCTACAGGGGAGGTGGAGGTAGAGGGGTGGGAGGGACAGTTTCCCCACACCACAAGCAGTTCTTGGATACCAGCAGGATGTCTGAGGATTCAACTCAGTTCAAATACTACCTATCTGAAAATAGCATCAGTCCCATCAGTTAAGGGCTCAGTCTTACAAACTGACATAGAAGGCTGACTGTAAAATTGTAATCAAATTTTCAGCTGCATGGGAGTTGAGGTACCTAACCCCTTGAGTTTTAAGGATTAACTGTAATTCAGAAAAAGCCATAGAGAAGAAATGGATAAGGCAAGTTAGGAGGAAAGAGCACAGAACTTCCATACGCTCTCAGACCTCCACTTTCTTCAATCAGTTCACCACCTGGAAGCTGTCAGAATCCTGCCTTTTTTTGCTGGGGTGGAAATGGGGTTATGGAAGCTTCATTACAAAAGAAGGATTAAGTCACTGACCACTGGTGATTAATTCAACCTTCAGGCCTTCTCCCCTGCCTGAAGTTCAGGAAAATAGGACTTTAATTTCCTACCCTGTCATCACATGGTTAGCTCCCCTGGCAACCACTCCTAATCCTTAGGTGAGATCCAGAAGTTACCTCATTAGCAAACAAAAGACACCTTTCTTGCTCTCATCACTTAGGAAATTCCAAGGGTTTTAGGAGCTTTGTTCCATAAAGTGGAAGGAAGAGGAAATTTATATTTCTTCTTATAAAATATAATATCACAGCCGGGCACAGATAAAGCAGTACTTGGAAAGTAATCAATGCAGCAAAGAACATAAAGGCAATAGTGAAAAAATCAATAATATAAAACTTATACACTAAAATGTATTGTTGTTATTGTGCTCAGCCCTGTCTGACTGTTTGTGACCCCCATGGACTGTAGCCCACCAGGCTCCTCTGTCCATGGGATTTTCCAGGCAAAATTGCTGGAGTGGGTTGCCATTTTCTACTCCAGGGGATATTCCCAACCCAGGGATCAAACCCACATCACTTGTGCTTCCTGCACTGGCAGGAGGATTCTTTACCACTTCACCACCTGGAAAGCCCCTTTACCACTGTGCCACTTGGGAAGCCTCACCTTGGGCTTGCCTCGTGGCTCAGGGGTAAAGGCTAAACCTGCAGTGCAGGAGAGGAGATGCAGGAAATGGCATCTAGACGAAACGCAGGATGGTATCTCTACAATATTGGAATAGGCGCTAATTCCTTAAAAATGAAATAAACCATAATATTCTATGAATTAGATATCATCAAAATGTAAAAACTGCTCCTCTTTAAAAACCATCATTATAAAACCTGTATGTAATCCTTAGAATAGAAAAAAACTTTGCAGAACCCATATAAAGGCCTCTCTTCAACAATATATAAAGAAACGTCAAAATTCAATAATAATGAAACAAACCATTCAATTTTAAAAGGGGTAAAATCTTTGAATCCATAGCTTACCAGTGAAGATACAAGAATAGCAAATAAGCACACAGAAGTAATTGGAAGGATGCACAGCATATTTAATCATAAAATAAATGTAAAGTAAAATCACAATATTGTATATTTCAGACCCACTAAAATGGCTAAACACAAAACCAAACTGAAAGAAAAGAAAAGAAAAAAAATATTAAAAGTACGAACTGCTGACAAGTATATGTAGTAAGTAGGGAAAACTCTCAAACACTGCTGTTAAAGATACAATGAAAAATACATGTCCATAGAAAGCCTGTAAAAGGAAGCTTACAGCAGATTTGTGCTTAATTTCCCCAAACTAGAAATGGCCAAAATGGCCATCAACTAGAGAATGAATAAAACATTGAGGCTTACCTAAACAAGTAAATTCTACTGAAAAAACACAGATATGAGCTACTGAGACATGTAATAATATTGATGAATTAAAAAAACATTATTCTTATTAAGAGAAGACATAAAAGGCCATGTCCTGTATGACTGCACTTATATAAAAAGACTCTTGAGAGTCCCTTGGACTGCAAGGAGATCCAACCAGTCCATTCTGAAGGAGATCAGCCCTGGGTGTTCTTTGGAAGGAATGATGTTAAAGCTGAAACTCCTCCAGTACTTTGGCCACCTCATGCGAAGAGTTGACTCATTGGAAAAGACTCTGATGCTAGGAGGGATTGGGGGCAGGAGGAGAAGGGGACGACAGAGGATGAGATGGCTGGATGGCATCACTGACTTGATGGACGTGAGTCTCAGTGAACTCCGGGAGTTGGTGATGGACAGGGAGGCCTGGTGTGCTGTGATTCCTGGGGTCGCAAAGAGTCGGACACGACTGAACGACTGAATTGAACTGAAAGTAGGTATGTCTATAGATAGAAGATAAATTAATGGTTTCCAGAGTCTTGGGTGGGAAGACAATTGACTACAAAGCAGTGTGAGGGAACTTTTGAAGGTGATAGAATTATCCTGTATTCTGATGGTAGTGGTGACTTTATAACTTTATATATTTGTTGAAATTCATAGATTTTTGTAGCTAAAAGAGAGAATTTTACTGTATTAAATTATATCACCAAAACCCTGATATTTAAAAATATTAGAAAAAAATATAGACTGTCATTTATATGACATATAAATATAATTATTTAATAAAAGCTCAAAAATGTGGATGGAAGGAAATTACCAAAGATAGAAAAGATATTCCAAGAACTAGAGAACATAATTCTCCACATTCAAAAAAGAACTACATGTGTGCCCACTGCTACTGCTGCGGCTGCTAAGTCACTTCAGTCATGTCCGACTCTGTGAGACCCCATAGATGGCAGCCCACCAGGCTCCCCCGTCCCTGGGATTCTCCAGGCAAGAACACTGGAGTGGGTTGCCATTTCCTTCTCCAATGCATGAAAGTGAAAAGTGAAAGTGAAGTCGCTCAGTCGTGTCCGACTCTTAGCGACCCCCATGGACTGCAGCATGTGCACACAAATATAAATACAAGACCTGCAGTGATGCACTCTTTGTGAAGACTCAGGTCAAGAAGTGTAAGATGAAAATCATGAAGTTCTGAGGAAAAATAAAGGACCATAAACATATGTCAAAAATCAGAAAGGTATCAGTCATCAGCAAAGAAGAAAGCTAGTAGACTTCAGAATTCTGAGAATAAATGATTTCTACATAGATTTACATTTCACTAAATATGAGGATAAAATAGGCCTTTAAAAAAATCACATTATCAACAGTTTACTCTGTATAAATACATTCTTAAGAGGCTACTGGAAGATATGTTTACCATCTTCAGGTAGTAAATTATGAAAATAGACATGTGCTCTATGTATCAAAAATTCTCACATCAAAATGATGAAAGAAACTTCTAGTACCCTAGAAATTTTATTTGTCTACTCTTGAATTTCTCTTTTCATATATTCTATCATATCAGCTAAACATTTTACTGGATTTTAAAATAACTAATATTGTGTACTTTGTAGTTCGTAGAAATGATTTATAAAGAATAGAATTGTTTTCAAACTAAACTTTATATTCCTCCTCTATCAGCAGTACACATATTCTTTGATACATAAGTTCAATTTCAGAGGTATTAGTGTTTCAGCTCTTTAAAACAATTTAACAATGTATAATTATGAGTTTGGAAAATTCAGCAGTGGCCACAGGACTGGAAAAGATCAGTTTTCATTCCAATCCCAAAGAAAGACAATGTCCAAGAATGCTCAAACTACTTCACAGTTGCACTTGTCCACATGATAGTGAAGTAATACTCAAAATTCTGCAAGCCAGGCTTCAACAAGTCATGAACCATGAACTTCCAGATGTTCAAGCTGGTCTTAGAAAAGGCAAAGGAACCAGAGTTCAAATTGCCAACATTTGTTGGATCATCGAAAAGCAAAAGAGTTTCAGAAAAACATCTATTTCAGCTTTATTGACTATGCTAAAGCCTTTGACTGTGTGGATCACAATAAACTGTGGAAAATTCTGAGATAGGAATACCAGACCATCTGACCTGCCTCTTGAGAAATCTGTATGCAGGTCAGGAAGCAACAGTTAGAACTGGACATGGAACAACAGACTGGAAAAGGAGTCTTAGGAAAAGGTGTATGTCAAGGCTGTATATTGTCACTCTGCTTATTTAACTTATATGCAGAGTACATCATGAGAAACGCTGGGCTGGAAGAAGCACAAGCTGGAATCAAGATTGCCAGGAGAAATATCAATAACCTCAGATATGCAGATGACACCACCCTTATGGCAGAAAGTGAGGAGGAACTAAAGAGCCTCTTGATGAAAGTGAAAGAGGAGAGTGAAAAAGTTGGCTTAAAGCTCAACATTCAGAAAACGAAGATCATGGCATCCGGTCCCATCACTTCATGGCAAATAGATGGGGAAACAATGGAGACAGTGACAGACTTTATTTTTGCGGGCTCCTAAATCAGTGCAGATGGTGACTGCAGCCATGAAATTAAAAGACACTTACTCTTTGGAAGAAAAGCTATGACTAACCTAGAAAGCATACTAAAAAACAGAGACATTACTTTACCGACCAAGGTCCGTTTAGTCAAGGCTATGGTTTTTCCAGTGGTCATGTATGGATGTGAGAGTTGGACTATAAAGAAAACTGAAAGTCAAAGAATTGATGCTTTTGAACTGTGGTGTTGAAGACTCTTGAGAGTCCCTTGGACTGTGAGGAGATCTAACAAGCCCATCTTAAAGGAGATCAATCCTGAGTGTTCATTGGAAGGACTGATGTTGAAGCTGAAGCTCCAATACTTTGGCCACCTGATGTGAAGAACTGACTCATTTGAAAAGTCCCTGATGCTGGGAAAGATTGAAGGCAGGAGGAGAAGGGGACTATAAAAGATGAGATAATTGGAAGGCATTACCAACTCAATGGAGATGAATTTAGGTAAACTCTGGGAGTTGGTGATGGACAGGGAGGCCTGATGTGCTACAGTCCATGGGGTTGCAAAGAGTTGGACACGACTGAGTGACTGAACTAAACTGAATTATGTCTGCATCTACTTAGAAATCTATTTGTGTGCATCTAAGTCGCTTCAGTTGTATCCAATTCTTTGGGACCCTATAAGCTGCAGCCCACGAGAATTCTCTGTCTGGGATTCTCCAAGCAAGAAAACTGGAGTGGGTTGCCATGCCCTCCTCCAGGGGATTTTCCTGACTCAGTGCTTGAGCCCATGTCTCTTATGTCTCCTGCTTTGGCAGGTGGGTTTTTTTTACTACTAGTGACCCCTTGTAGCCCTAGTCTACAAGCTCATTTAAACACTTTATTTCTCTTTAAAATAATTATGAAGTCAAAAAATGGTATATTTAACTTATGAGCAAGACCTTTTGCTTTTCTGAAGGTTAGTTGCTTGGAAATATTAAAAACAATCTAATTCATCAATGCCTTGTCAGTTTTTAATATGTGATGACAGCTTGTCAATTGACAAGAATGTAGGAAACCATTTTCATTACTAAGCTGACATTATAACTTGATGAATCCTGTGTTTCAATGACAGTCATTTCTTTGCTTTTCAACCAGCATTTTCTATTTGAAATTCAGTTTATGAGATGCATTATGATAAAGGTCATTGGTTTAAAAACTCTATGACCTTTCTTGTCTTTTGACTTTAAATGGAAAACACAAAGCACAATTTATCACATTCAGAATCTTATATTTTTTAAATATTTTATAGGTTGGCTTACATATTGAAAATTTTAACAAAAATCAATACCCTACTATCAACACCATATTTTGCAGAAATATTTACTTATATTTAAGTTGAAAAACATTGTCAAAGTGAGTACCAAGTGAAATAAAAATTAATAAATGAAAATACAGTGGCAATTTACTATATTGAGAAACAGCTTAACTCTTTTTCAAAGCTCTAGATTTACCTTCAAGCCCCAGTTTTCACAAAATCTCATCCCTTTGTTGTCAATATCAAGTGCTCCTACCTTATATTTGATTGACTAGTTTGTGCCTGAAATTACTTTGATGCTCCCAAATAACATCTTTATTAATAAGTGAGGTTGTTTTTGTTAGCTTCTTCTTCAAAGAATGGAAAGTGAAAATGAAGTCGCTCAGTCGTGTCCGACTTCTTGCGACCCTGTGGACTGCATCCCACCAGGCTCCTCCGTCCATGTGATTCTCCAGGCAAGAGTACTGGAGTGGGTTGCCATTTCCTTCTCCAGGGGATCTTACTGGCCAGGAATCGAACCCAGGTTTTCTGCATTGCAGCAGACGCTTTAACCTCTGAGCCACCAGGAAGCCCAAGACAAATCCAAAATCTCTAGGGAGATTGCACCTAAGTGACTGAAGCTTCACAATGAATATTTTGACTCTATAAACCTGTAAGGATGAAGGAAATTATATGTAGAAAGGATTGAGATACTTAAATAATCTCCAAGAAATATCTTGGGAGTGAGAAATCTACATTGCTTCCATGTTTTATTTAAGCATCATTGTATTTAAGCATCACCTAACAACGAAATCTTCAAGAAAAAGCCAATATTCCCTTGCTGAAATATGTTGCTGAACAATGCCCACGTATACACAAATAAATATTTGAATAATTAGGCAACACGTGATTTGTAGCTAATTTCATGTTTAGGGACACAGACTTTGGACACAGAAAGACCTGAGATTGACGATCTGCCCTGGTTAGCTGTATATACTTGAATAAATTATTTTTCTACTCTGAGCTGCTATTTCTCTTCTGTATATAATTACTTTCTGAATAATTGTCCATGCTCACACACTACAGAACACAACTCCTCTTGAGCCTTACCCAGTTTTTTGGAGGCCATAGGAATGTCTCAAATGTACTTACAAAGACAATTCTTATAGTCTTTGCCTCCAGTCTTGCCATGATTTGGTATCATTGCAAATAAAAAAAATGATTTTGGTGGGGTTCCAACTGGTGCCCTCTGTAGGGCACTCTCTTCTCCCCTTACTCCTCATTTTATCTCCCTCTTCTTTACATGCCTCCATCTCTATGGAAAATCAGTTAAGGTGAGTTGGTACCCAAAGGCTGCAGTCCACTGGGTCTTCAATAAAACCAGATCCTGAGTTCCATCTGAGGTCTTGTCAGGACCCATAACACGGTATAAAACTAGTATAAGAATTCATATTGTGGAAGCTTGTGTGAAGATTAATGAGATGATTTATATACAATTATTACATTTCTTCTGTTCCAAACACTGCAACAGGTACTTATATTCAATATTTAAGAACTTATATAGTGTTAACATATTTATAACCTATACAGTGCAAGCTATGCAGAATTACTCTTTTGCCCAGTTCACAGATGAAGGCACTAAACATAGAGAAATTTGTACAAATGAAACAAGCCAGAAATTAATCAAACCAGATTTGAAAACTTGTCTGTTGTCATCAACATATATATTGCTGAAACAACATAGCAATTTCCTCTCCCTCTCTCTTTCTTTTTTTCTCTGTGTAGTTATCTATCTCAAAATGTCTGATCCAATAGACCTAATAATGCAAGAGGGAGGGACAAGAAAGCTGAACTTGGGCCTGGGGGTGGGCAGAGGGGCGTGGTCAGGGTCAGCCAGCAGTGCTGACCCAAGCAGCGCCTCCCAGTTGTTCCCTAGAGCCTGCTTGGCTAGGTCCAGCTTTATCGAGGTAGCCAGGGCGGCTGACAATTCAAGCATGAGCCAGGCAATGAGGGGCACCATGTGCTATTGAGAAGGGAGGGGTGAAAGAGAATGATTGCTTTAGCAATCAATCTGCCAAGCACTTACTAAGTGCAAGGCACTTTGTTGTTCAGTTGCTAAGTCCAGCCTCTTTGTGACCCCATGGACCGCAGCAAACCTCAAACATGAGCAAGTAAGTTGGTGCTACAAGGCACTGTTCTGAGGGGTTCATTCAATCAGTTAATCTGCAAAATAGCTCTAGGAGTTGAGTAAATTAGTTTTCCTGTGGTTAAACAGGAGATGGCAAGAGTGAACATCCATATTTTAGGAATCAGGGAACTAAAATGGACTGGAATGGGTGAATTTAATTCAGATGACCATTATATCTACTGTAGGCAAGAATCCCTTAGAAGAAATGCAGTAGCCATCATAGTCAACAAGAGTTCTCAGTGCAGTACTTGGATGCAATCTCAAATCGACAGAATGATCTCTGTTCGTTTCGGAGGCAAACTTTGCAATATCACAGTAATCCAAGTATATGCCCTGACCAGTGATGCTGAAGAAGCTGAAGTTGAATTAGTCTATAAAGACCTACAAGACCTTCTAGAAATAACACCCCAAAAGATGCCCTTTTCATTATGCTATGCTAAGTCACTTCAGTCGTGTCCGACTCTGTGTGACCCCATAGACGGCAGCCCATCAGGCTCCACCATCCCTGGGATTCTCCAGGAAAGAACACTGGAGTGGGTTGCCATTTCCTTCTACAATGCATGAAAGTGAAAAGTGAAAGTGAAGTCACTCAGTTGTGTCCAACTCTTAGCGACCCCATGGATTGCAGCCTAACAGACTCCTCCATCCATGGGATTTTCCAGGCAAGAGTACTGGAGTGGGGTGCCATTGCCTTTTCATTATAGGGGACTGGAATACAAAAGCAGGAAGTCAAGAGATATCTGTAGTAACAGGCAAATTTGGCCTTGGAGTACAAAACAAAGCAGGGCAAAGGCTAACAGAGTTTTGCCAAGGGAATGCACTGGTCATAACAAACACCCTCTTCCAACAGCACAAGAGAAGACTTTACACATGAACATCACGAGATGGTCAATACTGAAATCAGATTGATTATATTCTTTGCAACTAAAGATGGAGAAGCTCTATACAGTCAGCAAAAATGAGACCAGGTGCTGACTGTGGCTCAGATCATGAACTCCTTATTGCCAAATTCAGCCTTACATTGAAGAAAGTAGGGAAAACCACTAGACCTTTTAAGTATGACTTATAATGAATCCTTTAGGATTATACAGTGAAAATGATAAATAGATTCAAGGGATTAAGTCTGATAGACTGAGTGCCTGAAGACATATGGAAGGAGTTTCATGACATTGTACAGGAGGAAGTGATCAAGACAATCCCCAAGAAAAAGAAATGCAAAAAGGCAAAATGGTTTTCTGGGGATGGCTCACAAACAGCTGAGAAAAGAAGAGAAGCTAAGGCATAGGAGAAAAGGAAAAATATACCCATTTGAATACAAAGTTCCAAAGAATAACAAGGAGGAATAAGAAAGCATTCCTCAGTGATCAATGCAAGGAAATAGAGGAAAACAATAGAATGGGAAAGACTAGAGATCTTTTCAAGAAAATGAGAGATACCAAGGGAACATTTCATGCAAAGACGGGCATGATAAAGGACAGAAATGGTATGGACTTAAAAGTTTCTGTTCTCAAGGATATCAAATATTAGCATTATAAAAAATGTAATATGTGTTCAAAATGTTTAAGGAATAGCACTTTTAAAAGAATGAACATGGTGTGGCATGTTTTAAAATTCATACCGCAGTAGTTTTATCAGAATAATATTTTAGTTGTGTTTTTTTCTGGTGCTAATTCATCTGCATTAAAGTTTTCATTACTAAATGTGAAAAAAAAAAAAAAGATATTAAGAAGAGGTGGCAAGAATGCACAGAAGAACCATACAAAAAACATCTTCATGACCCAGATAATCACGATGGTGTGATCACTCACCTCGAGTCAGACATTTTGGATTCCTAAGGCCTTGGGCCTTAGGAAACATCACTATGAACAAAGCTAGTGGAGGTGATGGAATTCCAGTTGAGCTATTTCAAATCCTAAAAGATGATGCTATGAAAGTGCTTCACTCCATATGCCAGCAAATTTGCAAAACTTGGCAGTGGCCACAGGACTAGAAAAGGTCATTATTCATTCTAATCCCAAAGAAAGGCCATACCAAAGAATTTTCCAACTACCACATAATTGTACTCATCTCATACACTAGTAAGACAGAGGAGCCTGGAAGGCTGCAGTCCATGGGGTCGCTGAGGGTCGGACATGACTGAACGACTTCACTTTCACTTTTCACTTTCATGCATTGGAGAAGGAACTGGCAACCCACTCCAGTGTTCTTGCATGGAGAATCCCAGGGATGGGGGAGCCTGGTGGGCTGCTGTCTATGGGGTCCCACACGACTGAAGTGACTTAGCAGCAGCACACACTAGTAAAGTAATGCACAAAATTCTCCAAGCCAGGCCTCAATAATATAAGAACCATGAAATTCCAGATGTTCAAGGTGGATTTAGAAAAGGCAGAGGAACCAAAGATCAAATTGCCAACATCGATTTGATCATCAAAAAACCAAGAGAGTTTCAGAAAAACCTCTAAATCTGCTTTACTGACTATGCCAAAGCCTTTGACTGTGTGGACCACAACAAACTGTGGAAAATTCTTCAAGAGATGGGAATACCAGACCACCTGATCTGCCTCTTGAGAAATCTGTATATAGGTCAAGAAGCAACATTTAGAACTGGTCGTGGAACAACAGACTGGTTCCAAATAGGGAAAGGAGTACATCAAGGCTGTATATTGTCACCCTGCTTATTTAACTTATAGGCAGAATACATTATGCAAAATGCCAGGTTGGATGAAGCACAGCTGGAATCAAGATTTCAGGGAGAGATATCAATCACCTCAGATATGCAGATGACACTACTTGTATGGCAGAACTCGAAGAAGAACTGATGAACGTCTTGATGAAAATGGAAGAGGAGAGTGAAAAAGTTGGCTTAAAGCTCGACATTCAGAAAACTAAGATCATGGCATCTGGTCCCATCACTTCATGGCAAATAGATGGGGAAACAGTGGAAACAGTGTCAGACTTTATTTTGGGGGTTCCAAAATCACTGCTGATTGTGACTACAGCCATGAAATTACAAGATGCTTGCTCCTTGGAAGGAAAGCTACGATCAACCTGCACAGTATATTAAAAAGCAGAGTTATTTCTTTGCCAACAAAGGTCCATCTAGTCAAAGCTATTGTTTTTCCAGTAGTCATGTATGGATGTGAGAATTGGACTATAAAGAAAGCTGAGCGCTGAAGAATGGATGCTTTTGAACTGTGGTGTTGGAGAAGATTCTTGAGAGTCCCTTGGACTGCAAGGATTTCCAACCAGTCCATCCTAAAGGAAATCAGTCCTGAATGTTGATTGAAAGGACTGATGCTGAAGCTGAAACTCCAATACTTTGGCTACCTGATGTGAAAAGCTGACTCACTAGAAAAGACTCTGATGCTGGGAAAGATTGAAGGTTAAGGACAAGGGGACAGCAGAGGATGAGATGGTTGGATGGCATAACTGAATTGATGGACATTAGTTTGAGTAAGCTCTGGGAGTTGGAGATAGACAGGGAAGCCTGATGTGCTGCAGTCCATGGGTCGCAAAGAGTCAGACATGACTGAGCAACTGAACTGAACTGAACAATGCAGATTTATGAGAGTTTTTTTTTGTTTGTTTGTTTTTGTTTTAATATTTCCAACAAACTAAGTATCCATAAAGCAAATATAATGTTTGTGAAACATAGTTTTATGCTGAGATTATTTTAAAAATAAATATAAGTAATGTATTTATAGCAATGTCTGGAAGACTGGAAAAAATATAAATGTTTATTAATGGGGGAATATTTAAATATGTTGTGGTAGATCCAAATAATAGTAAAACTAATATTAGTATATCAGAGAAGTTCTCAACATGTGGCTTGCAGACTTTTAAGGTCCCAAGATCTTTTTATGGGTTTTCAATGTTAAAATTATTTTCATGAAAATGACGACCACTGCATTTTCACTGTGTTGACATTTGCACTGATAGTACTAAAGTGATGCTATATGTTAACTACTGTGTAACAGATCATCCCAAGGCTTGGTGACCTAATAAAAAATTGCTTTACCTCTTACAATTCAGTGGGTCATGGGTTCTTGAGCAGCTTGCCTGGTGATTCTGGCTAATTTCTCATGAAGCTCAGTCAGATATTGGGCAGGGCTAAGTACCATGAAGTCTTGACTCAGACTGGAGGATCCTATTTTTAAAATGTCTCATTCAGGATAAGAAAGCTGTGGTACATATACACAATAGAGTATTACTCAGCCATTAAAAAGAATATATTTGAATCAGTTCTAATGAGGTGGATGAAACTGGAGCCAATTATACAGAGTGAAGTAAGTCAGAAAGAAAAACACCAATACAGTATACTAACACATATATATGGAATTTAGAAAGATGGTAACAATAACCCTGTATACGAGACAGCAAAAGAGACACAGATGTATAGAACAGTCTTTTGGACTCTGCGGGAGAGGGAGAGGGTAGGATGATTTGGGAGAATGGCATTGAAACGTGTATAATATCATATATGAAACAAGTCGCCAGTCCAGGTTTGATGCACGATACTGGATGCTTGGGGCTGGTGCACTGGGACGACCCAGAGGGATGGTATGGGGAGGGAAGAGGGATATCCTATTTGTCATACTCATACCTATTCAGTGAGAAAAGGTACTAGTCAATGGTGTTAATAGCAGAAAAGGAGAAGTATGGAGGGTCATTTGTGTGGCTGGATACCACAGTTAATCAACTGACCCCTTAGCATGAATCAAGACAGTACAGTCAAATAGTATTAGCAATCACTGCCTTCCTTATCATCCATGTATATAATCTTAAAATATATATTTTCAATTTGGCTGATTTGAATATTAAATAAATGGAGCATCACATATGTTCTTTTGTGTCTTGCTTCTTTCAATTGTGATCATAGTTGTAATATTTGAATAACTATCTTCCTTTGTTTAAAGCCACAGAAGGTAGGTCAAGTCATCCTCAGTCATGTATCACTGACCAACTCTACTATCGTCTTCTACCTTTAAGGACTCAGGTGATTCAAGTTGGGTGACCAGGATAATTCAGGATAATGTCACATCTCAAGGTTTTTAATATCACACCTGCAGGTCTCCTTGGCCATATAAAGGAACATATTCAAAGGTTCCAGGAATTAGGACAAGGACAACTTTGAGAGGCCATTATTCTACCTAAGTCATAAGTCCAGAGAGACTTATAGAAATCTATGAAACTTTCAAGAAATAAAATGTTAAACAATACAAGAAATCATGCAGTTATCCAACTCATTTTATTTTTATTTTTTTATTTTTTGGCATTTCTGAGTTGCATTTATTCCTCATCCTATCACTTGCTTTTTCTTCTCTCATTTTCAAATTCCACTGTCACTTTTGAAAATCAGGTTATAATTTACTAAATTCAAATTTGTCTTAATTATGGGTTTTGCATCTTTCCAAATCTACATCTCCTAGGCAATTATCAAGGCACTTCCTCCTGTTTGCCCTGCCACATGCCTATATTCAGAATTTACATTAAAAGTCCCCAAGACTGCAAGTCTCAAACTGAGAACACAGTCTGTGGATACATTAGCTTTTGATGGATAAAATAACATCTTATTGCAAATAACTTTGAATCAAAAGTATCATGCTCTGAGGGTCCATTTCCTTCAAAAGCGCAAAACTCAGAAGGGCACAAAATGGAAGTACAAAATGTGATATTCATTGTGAAACATCTGACTTCAATGACTACATTAAATATGCATACATTTCAAAGCAAGTGAAATTTTTGTAATAATTACGTGGTCACAAATTAATACATGTCTTATTAATCTCTTATCCAACTCATTTTAAAAGACCATCATAAATGTAGCACTAAAATTAGAGAGGGCTTTCCTGGTGGCTCACTGCAAAAGAATCCACCTGTCAATGTCGGAGATGTGGGTTCAATCCTTGGGTTGGAAAGATTCCCTGAAGAAGAAATGGCAACCCTCTCCAGTATTCTTGCCTGGGAAATCCCATGGACAGAGAAGCCTGGTGGGCTACAGTCGATGGGGGTCACAAAATATTCAGATAGGACTTAGGAAGTAAACAACAAAAAAAATTTAGAGAAGAATAAAACATACATAGAATAATTTTAAATAACTTTAATCTTTGCAAATGCCCTTATTATATTAGTAGCAAATCAAATCTTGCAGTAAACTAAGGGAATAATAAACCCTAATCATATTGAATTTATCTCAGCAATACAAAGATATTTCAACATTAGAAATATTTCAATTCATGTATCTTATTAATAGCTTGAGGTAGAAATATATACACATAAATGTGTTTATATATTTAAATGTAGGATAAGAATTTAATGAAAGTGAATTCAAATCACAGTTAAACAAAAACATTTTAGCAAACTAGAACTAGAAATGTACTTAAAATTTTATCTACTGTACAACAATTTGCATACACTTAACAATACTGTACTCTACATTTAAAAATTTCAAGAAGGTAGATTTCATGTTATGTGTTTTCTGATAAAATTAAAGAGATATATACACCACAAAACTATTTGCAAAATTTATACTCAGCGGTGTAACATCAGAGATATTCCATACCACAAAACTATTTGCAAAATTTATACTCAGTGGTGTAACATCAGAGATATTCCATGAAATGAGAAAGAAGACAAATATTACTGGTAGTGTTACATAAATTTATATATAGTGGGATTCTGGCTGATACAGATAAGAAAACAGGGTTTAAAATTAGCAATTAAGAGTCAAAGATATTAGCTGTAGACAAATTTTTTTTTTACTGGAAAATATAAAAATCTATGAATTACGAGTTCTTTTAAAATTTTCAGCTAAGTATCCAGGAAAACAAAATCAACTGAACCCATAGTAATAACTTAATCACAGCCAATGTTATTTAGAGTATAAGAGGAAAAAAATATTCCTTTAGGAAATAAAGACATCAATGTACATAGAAATGGTGTTAGCTATAATAATACAAGATCTTTATAGTTTCTGACATGAAAAAGACAAACTCAAATACATAAAGAGAAATGTCATTTTCATGGATGAGGCAACTTAGCGTTTTAAAATGACAGTTTTCTTTTAAACAATTGATAAACCCAATCATCAAAATTAAAAATTCAAGAACTGGATTTAAATGCACATAAAGTTCAATTTTCTTTTCTACAATTGATTTCTCTACAGTTTATGTTAATGTTATTCCCTTGTGTAGGGCATTCCTGCTACAATATGACACTGTTATGGGTGAAGGTATATGTAATTCTTACTCAGAATTAAAGGGAGAGGATCATAGCTGAATGGATGCTCAGAGTGTATATAAAATTTTTATGAAGTCAACGTTCAGGATAAAGAGAGGAAGAGAAGAAAAAAGTGGAAAAATAAACTATTATTGAAAGTTTATCATTATGCCAGACTTTTTCTTGATAAGACATTAATGCTTACACTTTATTGATTAGGAATTGTTATCCCTCTTTTATACAAGAACTCCTAGGCTTAGAGAAGTTAGGCAAATTACACAAGGGCGTGGGCTTACTGAATTGTAAAGATTTAAACTCATTTTTGGCTTTGTTAACTTGGTTTTATCTGATTCCAAAGTACATTCCACACAGGCAAATATGAGAATAAATTTCACACATAATTTTTGTAAAAAAGAATTAGATATTTCAAACATAAATATTGTAGAAGAACAAAAAGGCAAACACAGGAGGTGTGTGTTCAAACAGCCACTACAAGGGAAAATATGTTACTTAAGATGTTACTTAAGTAGTCATAGTAACTTACCAATGTTGCCATTAGTGGGGAGACAGTAATACCTGAAATGTTAATAAAGAAGGAAATTTGTGAATAGATAATGATAAAAGGTAGACATACCACTACAAAGTAGTGGGAGCATAGACCCTGGATTTTTGTTTATTTAAATGAAACAGATATTTGATATACACATAAACATAAAACATTAAAATATTTTACCTGTGGTATTCTTAAGGAAATATTAATCTACAAAATTCTCTAAAGTGACATAAGGATTTCTTTCAAATTCTACATGAGAGAAAACACAAGGTTTAACTTCTTTATGCCACCAAAGAGAAACCTAATTTAGGAGTTTAGTTTTCCTTAAAGAAATGTAGCTAGGTGAAGGTGTGTAGAAAACAGCTAAAAATCTATTACACCCAGTGGTCATTATGATGAGCATGATGGGAAATGAAATTTACTGGGATTTATGAGTGGAACTGTCTCTCATCAAAAACAAATTTTAATGATCAAATACTTTATTTTTTTCAACTTTCATTTATTTTTTATTTTTATTTTATATTAGAGTATAGTTTATTAACAGTGTTGTACTAATTTCAGATATACAACAAAGTGATTCAGCTATTCATACTCATGAATGCATTTTTTCAATTTTTTTTACTATTTAGGTTATTATAGAGCACCAAGCAGAGTTCCCTGCTGCTATACACTAGGTCCTTGTCAGTTATTTATTTTGAATATAGGAGTGTGTACAAATATTTTAAGAAGAAACTGCTTTATGTTAGAATATGTAATTACAGTGTTTTCATTAAAATTTTTTCAGAGCCTGAAATTATCTAAATAACATAATGAAGTTTATACGTGTCTAAATAATAAAGCAATTTACAACTGCTAAAAAGAGCTATATTAAATTAATAGTTTGAATATGGAAATTACATGAGTTGCAGGCAGATATATATATTGTTCTATAATTGATCAGTGTGGCTTGTTAACTAGATTTTTTCAGGCACATATAAATATAATTGTCATATAAATGTGATACTTGGCATTTGCAGACTATATTACTTTATATATCAGAGAAGTCATGAATCATGTAAATGTGTTTTAATTATTAATTAAATATGTTTATCATTTATTAGACATCTTTACAATTAATGTTACATACTGAATGCCTTTGTGTTTATGTATTGAATGATGATATTAGCTCTTGGATACTGGGCAAATCAACCATGAGACTTTTTCTCTGTGACTTACTCAAAAATTACATTTTGTAAGCTAGTTTTTGGTAAATATGAATTTGTATACAATTCATATTTTCTTAATGATATTTTTGTGATACAGAGGTGATTTTGAATTTATATATTTTTTTGTAATAGAAATGAAGGGTTGCATTGCTAAATTATAAACATTTTATCTCTGCACTATGTCTATAGCAACACTGGAAATTCCTTTTAAGAATATGGACTGTGTCAAATTCCCTGGGTTTACTTTCCAACTGCATCAATTATGAACCTTATTACACTGAAGAAGTTACTATTTAAGTTCTTTAAGTTTTTTTTTTTTTTTCCATCTTTGAAAAGGTAGATATAGTAACACAACCCAATAGATACTTAACTCAAATAAGAGTAAATGATATATTTATAATGTCTGGAACATGGTAATATTCAGTAATTATTAGATTTTATTTTTCACTGTATGTTTTTACTTTTATAAAATATGTTTCAATTAATACCCCTGCCAAACTTTACTTCAGTTTATTAAGAAATACTGTGTGTGAACAATCCTACTTTCTATAAACATACTCACTTTAGTGCTATAAATCGCTATAAATCATTTATAGCACTTTAGTGCTATAAATCAAATAACTAAAGTAAGAAATTACATTTTGAATAGACATAATGATTGAAAGACAAAATTCCCTCTTTGCGTGTTTATTCACCCACAGGTGATGCCCACTAAACTTTACCTTTGTTTAACCATACAGAAACAGTAAGGGGACATGGATTTTTCTGTCTTGGGTTTTTCTCTTAGCTTTGTGAGAAGTTTCTTAATTTTAACAAATTTTATTCACAGCATACTTTTATTGAATCATGTCTTATATAATTGACTTACTGCTGCTACTGCTAAGTCACTTCAGTCGTGTCCGACTCTGTGCCACCCCAGAGACAGCAGCCCATCAGGCTCCCCTGTCCCTGGGATTCTCCAGGCAAGAACACTGGAGTGGGTTGCCATTTCCTTCTCCAGTGTATGAAAGTGAAAAGTGAAAGGGAAGTCGCTCAGTCGTGTCTGACTCCTAGCAATCCCATGGACTGCAGCCAACCAGGCTCCTCCGTCCATGGGATTTTCCAGGCAAGAGTACTGGAGTGGGGTGCCATTGACTTAACTTATGTTCAAATTATTAACCATATTTTTAGATCAAATCTTTGTTTCCTCCATAACAAATTTTTAGCAACCTTTTTGAAGTTTCAGGTCTCTAGAAACTTGAGCAGAAAGTACAGAAAGTGAAAGTGAAAGTCACTTAGTCATGTCTGACTCTGTGACCCCATGGACTGTAGCCTGCCAGCCTCCTCTGTCCATGGAATTCTCCAGGCAAGAGTACCGGAGTGGGTAGCTGTTCTCTTCCCCAGGGAATCTTCCCAATCCAGGGATGATACCCAGGTCCCCCACACTGCCGATGTATTCTTTACCATTTTAGCAACTAGAGAAGCCCAAGAAAGTACAGGGTTCCCACATATTCCTCTTCCCCACCTCCTTCTTCGGCTATCATTAACATCTTATGTTAGTGTGGTTAATGGTATCTGCTCCATCATGTCTGAGTCTTTGTGGCCCCATGGCCTGTAATCTGCCAGGCTCCTCTGTCCATGGAATTCTCCAGGCGAGAATACTGCAGTGGGTTGCCATTTCCACCTCCAGGGGATTTTTTCAACCCAAGGATTAAAACCAGGTCTTCTAAATTGTGGTGGATTCTTTACCGTCTGATCCACCAGGGGATCTTCCTAACCCAGGATTCATACCCACATGTCTTACATGTCTCTCTTGCATTCTGCATACATAAGAGATGAGGATTCAACCCTTGGGTTGGAAAGATCCCCTGGAGGTGGGCATGGCAACACACTCCAGTATTCTTGCCTGAAGAATCTCATGGAAGGAGGCACCTGGAAGACTGCAGTCTACGGGACCACAGAGAGTTAGATATGACTGAAGCAACTCAGCATGAATGCACAAAGTCCATAATTTACCTTAGGATTCACTCTTATACATGCTATGGGTTTTGACAAATGTCTAATAACATGTATCTGTTAAAGTATCACACAGAATAGTTTCAATGCCTGAAAATTCTTCTGCATTTTACCTATTAATCATTGCCTCTTTATCCCAGACCCTCTGATAACCACTGATCTTTATACTGTGTTCCTAGTTTTGCATTTTCTATCTTGAAATATACAATATGTAATTATATGTATATACAGAATCATACTATACACAACCATCAGGTTTTCTTCTTTCACTTAGAAATATGCTTAAATATGCTCCATGTCTTTTTGTGGCTTGATATCTCATCTGCCG
Organism: Bos indicus; assembly: GCF_029378745.1. Lineage (NCBI taxonomy): Eukaryota > Metazoa > Chordata > Mammalia > Artiodactyla > Bovidae > Bos > Bos indicus. The sequence continues at coordinate 13,491,408 of NC_091764.1, forward strand.
AATAATATTCCACTGTGCGAATGTGCCACCATCTGTTTATTCATTTACCTATTGAAGGACATCTTGTTCTCATCCAGGTTTTAGCAATTATGAATAAGTGAAAATGTTAGTTACTCAGTCATGTCCCACTATTTGCGACACCATGGACTGTAGCCCATCAGGCTCCTCTGACCATGAAGTTTCCAAGCAAGAATACTGGAGTGGGTAGCCATTTTTTTCTCCAGGGGATCTTTCCAACCCAAGCATTGAACCTGGGTCTCCTGCATTGAGGCAGATTCTTCACCTTCTGAGTCACCTGGGAAGCTGCTATAAACATTTGTATACAGATGTTTTTGTGGACATAATTTTTCAACACTTTAAGGTAAATACGACGGAGTACAATTATTGGGTTATATGGATAGAAAATGTTCAATCTTGTAAGAAACTGCCAATATGTTTTTCAAAGTGAACATACAACTTTGCATAGCCACAAGCAATGATGAAATGTCTTATTCATTTACTTCGTTTTAAGAAAAAAAAAAAGAGGTCTTTTTTTCCTCTAATTTTCAAGAAATTTATTTAGATTCCAAGTTCTAAAAAACAAAGAGTTTTTATAAGGTAGTGAAATAATACATCCAAGGCATTGTTTTCTATAGAGAGTGGTCACTTAAAAAATGGAAGACCAGAAGTTAACACTATTGGAGTCTTGTTAGAGGGTGATTTAGAGAGATAAAAAATTTTTCTAGGTAAAAATGTAGGAACTCTCAATGGCACTGCTCACAGTAAGTGATATTTATTGTAACTTTGATCCTAAATAGTTTGCTCTTTCTCAGATGTAGTCACCACTTCACCTGTGCAAAATTTTTATGCTGTAATTAGATAAAAATTTTGGGGGGGATTTTTTATAATTATTAAAATTATAAAATTAAAATATTTCAATCAAGAGACTTATTTTTGTTTCAAACTGGTTTTGGTGCTGTGCATGCTAAGTTCATGTCCCGACTCTTTGCAACCCCATGGACTGTGGCCCACCAGGCTCCTCTGTCCATGGGATTCTCCAGGCAAGAATACTGGAGTGGGTTGCTGTGTCCTTCTCCAGGGAATCTTCCCAATCCAGGAATAGAATTTGCATCTCTTATGTCCCCTGTATTGGCAGGCAAGTTTTTTACCACTAGCAGCACAAGGGAAGTGCTTTTGGTTCTGGGTAAATTCAATTTTTATGTACATATAGCTTTATTTATTTAAGAGTAAGAAAATTAAATATTTATGATCTGCAGGCATACAAGTGCTCTGCTTATACAGGTTCTGCTCAAATCAAATAAAAGAGTCAGTCATACCTCATTGTCATTTTGGTACAGCTATAAAAGTAAGTGGAAAATAAATTATTTGGTTTAGTGCAGGTAATATTGATATAGTGAATCACCTAATACCATTTATTATTTTTAAAAATAATGATGATTAATATAGTGACTCTGGAGTGCCAGATTTTATTATGTCCCTTTTTTATGAATTTCAAAGTATTATACTTTCCTTTTATTTCCTCAAGAATTATCTACAAATGTTCTGTTCTTGATGACTGAATAATAATCTCTATCATTCTTGAGACTCAAGTTATTGATGAGAAGGGAAGTCATCAAAGTTTGGGCTATGGAACCAATATCCTGGATTCAAATATTGGTTCCATAACTTAGCCTTAAGAAAATCACTTCTAAAACCTAAGCTGTATATTCCTTAGCTGTAAAATGTGAACCCTTCCCTAAGCTTTCTTGTGAGTGCAGACTGGCACGGAGCACCTATCTTGCTAAGTGGCATAATAAAGGATATATAAATGCTGACTGCTGTTACTGTAATTATGGCAGCGTATGTCACATAGCACATATTTGATGAGTACATGAATGAACATGTGGAAAGGAAAAAGAGGCATTATTATTGCAGAAAAAAAAAAAAAAGAATAAACCCTCTGTTATATTTGAAAGGAAACACTCTACCAAAATATTTTCTTTGATCTTCTATTTTCCAAAGGAAATAAATAGACAGAACTGGTAGTTTCCATCTGATGGAAAATAGCCTTGCTATGACTTCATCAGTTTTCCTCTAAAAACCACCCCTACATGTAATTTTTTTAGTGAGTTCCCTGTGCCTGTTTGCTGATACTTCCTTTACACATTGGAACATTCGAGTCAACACAGACAAACTTTTCCCACATAAAATATCAACGTAAATTGTATTAAAAATACATTTTAGTTCTTGAATGGGGCCCATAAAACATACCCTCCTCATGAAAGTTTTAAAACTGTTGGCCATCTTCTTTGATGGCTAGAAACCTTCTGTCATTCACCCACCCCACATCTTGAACCTCATTTGCAGTGTGGAAAATAAGTTTCAATTGTGCCATATTCCAAATTTCCTATCCTTTGAGGGCCTTGGCAAAAGAGATTTTATCCTTTGCTGTTCATGTGATAATGCTTCCATGATTTCATTGAAGTTACCTCATAAAATATAATGATAAACAGAAGGTTTACTCTTTTTTCTAGTGAGAAAGTTTCATATAAAGAAGTATAATTTCCCTTGTGGTTTAAAGTACCATATGGCTTTTTTCCGCTTTCTTTAGACTTTTTTTTTTTTTTTGAAAAAAGACAATAAAGATTAGATTTATCCTTTAAGATTTAATAGACCCCAAAACTTATCAAAGTTTTCAACATGAGGCCACACCACATAGCTAATATTATATACTCACACTGGGGTAAGCTAAGATAAATTTGCAATGTTAACAGGTTTTGAAAGCTGTCACGAACATTACATCAGTGTACGGATTGTTCAATATCAGTTTTGTTGTTGTTTTTTATTTTTTCGTTTAAATAGATTTTTCAACTATGATAGGTTGAATGATTATTTATACAACATTTAAAAATGGACACTTGTTTGACTATATTTTCAAAAGCCACAAAACACCACATCAAAGCCACGCCAGTTTAGCTAGCAACATAATTGTAAAATAGTGGCTTTTCTCGTGCATCATATTTGAATTCAAAAGAAATATTTCTCTGATTAATTTTAAAACAATATTTGGCAGCAGCATACCAAACCCTACAAAGCCAGAGTGTCTGAATAAGCATCTTTTTTAACCACTAAACATATCTGCCCTGATTTGTAAGCACACTCTCTTAAGCCACAATTTTTTGTTTTTGAAGTTCACTGAATTTATACCACTGAAACCTGTTGACTAACCACGAAGCCCTCAAACATTCACTGTCAATGCAGCATGATGGTGGGAGGGAAGGGAGGCTAAGTGGCAATGGTTTACTCTCTCACAGGTCAAATTTCTGTCATACTGAGCCCTATCTTTGTTCTTGTGTGTCGTTAGGCTCAGTTCCCTACTTGTCACAAGTTTCTATATAATCCTATGGTTTTCTTGAGCTGTAGTGTTCACACCATGCTCATCTCATTTCCTCCTTGACTCATCTATGGCTCTTAATAACAACATTTTAAAGAAAAGGCCACTTGTGCCATTATCCTATCTTTGAACTTTTACTGACTGTACTTAAGCTCTGCCTCATACCTTCATTGCATGTGTTTGTACACTTTCAGGCAAAGCTGATGCAGGAGTTCAGTTCAGTTGCTCAGTCCGACTCTTTGTGACCCCATGGACTGAAGCATGCCTGGCCTCCCTGTCCATCTCCAACTCCCGGAGATTACTCAAACTCATGTCCATTGAGTCAGTGATGCCATCCCACCATCTCATCCTCTGTCATCCCTTTCTCCTCCTGCCTTCAATCTTTCCCAGCATCAGGGTCTTTTCCAATGAGTCAGCTCTTTGCATCAGGTGGCCAAAGTATTGGAGTTTCAGCTTCAGCTTCAGTCTTTCCACTGAATATTCAGGACTGATCTCCTTTATGATTGACTGGTTGGATCTCCTTGCAGTCCAAGGGACTCTCAAGAGTCTTCTCCAGCACCACAGTTTAAAAGCATCAATTCTTCAATGCTCAATTTTCTTTATAGTCCAACTCTCACATCCATACATGACTACTGAAAAAACCATAGCTTTGACTAGATGGACATTTATTGGTAAAGTAATGTCTCTGCTTTTTACTATGCTGTCTAGGTTGGTCATAACTTTTCTTCCAAGGAGCAAGCATCTTTTAATTTCACAGCTGCAGTCACCACCTGCAGTGATTTAGAAGCCCCCCCAAATAAAGTCTGACACTGTTTCCACTGTTTCCACATCTATTTGCCATGAAGTGATGGGACCAGATGCCATGATCTTAGTTTTCTGAATGTTGAGTTTTAAGCCACCTCTTTTACTCTCCTCTTTCACTTTCATCATGAGGCTTTTTAGTTCCTCTTCACTTTCTGCCATAAGGGTGGTGTCATCTGCTTATCTGAGATTATTGATATTTTTCCCAGCAATCTTGATTCCGGCTTGTGCTTCATCCAGCCCAGCATTTCTCATGATGTACTGGAGAGTGCCCTGGAATAGAATATTTGTTTATTTGTTTTTACTTTTTATGTTTTTCTAAGAATCCTCGAAACTACTTGGTCAGGAACAACATGGAAGAAAAATACTACATATTATAAATTTACTCCGGAAATTCAGTCCTCAATTGTCTTATTTAAGGATGCCTGCTCTGTTCCTAAGTCATGTCCAACTCTGTGACCCCAGGGACTGTAGCTCGCCAGGCTCCTTTGTCCATGGGATTTTCCAGGCAAGAACACTGGAATGGGTTGCCATTTCCTCCTTCAGGGCATCTTCTTGAACCACAGATCAAACCCGTGTCTCCTGCACTTCTTGCATTAGAAGGCAGGTTCTTTACCACTGAGCCACCTGCGAAGCCCCTTATTTAAGGACATCAATATATAAAATTACTAAATGTCTTTGTGCACTTTTTATCCTATAGTATGACTATTTTATTTCTTGGTCTCCAGTGTTCTTATTGTGTTCTTCTTTTAAACATCCTCCATATTTCATTACTCTGACATCACTTAGTCACAATTTTCTTAAGCCAAACCGTTAAAAAAAAAAATACAATTCAACATAGCCAGGGAAGGTAAACTTTGTACATATAAAATACATATGCATGTATATGTGTTCATGTGTCTATACAAATGAAAATAGTATAGAAACAACTATTTGCCCAAATTCCATTCTAATTTATGATTTCATTAATTCTCATGTTGGATGTTAAATCAGAAAAACGTTTAAATCTGTTCCCCTACATTTAAATATTCCATATAGGGAAGGTTTCTATGAAACAAGAGTATATAAGCATAGCAGTGGCTTAGGAATAGAATCCATGGCAGAAAGTCAAGAAAAGATTAAGATTATTCCTTGTACGTGTATGTTAGTATACATGAGTTCTGTAAAAACTTACTTTGACCAAGGTTGATATAAACTCAAAGGAAAACAGAATAAGAAGAAACAAAGAATAATATAAAAACTCTATGAGTTATTAAAGTTATTCTTTGTACCTCAGATAAGAACTACTCTGAGACATTATAATACAAGAAATTTTGATCCTTTTTGTTTTAAATCTTAAATTTGAAGGAAATTTTTATCATTTCAATATTTAATAGTCTGTCCATTTTTCAATATTCATTAAGTATCTTTTTACATCAAATACTGGACTATGATTATCATGACAACGCATTCATAAAAGCCCTTAGAGTTAGCTACGGGCTACAATGATTTGTGCATTGTACATTCTCTACAATGATTTGTAGAGAATCATTCATTTTCTCTCTGAGTATTGATTTCTTGGATGTAAAGGACATCAATGCCTTATATGAATTTAAAGTTATTTCTGTTTCTCTTTTTGTAATTCAATGGTTCTAGTTTTTTCTCTAAGGCATTATTATCCAATATACTAAATTCCAGACCATGCTCCTTGCAACTCCATATACCTGGGAAAGCATAAGGTTCTTTAAAAATTCCCAAATTCCTAAAGAAACTGAATAAAAAGTCAAGGCAAAATCATTTTAACTCATTCTTGTATTTGATTTTCATTAGGTCAACTTCTTTTCAAAACTCCCCAATTTTGTAAGACCTTTAGATAAGGGCTCTGCTGTGTCCTAGAATAAACATTATAACAGAATGTACAGCACTTGGCTTTTAGTACCAGATCTGGCTATGCAATTCCTGTATTTTTAATTACTGAGGAATATTGTTTGAACTGTGGTCTGGAGATGACTCTTGTGAGTCCCTTGGACTGCAAGGAGATCAAACCAGTCCATCCTAAAGGAGACCAGTCCTGAGTGTCCATTGGAAGGACTGATGCTGAGGCTGAAACTCCAATACTTTGGCCACCTCATGCGAAGAGTTGACTCACTGGAAAAGAGTCTGATGCTGGGAGGGATTGGGGGCAGGAGGAGAAGAGGACGACAGAGGATGAGATGGCTGGATGGCATCACTGACTTGATGGACATGAGTTTGAATGAACTAGAGGAGTTGGTGATGGACAGGGAGGCCTGGTGTGCTGCAATTCATGGGGTCGCAAACAGTCAGACACGACTGAGCGACTAAACTGAACTGAACTGATTGTTTCATTATTTTCAAAAGACTAAAAAGATGAACAATAGAATTCATGTTCTGTCTAAAGTATTGAAGAGATTTTTATCAGAGCATTTTATAATTTAAACATTCAAAATGCTTCCTTCAAAAAAAAATGTATACAACCACTTAGAAGCTGAAGAACACATTAGGTAAGTTAACACAATTTAATAACTAATTTTAGAAAATAAAATGTAATAGGGCTTTTTCGAACACTATAGCAAAAGCCATTTGATTATTTATTTTAAAATTGTTTATTATTAAAAACATATAATTAAACATATGTTAATAACATTGAATATTATTAAAAATATATAATTAAAATTGCTTGAATGTGGGTCACCAAAAGAAAAACACGATGTTTTCTTTATGTCCCCACTGAATTAACAAAAAAGTACCTGGCACTCAATGGTAGCTTAATAATTTTTGAATAAATATATATAAGTGAAAATTAAAGAGAGCAATCCCTTATCACATATTTTCAAAGCTTATAGAAAAAGATTATGGAACCGAGATAGGTAGAAGGAATATTATAACTTATTCATGTGAAGGACAGTTTAATAGAATCTGCCTGCAATGCAGAAGACCGGGTTTGATCCCTGGGTCAGGAAGATCCCCTGGAGAAGGGTGTTGCTACCCACTCCCATATTCTTGCCTGGAGAATTCATGAACAGAGGATCTGGCAGGCTACAGTCCATGGGGTCGCAAAGACTTGGACACAACTGAGCAACTAACAAACATGTTTTATTTATATCCTTTATCACATATTTCTTATATCAACATTTTAATTTAATTCAATTCATTATTTTAATGCTTGCCTTATTCTTGGATTCCCCAATGGCTCAGCGGTAAAGAATCTACCTGCAGTCCAGAAGCCACAAGAAGGCATGACAACCCAATCCAGTATTCTTGCAAAGAGTCAGACATGACTTAGCATGCACACATTCCTTTCATGCATTATTCCTGGCCAAAAAAGAAAAAAATAGATTTTTTAGAACCATAAATATAATTTCTGACTCTTTCCTTCACTGCTTGTATATACTTCAATTATTTTGTATATTTCTGCCCAGGGGGAGCAAAAATAATCAGAACTAAAGCAGTTATTCAAATTATTCTAATCATTATGTTCATCTCAGTTATTGTGGTGCCTACTGTCTTTGTCTGCCTAGCACTCTTCTCCTGTCCTAGGGACAGAATCTATTCCCTGACCCCAGGAGCAGGCACGTGACCTGAGATGGAAGACATAATCCATAAACTAGTTTCAAGGGATTTGTCCAGAGGTGGACATAATAATCCCAGAAAGGACAATTAGAATCATTTTTCCTGGAATGAAAGCACCTGTGTATAGGGGCTGGAGGTATTGTGTGTCTACACATGTCAAGGGGGTTAGGGATGCCTTGTTTTTCTTTGGTCATAGAGATGTATGGATATAGCCCCAAGAGCACATTCGCCTATCACACACAGAGAATGAAGCTGCAAAAGGAGAAAATCAGAGAGAGACACCAGAGAGCACCCTGAGAGTGTCAGTTTTCAGTATTCCAGAAATGCACTCATGTCTACAGGCTTTCTTCAATTCTATAAAGTATGTTGGTGTCCATTCAAGAAATTTTCATCTTGCTTAAAAAACAAAAAAAAAAAAACAAAATAAAATAAAATAGGAGAAATGCAAAATATCTGGTGGTAGAAGACAGGACTCTTCATATTGTTTCCCTTCTCCCTTGCTCCCATGTATCCACATATTGAATCTAATCATTAGAAATACAGATGCATACTATTTCCAAAGTTTCAGTCATTTTCTTTCCCTTAATACTGTACACAGAGAAGTTCTCTCTATTTCTCAAACATTCATATTGTAAGTATGTTAAAAGATAGCTTTCTTTTAGTCTAAGGTCAGGTTCCCTAGATACAGCCTCTGAGATGGAGAAGAGTTGAATGCGGGAGGTGTTTTGGGGACATATTCTCCAGAACAATACTTGTGAGGAAGGAGGATAGGCCAGCAAAGAAGTGGAGCTGTAAATCAGTTAGAGCAGCACCCTCAGCCCAGTCCACAGTGCCTCTGGTGAAGAGTTAGTACTTCAGAGTTGTTCTCACCTGAGGCAAATGGCCAAGCTCCGCGCCTCACCGTGGGCCTGTCACTGCGCACAGGTTTCTCTTGAGCGAGACAGCTCCTTTTAGCCGAGGGCAATTTCTAGACAGATGCTGCTGTGAGTTGTAAGAAGCCAATATTTCTACTCACAGAAGCAGCAGGTGTACTGCTTTTAGACGGAAGCACACAAGAGCATTATACTATTCTACTAATCATTCATATTAGATATTGTTGTTAATTGTGTTTCCCCAATTGGAGTATAAATGTGAATGATCATAAGAAGGTGGAGAAATAGCAGCAAAGTGGGTTTATATATATATATATATATAAAACAAAGCTGATATAAATTTAACTACCAAAAACTTTAGCAGAAATACATTTATTTTCAGATCCTATATTTATGTAGCCACCAAAGATATTATTTAAAATTTTTCTTCTTGAAAGTCTTGCCATAATACAATTTAGAAAGAATTATCAAGGTGGCCTCATATAAAAAGCTGCTGCTGCTGTGGCTGTTAAGTCACTTCATTTGTATCCGACTTTCTGCGACCCCATAGACAGCAGCCCACCAGGCTCCCCCATCCCTGGGATACTCCAGGCAAGAACACTGGAGTGGGTTGCCATTTCCTTCTCCAATGCATGAAAGTGAAAAGTGAAATTGAGGTTGCTCAGTCATGTCCCACTCTTAGCAACCCCATGGGCTGCAGCCCATCAGGCTCCTCCGTCCATGGGATTTTCCAGGCAAGAGTACTAGAGTGGGGTGCCATTGCCTTCTCCATATAAAAAGCTATGAGTGACTAACTCTACTCAATTTTATCAGCATTGTCCCTACTAAATTTTTATGCAATTGATTCATGCATTTGTAAATGCTAAATACACTTTGTTTAATTACAATATAAATATTTATATTAAATATATTTAGTATAAATATTAATTACATTTATACCAAATATGTTTCTTGAATTTGTATTCAGCCTGCCATCTAAAAATACGTTTATTTGAGAATAGATGCTGTCTTCACTTTCATTTGTGGTTCTACACATTCAGCATCAATCATTTATTTAATTAACATGTTGACTCACTTTACTATGTTTTTCATGTTTTTCTCTTTTATTGCAATCCAGAATCTCTACCCACTTTGTATGTATGACTTAAACCAACAAAAATGTATTGTCTCACAAATCTGAAGTTTAGAAGCAAAAATCAAGGGCCATGCTCCCTTTGAAATTTGTACACGCCAAGTCACTTCAGTCATGTCCAACTCTGTGTACCACTATGGACTGTAGCCTGCCAGGCTCCTCTGTCCATAGGATTCTCCAGGCAAGAATACTGGAGTGGGTTACCATGCCCTCCTCCAGGAGATCTTCCAGACCCAGGGATGGAACCTGCATCTCTTATGTCTCCTACATTGGCAGGCAGGTTCTTTACCACTAATGAAACCTTGAAATTTGTAGAAGGAAAATCAATCCTTCATTGCCTCTCCCCAGCTTCTGGTGGTTTGCTGGCAATTTTTAGTTTCTCTATTCATCTTTTTTTCAGTACTAAAAGATACTGTATACTTGAAGACATCAGATGACTTTAAAATGCATATGAATTACATTAAGTAAAACACAGTTGACTCAATTCCATGGCTCAATACATGAATAATAATTCTAGGACTAAAGAACACGTGATAATAGAGCATGATAAACTGATAAACTCAATATAACTGATAAACTCAAGCTGCTGCTGCTGCTGCTGCTGCTGCTGCTAAGTCGCTTCAGTCGTGTCCGACTCTGTGCGATCCCATAGACAGCAGCCCACTAGGCTCCTCTGTCCCTGGGATTCTCCAGGCAAGAATACTGGAGTGGGTTGCCATTTCCTTCTCCAATGCATGAAAGTGAAAAGTGAAAAAGTGCTTAGTCGTGCCCGACTCTTAGCGACCCCATGGGCTGCAGCCTACCAGGCTCCTCTGTCCATGGGATTTTCCAGGCAAGAGTACTGGAGTGGGGTGCCATTGCCTTCTCTGAAACTCAAGCTATTCATGATGAAATTGTTAGGGCTTTCTTGGTGGCTCAGTGGTAGAGAATCTGCCTGCCAATTCAGGAGACACAGGTTTGATTCCTGGTCTGGGAAGATCGCACATGTCACGGTGCAAATAAGCCCTGTGTCACAACCACTGACCTGTGCTTCAGAGCTCAGGAGCTTCAATTACTGAGCCGGTGCTCTGCAACAAGAGAAGCCCCAACAAAGAGAAGCCCACACACTGCAACTAGAGAGTAGCCCCCACTCACAGCAACTAGAGAAAAAGCCTGCACAGCAACAAGGACCCAGCACAGCCGCAAATAAACAAAATATTTTTTAAAAAGGATGAAAATTTTAGTTCCATATCTGATTTAATCATGGATATATTCATTTATGGGTTGCCTTGATGGCTAAGTGGTAAAGAATCCACTTGCAATGCAGAAGACCCGGGTTTGATCCCTGGTTCAGAAAGATCCCCTGGAGTAGGAAATGGCAACTCACTCCAGTATTCTTGCCGAAAGAATCACATGGAGAGAGGGGCCTTGCAGGCTACAGTCCATGTGGTCACAAAGAGTCGGACATGAATGAACACACAGGCATGCACAAGGTATTGTTATAGCCTTTTTAACTGACCATAATTGAGTAATTTATGCTTGGAATGAAATCATAGAACCATTGTTGCTAGCTTATTTAATTTTGTTCATTAAATAAAGTCAGTTCCAACCATTAATAAATATCATTACTGACATAAAAATGAACAACTTAAAGTATCATTTGGAGAAGGAAATGGCAACCCACTTCAGTACTCTTGCCTGGAAAATCCCCATGGACAGAGAAGCCTGGTGGGCTGCAGTCTATGGGGTCTCAAAGAGTCAAACATGACTGAGCAATTTCACTTAAAGTATCATTGGTAGGCTATATCAATTGATGTTGCTTTGTCTTTAAGGCCCCAAAGTATTCAACAATATTAAAGGAATAATTTGATTCAGTCTTGGGGAGCTCAAATGATGTGCTCTCCATTTTGTTACAGATAGTACAAAACTTACTGTTTTTCAGTAACATTTGTTATTAGCAGATTGGTATACTGTTTTCTCTAGAAAGTTACATTTTCTCTGCATTAAATAGTACTCCAGTGACCTAAATGTTGATATTCTGTTGCTCTTCAGACCTTACCATACCTTGAAGTCTCCATGGAATTAAGAAAGAAAACCAGTGAAAATTAAAGTTGTTTCTTAAATGGAAAATTTTTTCCTATGTTTGCTTCAGTAAAGATAAATTTTGTGACATAAATGTAAAAGTATGAAAGCTTGATAAATCAGCTTTTCTTAATTTTCCTTTCTCATTCCCTATTAAAAATACTATATATTGATAGGAATGAAAGAGATATGAAATATTTAATTCCACATTTTGTGAAGTAGTCAAACTTTTTGCTAGTAAGATAAATGCTACTCAAAGTCATTAACTGACTTAACAAACACTTGTTAAGTTTTTGTTCTGTATGTTGTACTGTTTGATAGTTAAGAAAGTAGCAAAGTACAGAGTAAATTCCTACTTTGAAAATGCTATGAACCTGTTGAGAAGACAAGCTATGCATAAGGAAATATGTAAATAATTCTAGGCAACAATATGTGATATTGGTAATGAATGATAAAAACTAAGTTCTATATTAGTTTGCTATGGATGCCATAACAAAAAACATGGACTTGGAGGTTTAAGTCACAGAAATTAATTTTCTCACAATTCTGGAGGCTAGAAGTCTAAAAGCAGAGCACTGGCATATTTAGTGTCCTGTATGAGCTTGTTTCCTAATTAGTAATGGATGCAGAATATGAACAAATTCCCTTCTCATTTGCAGAATAGTGACAATCACAAACATGTGGGGATCCGGTAGACAGAAGAGACAGCATGCTGTCGATGTGCATTCCTTGGACATGCCAAAGAGTCAATAACCAGTATACTGACAATCGCTAGAATAATCATACTAGACAAAAGTGTGACCAACAGCAACGATGCCCTTAGGCCCAAGGGGAAAATTTGGAAGGCAGGAAGTCCTTATGTAAAGATAATATGACTAGAATTGATTGTCTGTAATCTTCACACTGGAGGAAGGTGGCAGAAGAGAATGGGCAGCTTTCTAGCTCTCTCACATGACAAAGAATCCTCACAAAACATCTTAGCTTGTCAAGACTTAATGTACAGAAGTACAAAGTGCAGAGAATGCAGCAACACAGATGACCAAAAAGGCGGAAACAAGAGCACAGAGAGTGTTTAGGGATAAAACACATTTGAATTGCTTATTTTGTGAGTGTTGGTTGAACTCTTTGGAGGTATCAGATGCTGTGCAGGGTAAGGGGAATATAGAGTTAAATTAGACATGGTCCTAGGAGTCGAAGGTCTTCCAGTTTAGCGGGGCAACATTAAGTGTATTATACATTTAAAAGTGCTCTAGTTTCTATGACAGAAGCATACAGAGTATAGTAGATACATCAAAGAAAGAGTGCTCAAGTTTAGGTATCGACAGAGACTCCCCTGACATGTGTTCTGTTAAGTAATAATGTATGCTGTTAAAATTAAAGGATGACCAAATGCTGTAAGTGTCTGAGAATCCTATATACCAGAAAAAAGAAAAAAAAAAAAAATATTGTGGCAGGAGCAAGGGCAGTGTACAGAAGAGCAGGGCAGTAAGAACTAATACCAGAATTATGACCGGATACCACAGGGGCTTAGAGCAGGAGATACGGTGACAGAATGGCTCCTGAAACTCTGTGTTTGCCATTCATTATGTTGGTAAACTTAGTCAACATCTCTGCGCGTCTGATTAACATTTTATATGTAGTCACACCAGAGTGACTGGTTAATCTCAGACTTCTTAAGAACAATCCCTGTGGGAAACAGAGGAGGAAGTTCACTAAGATACCACATAGACACTTCACTCTTTTTGGTGAGGACATTTTATTCAAATTTGGGTAATATTATGTTGGGGAGTAATTTTTTTTCCTTTTTATTAAAAATAAACTGTGTATGGTCTCAATATAGTGAAAAATACTTAGGACAGTGGCCCATTCACCTAAGCTCTAAGTATTTCTTTGTTGGAAAAGAATAATCACAGTATTAACTATGTTCTGGAGAGATACTGATTTTTAGTGTAAAGGAACTGGCAGTCATTAAGATCAGGGCTGTGTGATAAATATTTAGTTAATTTAGTATATATGACTCAGTTCAGTTCAGTTCAGTTGCTCAGTAGTGTCCAACTCTTTGCGACCCCGTGGACTGCAGCACGCCAGGCCTCCCTGGGATGGCCAACTAACGGAGTTTACTCAAACTCATGTCCATTAAGTTGGTGATGCCATTCAACTATCTCATCCTCTGTCATCTTCTCCTCCTGCCTTCAATCTTTCAATCATCAGGGTCTTTTCAAATGAGTCAGTTCTTCTCATCAGGTGGCCAAAGTATTGGAGTTTCAGCTTCAGCATCAGTGCTTCCAATGAATATTCAGAACTGATTTCCTTTACGATGGATTGGTTGGCTCTCCTTTCAGTACAAGGGACTCTGAAGAGTCTTCTCCAACATCACAGTTCAAAAGCATCAATTCTTCAGCACTCAGCTTTCTTTATAGTCCAACTCTCACATCCATACATATGTATGTTGCTGTTGCTGCTGCTGCTGCATCGCTTTAGTTGTGTCCGACTCTGTGCGACCCCATGGATGGCAGCCCACCAGGCTCCACCATCCCTGGGATCCTCCAGGCAAGAACACTGGAGTGGGTTGCCATTTCCTTCTCCAATGCATGAAAGTGAAAAGTGAAAGTGAAGTCGCTCAGTCGTGTCTGACTCTAGTTACCCCATGGACTGCAGCCTACCAGGCTCCTCCATCCATGGGATTTTCTAGGCAAAAGTACTGGAGTGGGGTGCCATTGCCTTCTCCGATACATATGTACGGATGACTATATTTATGCAAAAAAATCGTATGTATGTAGGATTTTTCCACTTGATTGTTTGGGATTCTGCATTATTTTCTGAAATCTCAGATTAATGAATTCATATTTCAAACCAAAATTAAATAAATTTAATACAAGCAAATGTAGGGTTTTTTTTTCCTGTTATTCTCGAAATTTCTGTTGAGCTTCAAAATTGATTATCAGTAGTCCCAAAATAACTCTAATGAGTGGCAAGATCTGCCAAAGTTCTTCATCTAGATTACTAAAATGTAGCCAAGGTAAGCCGTTACATATCACCCTTTCAATTCCATCCTTTCAGCCTATATAAAGAAGAGAGTAGGAAAGATAGCCTCTAAATAAAAGCAACCAGAATGCTATATTAAATCAGTATTTATATACACTGGTAGCAACAAAGTTCTAAGACCATAGCTCACCTATTGTCCAGGGCTGATTATTATGTCTTGTCAGATCTCAGATCTCTGCAGGGCATTTGGCATCAGCTTTTGAAGAACACAGACTGATAGACTGGCAGTAGCTACGAGTAACAAGGACAGACACTGGGATAACTTCAGGGTAAAAAGGAAAGGCGCTGAAATAATGAAATGTAGAGATGAAGACGGTCCGAATAAGAAGATAGAAATTTCAGTCATTTGTGGCTCCAGAAAGAGCTGCCATGATTTAAAATATGGAAATAGAATCTTTCAATCCTGAAAGTTGTTAGGTGGTTTCTTAATTTCTCTCTAGGTACCATGGATTGCAGTTTTATTTTTATTTAATCTAAGCCAAAAGTTACATAGATGGAATCTCATATTCAAAAATAATAGGCTAGATTGTTTGAGATGTCAATAAACTGGGCAAAATATGTTTTGAAGTCTCTTCGGAAGCCTCAGGAAATTACTCACAGTGAGAGGATGCTTGGCGACAAGAAGATGAGAGAAGTTAACTCCAACCTTGAGGCTACTTTTTCCCCTTAAAGCAACTGCTGATTCTAAAAGTGAAATTGGTGTCAGAAAAGATAATAAGTCAAGAAGAGTTTTCAGAGGTCTCAGAGGGTTTAGGAGAAAAAATCAGAAGTCTGAGAAGGAGAAGGGCCTCTGGTGAAAAAATAAAAAATCATAGGCTTCTTAGTGGGAGCACTAAAGGAATAAGGGTGAGCCAGAAATAGATTAGTTGTCAGTAGGAATAGAGTGACTAACACCCTCAGTCCTGCTTTGGACTGAGGGCAATTCACCTCCAAAAGTGTTCAGGCCATAAACAAAAATCAGTCTTCTCTCAAGGAAAATAATATTATTGATCACACTTGCCAGGAAGTTATACATTTTATTAGTACATCCTTTTGTTTGTATTTCTGATCCTGTTTCATTGATTGGTGCCATTATTTTTTGGCTTTAAAAAAAATTTAATTTGTTGGGTTTTTTTCCCCTTAACTTCTTGAGAATGGTACTCAGATCACTAGATTTTGTCTTTCTCTTTTTCTCATGTATGCATGAAAATCTAAACATTTTCCTTAAATCATACATCAAGCTTATGTTTTCTGAGTGAAAGTTAAAAATTCACTATTATATTGATAGATATGTATATATACACACAGACATATAGTAAATATCTAATAAATCATCTTTATTAGTTATATAATTCTAAGTGTTTATGACTTTTTCTATTTGATACACACTTGATTTGGTCAAATGTTGAGAGGAATGCATTTAAATTTCCTCCAAAATTATTCTATACCTTTGATTTTTCTTTTATATGTTATATAGTTTATATGTTATATATTTTGCTCCAGAATTATTCTTGCAAAAACTTTCTTGGCAGCTATATTGCCATCACTCATTTTGCTCTTGGTTATGATAAAGTTGGGCTTCCCAGGTGAGGCTAGTTGTAAAGATCCTGCCTGCCAATGCAGGAGACTTTAGAGATGCAGGTTTGATCCCTTGGTCTGAATGATCCCCTGGAGGAGGATGCACCAACCCACTCCAGTATCTTGCCTGGAGAATTCCATGGACAGAAGATCCTGGTGGGGTATGGTCCACAGGGTCACAGGAGTCGACACGACAAAGCGACTTGGCACAGCACAACACATGATAAAGTGGCTTTCTTTGTCTCATTAAATGTATTTTGTACCTTGTTGAAAAAATTGTTTTAATACTAATATCACAATTGTTATTTCCTAATATTAAAGGGAACATTTCATGCAAAGATGGGCTCGAAGGACAGATATGATATGGACCTAAGAGAAACAGAAGATATTAAGAAGAGGCGACAAGAATACATAGAAGAACTGTACAAAAAAGAGCTTTTCGACCCAGAGAATCACTGTGGTGTGATCATCACCAGAGCCAGACATCCTGGAATGTGAAGTCAAGTGGGCCTTAGAAAGCATGACTACAAACAAAGCTAGTGGAGGTGATGGAATTCCAGGTGAGCTATTTCAAATCCTGAAAGATGATGCTGTGCTGCACTCAATATGCCAGCAAATCTGGAAAACTCAGCAGTGGCCACAGGACTGGAAATGTCAGTTTTCATTCCAATCTCAAAGAAAGGTAATGCCAAAGAATGCTCAAACTATCACACAATTGCACTCATCTCACACGCTAGTAAAGTAATGCTCAAAAATCTCCAAGCCAGGCTTCAGCAATACGTGAACCATGAACTTCCAGATGTTCAAGCTGGTTTTAGAAAAGGCAGAGGAACCAGAGATCAAATTGCCAACATCCGCTGGATCATCGAAAAAGCAAGAGAGTTCCAGAAAAAACATCTATTTCTGCTTTATTGACTATGCCAAAGCCTTTGACTGTGTGGATCACAAAAAACTGTGGAAAATTCTGAAAGAGATGGGAATAGCAGACCACCCAATCTGCCTCTTGAGAAACCTGCATGCAGATCAGGAAGCAATAGTTAGAACTGGACATGGAACAACAGACTGGTTCCAAATAGGAAAAGGAGTACGTCAAGGCTGTATATTGTCACCCTGCTTATTTAACTTATATGTAGAGTACATCATGAGAAACATTGGGCTGGAAGAAGCACAAGCTGGAATCAAGATTGCTGGGAGAAATATCAATAACCTCAGATATGCAGATGACACCACGCTTAAGGCAGAAAGTGAAGAGGAACTAGAAGCCTCTTGATGAAAGTGAAAGAGAGTGAAAAAGTTGGCTTAAAACTCAACATTCAGAAAACTAAGATCATGGCATCTAGTCCCATCACTTTATGGCAAATAGATGTGGAAACAGTGTCAGACTTTATTTTTTGGGGCTCCAAAATCACTGCAGATGGTGACTGCAGCCATGAAATTAAAAGATGCTTACTCCTTGGAAGGAAAGTTATGACCAACCTAGATAGCATATTCAAAAGCAGAGACATTACTTTGTCAACAAAGGTCCATTAGTCAAGGCTATGGTTTTTCCAGTGGTCATGTCTGGATGGGAGATTTGGACTGTGAAGAAAGCTGAGCGCCAAAGAATTGATGCTTTTGAACTGTGGTGTTGGAGAAGACTCTTGAGAGTCCAACTCCTGGAGTTCACTCAAACTCATGTCCATCGAATCGGTGATGCCATCCAGCTTTCTCATCCTCTGTCGTCCCCTTCTCCTCCTGCCCCCAATCCCTCTCAGCATCAGGGTCTTTTCCAAGAATATACAGTACACCCTTTAAATCTGTAAAACTGTCTCTCTATCTTGCAAAAGAAGTTCTTCCATTATATATTTTAATATTTATTTTTGCTTTTTAAAAATACATATTTTTTATGTATTAGGGCTTCCCCTGTGGCTCAGCTGGTAAAGAATCTTCCTGCAATGTGGGACACATGAGTCTGATCCCTTGGTTGGGAAGATCCCCTGGAGAAAGGAAAGGCTACCCACTCCGATATTCTGGCCTGGAGAATTCTATGACCTGTAGAGTCCATGGGGTCACAAAGAGGAGGGCACTACTGAATGACTTTCACTTTTATGCATTAAATGTTCATATCATTGTCTACCTCCCACATATCATGTTCTCTACCTTCACTTTGGGTTTTTTGTACTTTATTGAATTTTGATGGCTTTTTGATCTGTTTCTATTTTTCTCAAGTTATCCTCTATGACTATCTTTATTTTAGTAACTTTACATCTTACTACTTCTAATTTTTTAATGTAATTCCTGAAATGATTTTAATTTTTTAAATTATGTTTAATTTGCACCACAATCTATCATTTTGTTCTACTGTCTTTTCATCTGTCTTTTAGATTTTATATATTTTCTCTTTTGTTTTGTTGCAAAAAGCCTTTATTATTTTAAGATTTATTTTAGAAAGTAGAGAGTTTTAAACCCAAAATTGTCTTTAAATTCCTAGACTAATTGTTCTTGCAAAGTAAATTACTTTTAGACTTTTGATGTATTATGTTTCTCTACCTTTTATTCTTTGTGTGTGTGTGTGTGTGTGTGTTGTTGTTGTTTTAAAAGCCATTCATATATAGATCCCACTTTGGATTATTTCTGAGCACTCTACCTTTTAATGGGGATGGTTATATCCAGATATGCCATTTTTCTTTTAGACATGTCATTGTTCTCTTTAAGTCCTATCTTCATTTATGGAAATGGTCTCCTAAAAGTTATCGGGCAGATCCCCTGGAGAAGGAAATGGCAACCCACTTCAGTATTCTTGCCTGGGAAATCCCATGGACAGAGGAACCTGGTGAGCTACAGTTTTGGGGAAGCAAGAGCCGGACACAACTAAAGAGACTGAGCACCATTTCGTACCCTTTTAACTGTATTTCCAAAGGTATGTTGTGCTTAAGATAAGCAATGAATGCCATCATCTCTTAGATCCAAATTTTGATATAGTTATGCATTTATTATGTACAAACTTGTTGTCATGTTCATACTCTCATTTTAAAAAGACTTATGGACACGAGGAAAGGGAGGAAAGGGTGAGATGTATGGAGAGAATAACATGGAAACTTACGTTACCACGTGTAAAATAGATAGCCAACAGGAATTTGCTGTATGGCTCAGGAAAACAGGGGCTCTGCATCAATTTAGAGGGGTGGGAGGGGAGAGAGATGGGAGGGAGGTTCAAAAGGGAGGGGATATGTGTATACCTATGGCTGATTCATGTCGAGTTTTGACAGAAAACAACAAAATTCTGTAAAGCAATTATCCTTCAATTTAAAAAATACATTTTCTTAAAAAAGTAATAAATAAATGAACAAAATGAATTAAAGATATTTTCATTTCTTTGAGCACAAAAAGGAACATAAAACTAACACATTTCTACAACACAAGTATTTACGTTCTTATTCTCCCACATTGCAGGTGGTTTCTTTACCAGCTGAGCTACAAGGGAAGCCCTTCTTATTCTTAGTATTTATAATTTTAATATATTTACAACTTTAAAAAATTTTATAATTTGCCTTAAACTGGTGATATTAAAACTATCGACCTATATTAGACTAAAAAAACATTTTTCCCAATAAAGTTAGATCTTTGTTTCTGTCACATTTTGCTCTTTTACCCTCTTATAAAAAACAAGGGAGTAAAGATTATTTTTAAATGTATCTGTATTTTGTTTTCTACTTTATGTCTCACTTTTTCAATTTACATGTTTTTGATAGCTTTTTATCTTTGTATACTGATTAAATATTGTAGACATTCTTCTCGTTTTTTTTTTTTTCCAAATCATTGTTTACCTTAGCAACAATGCTAATTCTATTTTATTTGGCTTCCAGCAATTTTTAGGTAATATGCAGGTTATTTTCCTTAGAAAGACCTGTATATAGGGATGAGCCTTGACTCCCTGGCACATTGGCTTTTGAACAGCTTCCTCTATTGGCAAGATTATTTTGCCCACTTGGGGCACTAAATACTTACTTTTCTTTCTAGGAGTATAGAGTTGCAATAGTTATGATTCTGTGTCTATGTAACTAGCTCCCAATGAAAACAATAGAATCAAACAACTCTTTCCTGAGTAGAAACACTGTGCTTATGTTATTATACATTACCCTACTGGAAGGAGGGCATGCTCTATGAGGCCTCTCAGGGAGAGCTTGGGAAGTCTGCCCACAAATTCATCCAGACTCTGCTTAATGTGTCTTTTTCCCTTACTGAATCAGCTCTGTATCCTTTCTGTATCACTGCAATAAATCTCAGCCATTCAGTACTACTATATGCTGAGTCCTGTGAGTCTTTGAAGCAAAGCACCGAACCTGTGGCTGGTCACAGGGCCTTCACCATAATTCTCACTCTTAATTTGTACTTAGTTCAACCTGTTCTTTCTTCATAATATCATCTTAAATCATTTTAGGAGCAAGGAACTGGTATTTGATAAAATACTTGATCCTTTCCTAAATGTGATTTAAGGAAAACTTCAAATATTATGGAATTTAAATAGTGTTGTCTTCAGAGTAATGATTTACTGTTGCCATTGTCTTGTTATTGATGGAGGGTGGGTGGCAATCCTTATCCTATGGTCTTTTGCCTATTCATCTTATAAAGGAGATGGATGCAGGTCTAATGACCATAAGTTTTGCAAAAAAAAAAAAAGAAAGAAAGAAAGAAAATTGATGAATAAAGTTTATGCTAGAACACTGAGGGAATTTAAAATACATGACTAAACAATCAATAAGCCAGTTCTGGATCTAGATCTCAAGGAATCTAGAGCTTGTCTTGGAATGCTGCCTCTGTGAAACTCCAGTACTTCGGCCACCTCATGCGAAGAGTTGACTCATTGGAAAAGACTCTGATGCTGGGAGGGATTGGGGGCAGGAGGAGAAGAGGACGACAGAGAATGAGATGGCTGGATTGCATCACTGACTCGATGGACATGAGTTTGAGTGAACTCCAGGAGTTGGTGATGGACAGGGAGGCCTGGCGTGCTGCGATTCATGGGGTCGCAGAGTCGGACACGACTGACTGACTGAACTGAACTGAACTGAATACACTCTCAGACTTAAACAGCATATGTAAGTATGTTGGTGAGGAGTTCATTTGAAATATTTAGACTTAAAATATAAATTCTAGAGTGGTAAACATGTAATTAAGTCCACAGAGACAAGAACAGGAGACATGATTTCCTTTGAAATCAACAGGGTTTTTATACATATCTTAGCATAGTGAAACAATATGATAACATAGGAACTCTATTGTTTATGCTTTCTTTTAATTAACTTTACTGCAAGCACTTACTCTGAGACAAAGGGTAACAAAGAGAAGTAAGGCGATCTGAGGGCAACTTTTAATTCTGTAACAAACAACTTAAGTGACAGACCTGACATGTCATATTGCTTAACCCAAGCCTCAATTTTTCTCATCACACTGAAGTTTTCAAATCTTATCCTTTAATATTTAGGATGGCTTCGTGTGTGAGTAATAGGAAACCCACCCAAGGCTCTAAAATTAGAAATTTGATTCTTTCATATAACATGAAGTAGAAAGGGATAGGGAGAAGGCAATGGCACCCCACTCCAGTACTCTTGCCTGGAAAATCCCATGGACGGAGGAGCCTGGTGGGCTACAATCCATGGGGTTGCGAAGAGTCGGACACGACTGAACGACTTCACTTTCACCTTTCACTTTCATGCATTGGAGAAGGAACTGGCAACCCACTCCAGTCTTCTTGCCTGGAGAATCCCAGGGATGGGAGCCTGGTGGGCTGCCATCTATGGGGTTGCACAGAGTCGGACATGACTGAAGTGACTTAGCAGCAGCAGCAGAAAGGGATAGAAAATTTCAGATTCTGACTGTAACTTCTATGATTTTATTGAGTATACTTTCTTCTATGTATTGGCTTTATCCTCATGTGGGTGATTAAATCCTTGCAGCCATTTTGAGTCCTACTTTCATCCACAGCACCTTCCAGAAGAAGGAAAATAGAGAGAATGCTTCAATCTCAGCATTCCAGTCAAGCATCCTGAGCTTTATGGGTTGCTCTGGCCATGTGCCTCTACTGAATGTGTGACATGAAGGTAATGCGATGATGGATTCACTGAAACCATCTGAGGCTCACTCCTGGGACTAATTTCCCCTGAGCCAAATAGATTCTGCATGAGAAGAGTAGAAATCCAGAAAAAGTCAAGGTTCTGTTAGGAAGGAGGAAAGGCATATGGGAGATTACTTGGTGAGCCAGAGTGCCCACTATATGGTTTATGCAATTAACACTTCATTTTTGCTTTAATATACCTGTGATGGACTATATTATAAAACACTATGAAAGCATCTACATATTTCAAAGAATGAGTCAGTTTTAAGGAATTTCTTAAGAAATGAAGAACATAATATTTTAGCTGTCATTATTTCTGGACTTATGGAGGATAAAGAAAGTGGTTGCCCTTTCAAACTCTGATCAACTCTCATACTAGATTTTTCTATTTCTTCTTTTCTATAGAATGTCTTTGAAGAATAAGTGTAAAGGAAACATATAAAGAAGAAGGAATAAAAAGTAAGAGAAAAGGAAAGGGGTAGAGAAAACTCCCTGTAATGGGTAGCATATGTTTAAAGTGGAAACCAATTTAAAAAGTAACAGAATAATGATAGTAATTCTCCTATTCCCCTATCCGCTAGTTACCCTGCATGAAATAATTTAATTTTTGAAGTAGGCATGACTTTTTCCATTTCACAGATGATAAATTTGAGACACAGAGAGGTTAGGAATTTCCCACTGATCTATAATTATGGAAAATTTCACATCTATATGATACACCATCTTTACTTTTTCCACTCTTCATATCAATACCTTTAAAAACTAATACAAAGCTCATGTAAAAATTTATAATTTTTTACCCAAATGAATATAGTCTCAGGAATTTGTTTTTCAGATACTTAGAAGGTTTTTTTTTCTTATTATTAGAAAAATTTATAGGATCATCAAAGCATACTACTGAAGGTAAAATATTGAGCACAAAGTATATCATATTGATTTAAAAATAATAACTGCTGTTGCAGCCCAATATATATTGGGTAAATCAGTATATTCTTTAGGTTATTTTAATTTTTAGCTTCAAAGTCAAATTTTATAAATATTTAGCATCTGAAAAGTTTAGTTCAGACTCTGAAAGTCATGTTTGGGAGTGAAGGGAGTATAAATAAATATTTTATCAGATGAAAATAGACTTCACTGGATATTTCAGGGTGTGTGTGTATGTGTGTGTGCATGTGGGGTGTGTGTGCATGTGTGTGTGTGTGTGTGTGTGTGTGTGTGTGCATGTGGGGTGTCATGCATGTGTGTGTGTGTGTGTGTGTGTGTATGTGTGTATTGTGCAGGTTTTAGCCTATCAATAAGTAGTGTTGTGGTTGGAACAGCTTCTGTGGCTCCTATTATGATTGTGAGATGGCCTTCAGTAAAAACCATCAGGAAACTGAAAAAAAGTTGAGATTTATTACTGATAAGACCTGGAAATTACACAGCACACCTGGGGCCATACAACAAGGTCAAGGGTAGAGAGAAAGAAAGAGGACAGGGGCCTAGAGTTCTGCTTTAATTGGAGTCGAGGGTGGTGGTCTTGGTTTTTGTGTGTTCACTCGTTATTGATGAATTTAAATCATAGAAGAATTTACTGTATAGAAAGAGAACCCAAACCAAGTAGCCCATATGGTCAGTTATTAAAGTCAACCAAGATTCTAAAACAAAAGAGGCTCAGTTTGGGAAGCTGACATGGCTGTTTATCTAGTCCTGTAGTTGGTGATATGTTTAACCTTTGAAGCAGCTACCTCTGAACAGATGTGTCTGCAATCAAAGCTTAAGTCAGGCACTTGCATTACAAAAAAAGAATAGGAAAAAAAAGAACAACAACAAAAAAACCTGTCAGGGCTTTTGCTCCAGGGTGTGTGTGTAAATTCTGATAACAATGTAATACCTACCATAATATCCCCCATAATACCACTGCTTTTTCATTATCCCAGCAATGTATCTGGGGAAAAATCTAGAAGGGGCTTGATCTCTGAAGATTCATATTTAAAATTTCCCTAGAAGATATTAGTAATACATACCTAAGATAAGATATTCTGATTATAACTATAGCATATGATAAATAAATGAGAAGAAGAAGATGGAGGTTAATAAAGTGATATTAAGACAATCTTGGTCTGTCTGAGAAAAAGAAGGAATAAAAGAGATAGCTTATAGCAATGGATCTGATAATATGCAATATGCTCATTCTCACATCTGCCTTCAGGGAGCAATAGGATTTCAAAGGTAGTCTGTGGAAAATGAGAAATAGATTCAGGAAATCTAGGTTAACATTTCCTCACCATTGTAATTTTGAAAAAAATCTTTATGCTTTCTGATTCACCAGTTAGCATCATTTTTGTCATCAGCAAACACAATCATTACTCAAGAAGGTTGAATGCATATCTTGGAGTTGTGTTTTGGTTCACTAATGAACACCATGGACTATGTCTATGAAAGGCAAGCAACACATTGCCAGGCACACACAAAAGAATCTTAACATGTACTCGTTGACTGAAATATTTTTAACATTGCCATTTATTTGCCTCAAATCTGAACACTTAATTCCCAACCACAGAAAAATTGGTTTATTTTTACATGCATTTAAACTACTGATAAATAATGTAACGCATGGTATTACTAGCCAAATAATGATTCTGCCAGGCTATAACAATTATCTAGAATTCATTTATAAACACTTCTGATTAGAGATTTCTAACTTTATCATCAAGTTACTCAAGGACAAGTCCTTGAATCAGATACACACACTCAATAATGTGTTGTTTAAAATTATTTGATTTGAATTCCTTATAGTCTGGGAAATAAAAAGGTGTTTAGAAGTATTTTGCCTCATTAATTCCAATTCTTTACTGAACAGTACAATTTGTATATTCAAATCCCTTGAATTCAACATTTCTACTACCTCAAATTCAATGTGTCTTAAACTGAAATTGTTTTCTTCATTGTCCAAGTAGTAATCCTTTAAAATTATCTTCCTTTATGACCACAAGTCTCATATTTTCCTGTTTTCCTAGGTTTTTAAATCTTGGTATAGACTCTCTTTTGACATCCTTCTTCCTTATCCTTTCCTTTCAATTCCCTCTTCTACTTCTGCAGTCAAACCTTTCCGTTTTGATGAAAACTATTTCTTTGTCTCTCTACTCTTGAGATATTTTCTGGTAGAACCATGTCTTCTTGAAAATATTCAACTTTGCACTCATGTACTTCATTTATTCATTAATTCATTCATTCCACATATGTGTTTAATTGCTATAAAAAATAAAATACAGTAGCTTACAGAAGACTTCATGGTCAGGGAAGAATTTACAAAAGAAATTATATTACAGCTGAGATTTGAAGAATGTGTAGCAAATAAATATAGGAATAATAGAATTAGAAAAGACCCAGAGACTCAAAGGGGCTTGAAAACTTTGAAGCACACACAGAAAAAGAGAGTGAGATACAATGAGGTTGCAGAGAAAGGGAGGAATTTCTGCTTCAGGTTTCTGCGTTGCTTTCCAGATAAAAGCAAATTCCTTAAACTGGCATCAAAGGATCTTCTACATTTTACGTTCTGACTCTTTCTATTTGAACTAAGATAACATGTCATAGGGATGAAACAGAGGGGGAATCTAAGACTTGGGCTTGAATTGGATTTTCAATACTTGCTGTGTAATTTGGGGCAAGTACTATTACCTCTTTGATAACTGGCAAGTTACTATCTGATCCTACACTGTAAAATGGAAATAATAATACTTTTTAAGGGAGCTGTGGATATAGAATAATTTAACATACTTGAGGTCTCCCACTTGTGTTATTATTAAATAAGGTAATACATAAAGTTAACAAAATTTCCTATATTAACAAAGCTCAATAGAGGTAATATTACTTTTACTTTATTTGCATTCAGTGTCAGAACATGAGAGCCAATTTCTTCTACACACTATACAATTAATTTTTATCTCATTATTTTTATGCTTGAATTTCATTATTTTTCTTATGAAGATTTTTAAAATTAATTTTTATGGGAGTATACTTGACTTACAATGTTTTATGAAGATTTTGATGATTATCTGTCCACACTTGTATACCTTCAGTTCTTTGAGAGAATAATTTACTCTCATCACCTTTATATGTCACCTGCCTTCAGTTTGTTAGTATTTCCCCAGATACATACATGCTTCATATCACTCTGGCCTCAAAAACATGGTATCTCCTCAGTGAAGGTCTACAGATTTCTTAAACTAGAATAATAACTACTAACAATCCCCATCATTCCCTTTGCCCTTATTCAATTAAATTTTGAATCATAGCATTCTTCATTAAATGAATGATATCAATTTATTTTTGTACCGTGAAAGTGAAAGTGAATTCGCTCAGTCGTGTCCGACTCTTTGCGACCCCATGGACTGTAGCCTATCAGGCTCCTCTGTCCGTGGGATTTTCCAGGCAAGAGTACTGGAGTGGGTGCTGTTTCCTTCTCCAGGAGATTTTCCCAACCCAGGGATCGAACCCGGGTCTCCCGCATTGTGGGCAGACGCTTTACCATCTGAGCCACCGGGGAAGCTCAGTTTTTGTACAGTAGTTCATCTTTATTACTTATCTCTCACTACAATGCCTATACCATGAACATATGATTTCTTGCTCTTTTGATCTATGGCTATCCCCAGACTCTAGAATAGTGCATTTCTGGTGCCTGTTAAATATTTTAATTCACCAGTTAAAAAGTATTTTCCTTCCTGTAGGGCTAGCATAATGGAATAATTGTGAGATAAGCTGTTTTTTTTTAAGTATTATAGGTAAGATTAGATTTTTTTAAATATTAAAGGAACATAAAAGTAAGAGTGATGAGTGAATATTTTATACAGTGATGACTCACCAAAGTATTGTAAATTTTTTTATTTAAAAATTTGATTTTGTGATAAAAATGTACCATAAAGGAATGTTTCTGAAAGATTCTGTTCTATCATCAATACTCTCCACTTATTTGCAGCCATATTTTGATTACACTGACAAATAGAAATAAAAGTATTTACTCCAGAAAAGCCTTTAAAGCAGTTTAGGAAATGGGTGAAGAAAATAATAATCCTTACTTTAAATATTTCAAAAAATATTTTTAAGGACTTCCCTCATGGATCAGTGGTTAAGACTCCATGTTCCCAATGCAGGAGTCCTGAGTTCTATCCCCAGTCAGGGAAGTAGATCCCATATGCCTCTAAGAGTTTGCATGCCATAATGAAAAGATCCTGCATGCTGGAAACTAAGACTTGGAGCAGCCAAATAAATAAATAGAAAAAAAAAAAAAAACCTATCATATTCACCTTTATATTTTTCTTCATTCATTGAAGCAGAAAATAAAGATATTTGAAAGTAGCAATGTATCACCCTATTGCCTTACATTTTAATCTTGCAAAATTGTTCTTCGAATATCATATTATTGGGATGGATAATTCTTTTATATTCACTGACCCCTAAGAATTCAGCACTATCTTTATGTGCTTTGGTATTCAAAAAAACTAATTTATTTTAAAAATAGTGAGAAAGAAGAGCCATGGTTTAATTCCTGGGCCTGCAACTTACTACATGTGTTAACTTGTACAAATGATGCCATGATATCTCCTGGTCACCATTTTTCTTTTCTCTAAAGCTGGACAGTGCTCAATTTAGCTGTTTATTGTGGAGACTGCTAAAATAATGTAACAAAAGTATGATATGACTCACCACATCCTCAATAAAAAGCTTACTTACAATCTTTCAGTTTTATTTCCATTATTAACAACAGTCATGAATGTTTCCAATCACGCAGCAGATGCTCTTTTATTTTCTTTAATTTCCTTCTCCATCTTTTAAATATGATTTTGCTTTGTGTGTTTTTGAATTGAATTGAATTTAAAAAATACTAAGTATTTTTTAAAATGTGATGCAACAATGAAAAATAGAATGGTAGCTATAAGAAGATATTTTCTATTGCACTCCAAAATTGCAAAGTCATTACCACATCAATATTTTCATAAAGTACTTTCTTATTTTCAATTTTAGATGCTCATATTAAGAATGCAAGTGAGGCTTTTTACAAGTCCTGCTTTTCAAATCTATTAATTTTCAGAGAAAGAAATGGGATAAAGCTTTAATTTGCTTCCTACAGGGAAGATTAAATTGGTTCATTTTATTTTTTTATTTCATTATTGACATCTTTTGTCAAAAAGAAGCATTATTTTTAATGCCGATCGCCAGGTGTGGAAAATACACAATTGAATTTACACTAGTATTACTTAAGAAATCATAATTACCACCCTGTCCTTAAAATTGTAATTCATTTTCTGTAATTGATAACCTTTTTACCTTGCTAAAATTTTGAATTTTATAAAAGAGGCTGGAGACTATCTTTTGAGATTAGCAACCATATTTTCTCTTCAAATGCATGCACATCTCACTTAATGGCTTCAGCAGTTAAGCCAATATGTAGCAATAAATTGTAAGACAGTGAAGGTGACATCAAGGTTTGAATGTATTAAACATATACATAGACAAAAGGAGACAGAGAGAAGGACTCAGCAATCCAGGTTATGTTTTGAATTGGGATAAATACAGAGGAAATATTTTCCTGTAATTTCTGTGTCAGAGTGTGTGCTAAAGAGTAAATAGCATCTATGCGTAGTGCTAGAATACCTAGCAGTCTAAAGTTAAAGAGGCCCTGAATGGATGAGGTGACATCTTCATTTATTTTTGTTAACTTCTTATTTGACTCAAAATGCATTAATTGATTCTTAATACTGACGAGAACTTAGTTATACAGGGACTTTCCTTGTAGCTCAGTCAGTAAAGAATTTGCCTGCAGTGCAGGAGACCCGGGTTTGGTCCCTGATTTGGGAGGATACCCTGGAGAAGGAAATGACAACCCACTCCAGTATCCTTGCCTGGAAAATCTCATGGACAGAGGAGCCTGGTGGGCTGCAGTCCATGGGGTCTCAAAGAGTTGGGCATGACTGACAGGCTAAACCTTACTTACTCACTTATCAGTTATACTATTGTTAAAAAGAATCCTGTAGATAATCTAATTTGACTAATCATCAATTTTTAAAAGTACTGCAACAGCCAAAACAGAGCACAAAACATCTGGGATGGGGGAGAAAAATGTCTAAGGCCTCTGAAAACGTGGCGTTAGAATAGAGATGAGACATAATTCCAAGTAACTATTATATAAACTATCAAATAAGTGCCACAAAAAGGTAAAAAAAAAAAAAATAAGTAGTGCTTTACAAGAAGAGCCAGCAATTTTTTGCAGTGATTTAATAGGCAAAAAATCTGTGGAGTCAAATGACAAATGTGTTGGACTTGGAGACATATACAAGATTTGACTGTTAGAGTTGGAGAGGGAGGGCTTTCCAGGAGGCCCTAGTGGTAAAGAACCTATCTACCAGTGCCGGAGACATAAGAGATGTAAGTCCTATCACTGAGTTTGGAAGATCCCCTGGAGAAGGGAATGGCAGCCCATACCAGTATTCTTGCCTGGAGAATCCCATGGTGGTGGGCTACAGTTCATAGGGTCACAAAAAATTGCATGTGACTGAAGTGACTTAGCACTCATGCATTCATAAAGGAGAGGAAAAGTCTGTTAGGTTTAAGAAATCCTCTACTTTATACCCAACATATCCCTGAAACTCTGGCTGAAAGCCAAATGTATAAAAGTTAAACAGTAGACTGATATACAAATAATTCAAATATGTATGTATATATATATATATATATATATATATAGAGAGAGAGAGAGAGAGAGAGAGAGAGAGAGACATGCATATAATAGAATTTAACATGCTATTTTAATGAAATAATTCTTTCTCAGCAATATAATGGCTTGGCCAAGCTGAAGCAGTTAGCACAATGATCAGAAAGCATCCTCACAGGCTAGTCTCATAGGAAGCTTCTGTTAACTACTCCCAAAGGAGGACCATCTCCCCTGACAGGACACCTGCACTGCTTGGATATCCAGAGAATCTCTTTCCCTTACTGAGGCTGATTCTAATTCCTTCTCTCCACTCTGGCATAGAAATGGGATATGCCTCTCTGCATGAAGCCAGTTCCCAAAATATGGAATATGGAAGAAAAACATAAGATCATGGAATATGTATACATATATGATGGCGAACAGGAAAAAGGAAGAAGACAGGAGGAGGAGAGTACGAGAAATGATATTGTTATAGCCACGCATTCCGGGAAACAAACTCACTCAGAAGGACAATGCAGATAGTGGAGTGCAGTTTATTACACCTGTGGGCCCAAGGCAGAGTCTCCTCTTAGCCAAGGACCCCGAGCAGCATTTGTGAAAATCTTTTATACCCCATGTGTACGTATCTGAACCCACCACCCCAATTTCCTCGAGACTTACATAAAACGAATGGGGTAATCAAAATAACCCCATTATTCAAGTGTTATCAAGTGTTAGGTGTTCAAACAATTAATAATCAATAAGCCTGCTATTACATTCCAATAGATACAGAAAGAATTTATGATCTGTGCAGAGGCAGGGGTGATTAGAGTATGTTTTCTCTTAGGCAATGAGTAACCTGGATGTGATTTTCAAGATTCCCCTGTCCAGAGGGGGTCCTATCCTTCTATTGTAGTTTCCATAGGCACTAAGCACAGAGTCCAGAGTCCGTTGGAGAGGTGGCCGAGCATGATCAGCATGAACAGGCCTAAGATGGGGTCCAGGCCCTATGAATTCCTTCTTCAATATGATTTCCAATTATGATTTAATGTCTCATGTCATATCAAGGCAAAATATTTTCTCTTTAAAATTCAATAATTACAAGTAAATTTATGTGTGTGCATATGTATGTTTGTTGTAGCGTAGCTTCTTTATTTGCACTAGCACAAAGGTTACAAACTGGCTGAGTTCTGGAAGAATTTGTCTCATAGATAAAGTTTGAATTGGTATGAACAATTATATGGAAGGATGGCTAGACAGATACATAGATACAGAGGTAAAGAAGCAGAGATTTTGAGACATGGATCTGTACATGTAGATGGAGCCTGCACTTTTCAATATGCCTTTGTTGCTGATACTCCATGTTATACATACTGGTCTACTGACCTTCATTATATTATTCTTACCCTTGAAAACACTTGTGTTTGGGACCATTGATCTAAACAGTTTTAATATAGGGTCAAAAATTCCCGAGGTTTGAACCTGTCTAATTAGTTTGTTTACATGAATTTCTGGACCACTACATGGAACTTTCTTTAAGGCATATTTTTTTTGTTTTTTTGTTTGTTTGTTTATTTTAATCTCCTTCAGTAAGGTAAGCCTTAGTGGCTTCCCAGATGGTCTAGTGGTAAAGAATCCACTTGCCAGTGCAGGAGAGACAAGAGATTGTGTTAGACTCCTGGGTTGGGAGACCCCTGCAGGAGGAAATGGCAACCCACTCTAGTATTCTTGCCTGGATAATCCCACCGACAGAGGAGCCTGGAGGGCTACAGCCCATAGGATTGCAAAGAGTCGGACATGACTGAGTGGGTGCACACACACACACACTACACACACACGAGGGAAACCTTACACAGAAGCCTGATATGCCTGCTCCATAAATATGTTCCTATCTCTTCAGGAAAGAACACTGGAATATGGTGTGAACAAGAGAAAAACCTTTATTTTAGTAGGCTTTTAAAATTATTTTGAAGATCCAGTTTACAAAATTCTATAGAGCTGTTTTTTAATAAAGGAGGAAAAAAACCTGAGAAACAAGTCATCCTGACCACCAGAAACTGACTGTTAGGCAGTATCCTCTAAACAACTCAGAAATGGTTATTAGTCATCTGACTTACAGAAAGACTGGTTTTAAGTTGACAAAGATTTAAGTACCTTTTCATTTTTAATATAAATTAGTAGGAATTGTACAAACGTAGGGAAGGCAAGGATTTTTATCAACAAATTTAGTGAAAGTACCACTTTTGAAAGGGATATTACAGGATATCAAGCAGGAGGAATGGGTAAAAGCAGGTAGCAAAGGCCTTGAACATCAAGCTAAAACATTTTCAGTAGGCAATGAAATATGCAGCAAAGACAGCAACTAGCACCAATTAATTTACTGATTTCACTGTGGCAGCCACTGCATTTCCTCTTATGTAAATCTCACAAGCAAATTATGAAAGTGATGCTTTTATCCCATTTTGCAACAACAAAATCAGAGGCAAAGAAAAGTTAAGCAACTTATTTCAGTTCAGTTCAGCTGTGGACAGTGACTCTCTGGGATCCCATGAATTGCAGCACACCAGGCCTCCCTGTCCATCACCAACTCCCAGAGTTCACTCAAACTCATGTCCATTGAGTCGGTGATGCCATCCAGCCATCTCATCCTCTGTCATCCCCTTTTCCTCCTGACCCCAATCCCTCCCAGCATCAGTCTTTTCCAATGAGTCAACTCTTCGCATGAGGTGGCCAAAGTACTGGAGTTTCAGCTTTAGCATCAGTCCTTCCAAAGAACACCCAGGGCTGATCTCCTTCAGAATGGACTGGTTGGATCTCCTTGCAGTCCAAGGGACTCTCAAGAGTCTTCTCCAACACCACAGTTCAAAAGCATCAATTCTTTGGTGCTCACTTTCTTCACAGTCCAACTCTCATATCCATACATGACCACCGGAAAAACCATAGCCTTGACTAGACGGACCTTTGTTGGCATAGTAATGTCTCTGCTTTGGAATATGCTATCTAGGTTGGTCATAACTTTCCTTCCAAGGAGTAAGCGTCTTTTAATTTCATGGCTGCAGTCACCATCTGCAGTGATTTCGGAGCCCCCCAAAATAAAGTCTGACACTGTTTTCACTAGAGATGCACATTTGCTGCTGCTGCCACTGCTGCTAAGTCGCTTCAGTTGTGCCGGACTCTGTGCGACCCCATAGACAGCAGCCCACCAGGCTCCCCCATCCCTGGAATTCTCCAGGCAAGAACACTGGAGTGGGTTGCCATTTCCTTCTCCAATACATGAAAGTGAAAAGTGAAAGTGAAGTCGCTCAGTCATGTCTAACTCTCGCGACCCCATGGATTACAGCCTACCAGGCTCTTCCATGGGATTTTCCAGGCCAGAGTACTGAGTGGGGTGCCATCGCCTTCCCCAAGAGATGCACATTTAGAAGTAGCCGAATCAAGGTTTGTCCTCATATGTATTGTTCTTCAAAACCAAAGAATTCTTCCCACATTGGTGAAACTGGACTCATGACATAGTTCTTACCACTATATTACATTCTTTTGGATTAATGAATATGCCTTACCTTAGATGTAATTGATCCATACATTTTCTTGTTTCCTTTAGCTCTCACTTGACTTATTGGAAATTTGTATATCCAACAAATAAATTATTTCTTTACCTGATACCAGAAAAGGATTTAGATTCTTCATATATAATTGGGAAGTATATTTCACTGATACTGAATTTCAGTATAAATTATGAGTTTCAGACTCATGCACATCATGTCATCTTTATATTGAGTTGGCCAAAACGATTGTTCAGGTTTTTCCATAACATCTTACAGAGAATCCCAAATGAACTTTTGGCCAACCCAATATTTTGCACTCCCTCTACATTTAAAGTTACTTTACTGTTCTCAATTTGTTTTCCTACTATTCATTAGTGTACTACATATTTTGAGTTAATAGACTCAATATTGATTGTGCTTATGGGGTTTAGAGCTGTTGCTAAAAAACATGAATCAATATCTTTCACTCCATTTCCCCCTCCAGTGTGATTTGGCTATATGCACTTTAGTATAAACACTCACAGGCTGGTTATAAATCTTTCTACCTATCTTCCTACTGACAGTCTGCAACCAGGTTGGTGGGTTTGCCCAAGGGAAATGAAAGCAGGGCAATTCTCGGTCACGACATGCATTCCAACTGCAAGTGCTTACAGCTGGAATGTGCCTGCCTTTTAAGGAACAGAAGGAAATGTCCACAGAGAGCTATTTTAAAAGATGCAATTCAACTATAAATGTATCCATGCATTTCTGTTTAGGGACTTTAAATTAAATTACCATTTAAAGTTAACATAGATATCTTATTAATGGCATTGAGGCTGTCAGCTTTTGAGTGTTTAAAGAGCAGGCCAAGAATGTTTAAGTAAAGAAGCAGTGTATATAACTGTAGTTGTGTGCAAACATGATTATACATGGCTATCACATCTCACTTGCTAAGAGCACATATTTTATCAGTCCTCTATGAAAGTAAGACATAATGACAATAAAAACCAATTTTATAAATTGCATGTGTTAATAAACATTAGGCAAACCAAATGTGCCACCTTTCAGATATGAAATAACTTAAAATTACATAGGGCTTTTACTTTTTTGGTCATGTCTCACAGCTCGCAGAATCTTATTTCCTCAACCAGGGATAGAACCTAGGCCCACTGTGGTGAAAACACTGAGTCCTAATCACTGGATCGCCAGAGAATTCCCAGTTATTACTTTTTAAAGTACTTTCAGGTCACTGTGACAAGTACTCTGGTTGTTTTAAAGGTGAAGTTCACTTTTGTCCATAGTTCCTGGTCTGACCTTTGACATGCATTTTTAAGGATTAGAGATACACTATCTCCATGAATAACATTTCCTCTGGAGAACCTAATGAGGCAAGAAAAAATCAAATGTAACTCTCATCTCAAGATAACCACATTTTGAGTAATCTGTCCTGACTGTATAATCTATTTTAATAGAAATACTGAAGTGAAAGCTCCAATATATTGGTCACCCGTTGCGAACAGTAAACTTATTGGAAAAACCTCTGATGCTGGGAAAGATTGAGGGCAGGAGAAGGGGGCGACAAAGGATGAGATGACTAGATAGCATCACCAACTCAATGGACATGAGTTTGAGCAAACTTTGGTACCTGCCTCATTGATTAAACAATCACCCTATGCTAAGGCAACCCATAATATCAACTTCCAGGAGAAAATGGTTAAAAATGTAGTATATGCAGAGGTGAAGCTTATGGTAAACTGAATTTGACTACCGGGATTCACATTTCTGCTCTGACACTCTGTAAAGTAAGCTTGAACACAAATTTTATTCTTTAAGTATTAGTTTCCTTATTTTCAAAACAAAGATAACATTTTGACCCACGTACATTTATGACTGTGTAAATTAAACATGAAAATGTGAGACACTTAGCATAGCAGCAAAATACATGCACTGCCATCAATGGATTTCCATGTTACATTTGTAAAGAATGAAAACCAAAATAAATTTGGTGTTTTATTGTTTGTTTAGTTTAGATGGGGTATATTTTGGCCTCTTATTTAATGAGGGCTTTTGACTGTCAAAGGCTATCATGTGAATGCTTAGTATCAAAGTTCCCCAGACTGTTGTCTTTCTCAAAGGCAGATGGTAAATCTGTCAGCAGTAGCATTCAGAACAACAGCAACCCAGATGCTTTTAAGCACTGTGTGTGAAGCTGCTCCTCCCACTAAGAGCACCATTGGGCAAGATGCCAAAGGAAGGTCCCCAAGGCAATCTGGCTGCTTCTGAATCCAACTCTGGCTGTCTGGAAAGTCAAATGAATCCAGCTCACTTAGCCATACACTACTTAATGCAAAGAATATGCTCCTCATTTATAATCAAGCCAATCTTCCATATTTCAACCTAGCTACATTCTGAGAAGATTGATGCTTATTATTTGATCTTTATTGTGCAGAGAGGAAAGTTTTGTATTATTTTATAGATATTAGTGTTCTATGTGAAAAACATAAATCTATTAGACCTAGTACCCACTCATCTGTAAATATTTTGCACATGTACAACTACCTTTAGTGATTCATTAAAAACCCAATACTTAAGAGTCCCAAGGAAATGGCAACCCACTCCAGTATTCTTGCATGGAGAATCCCAGGGACAGAGGAGCCTGGTGGGCTGCCATCTATGGGGTTGCACAGAGTCGTACACGACTGAAGTGACTTAGCAGCAGGTGTGACTTGGATGCAATCTCAAAAATGACAGAATGATCTCTGTTCATTTCCAAGGCAAACCATTCAATATCACAGTAATGCAAGTCTATGCCCAAACAGTAACGCTGAAGAAGCTGAAGTTGAACCATTCTATGAAGACCCACAAGACCTTTTAGAACTAATACCCAAAAAAGACATCCTTTTCATTATAGGGGACTGGAATGCAAAAGTAGGAAGTCAAGAAACACCTGGAATAACAGGCAAATTTGGTCTTGGTATACGGAATGAAGTACAGAAAAGGCTAATAGAATTTTGCCAAGAGAACACACTGGTCATAGCAAACACCCTCTTCCAACAACCCAAGAGAAGGTTCTACACATGGACATCACCAGAAGGTCAACATGGAGATCAGATTGATTATATTCTTTGCAGCCAAAGATGGAGAAGCACTATACAGTCAGCAAAACCAAGACTGGGAGCTGACTGTGGCCCAGATCATGAAATTCTTCTTGCCAAATTCAGACTGAAATGGAAGAAAGTGGAGAAAACCACTAGACCACTCAGATATGACCTAAATCAAATCCCTTATGATTTGAGAAGTGTAAGTGAGAAACAGATTTAAGGGACTAGATCTGATAGATAGGGGCCTTGATGAACTATGGGTGGAGGTTCATGACATTGTATAGGAGACAGGGATCAAGACCATCCCCATGGAAAAGAAATGCAAAAAAGCAAAATGGCTGTCTGTGGAGGCTTTATCTGTAAAAAGAAGAGAAGCGAAAAGCAAAGGAGAAAAGGAAAGATATAAGAATCTGAGATCCAAACAATCTGAGTTTCAAAGAATAGCAAGGAGAGATAAGCAAGACTTCCTCAGCGATCAATGAAAAGAAATAGAGGAAAACAACAGAATAGGAAAGACTAGAGACCTCTTCAAGAAAATTAGAGATACCAAGAGAATATTTCATGCAAAGATGGGCTTGATAAAGGACAGAAATTGTACAGACCTAATAGAAGAAGAATATATCAAGAAGAGGTTGCAGAATACACAGAACTACACAAAAATATCTTCCTGACCAAGATAATCAGGATGATGTGATCACTCACCTAGAGCCAGACATCCTGGAAAGTGAAGTCAAGTGGGCCTTAGAAAGCATGACTACAAACAAAGCTAGTAGAGGTGATGGAATGCCAGTGGAGCTATTTCAAGTCCTGAAAGATGATGCTGTGAAAGTGCTGCACTCAATATGCCAGCAAATTTGGAAAACTCAGCAGTGGCCACAGGACTGGAAAAGGTCAGTTTTCATTCCAATCCCAAAGAAAAGCAATGCCAAAGAATGCTCAAACTACTGCACAATTGCACTCATCTCACACGCTAGTAAAGGAATGCTCAAAATCCTCCAATCCAGGCTTCAGCAGTACGTGAACCGTGAACTTCCTGATGTTCAAGCTGGTTTTAGAAAAGGCAGAGGAACCAGAGGTCAAATTGCCAACATCTGCTGGATCATGGAAAAAGCAAGAGAATTCCAGAAAATCATCTATTTCTGCCTTATTGACTATGCCAAAGCCTTTGACTGTGTGGATCACAATAAACTGTGGAAAATTCTGAAAGAGATGGGAATATCAGACCACCTGACCTGCCTCTTGAGAAACCTCCTGTTTGCAGGTCAGGAAGCAACAGTTAACTGGACATGGGACAACAGACTGGTTCCAAATAAGAGGACGTCAAGGCTGTATATTGTCATCCTGCTTATTTAACTTATATGCAGGGTACATCATGAGAAACGCTGGGCTGGAAGAAGCACAAGCTGGAATCAAGATTGCTGGGAGAAATATCAATAACCTCAGATATGCAGAAGACACCACCTTTATGGCAGAAAGTGAAGAGGAACTAAAAAGCCTCTTGATCAAAGATAGTTCAGTTCACTTCATTCGCTCAGTCATGTCCGACTCCGCAGGACCCCATGAATCGCAGCACGCCAGGCCTCCCTGTCCATCACCAACTCCCGGAGTTCACCCAGACTCACGTCCATCGAGTCAGTGATGCCATCCAGCCATCTCATCCTCTGTCGTCCCCTTCTCCTCCTGCCTCCAATCCCTCCCAGCATCAGAGTCTTTTCCAATTAGCCAGCTCTTCACATGCACATGAGGTGGCCAATACTGGAGTTTCAGCTTTAGCATCAGTCCTTCCAAAGAAATCCCATGGCTGATCTCCTTCAGAATGGACTGGTTGGATCTCCTTGCAGTCCAGGGGACTCTCAAGAGTCTTCTCCAACACCACACTTCAAAAGCATCAATTCTTCGGTGCTCAGCTTTCTTCACAGTCCAACTCACATCCATACATGACCACTGGAAAAACCATAGCCTTGACTAGACGGACCTTTGTTGGCAAAGTAATGTCTTGCTTTTCAATATGCTATCTAGGTTGGTCATACTTTTCTTCCAAGGAGTAAGCACCTTTTAATTTCATGCCTGCAGTCACTATCTGCAGTGATTTGGAGCCCCAAAAATAAAGTCTGACACTGTTTCCACTGTTTCCCCATTTATTTCCCATGAAGTGATGGGAACAGATGCCATATTCTTTGTTTTCTGAATATTGAGCTTTAAGCCAACTTTTTCACTCTCCACTTTCACCAAGAGGCTTTTTAGTTCCTCTTCACTTTCTGCCATAAGAGTGGTGTTATCTGCATATCTGAGGTTATTGATATTTCTCCCGGCAATCTTGATTCCAGCTTGTGTTTCTTCCAGTCCAGTGTTTCTCATGATGTACTCTGCATATAAGTTAAATAAACAGGGTGACAATATACAGCCTTGACGAACTCCTTTTCCTATTTGGAACCAGTCTGTTGTTCCATGTCTAGTGCTAATTGTTGCTTCCTGACCTGCATACAGGTTTCTCAAGAGGCAGGTCAGGTAGTCTGGTATTCCCATCTCTCAGAATTTTCCACAGCTTATTGTGATCCACACAGTCAAAGGCTTTGGCATAGTCAATAAAACAGAAATAGATGATTTTGTGGAACTCTCTTGCTTTTTCCATGATCCAGCAGATGTTAGCAATTTGATCTCTTGTTCCTCTGCCTTTTCTAAAACCAGCTTGAACATCAGGAAGTTCACGGTTCACGTACTGCTGAAGCCTGGCTTGGAGAATTTTGAGCATTACTTTACTAGCATGTGAGATGAGTGCAATTGTGCAGTAGTTTGAGAATTCTGTGGTATTGCCTTTCTTTGGGATTGGAATGAAAACTGACCTTTTCCAGTCCTGTGGCCACTGCTGAGTTTTCTAAATTTGCTGGCATATTGAGTGCAGCACTTTCACAGCATCATCTTTCAGGATTTGGAATATCTCCACTGGCATTCCATCACCTCCACTAGCTTTGTTCGTAGTGATGCTTTCTAAGGCCCACTTAACTTCACTTTCCAGGATGTCTGGTTCTAAGTCAGTGATCACACCATCGTGATTATCTGGGTCATGAAGATTTTTTTGTACAGTTCTTTTGTGTATTCTTGCCATCTCTTCTTAATATCTTCTGCTTCTGTTAGGTCCATACCTTTTCTGTCCTTTATTGAGCCCATCTTTGCATGAAATGTTCCTTTGGTATCTCTGATTTTCTTGAAGAGATCCCTAGTCTTTCCCCTTCTGTTGTTTTCCTCTATTTCTTTGCATTGATCACTGAAGAAGGCTTTCTTATCTCTTCTTGCTATTCTTTGGAACTCTGCATTCACATGTTTGTATCTTTCCTTTTCTCCTTTGCTTTTCACTTCTCTTCTTTTCACAGCTATTTGTAAGGCCTCCCCAGACAGCCATTTTGCTTTTTGCTTTTCTTTTCCATGGGGATGGTCTTGATCCCTGTCTCCTGTACAATGTCACAAACATCATTCCATAGAATATTATTAAATATTGGCACTGAGCATAGCTAAAAGCAGGAGATGTTTTTCAGCTATCACAAGGCTTGGGTACTTCTGGCCCTCTGCCATTTTCCCAAGGACCTTCTCCTTCAAGGCTATTTTGTGCTGCACTTTCCAATACCAACCTAGATAGCATATTGAAAAGCAAAGACATTACTTTGCCAACAAAGTTCCGTCTAGTCAAGGTTATGGTTTTTCCAGTGGTCATGTATGGATATGAGATTTGGACTGTGAAGAAAGCCGAGTGCTTAAGAATTGATGCTTTTGAAGTGTGGTGTTGGAGAAGACTCTTGAGAGTCCCCTGGACTGCAGGAGGATCCAACCAGTCCATTCTAAAGGAGATCAATCCTGGCTGTTCTTTGGAAGACTGATGCTAAAGCTGAAACTCCAGTACTTTGGCCACCTCATGCAAAGAGTCATTGGAAAAGACTCTGATGCTGGGAGGGATTGGGGGCAGGAGGAGAAGGGGACGACAGAGGATGAGATGGCTGGATGGCATCACCGAGTCGATGTACTTGAGTTTAAGTGAACCCCGGGAGTTGTGATGGACAGGGAGTCCTGGCGTGCTGAGATTCATGGGGTCACAAAGAGTCGGACAAGACTGAGCAACTGAACTGAACTTGGTGTGATCTGAACTTTGTACAATGATATAGTAAGCAAAGAAGACCTACTCATAAATGCTGGGTAAAGTCCTCAGACTCTTGTTAAATATGGCTGGAATAGTCTATAAAAATGATAAAGAAAGTAGAAAACAATGTCATCTAATAGAAGTAAAACAATATTTGTATTTATACAAATATCCCCTATATTTAAAGAACATGCTTTTAAAGTACATAGCTTAGTGAAGTGCTACTTACAGCTTCAGTAACATTGAACAGAATGGAAATATTCATTGTATATTTGCTGTGTATTAAGTATTGCTCTAGGAACTCAGGATTCATTTTGTGTAAACTTAAAAGAAAATTTTAAAAAGCATTATGATCCTTTGTTCAGGAAAGGCAACTTGACCTTGGCCTCAGAGCTATAGTATGTGCTACAGGGGAAATTTGAATCCTGGGAGCTTCTTGTTCCAAAGACAGTACCCTTTTGATGATGCCATCCAAAGAAGAAACAAGAGATTTTTACTTTTTACCTTGATGTGTTCCTCATGTTTGAAGGGAGAATTTATTAAAACAAACAAACAACAACAACAACAACAAAAAACCCCACTATCAAGACAACTAGCCTCATGCTGAAGCTATGGGTGGAAGTCTGGAGGAGTTCCAAGTAGAAAGCACTGACTTTAATTACTGAATATATGATATGTCTAGAGTACTCTGTCCCTCTCTATGAAACAAGATAAAATTACTTGTCTTAGAGGAGTGTGGCAAGGACTAAAGAGGACAATTGAGGGTTGTGTGGTACCAGGAATATACAGACTGAAAAGTGGAGCTCAGAGGATTTAAATAACTCAGTTAGGGTCACATGTATTACTGACAGAGCTGTCTTCAAAGTCATATCTTCCAGATGCCTTCAAACTGAGATATTATATATTGCAATAGTAGATTATAAAACCTGAATATTTTAGAAATTCATTAGATAGCAT
Source organism: Bos indicus (assembly GCF_029378745.1). Taxonomy (NCBI): domain Eukaryota; kingdom Metazoa; phylum Chordata; class Mammalia; order Artiodactyla; family Bovidae; genus Bos; species Bos indicus. Next base: position 13,533,293 of record NC_091764.1, read on the forward strand.
TCACTGTTGTAAGCATAATGATTTTATTAAAAAATAAAATAATACAAGGAAACAATATCCTACAGAATACTTAATAAAATTACTACAATGTAAGATGTTGCTTATGCTAAATGGGTGCCATCATATATGCAGTAGCTATATTATAGCCAAAGAAGTAAAAGAGAAGTCTGGAAAGACATACCAAATTATAGCTTACTTTTATTTCTTTCATCATGTTTTTCTTATCTGTAGCTTTTATCCATATATTTTCCATAATGAAAGCATATTACTTGGATTCTTACTAAAGGAACATGATCTGAAAATAATTACATTCTGAGTCTCAATTTCATTTCTCTGAATATGCTTTTTCATTACATCCTGCTCATTTTATCTTGAAAGCTGAAATGTTCTTAAACTTCTAATTTGCATTGCAAGTTAATTTTTTGTTGGTGCTTATGGATGTCACCAGAATGATATTAAGGTAACACCCAGGATTAAACCCTGCCATGCCTCAAGGAGAAAACTGAGCTCAGGACTTAGCTGTGGAAATAAATGTTGCCTTTTACTATCCATGGTATTAATTCTCAGTTATGCATGTTACACTCCTTTAAGGTATCAGTGAATATTCAGATTCAATGGCCCATTCTCAGAGATTTTTATCTGGTAGATTTAGGGTGGATGGCAGACTCTATATTTTTTGTAAAGTTCCCATCTGATTCTGGAAAAAGGGTCTTCAAGTCTCTCAATTCTCCCTAAGAATTGGCCTTCCAACTATTGTGGCATATCAGTGGATAAAACATCCCAATTATGTATCCATGCACAAAGAAGCAGGTAACTAAAAGTTATTTTACCAGAAGAAGAGCTTCTTGTTATATCACAATGGACCTGATTAACTCGCAGTAATACAAACCCCCAATATGTCAGTGACTTACAATATTTTTTTTTCCTCATTCATGGTATAGGCACAACAGAGAACAGCATTAGGGCTATGTTTGTAGTCACTCAAAGACTCAGACAGATAGACTTTTTCAGATTCTTGTCAGCAGGGGTAAGAGACAGATCACAAACCAGCACTTAAAGCTTCTGTAAGAAAGGGCACCAGCACTTCTACTTATATTTTATGTCAGAAGAAATCAAACAGCGATGCTAAAATCAAGAGGGGTGGGAAAATCCAATTGGATCATGTGTCCACATGGAAGATAGCTAGAATGATGGACATTTCAATGACTATCTCACATGCCAGACTCAAGAAATTACAACAAAGTATAGCAGTTACAAACCTTATGTGGGGAGTCTTAAAACTCAGAAATTAAATTTTAGCTGTATCATTCTCTGAATTGGGACAAGTCTCTTAACCTCCATAACCCTTAGCTTCCTTATGCCTTTGAATCTCTGAAGTCAGAAACAAATATGAAAAGGTATATAAAGTATGCTGCACAGTGCCTGATGTGTAGTATGAAATCATGATAATTAGTCTTATTCATAACTATGAATTTTAATAGATGCATCAAAATATTTATATCCTAAAGTGGTGGTGGCTTTATTGACCATGCCAAAGGCTTTGACTGTGTGGATCACAATAAACTGTGGAAAATTCTTCAAGACTTGGGAATACCAGACCACCTGACCTGCCTCTTGAGAAACCTATATGCAGGTCAGGAAGCAACAGTTAGAACTGGACATGGCACAACAGACTGGTTCCAAATAGGAAAAGGAGTACGTCGAGGCTGTATATTGTCACCCTGCTTATTTAACTTATATGCAGAGTACATCATGACAAATGCTGGGCTGGAAGAAGCACAAGCTGGAATCAAGATTGCCAGGAGAAATACCAATAATCTCAGATACGCAGATGACACCACCTTTATGGCAGAAAGTGAAGAAGAACTAAAAAGCCTCTTGATGAAAGTGAAAGAGGAGAGTGAAAAAGTTGGCTTAAAGCTCAACATTCAGAACTAAGATCATGGCATCTGGTCCCATCATTTCATGGCAAATAGATGGGGAAACAGTGGCTGACTTTATTTTTTTGGGCTCCAAAATCTCTGCAGATGGTGATTGCAGCCATGAAATTAAAAGACACTTACTCCTTGGAAGGAAAGTTATGGCCAACCTAGATAGCATATTAAAAAGAAGAGACATTACTTTGCTAACAAAGGTCCATCTAGTCAAGGCTATGGTTTTTCCAGTGGTCATGTATGGATGCAAGAGTTGGACTGTGAAGAAAGCTGAGCGCTTAAGACTTGATGCTTTTGAACTGTGGTGTTGGAGAAGACTCTTGAGAGTCCCTTGGACTGCAAGGAGATCCAACCAGTCCATCCGAAAGGAAATCAGTCCTGAATAGTCATTAGAAGGACTGATGCTGAGGTTGAAACTCCAGTACTTTGGCCACCTCATGCGAAGAGTTGACTCATTGGAAAAGACCCTGATGCTGGGAGGGATTGGGGGCAGGAGGAGAAGGGGACGACAGAGGATGAGATGGCTGGATGGCATCATGGACTCAATGGACATGAGTTTGGGTAAACTTCGGGAGTTAGTCATGTACAGGGAGGCCTGGCCTGCTGCGATTCATGGGATCACAAAGCTTCGGACACGACTAAGCGACTGAACTGAACTGAACTGAACTGAATTGAACTGAAAGTGGTGGTGGTGGTGGTGGTTTAGTTGCTAAGTCATATTTGACTCCTGCCAGTAACTGCCAGGCTCCTCTGTCCATGTAAGAATACTCTAGTAGGTCGCCATTTTCTTCTCCAATATTCTAAAGAAAGTTAGCATTATAATGTAAATGATACTCTTTATCACTAATACTATACATATTTATTTAACTATTCACAAGGCACCAGGTGAGGAAAACTGAAGGATACAATAATGAATAATAAAGTCTTTGATATAAAGAATCTTACCATCTATTTAGAGTCAGGAAACTAGGCAAAAACACTAGGCAGATAGTCTAGTATGTGATATAATGGAGGAGCCATAGAGAGATATGGAAATACAATCAGATTTGCGAAAATGGTAAGCTTGTTTTGGAAGAAGTGGCATTTCTTTTAGTTCCAGTGTTCTTGCCTGGAGAATCCCAGGGACGGGGAAGCCTGGTGGGCTGCCGTCTATGGGGTCGCACAGAGTTGGATGCGTCTGAAGTGACTTAGCAGCAGCAGTGAAACATTTAGAAGTCTTTAAAGATAAACTGGTAGCTGGTAAAGATAAATGGAGAAACACTGAAAGATTTTATAAGAAATAGTTCTAAGGAAAATAGATTTAGGTAAATATTAATAGATGATTGATAAGAGATAGATAAATCATAGGATGGATGGCTATAGGGTATAACCTGCAGACACTCTTATTGAGAGAACAGTAGGCTTAATTAACATCGTGTGCACTCACAACTTGGCTGGAATCTGAGCAATACTTAGCAAAACAGTATAAGTTCTAGATTTCCACATGCATCTTTGTTTGAGTATAAATAGATAACTGTCACAAGTGCATTGTCCTCACTTTAGTAATAGGGTTATTCTGTTTTCCAAATGCTATTTTCATGGTGAGTGATGTGTAAGCAGTCGGACCACTTTCCAAACATTAGTTTCTTCCTTGCTGCACCCTTAACTTAGGGGGAGGAAGTCCTGTGGAGAGATGGAAGTTGCAGAAGGGTGTCTCAGGGATTCAGGTGTGTGACAATTTCCACAGATGTCAAGCATGGCAATTTGCCACAGGGAGAAATGAGGTCATTTTGTTCACCATCATTAGGATGTGGTACTCAGGTTGTGACCAGACAACTTAATGCTTCTCTCATTCAGTCAATCATTCTTGTCTTCTAAGTGCTGTGTATTCAGTCATCACTGAAGTTTATTAAGTCGTTTGAATACACAGAAACCATTAAGTTATACTATCTTTTTTATTAAATTGAAAGATTGAAATCATTCAAATTCTGCTCATAAATGTCTGCCAGCTAGGGCACTATTTAACTTGATATATAACTTAAATGGTCCCAGACCCCATCAGATATGAGATTGAGGCCTCAAGTTATTATCTAATGCCAGAAGAGAAATTCCCCCTTTTCAGCAGGTGAGGTATTAAATATAAAAACTTTTATTTTCAATTATGGCACTTAAGCTCCTGATTGAACCCATTCTATCGCTGCCTAGGAGGTATGCCAACTTTGCCTGTGATATAAATCAGTCAATTATATTTCATTTTGATGCTTTTTATTTATGAGACTTGGGGTTCCTTAACAAGATATTCACATTACAAACTCCTATATTCAAAGTGTGAACCTTAAAAAAAAAGGCAAGGCAAAAATTCTGATTTAAAGTGAAATGAAAGAGAGAAATTACAAAAATATGGTCCATAAGACTTAAAATTGAAATAAATATTTATAATAAAATGTAACCATTGTTCGCCAGTACTTTTACTTTTCTATAAACCTTAAACTTATCCTAAAAATAAAGCCTATTCATTTATGAAACATGCAGCCATCAATTGCTTACAATGTATACCTAGAACTGCCAATGCAGTCTTCTCCAACAACACAGTTCAAAAGCATCAATTCTTCTGTGCTCAGCTTTCTTTACAGTCAAACTCTCACATCCATACATGACTACTGGAAAAACCATAGCTTTGACTAGATGGATCTTTGTTGGCAAAATAATGTCTCTACTTTTTAATATGTTGTCTAGGTTGGTCATAACTTTCCTTCTAAGGAATAAGCGTCTTTTAATTTCATGGCTGAAGTCACCATCTGGTGTGATTTGGAGCCCCACAAAATAAAGTCAGCCACTGTTTTCACTGTTTCCCCATCTATTTGCTATGATGATGGGACCAGATGCCATGATCTTCGTTTTCTGGATGTTGAGCTTTAAGCCAACTTTTTCACTCTCCTCTTTCACTTTCATCAAGAAGCTCTTTAGTTCTTCTTCAGTTTCTGCCATAAGGGTAGTGTCATCTGCATGTCTAATATTATTGATATTTCTCCCAGCAATCTTGATTCATCCACCCAGTGTTTCTCATGATGTACTCTGCATATAAGTTAAATAAGCAGGGTGACAATATACAACCTTGACATACTCCTTTTCCTATTTGGAACCAGTCTGTTGTGCCGTGTCCAGTTCTAACTGTTGCTTCCTGACCTGCATATAGATTTCTCAAGAGGTGGGTCAGGTGGTCTGGTATTTCCATCTCTTTCAGAATTTTCCACAGTTTATTGTGATCCACACAGTCAAAGGCTTTGGCATAGTCAATAAAGCAGAAATAGATGTTTTTCTGGAACTCACTTCCTTTTTCAATGATGTAGTAGATGTTGGAAATTTGATTTCTGTTTCCTCTGCCTTTTCTAAAATCAGCTGAACATCTGGAAGTTCATGGTTCACATATTGCTGAAGCATGGCTTGGAGAATTTTGTGCATTACTTTGCTAGCTTGTGAGATGAGTGCAATTGTGCAGTAGTTTGAGCATTCTTTGGCATTGCCTTTCTTTGGGATTGGAATGAAAACTGATCTTTTCCAGTCCTGTGGCCACTGCTGAGTTTTCCAAATTTGCTGGCATATGGAGTGCAGAACTTTCACACCATCATCTGTTAGGATTTGAAATAGCTCAACTGGAATTCCGTCACCTTCACTAGCTTTGTTTGTAGTGATTCTTCCTAAGGCCCATTTGACTTCACATTCCAGGATGTGTGGCTCTAGGTGAGTGATCACACCATCCTGATTATTTGGGTCATGAAGATCTTTTTTGTACAGTTCTTCTGTGTATTCTTGCCACCTCTTCTTAATATCTTCTGCTTCTGTTAGGTCTATACCATTTCTGTCCTTTATTGAGCCCATCTTTGTATGAAATGTTCCCTTGGTATCTCTCATTTTCTTGAAGAGATCTCTAGTCTTTCCCATTCTATTATTTTCCTCTATTTCTTTGTACTGATCACTGAGGAGGGCTTTCTATCTCTCCTTGCTATTATTTGGAACTCTGCATTCAAATGAGTATATCTTTCCTTTTCCCTTTGCTTTTTGCTTCTCTTCTTTTCACAGCTATTTGTAAGGCCTCCTCAGACAGCCAGTTTGTTTTTTTGCATTTGTTTTTCTTGGGGATGGTCTTCCTTCCTGTCTCCTGTACCATGTCATGAATCTCTGTCCATAGTTCATCAGGCATTCTGCCTATCAGATCTATTCCCTTAAATCTATTTCTCATGTCCACTGTATAATCATAAGGGATTTGATTTATATCATACCTGAATGGTCTCCTGGTTTACCCCACTTTCTTCAATTTAAGTCTGAATTTTACAATAAGGAGTTCATGATCTGAGCCACAATTAGCTCCTGGTCTTGTTTTTTTCTGACTGTATAGAGCTTCTCCAATATTTTTCTGCAAAGAATATAATCAATCTGATTTCAGTGTTGGCCATCTGGTGATGTCCATGTGTAGAGTCTTTTCTTGTGCTGTTGGAAGAGGGTGTTTGCTATGACCAGTGCATTCTCTTGCCAAAACTCTATTAGCCTTTGCCCTGGTTCATTCTATACTCCAAGGCCAAATTTCTTGTACATATACATAAATGTTAAACATATTCATGGTATCAGAAATGAAATTGAAGCAAATGATGAGGCAAATTGGAAAGATATTAATAAAATATTACCTTTCTCATACATTTTAAGTAATTTGAGGATTTCTAATGCAAAAGAACATTTTCAGGTCCAATTATCTTCCCCCCAAACTCAGATTTCTACCTTTGATGACATTTGCATATTTATTAAAATAATGTGATCTATTGAAACAAAAGAAATATGTAGCATTTACTGAATATGGTATTCAATAATGTATTTGCAAATATTTTCAGATACCTTCCTTTTGAAAGATTTTGTAGGGAAACAAAGATGAAAATGACATATTATCCAGGTTATATGTTTGTAATCTAGGGATTATAAATGAACATCTAAGACTAAAGATGAATCAGTATATGGAAGCTTTCATGGTTGAGTGTCATGACAGTGGAATTCATAAGCACTATTCAAAAGCAAACACTAACTATGGCTGCTTCTCTCAATACTGAGCTTCAATAAATCATTACCTTAGCTTTAATTCCAGACAGTCTATATTGAAATGATCAATGTACGTGGAAAATTATGAAAGTGAGGAAAAGAACACATTTTGCAAGACAAAATGCTTAATCGTAAAGGAGTCAGTACTGCCAGGAACTAAAAATATCCCAAGAGACCTAAAGTATGTTCATCATTTAAGTTGGAGGATATGGACATATGGCAATCAAATTCCTGATCAAAATGTTTGGAGACACTTTGATGCCAAAATACTCTTTTGAGCATCATCTATTTAGATACTCATATGCCTCCAGAACATGTTGGCCAATGAAACATATTTCCATTTATGTCCTGCCAAGTCACACTCATTAGCTAAAAATTCTCATTTTGCAGTTTTATAAAAAGGACTTGCAGTACCATGTTTCAAAGTTAAAATTTTTATGATTTGTTTTGTTTGTTTGTATACTGCAATATTATCCAGAGTACTACAACTTAATTTTGAGACATTAACTTCATCCTGTCCTTCACTAAATCTTTGATCACAGATTGTAATAAATTTTAAAAGATATTCATAGATAATTTTTTCCAGCAGTGCTCACTTCTGCTCATAGGCAATGATATAATCAGAAATCGGGAAGAAAGAAAAGAAGTAGTATAAGGATATAAAACAAATGGATCTGAGTAATTCACTGATAAGTACATCATAATAGAATTAAAATACGTTTGAAAAAAGCTTTAATTACTAGGTTATTTGCGCTATCTTTTATCTTACATTATATTTTTATCCCATGCTTTGAAGGGTTGATTACAAAATAAATTAACATCTTTTGGTTTTTCCCTTGTAAAGTGAGTGTTTGACCCAGTAGAAGTTAACCCCTCTTTAAATTTCTACGATGTTACATACTTCTAAGCAGGATAGACCCAGGCCTTGTATCCTCTCCTTTACTGTGTTTAAATATATGTTCAAGATTGAACATAAAACTGGGAACTGACAGGAATAACAATTCCTTGACATGCCAAGTTTCACTGAGTTTCTGTTACACTTTAGAAGGCAGTGGCACCCCACTCCAGTCCTCTTGCCTGGAAAATCCCATGGATGGAGGGACCTGGTGGGCTGCAGTCCATGGGGTTGCTACATGTCAGACAGGACTGAGCGACTTCACTTTCACTTTTCACTTTCATGCATTGGAGGAGGAAATGGCAACCCACTCCAGTGTTCTTGCCTGGAGAATCCCAGGGACGGGGGAGCCTGGTGGGCTGCCGTCTATGGGGTCGCACAGAGTCGGACACGACTGAAGCGACTTAGCAGCAGCAGAGAAAAGATATCATATTAGTTTTCCATTGCTGTGTAACAAGCTACCTCAAACCTAGTGACTTTAGACATTACTCCAAAGGAGTGTTTTAAAACAACACCCATTCTTTATCTCATATTTTTCTGTGGATCAAAAGTCCAGGCATGTTGTAAACTGGGTTCTCTTGTGAAGGTCTCTTTTCAGGGCTCTGTTTTCAAGTTGCCAGTCCAGCTATATTTTCATCTGCCAATAACCAAATTCATTGGTTATTGGCAGAATTTAGTTCCTTGTGGTTGTAAGGCTGAGGTCTCTGTTTAGACATCAACTAGGGGACATTCTCAGGTCCTAGCTGCATAGCCTTCTCCAGAATATGGCAGTTTGCTCTTATAAGGCCAGCAGGGAATCTCACTTCGGATCTCGCTCGTCACTTCTAAGGGCTGATTTCAGTAGACCAGGCTACCTGAATAATCTTCCTCTTCATTAATGGAAAGTCAACTGACTAGGGACCTTAGTTACATCTGTTAAATTCCATATGACCAAATATAATAACCAAAGTGATTTGTCATTCTGCACAAATTCAAGAAAAGATGATTACACAAAGGGGCAGGAAATTTGGGTCACCTTAGAATTCTGCCTACCACAGACAAAAAAATATATAAGTATCATAATACAGTAAAACTTTTACAATGTAGAAATAAAAAAGATGGGACTTGAAGGTAATTTTAGGCAAAGAAATTAAGAAATCTTTTGTGACTATGGAAACAAGCTAGATCTCATGATTTTTTCTTCTCATGTCGATATAGAATTTAAGAAGATAGAGTTAAACTTAGTAATATCATAACAATCTCATTTTATTTTATGGAGATCAATTGTAAATCTTATAACTTTATGAATATCAGGTACTTTGAATTACAGTGATTAAAAAGATGAAGTATCGGAAATCAGAAATCACCTTATCCCCTGACTCAGTATTTGGCGATAGACATAAATAATTTGCAACCTCCATTCATATTTATGGTGTTCCAATAAATTCCTTAGAGCAGTCTTTCTTAACTGCATCTAGTTTTTCTCCCCAGGGGCCACTGGCAAGGGCTGGGGACACTTTTGGTTGTTAAAGCATAGTGTGTTGGGGCGAGTGGGCTGAGGCATCTTTTGAATATGGTATGGTGTTGGAGAAGACTCTTGAGAGTCGCTTGGACTGCAAGGAGATCCAACCAGTCCATTCTGAAGATCAGCCCTGGGATTTCTTTGGAGGGAATGATGCTGAAGCTGAAACTCCAGTACTTTGGCCACCTCATGCAAAGAGTTGACTCATTGGAAAAGACTCTGATGCTGGGAGGGATTGGGGGCAGGAGGAGAAGGGAACGACAGAGAATGAGATGGCTGGATGGCATCACTGACTCGACGGACGTGAATCTGAGTGAACTCCAGGAGTTGGTGATGGACAGGGAGGCCTGGCGTGCTGCGATTCATGGGGTCGCGAAGAGTCGGACACGACTGAGCAACTGAACTGATAAGGATCCTGCTATTCATCCTACAATACACAGTACATCTTTCACTACAAAATATTACCCAGCCTGAATTAACAAATGCATTGCTGTTAAGAAACTCAACATTAGAATCTTAAAACAATAAAAGCAATACTTAATTATGTCATAATTTTTTTTTTTTACATACAAAGGATATAAAACATCCAAGGTCTTTCTATTACTTTCCAAGACTAATTTACCCATATTATTATTTAACAAGATAAATTACAAAGACAACCAGAAGTCTCAAATTAAAGTCATGGCTTGATTTGACAAATATGTTATCTCCTAGGTGTCAAAAAACATGGAAGATATACATGCATTTTGTAGCTCTGTGCTAAAGGATTGCTCTGAGTCTCCCTAGCTTCCTGAGAGTAATCTAGACTCACATATCAGATCTTTATAGGGATGCACATATTAATTTTAAATTTAATTTCTAAGTTTGCCATACAGAAGATTTGAAAATAAAATTGTCAGTGAAATCAATGAAAGTATAAGTGAGATGTGTTTTAAAATCAATCATCTATTATAAACTGTCATGTAAAAATCACAAACATTTTAAGCCTAAAATGTGGCCCAGAGTATTCTATTTTTTTTTTTTTCTATCACTGTGAATAAGTGACCAACTTACATAAGAAATGGATGAAAAGAACAAACCAGAACAAACAGAATGTCGGATGGTGTAGGACATCTGCGCTCACTTTGAAAGGCACAGTGTCTTGTGTGCAAGCAGTCTCCTGCGTGCAGACTGCCTGCAGATGCTGAGAACAGACAGGTAGCCCTGCAGGCACCATCAGAGCAGAGAGTTTCAATGCTCAAAGAAAGGTTCAGGACCACCAGAGTCAGAGAGGTGAGGGGTCAGCAACAGCAGACTCTCCATATAATAATGTTAGTTAGTCGCTCACTCTTGTCACAAGATCCCGTCTAGCGTTGTTCACTAGGGAAGCACAATCCTGTTGGCTTTAGCAAGGAAAGCCTTGATTGTATATTGGTCTTCACACATTCTAATTAGATTTCCCACATAACCTCTCAAAAATCGGCCATCAGAGAGATGAAGAAATCAGCTGAAAGTGTTAAAGTACACAGGTGATTTGCTTATTTACTGGATTAAGCCAAATCAATTTGCACATATATGCACAGCTACAGACAGCTGCTCTTTACCCTTTATTTTTTTTTCACTAAAAAAATATGATCCAAATACAGTCACATTCTGAGGTACTGGGGATTGTTGGTGGTGGTGGTTTAGTCACTAAGTCATGTCTGACTCTGTGACCCTATGGATTGAAGCCCACCAGGTTCCTCTGTCCATGGGATTTCCCAGGCAAGAATACTGGAGTGCGTAGCCATTTCCTTTTCCAGGAGATCTTCCTGACCCAGCAATTGAACTCAGGTCTTCTGCATTGCAGGTGGATTCTTTACCAAGTCAACATATTAATCATATTAAATTGGAGAGGGACACAATTCATCCATTAACAAAATCTATCACAAAGTGCAATCTCTGTGCAGTATGCAGTTGTTATTCACGTGGCTGTTAAGCGCGTATCATTTCACTACTGTACTCAAGTGTCTGAGGTTTTGTACATTAAACAGTAATGAATACTATACAAAGTGATTGCTTTTGTTTATCGGTTTCATAATAAATAGCAACCATTCTTTTCACAGGGTCCAAAACAAGAACATCAACTATGAATTAAACTTAAGGCAAACAAAGTAAAGTTTAAGAATTGGACTTCTAAAACTACTTGTGTTTAAATTTTCTGGAAATTTTTAGTTTACAATTTTAATATATTTGTATATATATAATATATAAACATTAGAGATTATGAAGCACAGTGACTAGGAAAATGGATGATTTAAGTAAATGCATTGTGTATTCTTTAAACATGTAAAATATCTGATACAAGGCAAAAGAGGAAAGTGCCTTATTTACCACTTAAAATACTGTATTTATAGAAAATAAATATGTTCGGCATTCATTATAAAAGACTATGGCCACAATATTAGATTATTTTTATGCTATATTATTATAGACAGATATTAATCAATTTAAAGTGGAAGCCACTTAGTTATGTCAGACTCTTTGCAACCCCATGGACTATATAGTCCATGGAATTCTCTGTGATCCCATGGATTATACAGTCCGTGGAATTCTCTAGGCCAGAATGGAGCAGGTAACCTTTCCCTTCTCCAGGGGATCTTCCCAACCAAGGGCTCAAATCCAAGTCTCCCACACTGCAAGCAGATTCTTTACCAGCTGAGCCACAAAGAAAGCCCAAGAATACCAGAATGGGTAGTCTATCCCTTCTCCAGGGGATCTTCCCGACCCAGGAATTGAACCAGGGTGTCTTGCATTGCAGCTGGATTTTTTACCAACTGAGCTATCAGGGAGGCCCAAACAACTTAAAGTATATCCTTTTTAAGAAAAAAAGACAACCAAGTATATCTTTTGAAGAGATATCATAATTTTCAGACTTAAAATTTGAAATTTAAAAACTTGACATACTTTTAATTCTGGTGAATTTTTTAAAGCTACCTCCAAAATAAGATAAAAATTTAGCATGTATGGGTTTTAAAGGAAATAAAAAGTTAGAAAAATGAAATTACCTAAAAATATTGTGAGAAATTAGAGATGAAAAAGTGGTAATTTACAGAATTAGTAATAAAACTATGTTCTGTATATGAACCACTTGTAAAAATATTTTGTAGAACAAAGATGAGACAAAGCAACACATTTTATATATAACACTCACTACAGCATAGAAGAATCTAATTATGGGTTAAATGAAAATGGCACACATATAATTGTATAGTTTCTGCAGTAGAAAGCATTCATTGTAATAATTATCACATCCAAATCTTAGCATCATCCTTCTGAAATCTCTGAAGATTTTCAGTTGAATTTGTGACCCTATGGAATTATAATCTGCCAGGCTTCTCTGTCCATTAGATTCTCCAGGCAAGAGTACTGGAATGGGTTGTCAAACCCTTCTCCAGGGATCTTCCTGACCCAGGGATGGAACCTGCATCTCTTATGCCTCCTGCACTGGCTGGTTGGTTCTTTATCACGAGTGCTACTGGAAAACCCTGGTCTAGGTTTGCTGCTGCTGCTACTGCTAAGTCGCTTCAGTCGTGTCCGACTCTGTGCGACCCCATAGACGGCAGCCCACCAGGCTCTGCTGTCCCTGGGATTCTCCAAGCAAGAACACTGGAGTGGGTTGCCATTTCCTTCTCCAATGCATGAAAGTGAAAACTGAAAGGGAAGTCGCTCAGTCGTGTCTGACTCTTAGCAACACCATGGACTATAGCCTACCAGGCTCCTCCGTCCATGGGATTTTCCAGGCAAGAGTACTGGAGTGGGGTGCCTTGCCTTCTCTGGGTCTAGGTTTAGGTTCCTTTAATTTAATATTTTAAAATTTTATTTATTTTAATTGGAAGATAATTGCTTTACAATATTGTATTGGTTTCTGCCATACATCAACATGAATCAACCATAGGTATACATGTATCCCCTCCCTTTTGAACCTCCCTTTCTCCACCCCCTACTCTAGGTTGTCACAGAGCACCAATCTGAGCTCTCTGCATCATCCAGCAAATTTTCACTGGCTATCTATTTTACTAATTTAGGATTTTGTAAAGGTAAGAAAAAGATAAATGAGGACTTTAATGATCTAAAATTCTTATGCTGAAATCTTAACTCCCAGTTCTTCAGAATATAAATATATTTTTGAGATATGGGTGGGCACTAATTCAGTATGACTGATGACCTTTAGAAGAGAATAGATTACAGCCACGCACAGAGTGAGGGAAGCCAGAATGAGGACACAGAGAGAAAGCGGTTACCTGTAAGTCAGAAAGAGGGGCCTCAGAGGGTACCAAACCTGCTGGCATTTTGATCTCAGACTTCTGGCATCAGAAAATAAATTTCTTTCATTTAAGGCACTCAGTCTGTGGTATTTTGTTATGCCACTCTACCAAACTACTGCAAGGATCTGCGAGCCTACACTATAAGGATAAAAATACATATATTTAAATATATAGCTAAAGTATGAATATTTATAAACAAGGTAAAATAATAATGTTTTTCTGATATTAAATTCTAATTGCTCCTTTACAAAGAGTTATGGAAATTTTAATCCAGGTAATATCTTTATATCTTTGTCTTGTCCTTCCTTAAATCTTCTTTTTTGCAATCTATTTTGACATCATGCACAAATCAATGTTCTCATTGTCTATATCCCACTCTAGCCTATATCGAAATAATTCTTTAACATGAAGTGACTACATTTCTGTCAAATTCCAGAAGATGCAAACTAATCTGTTAGCGAGAGAAAGCAGATCAGTGGTTGCCCACACCTTGGAGGGCAGGGAGGTACATGAAGAGAGAAATTATAGCACAAGTTCTAATATCAGTTGCAAATTATCTTTTGCTATTAAATCAGTCTTTCAACTTCATTTTTAAAAGATACTTAACTATTTCTCTGTAATTGATTTATGCAATTTTATAATATCAGAATATAAACTCTTATTTTTCAGTAGCACTGAATATGCCTATGCATCTACCTACCATCTCACACACACACACACACACACACACACACACACACACACACAGTGGGTTTTCTAAATCTAGGTTAAAATTCTCTACTTCATACTATTATTATTCCAAGTGTCCATTTCTGCATTTATTTCAATGCAATATTATGGGAAATAGAGTTTATAAAAGCATCATTTTTTATGGGACAAAAAATTTTTCAGATTGAGAACAGTAGTTTGGCTAATACTTGGAATGTTGTATCACTCTGCAGAAGATTTTGAATTCTTCAATAAATTTTTGTACCTAAAGTTCAAACCTCCCCAGAATGGAATTCATTAGACTTGTGTTTAACTTTTTAGGCTGCCTTCTTAACAGCTACACTCTTAATGCATTGTAGAATTTTTCTGTACACTAAGTTTATAAAGTGATATTTTCTTTTCCTATTTTGTACTTCTCTGCAAGGTCTTCTGAGAGATGGTGACTTGCAGTAGCTGACTTAAATATTATGGTAATTATCAAACTTGTCTAATATAATTTATTCTAATATAGTTAAATTTTTTCTTCATACATCAATTTATACTATTTATCACCCATAAAGAATGTTCTGGTGTCTATTTCAGCAATCTGTACTTAAGGTCACTAATATATGTAGAAAAATTGAAATCAATTAAAGATCATTCAGATGTCTTTAAATATTTTTTACCCATAAATAATTATAATTGATATGATAGTTATGCCCTTGCATAATAGAATTTTTTTTTACGCTTATCCTATGCTTTGGGCTTTCATTTCCTTAAGAGGAACAGAATTTATTTTTGAACAAGCCTCCTAATTCCATAATATGTATTGTGACTCCTTAAATTTTGTAAATATAGTAAAAGATATTCCATAAAAATGTATAATTCCCCAAAATAGCAGCATTGATTTCATAAAATTAATAATGTATAAGATGAATATTTCCACTGTTATCCTCTTGTAGAGATATCAATCTTTTATTCATTTTTAAGAGAGAGACTTAAAAATCAGGGTTTATCTATTTTTATTCTCAATAAAATGTTTTTTAACTATGTGAATAATAAAAGTAGACAGGCCACCTTCTTGGCAGAGGCCTTCATTTCTACTTTAAAATTACATTTTTCATACCTATTTATGCTTTATAATGTACCTCCAAGGGCTGAGTTTGCCAGAAAAAAGTCAAGGACAAAATGGGCCCTTAATTATTAAATATGCCTCATACATAGTTCATAGCTAATCTGACTTAACAAGGATTCAAAAATTGCAAGTGCTTTTTTTAGAACATGACATTCTAATTGTACTTCCATGAATTTGATTTAAAACATTGCAATCATCTTTATGTGTTAAACTGCCATTAACAGCACAACATATAACTTTTTTCAAAGCCCAGAGAAGGTTTGTGATTCAAAATATCTTTCCTTTGCCTCTCACAGCCACAGAATCCTCATCTGACCTGAGATTGGCACCATTATTTTCCTTTTGGTTAAACAAAATCTAAGTCACTGTATTGTTAAAGATACTCTGAAAAAATATTCCTACCAAAAAGGGAATGGTGTTCTTTAGTAGCCACATTAGCAGAGATGAACTTATCAGATGGGTGAGTCAAACTTTGAAAGGCACAGAGGAAAAACCTATGAGTAGGTGATTCAAAACACTCGAAGCCTCAGCTTCATTGACTGTGATGAGGTGAGATGACCTGAGAAGGCATCCCACAGTTCTTGGGACTTAGTATTTTTGAATCTTAAACCTTGTGTAGGTACACTAATAGTGAGGCGCTGGATTCAGGGGAAAAGAATGCAACCTTAGATGGTGCTCATGGGTGCAAACTCTTGACATTGGGACAGCAAAATAACAGCTGGTACAAAGCAGAGCTGCCCTGGGTGATGAGGTGACCTGTGAGATAGTGGAGGAGGCCTGGGAACAACATATAAAGACACAGACTAAGGAGTGTCAGCTGAAAAATAATGCACAGCCTAAAAGTTGAGAATTATATTTTATTCAGCAGATATACTGAGGACTTAAGCCCAGGAGACAGCTTCTCAGATAGCTCTGAGAATGGACTATCCCAAAGGGACTAGAGAGGAGCCAAGATATGTAGGAGTATTTGAAAACAAACAAATACAGGTGGTGAGAACATCAAAAGATTACTATTAATTAAAGAAAAACAAGACACCTCAAGTTAATGCATTTAACACTTCTGTAGGTATGGGGAGATGCAAGTGTCTGGACTCATTGAAATAATTCCTTTGATATGTGCCTTAACTGTCTAGGGCCACTGTCCTGTTTTTTGGGCCTCCCGGTGGCACAGGAGTAAATAATCCTCCTGCCAGCACAGGGGATGGAAGAGAAACAGGTTCAATCCCTGAGTCTGGAAGAACCCTTGGAAGTGGAAATGGCAAGTCAGTCCAATATTCTTGCCTGGAAAATCCCATGGGCAGAGCAGCCTGGTAGGCTACAGTCCATGGGGTCACAAAAAGCAGGACAAGATTGAGCAACTGAGCACATGCTGTTTTCTCCATCCTAAATCGCCTCAGGGTGCACCATGGGGCGGGGTGGGGGGCAACAGGTGGGGGGCAACAGGGCTGCCATGGCTGACAGCTTGATGGCTAAAGCATTCTTTGTTTACTGATATGGCAGCGACATTCTTTCTTCTAAGTGGTCATCCAAAAGAAACATTCTACCCCAGTATAGAATTTTTTTTTAACTTAAAAGTTTCTCTAAATACTGTTGTAAAGATTTTCTTGATAGTCTGAAATATACACTATTAAAATCATATTATAATTCAATTAATTTTTATTTTATGACTGATCAATGGAATCAACAAATAAATATTTAAATCTCAACAATAATGCTATACACATAAAGAACTCTACATTAGAAGCTATTGATGTGTTTTAATGTCATATCACTCTTTCTAGTGTTAATTGTCAAGGTGTAGTATTCAGCTTTAATGTATATTAACGCAGTCCATTCTAAAGGAGATCAACCCTGGGATTTCTTTGGAGGGAATGATGCTGAAGCTGAAACTCCAGTACTTTGGCCACTTCATGCAAAGAGTTGACTCATTGGAAAAGACTCTGATGCTTGGAGGGATTGGGGGCAGGAGGAGAAGGGGACGACAGAGGATGAGATGGCTGGATGGCATCACTGACTCCATGGACGTGAGTCTGGGTGAACTCCGGGAGTTGGTGATGGACAGGGAGGCCTAGCGTGCTGTGATTCATGGAGTCGCAAAGAGTCGGACACAACTGAGCAACTGAAGTGAACTGAACCTGACTATCAGCCTTTGTAAACTGGTGCTGTGATGGCTAAGGCACCAAGAGAAAGCATTCAGTATAGAAGATAGTGAGGAAATAGTGAACAGTTATTACTAGGAGAATGTAAGCTATAATTAAAACTGCAGCTGTTAGGGCAAAGGGATTCATTGTTGTCATGGAAACATGGTTTTATTAATTCATGTCTTTCAACAGACAAAATCAACTAATCCTCTGTAATTGTCAACATAGAAATATAGTTTTTTATATTATTTAATATTTTTAACAATATTAGCATACAGTATAAACTGTTTTACATTAAAAAAAATACCTTGAAGCTAATAATTGAGTTTGCGATGCAAAGGTGAGTTCATTTCCTGATGCTTTTGTATCAATAACCTTCTAAAATACCATACTACATTGCATATATATAATAAAAATAGAGTATTGAGTAGCTAAGGTGAGCCACCAACAAACCATAAATGGACCAAAAGATCATAAAGTACCCCACCAGTCTTTCACTCTTTCCAGAGATAGAAAGCAAAGCCCAACACATTTGTCATGCTAGGAGAATCTACACTTCACATGTCTCATTGTCCTGATAAATACTACTCTGCTCAATAAGTTACCTTTGACAATTATTTTTTTGGAACACATGGATATGGTATATATACATACATATGACAATTGCTATACTAATTTTCTGACTTTTAGGAATTATCCTTTCTATTGTAAAATAAAATGCTGTGTTTATACCCCTTTTATATTTCTTTCTAATATTTTAAGCCCCCCAAAGTCCCAAACTATCCTGTACATCATTGGTTCTCAGTGCCTTTTGGGTGAACTTTGTCAGTGTCCAGGGATATTTTTTTGATTGCCACATCTGTGGGTCTGGCATCTATTGAGTAAAGATCAAGGATGCTGTTGAATATCTTATAACACATAAGACTGCCTGTCACGATAAACAAGTATTTATTCCAAATATCAACAGTCCCAAGCTTGAGAAATTCAGCTGCAGAGTAACAAGTAGAAATGAAACAACAAATATCAAGAACAACAAACATTATCTATTTTTTGACATGGAGAATAGAATGAATTGGAGAAGAAAATGACCACACATTCCAGTAGCCTTGCCTGGGAATCCAATGGGCAGAGGAGCCTTGTGGGCTACAGTCCATGGGGTCGCAAAGAGCTGGATACCACTGAGTGAATAAACAAACAGCATAGAATGAACAGGTCAATTTTTAAGTTAAACAATAGTTAAGTTGCCTTATTTTTTAGGAATGGCAGTGAGTTCTACTTCCTTATTATCAAGATTTGATACTGAAGAAGAAAATCTTCCCATCAAAAGTAATGAATAGAAACGAGGGGAATGAAAAATGACCACAGTAGTGCTACTCATGAAAATGTGTGGTATCAAAAGAATCTGTGATGTACTTTACTCTTTGCTAAATGTATGAAACCAATGCTCTATTTTTCAAGCTTCATTTGGGTTTAAATTTTCTCTAAATTTACAGGTTGACATCTTGTGATTGCCAAAGCTTCCTAAATCAGGGAAAGTCAGTTTCATCCTTTATTTTATCCTCTGCAGAATCTATAGCTCCAAAATCCTGTCTTCTTTATCAGGAGCAGTTCTTAAAAGTTTTACCATATTTATACAATGTTTAGACTTGGTAGCTGATGTAAATGATTACATTTTCCCTCACAACCATACTGACATTTATTTAGCATTGGCTGAAGCTTTTAAATTTATATAATCATATATGCTAACAACTCACAAAGCTATAACATCTCTTATACAAATCTCATAGCAGGATACATTAAATATAAATATTATTTTTAGAAGCATACCACCACTGCAAATATACTCCAGACAAATTGGCTGGAAATTTGCTTTCAGGTATTTTGAGAATCTCAAGATATATTTTTAGAAAATGTAAAAAACTAGGGAAAAATTGTTGCCAGACACACCAATAATAGGGAAAAATGTACAAAATGACTACTTTGAGAAGTTGCCCTTCAAAGTCGCCTATATACATGTTTAAAATTGGGACCTATCTCCAAAAATATTCTCAAAGTTCAAAAATGTTATAAATTACTTCTTCTTGTCCTCAAATGCAAGAGTGAGCATTTTCTAGCATCAACCTGCATGGTATTGCAGTGATTCCACGTGTTTCTGCATATGCTCACTGAATTTAAATATGTGTATCACAGAGACTGCCATTACAGCATTATAGATCCATTGAATGATATTGTTTCAAAGACATGATATTCCCCACCTATGAATAATATAAACCCTAAAAATAGGTATTGAGAAAATTATTCCCAACACACTAGCACAAGAAAAGCCAAATGAATAACACTTTTTTTTTTTTAACACTTCTTCTCTAATTTTATTTTATTTTTAAACTTTACATAATTGTATTAGTTTTGCCAAATATCAAAATGAATCCGCCACAGGTATACATGTGTTCCCCATCCCGAACCCTCCTCCCTCCTCCCTCCTCATACCATCCCTCTGGGCCGTCCCAGTGCACCAGCCCCAAGCATCCAGCATCATGTATCGAACCTGGACTGGCAACTCGTTTCCTACATGATATTTCCTTCTCACTGCCGAATCTGTGCCGAGCTTTGAATAACACTTTTCAATGAAATTATATTAAACAAAAAACAAAAGAAGACCAAAATACACATATTCAAAATGTGCCAACCCTGGGCCAGGCAATACACTGGGTTCTACAGAGAAATGCAGAAGAAAGAAAAATATCATTGATATTTTAAGACAAAGGCCATGCTGGTGACATATTAATTGTTGTTGTTAAGTCACTATATCCTGTCCAACTCTTTTCTTGAACCCATGGACTGTAGCTCGCCAGAGTCCTCTGTGGGATATCCCTGTATTCCCAAGAATACAGGAGTGGGTTGTCATTTCCTTCTCCAGAGGATCTTCCCAAACCAAGGATGGAATGAACCTGTGTCTCCTGATGGCAGGCCTATTTTTTATTGCTGAGTCACCGGGGAATCCCTATATATCAGTATGTTCCCTAAAAAGAAGTGTGTGTAAGTGTTAGTTGCTCAGTCCTGCCCTACTCTTTGTGATCCATGGACTGTAGCCCACCAGGCTCCTCTGTTCATGAGATTTTCCAGGCAAGGATACTGGAGTGGGTTGCCATTCCCTAAAAATAAGGTGAGGCTCTAATGTCTTAGGGATTAAATGGCTAGGGGTTCCTTTTACCTAATGTGACTTGGGCTTCCCTGATGGCTCCCCTGGTAAAGTATCTGCCTGCAGTGCTGGAAACCTGGGTTCGATCCCTTGGTTGGAAAGATCCCCTGGTGAAGGGAACGGCTATCCACTCCAGTATTCTGGCCTGGAGAATTCTATGGACTGTAAAGTCTGTGGGATCACAAAGAGTCAGGCATGACTTAGTGACTTTCACTTCTGGATCATGTTATAAGATATGCATTTAGCATGGCTCTCTAATTGCAAGATTATCATATTTTAGTATTCATTAATAGAATAATATCCAGAAGCAGTTTCATGATATAAAGCAAGAAGACAAAGAATGAATATTTAATTGCTACTCAGTTCAGTTCAGTCATTCAGTTGTGTCTGACTCTTTGCGACCCCATGGACTGCAGCACGCCAGGCTTCCCTGTCCATCACCAATTCTAATTGCTATTAGAAGGGAAAAATGAACATATCCAATCTCCTTATTGTCAGAGCCTTAATACTAGGATCCTAGTATAGTTTTGTGAGTTGTTAACATATATGATTGGATACATATAAGAAGCTGCAGCCAGTGCTGAAAGAATGTCAGATACCACTGTTACAAAGCCAGAGGGTCAATATCTTTTGCTGGACTCAAAAAATCTGTGCAAATCTTTGACACTTTCATTGACTCTTATAGCTCTAAGAAGATTGAGGCCTAAATGTTACTGTTACAGAAGCAGCTTGCTTTAGCTGACCTTTTGGTTTTTAAGCTCTAAATAAAATTGATCACTAGAGAAACTGGCAATAGAATGTTCAGGAGGGCAATGCTTGAACCTTTATTTTCCATCCAAGATACTCAATGATCCATTCCTTTTTTTAGTTCCTTAGGAGTTTCTGTTAACCCACATCAAATTTCACATCTTCTATCTAACTTTCAGATGTTGAAACAACTAGACTGAGTGAAAATTGGGCTGGGTCAACACCCAATTTTCAGAAAAAAATAATTCCATGAGGCCAGAAAATTTGCATTTATCAGAAAAATTCTGAAAACTTTTCACATACTTCGCAGAGAAAATGGATAGCATTTCTGATGGTGATGAGCATCATCATAGTGGAAAAATTACTAATTATTTCCTAAGTATTACTTGATTAGATGATTGACTTATTCAAAATCTAGATAAACTCACTATTCTAAAATCCCAAGTTTTTGACTCCTAGCAAGAGGCATACTTGTTTCTTCCAAAGATTAGATTTATCCTGAGATGTTTATCATTTGGAGTTTCTTGAACTTGAGTGGCATACCACTCAGATCATCAAAGTCACTGATCACACTTTAAACTGAAATGAATACGGGAGTGTGGCATACCTCACCCGATTCTCTTTGGATCAGCAACCCACTTATGTGTCATTTACTTCAAATTAGCTCTTTTCACTGCTCCATTAGTTCTGCTAAAGCAGATGGTATCATGTAAGTGTGACTATTTGCTATTGGCATACTGTATTTCCTTCTGATGACCACATGTGTCTTTTGGGCTTTAGTTCTGAAAGATCTACATGTTATTATTCCCTGTATACTAACTAGGTTAAGAGGACAAAAGCCACAGAATTAACAAAACAATTGTACCTGACTATTATGCTGGAAAGAAAAAAAAAATTTTCTTATTTTTCACACAAATTGAAAAATGCACTTTGTAAAGAATAAATATCCTGATGGCTAAGACAAAATATTTGTTGATCTGTTGATATATTCCTAGCAAAGTTTTCAATGTTTTACTTTATCATCATTCTCTCCTGTCCCCTGGAAGTTGCCCCCTGACTGTGAGAACAAAAAAAAAGACCCACATACACCAAAAGAATTTTTTTTAATTTCAAGTAGAATTTATTTTTTAGGGGTAAAATAATGAAAAAGATTTGCTCATTTGATCAAAGAAGTAACTTAGTTGTATGTTCACCTTTCCATGATTAAATTTTAGAAATTTAAAACAATGTATATTTTTGCTGAAAAATTAGCCTTGTTTCTTCAATAGTCATTTACATTTTACAAACCTTGATGTTAACTAAAAGGGATTTATCAGACATAAAAGTCAACGACAACAGGTGGCCCCTGGATTAGAAACTGGCTTATACAACTCATTCAAGGTTTATTCTGTTTTGTTTGTTTTCTCTAAACAGAAACCAAAAAGACAAAGGTGCTGGTAGTTACAAAGAACATGAAGCTAAAAGAAGATCTTTGTAGGATGAAAGATATAACAAATGGTTCATATGCTCTCATGAATTATCATAATGGAAATAGAAAGTGGGTGATTGACATTAGAGTAGGGAAAACTGCTGAAGATATGTTCTTGAATAAGCAAGAGAGATCTGGTGTACATGTGAAAAGTCTGGACTTAGATTTTCAAATGGAGAGGTCATCCATTTTATAGGTACAGAAAAAAATATGAAGGTAAATTTCTAGGTCTACTTTTCCAAAATAAAAAAAAAATACAATTGCAAAGGACAGTATAATTTCATGAAAACAAGTGATTTGAGAAAAAGAGTTGATATCTTGTAAAATTTAGTTTTCACACTAAGATGAGAATTCTGTGGAAAGAAATTTTTAGGTGTGGCAATAGAAACACAAATCATTTCTGTACTTTATTTCTTTCAGTGAAAAAAAAAAAAGTCCCGTTGTCAGTTGGAAGCATGGATGAGAAGGAAATATTGAATGTTGGAAAAGAGAAAAGTTATTTGAGAGAGTGGCAAAGTATTAAACCAGACAATGTTATAGGATTCTAAGGCAGCACAAAAAAACTGACCTGAGCTTAATGATTCTGAATTTAGAATGATTCTAGTCATTAGGATTGGATGGTTTTCAACTCCCACACTCAAAAAAAAAAAAAAAAAAAAAAAAGATGGATTACAATTTAGGTAAGAAAGGCAACTCTTAGGCAGAGCCACACTCAGAAATATTTGCTGTTATTGTTTAGTCTTCAGTCATGCCCAACTCTTTGCAACCCCATGGACTGAAGCACATCAGGTTTCCCTGTCCTTCAGTATCTCGCAGAGTTTGCTCAAATTCATGTCCATTGACTCAATGATGCCATCCAACCATCTCATCCTATGTCACCACCTTCTACTCCTGCCCTCAATCTGTCCTAGCATCCAGGTCTTTTCCAATGAGTAGTTCTTCCCATCAGGTGGCCAAAGTATTGGAGTCCTTCCAATGAATATTCAGGGTTGATTTCCTTAAGGATTGGCTGGTTTGATCTCCTAGCAGTTCAAGGGACTCTTAAGAGTCTTCTCTAATGCCCCAATTTGGAAGCATCAACCTTTTGGCACTCAGCCTCCTTTATGGTCCAACTCTCACATCCATACATGACTACTGGAAAAACCATAGCTTTGAGTAGACAGACCTTTGTTGGCAAAGTGATGTCTCTGCTTTTTAACATGCTATCTAGGTTCATCATAGCTTTTCTTCCAAGAAGCAAATATCTTTTAATTTCATGGCTTCAGTCACCATATGCAGTGATTTTGGAGCCCAGGAAAATAAAGTCAGCCACTGTTTCCACTATTTTCCCATCTATTTCCCATGAAGTGATGGGACCAGATGGCGTGATCTCAGTTTTCTGAATGTTGAGCTTTAAGCCAACTTTTTCACCCTCCTCTTTCACTTTCATCAAGAGGCTCTTTAGTTCTTCTTCACTTTCTGCCATAAGGGTGGTGTCATCTGCATATCTGAGGTTATTGATATTTCTCCTGGCAATCTTGATTCCAGCTTGTGCTTCCTCCAGCCCAGCGTTTCTCATTATGTACTTTGCATAAAATTTAAATAAGTAGGGTGACAATATACAGCCTTGATGTACTCCTTTTCCTAAGGCCCACTTAACTTCACATTCCAGGATGTCTGGCTCTAGGTGAGTGATCACTAAGACATTTTTTTTTGTACAGTTCTTCTGTGTATTCTTGCCACCTCTTCTTAATATGCATTGACTTGTCTACAAGGAGTGGTGAGTAAATGCCTTTGTGTATTTAAATGTTCTAAATATTATTTATTTTGTATTATTACAATGTTTATTTTAAATGCGTAAATATAGGTTCATTATTTTTAAGATCTTTTGTTTTAACTAAAGTTTTCAGTTGATGACCATATGACATTGAGAATTTTCTTGAATAAACAAGCTTCAGGAAAATTTAAAATACAGAATTCTTAAATATAAGACAATGAGTAGTCAGTCAAGAACCATATTTTACTTATACTCTTAACACTAATAGATCACTGGAAGCTATATTTTAATATATTATTCATGTTATTAATATAAATATAAAAGAGGTCAGAATAGAATTAATAAAAGACATATTGGGAGATCTACTATAAAACTACTACAAAACTAGTGAAACTAAAGTAAAATTTAATGTCAAATGAGATTAGAATTTACTTTAGTGTGGAAACTGATTTTGCAACATGTCAACTCTTTTTCTTAATTTATTTTATGAAGCTGTATTGGAATTTATAATTGTATCTTTTATTATTTTATTGTGGTAAGTTACACATAACAGAATTTGTATCACTTTAATCATTTTTATGTGTACAGCTCTGCGGCATTTAGTTCTTTCACAGTGTTTTGCAACCATTACCATAATTCATTTCCAGAACTTATACACTTTCCTCAACTGAAAATCTGTACCATATTCCCTGGAAACCATCATTCTACTTTCCATCTTTATAAATTTGACTACTCTAGGTACCTCATATAAGTGGAATCATACAATCCTTTTGTAATTGGTTTATTTCATTTACCATCATGTCTTCCAGCCTCATCTATGTTGTAGTATTTGTGAAAATTTCCTTATTTTTAAGACCTGAATAATATTTCATTGTATATGTATACCCCCTTTTTTATCCATTCATCAGTTGATAGATATTTGGGTGGCTTCCACATTTTGTATCTTTTGAAGAGTTCTTGTACTGACATAGGTGTAGAAATATCCAAGTCCCTGATTTAATTTAATTTATTTTGGATAAATACTAAGATGTAGAAGTGGCAATTGTGTTTTTAAAACATAAGAAATAGAAATTGTTCTTAATCTAGAATAATTAAGAAACAAGGAATATGCACAAGAAACATGTATAAAAGAAGGATTACACTGAAAACTGGAGATAAATGTTAAAGCATATTATAAAACCACAATAATAAAAAGATATATCAGGTGCAAGGAAAGATACATATCTCAGAAATAGAAAAAGGACTTTAAATACAACTTTTAACCCATCAGGGAAATCCAAATCAAACCACAAATGAGATACTACTTGACACCAACAAGGATGGCTATAACAAAAAACAAATATGAAAATAAGCATTGACAAAGACGTAAAGAAATAGGAACCCCCATATGCTGCTGGTGGGAACATAAAATGGTGCAGTTGCTTTGAAAAACTAATACCTTCTTAAAAGGTTACACACAGAGTAACCATAAAATCCTGCTCCTAGGTATAGCCCAAGGAAAATGAAAGCATATTTCCACCCCCAAAATTGTACAGGATTATCTATAAGAGGCATTATAATATTAGTCAAAAAGTAGAGAACTTCCAAATGTTCGTCACCTGATGAATGCATAAGTAAATATAGTATATCTCTAAAAAGGAAGATTATTTGGTAATAAAAAGTAATGTGATACTGATAACATGTTACAACATGGATGAACCTTCAAAACATTCTAAGTGAAAGAAGACAGTCACAATATAGTGTATGATTCCATTTCTATGACACATATAGAATAAGTCAATCTCTCGAGATAGAAAATGGATTAGTGGTTGCTAAGAGCTAGCTGAGTCTGGGGAAATGATGAGTGACTGTTGACGAGTATGAGGTTTCTTGTGATAGTGAAAATGTTTTATTCCCTGTGGTGTTAGTTGCACAGCAATGTAAATGTACTCAAATTCATTGATTTGTGTTTGGAAGGGATGTGAACTGTCTTCCTTAGCAGCAGCAGCAACAGCAAAGCTATTAATCAAAAGATAACTTTAATATTTAAAACATTAAATTCCTGAACAAAAGGGAAAACGGACTTATATTCCTGGGTAACTGATTTTTTAAACTTGAGATTAACATTATCTTGAATTGTTCCCATTCTTAAATAGATACCCATGAAATATTAGACCAAATCTGAGGTGAAGTGGTATATGACAGGGAAATATTTTTAAATTAATGTCTAGAGAAAATCACAAAGAAAATTATCAATAAATTTCACTATATGGACTTTGTAAAAGTCTTCTGTGCTGTATTGTGTTAACATGTATCAAGAACTTTATAATCATTTTCCAACCAGTCCATTCTAAAGGAAATCAGTCCTGGGTATTCCTTGGAAGGACTGATGCTAAAGCTGAAACTCCAATATTTTGGCCACCTCATGTGAAGAGTTGACTCATTGGAAAAGACTCTGATGCTGGGAGGGATTGGAGGCGGGAGGGGAAGGGGACGACAGAGGATAAGATGGCTGGATGGCATCACCGACTCGATGGACATGAGTTTGTGTGAACTCCATGTGTTGGTGATGGACAGGGAGGCCTGGCGTGCTGCGATTCATGGGGTCACAAAGAGTCAGACACAACTGAGTGACTGAACTGAACTGAAATATCATATTGTCCTAGGAATTTAACTTCAAGTTGTAAATTCTAATAAAATAACTCAGAAGCAAAGATATGTGCAAATTTACTTTCATTGTGTAATTATATGTGACAGTAAAATAGTGAAAAAATATACTTAATTGTGTTATCCAAGTACATTATCTCATATTTACTTAGTTAATACATTGCTAATATTTAAATGATTGCTAAGTAGTTACTAGAGTTCATAAGGCTTCCCTGGTGGCTCAGTCATAAAGAATTCACCTGCAATGTAGGACCTTCCTGCACAGCAAGTGATACAGGTTCGATCCTTGGGCCAGGAAGACCCCTGGAGAAGAAAATGGTGATCCACTCCAGTATTCTTGCCTGGGAAATCCAATGCACAGAGGAGCCCAGTAGGCTACACTCCATGGGGATGCAAAAGTCTGACACAACATAGCAACTAAACTGCTTAGAGTTCATACTCAAGTTTTAATGGCATGGGATGAATCTGATGTTTTAATGATAAATGGAAAAATACACGACTGAATATAAACTATACAAATAGTATTTTGAAAAGACAGAAAATAAAAAATTATAGCAGTGAAAACAGTGCTTGATTTTGATTAATAGGATTTAGCTATAAAATTGTCCTTTTTTTTCCTACTGTTTCTAAGTTTTTACAATAAACATATTTACACAAATAAATAAAACAATACTCAAAATTTTCAGGATTGTTTTTACTAGTGTCATGCAAGTACATGATATTATAGTACATTATAATGAATAGGAGCATAAGATTTTCAGAATATCACTTATTAATAGAAAATGCCAATAAACATAATTTGGCATAGATTTGTATAGATAAAACCTATAATAATAATTTGAATTAAGCATGTACAACATAGTTTATAGTTATACATTTCTTTAAGGAGTTCTCCCAAGGATTCTCAGAATAGTATAGTAAAAAACAGATGTCTTTTAGTTGTGATTTTCAGTTCAGTTCAGTCACTCAGTCGTGTCTGACTTTTTGTGACCCCATGTACAGCAGCACACCAGGCTTCCCTGTCCATTACCAACTCCTGAAACTTGTTCAAACTCATGTCTATAAAGTCAGTGATGTCATCCAACCACCTCATCCTCTGTCATCCCCTTCTCCTCTTGCCTTCAGTCTTTCCCAGCCATTAGGGTCTTTTCCAATGAGCTGGTTCTTATCAGGCGGCCAAACATTTGGAGCTTCAGCTTCAGCATCAGTCCTTCCAATGAATATTCAGGACTGATGTCCTTCATGATTGACTGGTTTGATCTTCTTGCAGTCCAAGGGACTCTCCATGTTCTTCAACACCACAGTTCAAAAACGTCAGTTCTTCAGTGAACAGCTTTCTTTTTTTTTTAATTCTATTTTATTTTTAAACTTTACAATATTGTATTGGTTTTGCCAAATATTGAAATGAATCCACCACAGGTATACATGTGTTCCCCATCCTGAACCCTCCTTCCTCCTCCCTCCCCATACCATCCCTCTGGGTCGTCCCAGTGCACCAGCCCCAAGCATCCAGTATCATGCATCGAACCTGGACTGGCGACTCGTTTCATACATGATATTATACATGTTTCAATGCCATTCTCCCAAATCTTCCCACCCTCTCCCTCTCCCACAGAGTCCGTAAGACTGTTCTATACATCAGTGTCTCTTTTGCTGTCTCGTATACAGGGTTATTGTTACCATCTTTCTAAATTCCATATATATGCATTAGTATACTGTATTGGTGTTTTTCTTTCTGTCTTACTTCACTCTGTATAATAGGCTCCAGTTTCATCCACCTCATTAGAACTGATTCAAATGTATTCTTTTTAATGGCTGAGTAATACTCCATTGTGTATATGTACCATAGCTTTCTTAGCCATTCATCTGCTGATGGACATCTAGATTGCTTCCATGTCCTGGCTATTATAAACAGTGCTGCGATGAACATTGGGGTACACGTGTCTCTTTTAGTTCTGATTTCCTCAGTGTGTATGCCCAGCAATGGGATTGCTGGGTCATAAGGCAGTTCTATTTCCAGTTTTTTAAGGAATCTCCACACTGTTCTCCATAGTGGCTGTACTAGTTTGCATTCCCACCAACAGTGTAAGAGGGTTCCCTTTTCTCCACACCCTCTCTAGCATTTATTGCTTGTAGACTTTTGGATCGCAGCCATTCTGACTGGCGTGAAATGGTACCTCATAGTGGTTTTGATTTGCATTTCTCTGATAATGAGTGATGTTGAGCATCTTTTCATGTGTTTGTTAGCCATCTGTAGGGAATCTACCTGATAAAGAATTCCAAATAATGATAGTGAAATTGATCCAAAATCTTGAAATCAAAATGGAATCGCAGATAAATAGCCTGGAGACAAGGACTGAGAAGATGCAAGAAAGGTTTAACAAGAACCTAGAAGAAATAAAAAAGAGTCAATATATAATGAATAATGCAATATTCATTAAATTAAAATAAACAACACTCTGGAGGCAACAAATAGTAGAATAACAGAGGCAGAAGATAGGATTAGTGAATTAGAAGATAGAATGGTAGAAATAAATGAATCAGAGAGGATAAAAGAAAAATGAATTAAAAGAAATGAGGACAATCTCAGAGACCTCCAGGACAATATTAAATGCTACAACATTCAAATCATAGGGGTCCCAGAAGAAGAAGACAAAAAGAAAGACCATGAGAAAATACTTGAGATAATAGTTGAAAACTTCCCTAAAATGGGGAAGGAAATAATCACTCAAGTCCAGGAAACCCAGAGAGTCCCAAACAGGATAAACCCAAGGCGAAACACCCCAAGACACATATTAATCAAATTAACAAAGATCAAACACAAAGAACAAATATTAAAAGCAGCAAGGGAAAAACAACAAATAACACACAAGGGAATTCCCATAAGGATAACATCTGATCTTTCAATAGAAACTCTTCAAGCCAGGAGGGAATGGCAAGACATACTTAAAATGATGAAAGAAAATAACCTACAGCCCAGATTATTGTACCCAGCAAGGATCTCATTCAAATATGAAGGAGAAATCAAAAGCTTTACAGACATGCAAAAGCTGAGAGAATTCAGCACCACCAAACCAGCTCTCCAACAAAAGCGTCAGTTCTTCAGTGAACAGCTTTCTTTATGGTGCATCTCTCATGTCCATACATGACTACTGGAAAAACCATAGCTTTGACCATAAGGACCTTTGTTGGTAAAGTAATGTCTCTGCTTTTTAATATTCTATGTTTGTCATAGCTTTTCTTCCAAGGAGCAAGCATCAGTTAATTTCATGGATGCAGTCACTATCTGCAGTGATTTTGGAGTCAAAGAAAATAAATTCTGTCATTGTTTCCAAAACATAATTTACCAGTCCCTAAATTAACAAGCCATATGGGCAAAGAGTGGACAAATGGAGAACTTGGTTGAGTATATTCTAATGTATATTAAAGCCTCTTGTCAATGAGTACATAAATGGAGTTTTTATAGACATAAGCAATGTTTTTAATTTTTATTATACTTTACAGCCTGAGTACCAAAACAAGAAGACAGTTTAATGACTTCCCAATCTACATCAAAATTACTAAAAATACTATGATTTTGAAATAATACAATCTCTTAGAAAGAAAGGCAGAATAAAGGAGCGTGTGTTTCCATCCATAAGGAACTCTCAATATTCAATTATACTATCTTCTACTAGAATGATAAAGTTATAAAATAAAGAAGCAATGTCTGTCTATGTAATTCACTATCAAATGTTAACAAATGTTCAATAGCAAGAAAAATTTTTCAGATAAAATATGAGAACAATATAATAACATATGGCAAGTGTATTTTATTGCAAAGATGTCTCATAGAAAATTACTAAAGATGGTTTGGAGATTAACTATACACATATAAGTCAGGGTCTTTAAAATGAGTCAATGCAAGAGAAAAGATTAAACAATAAAATGAACAAAGTAGGTATAGAAAAACATGCTATCATAAAGAAGAGTAGACATGAAACAGGAGAATAATATAATTTGAAGCATCAGTTTATTCTAAAATAATGATAATCCATATCACTATGGCTTATGGTTAAGAATATTGAAGCTATATTAGTAGATGACAGCAAATGAAGATTAATGAGTAAGTAATCAATTCATCTGATAAAATTAAGAAATTGCCACATCATGGTATAATCACTAAGAATGATTTAATGATACAAATCTACTTAACCATATTGGATATAGTGCTTCAAATGTGTGGGGGGACTTTTATCATCTTAAACACAATTGTCTCTTTTTATTAAATAATTGTCTTGAGAAATAAAGAAACATGCTATATTTAAGACGATAGAGTAGTAGAAAAAGTCCCTAATAAATATCACAGGTAATATCCTAGTGATTAATGAGACAGTCACACAGGCATCCTATTTAAGGTCCTCTGATTAAAAGGAACTATGTAGTCTTTTAAAAGTCTATTAAAAATGATATGGTGCATTCCACCTGTTTCACTGTTTGCATTGTCAATTTAAAATCACATTCATTATGTATTCAAGCATTCCTATTTAAAAGCTCTCTGCCTAACAAACTTCTCTATAAATATGGGGGTTTTTGTTGTTGTCATGCACACAGAAAAATTGAAACCAAATCCTTATGGAGCTAATGCATACAAACCCAGATACTTAAGACCCTAATTACACAGAAAAGGCTTATATATAATTGTCATATTTCATTAGTATTAAATAGATCAATTTATTTAATGGAAGTATATATGTAAAAGAAATTGAAAGAGTATAGATGTGCAATAAAAGAAGAGCAATAGTCAATTTATCAATTTGCAGTACTCACAGTACTTAACCATGTCCACCCCCATAAGTAACAACCACTAACAATAGATTTCGATGTATATATGCATATTTAGAATAAAAATCTTATATACATATAATTGTTTTCATGTGCAGTAGGTTATTGTACCCTATGGATATATAGTAATTGGTTTACCTGTTTTCATAAATAGAGTTTAGATAAACCTAGTTTTGTGTCACCTGGAGGCTCAGATGGTAAAGAATCTGCCTGCAATGCAGGAGACCTGGGTTCAATCCCTGGGTTGGGAAGATCCCCTGGAGAATGGAATGGCTACCCATTCCAGTATTCATGTGTGGAAAATCCCATGGACACAGCAGCCTGGTAGGCAACAGTCCATGGGGTCCAAGAGTTGGACACAACTGAATGTTTAACATTTTAACTTTTGTGTTATATGTAAATACTATAATAAACATCTTGCTATAAATTTCTTTGGATAATCATGTCAATTCACCTGTTCAGTTCAGTTCAGTCGCTCAGTCGTGTCTGACTCTTTGTGACACGATGGACTTCAGCACGCCAGGCCTCCCTGTCCATCACCAACTCCTGGAGATTCTTGAACTCATGTCCATCGAGTCAGTGATGCCATCCAACCATCTCATCCTCTGTCATCCCTTTCTCCTACCACCTTCAATTTTTTTCACAATCAGGCTCTTTTCCAGTGAGTCAGTTCTTCTCATCAGGTGGCCAAAGTATTGGAGTTTCAGCTTCAGCATCAGTCCTTCCAATGAGTATTCAGGACTGATTTCCTTTAGGATGGACTTGTTGGATTTCCTTGCTGTCCAAAGGACTCACAAGAGTCTTCTCCAACATCATTGTTCAAAAGCATCTATTCTTTGGCCCTCAGCTTTCTTTGTACTCCAACTCTCACATCTATACATGACTCCTGGAAAAACCATAGCTTTGACTAGATGAACCTTTGTTGGCAAAGGAATGTCTCATTTTTAAGATGCTGTCTAGGTTTCTCATAACTTTTCTTCCAAGAAGCAAGCGTCTTTAAACTTCATGGCTTCAATCACCAATTGCAGTGATTTTGGAGCCCCCCCAAAATAAAGTCTGTCACAGTTTTCACTTTTCCCCAGCTATCTGCCGTGAAATGATGGGACCAGATGCCATAATCTTAGTTTTCTGAATGTTGAGCTTTAAGCCAACTTTTTCACTCTCCTCTTTCACTTTCATCAAGAGGCTTTTTAGTTCCTCTTCACTTTCTGCTATAAGAGTGGTGTCATCTGCATATCTGAGGTTATTGATATTTCTCCTGGCAGTCTTGATTCCAGCTTGTGCTTCTTCCAGCCCAGCATTTCTCATGATGTACTCTGCATACAAGTTAAATAAGCAGGATGACAATATAGAGTCTTGACGTACTCCTTTTCCTTTGGAACCAGTCTGTTGTTCCATGTCCATTTCTAACTGTTGCTTCCTGACCTGCATACAGATTACTCAAGAGGCAGGTCATGTGGTCTGGTATTCCCATCTCTTTCAGAATTTTCCACAGTTTATTGTGATCCACACAGTCAAAGGCTTTGGCATAGTCAATAAAGCAGCAATAGATGTTTTTCTGGAACTCTCTTGCTTTTTCAGTGATCCAGCGGGTGTTGGCAATTTGATCTCTGGTTCCTCTGCCTTTTCTAAAACCAGCTTGAACATCCGGAAGTTCACGGTTCACATATTGCTGAAGCCTGGCTTGGAGAATTTTGAGCATTACTTTACTAGCATGTGAGATGAGTGCAACTGTGCGGTAGTTTGAACATTCTTTGGCATTGCCTTTCTTTGGGATTGGAATGAAAACTGACCTTTTCCAGTCCTGTGGCCACTGTTGAGTTTTCCAAATTTGCTGGCATATTGAGTGCAGCACTTTCACAGCATCATTTTTCAGGATCTGAAATAGCTCAACTGGAATTCCATCACCTACACTAGCTTTGTTCGTAGTGATCCTTTCCAAGGCCCACTTGACTTCACATTTCAGAATGTCTAGCTCTAGGTGAGTGATCACACCATCATGATTATCTAGGTAGTGAGGATCTTTTTTTGCAGTTCTTCTGTGTATTCTTGCCACCTCTTCTTAATATCTTCTGCTTCTGTTAGGTCCACACCATTTCTGTCCTTTATTGAGTCCATCTTTGTATTAAATGTTCCCTTGGTATCTCTAATTTTCTTGAAGACATCTTTAGTCTTTCCCATTCTGTTGTTTTCCTTTATTTCTTTGCATTGATTGCTGAGGAAGGCTTTCTTATCTCTCCTTACTATTCTTTGGAACTCTGCATTCAGATGCTTATATCTTTCCTTTTCTCCTTTGCTTTTCACTTCTCTTCTTTTCACAGCTATTTGTAAGACCTCTCCAGACAGCCATTTTGCTTTTTTGCATTTTTTTCCATGGGGATGGTCTTGATCCCTGTCTCCTGTACAATGTCATGAACCTCTGTCCATAGTTCATCAGGCACTCTGTCTATCAGATCTAGTCCCTTAAATCTATTTCTCACGTCCACTGTATAATCATAAGAGATTTGATTTAGGTCATACCTGAATGGTCTAGTGGTTTTCCCCACTTTCTTTAAGTCTGAATTTGGCAATAAGGAATTCATGATCTGAGCCACAGTCAGTTCTTGATCTTGTTTTTGCTGACTGTATAGAGCTTCTCCATCTTTGGCTGCAAAGAATATAATCAATCTGATTTTGGTGTTGACCATCTGGTGATGTCCATGTGTAGAGTCTTCTCTTGTGTTGTGGGAAGAGGGTGCTGGGGGCTATGGTCAGTAAGTCTTTAATCCAATTTTCTGGCGATGGGTGGGGCTGTGTTTCCTCTTTCTTATTTACCTGAGTCCAAACCATGGAAGTAATGGAGTTTATGGTGACCTCCTTCAAAATGTCCCATGCATGCACTGCTACACTCAGTGCCCCCAACCATGTAGCAGGCCACTGCTGACCCATGCCTCCACTGGAGACTCTTGGACACTCACGGATACATCTGGGTCAGTCTCTTGTGGGGTCACTGCTCCTTTCTCCTGGGTCCTGGTGCACACAAGTTTCTGTTTGTGCCCTCCAAGAGTCTTTTTCCCCAGTCCTGTGTAAGTTCTGGCGGCTGTATGGTGGGGTTAATGGCCACCTCCTCCAAGAGAGCTTATGCCATAGCCAAGTCTGCCGCACCCAGAGCCCCTGCCCCTGCAGCAGTCCACTGCTGACCCGCACCTCCTCAGGAGACACTCAGACACAGTTCTGTCTCAGTCTCTGTGGGGCCTCTGGGTCCTGGTGTGCACAAGGTTTATTTGAGCTCTCTGAATGTCTCTGGTGGGAATGGGTTTTGATTCTAAACACGATTTCACCCCTCCTACCATCCTGCTGGGGCTTCTCTGCCCTTGGATACGGGATATCTCTGCACAGCTGCTCCAACACTACACAGATGAAAAGGAATTATCCAAAAAGAAGAAAAGAAAAACTTTGAAGATACTTTAAAAAAATTTTTTAGCGTTTTTGTAAAATGTTTATTTTAATAATTTTACAAATTATCTTCTTATATTTAGCTCAGTCTGATTTATCTTCCTTTTATTTTATTACTTTGTTTCTGTTTTTATGTATGTTAGTCAAGAGTCTAAGTCAATATTTTCAAAGCTTTTAAGATGTTATTTTTAATGTTTCTTGTTGTCTTAATTGAGAGTCAGTTATTTATTTGAGATAGCAATTATAGGCATAAAACACTCAGTAAACACATTACACAAATTCTCAGATAGCCAGTATTCTTGCCTGGAGAATTCTATGCAAGATCGAACCTGCATCTCTTAACATTTACCTGCCATGGTATCTGGGTTCTACACTTTTGGCTCAGACAGTAAAGAATCTTGCCCACAATGTGGGAGATCCAAATTCAATCCCTGGGTCAGAAAAATCCCCTGGAGAAGGAAATGGCAACCCACTCCAGTATTGTTGCTTGGAGAATTCCATGGACAGAGGAGCCTGGAGGGCTACAGTACATGGGGTCTCAAAGAATCAGACATGACTGCACTTTCACTTTTACCACTAGGCCCACCTGGGAAGACATGCAGAGTACATCATACAAAATGCCAGGCTGGATGAATCACAAGCTAGAATCAAGATGCCCTGGGGAAATATCAGTAATCTTAGATACGCAGATGACAGCACCCTAGTGGCAGAAAGTGAAGCGGAACTAAAGAGCCTATTGAAGAAGGTGAAAGAGAAGAGTGAAAAACCTGGCTTAAAACTCAACATTCAAAAAAACTAAAATCATGACATCTGGTCCCATCACTTAATGTCAAATGGTGAGAAAATAGAAAGAGTGACAGGTTTTGTTTTCTTGCACTCCAAAATCACTGTGGATGGTGACTGCAGCCATGAAATTAAAAGATGCTTGCTGTTTGGAAGAAAAGATATGACAAACCTAGACACAGTATTAAAAAGACATCAGTTTACTGACAAAGGTCCGTATAATCAGAGCTATGTTTTTTCTAGTAGTCATGTATAGATGTGAGAGTTGGACCATAAAGAAGGCTTTATGAAAAAGAATTGATGCTTTTGAACTCTGGTGCTGGAGAAGACTCTTCAGAGTCTCTTGGACTGCAAAGAGATCAAACCAGTCAGTCCTAAAGGAAATCAACCCTGAATATTCATTGGAAAGACTGATGCTGAAGTGAAGCTCTAATCCTTTGGCCATCTTATGTGAAGAGCCAACTCATTGGAAAAGACTGATGCTGGGGAAGATTGAGGGCATGAGGAGAAGGAGGCAACAGAGGATGAGATGATTGGTTGGCATCATTGTCTCAATGGACATGTGTTTGTGCAAACTTGGGGAGATAGTGAAGAATAGGGAAGCCTGGCACGCTGCATTCCATGGGGTTGCAAATAGTCAAACAGGACTGAGTGACTAAACAAAAGCAACAAAAGTAAAGGGTCACAAAATTGGAGAATTTGTATACAATCTCCCATTTGTAGATGCAGTTTGCTTTAGAAAATTGTGATATTGCATAGATCTTACTACTGTTTGTATTTAAGTTTTTCAAAAATTAAAATTAAAACAATAATTTTCACATTTTACTATTTCTTTTGTGGAAGATATATTTAACAGGTATTGGTATTCTGCCATTAATTTTAAGAGTCCATTCTAATAAAAAGAAGTAAATTATATAATCAAATCTTTATTTGTGCATGTCATGCAAATATACTTTATATAACATATCTTTAAGTCTTCAAAATACATGTTAAGTAAATATAACACATTTAAAGACAAACTGATATAAGACTATGAGAAAGTGACAAGTAGTTATTCCTGTCATTTTTTTACTTAGCACTGAAATGTTTTGCTTATGGGCATGATTGCATAAGGGGAGAAAGCTAAATCCTAGAACAGAAAAGAACTGAGTCATCTAATGTTCTAATTTGTAAACTTTTAAAGGACTTTTGATAAAATGCTGCTGCTGCTCTTGCTGCTGCTAAGTTACTTCAGTCGTGTCCAACTCTGTGTGACCCCATAGACGGCAGCCCACCAGGCTCCCCTGTCCCTGGGATTCTCCAGGCAAGAACACTGGAGTGGGTTGCCATTGCCTTCTCCAATGCATGAAAGTGAAAAGTGAAAGGGAAGTCGCTCAGTCGTGCGACTTTTCGCGACCCCATGGACCCTACCAGGCTACTCTGTCCATGGAGATTTCCAGACAAGAGTACTGGAGTGGGTTGCCATTGCCTTCTCTATTGATAAAATGCTATCTTACGTCAAACTTGAACAATCAGGCAAAAGGAATAGCTATTGTTGAAGCTTTTCAGTTTATTTCTGAGTTTTAAAAATATTGATTTAATAGGGCTCCTTCTGATGCATAAATTTTGGTTATTGTTCAGTAAACTTGATAACTTGTTATTGCTTTGACTCCACCTAATAGGAAATCCTTTTTCTCATCATAGTTTTCCTTCACATTGCTATTATTCGTTAACATCAGATCTACTAGAATTTGACAACAATCACTTGAAGTGACATATTTCAAATGTGGTCTCACTGAATTAAAATTTGCTTGTTTTCCTCTGTATGTTGGAGACTGTGTCAATTATTGCAATCTATGGGCTTCCCTGGTTGTTCAGTTGGTAAAAAATCTACCCTCAATACAGGAACCCCAAGCTTGAGCCCTGTGTCATAAAGATCCCCTGGTGAAGGAAACAGCAACCCACTCCAGCGGTCTTGCCTGGGAAATCCCATGGACAGAGGAGTCTGGTGGGCCCCAGTCCACAGGGTCATAAGGGTCAGACAAGAGTTAGTGATTAAACTACTGTCACAACTTAAGGGCTTCGCTGGTGGCTCAGACAGTAAAGAATCTACCTACAATGCAGGAGAGCCGGGTTCAATCCCTGGCTTGGGAAGATCCCCTGGAGAAGGGAATGGCTATCCACTCCAGTAATCTTGCCTGGAGAATTCCATGGACAAAGCAGTATGGCAGGCTACAGTCCATGAGGTTGCAAAGAGTTGGACACAGCTGAGAGACTAACACTTTTACTTTTTTTCATACGAGGTAAATATACTTTAACTTTTGACAACCACCAAATAATTTATTAAAGCTATGTATCAAAAATATCCTTAATATTCTAATAATCATAAGGATAATAAATAAATGTCCCCATCTTCCTTAACTTTTTCCGTACTACCCACTTTCCCCCTATTTGCTTCATATACTTACATCTAGACAGATATGGATACAGATTTATATATAGATTGCTGTGCTTAGCTGCTCAGTTGTGTCTGACTCTTTGCGACCCCATGCTCTGTAGCCCAATAGGCTCCTCTGTCCATGGGGATTCTCCAGGCAAGAATATTGGAGTGGGTTGCTTTACCCTCCTCCAGGGGAACTTTCCAATCCAGGGATTGAACCCAGGTCTCCAGCACTGCAGGTGGATTCTTTACCCTCTGAGCCACCAGGGAGACCCATACTATCATACTACCCACTTTCCTCTTATTTTGTTTCATATACTTATATCTCGGAGAAGGCAATGGCACCCCACTCCAGTACTCTTGCTTGGAAAATCCCATGGACGGAGGAGCCTGTTAGGCTGCAATCCATGGGGTCGCTAAGAGTCGGACACGACTGAGCGACTTCACTTTCACTTTTCACTTTCATGCATTGGAGAAGGAAATGGCAACCCACTCCAGTGTTCTTGCCCGGAGAATCCCAGGGATGGGGGAGCCTGGTGGGCTGCCCTCTATGGGGTTGCACAGAGTCAGACACGACTGAAGTGACTTAGCATTAGCATTAGCATACTTATATCTAGGTAGACATGGATACAGATTTATATAGCGACATAATACAGTAAATAATCTTGGAGTACCTGCCAAAGTCATGATTCATGCTTTTCTGGAATTATTCTAAAACTGAAGATGGGGTGATCTGTCCATGTCTGTACTGCTTGACCATACCTCCCTGTTTATCCCATGGATAAACACTTCACTTAGCTGAGATTTCAGGATTCTTGACTAGTACTTTTAAGGCAGGATTTAGGGGGAAAAAAAAGGCTGGTCTCTCTCTTGTGTATCTACTATGTGATTTCATTCCCTACCATCTGAGGGAAAGTCAAGTCTAGAGGTTTTCTTTTGGATTTAACTTCTGCTCTAGGGAGGAACAATGGCCACTACAGAGGTTTCCAAACGTCAGACTGCATGTATTCCCCAACATGAGTTTTTAGTAAAAGCAGCCAAGAGTCACTGTTGGAAATGAAGAGCAATGCCGCTCTCCTTTATCTGACTCAGATCGGCTCTGTAGCTCATTTGTTAGAAGGATTAATCGAGTGTCAGGTCGGAGAATTCTGCTCTTCATATTTTATGATTCACTGACTTAAAGTTTTACAAAGTCCTTGGAAATGGCACTCCTATTATAAAAGATCTCCAGAATAATAAATATGAGATAAAAAGCAAGTTTTAGATTTGAATATAACAGGTTCATTACCTTCCTAAGGTGAGTGTGTGAGAGGCATCGGAATACTTTAAGACTGCCAAGACTTGGGCTTGGAAAGGGGAAATGTAAAGCCTGTCCTAAAATCTTTTAGTACATTTTCTCTGAGCCAAACACAGCTGCCTTTAGTGTTTTTAAGTTTTTGTGAAAAAAGGATGGAAATTCAGATTCAATAACATAAAGACAGTCCTTTTCTAAATGAAAGAATAATGAAGTACAATCTTTCTTAGTGATTTATTGAAATGTTCATACTCCTCAATAGCAAAACAAAAAAACAAAACAGGCAAATGACTGAAACAGCCACCTCTCCAAAGAAGAAAACACACAGATGGCCAGCAGGCACTCAACATCACCAACCTTCAGAGAAATGCACATCAAAGTCACAGTGAGGTACCCTGTCCCACCTGTCAGAATAGCCACCATCAAAAAAACAGCAACCAACAAATGCTTGCAAGGATATGGAGAAAAGGGAACCCTCATGCACTCCCAGTGGGAAAGCAACCTGAGGCAGCCAGCACAGAAAACAGTATTGAGGCTCCTCAAAAAATAACAAATGGAACCACAGTATGATCCAGCAATTTCACTTCTGGGCATCTAACCAGAGAAAACAAAAACACTACTTCTAAAAGATACATGTACCCCAATGAACACAGTGGCACCACCTACAGTAGTCAAGACATGAAAGCAACCCAAATGGATAAAGAAGAGGCAACACATTTAATCATGCATGCATACAAACATATACACAATGGAAATATTCAGTTCAGTTCAGTTCAGTTTAGTCTCTCAGTCGTGTCTGACTCTTTGCGACCCCATGAATCGCGGCACGCCAGGCCTCCCTGTCCATTACCATCTCCTGGAGTTCACTCAAACTCACGTCCATCGAGATAATGCCATCCAGCCATCTCATCCTCTGTCATCCCCTTCTCCTCCTGCCCCCAATCCCTCCCAGCATCAGGGTCTTTTCCAATTAGTCAACTCTTCGCAGGAGGTGGCCAAAGTACTGGAGTTTCATTACCAAGCCATAAATAAGAAGGAAAACTTGCTGCCTGTGACAACATGGATGAATATCGAGGGTGTCACACCGAGTGAAATAAGTCAGATCAAGAAAGACAAATACTGCATGACCTCACTTCTATGTGGAATCCAAAAAACCAAACCCATAGAGAACAGATTGGTGGTGGCTGGAGGTGTGAGTAGGGGGCTGTGGGTGAAATGGGTAAAAGAGGTCAAAAGATATTCTAGTAGAGAATAAATAAATTCTGGGGTGTCATGTACAGCATAGGACTTTAGTTAACAATACTCTATTGTTTATCTATAAGTTGTTAATACAGTAGATTTCAAAAGTTCTCATTGCAATTCTATGTGGATGTTAACTTCTGATTGTGGAGATCTTGTTATGATATACCCAGGAAGCAAAGCATCATGTTGTACACCTGAAACTAATTCCTATGTCAGTTACACCTCAATGAAAAAGCAAAATTGCCCATCACCTCATGATGCTCCAGCTGAAGGCTGAGTTAATTGAGAGAGTTGTTGACAACCGTGATACAAACCAACAGTGGCAGATGATCTGCAGGAGAGAATGAAGTTGTTTTTTAGACAAAGCAGATAATAGAGGAAAAAAAGGGAAACTGGGGGAGGAGAAAGGAAGGGAGAATGCTAAATATCTGATTCTGCATATCCATAGCACCTAAGCAGATTCATGCCCTGCTTTTTGTTTGGTTATTACATGAGAAAGTCAAATATGGTTTAAATAAAGTTCCTTCTCCTACTTCAGGAAGCTCCAGTCAGCCTTCTGACATGTAGGATCAAATAAAAAAAAAAAAAGTCTAACAGTATATATATTTGTTGTCTTTATACAAAATATTCATACTCTACATATTATTCTATTTCCTTTTTTTCACATTTAACAATGTGTCTTGGATGTTATCCTAGGTGGTTGAGTTTTAGACATTTATTTTTAGTAGTCTTTTATCTTATCAGGTATTGCTATGCCCTGAGACTGCCTCTCCTCTCATGTTCATCTGCTTCTTTATCCCTGTCACTCACAAGTAGTTTTTACAGTGCTGTTCGTGAAGAAGAGACAGCTAATGTAACCAAGTTTTATTATTATTTTCATTATTAAGAAAAACATTAATAGATTTATTTATATCTAAATGGGTTTCCCTTATAGCTCAGTTGGTAAAGAATCCGCCTGCGATGCAGGAGGCCCTGGTTCTATTCCTGGGTCAGGAAGATCTGCTCGAGAAGGGATAGGCTACCCACTCCAGTATTCTTGGGCTTCCCTTGTGGCTCAGCTGGTAAAGAATTCACCTGCAATGTGGGAGACCTGGATTCGATCCCTGGATTGGGAATCCCTGGAGAAGGGAAAGGCTGCCCACTCCAGTATTCTGGCCTGGAGGATTCCAGGGATTATACAGTCAGTGGGGTGGCAAAGAGTTGGACATGACTGAGTGACTTTCACTCTCACTTTATATCTAAATAGGTCCCTTTATATCACAGAAATTTCAAACTGTAGACATCTCTCTGTGATTTCTATAGCTGATAGATAACTCAGGTATAGTGCAAGGCAAAAAAACCAATGACTTGTCAGAAACAGCAAGAATAATAGCATGGATCTCATAACTTCATGGGACACTTCTTTCTTTCTGTTTTCAAAACTATAAATTATGATTATGAGGGCTATCTCAATTATCAAAAAAGTAAAATTTAAAAATGACTAAAACAATGTTTGGAGTGAAGAAGCACATTTGTGGAAATAAGACACAATATATGAAAGCTAAGTGAATATTGTACCTTTTTCTGGTAGACGAATTAAGCCATAACATGAAAAAGACAAAGCATGAGCAGTGGGGTAGACTGAGAGACAGACTGTTTCCAGAGTCTCCATTTGGAAAGAATTTCCCACTCCATCTTCTCTATTCTTCTCTCTCTCTCATTCTCTCTCTCTCTGTGTCTCTCTCTCACACACACACTACTATAAACTGTTTTATAGGTATCTCATGAAATCATTAGGATACAAAGTCTCCAGAAAAATAAACAAATAAGACAATTCACTGAAATTGCTCTGGTACCTCAACTAAAAATATAGTCAACAAGTTTTAGAATTTGAACCTAAATTTTTTATATTACCCCTTCTAGACACTTGGAATTAACATTTTTGCTGTTTGGTAAGGTTAATAGAACATTTGTGTCTTTCCATTCTCAGTTACATATATGCATAAGGAGTTACACGGGAACATTTCAAGCAATAACTGACTGTAAGGAGAAATGTTCTGCAGTGCATTTGAAAATTACAAACAGCACTGTCATGCGTTGAAACATGTTTGGCCTTTGAAAAACTGGCTAACTTCAACTTCAAATACTAGTTTGACCACTTGCTGGCAATGGGATTTGGGCAGGTGAATTAAATCTATGAACCTTGGTCACTCATGTGTAGAATGTAATTTATAATCAAGTATAGTACTGTTGGGAGGACTGGATGTGATAGAGTAGATGAGGAATGGAGCCAGGGAATTCCAGAAAAGATGATAGTTAATAACAGTCAACAACTATCAAGTGTTTACTAAACAAGTGTACTTATTATAAACTCAGTATAGGAAAGGGCATATTTAATCCTCAAAATAATATCATAAACTGGTTACTATTATCCCTATTTAAAAGAAAACAAAACTGAGACTTAGCTTAATAACTATTCTAAGTCACAGAACTCAGGATTTGAACTCCAAGAGTCTGCTTGAAAGTATATAATCTTAATCAAAATGAAAAAAATGACATTTATTTAAAAATAAACAATGAACATGAAATCAACAAGTAAAAATATACAGCAAGGAAAACATAATTAAAAAGGAAAACTTCATGTGTTTACAAATCATCTACTCATATCCAAGATTAACTGCTCTATACTTAATGAGGACATACCCAAAGCAAGATTCTCATACTGAATCACAATCCCCAGCTTAGAAACATAGTGAATTATGGCAGATTAGAAAACAAAATAAATACTTAAGATTCCTCCAATAAATAATAAGATTGTCAGGACAGAGCAGAAGATGGATGTGGGTTATATGAAAATCATGAAATCTCTCTTTTGGAACTAATTATTCCACTGAAGTTGGCAGAGAAAGCACCTTTGGAGAAAAAATTGCTCAGCTAGTATGTTTTTTTACCTCCTCCCAAATCAGTTTCCACTTGTTCCTTGGAAGAAAGCTATGACCAATCTAGACAGCATATTAAAAAGCAGAGGCATTATGTTGCTGACAAAGGCCCATCTAGTCAAAGCTATGGTTTTTCCAGTAGTCGTGTATGGATGTGAGAGCTGGACTATGAGGAAA
The DNA here is from genome assembly GCF_029378745.1 of Bos indicus. Taxonomy (NCBI): domain Eukaryota; kingdom Metazoa; phylum Chordata; class Mammalia; order Artiodactyla; family Bovidae; genus Bos; species Bos indicus. The sequence continues at coordinate 13,577,844 of NC_091764.1, forward strand.
GCTGAATGCCGAAGAATTGATGCTTTTGAACTGTGGTGTTGGAGAAGACTCTCGAGAGTCCCTTGGACTGCAAGGAGGTCCAACCAGTCCATTCTGAAGGAGATCAGTCCTGGGTGTTCATTGGCAGTACTGATGTTGAAGCTGAAACTCCAATACTTTGGCCACCTGATGTGAAAAACTGACTCATTTGAAAAGACCCTGATGCTGGGAAAGATTGAAGGTGGAAGGAGAAGGGAACAACAGAAGATGAGATGGTTGGATGGCATCACCAACTTGATGGACATGAGTTTGAGAAACCTCTAGCAGTTACTGATGGGTAAGGAAACCTGGAGTGCTGTAGTCCATGGGGTCGCAAAGACTCGGACACAACTGAGAGACTAAACTGAACTGAAATCAGTTTTCTGACTGGGAGGAGTGAGCTATGTGCAAAGAGGCATCTATGCAATGAAAATTAGGTACTGAACTGCAAACTGTACAGCCCATGAGCTACAGGGCCATCACTATCACCAGACCTAATCGATCTAACAAAATTGGCTGATATCCCTCAGCAAGAGGTCAAATCAAACACAAACATTTTCCCATCCCTCAGATAACAGGTTAAGTTTCCCACCTGAAGGAGCAGGCCCCACTCTTAGGGCTCAACAAAAACTTTAAAGTAACAGACAAAGCACAAAAGAAGCCACAGACTTCTCACACAATTATTTTCTCTCTCCTGACATTGTTTATGATACTGGCAATATTGAACTACATTGGGAAAAGAAGCCCTGAAATTATTCAGGTAGTAATACAAGCTCATTTTAAAACTATAAAGTAAAAATGACTTTCTGATGACTAATTGAAAAGAAGAAAGTAAAACAATATCTCTATTGTTTGTAGTGCAAAAATTTCTTCAATTGGCTCTCCAGATCTAAATTACACATTTTCCCACTCTGATATCTAACCAGGATGTAGATATTTATAAACTACATCACTGTATTCTGAACTCTTTGCCTTCAGTTTGAGTTGTGTCAATAGGAAACAGATTTAAAAAACCTGGAAAGCAGGAGCAAGAAGTCAAGTAGTCTCTCCTTATCATCTGAGGATACATTAAAGGATTCCCACTGGATGCCTGAAATCACAGAAAATACCAAACCCTATGTATAATATGTTTTATTTTTCCTATGGACACATACCTATGATAAAGCTTAATTTATATATTAGGAATCAGTTAGTTCAGTTCAGTTGCTCAGTCATGTCTGACTCTTTGCAACCCCATGAATTGCAGCAGGCCAGGCCTCCCTGTCCATCACCAACTCCCGGAGTTCACTCAAACTCATGTCCATCGAGTCGGTGATGCCATCTCATCCTCTGTCGTCCCCTTCTCCTGCCCCTAATCCCTCCCAGCATCAGAGTCATTTCCAATGAATCAACTCTTCGCTTGAGGTGGCCCAAAGTGTTGGAGTTTCAGCTTTAGCATCAGTCCTTCCAAAGAACATCTAGGACTGATCTCCTTTAGAATGGACTGGTTGGATCTCCTTGAAGTCCAAGGAACTCTCAAGAATCTTCTCCAACACCACCAGTTCAAAAGCATCAATTCTTCAGCGCTCAGCTTTCTTTACAGTCCAACTCTCACATCCATATATGACCACTGGAAAAACCATAGCCTTGACTAGACGGATCTTGGCAAAGTAATGTCTCTGCTTTGTAATATGTTGTCTAGGTTGGTCATAACTTTCCTTCCAAGGATTAAGCATCTTTTAATTTCATGGCTGCAGTCACCATCTGTAGTGATTTTGGAGCTTAGAAAAATAAAGTCTGACACTGTTTCCCCATCTATTTCCCATGAAGTGGTGGGACCAGATGCCATGATCTTCTTTGTCTGAATGTTGAGCTTTAAGCCAACTTTTTCACTCTCCTCTTTCACTTTCATCAAGACGCTTTTTAGTTCCTCTTCACTTCCTGCCATATGGGTTGTGTCATCTGCATATCTGAGGTTACTGATATTTCTCCTGGCAATCTTGATTCCAGCTTGTGCTTCCTCCAGCCCAGCATTTCTCATGATGTACTCTGCATGTAAGTTAAATAAGCAGGGTGACAAAACAGCCTTGACGTACTCCTTTTCCTATTTGGAACCAGTCTGTTATTCCATGTCCAGTTCTAACTGTTGCTTCCTCACCTGCATATAGGTTCTCAAGAGGCAGATCAGGTGGTCTGGTATTCCCATCTCTTTCAGAATTTTCCACCGTTTATTGTGATCCACACAGTCAAAGGCTTAATAAGAGATTAAAGCAATAATAATAAATAATTTTAACCATATATCATAATAAAAGCTCTGGGAATGTGATCTCTTTTCTCCCTCTCTCCCTCTAAATACCTTATTATATAAATTTAATAGCTTTTCCAACTTAACTCATTCTTGACCAGGAGATTTTTGTAGAAACTAACATCTGTGGCTGGTGATTTTTATTTTGGTCAGCCAAAAATTAATTCTGATATTTCACAAGCACCTTGTAGGTTATTAAATTGAACAGTAACACCTGAAACACCTGTACAGTCTAATATTCAGGAAATGCTGTCCTCAATCCACTCTTCTGTAGAAGCATAGGAGCATTCTCCACCATTTCATTTTCACTTTCTGTATCAGAATCCATCACTAGGTTTTTTTTTGTCTTTTTGTTGTCCAAGTTTCCCATCATCTGAATCAGAATAATATCCTGAAGAACTAACACCTTCTGAGACACTAGTATCTATTTTGCTCAGACAATCAGAGAAAGTATCTGCATAAAATTCACTGAAAAATACTTTACCCAAAACTTCTCAATGAGTCATTTTTGAAATTTTTATGTATATGATACACACAAGGTTGGAACAAAAATGCTCAAAATGTGAATAGCAATAATCATAAGTTGTATAGTAAACCTTTGATCAATCTTAAGCTCCAACAACTTTGTACAGTGATTTTAATTTTATCACTCTCTAGATTCATGGGGTCTCAAAGAGTCGGTCATGACTGGGCAACTGAACTGAACTGAGAAACATATTGCTATGTCTCCAGTCAATAAGCCTTATTAACAAAAGATGTATTAATACCCCTCTGGTCAATATTTTGTTAACTAAGCACTTACCTCTCACTGTGGCCATAACATTTGCAGTTTGAGTTACAATATCAAAAGTGGCATAAATGTCTTTTTCCTTCTTCCAATTTCATGGATCGATTTATTCCTGGGGTAGATCTTGGTGGTCTCAGGAAACAATTTTTTTTTCTTTCCTCATGAAGTTGATAACTTACACTTTTCACTTGAAGGAAGCACTTCATGGCTTCTCTTTGGCATCTTTAAATTACCAACAGCAGTGCTCTTGTGCTTTGAGACCATTATTAAGTAAAGAAATGGTGAGTTGAACCCAAGCATTGTGCTGTCTAGAAGTTGATGTGAGAACCAAGATGGCTACTAAGTCACTAATGGGAAAATCAGACAAAGGGATTATTCATGCTGCAGGTGCGAACAGCATGAGATTTCATTAGGCTACTCAGAATGGTACATAATTACACCTTTAAAAAGTATGAATTCTTTATTTCTGGAATTTTCTATTTAATATTTTTGGACTATGATAGATTGCAGATACATCTATTTCTGCTTTATTGACTATGCCAAAGCCTTTGACTGTATGGATCACAATAAACTGTGGAAAATTCTGAAAGAGTTGGGAATACCAGACCACCTGACCTGCCTCTTGAGAAATCTATATGCAGGTGAGGAAGCAACAGTTAGAACTGGCCACGGAATAACAGACTGGTTCCAAATAGGAAAAGGAGTACGTCAAGGCTGTATATTGTCACCCTGCTTATTTAACTTATATGCAGAGTACATCATGAGAAACACTGGTCTGGAGGAAGCACAAGCTGGAATCAAGATTGCCAGGAGAAATATCAATAATCTCAGACATGAAGATGACACCACACTTAAGGCAGAAAGTGAAGAGGAACTAAAAAGCGTCTTGATGAAAGTGAAAGAGGAGAGTGAAAAAGTTGGCTTAAAGCTCAACATTGAGAAAACGAAGATGATGGCATCTGGTCCCATCACTTCATGGGAAATAGATGGGGAAACAGTGGAAACAGTAGCAGACTTTATTTTTTGGGGCTCCAAAATCACTGCAGATGGTGATTGCAGCCATGAAATTAAAAGATGCTTACTCCTTGGAAGGAAAGTTATGACCAACCTAGATAGCATATTCAAAAGCAGAGACATTACTTTGCCAACAAAAGCCTGTCTAGTCAAGGCTATGGTTTTTCCAGTAGTCATGTATGGATGTGAGAGTTGGACTGTGAAGAAAGCTGAGTGCCGAAGAATTGATGCTTTTGAACTGTGGTGTTGGAGAAGATTCTTGAGAGTTCCTTGGAGTTCAAGGAGATCCAACCAGTCCATTCTAAAGGAGATCAGTCCTGGGTGTTCTTTGGAAGGAATGATGCTAAAGCTGAAACTTCAGTACTTTGGCCAACTCAAGCAAAGAGCTGATTCATTGGAAATGACTCTGATGCTGGGAGGGATTGGGGGCAGGAGGAAAAGGGGACGACAGAGGATGAGATGGCTGGATGGAAGAAGATGAGATGGCTGGATGGCAGAGGATAAGATGGCTGGATGGCATCACTGACTCGATGGACATGAGTTTGAGCGAACTCTGGGAGTTGGTGATGAACAGGGAGGCCTGGTGTGATGCAGTTCATGGGGTCACAGAGTCGAACACGACTGAAAGACTGAACTGAACTGAGAGTGTGGATAACTGAAATCTCAGAGGGGGAATACTGTATTTATTCCCTGGTTGCTTGAGGTCACCAGGACCAACTGTTCTCAAAGGGAAGATCACTGCTGCTCTCAGTGAGGTCAGCGCTATATGGACCTCCTTTCTTCCGGTTTGCAATTGTGTCTCTCCCCTTGTTCTTTGGGCCTAGAAGTGTTGCCAGTCCCTCGTGGCTAGCTCTGTGCTTCTGTACTATTCTTTCACTTCCTGTATACTGTATTCATACCTGTGTAATTAATTCCTCTTCTAACCAACCTAATGTGAGAATGCCAGCTGTTGCCATTTGGTTTCCTTATAGACTAAAAAAAGCAAAGAAACTAAATGAAAGGTATATTTTATAAATTGTGCTTTATCTTAATATTTTGAATCTAGCAGATATTACCAAGTATAATTCCTCCATAATACTGTGGAATTGGAGATGTTAATTTTGATTGTTTGAGCCACTTCATCTAAAATGTTAACATGTATTAATTATGTTACAGTTTATGAAGAGCAAGCATAGGTATAGTTCCAAAGGCAATATGCTTTGGGTAAGAAATCACTTATTATTCTTCCATATTTTGCAGACAGAAGAGTATGAAACAACAGATGTTGAAATTATTAAGAGTATTCTGACAATGTCAAAATTTGGGGCTTTTATTTGATTTGGCTAGAGACCATGAGCTCAGATTTTATCTGAACCTTGTGTGAACTGACTTAAGCAAAACTTACAGGATTTGGTTCACAGAGATGGAGTTGAAGCTTTCCTTTGTGTATGAATTCATTTTGTCTTCCATGAGTTTTACTTAAGAGTTTGGGTTTGTTCCCAAAGTGATTTTCAAAAATTACTCCTAAAACCTTAGAAACTTTAAGCTTGTGTCAATAGTACAAGAAAAAACTGAACATAATTGTCTTTAGAATAAAACATAGATTATTGCATTTTAGAAATTTTATTATGAATATTTTCCATTTATTTATAATTATCAACTTGATTACTTCTTTCACTCATACATTCTGTGAGTTAATCATAAATAGGATTGTTTCAATTCTAATAGAACATTTTTAACACACTAAATTATATATTACTGCTTTTGTTTTATACAGTCAGTATTTATTTAATGTTTCCATAGGTTAAATATTTTACATGCTAACCATTTCATTTTTTTATCTCTGTCCTATCTTTAGGAGGACTTTCCTGATGAATCAGAGGTAAAGAAGCCACTTGCAATGCAGGAGATGCAGGAGACGTGGTTTTGATTCCTAGGTCAGGAAGATCCCTTAGAGGAGGGCATGGCAACCCACTCCAGTATTCTTGCCTGGAGAATTCCATGGACAGAAAACCCTGGCAGGCTACAGTCCATAGGGTCACACAGAGTCAGACATAACTGAGTGACTAACACATTCATGTATCTTTAGGAATTGACTAGAGCCAAGCTCTAGCTGAGTGTGCCTCCCCTCCAAGAGGCAAGTTCTTTGCTAATGCACCCACTAAAACTGTTCTTCCTCATAGAACTTGACCTTTTGGGAGTGATTTTGTATAAGACTTCCTTTTTTTCTGCCCATCTCCTCCCTCTACACTCACATGTCAGGTGCCAGGCTTTGGGTCTATACTAGGTTCATTTGGTTAATAAAAGGCATGTTTTAATGCTTCAGAAACAGGTAGGTACACCCAGGCTGACAATGTTTTCAATGTTTTCTTAATCTTATGGTTTGGTGCTTTCTTGTGAATTTTGACACCTGATGGGAAGAATTGACTCATTGGTAAAGACCCTGATGCTGGGAAAGATTGAAGATGGGAGGAGTAGGGGATGACAGAGGATGAGATGGTTGGATGGCCTCACCGACTCCATGGACATGAGTTTGAGCAAGCTCCGGGAGTTGGTGATGGACAGGGAAGCCATGTGTGATGCAGTCCATGGGGTCCCAAAGAGTCGGACATGACTGAGCAACCAAACTAAACTGAAATATTCCTTGTTCATTGCCCCAAACTAGAGACTAGAAACTAGGTTTAATGGAGTATTACTCGGCCATTAAAAAGAATACATTTGGATCAGTTCTAATGAGGTGGATGAAACTGGAGCCTATTACACAGAGTGAAGCAAGCCAGAAAGAAAAACACCAATACAGTATACTAAGGCATATATATGGAATTTAGAAAGATGGTAACAATAAACCCTGTATCAGAGACAGCAAAAGAGACACTAATGTATACAACAGTCTTTTGGACTCTGTGGGAGAGGGAGAGGGTGGGATGATTGGGGAGAATGGCATTGAAATATGTATAATATCATATATGAAACGAGCCGCCAGTCTAGGTTTGATGCACAATACTGGATGCTTGGGGCTGGTGCAATGGGATGACCCAGAGGGATGGTGTGGGGAGAGGGGAGGGAGAAGGGTTCGGGATGGGGAACGCATGTAAGCCTGTGGTGGATTCATTTTGATATATGGCAAAACCAAAACAATATTGTAAAGTTAAAAAATAAAATTAAATTAAAAAAAACTATTTCAAAACTAAAGAGAATTATAAAGACAATAAAACCCCTATATATAAAATACATATATCTTTATATCTTATCCAGAGTTTAAAACTGTGTTTAAGCTTTGCTCTGAACATCTAGCTTTTTCCATCTTTTCTCTGAACATCTAGCTTTTTACTCCTATTGTTGGAAATATATCTAAACATATATGCTTCAGGAGTATATTAAATAATTATTTTATAAAATCTATGTACTCTTTGCCTATATTATGTAAATTTTGAACAATATGTTCATGAATACATTCTCAAATATATTCTATTTTTACTTTATATATATATATATATATATATATATATATAATAGAAATATAGTTGACTTGGGCTTCCCTGCTAACTCAGCTGGTGAAGAATCCGCTTGCATTGCAGGATACCCTGATTCAATTCCTGGGTTGGGAAGATCCCGTAGAGAAGGAATAGGGTATCCACTCCAGTATTCTTGGGCTTCTCTGGTGGCTCAGGTAAAGAATCCGCCTGCAATGCTGGAGACCTGGGTTTGATCCCTGGGTTGGGAAGATCCTCTGGAGGTGGGTATGGCAACTCACTCCAGTATTCTTGCCTTGAGAATCCCCATGGACAGAGGTCCATGGGGTCACAAAGAGTTGGACAGGACTAAGCAAATAAGCACAGCATAGTTGATTAATAATGTTGCAGTGCACACCAAGTTAATTCAGTTATACATATACACATATTATTTTTCAGAATAAATATACACTTTAATACAAATAATTTACACTATAATATATGCTGTGTGTATTTAATGAATATTTTTAAAGGAAATGATTGAAAACAACCTAAGTGTGCGTGATTATTCATATCCAACTCTTTGTGACCCATGGACTGTAGCACTCTAGGCTCCTCTGTCCATGGTATTCCCCAGGCAAGCATACTAGAGTGGCTTGCTATACCCTCCTCCAAGGGATCTTCCCAACCCTGGGATTGAAACACATTTCCTCTGATTCCTGCAATGGCAGGCATATTCTTTACCACTGAGACATCAAGGAAGGCTAAAAGCAACATGTAAATTTAACCAATTAATCATTTCACAAATTGACTAGTGAGTAAATTGGCCATCTGGAAAAATTAATTGGTTTTTCATGAATTAACTGTTGTGGAATTGGCCATGCAGTGAATCAAAAAGGTGAATTGGCATTTTGGTGATGTTATTTTCTTGAATGAGTCTATATGTGTCTCCAGAGTTGAGTCTTCATCTGCAAAATGAAAAGAAGGCCAGTTTTCCCTTCTGCAGGGCCTAGTGGAAGAGAACTGAGATTCTGAATTGATCCTCACACAAACTTTCAGTCCTTTGTGGCTTTAATTCCATGTTTTCTTCATCCTCCAAATGTTCTTGTTGAGTCAGTTATTCATCTTTCCTAGGGTTTTGAAACAGAAATGTACTTGCTTCTTGCTGACTTTCTCCTGCAGTAGGCACTAATTCCATATTTCCATTCTAAGTCAACTATCAAATACTCATTTCCATTTATCTTTCCCAATTTTGTTGCCATCTCTCCTCTGTTATTATCTTTTCTACCATTTCTCTTTTAAAATTTTTATTAAAAGAATTCTTTCACTGCTATTTTAATAGGGTTATGATAGGAACTAGAAATAAGTGCTTATTTAGTCCTCCAGGTTATTTTGTGTCTTTCTCCAATGATTGAGTTTAAAATATAAACTAACTAATACAATGATAAGCCTTGTTATAGCAACATCTTTAGCATAATAATTTTTAAAAGAGGTTGACATTCTAAGTATTAACTTTAAGTATTTTGAGTAAATGTGTTTCATAAAAAGTATTTAGATAAGCAGATCAGTGGAGAAATAACTCCATAAAGAATGAAGAGATGGAGCCAAAGCAAAAAGAATACCCAGTTTTGGATGTGACTGGTGATAGAAGCAAGGTCTGATGCTGTAAAGAGCAATACTGCATAGGAATCTGGAATGTCAGGTCCATGAATCAAGGCAAATTGGAAGTGGTAAAAAAGGAGATGGCAAGAGTGAACGTCAACATTCTAGGAATCAGCGAACTAAATTGGACTGGAAGGGGTGAATTTAACTCAGATGACCATTATATCTACGACTGCGGGCAGGAATCCCTTAGAAGAAATGGAGTAGCCATCATGGTCAACAAAAGAGTCCAAAATGCAGTACTTGGATGCAATCTCAAAAACAACAGAATGATCTCTGTTCGTTTCCAAGGCAAACCATTCAATATTACAGTAATCCAAGTCTATGCCCCAACCAGTAATGTTGAAGAAGCTGAAGTTAAACGGTTCTATGAAGACCTCCAAGACCTTTTAGAACTCACACCCAAAAAAGATGTCCTTTCATTATAGGGGACTGGAATGCAAAAGTAGGAAGTCAAGAAACACCTGGAGTAACAGGCAAATTTGGCCTTGGAATACAGAATGAAGCAGGGCAAAGGCTAATAGAGTTTTGCCAAGAGAACGCACTGGTCATAGCAAACACCCTCTTCCAACAACACAAGGGAAGAATCTACACATGGACATCACCAGATGGTCAACACCGAAATCAGATTGATTATATTCTTTGCAGCCGAAGATGGAGAGGCTTTATACAGTCAGCAAAAACAAGACCAGGAGCTGACTGTGGCTCAGATCATGAACTCCTAATTGCCAAATTTAGACTTAAATTGAAGAAAGTAGGGAAAACCACTAGACCATTCACGTATGACCTAAATCAAATCCCTTATGATTATACAGTGGAAGTGAGAAATAGATTTAAGGGCCTAGATCTGTTAGATAGAGTGCCTGATGAACTATGGAATGAGGTTCGTGACATTGTACAGGAGACAGGGATCAAGACCATCCCCATGGAAAAAAATGCAAAAAAGCAAAATGGCTGTCTGAGGAGGCCTTACAAATAGCTGTGAAAAGAAGAGAAGTGAAAAGCAAAGGAGAAAAGGAAAGATATAAGCATCTGAATGCAGAGTTCCAAAGAATAGCAAGAAGAGATAAGAAAGCCTTCCTCAGCGATCAATGCAAAGAAATAGAGGAAGACAACAGAATTGGAAAGACTAAAGAAATCTTCAAGAAAATTAGATATACCAAGGGAATATTTCATGCAAAGATGGGCTCGATAAAGGACAGAAATGGGATGGACCTAACAGAAGCAGAAGATATTAAGAAGAGATGGCAAGAATACACTAAAGAACTGTACAAAAAAGATCTTCATGACCCGGATAATCACGATGGTGTGATCACTCACCTAGAGCCAGACATCCTGGAATGTGAAGTCAAGTGGGCCTTAGGAAGCTTCACTACAAAGTTAATGGATGTGATGGAATTCCAGTTGACCTCTTTCAAATCCTGAAAGATGATGCTGTGAAAGTGCTGCACTCAATATGCCAGCAAATTTGGAACACTCAGCAGTGGCCACAGGACTGGTAAGGTCAGTTTTCATTCCAATCCCAAAGAAAGGCAATGCCAAAGAATGCTCAAACTACCACACAATTGCACTCATCTCACATGCTAATAAACTAATGCTCAAAGTTGTCCAAGCCAGGCTTCAGCAATATGCGAACCGTGAACTTCCAAATGTTCAAGCTGGTTTTAGAAAAGGCAGAGGAACCAGAGATCAAATTGACAACATCTGCTGGATCATGGAAAAAGCAAGAGAGTTCCAGAAAAACATCTATTTCTGCTTTATTGACCCTGCCAAAGCCTTTGACTGTGTGGATCACAATAAACTGTGGAAAATCTTGAAAGAGATGGGAATACCAGACCACCTGACCTGCCTCTTGAGAAACTTATATGCAGGTCAGGAAGCAGCAGTTAGAACTGGACATGGAACAACAGACTGGTTCCAAAGGAAAAGGAGTACGTCAAGGCTGTATATTGTCACCCTGCTTATTTAGCTTATACGCAGAGTACATCATGAGAAACGCTGGGCTGGAGGAAGCACAAGCTGGAATCAAGATTGCCAGCAGAAATATTAATAACCTCAGATATGCAGATGACAACACCCTTATGGCAGAAAGTGAAGAGGAACTAAAAAGCCTCTTGATGAAAGTGAAAGAGGAGAGTGAAAAAGTTGGTTTAAAGCTCAACATTCAGAAAACGAAGATGATGGCATCTTGTCCCATCACTTCATAGTAAATAGATGAGGAAACAGTGGAAACAATGTCAGACTTTATTTTCTGGGGCTCCAAAATCACTGCAGATGGTGATTGCAGCCATGAAATTAAAAGATGCTTACTCCTTGGAAGGAAAGTTATGACCAACCTAGACAGCTTCTTAAAAAGCAGAGACATTAATTTGCCAACAAAGGTCTGTCTAGTCAAGGCTATGGTTTTTCCAGTAGTCATGTATGGATGTGAGAGTTGGGCTGTGAAGAAACCTGAGTGCCTAAGACTTGATGCTTTTGAACTGTGGTGTTGGAGAAGACTCTTGAGAGTCCCTTGGACTGCAAGGAGATCCAACCAGTCCATTCTGAAGGACATCAGTCCTGGGTTTTCTTGGAAGGAATGATGCTAAAGCTGAAACTCCAGTACTTTTTCCACCTCATGTGAAGAGTTGACTCACTGGAAAAGACTCTGATGCTGGGAGGGATTAGGGGCAGGAGGAGAAGGGGACGACAGAGGATGAGATGGCTGGATGGCATCACCGACTCGATGGATTGAGTTTGAGTGAACTCCAGGAGTTGGTGATGGACAGGGAGGCCTGCCGTGCTGCAATTCATGAGGTCGCAAAGAGTTGGACACGACTGCATGGCTGAACTGAACTGAACAGTAAAATGAGTAACAGTGATATATTTGAAGTTTTTCTTTTTATAAAATAAGAAATTTTTAACTAAAAATGTCTATAGAAATGCAATCACTTGTAGATGATACTGCTTAATTATAGCAACATTTGTAGTTTAGGTAGGGCAAAATGTTTAACATTGCCAAATCCAAAATCATTTATTGTAGTTTTTAAATGCAAGACTTTAGAAGGTATTAAATTTTTAAAAAGATGAAAATAATACTGGATTTATTAAAATAAAATCTTCCCATTTAACAAATAATACTGTTGAAAAGTTATAGCTATTTTATTGTGTAATAAAGGCAAGTTGGCACACTCCTCTTATTTGTCTATTTTACTATCTTTTTCCTGGTTGTTTAATGGTGACATTTTTAAGTCTAACTTTTTCTTTTTTTCATAATTTTCTCAGATAAAATAAACCAGTGTATATTTTATTTAATAAAATGAAGTTTACCTCTTCAGTTAAAATAGCATCAAAAATAAAGAGAAAGATCGCCAAATCCTCCCAATATTAAAATTGAGACAGTTATTATAAACTTTAGCATATTTTTATTTTGCTTAATAATATACACATGTTCCCATAGAATGATTTTCTACTTACAGTCTTTTGTTACTTTTTGTTAATGTGTAAGATTATATTCTATCCTATCTGATTAATATAATTTATTTGACCAAGTTTATTTTGTAATATTTTTCTGTAATATAAATAAAGATATAGAGAATATCTTTAACAGTGGCTTTCACTTATTGACTGCTCACTCTCACAATTATCCTATAACACAAGTGCCCTTATTCTTATTGTGTATATGGAACCGAATTTTGCCAAAACCCTATGGTTTTGTAAGTCATAGATCTGAGACAGTATCCTGAAATAAAATTTTCACAATCTTACTCTTTGTGAATAAATTTTTACTGACGTTTCAGATTAATTCTTTATGATAGATTCTCAATCGACTAGATATGAATATTTTTGTCTCTTAGAAAATACTAACATACTTTTCCAAAATAATTGTAATAATTTACATTTCTGTGACCTGTTTGTAAGTATGACTGAGTGTTCTTATTATAGGAGAGAATGTTCATTTTATAAGAAAATGGTTAAATTTGTTATTTTGCCTGGTGATGCTTTCATTTTCTCTTCTTTTGGTAATATTGGTATAGCTCCTTTTTTATTTTATTTTTTAAAACTAGATACTCTGCAATTGTCTTCATTCATGGTGTTTTGACTTCTCCCAAGTAGGACACATGACCAAAATTAAAACAATTAGGCCCTCTGCTTTGGATTTTGATTTTTTTTTTAACTGTTCATTAAAAAATAAATTTTATTGATTTCTTTCTGTTTACTTTCAGTTTTAATTTTGTCTTATTTTTTTGGTATCCTAAGGTGGAAGCTGAGATCATTGATCTGAGCTCTTTCTTCTTTTCTAATGCAAACATTTAAGGCTATACATTTCTAAGCACTGCTTTAGTAGCATTCTACAAATTTTGATATATAGTATTTTTATTCTCATTTGGATCAATATATTTTCTAATATCTTTTGTGATTTTTCTCTTCAATCCATAGGTAGGTTTCCAAATACTTGGAGATTTTTGCAGATATAGTTTTGTTAGTGCGTTCTTGTTCAATTTTCCATAGATCAGAAAACATACTTCCTTATGCCATTGATTCTGTGAAACCTATTCAGTGTTTTATGGCTCATAATATTGTCTATTTGGCTTAGTGCTCTTGGTTCCTTGAAACAAATGTGCATTTTGATGTCAGATGGCATGTTCTATAAGTGTTAATTAGATCAAGTTAGTTGATAGGGTTGTTCCACTCTTCGATATCCTCACTGATTTACTGCCAATACATTTGCTATTAATTATTGAGAGTGAAGTGTCGAAAGTTCTAGTTAAAATTGTTACCATAGAATTCAAGTATCCATATAGCTACACCATCTTTGATTTGCTTATGGTTTGCATGGGGTAACTTTTGCCATTCTCTTATTTTTTATTAAAATCCATTGTTAAATGGTATCTTTCAGGCAGCACAAACCTGGCTATTGTCTTCTTACTTAATCTAACAGTATTCATTATTTAATTCAGGTGTCTAGACTTTCACACATAATGTGGTTATGGATATTATTGGTTTTAAATCTCCCATATTGTTATTTTATCTTCCCTTTGTTTATCCCTTTCTCTATGTTCTTTTGGTATAAGGTACATATTTCTATTATTCTGCTTTATTTTCAAGATTGAGCTATTAGCTATAATTCCTCTTACTTTTTAGTGGTTGTTCTAGGGTTTATAGTATAGATTTTAAATTTATCACAGTTTACCTTCAAGTAATATGATACAACTTCACACACAATGTAGAACCTTACAACATTACATATCATTTCCCCGTCCATACTTTGTTGCTATAACTTACACTTTTATTATGACATAAAGTCCAGAATTCATCACTTTGTTTTTAAGTTTAAAGAGCTGCAAAGATGTGCTCATTTGTTAAAAAGGTGGAGAATAAAGGAAAAAATTCTGTTCTATTTATACCTGTATGTTATCCATTATTGGTGTTCTTCATTTCTTTGGGTAGATGTAAATTTCCACCTGTTATCATTTTTATTGCTTAGAGAATTTCCTTTAATACTTGTTGACGTGAACATTGGTAATGAATCATTTACCCTTTTCCTTCTTTTTTTTTTTGGTCTGAAAATCTTTATTTGATTAATTTTGGAAAAATATTTTCACTATACAAAAAAATTTTTGGTTGACTGTTTTTGTATTTCAGTACTTTAAAGATGTCTTTCTACCATCTTTTGGCTTTGATACTTTCTGACAAAAAGTCTGACTTCAACCTTACGTTTGTTGCTTTCTATATAATTTCTTTTTCCCCTTGTTGCTTTCAAGATTTTACTTTTATGATTGTGGTGAGAGCCTTTCTAAACTTGTCTTTTCTTAGGCCTGATTCTTCACTATTTTTAAATTATTTTTGTTACCTCATATTTGTTGAATAAAGTTATTTTTAGTTATGTTGGCTGCAGTGATTTTTGATAGCACGATCTAAAATTATAATTGTGTGTGTGTTAGTTGCTCTGTCGTGTCCAACTCGTTGGGACTCCATGGACTGACTGTAACTACCACCATTTCCTCTGTCCAAGGAGTTCTCTAGATAAGAATACTGGAGTGAGTTGCCATGCGCTTCTTCAGTGGATCCTGGGTTTCCCATGTAGAAGGCAGATTCCTAACTATCTGAGTCACCTTTTTCTAATCCATTTATTTATTAAATAATACTTTACCACAATTCTTTAGCAGTGTTTTGTACTGACACCTTCATAATACGTTAAATCCTTAAGTTAGGCTTTTTTATTTCTTTGTATGTTCCTCTTCTATTGAATAAGATTATATTATCTATTTTAAAGTATTAAAGAAATTATCTTCTCAGACAATTCTAAATTAGTTTAATTTTTAAAAGATTCATTTTATTACTTTCTATGGATATTCCTCCATGTAGTGCAATACTAAAATTCTTTGAATTTTATAAAGACTCTGTATTTAGACTCCCTACCTTTTTTAGATTAATCTTTTAGCTATTCTTTAATGGCCTTTAGAACTGTTTTATAATGATAAAATTTATGCTAAGCTAGCATCTTTGTAATATTTATTCAAGAACTGTTTTATTTGGAAGATTTCAGAAAGGTCCTACATATGTGGATTCTATTGGTATTTTTGTGTGTGGCTATTTTAATAAAATATTCAACATGTAAAAATTTGGATTACTTAGGATATAAAAAGAAAGCACACATATCCAAAATACATACACATATGCAGATATACAATCGTATGTATAAATCATGTATACGGAATACATGTATATACTCCAGGCTGCCTTATCCCCAGCAGCTGCCTTGCCTGTATTATCTATTATACCTTCCATGGTACAACTTATATCTAATGATTGCTCAGTGGGGGTGAATCACAAGCCCTGCTTCTCCTGTCAACATTTTGCCATTACAGTTTCCGAGCTTCTCAAGGCGCCAGGTAGCATTTTACTTTCCTACTATTTTCACCTGTAGTAATCCTAAGAGCACTGTGTTTTGAATCTATAAAGTAAAATCAATCTCTGAGTCCATTTCCTCGGGAATCTGACGGAAAATATGGGCATTTACATAGCTAGCCAAATGTGACCTTTTGGCTTTAATGGTCTAGCAGGCAAACAGCAATGCAACCTTAGGGCCTCCCGAAGGTGGAAAGATTAAAAGCCTTAAGCTTAGACCTAATGATCTACATCCAAAAGCAAAGTCAGTCTGAAAACAAAATAAAAATACTCTTCGCAGACCCTCAAATATACACACATGCACACACATTAATCTAAAATGTTGCTTTGATGCTAAGAGAGCCAGGGGGAAAAGCATCTGTCTTTAGGTTATTGTACACACAAACTAATAAAGAGATTTTCCAGGGCAGGAACCATGTTTTTTATACACTTATATACATAACACAATGTTAGGAGAGTACTAAATATTTGCAAAATGGACACTTAGAAAAAAATATGTTGTGTTCCAAGGCCTGAAA
The DNA here is from genome assembly GCF_029378745.1 of Bos indicus. Classification (NCBI taxonomy): domain Eukaryota; kingdom Metazoa; phylum Chordata; class Mammalia; order Artiodactyla; family Bovidae; genus Bos; species Bos indicus. The sequence goes on from NC_091764.1 coordinate 13,594,449, forward strand.
CCAAATAAATATATTTAAGGTAGTAAAGTACATTTCAGATTACTGCTAAGTACTGTAATGGAAAAGTGATGGTGTGAGTTTTCTTGTTAGCATTGTAACAACAAATCTAAGTTTTTCAAGTTGTTGACCTAAGCTTCCACCTTAAATAAAGTTAATATGACAACATGTACAATGTAACTTTTCTTGTTTGAGAAATAATGTGTAGTAATTTGAATGACGTACTAACAATTGGATATATTAGCATAACATCTGGTCAATATACTAAGTTCATGTAATAGTTTACATGAGTTAACAGAAGGTAAAATCATTTTACAAAGAGAAAACAAATGTAATAGTTCTCCTTCCTTGCAGAACATTAAAAACTGTTGTTTAATACAAATAGCATCTAGTACAAGTGTATATGTCTCAATAAATCATTAAAACAAACATCTACAAAACAAAAGAAAAACTCTCATAAGATCATTGAAAAGTTTGAGTGCATAAGGGTGTGTGTGCATGCATGTACGTGTATTGTAAAATTTCATTTTCCCATTCCATGAATACTAACTAAATTTAAGTCTCTAGAGAGAAACTGAAGAAACTGTATCATTGTTCAGGAAGCAGGAACTGGCTTTTGATAAAAGGCTTCCCTTTCTCTTCCACAATGCATCTGGGACCGTCAGAGTTGATTACTGTAATATTTATATAATATAGCTTTGATGTACAATTGAGAACTATAACACATTTAATAGTGGAAAAAGTTGGCCAGCATCAGATATTTTTAATGAATTGGAAGACAGCCTATTTTATTTCATCTGAAATCAAGAAAGAGTGCCAGTTTGGTCACTAAACACTAGTCAGTTTCTTTTAAAAAGAATGCTTCAGATTAAAAAAAAAAATTGGATGTGGTTTCAAAAAATCCTTCATAATTACACTATAAAATGAAAATGAAAATAGTGCTTTTTTACAGACCCCATTAACTGGAGCATCAGACTGATGGCCAAGCTTTTACAAGCACAAAGATCATTGCACTATATTGCTGTTTTTTTTTTTTTTTTAATCACTGCACTTCTTTGTATGGATATATAGAGAAATTTTATTTCATTCATTTGAAAGGCTTAAAAACAATGAGATTCTTTTTCTTTTTGCCATGTCTCTATTTATTTATAGTAAACACTATGCTATTCTAAATGAACATTCTGCAGATGGGTATTCAAATAAGAAAAAAAGGAAAAAACAAGCTGCAAAAACAGGAATCTATTTAATATCAAGGGCTGTAAACAAAGTAATTTAATTACTACATCACCTCCAAACTTTCATTTACAGTCCCTTGTTTTCATTGGTTATATAACTTTTACTTGCTTCAGTTCAGTTCAATTGCTCAGTTGTGTCCGACTCTTTGCGACCCCATGAATCGCAGCACGCCAGGCCTCCCTGTCCATCACCATCTCCCGGAGTTCACGCAAACTTACGTCCATCAAGTCGGTGATGCCATCCAGCCATCTCATCCTCTGTTGTCCCCTTCTCCTCCTGCCCCCAATCCCTCCCAGCATCAGAGTCGTTTCCAATGAGTCAACTCTTCGCATGAGGTGGCCAAAGTACTGGAGTTTCAGCTTTAGCATCAGTCCTTCCAAAGAACACCCAGGGCTGATCTCCTTTAGAATGGACTGGTTGGATCTCCTTGCAGTCCAAGGGACTCTCAAGAGTCTTCTCCAACACCACAGTTCAAAAACATCAATTCTTCGACGCTCAGCTTTCTTCACAGTCCAACTCTCACATCCATACATGACCGCTGGAAAAACCATAGCCTTGACTAGACGGACCTTTGTTGGCAAAGTAATGTCTCTTCTTTTCAATATGCTATCTAGGTTGGTCATAACTTTCCTTCCAAGGATTAAGCATCTTTTAATTTCATGGCTGCAGTCATATTAATATTTTATGACAATGGAAAAACATATATTAAAACCCAACTTCTCATAAGTCATACTGATATCCTGCACCCTTGCTGGGATGTATTGATGTATATTACACCTATGGTACTCTTGCCAAAAATGTGTAACTTCAATTCAATTATAAGAAGACATCAGACAATCCCAGCTGAAGGTATTCTGCAAAACTAACTGACCAGTGTTGCTCAAAAATTGTGAATGTCTTGGAAGATAAGGAAAGAATAAGAGCTGTCACAAATTAAAGGGGACAGAGAAGACATGACGACCTAATACAATTTGTGATCCTGATTGGGTCCTCGGAAGATTAATATTAAAAATTAAACAACATAAATTACTTGAATACAAATAAAGTTGGTTGCTTGGTTAATTGTATTGTTCTGTGTTTCTGTATCTACATTCAACTCACATCTTTGTAGGAGATCATCTGTGCTATTTTTTATAATAGACAACTTCAATATTGTAAAGTTAAAAAAAAAAAAACTAAAAAAATAAAAAAAAATAATAAATGAAATACTTTAATGCCCCTAACAGGGCCAGATAACCACCCTCCCCAAAAAAAGCCATTTCTACTTTCTTTATTAACTTAATTCATCCTCAACCAAAGGAAACAACTAAATGACTTTCCTTCTGTACATTTCTATGTATAATCATACACAGAAACTGTCTCACACACACACACACAAAATTTAACGAAGATTCAGTATGATTATTCTATGAGTAATATATCATATATTGTTCAAGCAACATTTTGCCTAACTTCAAAATTACCTTATGAAATCTCTTCAAGTCAATGGCACAGATACAAGTGATTCTTTTTATAGGAAAATATCCCATGTTATTCAATACTGTATTAGTGTTTCTTTGACCCTTCCCCTATTAATGGCCATTCATTATGTTTATATATATATTTTTTTAAACAAGCAATTTTACAACAAACTACATTTTACTTTTCTGTGCATGTTGATGCCTTTTCTTTCTGAGATAGAGGAGAACTGGGAGTATTGAAGAAAGAAAAGTATTTATTCTAGCTACAATTAACTATAATTGATATTAGTATATTGTTTAACTTGAGATAATGAATTAAATTTCTTCTTCCTTTTAGTTTTATGTTTTAATTAATGTATTTATTTTAATGGAGAATTATTTTACAATATTGTGATGGTTTTTGCCATACATCAACATGAATTGGCCATAGGTATATATGTGTTCCCCTCATCCTGACCCCTATTTCCGTCTCCCTCCACATGCTATCCCTCTAGGTTGTCACAGAGCACCAGCTTTGGGTGCCCCACTTTATGCATGGAACGTACCCTGGTCATCTATTTTACATATGATAATGTATATGATTCAATGCTATTCTCTCAAATCATTCCACCCTCACTTTTCCCCACTGAGTCCAAAAGTCTATTCTATACAACTGTGTCTTCTTTGCTGCCCTGCATGTAGGCTTATTAGTCCCACCTTTCTAAATTCCATATACATGGTCTGTCCATGGAATTCTCCAGGCAAGAATACTGAAGTGGGTGGCCATTCCCTTCTCCAGGAGATCTTCCTGACCCAGGGATCGGACCTGGGTCTCCTGAATTGCAGGCAGATTTTTTACCACCTGAGCTACCAGGGAAGCCCATATATATGTGTTAATATACAGTATTCGTCTTTTATTTTTCTGACTTACTTCACTCTGTATAATAGGCACCAGTTTCATCCACTTCATTAGAACTGACTCAAACATGTTCCTAGCTGAGTAACATTCCATTGTTTATATATACCACCACTTCCTTATCAATTTCTAAGACTAATAGGTATGCATATGTCCCCCTTCTCTTGAACCTTCATCCCACCTCCCACTCCATCCCACCCTTCTGATTAAGGTTAGTGAATATTTTAATTTTCAGATGTAGAATTTTTCAGATAACATGATAAGCCACCAATGCCCAGAATTAAAAGAAAAATGTTTATATTTTCATTTCAGTTCAGTTCAGTTCAGTTCAGTCGCTCAGTCGTGTCCGAATCTTTGCAATCCCATGAACCGCAGCACGCCAGGCCTCCCTGTCCATCACCAACTCCCAGACTTTTCCCAAACCCATGTCCATTGTGTCCGTGATGCTTTCCAACCATCTCATCTTCTGCTTTCCCCTTCTCCTCCTGCCCCCAATCCCTCCCAGCATCAGGGTCTCTTCAAATGAGTCAGCTCTTCTCATTAGGTGGCCAAACTATTGGAGTTTCAGCTTCAACATCAGTCCTTCCAGTGAACACCCAGGACTGATATCCTTTAGGATGGACTGGTTGGATCCCCTTGCCATCTTCGGTGCTCAGCTTTCTTTATATACCAACACTCACATCCATATATAACCACTGGAAAAACCATAGCCTTGACTAGATGGACCTTTGTTGGCAAAGTAATGTCTCTGCTTTTGAATATGCTATCTAGGTTGGTCATAACTTTCCTTCCAAGGAGTAAGCATCTTTTAATTTCATGGCTGCAGTCACCATCTGCAGTGAATTTGGAGCCCCCCAAAATAAAATCAGCCATTGTTTCTCCATCTATTTGCCATGAAGTGATGGGACCAGATGCCATGATCTTAGATTCTGAATGTTGAGTTTTAAGCCAACTTTTTCACTCTCCTCTTTCACTTTCATCAAAAGGTTCTTTAGTTCTTCTTCCCTTTCTGCCATAAAGGTGGTGTCATCTGCATATCTAAGGTTATTGATATTTCTCCCAGAAATCTTGATTCCAGCTTGTGCTTCCTCCAGCCCAAACTTTCTCATGATGTACTCTGCATATAAGTTAAGTAAGCAGGGTCACAATATATAGCCTTGATGTACTCCTTTTACTATTTGGAACCAGTCTGTTGTTCCATGTCCAGTTCTAACTGTTGCTCCCTGACCCGCATACAGATTTCTCAAGAGGCAGGTCAGGTGGTCTGATATTCCCATCTCTTTCAGAATTTTCCATAGTTTATTGTGATATTTTCCTTTAAGATCTAACAGCAGGGGAGTGACAGTGAGTTTGAAGAAATCAATCATTTCAGCTTGAGCAATAATCTATGATTTTCCAACCAGAAGAATTTTAAATATGAATGGGAATACATTTGACCACCTAAATTTAGGGTATTAAAAACATTCAATCAATTGGACAACAGATATGACCAAGTTTTTTTGGAAAGTACAAATATTACTATTAAAAACTTTAAGCTTATTTGTTCTTCTGCATTCCAGTAATGGAGTGTTATCTATCTAATTTCAGATGTAGATCACAAATTGATCTTTTCAATTTATATGTGCATACTTTCACTAAAATATGTATATTTTTATAATTAACTTTTATTTTTATAGCCCAGATCCAATATTACATTGAATCCACTAGGTACTCAATAAATGTCTACTGAGTAAATGAATGAATTTTACATCTATCATTTACTTTCTTATATTGTTATCTCAAATTTTCATAGGTCTTATTTTAAACATTTAGTTTTATAGTTAATGATTTGTGAGCCAGAATCACCGTACATTACCATAATGCCAGCTAATAATAGCTATTAGCTAACAGGTGACACAAACATACAAATTTATTAATTGACTTTATACTGAAAAATATACTTTAGCTACTTAGTAAAGGTATATCTTGGCTCACATTGTGAAATTATCTCTTAACCACTATATTAATGTTAACATTTGTATACATTTCTGTAAATCATCTCAAATACCTTCTCAAATAAGGTAGACCTGAGTGGTAACTCTCTTCTTGTCTATAACATGCATATCAATTTGTTTTTCAAATCAATGAAATAATGTCAAATACTCCTTTTACATACCTACTCTTGTTGCACTTCTTTCTTCCTCTGTTCCTAGGAATACCAATCCAGAAAGTCATTACTTCCTGCTTGGATTGGTACGATTGTCTTTTGTTTCCTTAGTTTTTAGTCTAACCACCTCAATTTTATTTGTACTCATCATGGTTTGAAAACATAAATCTGAATTTGTTCAAGTCATCCTCTACTTAAAAATTATTAATGACTTCTCTTTGCTCTTAGGCTAAAGTACAAAAGACTTGACTCCTTTTATAATTGTTGCCTCAATTTAATTCTCCTCTTATCTCTTAATGCTCCTCCCTCTGCATTCTGGTACTCGTGAATATTTTTCAATTATCAAAAAGTACCATTCATTTTCTTTTTTTATGTATTTTATTCCTTTCATCTTGAGCATTCTAATACAGCCCTCCTCACTGTATGTGATGTATTTAAAACCAGAGTCAAATCCTTATTGCTATACCTCAGCAGAGGTGTCATTTTCTCAAGAGCACATTCCTTCAAACTTTCCATGATAGGTCAGTAGCAGTGTGCTTCTTTACACCTTGAACTTCTCCAGCATGTGAACTTTCTCAAACTCTAAAAGATACAAAGGAGAAATTAAGCAATCAAGAATGTATGGGTACTGATTGAGTATGAAGTCAAGAGGAAAGGCAAGTCTGTATAATAAGTCGAACTTCTCTGAGTTCATCAAAGATATTAATCTTTCTAGTTCCAAACTGATGATTATGTATATTTTGTAGTAGATGCTCAAATAATTATCATTGTATGAAGGCCAGAGTGTTAACTTTCTACTCATAGTTCATTAATTCATTACAAATTTATAAAAACTTAATATAAGTGGAGCTCTATGCTATATTTATCAGCAATAAATTAAGTTTGAGAGAGTCCTGGACTTCAAAAAACTAGAGTTAAGTGGTAATAATATGATTGCTTTCTATTATAGTATAACAACCTCTTTTCTATACTGGGAAGTAGGTAAGGTCTAGATTTAGTTATGTGGGATCTTGATAATTATATGACATTTTCAAATTCTCAGTAGGTAATTCTGAGCAGAAAAAGAAAGAGTTAAAATTTTGAGGCAGTCACCATGATATTGTCCTATTGTATCACCAAGATATTCATTTAAATAAATGCAATAGAACACATGAATCAAAGAGTCATTGGAACCGAATTGAGACTTGACACTATTCATTTTTTAAATTAAATTTTTACAGTCACTGCCTTTAGAGTAGCAAGTATCATTTATGATTAATTATGAAAACAATTTCCTCAGATTGATGTCTCTTTTGAGCAATATATTGGAAGATCATTGAATATGAAAGCTCAGAAAGCCAAGTCCATGACTTTTAACAATTTAGAATCTGAGGAATTAGTGTTGTTTTAAACTAAACTGACATTCCTCACTTGCCTAAATTAGCATTTAATGAATTTTTTTCTTTTGTTTCCTGTCATAAGTTTCATAATAGCTCATGTTTTAGGCAATGGACTCTTTAAAAAATTACATTAGCTTTTGTGAAATTTGTAGTAGATAATAGAATTAAAATAATGTTAAATCAAAGTTTTCTTGAGGTGACCAACTTTCATGTAGCTAAATTCATATTAACCCAAATTTCCTTTAGTTGAAATTATATTATTTCTAACTTCAATAAAGGAATAAGAAACAAAACCAATATAACAAATCCTTCCTGATGTTTGCACTGTGTTTTTCTTATAAAAAAACAAAAATTGTAGATAATTGCTCATGTAAATTTTTTCACTTTATTTAATGTAATTCCAAACTTGAATAACGGTACAAAAATGATAAATAACCTCCCCATGACCTTTATCTAGAGTCGCCAGTTACTTACATTTGGTATGACATCTTCCTCTCTCCTCTTTCTCTTCCTCTCTCTAGATAATTAGATAGATCGATAGCCAATATCTATATAGATAGATATTTAAAGAGAATATAACCTATATCTATCTATCTAAATTGGTAAAATCTCTTTAATCTACAGATTATATTCAAATTTTGTCAAATGTCTCATTAACAGTTTTTTTTTTTTCATCATGTTTTGGATCAAATACAGAATCATGAATTTTATTTAGTTTAATAATCCTTTAGTCTCCTTTAATTTGTAGCACTTCAATTTTTATTTTTCTTAACTTCAATATTTTTAAAGAACCACTCTTTTGTAGAATGTCTTAAACATGGGTTTCTTCATCAAGAGAAGCACTGAATCCATCGCAGGGCATTGTTGGGAAGCAGGAAATGATTGACCTCTCAGTTATGGAGCATGGATGGTTTGATCATCTGTTTAAGGTGATGTCTACTAGATTTCCCCAGTGAGCAGACAACCGTTCCACAGGAATTAGTAAGTTACAGGGATATATTTAAGAGTATATAAGTACCGGGTCTCTCATTAAACATTCATTATTTCCTTTTAGCATGTAACAATGATTATCTAACCACATTAGTCCTTCTATATTTATTAGTTAAAGTACAATTACTTTAAGAAAGTATTTGCCAGTATCTTCTGTGCATTTTTTTCCACAAAACTTCTTTCATGAATTTATACATGCATCTTTGCCCAGTGAGACCCTCTTCAAGTTGATATTCTATCCAAAATATTAAAAGTTATTCACAGGTTGGAATAATGGAAAAGAACTCCCCAGACTCTGCAGAGCATATTTACACAGGCTTAAAAAATGTAAAATACAAATAATACAAGGAAGCAAGTACTGGTTCCTAAGATACATTCACTCGGAAGACATTGTGTCTGGATTACCATCTGTTAAGATATGTGTGAGAAATCTTTGAGGATAACTTAGAGAAATATTTCAAGTAGGGTCTCAGATGCCTTCCTGGTAGGATTACCTGAATTAGCAAATAAAATACAAGGACACGACTGAGCGACTGAACTGAACTGAAGTGAACCAGCTATATTTGAATTTCAGAAAAACAACAATTTAAAATATATACATATGTTAGTGTCAAATAATTCATAGGTATTCTCTTTTTTATCTGGCAACTCTATCTGGTCAAGTAGCCAAGTCAATCAGGACAATTAAAACAAGTTGTACGTCATCAATTAACACATCTTTAAACAACATAAACAAACTTAATATCTCATTCCTTTTGGGGCAAATTCTAAGTATACAGTACACTGCTTGATATTGTCCAACAGTTTACTGAGGCTTTGCTTATTTTACTTTAATAATTTCCTGAGCTTTAAGTTTGATATCTTAATTAACAAGTATAAGCCATCTCAAACATTGGATGTTATCAGATACACAGCCAATTTTTAGTATGCTTTATTGATAGTAAAATTTAACTTTTCAATGCCCCGTCTGCTAAATTAATGTGATATTAATTGCCCCACTTCTTTTAAAATGCAAACAAATTGTTTATTTTGATACACAACAATTAATTTAAACTAAGATTTTTCTTTTCTTCAGTTTTATCTATCTAGTACTTATGTATGACCCGAAATGATCATGGAATAGAGCATTATAAATTTTAGACTAGAAATTCACTCATTCTTTGTCCTAACTTTCTTCCTTTTGTGAGGGATATTTTATGCTTGATGAATATATAATATATTTCTATATTTTTTCATATGAAGTCATGTGTTTCAATAATATTTATGGAAAATAATTTAATTTTAAGTGCTCTAAAAGCAGTAAAATATCAACAGATTTAATAAAATCCTTTAAAATTATGCAATATTTTAACATCACATAAATGTCAATTTTAGTTTACAAGAGCAGCTCATTTTCTTCAATATTGTCCCAAGTAAATCAATTAAATTCACAGATTTAATTATCTGTGAAATGAAAAGGACAGAAAATTAATCCCAAACAGACAATGAAAGAAATTACTTGAATTGGCTCTGAAAATACCACTTTGTCTTTTTCTCTCAGTAGATTTACTTTCTCAGTTGATCATGTCAGTTAATTTTATCATTGATTTTGTATTTCTTATGAACATAGTAGCTAGTGGGACCATCATGTTACATAAAGGACCACTGAGTAGGTGTGTGCTTTTGTATACACAAGGTGGGCGTTTTGGAAGGAGCTTTTTTTTTATGATAATCAGATAGCATTTTCTTATTCAATACATTTATTGGGCATCCTTTGTATTTGGCTGTAGTCTCTACTAGGCTCTAAGTTTTAAGAGCGAAAAGAACAGTAAGAAAAAAAAAATTCTATTTACATGGAGTTTATATTCCAGTGGGAAGAGGTAAACAATTAGTAAATAAGCAGATATATACTACCATATGTTCTGCTGCTGCTGCTAGCATTTCAAGAGCTCCGGAAATAGGTACCAAATAGGCACCTAGGAGCCCAGTGAAAAAGTGATATGTCCCAAAGGTTCTGGTATCTGAAAGAAACAAATGTACTCAGATGGTGATAAATGTTATGGATCAAAATAAAGGCAGGTAAGGGATACATGGAATGCTGGTGAAAGGGGTGTTACTTTATGTTGGATGGTAAGGAAAGCTTTAGTTTGTGATTATGATTTGAGAATAAACTGGATGGAAGTAAGTGTGTGGATATATGAGAGAATTACACTCCAGACAGTGGGAAAGCTCGTACAAAGTCTCCAAGTGAAAAGAGTTATTTGCCCGTTTGACAAACAGCATGGCTTCATCAGAAAAAGAATATTGGGAATAAAGATTATGAGGTCAGAAAGGCCATGGGGGTCAGGTGATTTCAGCAATAATTTTGGGCTTTACTTAGAGTGAAAGGGAAACTGAGGGAGTGTCTGAACCCAGGAGTAAGTTAACATATTTTACATTTCAAAGCAATTACTATGGCTCCTCAGTTGAGAACAAGCTAAAAGTGCAATGATTTTGCCTGACTTGAGGGCTGAGTTGAGAATGCCTTGGACTGGGGTAGAGCAGTGGATACAGTACCTCATGACTGGATGGTATAACTTAAGCATATCTTGTTTAACCTATTCCTGAAAAATAGTCTTTTGCAGGAAGTTGCTAAGTTCCTAATTCTTACTATTTGAAATTTAAAATGTTCTAACAGGTCACAATCAAAACAAAACCATGAACAAATATCCTAGATATAACTGCAACCCAGGAAATTGTCTGTATAAACATAGAAAAACGATCAGAATACAAGACGTGTAGCATATTGCTTCCTGATCATCAAACAATTAGTATGCTTTCAACAAACTGAGTCACAAAAAGAATGTAAAAGAATGATGTGAGAAAATATAATTAAAGATAATTAGAATCAGGGTTCTTGCGTGGAGAATCCCAGAGATGGCAGAGCCTGGTGGGCTGCCATCTATGGGGTCACACAGAGTCGGACACGACTGAAGCATCTTAGCAGCAGCATCAGCAGCAGCAAAATCAGTATGTATATCAGTTCAGTTCAGTTCAGTCACTCAGTCATGTCCGACTCTGTGCGACCCCATGAACCGCAGCCCGCCAGGCCTCCCTGTCCATCACCAACTCCTGGAGTTCACCCAGACTCACATCCATTGAGTCAGTGATGCCATCCAGCCATCTCATCCTCCGTTGTCCCCTTCTCCTCCTGCCCCCAGTCCCTCCCAGCATCAGAGACTTTTCCAATGAGTCAACTCTTCTCATGAAGTGGCCAAAGTACTGGAGTTTCAGCTTTAGCATCATTCCTTCCAAAGAAATCCCAGGGCTGATGTCCTTCAGAATGGACTGGTTGGATCTCCTTGCAGTCCAAGGGACTCTCAAGAGTCTTCTCCAACACTGCAGTTCAAAAGCATCAATTCTTTGGCGCTCAGTTTTCTTCACAGTCCAACTCTCACATCCATACATGACCACAGGAAAAACCATAGCCTTGACTAGACGGACCTTTGTTGGCAAAGTAATGTCTCTGCTTTTCAATAAGCTATCTAGGTTGGACATAACTTTCCTTCCAAGGAGTTAGCGTCTTTTAATTTCATGGCTGCAGTATGTATATAGAGAACATAAAAAAATTAAAAGATCATATTAGGAAAACCTCGTGGGAAGATTGCCAAGTAATATTTGGCAAACAAGAATATGGTTAGAGAATCTAATCTGATGAATACATATTTTGAAAACATTTTAAACACTACAGTAATTAAAAGACTATAGCTCTGAAACCAAAACTGACCCAACAACAACAACAAAAAAAAGTGGAAAGGACAAAATAATAATTGAGCAAATACCACTCTCAGTATTGTACCCTGGTGGTGGTTAGTTGCTAAGTCTTGTTGGACTCTTGCAAAGCCTTGGACTGTGTAGCCTGCCAGGCTCCTCTGTGCATGGAATTCTCCAGGCAAGAATACTGGAGTGGGCTGCCATTTCCTTCTCCAGGGATCAAACCCAGGTCTCATGCTTTGTAGGCAGATTCCTTACTGACTGAGCTATGAGGGAAGCCCTGAGGTGATAATTGAAGATGAATACATCTATCAATGTAAAATTGTGTAAAATAATGATGAACTAAATGTAACTTAAATTCTATACAACGGCATGTCAGGGTTGTTTAGTAATTTTAACCACTTGATAGGTTATTCTGTAGGTTTATGTTTGTTTTCAACACATATTTAATAATATAGAAGTGTGAGGTAATATTTGGAAAATAATAGCTATCATATTTTCATATTTATAATACTTATTGTGCTAACAGCCTCACAATTTTACAAGAAGTAAGACAATCTTTACAAGGTTGCATAATCACAGCTTCTAAAATGCAGCCAAGTTTCAGTGCTAGGCAATGGAGATCCAAAGCCCCATATACTCTGCTACTGCTGCTGCTAAGTCGCTTCAGTCATGTCCGACTCTGTGCGACCCCATAGACGGCAGCCCACCAGGTTCCCCCGTCCCTGGGATTCTGGAGGCAAGAACACTGGAATGGGTTGCCATTTCCTTCTCCAATGCATGAAAGTGAAAAGTGAAAGTGAGGTCCCTCAGTTGTGTCCGACTTTGCGACCCCATGGACTGCAGCCTACCAGGCTCCTCTGTCCATGGGATTTCCCAGGCAAGAGTACTGGAGTGGGGTGCCATTGCCTTCTCCACCATATACTCTACCAATCTCCTTTGCCACCATTCCATCACTAAAGCAGGAGATGGAAGTTTTTTTCTTTCCTACTATTTTCACCCCACAATGTAATGTTTCTACCATAGAAAATATCTGAAGGAAGTACATTAAAATATTAATTATAGTGCAGTGTTAAGCATCACAAATATCTACTTTCATTTTTGTTTGACTTTTCTTTCTTAATTATATAAAGAGAGAAAAAAAGATAAAGATGAAGTAAAAAACAGGTAAAAAGTTTTCACCAACAAATGTCTAATAGTCATGATTAGCTATATACTAAATGTGAAGAATAAAGGCATTATTTGATTTTACAAGGTGAAGATATACAGTTGTACTTCTATTCAGTTAGCTCTCCACATCCATGGGTTCAGCATCTAGGAATTCAACTAATCACAAATGGAAAATAGTTTTTAAACATGTCTAGAAAGTTCCCCAAATCAAACTTAAATTTGCTGTGTGCTGGCAACTATTTACATAGCATTTATATTGTATTAGGTACTGTGAGTAACTTAGACGTGATTTAAAGTGTGCTAGAGAATGTGTGTAGGTTATATGCAAATACTACACTTGAGCAGCCATGGATTTTCATGATATTCATGGGCATTCTGGAGCAAATCCACCATGGATACTGAAGGGTGATTGTATGATATTCTAAAGTTTTTCCAAGTATCTGCAAGAAAATCAAGAAAAAATAGACAGTCACCAGCATGAAGAGTAGACGAACTTGTTTTCTAAAATAGGCACATTCTCCTAGCGAAGGTTTTAATGTAAGTTAAACCACATTGTAGAAAATCTTGAATATCAATATATAAACTGATGTTTTGAAAGGTATATAGCTGAGTATTACTTTATCTGTTTCATGATAGTGGCACTTTGGGCATGGAGTCCATGCCAGTAAATGAGGACAAGTTCCATGAACTTTAGATGTTTTCAATACAGCCGGTTGACTCTGGAACTCCCATCTCTAAAGCCCTCTGCTACTCCCTTTTCTTCTTTATCAAATGGTTTCTGATGTAGGATGTACCACAATGTATCACAGACAAATATGCTCTTTTCCAGCCTTCAGCATAATATCAGTACCTGTCAGTTTTTCTATTTTACTTTTATTATTTTTGGTGGTGTTTTTATTGTTTTTGTAAAGTGCAAAATAGTATATGTGTTTTGAATAAAAACATTTCACTTTTCATAGAATCCTAGTGAATGGTAGAACATTTAAATAAAAGGGACATATGAAAAAGTAAGCTACATATGAAAAAGTAAGCTGCATAGAAACAAATTACCAGCTACATAATTAGAGTATTTTTCCATTACTGTAATATGTGAGTCTTTTCCAAACATTTAACTCCAGTAAACATGTGTACTTTACTGTGTCTATAATATCCACTGGGGAATAATAAGTTTATATTTTCCTTGGTTTTATTCACGGGACCCTTGAATATCCAGACCTAGTCAGCTGAGGCCACACTTGACAATTATAATTTTCTTTGAAGAGGAGAAAAACATGATTTTATTCCATGGATAATAGATGTAAATTATACAGATTTAGGTATGATCTGGAGGTACTGGGCACCTATTAACAATATAAACATTCTGTATGTGTTTTTGAAATAATTTACATGGCACAGGAGATCCCCTGCATATGGAAACAAATAAGGGAAATCAGAGAGTAATGAGTTCCTATTAGATGTGGATCTCAAAAACACCAACTGATTCAGAAAGAAAAGCAGAGGAGAAAAAAGAAAAACTGGGATAACTTTTAAGCATATAGTATTCTCCAAAATTTATTTACATGAGTTGGAGATTTGTTATGCTAACAATGAGTAAATAAATTACAAATGATAGAATAAAAAAAATCTGTTTTTTAAACAATAGTAAACATATGTATACAAACAACACACAGTATGTCATACATACATATATGTATATATATATATATATATTAATAAAGTACTGTGACCTTTTATAATCAGTTCAGTCACACAGTCGTGTCCAACTCTTTCTGACCCCATGGACTGCAGCATGCTAGGCTTTCCTATCCATCACCAACTCTGGGAGTTTGCTCAAACTCAGTGTCTATTGAGTTGGTGATGCCATCCAACCATCTCATCCTCTGTGGTCCCCACTCCTCCTGGCTTCAATCTTTCCCAGCATCAGGGTCTTTTCTAATGAGTCAGTTGTTCGCATCAGGTGGCCAAAGTATTGGAGCTTCAGCTTCAACATCAGTCCTTCCAATGAATATTCAGGACTGATTTCCTTAAGGATGGACTGGTTGGGTCTCCTTGCAGTCCAAGGGACTCTCAAGAGTCTTCTCCAGCACCACAGTTCAAAAGCATCAATTCTTTGGCACTTAGCTTTATTATGATCCAACTCTTACATCCATACATGACTCCTGGAAAAACCATAGCTTTGTCTAGATGGACCTTTGTTGGCAAAGTAATGTCTCTGCTTCTTAATATGCTTCCTAGGGAAATAGATGGGGAAACAGTGGAAACAGAGTCAGGCTTTATCTTTTTGGGCTCTGAAATCACTGCAGATGGTGATTTCAGCCATGAAATTAAAAGATGCTTACTCCTTGGAAGAAAAGTTCTGACCAAACTAGATAGCATATTGAAAAGCAGAGACATTACTTTGCCAACAAAGGTCCGTCTAGTCAAGGCTATGGTTTTTCCAGTGGTCATGTATGGATGTGAGACTTGGATTGTGAAGAAAGCTGAGTGCCAAAGAATTGATGCTTTTGAACTGTAGTGTTGGAGAAGACTCTTGAGAGTCCCTTGGACTGCAAGGAGATCCAACCAGTCCATTCTGAAGGAGATCAGCCCTGGGATTTCTTTGGAAGAAATGATGCTAAAGCTGAAACTCCAGTAATGCGAAGAGTTGACTCATTAGAAAAGACTCTGATGCTGGGAGGGATTGTGGGGAGGAGAAGAAGGGGACGACGGAGGATGAGATGGCTGGCTGGCATCACCAACTCGATGGACATGAGTTTGAGTGAACTCCGGGAGTTGGTGATGGACAGGGAGGCCTAGCCTGCTGTGATTCATGGGGTTGCAAAGATTGGACATGACTGAGTGACTGAACTGAACTGAACTGAGATTGGTCATAACTTTTCTTCCAAGGAGCAAGTGTCTTTTAATTTCATGGTTTCAGTCACCATCTGCAGTGATTTTGGAGCCCCCCACAATAAAGTCTCTCATTGTTTCCATTGCTTCCCCATCTATTTGCCATGAAGTGATGGGATTGTATGCCGTGACATTCTTTTTTTGAATGCTGAACTTTAAGCCAACTTTTTCACTCTACTCTTTCACCTTCATCAAGAGGCTCTTTAGTTCCTCTTCACTTTATGCCATAATGGTGGTGTCATCTGCATATCTTAGATTATTGAATATTATTATACAATAATGCAATTTTAATCATAAAAAGTTATATATATATTTCACAATAATTACATTCAGGTATGAAAGAAGGAAACCTTTCTTAAACTCTATGGTACTTTGTATTTATTTTTAACTATAAACTTAAAAGGCAATTTTCTTTAAGGCTTGATTCTTAATATATTTTTTAACTAAAAAGCTTCCATGTGCACAGGTCTTGCAATGTTTAACTTGACTTTATGTGTTTAGTTATACTGCTAATAGTTTTTCCTGCTGTGACTTCTAAAATTAAATGTCCTTTCATCATGCCAGAAAGCTTTTTATATAATCTTATCATTGCTGGAAACTCATTCTTTGTAGAAAGTTTATGTGCCTTATGCCTTAATCACTATAGTTTCACTTATTTCTTCCCCCTATATAAAACAAGGGTACACACACACAGACTGTGTAGGTTTCCACAACAGAAAATATTTGAGTTTCACTTTGCTATGATGATTTCACATTATCTTTATTTCATGTTTAGAATTGTTTTTAATATTCAGATTCTTCATGAATTAGAGATAATTGAAAACATTCTTGCTTACTTCGTATTTAAGTCCTCTGAAGTTCCCAAACTTTTGTTATTTTAGAGAACTACATATCATGAACCCTTATCACAGTGTTTTACTGAATATATTTCATTTATATATACCTTTCTTCTTTTACTTACTATTCATTATTTACTAGATAGCAGGTTCACTGCTAAGCAAGCAGTTAAAAGATTAGCAAACAAACGTACTATAAGAAGCTTATGATAATGAAAGAGGAATCACTGTTTACAAGGCAGAAAAAGGTCATGTTGTGTGTGTGTGTCTGCATACATATATGTGTGAAAGAGAGATGAAGGAGTAAAAGGAATATGATTCTAGGCACAAGGCCCAGCATGAACTGGAGCCATATTCAAGAAACATATGTAGTTTGGTGTGGCTGGAGTGCATGGTGCAACTTGTTTTGACAAATACTGAATAGCATCTTACACTGTCTTCCAGGAAATGATAAATATAAAACTGCTTTTCTTGCACATATACTTTATTTATATATAGTGTAGAGAATCCAAAGTGCAATCTGCATCTATGATAAACATTTCATCATCTTAATAAATTAATGTTTCTCTTTGACTTAAATTTCAGATGTTTTTTTCAGCTACTTTTTCAGTGGTACACCTAAGGTTTAACTTGTCAATTGCATAAGGACATTTGGTAGAATTCACAAAGTACAATATATCTGAGTTTATATACATTTCCTATTTAAAATCAATCACTATCAACTGCAATTTGTTTGTAGGATAGTGGATTTTTCTGGTAGAAACATTTCAGGAAAAAAAAGAAAGAGTTTTCAATGAGATCTGAGTGGCTTGCTCATGTGCAAAAGCAGAGGAGCCAGAGCTTGAGGTTGTGGGTAAGACATTGATTGCAGTTAATGTTGGCCTTTACATACGGCATATGCCAAGTTCTCCCTGGGGATCTCAATGTCTACTATATTTTGTTTTCAGTTAGAATTGTCAACTTATCTGTATAGGGGCTGGCCTTTCCACATCATCTCCTAATTTGAAGCACAAGCATTCACTGAGAAAAGCTATACGCTTTACTGCAGAGTGGAAAGAGTAGGAATTTGAAATTCCAGAAAGATTAAAGCATGCAATCTCAACCACTATGGACACAGTTATACATAGCTTTGATTTTCTTTTACTGCAACCCACTCCAGTACTCTTGCTTGGAAAATCCCATGGATGGAAGAGCATGGTAGGCTACAGTCCGTGGGGTCGCAAAGAGTTGGACACGACTGAGTGACTTCACTTTCACTCTTTTTGAAGAATGAAAAGACTAGAAGAGTCATGAATAGAAAAAGAGGATGTCTTTTCTTTTTTCCTTTTTTTAAAGAAAAACAAACATTCGATGCCCCTTTCCCCATCTTCCACCTCTGGAAATCACAAATCTGATATCTTTTCCCATGAGTTTGTTTCTTTGTTTTTGAAGTATAAATGACTTACAACACTATGTTAGTTCTTGATATACACCATAGTGATTCAGTATTTCTATATATTTCCTGGGACATCCCTGGAGGAGGACATCGCAACCTGGCTCCATTATTCTTGCCTATAGAATCCCAGGGACAGAGGAGCCTGGAGGACTCAGTTCATAGGGTCGCAAAGAGTCAGACACGCGCATGCATATGTACATTTCAAGACTGTACACATGCAGACATTTCAAGATGATTACTATGATAAATCTATGATATGTCACTATAAAGATATTACATAATCATTGACTATATTCTCCACACTGTATATTTCATACCTGTGATCTATTTATTTTGCAACTGTAAATTTAACTCTTAATCTCCCTCACCTGTTTCTTTCAGTCCCCCACTCTCCTCCTCTCTGGCAATCACCAAATATAGTTTGAAAGTATTTTATGATTTCACCTATGTGTGGAGTCTAAAAAGAGTAATGAACAAAAATTAAAAATAAAAAAACAAAAAAACAGAGGTATGACATGGGGGATGTCTTCTTAACTAAATTTTTTAGCTTTATTTTCTGAATATTCCTGAATTAGAAAACAGTCCTGTGTTTGTTTTTTTTTTTTAAACAGTGGGTTATGTCTTGGTAGTCTTTGTATATTCATAACTTAGGGAGGAACCTGGCACATGAGAGGAACTCAGAAATGTGTTAACCAGTTGATCATGTCAAGTTTAAACATTTTTTTCCTAACACTTACCTACATTTCAAATGTCTAAAGAAGTATTAAAAATTCTAGAACTAAGCACCATTTCCTATATTTGGGAGAAGCCATCAATGTGCTAATGTTTGAATTGTGTTGGTTGAAAGTCAAAGCAAGACAGGATTAGCAGCCCCATGCTGGGTAAAGCCAAATGGGTGATACATTTGCTCCTTCTATGCTATTTGGCTAGAAATAGCAATTTCAAGTTTGCTGTTGGAGTGCCTATGGGTTCAGAGCTTCACATGTAAGTCCTATACAAGTGTCTGGTATGAAATTAGCAATGAATGTGAAAGTGAAGTGAAAGTGTTGGTCGCTCAGTTGTGTCCAATTCTTTTAGACCCCATGGACTGCAGCCCACCAAGATCCTACGTCCATAATTTCTCCAGGCAAGAATATTGGAGTGGCTAGCCTTCTGCTCTCCAGGGGATCTTCTTGACACAGGAATCAAACCTGGGCATCCTTTATTGCAGGCAGATTCTTTACCGTATGGGCCACCAGGGAAGCCTGAAATTAGGTATATCAGTAATTAAATAATTATGTAAATAATAATATCCTAGGAACCAAGCTAGAGACAATGTATGGTGCTTACCTAGAAGTAATGGAATACATTTCAGTAATAGGGTAACTGTGGTAGTAAAATCTATGTCACACATTTTTCTGTGAGTCTAAAATAAAATAATTTGAATGATTTTGTAAATTATACAAATAAAAATGCTGCACTTTCTTTTTTATTTTATGAGTGATCTAATTCCTTCCTTTTTAAATAGGAGATCCACTCTTTACTTTCAACATGACAATCCTGCTTCTATAATGAATAGAACATCCTTTGTGAACATTGATAGCTTAACCCAAATATCCTTTCATTTATCATTTGATATGTGAAAACTTTCTATGGATTTTATATTCCTTCTCACAGGGGTGATGCAGTAGTTTAAATGGTATCAGACTTGGGTAAATTAAAAATAATGACATTCACAAAAGAATTTATTGTGATAAACTTTCATACTTCCATTTATCAATTTTTAGTAATAGAGTAGAAATGAAAATAACCACAAATATTAAAATGCTGAAATAGAAGACAGCTCTAGGAAATTATTTGTAAGTCTCTTGTTATCTAGCTTTTTTTCACTTTTTGGTTTGTTTTACATCCTATTGAATTATAGCATACATGTTTACAAATTATAAATATACACATCAATCTTCAAAAAGTTAACTCATATCAAGAAGCAGAATATTTACAAAATGCTCAGAAGCTTTCTCAATGTTCCCTTCTTTCCTCTATCCCACTCCCTCTCTAAGGGTAAAAATCACACAGATATAAGCTTTAATAGGCATGGATGGATGAAAAAGAAGGCCTTGAATCTATAATTTGATTAGTGCAATGTTGGGAGACTGAAACAGGCAACCCTACCTAAAGAAGGACTGCTGTTTGATAAAATGATAAACTTAACCAGCACCATCATGACAAAATTCAATCCAGAGGGAACTTACATGTCTTGGTCTTGATTTTTGAGACTCCCCTGAAAACCTGAAATCATAAGTATCCTTCAGAACTCATATTCATATTATCTGAATCTCCAAAATAAACTATAGCCAATGAAATTTTCTTAAAAGTTTTCAGGTGGTTTATATTCTATTGTGATTTCCAAATTTGGCCTCACCAATATTTATACCTTGTCTTACACCCTCTTCTAAAATATTTCCCTCCTCTTAAACCTGGATATATCACTTAAACTTCATATAATAGAACATGACAGAATTGATACAATGTGATTTCTGAAGAAAGGTTGTAAAAGGCACCCAGCCCTCTCTTTTAGAAAGAGAGCATTTGGAGCTCTAGGCTGCAGTATAATATGTACAAGTATCCTGAAGTTCTTAGCTGGAGAGAACACATACATATGTAGAGAGCTAACTGAGGAGTCCCAGCTGTTCCCAGTCTCCAACTATTTATGACTTTTCATTTAGGTACCATTGATGTGAGGAAGTAAGTCTTTAAATGAATCCAGCTATTGAGCTGTCTAGGCAGCGGGTTAAAGTATTAATAATATACAATCTTTGAGTGAAGACATCAAGCAAGATGTCATGTCTTTATAAATCCTCAGATGTATAAAGTTCAACACATCCAAAGCAAATCAAATTGCATAAAAACTTCATTGCATCAAAATTAAGATCATCTTAATAGTATACAGAGAAAAAAATCAGTATTGCTTGCAAAAGAATGTCAGGCTGAGTTGACTTCTTGGCAGAACATAGATGACAGAAAAAAGAACAGTATCTTTCAAGTACTAAATAAAAACATCATACCTATATGTATATACAGAGAGACTATATATAATATTAAACACATAATATCAAATTGTGTATCAAAAGTCAAAAGTCAAAGTGAAGTTGCTCAGTCGTGTCCGACTCTTTGCCACCCCATGGACTGTAGCCTACCAGGTTTCTCTGTCCATGGGATTTTCCAGGCAAGAATACTGGAGTGGGTTGCCATTTCCTTCTCCAGGGGATCTTCCTGACGCAGGGATTGAACCCAGGTCCCCCACAATGCAAGCAGATGCTTTACCCTCTGAGCCACTAGGGAAGCCCCAAATTGTATATGCTAAAATCAAAATTCTTCATAAGAACTTATCGCACTTAATGCATATATTTTAAAAATACTAAAGATAATATCATTTGACACTAATTTAGATGTTAAAAATAAAATACAGGCATTTCTCCTTTTATTACACCTTTCTTTATTTCATTGCACAAATATTGCTTTTTTTTTTTTTTAAACTTTGAAGGTTTGTGCAAGTTTGCCTGCTTTGAGCAAGTATATTGATGCTGTTTTTCCAGTAACATTTGCTAACTTCACATCTCTATGTCACCTTTTGGTAAGTCTAGAAATTTTCAAACTTTTCATTATTATTATATTTGTTATAGTGATTTGTGATCAGTGATCTTTGACGTTACTACTGCTGTTGCTACTGATGTTACTACTGATCACTGTTGTTACTGTAAAACAGTTATGACTCATTGCCCCTTAAGAGACTTCCCAGTTGGCACTGGTGATAAAGTATCTGCCTGCCAGTGCAAGAGACACAGTAGGCACGGGTTCGATCCTTGGGTTGGGAAGATCCCCTAGAGGAGGAAATGGCAATCCAACCCAGTATTCTTGCCTGGAAAATCCCATGGACAGAGGAGCCTGGCAGGCTATAGTCCATAGGGTTGCAAAGAGTTGGACACAACTGAGCAACTGAACATGCATATGTAAGTTTTAACTCCTTTATATAAAAGATGTAAGGTAGAGAGTAAAATCTATTAAGACGCTTGGAGAAAAACTCTGTTACTATTTTTTGAGGGTAAATTCCATTCCTATAAACTTAGATCCTTCACATGGTATTTTTATTTTCATGACATAATGGTGAGAGGTATTTAATTCAGTAATCCGAAGTTTCACTCATTTCTTGCCTCTACTATTAGATGAGAAATGCAATGAGAGATGGGACTTGAGTAATGCTCTAGTAACTATTAATGTTCATGCTCTCATTAATAATTGTACTATAACTTTTGTCAAGGTTTTTCTCATTTGTTTCTCTATAAGGAACACTAGCTAAGGTATTGCCTGACATATATTTTGCAATATTTAAAATATAATTGGTGAACATTGACACTTTTCTTTCTATATGCAGCTGCCAGAGGAAGGGTTTCCCCAGAAATGGATTTTCCAGACCTCCTGTCTGCCTTGTATTGTAAAATTGTTCCCTCCAGGTATTTTAGCAGATTTAGGAAACAATTTTGTTACCATTAGCTTCACCATATTGGGTCAGAGGCGCTTCATAAACCCTTGCATGGTCATTTTAATTTTATGGTTTTTATTGAGAGAAAGTCATAAAGCAGTCTAAGCCATAAAAAGAATCAAAGACTAACATGCTTATGCTTTACAAAGGTATATTGCCCATTATTTGAATATTTCAAGGTCTGAACAAATTTACAGAATATGCCATAACCTCTTTTAAATTTCTGGATCATTAAGACAGGACAGAAAAATGAAAAATGCCAAATGAAACCACATAGGAAATTGCCTAAGCAAACACAGCAGAGAATATTAAATAATGTTAATATTAAATATTAAAATATGGTTATTTTATGGTAAAATGCTAGCTTTGGAATATTTGTTATATGAACTATCTTAATAAAAATATGATTTATGCTTAGTCAAGAAGTAGTTTTTGTTTTAATTAATTAAATATTCTCTTTTGTAGTGAAGAGAAGTTGTGTGAAAGAATAGTCGTAGATAAAATATTCAAGATGCAAGTTGTTTTTTGCAATGCAAGTAATCATAGCTGTATTAAATTACATTTTCTTCTATCTCCAAGCTAGATATCAAATTAGATGTATAAGTATCATATTTTCTTAATTGACTGTAAAATATAGTCACATAGATAAATTCCCTTCATGAGTCTGCTATTATTCTTTAGAAAATGAAGGTTTAAAAATATCATTATTAAATATTTCAGACACAAACAGAATAAGTACAATATATAATATAAAATATACTAGGAGTACTTGTGATGTCTTCCCTGGTGGCTCAGTCAGTCAAGAATCTTCCTGCAGTGGAAGAGTTATGAGTTTGATCTCTACGTCAGGAAGATCCCCTGGAGAAGGAAATGGAAACCCCCTCCAGTATTCTTGCCTGGAGAATCCGATCAACAGAGGAGTCTGGCAGGCTACATTCCATGGGGTTGCAAGAGTCAGACTCTACTTAGAGACTAAACCACCACTACCATGAACACTTGTGAATTCATCAAACAAGCTAAGACTAATAGAACATTACACAACTTTTGAATGTCCTTATTTTCATCCCTTTCTTTCCCGCTGCCTCAAATGTATAATCATTTTGTTTCTTATCTTGGTCATTTTAATAAATAATACACTATGGCACCCCACTCCAGTACTCTTGCCTGGAAAATCCCATGGACGGAGGAGCCTGGTAGGCTGCAGTCCATGGGGTCGCGAAGAGTCAGACACGACTGAGCGACTTGACTTTCACTTTTCACTTTCATGCATTAGAGAAGGAAATGGCAACCCACTCCAGTGTTCTTACCTGGAGAATCCCAGGGACGGTGGAGCCTGGTGGGCTGCCGTCTATGGGGTCACACAGAGTCGGACACGACTAAAGCGACTTAGCAGCAGTAGCATAAATTTTACCCTTTGTTGATTTCTATCTACTTAAATTATGTAATACATAGTTTTGCCATGCTTGTTTGTTTGATTTTTATATTGTTTTCCCAAGTGTGTCTATAGTTATGTCTTCACTCTTAATAATTTTAAAATTTCTTTTCTGTTTTTTTTCCTGATAACTCTTGTGAGAGTTTTTTAAATTTTGTCCAGTTATGCAAAGATATAAACTCCTGTTTGTTGATTCTATGTATTTATTGATTTCAATTCATTAGTTCCTGCTCATATCTCTATCATTTTATTTCCTATATTTTTGCATAATGCTATTTTTTGTTCATAAGAACAAATAAAATATGAGATAGCAATATGCATGAATTTGTAACTTGAAAAACTTTCTGTTGTAAGTAGCTGGATATACACAACAAATTGTATTAAGTATGCATAACTGAGATCTTACAAGGAAAGCACAAGTCTTCATTTTCTATAAAGAAAAGTTCAAACTCAGTTAGCATCCAAGGCTGAGGCTGATGTTATAGCTTTCCTAAGTTGGTGGGTATGTGAAGATGAATGGGAGCTTTTCTATAACCTAGAGGTTTGGGACTTACTATCTATACAGGAAGAAAACTCTGTATATGGACTCTGAAAGGTTAATGTTTGAAAATGAAACCCCTACTATAAAACTAACCTTCAGTGGAAAAAAAAAAAAAAAACCTGGCTAATAAACAACCCACAGATAAGAAAAATAAAAAATAAACATTTATGTTTTTTTGGCTCCAGCTGGGGTTGTCTTCTACAAGTTTGCAACCACCTGTGTGCCATTCAATAGGTGTGGGTTCAGTGAATGCCATAACTTGATTCCGAAAAAGTCTAGCTGATAAATAAATATAAAATTAAACTCCAAACTAGTTGAATTTCTGTGGCAGCACAAATTCTAAACCTAGGCCACACAAGAGTTTTAGAATAAAGCATTACAAATTTTTAGCTTACAAAATAAATGTAAATTTATAAGCCTATTAGAGTTAATATTTCTATATAACAAATTCCCACAAAACTATTGGCTTAAGAAAACCTTTTCATACACTCATAAGTTCTGTGGATTTGGAATTCAGAAATATCACAGTATAAGAGTTTTACTTGTTGCATGATGCCTGAGATATAGGCTTCTGAAAACTTGACAGGCAGGGGTGATTCCATAGCTGTGGCTGGAATCAAGCAAAGTCTTCACATGTCTGTGAGTTGATTTTGGCTCTTGTCTAGAAACTTTAGCTTAGCTTCCAGGAAGCACCAACATATGGCCTTTCCATGTAATCTGGGCTTCTTCACTATATGGTAACCTCAAGGTTCCGAAAGCAAATGTCTTAGCAAACAAGTCAGAATCAACATTGCCATTTATAATATAGCTTCAGAAGTCCTACAGCATCATATGCATTCCATTCCATTTGTTAAAAGTGAGATACTAATATCAGCCAAGATTCAAACAAAGGGAGTACAGAAACTAGGCATAGTGAGAGAAGTGTTAAAGGATTTGCTGTTGTTGTTGTTCAGTCACTCAGTTGTGTGTGACTCTTTGAGACTTCATGGACTGCAGCATGCCAGGCCTCCCTGTCCTTCTGTACTTCCTGGAGTTTGCTCAAACTCTTGTCCATTGAGTCGGTGATGCCGTCTAACCATCTCATGCTCTGTAGTCCCCTTCTCCTCCTGCCTTCAATCATTCCCAGCATCAGAGTCTTTTCCCATGAGTTGACTCTTCACATTAGGTGGTCAAAGTATTGGAGCTTCAGCTTCAGTATCAGTCCTTCCCATGAACACCTAGGACTGATCTCCTCTAGTATTGACTGATTTGATCTCATTGCTGTCCCAGGGACTCTCAAGAGTCTTCTCCAGCACCACAATTTGGAGGTGCTCAGCCTTTTTTGTTGTCCAGCTCTCACATCCGTACATGACTATTTGAAAAACCAAAGCTCTGGCTATATGGACATTTATTGGCAAAGTAACGTCCCTGCTTTTCATATGCTTTCTAGGTTTGTCACAGCTTTTCTTCCAAGGAGCAAGCATCTTTTAATTTCATGGCTGCAGTCACCATCTGCTGTGATTTTGGAGCCCAAGAAAATAGTCTGTCACAGTTTCCACTGTCTTTGGACGTGTTTTAAAACCACCATGATCTGCATTTTGGTTAAAAATTATTTATATTAATTCCACTAGAAAAGCATATCTACCTTCTCCCAAGATCCCTCAAAAATTATATTTCATTACAGCATTATGTTCAGGCTAAAAGTCTAGATCTCAAAATCTAAATCAGATCCAGGTAGGATGAAGTTTGTCAGATACTGTTACTCTTGATATGAAGACCTGTGAAGGAGAAATACATTTTCTGCATCCTCTGGCCACACTTTTTCCCCCAGCATACACAATATATATGGTGATACAGTAATGGATAATTTCTAGTGATACACCCACTTAAAAAGATGGCAGAAATGTTGTATAAAAATGATTGGTCCATATCCCAGGTATATAATGGGAGTTTTTTGATGAAGACTCAGTCCTGCTCTCTGTACATTCTGGATGATTTCTGACTTGTTTTCCCTTTGGAACTTGGCTTTGACCCCTGGGTTTTTGGTCCTATTCTTTGACAAGGTATATTATACAATATTTCCATAGATAAAACAACATGCTTTGAGCTAAAAAAATAAAGTTACAAAGGCCATTAAGAAACTAACATGACTGAATAAAATGAATATAAAATAAAAGTAAGTTTAGAATGCCAGGAATTTATAAAAATGGTTGTTGTTTAGTTGCTAAATTGTGTCCAAATATTTTGCGACTCCCATGGACTGTACACCACCAGGCTCCTCTGTCCATGGGATTTCCCAGGCAAGAATACTAGAGTGGGGTTGCCACTTCCATCTCCAGGGAATCTTCCTGATCCAGGTACCGAACGCAAATCTCTCACATTGTCAGGCAGACTCTTTACTACTAAGCCATCAGGGAAGTCCATAAAAGAGCTATGATAGACAATAAAATTAATATTTTAAACAATTAGGACCCAATCTTAAAAATAAGATATCATGAGACAAAGGATGTAGGCTTAAAAATGGAATTTGAGAAATAAAAATTATTATTAAAATTTAAAGCATATTGCATGGGTAAAGTAGCAGTTTAGATAAAACTGAAGCGAGAATTAATTAACTGGAAGAAAGGACTAAGCATAATGCAGAACAGAACAGAGTGAAAGAGAATAAAAATATGTGAAGTTTAAAAAAATTGTGGGATAGAATTCCATGGTTTAACATAAACTAATGGAATCTCATTAAGAAAACAATAACAAGAATTTATACTCTTAAAACATTTTACAATATTCCCTAACACTTAATATTGTCAAATACTAAGATTATCATCTGCCCGCATAAAGATAAATAACAGTAAACCTACACTTAGAAATATTATAAAGCAAACTTCAGAGAGATCTTAAAAGCAGCCTGGTGAAAAGGACAGGGTAACTACTAAGAACAATAAGCTTGACATTAAACTTGACATCAGCAAACGATATGTATATGGTGGTAAGAAAAAAGATAATAATCAGTTTAGAATTGCAACCTTAGGTAAAATACCATTAAAAATAGTCATGAAATAGAAAATCAACAAAGAAACAATGAGTGAGAATTCACCACACATAGACATTCATAAAAACTTACTAAGAATATTTAAGAGGAAGGAATTCTCCATACATTTGGAATAAGAAGGATACTAGATGCGGTAGCGATCAAAGCATGTGTTAAATATATGGATAAATCCAGTTAAGGTTTACCTAAAATTTAGAGATCTGAAAAATTATGAACAAGAAAAATGTGTAAGACAGTGGCATAATTAGAAGCAGTAGATAAAAACCATATTGTATATCTTGGCAGGAGACTAATCATAACAACTATCTTTAAACAATGTTAGATAAATTGTGTTCATTGAAGCTGTTAAAATATGAAAGTAAGAGACAGAAGATATAAGGGAAAAAATTGTTTCAGAAATATTGAAGACAAGGTACTTTGAAACTCTCTTATAACAAAACATTCTGTTTTCTCATAATTTCATCGGAAGTGAAATTCTCAGGATTTTAAGTATAACATCATGGATCCAGAAACAAATAGTAAGTAGAAAACTAGAGCAAGAGATGAGAACAGCAGCATCACCCTGAAAGTGAGACACAGCAGCTGTGCCAAGAGGCAAGTTTTTACAGTGGTAACCAGAGATTTGGTTGATAAAGTTCCAAAGAACAAAATGTAAGTTGAAAACTAGGGCAGAAAATGTGAATACTGATGCTTCAACTGTGCTTGGTGACATTTGTTGATAGTGATCATCAAAGAGATGAGTGCTTATGGCTATGCAGGTACTGGGTCAATGTAGGACATGAGAATTTGAGAAACAGACATACGAAGCCTTGACTTTCAAAGGGTCACTGCCCTCTGTGTAAATGAGGAAAGAAAAAAAAAAATGCCTGCTTTCAAGAGGAAATGAAAAGAAATACTGTGGGTTTTAGTTTGGGCTGTGGATAGGGTAGAAAAAGATTATTCCCCATGACATTTTGTGACCACATGCTTCCATTCACATGGATTTTGTATTAATATTTATACTACTTGACTTGTGAGGTCTGGGAACTCAGACAACACAGAATTTCTGAGATAAAGTCCCACTAAATTATAATCTTTTAGTCTAAAATAACAAAACACAAGAGGAAGCAATATATAAGGTCAGCAGTGGAACAGAAACAAATTGCATAATTAATCTGTCAAGAATTATTGAATAGAATTATTGTAGTATTGACTGGCAAGCTGCTCTCCCAACCTATTTCATCTTCTTCTTGGATTCGGAGAGGAAGTGAGTATATGTCCAAGCTTCCCTTGTAGTTGGCTATAACCATATAGCCAAGTTCTGGCCTATGGAATATGTCTAAAGTGAATATATGTAACTTCTTGGCCTAGTTGATACAAACCTCCAACATGCAGCCATCATTCTCCTTTTTTCTCATCCTTGTAGAATGGAAACGACAGTATGGGTTAGGAGGAGGGTCACCCAGGATATTGAATGAGACTATATACTCAAACAGGCAAAAGGAAGACCACTCACTCAAAACACCTGACTGACCTTATATACATTTACAAGAAATGTATGGCACATATATTTGTGGGTTTGTTGTATGCTTGTAACAACAGCTAGCACTAAACAATTTAGTAAACTATAAGTATATAAAAGTGGTTATAGTGGTAGAAGGAATTGAAAATAAGGAAAAAAGCTCTTTTAGTAAGGACCAGACAGATTTGAAAAAGAACCAAAGCTAATACCTATAAATTAAATATTTAGGCATTAAAATTAAATGCAGCATTTAAATTCAGATTAACTGGAATTGAAGGGAGACGTAGTTAACTGAAAGAATTGCACAGAATAAAAATTATGCAGAAAGCACCACAAGAGATAATGTGGTGGGAAAATGATATATTAAGAGATATGGAGAAAGGCCAAAAATATTTCTGATAGGAGATCTTAAAGGAAAAAAGTGAGGGAAAGAAGGAGAGGCACAATTTGATGACAGAAATATGAGAATGTTTCAGATCTAATGAGAGAACCATATTAAGGAAGCACATTTTTTTCCAAACAGGTAATAAGAAATCTTATTTAGATAAGAAATTAAGATAACAAAAGTTTTAAAATGTAATCTTAAAATCATTTAAAAAAAAGACATAATATCTATAAATTACACTGACAGCAAATTTCCAGTTATAACGACAGCCATAAAAAAGTAATAATAATAATAATAATAATAATAATAATAATAATCCCCAGAGTACTGAGAATCACTGTGTCAAAACAGCTAACCTATTATTTAAACAGAGTGATAGTCTTATTAGTTTTAAAAACCAAAGATCTTTGCCGTCAATATGTCTTCACTAAAATAAATTCCAGGAAGAAGAAAATAATATACTGAGGGAAGAACTGAGTTGAAAAAAAATCTCTGTTAGGCAAGACATACACACAATATATATATACTCTATGTGTATATTATATATCTGATATATAAATACTTTGTGTATGTGTATATATGTAGATGTATATATATATATATTAATAGATGCTCAGAATATATATATATATATATATATATATATATATATATCTCCCCCAAACATCTATTATTTTCACAGTATTCAAATAGTAGCTGAGGACACTACTTGAAAGATGAATAAAGAGACAAACTTTTAGCCTCAGAGAACTTAGACTCTAGAGGGAAGCAAAACGAATCACCAGTCCAGGTTCGATGCAGGATACAGGATGCTTGGGGCTGGTGCACTGGGATGACCCAGAGGGATGGTACGGGGAGGGAGGTGGGAGGGGGGTTCAGGATGGGGAACACGTGTACACCTGTGGTGGATTCATGTTGATGTGTGGCAGAACCAATACAATATTGTAAAGTAATTAGCCTTCAATTAAAATAAATAAATTTAAATTAAAAAAAATTTTAAATATACATTGCTAACTGAAAGTGTTAGTCACTCAGTCATATCCCACTCTTTGTGACCTCATGTCTCCTCTGTCCATAGAATTCTCCAGGCAAGAATACTGGAGTGGTTAACCATTCCCTTCTCCAGGGGATCTTCCCAACCCAGGGATTGAATCCAGCTCACCTGCATTGCAGGTGGATTCTTTACCATTTGAACCATCAGGGAAGCCCCTATATGTCGCTAAGTGTCTCATTTAAAATTAAAGCAGAAGACAGAAAGGAAGAATGTTAAGGAGGAGCTTCAAGTTTCAAAAATGCGGTCACAAGAGTTAAATATATTTTTCCTTTTCACTGACTAAAGGCAAAGCTTTTCTGTGTTCTTACAACATTCTTACACCAAAAATGTGGGGATTTCCACACACCAACCAATTCTCCCACCTTCTGTGGAGACCAGCTGGTTGTCCTACAGTTTAATTTATTCTGACACTAACTGCCTAGTGTTTAAAAAAAAAAAAAAAAAACTGTTCCACAAGACTATTCCCCACTTCACAAGCTAGTGGCAAGGTTGTCACCTGTGCAGCTAATTGACCAGTTATAAATTGGAAGCTCCCTTGACTCTCTTCTCTGGTTTGATAATTTGCTAGAATAACTCATAGACTCAGGAATATATTTATTTACATTTATCAGTTTATTATAAAGGATATGCCAAAGGATATAGATGAAAGTCCAGATAAAGAGGTATACTGGACAAAGTATAAGCTAGGGGTATGGAGTTTCCATGCCTTCTCCAGCATGCCACCTCCCCAGCACCTAAATGCGTTCACCAACCCAGGAGCTCTCTTTGACTTTGACTTTGATCTTTGACTACAGTTTTTCTGGAGGCTTCATTATATAAACATTACTAGTTTAATCATTAGCTAGTTGTGATTAAATCAATCTCTAGCCATCATGTGGTCAACTTCTCTGGGTTTAACTAGCCCTCATCCTCCAAGAGTCACCTAACTACTGTAACCTCAGGACTGGTTGAAAGGTGCTTATTATAAATGACAGAAGACTATTCTCTCATTTCTGTCACTAGGGAAATTCTAAAGGCTTTAGAAGCTTTGTGCCAGGAACCAGGGATAAGAACTAAATACATATTTCTTATATCACAATGTCACACTGGCAAATATAAATTCAGAAAAGAGCCCAAAGCTTAGCTCTTTTGAGTATTGATTTAATTTATAGTTCAAATTGGGCTTCCCTGGTGGCTCAGATGGTAAACAATTTGCCTGCAATATGGGAGACCAGGGTTTGATCCCTGGGTTGGGAAGATCCCCTGGAGAAGGGAATGGTTACCCACTCCAGCATTCTTGCCTGGAATATTCCACAGACAGAGGAGCCTGGTGGGTTACAGTCCATGGGGTCACAAAGAGTCAGAAGCAACTGAAGCCTTAACACTTTCACTTTTCATAGTTCAGATGGGCTGTATTTGAGCACTGAGCTGGGTGCTATTAATAATTATTTTGGCACAACAGGTGAAAATAAGGACTGTATTGGCAAAGTTGGACAAAGAGTCAACATATATCGTTTCAGTCGCTCAGTCATGTCCGACTCTTTGCAACCCTGTGGACTGTAACCTGCCAGGCTCCTCTGTCCATGGAATTCTCCAGGCAAGAAAACTAGAGGGGGTTTCCATTTCCTTCTCTAGTCAATATACATATATTATGAAAAATGTTTTGGCAATCACTTTCCTTCTGGAAAAGTGAACTTTGCCAAAATACTATTATCTTACCATAAGCGAGTTTAATGTAAGGTAATAAAGACTAGAATGTACATGTCAAGCAAGGTTTGCATTATTCTATACAGTATTAAAGTGGATGAAATTTAAAATGAATGATAAAGAAAAATAATTAGTCTGCAAATAAGAAATATCTAGAATAATTTAAACTGAAAACTAAGAGTAAAATAAAGTGATGTAGGTAAACTGAATAGAAAATGGCAACTCACTCCAGTATTCTTGCCTGGGAAATCCCACAGACAGTTGAGACAGGTGGGCTATAGTCCATGGGGTTACAAAGAGTCTCACATGACTGCATGATGGAATTGAAATACAATTTTAAGTAAGATTAAAAACAGAAGGCTAATTAAGAAATTAAGCAAGTATTGAAAGAGTAAGACTAAATTGAAGTGAATCCTATTAGGTAAGTAATAATCTAGGATAACTAGCAGAAAAAAAAAAAAAAAAGAAAAGATTAATTAATCAGAGAATATAGGCATAGAGGGGACTTCCCTGGCAGTCCAGTGATTAGGACTCACCTCTTTCACTGCTGTGGACCCAAGTTTAATTCCCGGTCAGGGAACTACTCTCCCCCAAGCTGCCTGGATTGGTGAAAAAGATATTAGCCATGAGAACTCATAAGAAAGTCCTTGGAATGGCTCAGCAGTCCCAGGAAGTAGCTTTTCTTGGGGTGTAGCTTCCTCTTCTTTAGGTTTCCATCACTACACAGCATCCTCAACCTCTTCCATTGTCATCTATGTGTATCCTTTCTGCTTTTACCCCAATATACATCTTCCCTTTCCTCTACCTATAGAAGAAAGACTCATATCTGTAAATTTGAGGACACAGACTATGGCTAGTAATTATTTTGAATGTGAATGTTTCTTTCCTTAAGGAATGCATAATATATCCACTTAATTTTTCTCCACTCTCTTTTCTTTAACTACAAGCTTTCCATGCTCTCCTGGATCAGATATTGACAGTCCCTCCAAATAAACCTTTTCTAACAAAAGAGCTTTTGCATTATGAGAATACATTTCAATCAATTAGGAAGAATAGATACACAAAGACTCTGTTTCTCAAATTCAGCTAGAATCACTGGGGAAGGCTTATTAAGACACAGACTGCTGAGCTGTAACCAGTTTTGATTCAGTAGGGCTGGGAATGGGAACAAGAACCTGCATTTCTCATAAGTATGATGCTGTTATTGTTGGTCCAGGAACAAAAATTAAGAATGACTATACGGACCCTGAGAGCTAATTCTT
The DNA here is from genome assembly GCF_029378745.1 of Bos indicus. Classification (NCBI taxonomy): domain Eukaryota; kingdom Metazoa; phylum Chordata; class Mammalia; order Artiodactyla; family Bovidae; genus Bos; species Bos indicus. Next base: position 13,628,022 of record NC_091764.1, read on the forward strand.
TCTTCCACTGTGGACAACATTACCACAGCCGTTTTTTCCTGTGTTTTATGGGAATATTTTATCTATAGAACCTGTAAAATCTGAGTATTTTATAGGGAATGTTGTTAACTCCAGTGAGGCAATATTGTTCAAAAGTTGAGTACATTTATATTTGGCACCTATTCCGATGGCTGTGAGTGATTTCATCTCCCCAAATTTTGATTTCCTTCTCAATAAAAGAAGAAAGATACATCTGTATTGTTAGTGTGTGTACATGTGGTGAAGTTTAATAATAGACTCAACAGAAATTGATTGATATGATGCCACAGAATATGTGTTTATCACTGGTAAGAGGGTGAAGAGAAAAAGAAAGAGGAAGAGAAAAGGAGCATTAGATAGAAAAACAGCCAATATGCTGCACGTTAATTTCAGAAGGAAATGCAATATAAAAATTTGTAAAAAATTCTAAGCAACGCTTATATTTTTTATCCAATTCTTCACTCTAAAAGTAAATAATGGTGTTAATAAGAACCTAAAATATTTTTAAGTAATGCAGCGATTATTTTTATTAAACTTAAAAATACATTGCATATACTATTTAAAACTAGGCAAGTACTATGCAAATACTTCTTTATACACTGAGATATTATAAATTCTAAGTATGAGAATAATTATGAAAATCTATTTTTTGGTTTATGTATCAAATATATATGATGTATTAATACATGGTAATTATTTCTCATTTTTCCCGATTTTGAGATTTTAATCTGAGGTAATTGAAAATGACAGATTCTGCTAGCTTTAAATAAGTAAAAAAAATGTTCCCAGTTACAAACAGATAGGCAGGACTAAACAAAATCACTTCCTATATGACTATTTTTACAAATTAAAAATTCTTAATGATAAACTCTGGGCTTCCCTGATGGTTCATTGGTAAAGCATCTGCCTGCAGTGTAGGAGACACAGAAGATGAGATTTGATCCTTGGGTTGGGAAGATCCCCTGGAGTAGGAAATGGCAACCCACTCTTAACATTCTTGCCTGAAAAAGTCCATGGACAGAAGAGCCTGGCAAAGGGTCGCAAAGAGTCAGACACAACTGAGCAAAGCACAACACAGCACTCATAAACCCCATGATGTTTTTCTAAAGAATCCGCCTGTAATGTGGGAGACCTGGGTTCAATCCCTGGGTTGTGAAGATCCCCTGGAAGAGGGCATAGCAATCCACTCCAGTATTCTTGACTGGAGAATCCCCATGAACAGAGGAGCCTGGCGGGCTACAGTCTATGGGGTCGCAAAGAGTTGGACACGACTGAGCGGCTAAACACAGCACAGCATGCTGTTTTTTAGGAATGCATTTCTTATGTGAAAAAGTCAAATGATAATAATATTACCTCAAACCCATTTTCTTAAATATGTGTCATATCACATTTACTTAGCACTACTTTTAAGCTCTGTTTTGCATCTACATCTATCTGTGGAGGGCCCAAACGTTTTCTGCTGATACATAGAAATGCAGAGGAATTAATGTTATCTGTTTCTCTCAATCTTTCTTGAATGAAGTGAATGAAGTTGTATTCTCTGCTAATGTACTTGAAACAATTTGCTCGCGTTGAAATGGAAAGAAAGAAAAGAGATCAATACGTAGCCATTAATTCAAAGAATCCTTAGGAAACTTGTAGAACAGTGATTCATGAGAATATGCTGACTGGGGACATGCGCACACTCTGTTGATATGTAAAATAAATAGCCCTGATCTACTATACTATGAATTCCTGCCAGTTCTCAGTATGGGTTAGAGTTGTTTTGACTATTAAACAGCAAATATTAACATCTGGAAATGTGAAGGTTAAAGGTCCTTTTAGTCATAAAACTGCACCAGCATTATTCATAATAACCTGTATTTGACCTTTGCCTGGGTTGAGGACTGCTGCTAATATTGCTGTATAAATAAATAAAAACTTATTCTTTCATTCCGTAGTGATTTTATTTTGGTGAATTGTGTTATTTAAACAATCAGTGAGGAAATGGCAACCCACTCCAGTATTCTTGCCTGGAGAATCCCATGAACAGAGGAAACTGGCGGGCTACAGTCCATAGGGTCACAAAGAGTCGGACACAACTGAGCAACTAACACACACACACACACACACACACAGAATTAAAAAAATTCTAAATGTTGCATCCCTATGTTTAAATTGAATAGTATCTATTTTTGCTGAAATTCATTCCATCGTACATATGTTAGAATAACATTTGGCAGACAAGTTTTGTTGAAGTAAAAGTGTTTTCATATTCAAAGTTTGCATGTTATTTTCTGCTTCTTGTGTTGATAATTGAATGTATTATATTTATATCTGAAAGTATGCATCACTTTAAACAATATTTAAAACGAAACTCCTGAATTTTCTTTTTTCCTCATTATTTCTCTTATCTGTCTCAATATACTCGTTAAAGACCAGTTGTTAGTGTCTCCACAAAATTCGCACGCTGAAGTCCTAACCCCCCAGGGTAGCTATTAATAGATTTTGAGATGGGCCTCTAAGGAAGTAAAGTTAAATGAGGTCACTGGGTGAGTATCTGATCTCCCAGGATTAGTGTCATAAGAGAAACCAGAGATCATGTTCTCTCCCTCTCCCTCTCTAACTCCTCTGCAAGAAGAGGTCATGCAACATGCAAGAAGATCACAACTGCCTACAAGCCAAAAGAGGCCTTATCAGAAAAGGACCATCAGGTGCCCTGACTTCGGACTTATAGCTCCTAAAATTGTAAAAAATAAATTCCTTTTGTTTAATCCACCCGGTCTGTAATGTTTTGTTATGGCAGCCTCCAGATGACTAATGAAAAATTTGCTTGAGGTTATTCAAATTAAAGTATGCTTACTACTACCCTTCCAATGCAATAAGACATGTGGTTGGGGTGTATGCTGTTCACAGACACTGAATAACACTAAGGGAGAATGGACTATTTCCAAAGAAAGCTAATTATGATGTTTTGAATGAACATCTCCATATTTGTAGATCTTGGAACTGAGTGGTAACTATAACGAAGTCTTAACTTCTAGCTGACCAATTTCAAAGATTATATGTATCTGAATAAAATGTCATCTTGTAGAGAACAGAAAATAAAAATATCTTAAGAAAGCCATATATAGAACTATTTTTGCAAGTAACTAGAGCAGAAATAATTTATTCTCCTTTCCCCTCCCCACCTTTCAAGATAAATTGTGGCTCCATCTGTCTCAATTGAAACGGCTGCATAAACATAAAATCCTTTGATTACAGTTCTGTTGCACCTTTGATCTGCAGAAATCAATCTGAAAAATGTTAGCAGTAGTAGTGGGCTCATTTGGAAAGTAGAACTTCCAGAGAGCAGATGTTCCATAAGTGTGTCAATTAGATGCCATTGGCAAACCAATGTCCTACTTCTTCTCTCAGCTTCTTTCTTTTTCTAGTATTGATTACTCTTTAACTATTAGACTACTGTTGAACTTCTTGCAATTTATTGAAAGGGTGAGTATCTGAGGAGATTTACTTTTAAAAATCATAATTTTATCTCAATTGTGTGTTTCTTACTAGAGAGAAGACAGCTTGGACATTCAATGATGGTGATCTCTATAGTGACATGTGATTGATTTATTGGTAAATTGTGTTGGGTGGATAATGGTTAGCTGTGATGGGGTTGCTCAAGAGATTGTCATTCTAGCTGGTGAACTAAAGATAGTGATTGTTCCTAATGAAATTAAGATGTTGCTCCTAGGGTAAAAGGGAGGGGGGAGATTAACAGTATTAAATTTTATTTTAAAATAATCATTAGTTTATTTAGTTATATTTCCATCATAATATCTTCTTATATTTGAAAAGGGCTTTAATCAGTATCTTTCTACTGAGTTTTATTACTGAAAAAGGCCTATGATCTCTGATTGCTTGTAAATCTTATTTAATAAGTACCAGGTGCTTGTCAGTTAACATTTCTCATTTTCTATTGTTCACAGTTTTCATCTGTGAACAAATGTTCCTAGTGAAATGAAATAGGAGAAGTGGGCACTATGAAGGGTGAGCATACACCGGGGTCATAGTGGCTTCACTTGATATGTTAAAGCTGATGTCTGGTTTCTTTAAACAACATATCAAAACCAAAGGATTGAGAAAGGAATAACAGGTTTTAACTTTAGAGGCATTGCTGCTGCTGCTAAGTCGTTCCAGTCGTGTCCGACTCTGTGCGACCTCATAGACGGCAGCCCACCAGGCTCCGCCATCCCTGGGAATCTCTAGGCAAGAACACCGGAGTGGGTTGCCATTGCCCTCTCCAATTAGAGGCATTAGCAGATGAATTTAAGACACTGCTTCTGTAAAATTGTTAAAAGTGCAAAAAACTGGTTTGAGAAAAGAAAATTTAAAATTGTAACACAACTGGATGTAAGTCAGCATATTTTTGTAACAAACATCTTTATATTTCTGTGGTATTATATATGTTTAAGAACTACATATTACTTAACTGGAGTGCTAAAACTCATGATCAAATATTTAAGGAAGAAGACAGATACACAGTATAAAAGAACTGTAATCAATAGATCTTAATATTAATAATTTTTTTAAATTTTATTTTATTTTTAAACTTTACATAATTGCATTAGTTTTGCCAAATATCAAAATGAATCCGCCACGGGTGTACATGTGTTCCCCATCCTGAACCCTCCTCCCTCCTCCCTCCCCATACCATCCCTCTGGGTCGTCCCAGTGCTCTAGCCCCAAGCATCCAGTATCGTGCATCGAACCTGGACTGGCATCTCGTTTCATACATGATATTTTACATGTTTCAATGCCATTCTCCCAAATCTTCCCACCCTCTCCCTCTCCCACAGAGTCCATAAGACTGTTCTATACATCAGTGTCTCTTTTGCTGTCTCGTACACAGGGTTATTGTTACCATCTTTCTAAATTCCATATATATGTGTTAGTATACTGTATTGGTGTTTTGCCTTCTGGCTTACTTCACTCTGTATAATAGGCTCCAGTTTCATCCACCTCATTAGAACTGATTCAAATGTATTCTTTTTAATGGCTGAGTAATACTCCATTGTGTATATGTACCACAGCTTTCTTATCCATTCATCTGCTGATGGACATCTAGGTTGCTTCCATGTCCTGGCTATTATAAACAGTGCTGCGATGAACATTGGGGTACATGTGTCTCTTTCCCTTCTGGTTTCCTCAGTGTGTATGCCCAGCAGTGGGATTGCTGGATCATAAGGCAGTTCTATTTCCAGTTTTTTAAGGAATCTCCACACTGTTCTCCATAGTGGCTGTACTAGTTTGCATTCCCACCAACAGTGTAAGAGGGTTCCCTTTTCTCCACACCCTCTCCAGCATTTATTATTTGTAGACTTTTGGATTGCAGCCATTCTGACTGCAATGGTGAAATGGTACCTCATAGTGGTTTTGATTTGCATTTCTCTGATAATGAGTGATGTTGAGCATCTTTTCATGTGTTTGTTAGCCATCTGTATGTCTTCTTTGGAGAAATGTCTATTTAGTTCTTTGGCCCATTTTTTGATTGGGTCATTTATTTTTGTGGAGTTGAGCTGTAGGAGTTGCTTGTATATTTTTGAGATTAGTTGTTTGTCAGTTGCTTCATTTGCTATTATTTTCTCCCATTCTGAAGGCTGTCTTTTCACCTTGCTAATAGTTTCCTTTGATGTGCAGAAGCTTTTAAGGTTAATTAGGTCCCATTTGTTTATTTTTGATTTTATTTCCAATATTCTGGGAGGTGGGACATAGAGGATCCTGCTGTGATGTATGTCCGAGAGGGTTTTGCCTATGTTCTCCTCTAGGAGTTTTATAGTTTCTGGTCTTACGTTGAGATCTTTAATCCATTTTGAGTTTATTTTTGTGTATGGTGTTAGATAGTGTTCTAGTTTCATTCTTTTACAAGTGGTTGACCAGATTTCCCAGCACCACTTGTTAAAGAGATTGTCTTTAATCCATTGTATATTCTTGCCTCCTTTGTCAAAGATAAGGTGTCCATATGTGCGTGGATTTATCTCTGGGCTTTCTATTTTGTTCCATTGATCTATATTTCTGTCTTTGTGCCAGTACCATACTGTCTTGATAACTGTGGCTTTGTTGTAGAGCCTGAAGTCAGGTAGGTTGATTCCTCCAGTTTCATTCTTCTTTCTCAGGATGCTTTGGCTATTCGAGGTTTTTTGTATTTCCATACAAATTGTGAAATTATTTGTTCTAGCTCTGTGAAGAATACTGTTGGTAGCTTGATAGGGATTGCATTGAATCTGTAAATTGCTTTGGGTAGTATACTCATTTTCACTATATTGATTCTTCCAATCCATGAACATGGTATATTTCTCCATGAACATAGATGCAAAAATCCTTAACAAAATTCTAGCAATCAGAATCCAACAACACATTAAAAAGATCATACACCATGACCAAGTGTGCTTTATCCCAGGGATGCAAGGATTCTTCAATATCCACAAATCAATCAATGTAATACACCACATTAACAAATTGAAAAATAAAAACCATATGATTATCTCAATAGATGCAGAGAAAGCCTTTGACAAAATTCAACACCCATTTATGATAAAAACTCTCCAGAAAGCAGGAATAGAAGGAACATACCTCAACATAATAAAAGCTATTTATGACAAACCCACAGCAAACATTATCCTCAATGGTGAAAAATTGAAAGTATTTCCTTTAAAGTCAGGAACAAGACAAGGGTGCCCACTTTCACCATTACTATTCAACATAGTTTTGGACACAGCAATCAGAGCAGAAAAAGAAATAAAAGGAATCCAAATTGGAAAAGAAGAAGTAAAACTCTCACTATTTGCAGATGACATGATCCTCTACATAGAAAACCCTAAAGACTCCACCAGAAAATTACTAGAGCTAATCAATGACTATAGTAAAGTTGCAGGATATAAAATCAACACACAGAAATCCCTTGCATTCCTATACACTAATAATGAGAAAACAGAAAGAGAAATTAAGGAAACAATTCCATTCACCATTGCAACGGAAAGAATAAAATACTTAGGAATATATCTACCTAAAGAAACTAAAGACCCATATATAGAAAACTATAAAACACTGGTAATAATTTTTCTTTAAATTGAAGTAGTCTTTAAATTTAGATTGTGTATATGTGTATGTGTGTGTATCTTGTAACAGCAGATTTCCAACATCCCACTGGTAAAGACTATGACTGGTGAGAATTTATTACCATGTAGAAGTGCTTAATTCTAGAATCACTGCATGTTATTGACTTTTCTCTAGTATCTAACTCACTTTGAAAAATAAGCACACCATCAGGATCTTTTTTTTTTTTTTTTCTATGATCTTCTGCTATTCTTCTTTTTCTTTTCTTCACCTTTCTCCATCTTTTTGTGCTTTATTTCATGAATTAGTTACTGAAGTTTGATTTCATTTTTAAGCAGTTTATTTAAAAATTCAGTGTATTGGGAAGGTTATTATCACTAGGTCAGACTAAGAAGAAATAATTCTGTTGATTCCCACATTACCATTGTTTTCAATTCATGACCAATTCTCCAAACACAATTCAAGCACTTACTTGATATCTTTATCCAGTTTACTTCAAAAGTCATAAACCACTCCCATCTTCCTTTAAAATTTCACTTACTTTAATCAATTACTATAGCTTGTGCTTCACAAACATATTTTTAATATTACACTAAGTATAATGTAAGTGCTTCTAATTTAACACAAAAACTTTCTCCCATGGGGAAAATAGATTGGAGGGGAGTTAGAATGTAGAATGTTGCAGCAATTGAGTAGTGAGATGAGTCACTACAAGTTAAGATGCAATAAAGTGGGCCATATAAGTAAATTTTGGAGTTTTAATAAATAGCAATTCAAATAGGAGTAAAATTTGGGAAGGAGAGAGATTAAAGCTAATAACATCTTCTAGTTTATTGGTGTGGGCAACACAGAAAAAGGGATACTATTTCTTAAGGGGTGAAATATGAGGGAGAAACAGTTTGAAGTTTGTTATTTCTTCTCCAGCATTAGTGGAAAAGCATGGACTTAAGCAGACACAAGACTTACAGTGCTTCTGGCTGTTTTCCCCACGTTGCCTGCCTCACTGGTGGAAGCCGTTATAAACATCCTCTGAAGATCCCTGCGATCGCTGCAACTGCCTGACATCCTGGGTGTGTGAACGTGCTCAGGTATGGAGACGTGTCTCACACTTTGTGACCCCATGGACTGTAGTCCCCCAGGCTCCTCTATCCATGGGATTTTCCAGGGAAGAATACTAGAACAGGGTGCCATTTCCTCCCCAGGGAATCTTAACAATCCAGTGACTGGACCCACATCTCTTGTGTCTCCTGCATTGTTAGGTGGATTCTTCACCACTGTGCCATTTGGGAAACCTGCCATCTTGGGAGGAAGCAGGAAACTGGGGAGTTAACAGTGACTTTTTGTACCTTTATAGATTCATTACTCAACAATTTTATAAACATATAAATACCTGTATTAAAGCTATTGCTTTAAATAGCTCTAATTATTTCTATTTTACTGACACAAAGTTGACTTATTTTTTAATCTCAACTTTTTAAAATGGAAATACAATAAAAGCATACTAAAATAAAGGACGCCAAAAAGTTTCCATAATATCTCTTGGAATATGGGTGGAGAATGATGATTCTTGATAATATGGTTTTTGCCACATAGTTAATTTTCTGAAATTAATAAATTTACAAGCAGTTATAGTTCAACAATCAGAAAAAACAGATGTATATATTCTGAATCTTATTTAGATAATGACTGTGATAATTAATTAATTAATATTAGTATCTACTGCATTCCAGGCTTTCTTCTAAGCACTGGGCTACAACTTGGAATAAAAAAGAGTACTTTTGCTCATTAACCTGACGTTAATACACATCAAGCAGTAGTATGTAAATAGATTGACAGAGAAGAGTAAGGTAAAAGAGACTGTATGAACTTTGAGCAAAGCCCTGAATGAATTGAAATAATGACACTACTTCTGGGCAATAACTGACCAAATCAAAGATGGTAAGTTCAAAGGTCATGAGGGGAAAATTTGTTTAGCTTATACACAGAGTACCTCATGGGAAATACAGGCTGAATGAATCACAGCTGGAATCAAGAGTACTGGGACAAATATCAAAAACCTCTGATATGCAGATCATACCACTCTAATGGCAGAAAGTGAAGAGGAACTAAAGGGCATCTTGATGAGGGTTTAAGAGGAGAGTGAAAAAGCTGGTTTAAAATTCAACATTCAAAAAACTAAGATCATGGCATCTTGCCCCATTGCTTCACGGCAAATAGAAAGGGAAGAAGCAGAAACAGTGACAGCTTTTATTTTCTTGGCTCCAAATCACTGCAGATGGTGACTGCAGTGTGAAATTAAAAGATGCTCGCTCCTTGGAAGGAAAGCTATGACAGACCTCGACAGCATATTAAGAAGCAGAGACATCACTTTGCCAACCAAAGTCCATTTAGTCAAACTATGGTTTTTCCAGTAGTCACGTATGGATATGAGATTTGAACCATAAAAAAGGCTGAGGGCCAAAGAATTGGTATTTTCAAATTGTGGTGCTGGAGGAGACTCTTGAGAGTTCCTTGGACTGCAATTAATTCAAACCAATCCACCCTAAAGGAAATAGTCATTGAAGGACTGATGCTGAAGCTGAAGCTCCAATACTTTGGCCACCCGATTTGAAGAGCTGACTCACTGGAAAAGACCCTGATGCTGGGAAACATTGAAGGCAAAACCAGAAGCGGGTGGCAGAGGATGAGATAGTTAGATAGCATGGCAACTCAATGGACATGAGTCTGAGCAAACTCTGGGATATAATGAAGGACAGGGACCCATGGGATTGCAAAGAGTCCGATGTGACTTCGTCACTGAACAACAACAAATTCAAGTAATGTCGAGAAGATGAAGGTAGATGGTTTGTCGCACACAAATAGAAGAGGAGTCATGTCTTATTAAAGATTTTCTGTATTATTCTAAACGCCATGAGGAAGCATTACAGTACATGAATAGTTGAGAGAATAGATGTAGGGTAACACAATTCAACTCACATTTTAAAACCATTCTCTGGCTAGTGTGTAAGAATAGTCTGAAAGGGAGTGGGTGCAGGAGTAAAACCGACTGATCTGTCAAGACAACTTTGCAGAGAGCGCAGCTCAAAGCTGTTGGAAGGTTGAACTAGGATAATACAGTAAATGGTGGGGGAAAGTGGACATCAGTGTGTATTTTGAACATAGATCCAAAATTATTCGTTTTGCAAAAAAGAGTAAATTATGACAACTAAGTTTTGGGTCCGAATAACAAGTTCACTAACTGAATGTTACTATACATTACTTTGCCAACAAAGGTCTGTCTAGTCAAGGCTATGGTTTGTCCAGTGGTCATATATGGATGTGAGAGTTGGACTATGAAGAAAGCTGAGCGCTGAAGAATTGATGCTTTTGAACTGTGGTGTTGGAGAAGATTCTTGATAATCCCTTGGACTGCAAGGAGATCCAACCAGTCCATTCTGAAGGAGATCAGCCTTGGGATTTCTTTGGAAGGAATGATGCTAAAGCTGAAACTCCAGTACTTTGGGCACCTCATGTGAAAAGTTGACTCATTGGAAACGACTCTGATGCTGGGAGGGACTGGGGCAGGAGGAGAAGGGGACGACAGAGGATGAGATGACTGGATGGCACCACTGACTCAATGGACGTGAGTCTGAGTGAACTCCGGGAGTTGGTGATGAACAGGGAGGCCTGGCGTGCTGCGATTCATGGGGTCGCAGAGAGTCGGACATGACTGAGAGACTGAACTGAACTGAACTGATACTACAGTTTGGAGAAGGCAATGGCACCCAACTCCAGTACTCTTGCCTGAAAAATCCCATGGATGGAGGAGCCTGGTAGGCTGCAGTCAATGGGGTCGCTAAGAGTTGGACACGACTGGATGACTTCACTTTCACTTTTCACTTTCATGCATTGGAGAAGGACTTGGCAACCCACTCCAGTGTTCTTGCCTGGAGAATCCCAGGGACAGGAGAGCCTGATGGGCTGCTGTCTATGGGGTCGCACAGAGCCAGACATGACTGAAGCAACTTAGCAGCAGCAGCAGCAGCATACTGCAGTTGGTAAGTGTTTACATATATTTCATTACATTTTCAGAACATTATGATTTTGACCTGGAATTCCTAAAGAGAACTTCTTCTTTCATGATAACATTTGTATATATTCTTCAGGAAATGGTACGATTCATATTACTATAGAGGGAAGGATAAGCACTTGAGACACACGATACACCAGTAGAGTGCTTTATTTTGTTTTAAAACAAACAAACAATAGTAAAAACACAAAAAAATTTATAGAGTCGTTTTGTACATTCACAGATATATTTGTATTTTGCAGATTTCCTTTTTGAACCTTAGTTTTACTCCTTAGTTTCTGAAGGATTTAGGTTATTATATGTAGTTGTGAATTGCCTTGGTTACCCTTGACATTTCTCATTTCCTATTTTTTATTCAAGTATGGAAATTGTGAGGAGCTTATATTGCTTGACCTTAAGATTATATAACTCCAAAACTGCATTTTCTTGAATATTCACTCTCAGTTTTAAGATGCTATGTGCTTACTTTCTGTCATAGAACTCATAAACATTAAAAGTCAAAATATAATGCACAAAATGTCAAGAATATGAAAATAAATGGTCTGTGATTTCCTAAGTTTAAGAATGGGTATTCACATCTATTTTAACACATTCACAAAGTAAGCTTAAATATCACTGCACAATATTATATAATAATTATATACTATTTTTATTGAGTAATGAAATTATGTAAAAAGGAGCAGTTATTTTTGAAGGTCAAGAAAGCTCAAATCAGTACAGATTTTGCTGGATATTTCTCTATTTTGAATTTGTATTTCAGGAACAGCATATTTATAAAACATTAAACAAGAAATGCATAAAATGACCCTTCAAAAGTAATAATACTTAGAATTTATGAACATTAAGATAGAAAATTTGTCTTCTAAATATGTAAAAGCACTATTCCAGGCTTTATCTTCTTTAATGTTCACAACACTCTTATTGGGTAAGTGCTGCTATTATTTATATATTATTTGCTGAGAGAAATTAAGTAACTTCGCCCAGGATGCAGAAATTAAACTAATAGAGATTGGCCACAGTGTCTACTCCCTCAAGAAACAGCATTTAACCATCCAAAAATAGCAATTTATTTTCTCTATTTTCTTCCACTAATCAAAATTAAAAATTACATCCAGCAGCAGTTCCAAAGTGCTAGTTATGTTCTAAAAACACGAATTATCAGATTTAAAGCTCTCCATGAGACAGAGAGAGAGAGACCCTATTATTATTCTCAATTTACGAAAGAGGAAACTGAGACTCAAAGAAATAGTAAAACACATACTTGAATAAAAAATATTGTCAGAATTTGTATTCAAAGCCAGAAAATCTGGTGATTGAGTCTACATTTAAATATTATATTCTGCTTCCCAACAGTTATTTATGTGATGACATTTTCATACTATGTAATCATAGTATGACATACTACATATCACTTAGCATTTTAAGATTCAATCTTATATATAGTCTAATACTATAAATATTTTCCTACTGAATATACAGTATGCAGTCATTTTATGATTCAATTATGAGCCATGGAGTTTGATAAGCAAAAATTTTCTTAGTTTATTTTTTCTTACTTTATTTTAAAAATCCGTGTATTTTTATTTATGGATAGATGATGCAAAGAATGTCCCTATTCAATTTTGATTTATAAAGTATATTACTCTGTCCTATTTAACTTTCCAAAAATATTTGAGATAATTGAGCCATAGGTTCCTACCCATAGGGACTTTAAGGGCTCATTCTCTGTTTTACTAATTGATTTCACCCTTCTTATTGGCTCCTACGTCACCTATAATATGTGATTGTCAAGGCTCTTTCCCTGGTCTTTCTTCTCAAAGTCATCACCAGATATTTCTAAATGCTACCTAAACATCTTCATTGCACTGCTTCACAGGCACCCGATGTCAAGATTTCCAAACTAATTTTTTCTTTTACACACTTTTTTTTTCTTGTACCCATTATCTCAAGTTTAACATTTTTTATTCTCTTAGAAAGTGAATACATTATTTCAGTATTCCTGAGTTTTCCCTATCTCACATATAATTACAGTCTCTTGCATGTTTCTAGAATATTTCTCCTTTAACTTCAAGCTAATTGCTTTTGTTTTAGTTCACATTCTTAATCTTCCTTTTTACTGCAATAGCTTCCTAAGAAATCTGTTTCCAGTCTTTCACTCCAAATGCTGCCCATTGTATTTGTATAATATATATTACATTATGTCATACCTTTAATTAAGTTGTCAAACGATCCCCATTCCTTATAGATAAAACTATGTTTTATGGTATGATAAAGTTTGGCTACTCTTTTCACCAGAAAAAAACACACTTTATATAGTGATTTTGATCATCAATGGCAAGCCTAGATAAAAGACACTTGGCCAACAATAACAAAATATTACTGATATTATAGTAATTTTGTTACATGGATTTTGATTAACTGGTTAAGGGTTGGGTTAACAAGACTTAGGGACCCTGGAACTGACTGGAGAAAAAGAGTATAATGAAGAGAGGAGGGAACTGAGTTGCCAGAAAAAGGGACCCAAGTAAAGTAGTAAAGTCTTAAGAAAGAAAAAAATAGAAGGAAATATCCAATAGTGAGAATATAGATGTTACCTTATCTGTGATTTTTATTGTTTTTTCAACTTCTCTGGTATATATCCTTAGTACTTGTTAACTTATAAAGCAATTATTGAGTGTCAAGAAATTTTCGAGGTACTAACTAATAAGGCTACAAAGTAACCAAAAACACCTCACAGAACTTGCATTCTAATAAACAGCATAAATAAAGGATATGTAACTTAATTTTCAACTTCTAGGGCATATTTTCAAATACTCATTCTTTTACTCAATTATAAATAATTGGTGAAGAAAAATACAGGGTTTGAAGGGACAGATGAATGTCTATTCCTGTATGTCATCAGACAAGTTATATGGCATTCTTTCATTCAACAGTTTTCAAAGTTTTGGGTGTCAAGACTCCTTTGCACTAGTGGGATGATTGAGAGTCCCGAAACATTTTTGTTTATGTGTAGTACATATGTTGGTAGTTACTATGTTAAATATAAAACAGTAACATTTGAAAGATATTTATATATTAATTCATTTAAACATGACAATAATAAATTTATTACATTTTAATAATTATATTTTCCAAACCCACAAAAATTTAATGAGGAAAATGGCATTGCTTTTTATTTTTAAAAGGATTCTTTAATATCTTGCTTAATGTATTTCCATATCTGTTTTGTCACTTACTATGTTTTATTTTTATTTTGCTTGCAATATATGAAATAAATCCAGCTTCACACACATATACACTTCACAGATGATTATAGATATTCTACTTTGATACTAAACATTAACTCATTATATATAGTTTCTGAATGGTCACTTGCAATGTGGAAACTGAAATCATATCAAAGACAATCTGTTGCTGTTATATTAAAACCCAGTGGTCTATATTATACTTTCAGTGACTTCTTTTATTGTTGTTGTTCAGTTGCTCAGTTGTGTCCAGCTCTTGGAGACCCCATGGACTGAAGCACACCGGGCTTCTCTGTCCTTCACTATCTCCCAGTATTTGCTCAAACTCATGTCCATTGTGTCAGTGATGCCATCCAAACATCTCATCCTCTGTCATGCCCTTCTCCTCCTGCCTTCAATCTTTCCCAGCATCAGGGTCTTTTCCCATGAGTCAGCTCTTTGCATGAGGTGGCCAAATTATTGCAGTTTCAGCTTCATCATCAATACTTCCAATGAATATTCAAGCTTCGTTTCCTTTACAATTGATTGGTTTGATATCCTTGCTGTCCAGGGGACTCTCAAGTCTTCTCCAGCACCACAGTTCAGAAGTATCAATTCTTCAGCACTCAGGTTTCTTTATGGTGTAACTCTCACATCCATACATGACTATTGGAAAAACCATAGCTTTGACTATACATACCTTTGTCAGCAGTGATGTCTCTGCTCTTTAATACACTGTCTAGGTTTGTCATAGCTTTTCTTCCATCTTTTAATGTCATTGCTGCAGTGTCTGTCTACAGTGGTTTTGGAGCCTAAGAAAATAAAGTCTGTCACTGTTTCCATTTCTTCCCCATCTATTTGCAATGAAGTGATGGGACTGGATTGCATGATTTTTGTTATTTGAATGTTGAGTTTTTATCTCAGCTTTTCGCTCTCTTCATTCACCTTCATCAAGTGGCTCTTTAGTTCCTCTTCACTTTCTTCCATTAGGTTGGTGTTGTCTGCATACTTGAGGTTATTGATATTTCCTCCAGCAATCTTGATTCCAGCTTGTGCTTCATCCAGCCTGGCATTTCACATGATGTACTCTGGATTTAAGTTAAATAAGCAGGGTGACAATATACACCCTTGTTGTAATCCTTTCCCAATTTTGAACCACTCAACCGTTCCATATCCAGTTCTAATTGCTGCTTCTTGACCTGCACACTGATTTAGCAGGAGGCAGGTAAGGTGGTCTGGTATGCCCATCTCAAAGAATTTTCAACAATTTGCTGTGAACAGCACTCACTCATTTGAATAGACCCTGATTCTGGGAAAGATTGAGGGCAGGAGGAGAAGGGGACAACAGAGGATGAGATGGTTGGATGGCATCACCGACCTAATGGACATGGGTTTGGGTAGACTCCGGGAGTTGGTGATCGACAGGGAGGCCTGGAGTGCTGTGGTTCATGGGGTTGCAGAGTCGGACACGACTGAGTGACTTCACTTTCACTTTTCACTTTCATGCATTGGAGAAAGAAATGGCAACCCACTCCAGTGTTCTTGCCTGGAGAATGCCAGGGACAGCAGAGCCTGGTGGGCTGCCATCTATGGGGTCGCACAGAGTCAGACACGATTGAAGTGACTTAGCAGCAGCAGCAGCATAGACTATATTACTAAGTGAAAGAAGTAAGACAGAGACAAATATCACACGATATCACATATCTGGAATATGAAAAATGACACATGTGAACTTATTTACAAAACAGGAACAGACTCACAGATAACAAATTTAATGTTGCCTAAGAGAAAATGGGGTGGAGGAGCGATAAATTAGGGGTTTGGGATTAGCATAACAGATACAAATTGTTACACATAGAGTGGATAAACAACAAGGTCCTTATTGTATAGGAAAAGGAATCATATTTAGTACTATAATAAACCATAATGGAAAAGAATATATATATCTATTATATATATAAATATATAACATGTATTTATATGTATAGTGTATATATCACTTTGCTATACACTAGAAACTAACATAAGATAACTTATATAACATTGTAAATCAACTATGAAAAGTGAAAGTGAAAGTCAATCAGTCATATCTGACTCTTTGCAACCCCAAGGCCTGCACAGTCCATGTAATTCTTTAGGCCAGAATACTGGAATGGGTAGCCTTTCCCTTTTCCAGGGGATCTGCCCAACCCAGGGATCAAACCCAGGTCTCCTGCATTGCAGGCACATTCTTTACCAGTTGAGCCACAAGGGAAGCCCAAGAATACTGAAGTGGGTAGTCTATCCCTTCTCCAGCAGATCTTCCTGACCCAGGAATTGAACTGGGGTCTCCTGCATTGCAGGCAGATTCTTTACCAACTGAACTGTCAGGGAAGCCCCCACCCAAAACAAACAAACAAACAAACAAACTATACTTCAATTGAAAAAAATAAGCATGCTTTCAAGTTGTGTGTATATATATATATATATATATATATATATATATATATATAATTTAAATAGAGCCACAAAGACTGTGATGAAATGGTAAAAGTAAGTGAAGTAAAGAATTCTAGAATACTTCATTTTGTCTCAAAGGGAATGATGTTAGAAATTATTTCACAACGTATAATAATGACATAGATTTTCACTTTTATACACTCTCAGGTTTATTTCTCACTTGTATTGCTATGTCTGCCTGTAATAGTAAGGGCAGTTAAATATTTTATTTTTGTCCTTCCTTGAGCAAAGCTGGAAATCTACAGGATAATCTGGGATTTTTGAAATCACCAATTAAGAAAAAAACAATACGAGATTGGAAAAGACTAAGGAAACTATTGTAATCTATGGAGGGCAAAAAATCTAATAAACTTATATGTAGAAAGATATTTTTTTTTTTACATTTATGGTGCTGATTTTCTAAGTGTAAAGAGAAAATGTAGGCTGCATGGTGAGTTAAGGCTGCTTTCCATTTTTATTTCAGGTAGAACCAAGGAAAACTTGGGAGAATGCAGAGTAGATGAGATATTGAGATTATTGACAGTGAGCAGATGTTCAAATCTGTTGACAAAGTCATTGCTTTCAACCTTCAGTTCTTTATGATCAGTAGTCTTGGAAATGTCTCCAGATTTCCCAGGCTATACAGGAGGAACTTTTTAAGACAGATGTTTGTTTCACAAAACAGATCACCATGCAATTTCTATATTTATCAGTTTTTCAATAGTTCAGAGGGAAAGTTTCATTTGACAACGTGGCACAGAGAAAATCTGGATTGGGGAATTTTAGTTATTTTCCTATCATCATCCCTGTTCAAAGTAACCCAAGACCAATGAAAAGGAGGGCAATTGGGTTTTGTCTGCTGTGACTTATGTGATTTCTTCTGATACATGGTACTGATTAAGAAAGTTTTTGAACAATTTGGAATGCATTACTGTCAGGTAGTTAGAATAGGAAAAATGAGTCCAGAATGGCGGTGGCTAAAAGACAAGGAAGGGAAAAGTCCATGAAAATAGAACAAAAGAAGGTCTGAGGACCGGAGTGAGGACCTCTAGTAGAACAAACAGCACTCCTGGCTAGTCCAATTTACATAGGGCAGGCCCAGGGGGAGGAGAAAAAACATATAAAGAGGAGCCACTCTGTGGGAGAGGGAGAGGGTGGGATGATTTGGGAGAATGGCATTGAAATATGTATAATATCATATATGAAATGAGTCACCAGTCCCGGTTCGATGCAGGATACTGGATGCTTGGGGCTGGTGCACTGGGACGACCCAGAGGGATGGTATGGGGAGGGAGGAGGGAGGAGGGTTCAGGATGGGGAACACATGTATACCTGGGGCAAATTCATTTTGATATATGGCAAGACCAATACAATATTGTAAAGTTAAATAAAATTTTAAAAAAATCCAGAAATAACAAAGATTAAAAAAAAAAAAAAGAGGAGCCAAAAGATCAGAGGTCTCTCTCTCTCTTCTCTCCATGTCTTTTGGGCCTTTATGCCCTCATGCCTCGCGGATGTATTTTCCTTTATTTTCTAAATAAAATTGAGCTGTAACACGGAGCTGTAACTGACAGCTGTGAAACTGGTCTGTCCAAGAGCTGTAATGCTGGTCTGTCGTTTCAAATTTTTGTTGTGATGAGACAGAACCGAGGAAATTACACACTCCCTCAACTACCAAGTGGCTTCCCTGGTGGCTTAGACGGCAAAATGTCTGTCTACAATGCGGGAGACCCGGGTTCGATCCCTGCTTTGGGAAGATCCCTTGGAGAAGGAAATGGCAATCCACTCCACTACTATTGCCTGGAAAATCCCATGGACAGAGGACCCTGGTAGGCTACAGTCCATGGGGTCGCAAAGAGTCAGACACGACTGAGCAACTTCACGTTCATGTTCAACTACCAAGTCATGTTGTGAAAAATCTTAAGAGCTTTTGGATCATAGTTTTTTTTTTTTTTTTTGTATATCAGACAATCAAATGAACAAAATCAAAGGTCCTAAACCTTTTGAAACTGTATACAGAAGTTTGTGGGTGGGAGCCTTAGTGTATTATTCTGAAGGAAGGATACACAGCTTTCATCAACAGGGTAAGGAACTCTCACAAAAAGATAAAAGACACTCAAACACAACATTTTTCCAATTCCATAATTATAAAAGTATGCTTATATGTTCAGGTTTAAAAAAAAAGTAAAAAGTAAACTGGTAAATAAGAAGAAACAGCTTGACTACATAGGACTTTTCAAAAGTAAATATTTAGAAACAAAGACATGTTTCCTTAGAACAATTGACTCTGGCAGATTTTTATAATTTAGAGAGGAATGTTATTTACTTCATTCACTGCAAAAGAAACATATAGAAATATATACTTGCCATTCACAATTCCTTGGTTTTGTTTTAAAAATCCTTACTAAAACTGTAAGTTTCCTTGGTGACTGATGGTGGTGTAAAATTAACATACTCTGACAGAGAGCATACCAGCAAAACTAAAGATAGGACTTGCTTTCCTTTTGTATTCTTTTGAGAATCTACATGTTATTGTGCAGAAACAATTTTCTGTTTAACACAAGGAAGGATCAAGGTTACTGAAAGAGCTCAATTTATTAAAGGAGATATATTTCACATTATTCACAATGAAACAAAGAGCAAAGTTTTATGAACCACTAGGGAATACCATACTGCACACTGAAGCCCACATAGTTGATATACACACTTAGAGGCTTTTGTATATGTCAATCATGTTTCAGTTCAGTTCAGTTCAGTCGCTCAGTCATGTCCGACTCTTTGCGACCCCATGAAATGCAGCACACCAGGCCTCCCTGTCCACCACCAACTCCTGGAGTCCACCCAAACCCATGTTCATGGAGTTGATGAACCATCCAACCATCTCATTCTCTGTTGTCCCCTTCTCCTCCTGCCTTCAATCTTTCCCGGCATCAGGGTCTTTTCAAATGAGACAGCTCTTCACATGAGGTGGCCAAAGTACTGGAGTTTCAGCCTCAGCATCAGTTCTTCTGATAAACACCCAGGACTGATCTCCCTCAGGATGGACTGGTTGGATCTCCTTGCAGTCCAAGGGACTCTCAAGAGTCTTCTCCAACACCACAGTTCAAAAGCATCAATTCTTCAGAGCTCAGCTTTCTTCATAGTCCAACTCTCACATCCATACATGACCACTAGAAAAACCATAGCCTTGACTAGACGGACCTTTGTTGGCAAAGTAATGTCTCTGCTTTTGAATATGCTGTCTAGGTTGGTCATACATTTCTTTCCAAGGAGTAAGCATCTTTTAATTTCATGGCTGAAGTCACCAACTGCAGTGATTTTGGATATCAGAAAAATAAAGTCTGCCACTGTTTCCACTGTTTCCCCATCTATCTGCCATGAAGTGATGGGACTGGATGCCATGATCTTCGTTTTCTATATGTTAAGTTTAAGCCAACTTTTTCACTCTCCTCTTTCACTTTCATCAAGAGGCTTTTTAGTTCCTCTTCACTTTCTGCCATAAGGGTGGTGTCATCTGCATATTTGAGGTTATTGATATTTCTCCCAGCAATCTTGATTTCAGATTGTGCTTCATCCAGCCCAGCGTTTCTCATGATGTACTCTGCATATAGATAAATAAGCAGGGTGACAATATGCAGCCTTGACATACTTCTTTGCTGATGTGGAACCAGTCTGTTTTTCCATGTCCAGTTCTAACTGTTGCTTCCAGACATGCATATAGGTTTCTCAAGAGGCAGGTCAGGTGGTCTGGTATGGCCATATCTTAAAGAAGTTTCCACAGTTTGTTGTGATCCACTCAGTTAAAGGCTTTGGCATAGTAAATAAAGCAGAAGTAGATGTTTTCCGGGAACTCTCTTGCTTTTTTGATGATCCAGTGAATGTTGGCAATTTGATCTCTGGTTCCTCTGCCTTTTCTAAAACCAGCTTGAACATCAGGAAGTTTATGATTCATGTATTGCTGAAGCCTGGCTTGGAGAAATTTCAGCATTACTTTACTAGCATGTGAGATGAGTGCAATTGTGCAGTAGTTTGAGCATTCTTTGGCATTGCCTTTCTTTGGGATTGGGATGAAAACTGACATTTTCCAGTCCTGTGGCCACTGCTGAGTTTTCCAAATTTGCTGGCATATTGAATTCAGCACTTTCACAGCATCATCTTTCAGGATTTGAAATAGCTCCACTGGAATTCCATAACCTCCACTAGCTTTGTTTGCAGTGATGCTTCCTAAGGCCCACTTGACTTCACACTCCAGGATGTCTGGCTTTGGTGAGTGATCACACCATCGTGATTATCTTGGTTGTGAAGTTCTTTTTTTTTACAGTTATTTTGTGTATTCTTGCCACCACTTCTTAATATCTTCAGCTTCTGTTAGGTCCATACCATATCTGTTCTTTATTGAGCCCATCTTTGCATGAAATATTTCCTTGGTATCTCTAATTTTCTTGAAGAGATCTCTAGTCTTTCCCATTCTATTGTTTTCCTCTATTTCTTGGCATTGATCACTTAGGAAGGCTTTCTTATTTCTCCTTGTTATTCTTTGCAACTCTGCATTCAAATGGGTATGTCTTTCCTTTTCTCATTGGCTTTTCACTTCCCAGCTTTTCAGAGCTATTTGTAAGGCCTCCTCAGAGAGCTATTTTTCTTTTTTGCATTTCTTTTTCTTGGGGATGGTCTTGATTCCTATCTCTTGTACAATGTCACGAACCTCCATTCATAGCTCATCAGGCACTCTGTCTATCAGATCTAGTCCCTTAAATCTATTTCTCACTTCCACTGTATAATCATGAGGGATTTTATTTAGGTCATACCTGAATGGTCTAGTGGTTTTCTCCACTTTCTTCAATTTCAGTCTGAATTTGGCACTAAGAAGTTCATGATCTGAGCCACAGTAAACTCCTGTTTTTTTTTTGCTGACTGTATAGAGCTTCTGTATCTTTGGCTGCAAAGAATATAATCAATTTGATTTTGGTGTCAACCATCTGGTGATGTCCATGTGTAGAGTCCTCTCTTGTGTTGTTGATAGATCATATTTGCTATGACCAGTGTGTTCTCTTGGCAGAACTCTATTAGCCTTTGCCCTGCTACATTCTGTACTCTAAGACCAAATTTGCCTGTTACTCGAGGTGTTTCTTGATTTCCTACTTTTGCATTCCAGTCCCCTATAATGAAAAGGACATCTGTTTTGGGTGTTAGTTCTAGAAGGTCTTGTAGGTCTTCATGTTGCTGCTGCTGCTGCTGCTAAGTCACTTCAGTCGTGTCCGACTCTGGTACCCCAGAGATGGCAGCCTACCAGGCTCTTCTTTCCCTGTGATTCTCCAGGCAAGAACACTGGAGTGGGTTGCCATTTCCTTCTCCAATGCATGAAAGTGAAAAGTGAAAGTGAAGTTGCTCAGTCATGTCTGACTCTTCGCGATCCCATGAACTGCAGCCCACCAGGCTCCTCCATCCATGGGATTTTCCAGGCAGGAGTACTGGAGTGGGGTGCCATTGCCTTCTCTGGTAGGTCTTCATAGAACTGTTCAATTTCAGCTTCTTCGGCGTTACTGCTTGGGGCATATACTTGAATTACCATGGTATTGAATGGTTTGCCTTGGAAACGAACAGAGATCATTCTGTCGTTTTTGAGATTGCATCCAAGTAGTGCATTTTGGACTCTTTGTTGACTATGACGGCTACCCCATTTGTTCTAAGGGATTCCTGCCCACAGTAGTAGATATAATGGGCATCTGAGTAAATTGCCCCATTCCAGTCCACCTTAGTTCACTGATACCTAGAATGTCGATGTTCCCTCTGTCATCTCCTGTGTGACCAGGCTGGAATAAAATACTATTACTCTGTTATTAAATTTTCCATGTTTATTAAATGCATTTAGCTTAATGTCTCTCATATATAGCTCTATCAACTTGCCTTGCCTTGCAGTAGAACCTTTCAAATACTAATTTAGCTTCTTTCAAGAATATAGCAGTTTTCTTATTGTTACATCTTAAGCACTGGGGCAAAGACACAGAACACTAAAGACGACAAGGGCTGTAAAGTTTATTTCCCACATCATTGATTTACCTCATCTCTGAAATGTAAGTAAGTTCCTGGAATTCAATAATCCCTGTACTTCTTCAGATCTGATATATTGCATTTGTGATATTGACTACTCTGAGTTTCTTTTAATTAACTTTATATAAGTTGCAATATGTAAGTTTCCATTTGAATTTACTAACTTTGCTAAAATTGCTTTAATGTCTAAAGTGAGTAAGCTAATGAAGCTTGACGAGATAAAGTCCCATAGTCCTGTAAGTCTACTGTGTCCTTGGATACGATTTTATCAGGGTCATTTATAAGAATCTCAACTATTCTTTAAAGTAAACAAAGCATGCAAATAATATTTAAAAATCTCTTCACTGAAAAACTACTTGCTAAAAAATAACAACTCATGCCAGTTAATCCAGCAAAAATTATTTAAAAAGTAGTATAATATATATCTCCAGGATACATAACATGGTAAAAATAGTTACCAATATATGTAAATATACCAAATTAAGTGTTTCAAGGATACATGGATGAGAGATATGGCCCTCAGTCACAAGGAGATCATTTGCTAAATACCTTGAAACCCTGCTTGAATAACATAACACAGAGACCAGTAAAATCCATAATCATATTGTAAGATGATAGGAGGGTGCACTAAATAGAAGATATGATACGAACAAATGATTATAAAGTTTAGTTTTTTGTATTTTTATATGGCGTTGGAGAATAAATTAACTCCTGTGCATCTACATCTAGTTTGTGACCATCCTGAACACATTTTAGAAGATACGGTATCTACCTATCTGTCTGAATTCATTTTCTGCTACTCCCCCCACCCCCATCCATATTTTGTTCTAATAGTATATATCTTCTTTCTGATACTGAAACAGGTCAATTTTGTTCCCATGTCAGGGTCTTTGCCACTGCTGTAACCTCTGTCTGGAATGTTTCCTATTTCCACCTGCAGTACCAGTTTTAGCTCGGCTGGCTCCTGTTTAAAAATAATGCCTTGATTCAAATATTATCTCTTTAACCAAGATGAGCTGATCAGCCTTGGTCTGTCCTGTGTCTGAGTTTCTTTCAATCATATTTCTCTCCTCTATTATCAGCCATTACCCTCTTTTATTTCTTTATACCACTTTTTACTAACCAATTGTGTGGTAGTTTGAGCATTCTTTGGCATTACCTTTCTTTGGGACTGGAATAAAAACTGACCTTTTCCAGTCCTGTGGCCACTGCTGAGTTTTCCAAATTTGCTGGCATATTGAGTGCAGCACTTTCACAGCATCATCTTTCAGGATTTGGAATAGCTTAACTGGAATTCTATCACCTCCACTAGCTTTGTTCGTAGTGATGCTAAGGCCCACTTGACTTCACATTCCAGGATCTGGCTCTAGGTCAGTGATCAACCATCGTGATTATCTGGGTTGTAAAGATCTTTTTTGTACAGTTCTTCTGTGTATTCTTGCCATCTATTCTTAATATTTTCTGCTTCTGTTAGGTCCATACATGTTCAAGCTGGTTTTAGAAAAGGCAGAGGAACCAGAGATCAAATTGCCAACATCCGCTGGATCATGGAAAAAGCAAGAGAGTTCCAGAAAAACATCTATTTCTGCTTTATTGACTATGCCAAAGCCTTTGACTGTGTGGATCACAATAAACTGTGGAAAATTCTTAAAGAGATGGGAATACCAAACCACGTGACCTGCCTCTTGAGAAAGTTGTATGCAGGTCAGGAAGCAACAGTTAGAACTGGACATGGAACAACAGACTGGTTCCAAATAGGAAAAGGAGTACGTCAAGACTGTATTTTGTCATCCTGCTTATTTAACTTATATGCAGAGTACATCATGAGAAGTGCTGGACTGGAAGAAACACAAGCTGGAATCAAAATTGCTGGGAGAAATATCAATAACCTCAGATATGCAGATGACACCACCCTTATGGCAGAAAGTGAAGAGGAACTCAAAAGCCTCTTGATGAAAGTGAAAGTGGAGAGTGAAAAAGTTGGCTTAAAGCTCAACATCCAGAAAACGAAGATCATGGCATCCAGTCCCATCACTTCATGGCAAATAGATGGGTAAACAGTGGAAACAGTTTCAGACTTGGGGCTCCAAAATCACTGCAGATCGTGACTGCAGCCATGAAATTAAAAGACACTTACTCCTTGGAAGGAAAGTTATGACCAACCTAGATAGCATATTGAAAAGCAGAGACATTACTTTGCCAACAAAATTCCATCTAGTCAAGGCTATGGTTTTTTCTGTGGTCGTGTATGGATGTGAGAGTTGGACTGTGAAGAAGGCTGAGTGCCAAAGAATTGATGCTTTTGAACTGTGGTGTTGGAGAAGACTCTTGAGAGTCCCTTGGACTGAAAGGAGATCCAACCAGTCCATTCTGAAGGAGATCAGCCCTGGGATTTCTTTGGAAGGAATGATGCTAAAGCTGAAACTCCAGTACTTTGGCCACCTCATGCGAAGAGCTGACTCATTGGAAAAGACTCTGATGCTGGGAGGGATAGGGGGCAGGAGGAGAAGGGGATGACAGAGGATGAGATGGCTGGATGGCATCACTGACTCGATGGACGTGAACTCCCGGAGTTGGTGATGGACAGGGAGGCCTGGCGTGCTGTGATTCATGGGGTCTCAAAGAGTTGGACATGACTGAGCAACTGATCTGATCTGATTTGATCTTACTAAGCAAAATTATAGTATGCTTTATTATATTGAATATTTATGTATCCATTTCTGTGTGTACTGTATCTCTTCCAATTAGAATATTTAAACTTCCCTGAAGTTTTTCATTTTCTTCAATAAAGAATTTCAGCCCCATTTCTCTCACTATTTAAACCCCCAATGACTGTTTTTTCCAAACAGAAATTACCAATTAGTAGAATTCTTAAACATATTGAAAGGATTTGAAGGGCTAAAGAATCAAGGAGAAGCAGAGGAAGAAAACTCCATACATTTGGCATAGCTTATGGAAAGGGAAGATAACAGAGAAAGTGAGGAATAGCAAGTAATGAATTAGGCAGAATCACAAAGTTTATATGGCAAAAAAAGCGGGGGGAGATAAGGCTGAAAAGGAGAGAGAAGATAAGATGGGTTAAATTCTTTTAGGCTAGCATATTGAAATTTTACAGAGTTGAATTTGAATTCAGGCATAAATCATGAATAGAATTTAGGAAAATTTTATTTTTGGTATAATAAAGAATTTTGTAATGTAAGCTCAGAATGAATTAGAAAAATATCCAAATGCTATTAACACAACCTAAGCAAACATTGAAACTACCCATTTTAACCCATTTCTACTGTGAAAACTTTTCTATTTCCCTTGAATATATTAGTTTTCCTCATCATCTCCTTTGGTACCTTATTTTTATATTTTTTCTATGGGATTCCTCTTTCTTAATACTTTTTTTTTTTGGTTTGCTTAATTTTGAAAATGGTTTTTACTCTTTAGAAGCACAGTATCTGTGTAGATACAGATGTCTGCTTTTGATGGTGCCTAAGATTAAAGTTTATATCCTGTAGTTAGGCAAAGACTTCCTCATCCTTATTCCCACACACTCTCCACCATGCTATGTTCTGATCTTACCACAGTCTTTTGTCCATGATTATTGAAAAATAATTTTTGCTCTTTTAAATTGTGTTCTAAAGTTTCTGGTATAAAATTTCTCTCCCTTTACATGATAATTATATTAAACTAGTGTTTCCATAAACATGAGAATAAAAAGATTCCACCACCCTTAGACTTTTCTTTTTTTTTTTTTCACTCCCACTGGGAAAACATTCTAAGATACCCATCAAGGCATCTAATCATCAATGACACCTAATTTTGCTGGTATATTTTCCTAGAGATACCTTATGCTATGCTAAGTCACTTCAGTCGTGTCTGACTCTGTGTGACCCCATAGATGGCAGCCCACCAGGCTCCTCCCTCCCTGGGATTCTCCAGGCAAGAACACTGGAGTAGGCTGCCATTTCCTTCTCCAATGCATGAAAGTGAAAGTGAAGTCGCTCAGTTGTGTCCGACTCTTAGCGACCCCATGGATTGCAGGCTAACAGGCTCCTCCGTCCATGGGATTTTCCAAGCAAGAGTACTGGAGTGGGGTACCATACTGACCTATTATTTCTTCATCTTCCCACTGGTATTTCATAGTTTACAGCCAGTACATGTGAGAATGGCACTAGGATCTTAACATTCTTTGCTTTTCACTTTGACCATAACAAAAAAGTTGTATTCTTTAAATTCAGCCAGCAAAGTAAGATCACATTTTATTGACACATAACACTGAGACAAACACATATAAGGTTGTCTCGTCACAGATAAACACTGTTTAGACAAAGCTGTAACTCTAAACAAATAAGTAAATAAATAGATTTCTAGTAGATAGTTTAAAAGCTGATTAAAATGAATGGATTTTGGTTTTATAATGACTCAGCACCTGAATAGAACACATAATGCACCTAATTGATTTTGAAATAAGAAACATGTTATAAAATATAATTATAAAATTATAATTATATAAAATATAATTGTATCACTGTGAGATACAAAATTCATGTTGTCTTAAGCCACCATGTTCATGGCAATTTGTTACAGTAGCCTTAGGAAGTTCATATAAATATCAAGAATTCATAACAAAATTATTTTAGATTGCATGGTAAACAATAATTAAGAGGAGTTTGCATCAATTAAATAAAAGGTAAAGTAATTTTGTTTTATAATCCAACTGATATTAAGGAAAAAATCATATGAACACATTAAAATAAAGACTCTTACTGATTTGATATGAAATACTGACATGAAGATTTGTATAATTTAAAATATGCCACTATAACAGATATATATAATAAACAGGTTAATTAATGTTATCAATTTAAAGACTACTTAGAATTAGTCAATGACAAGATGAACTTGGGGCTTCCCAGGTGGTGATACTGGTAAAGAATCCACCTGCCGATGAAGGAGACCCAAGAAACACAGTTCAATTCCTAAATTGGGAAGAATCCCTGGTAAACCATTCCAGTATTTTGCCTGGAGTCTTCCATGGACAGAATAACCTAGTGGGCTACAGTCCATGGGGCTGCAAAGAGTTGGGCATGACTGAGTGACTGAGCACAAAATGAACTTGAAATACATGAATATCTTACATCTTAATAGAGGTTTTCCAAATTTGACAATAATTCTAAAAATATAGATGATTCTATTAATAAAAAGTTTTGAAGAATTTTTCAAACTACCAGTTGCAAAAATTAAATTTTTATTAGTAATCCTGTAGAAGACTAACTTTTCTTTCTCAATTATAAATTAAAACCATATTTAGAAATAGCTTTTATACAAGGAGAGTGAAGCTGTACAAAGTCAGCAAAAATAAGACCAGGAGGTAACTGTGGCTCAGATTATGAGTTCCTTATTGCAAAACTCAGACTTAAATTGAAGAAAGTAGGGGAAAACACTAGGCCATTCAAGTATGACCTAAAATAAACCCCTTACAATGGACGTGACAAATAGATTCAAGGGATAAGAGCTGATAGAGTGCCTGATGAACTGTGGATGGAGGTTCATGATACTGTACAGGAGTTGGTTGTCAAAAACATCCCCAAGAAACAGAAATGTAAAAAAGACAAAATGGTTGTCTCAGGAGGTCTTACAAATAGCTGAGAAAAGAAATAAAGGCAAAGGAGAAAAATATAAATATATACTCATTGGAATGCAGAATTCCAAAGGATAGTAAGGAAATATAAGAAAGCCTTCCTAAGGGGGGGGGGGCGGGGAACAGAGGAAGACAATAGAATCTGAAAAACTAGAGATATCTTTAAGAAAATTAGAGACACCAAGGGAACATTTCATGCAAAGACAGGCACAATAAAGGGTCGAAACAATATGGACCTTACAGAAGCAGAAAATATTAAGAAGAAGTAGCAAGAATACACAGAAAAACTATACAAAAAGATCTTATTGATCCAGATAAGTGCTGCATTCAATACATCAGCAAATATGGAAAACTCAGCAGTGGCTACAGGACAGGAAAAGTCAGTTTTCATCACAATCCCAAAGAAGGGCAATGCCAAAGGATAGTCAAATTACTGCACAATTTCACTAATTTCACACGTTAGTAATGTAATGCTTGAAATCCTTCAAGCTAGGCTTCAACAGTATGTGAACAGAGTACTTCTAGATGTACAAACTGGATTTAGAAAAGGCAAAGGAGCCAGAGGTCAAATTGGGAACATCTTCTGAACCATAGAAAAAGCAAGAGAATTCCAAGAACAAAAACAAACAAAATCTACTTCTGCTTCATTTGCTATGCTAAAGCCTTTGACTGTGTGGAGCACAACAAACCTTTGGAAAATTCTTAAGGAGATGGGAATACCAGATCACTTTACCTGCCACTGAGAAACTTGAATGCAGGTCAAGAATCAACAGATGGAATCAGACATGGAACAACAGACTGGTTCCAAATTGGGAAAGGAGTACGACAAGGCTGTATACTGTCATCCTGTTTATTTATATGCAGATTACATCATGCAAAATGCTGGGCTGGATGAAAACAAGCTGGAATCAAGATTGCTGGGAGAAATATCAACGACCTCAGGTATGCAGATGACACCACCTTCAAGGCAGAAAACGAAGAGGAACCAAAGAGCCTCTTGAAGGTGAAAGAGGAGAACAAAAAAGCTGGCTTTGGCATATAGATGGGGAAACCATGGGAACAGTGACAGACTATTTCCTTGGGTTCCAAAATCACTGCGGATGGTGAACTGCAGCCATGAAATTAAAAAACGCTTGCTCCTTGGAAGAAAGCTATGACAAACAAGACATTACTTTGCCAGCAAATGTCTATATTGCCAAAACTATGGTTTTCCCAGCAGTCATGTATGAAAGTGAGAGTTGGACCATAAAGAAGGCTGAGTGCTGAAGAATTGTTGCTTTTGAACTATGGTGTTGGAGAAGAAGAAGACTCTTGAGAGTCCCTTGGACTTCGAGGAGATAAAACCAGTCAACCCTAAAGGAAAACAACCCTGAATATTCATTGGAAGGATTGATGTTGAAGCTCCAATAATTTGGCCACCTGATGGGAAGAGCCAACTCATTGGAAAAGACCTTGTTGCTGTGAAAAGACTGAAGGCAGGAGGAGAAGAGGGTGACAGAGGATAAGATGGTTCAATGGCATCACTGACTCAAGGGACACATGTTTGAGCACACTCCAGGAGATGGTGAAGGACAGGGAAGCCTGGCGTGCTGCAGTCCATGGGGTCTCAAAGAGTTGGACACCACTGAGTGACTGAACAATATATATAGTATAATTCACAAAAATAAAGACTAAAAAATATCACAGTGATGTAATAGGATGGTTAATAAAATCCTATTTTATTATTTTGAATGTGTATCATGCTGTTTGTCAGTTCTTTAAACAGTCATAATTTATTGGCTTTTTCTTTTTAGTTGAATAAACCTGTATTTTAGTAGTGTATTCATATTTTTCTATTTTTCTTGGAAGAGTTTCTCTGTTGGTATTTGTATACTCTTCACAATGTATAAGATTTCAATCAGTCCCTGCCTTTAATGATATTCTAATGTCTGGGATGCTTTTTATATCTGCATGTAAAAATAATCAGTTTATGATTTCCTGAGTCCTGGTCTTTGCACTTAAGAAATACCTCAGTGTTCCCTTCTCCCTTAACATGGTCTGAGTTCTTTTCTCTATTTCTCATGGCCCAGGATTCTTGGCTAGTATGAGACAGTCCTATTTGCCACAATACAACTATTTCCTTTTTTGATCAGTTGTGGAAGAACAAAACTCTCTTATCTTTCTTCTTGGTGCAAAGATACTCTATTCCTTTCTCATCAAAGCTCAACTTTTCTTCTTCTAAGAATAAGGGGGAATTGACCTCTCCTACCTTGTATCATATCATGCATTATTGAGGAAAATTAAAATAAAACATGCTAAAATCTTCACCGGGACAAGATGCAACACAAGGTACTGGATTAACCAAGTTCTGTTGTTCAGTCACTAAGTCGTGTCTGACTCTTTGGTACTGCATGGACGACAGCACGCCAGGCTTCCCTGTCCTTCACTGTCTCCCAGAGTTTGCTCAAATTCATGTCCATTGAGTTGATGATGCTATCCAACCATCTCACCCTCTGTCATCCCCTTCTCCTGCCCTCTTCCTTCTAGTCAGAACATTTCCCCAACAACCTTCCCATCTCCACATCCCATTTCTTCTCCCTTAAGTAACCTTTGATTCTAATTTCCTAAAGAACTCAGGAAATGTTCATTTTGATAGTAATATCAGTAATACTCTTTTATTTTGAACCACCCATTTGAAATTAGTAAGCTTCAAATTATAAATTTATTATTTATCTTTGCCTCTATAAGAAACTAAAAACAACAACAACAAAAAAATCTACATTTTTTTCCTTGACAGCAATGAAAACTAACAGCAGTCCTTGGTGTTCATCTGCATACATTTATTTGCCTCTAAGCCTTCACCAGCTGTTTAAAGTTCTGCCTCATGGTTCTGGCTTGACATTGCTGTTGGCGCATAGCTCTCCTTTCACTGTCACAGGGCCACGGCTCCTCTTGTCACTGCCAATCTTTCCTGCAATCCTCATGTCACTGCTGAGCTACTTTCACAAAAATGACTGAAGCACTGTTCCACTTATGAGCCTGCTATTCTCTTAAGTTTCCTATTTCAAGAAACACATCTCATCCTCTGGCCAGGGGATATTTGAGTGTCACTTAGCATGTACTAGAAAATATTCTCTATGTTCTTTTTCAGTTCAGTTCAGTTCAGTCGCTCAGTCATGTCCAACTCTTTGCAACCCCATGAAACGCAGCATGCCAGGCTTCCCTGTCCATCACCAACTCCCGGAGTTCACTCAGACTCACGTCCATCGAGTCAGTGATGCCATCCAGCCATCTCATCCTCTGTTGTCCCCTTCTCCTCCTGCCCCCAATCCCTCCCAGCATCAGAGTCTTTTCCAATGAGTCAACTCTTCGCATGAGGCGGCCAAAGTACTGGCGTTTCAGCTTCAGCATCATTCCTTCCAAAGAAATCCCAAAGCACAGGTCTCTGTCCTAAGCACACATACATTTTCTTTCTCTTCATCCACTGGTATTATCTCAGAGAGGAGGGGTGGTCTTGCCCCAGTCCTAACATTTATTTAAGAGATTCTGCATCAAATTCTAACTTTATATACTTCCATGTATTTCTGTTTTGTTTTGTTTTTTCCTGATAGGAAGCTTATCTGGTGGACATGGGCCACAAAGAAAGCGTGATGGCTCACCCATACATGCCAGTATGAAGGTAGAACAGCTTTTGCCAGAAAAGTAGAGTGTTCTTTTTTTTGGTAGAACCTATGTTTTTATAATTTTTGTATCTCCACATGTATTATACTTAATGTTTATGTATACACCATATATATATATATATATATATATATATATATATATATATATACATATACATACACACACACACACTATGAGTCATTTATATTAATATATTAATTAATTAGGTATATATATGTGGAATATCCTACAAGACTCTCTTAATATTTCTCAGCTCATTTAGGCCTCCCAGAATCCAAAATTAAAATGTTACCATGTCCTATAAAGATAATAATATTGATATTTTGAAACACTCCATAGTTTTAAAATTGCATCAAATTTACATGACGTGACCTAAAAATGTTTGAAAGAAATCATTGTTATAAAAATAAAATTTTAGAGATTTTGAAATTAATAAAAATAGTTTTCCTTTTAGATTTTTATACAGATTAAATATATATTATACATGTTGAAGAAAATTAGGGACATATGGAAAAGTACAAAGACTATGTGATTAATACCTAAAGTCTTACTTCATAGAGATAACTTTGTTAATGTTCTCTTTCATGTAGATCTATATCTATGCCCACAAACACGCGCACAACTGGAATCAATCTCAGTACTGTTCAGTTGCTCAGTTGTGTCCAACTCTTTGCAGCCCCATGAACTGTATCATGCCAGGCTTCCCTGTCTATCACCAAGTACCAGAATCAATCTAAATCTTCCTATTTTCAACTTACTGTAACCATTTTTTCCACTTAAATGTTGTAAACTTATTCTTTTATTAAAATTCTCCCAACCTATGGCTTTTAAACCAGTCCATTCTGAAGGAGATCAACCCTGGGATTTCTTTGGAAGGAATGATGCTAAAGCTGGAAACTCCAGTACTTTGGCCACCTCATGCGAAGAGTTGACTCACTGAAAAAGACTTTGATGCTGGGAGGGATTGGGGGCAAAAGGAGAAGGGGACGACAGAGGATGAGATGGCTGGATGGCATCACTGACTCGATGGACATGAGTCTGAGTGAACTCCGGGAGTTGGTGATGGACAGGGAGGCCTGGCGTGCTGCGATTCATGGGGTCGCAAAGAGTCGGACACGACTGAGCGACTGATCTGATCTGATCTGATGGCTTTTAAAAAACAATGCTGTTTTTTTAAAGTTTATAAAATAAGCTATCACTGGCTTAGAGGTTAAAGCATCTGCCTCCAATGAGGGAGACCCGGGTTCGATCCCTGGTTTGGGAAGATCCCCTGGAGAAGGAAATGGCAACCTACTCCAGTATTCTTGCCTGGAGAATCCCATGGACAGACGAGCCTGGTGGGCTACAATCCACAGGGTCGCAAAGAGTCGGACACAACTGAGAGACTTCTCTTTCATTTCAAGTGGATATAAAGAATGGGGAAAAGCCAAAGCCATAGCTAATCAAAATGATTCTTTGATGAGATATATTCTTCAATTTCTTTTTTCTTCAGGAGTAGGTATCTGATAAATAAACTTGTATATAGTGATTCTAACCCTGAAATCTCGAAGTGCACAGATTATTAGGAGCAAAATTCCATAAAATAAAATCATGCCAGTATATGCCAAACGCTGTTAGTGACATAAATTTGAAAAAAAGAAAAACAAACAAAATATTTCCCAGATAACTGGTTGCTGTATGTGGTCAACTATTATTAAGCAAAAGTTCAAGGTATTTATTAATTTTGCAAAACCAAAGGAACGTTCTGAGTGAGGTACCAATGTATCTGACAGTAATATCAGAATTATTTATAATTTCAGGCTTCACATTAAAAACCAATACTTTCAGGTAATATAATAGAATCATTTTAGCAGTAAATAGAAATTCCTCCTGTCAAATGTCAAGCAAGTCTTAAACTTTGTAAGTAGAGACTTTTATTCCAAAGGATTATTACAAGGGGAGAAAAGCACAATTACAATAAGGAGAATGCTCTGACACAAGGTCTACAAACAGCTCAAGAGTTAGAAAAGATATTTTTGTTGTTTTTGTTTGGTTTTTCATGGAGAGGAAATAATGCTAGGAAAAAAAGAAAAGTGTGAAGAAGTGGAAGTAAAAAATGGTGGCAGAGACCACTTAACCTTGAGGACTATTTTCAGGAAGTGGTGTAAGCTGGCTCAGGCAGACAGAGAGCCAAAGTTCAGGGTCCTGAAGGGCAGAGAGGAGCTGAACTGAAACTTGGTTTGAAAGCATTTGGTTCTAATTGATCACTGGAGACAAGCAGTTCAGATAATTATTTATGAGGCAAAGAAAGGGAATACTGAGTCTGTATCTGGCCGTTTCACAGGTGGACAAATGTGGCATCTATTTTAAGTCCTTCAGGAAGGGTAGTTCTTTGCAGGAAGCTATTTTCCAGAACACAGAGCATGGTGGGAGTGGGGGCTCTTTTAATCTTTTCTATTTTTAACAGCACAGAGATCAGGTAAAATTCAACATTATTACTTGATATAAAAACATACTGACATTGTTGCTATATGTAGTAGTATTTATACATGCACCTACCAAACCCTACTCCCCCCAAACATGTGCACATAATATATTAGTAGATAACATGAATGTCAATTTTTCCTTGAGATCAAAATCATGTAAATGTCACCTTTTCCCAAACTCATAGTGAATTAAGTCAAGGTGCACAATTGGTGAACTATACAATAAGAGTATGTTTAGTTTTCTAAGAAACTAAACCATTTTCCAAAGTGGTTGTACTCTTTTGCTGCCCAACCAGCAGTTACAGTTCCTGCTGCTCTACAGCCTTGCTGCATTTGATTCAATATTCCTGGAGTTTGGACTTTCAAACAGGGATTGGGTGCTTCCTCATTGTTAAATTCAGCAATTTGTCAATTATTGTCAATAACTTGGCTACTCCAGCTCTGCTTTCGAGTGAGATTGCAGCTTGTTTCCAGGTTTCTTCTCTAGTAAGTTGTGGTTCTATTAGCTTGTTGGTCTAATTGAGCAGCAGTGGTTTGCCTCATGACCTCTGTTATCTTATGGATCTAAGAAGAGTTGTTGATTTTTAAGTTTGCTCAGTTTTTTCCTTATTTCAGTATTGAGTTGTTACTTACAGGCTTCTAACTTGCCAGCTTGACCTCACTTAAAAAAAAAAATCTCAACATATGAGATTTTAGTTCCCCAACTAGGGATCAGACCCATACCCACTGCAGTGGAAGCATGGAGTCTTAACCACTGGACCACCAGGGAAGTCCCTTGGCCTCACCTTTAAACACTGTGTTGCCATGTCTTTGCATATATTTCTTTTTCTGCTTTCAGTCCCTTTGGGGTCTCTTCATCAGTCTAGGGACCTCTTTCTCTAGTAGCACTGTATACCAAACATACAAGTCCTGTCTAGTTTTTAATTACAACACAATCTAAGGATATTTATGAAGCAGATAATAAAAAATTTAAAAAATGTACTATATGATTTCATTTGAGTACACTAGGTACTTGTTCATTTCTCTTTTGTCCACCAAAATCATTCATTATTTTTCTTATAATTAATTATGACTAGTTTTATCAAAAATAATAGAGACAAAAGAAGAAACTGTTTTAACCAACTCTACAGGCAAATCTCCTTTTCCCCAGTTGTAATTGTATCTCTAGCTATAGACAGACATTCTCAATATTTTAAGAACATTCTAGGTGGAATATTGAAAGGCATTCAGACTCCATCAGAGTTTCAAAAGTGGAGCAGTATGCCCAGGCACAGGCCTCAGGGTTAGCTTGTCAGAAAAACAATATAGTTGAAACTCAGCCAAAAATTCTATCTTCCAGCTTGTTTAAGGGAGAATCCTCTTAGTCAGAGTTCCAAAGAAACAGAACCAATTGAATATATATATACAATATATTCAATATATAAATATAGATATAAAAATATATATATACATACACACATAGATATGTCTAAAAATAGTATAATACTTTAATTAAAAATATTAATTCATCTGAGTCTTCAGTGAATTGTAATTGTTTTGCAATAGTAACATCAAAAATCACTGATCACAGATCACCATAACAAACACAATAATAATGAAAAAGTTGATGTATAGAACAGTCTTTTGGACTCTGTGGGAGAGGGAGAGGGTGGGATGATTTGGGAGAATGGCATTGAAATATGTATAATATCATATATGGAACGAGTCGCCAGTCCAGGTTCGATGCACGATACTGGATGCTTGGGGCTGGTGCACTGGGATGACCCAGAGGGATGGTATGGGGAGGGAGGAGGGAGGAGGGTTCAGGATGGGAAACACATGTATACCTGTGGCAGATTCATTTCGATATTTGGCAAAACCGATACAATATTGTAAAGTTTAAAAATAAAATTAAAATAAAATAAAATAAAATACTGTAAGAAATGTGACACAGAGATGCAAAATGAGCAAATGCTATGCCTGTGAGGCATGCTTTGCTTTATTGTGCATCATGTCAATGTCACTCTGCTTCAATGATAACCCCCCCCCTTTTTTTTTTAGCAAACTGAAGGTCTGCACAACCTTGCATCAAGCAAGTCTATGGGCACCACTTTATAATGGTGTGTTATTTTTTTATATAAAGATATATGCATTGCTTTTTTTAGGCACAATGCTATTGCTGCATACTTAATAGACTACAGTATAGTATAAATATCACTTTTATATGTGCTGAGAAACCAAAAAATTTGTGTGGCTTGCTTTATTGCAATATTGACTTTATTATAGTGGTCTGGAACTGAACCCATGATACCTCTAAGGTATGCCTGTGTATGCGATGTATTATAAGAATTGGCTCACATAGTTATGGAAGCTGAAAAAAATCCCACAATCTGCTATCTGTGAGCAAGAAAACCAGAAAAGTTGGTGGTATAATTCAGTTTGAATCTGAAGGCCTAAGAATCAAAGGAGCTGGTAAAGTAAGCACTGGTATCTGAAGGCCCTAGAACTAGGAGTTTCACTGTCAGGAAAAGATGAATATTCCACCTCAAGAAGAGAAAGACAGAATTCACCTATTCACCTCCCCCCCACCCCATTCCGAATCTTAATGGATTGGACGATGCTTCCACTTTAATGAGGGTGGCTCTTTTAACTCAGACTACTGAATCAAATGCTAATCTTTTCCAGAAACACCCTCACAGATATACTCAGAAATAGTTTTACCAGCTATTTGGGCATCCTTTAGCCTAGTCAAGCTGTTACATAAAATTAACCATCACAATGGGACTTCCTTGGCAGTCCAGGGGTTAAGACTCCATGCTTCCAATGCAGGGGGTGTGGGTTTGATCCCTGGTCAGCGAACTAAGTTGTCACACGCCATGCCTTGTGCCACCCCCCACCAAATTAATCATCCCAAGGATTAAGCTATACACTTGAAGGATGCTTATATGATGCCTACTTATATCTACCTATTTCAACCAGGGAAGATTCCTTCTGTTGCCCGTTCTGGTCAGCTGCAGTGCTTTGGGGGAAATTAAAAACTGTCCTATGTCAATATTGAGGAAACCCTCTCCTGTTAATATTATTCCTTAATCTAAACCTGAATTTTTGATTATAAGACAATAACAGCTGAAGAAAATTTATTTCCAACCAAATTAGAAAAAGAACAAGTTAACAGAGAAAATGTTTCTCACAGAAGTAGAATTAACTCAGGAAATAAGCTGATATTTTGAAAATATTATGAGTAGTATTCTAAGTGTGAGGTAGAAAGACAATACATTCATAAAATATGAATATTCAGCTATGAAGAAGGAATAATTGTATCTTTAAAATTAACCAAAAAAGTCTTGGATATTTAAGAGAAATCTGTCAATAGGATTTGTATTCAGAGCACATGTTAATTTAGATTTGAAGGCATGAGTTAGGGAAGGGCATCTGAAATGAAACCAGAATTATAACTAGGAAACAGTCAAATGAAGGACTAATGAAAGAATCCCATAGTTGAACAAAACCTGTGCTGAAAATGAAAAGGTTTTAGCCTGCCTGAAAAACCATAAAGCCAGTTTGGTGGATGAAAGCTATATTGCCAGATAAATTCAGAGAGGAAGGAAGTCTGAGGTTAGACTTTAGGGCCTTGCATGAAAGACTTTGACTCTGATTCTTGTGATGGTACACCACTGAAACAACGAAAGCAAGGGATCTGACTTTTTACTTTTTGAAATCATGCGGTATACATTGTGGAAAATACACATGGGGACGGGCAAGACTAGCTGGGGGACATTGTTTAGAAAGCTCCTGTTTAGCCAATTAAAAAAAATAATAATCTGGACTAGAGTGATGGCAGTGGGATCAAAATGAATTCCAGCTATATTTATTTGTTTATCTTTGGCTGTGCTGGGTTTTTGTTGCTGTGCAGACTCTCTAGTTGTGGCGAGCAGGGGCTACTCTGTAGTTGTGGTGTTTGTGCTTGTCATTGCATTGGCCTCTCTTGTGAAGCACAGGCTGCAGGTATGCAGGCTTCAGTAGCTGCAGCACGTGGGCTCAGAGTTGCATGCCCCAGACTCACCAGCATGGGTTCAATAGTTGTGGTGCATGAGCCCAGCTGCCCCATGGTCTATGGGATCCAGATAAGGGAACAAACCCATGTCTTCTACACTGGCAAGTGGCTTTTTTTTTAACCACTGAGCAACCAGAGAAGCCTCCAGTTATATTTTAGAAACAGAATTGGTAGGAATTTTTGATGGCTTGGTTATGAAGGTAAAGAAGGTCTCAACAAAACAGAACAGGAAGTTCAGGAAGACAGCCTAGTATTTGGAGAAATTTAGTATATTATAAAGATGTCAAATCAGATCTATGGGAATGTATAAAGTAACCTTTCAGTGGCTTGGACCAATTGACTCACTATTTGGAAAAATAAATTATATACCCACCACTCATCATCCATAAATCTCAAATGGATTAAATATTGAAGGCTGAAATTTTAAAATAGAGGAAAATATTAAAAAATGCTTTAATAAAATTGAGTAGGAGAAAATTATCTAATTTTGACACAAAACCAGAAGTCATAAAGGAAAACTTAAAAAATTTTCCTCTAAATAGAATCGATTACATACAAACAAAAAATATCTGTATAGCAATAAACACTCTAATAAATGGTGAAGGAAAACTACAAACTAAGAAAATATCTCAAGATACATGGTAGGCAAAGAATTTCTTTCATAACATATGAACTGAATCTAATCAATCATATAAAGATCAGTTCACTTCAGTTCAGTCACTCAATCATGTCCAACTCTTTGTGACTCCATGAATCGCAGCACGCCAGGCCTCCCTGTCCATCACCAACACCCGGAGTTCACTCAGACTCATGTCCATCGAGTAAGTGATGCCATCCAGCCATCTGATCCTCTGTCGTCCCCTTCTCCTCCTGCCCCCATCCCTCCCAGCATCATAGTCTTTTCCAATGAGTCAACTCTTTGCATGAGGTGGTCAAAGTACTGGAGTTTCAGCTTTAGCATCATTCCTTCCAAAGAAATCCCAGGGCTGATCTCCTTCAGAAGGGACTGGTTGGATCTCCTTACAGTCCAAGGGACTCTCAAGAGTCTTCTCCAACACCACAGTTCAAAGGCATCAATTCTTCTGTGCTCAGCCTTCTTCACAGTCCAACTCTCACATCCATATATGACCACTGGAAAAACCATAGCCTTGACTAGATGAAACTTTGTTGGCAAAGTAATGTCTCTGCTTTTCAATACACTATCTAGGTTGGTCATAACTTTCCTTCCAAGGAGTAAGCATCTTTTAATTTCATGGCTGCAGCCACCATCTGCAGTGATTTTGGAGTCCAGAAAAATAAAATCTGACACTGTTTCCCCATCTATTTCCCATGAAGTGATGGAACCGGATGCCATGCTCTTCGTTTTCTGAATGTTGAGCTTTAAGCCAACTTTTTCACTCTCCACTTTCACCTTCATCAAGAGGTTTTTTAGTTCCTCTTCACTTTCTGCCATAAGGGTGGTGTCATCTGCATATCTGAGGTTATTGATATTTCTCCCGACAATCCTGATTCCAGCTTGTGCTTCTTCCAGTCCAGCGTTTCTCATGATGTACTCTGCATGTAAGTTAAATAAGTAGGGTGACAATATATAGCCTTGATGCACTCCTTTTTCTATTAGGAACCAGTCTATTGTTCCATGTCCAGTTCTAACTTTTGCTTCCTGACCTGCATACAGATTTCTCAAGAGGCAGGTCAGGTGGTCTGGTATTCCCATCTCTTTCAAGATTTTCCACAGTTTATTGTGATCCACACAGTCAAAGGCTTTGGCATAGTCAAGAAAGCAGAAATAAATGTTTTTCTGGAACTCTCTTGCTTTTTCCATGATCCAGCAGATGTTGGCAATTTGATCTTTGGTTCCTCTGCCTTTTCTAAAACCAGCTTGAACATCAGGATGTTCATGGTTCACAAATTGCTGAAACCTGGCTTGGAGAATTTTGAGCATTACCTTACTTGCATGTGAGATGAGTGCAATTGTGTGGTAGTTGGAGCATTCTTTGGCATTGCCTTTCTTTGGGATTGGAATGAAAACTGACCTTTTCCAGTCCTGTGACCACTGCTGAGTTTTCCAAATTTGCTGGCATATTGAGTGCAGCACTTTCACAGCATCATCTTTCAAGATTTGTAATAGTTTAACTGGAATTCTATCCCCTCCACTAGCTTTGTTCATAGTGATGCTTTCTAAGGCCCACTTGACTTCACATTCCAGATGTCTGGCTCTAGGTCAGTGATCACACCATCGTGATTATCTGGGTTGTGAAGATCTTTGTTGTACAGTTGTTCTGTGTATTATTGCCACCTCTTCTTAATATCTTCTCCTTCTGTTAGGTCCATACCATTTGTGTCTTTTATCAAGCCCATATTTGCATGAAATTTTCCCTTGATAGCTCTAATTTTCTTGAAGAGATCTCTAGTCTTTCCCATTCTGTTGTTTTCATCTATTTCTTTGCATTGATCGCTGAGGAAGGCTTTCTTATCTCTTCTTGCTATTCTTTGGAACTCTGCATTCAGATGCTTATATCTTTCCTTTTCTCCTTTACTTTTCACTTCTCTTCTTTTCACAGCTATTTGTAAGGCCTCTCCAGACAGCCATTTTGCTTTTTTGCATTTCTTTTCCATGGGGATGGTCTTGATCCCTGTCTCCTGTACAATGTCATGAACCTCAGTCCATAGTTCATCAGGCACTCTATCTATCAGATTTAGGCCCTTAAATCTATTTCTCAGTTCCACTGTATAATGATAAGGGATTTGATTTAGGTCATACCTGAATGGTCTAGTGGTTTTCCCTACTTTGTTCAATTTAAGTCTGAATTGGGTAATAAGGAGTTCATGATCTGAGCCACAGTCAGCTCCTGGTCTTGTTTTTCTTGACTGTATAGAGCTTCTCCATCTTTGGCTGCAAAAAATATAATCTCATTTTGGTGTTGACCATCTGGTGATGTCCATGTGTAGAGTCTTCTCTTGTGTTGTTGGAAGAGAGGGTTTGCTATGAGCAGTGCATTTTCTTGGCAAAAGGAAATGATAAAAAAGACAAATTATGAATTGTGTGCCTATTATACTAGGTTTTGTGCTAAATGTGTCATATGTGCTAAGTTGCTCCAGCAGAGTCTGACTGTCTGTGTACCTGTGGTCTGTAGCTAACCCAGGTCCTCTGTCCATGGGATCTCCAGGCAAGAATACTGGAGTGGGTTGCCATTCCCTTCTCCTGGGATCTTCCCAATCCAGGTATTGAACTCTCATTTCTCGTGTCTCCTGCATTCGCAGGCAGATTCTTTGCAACTAGCACCACCTGGGAAGCCCAACCAGTCATATACATTATTTTATTTATTCCTCACAGAACATCTATAATAAGGAAACTGTTTTGAATCTTTATTCTACAGATGAGGAAAGTGAGTTTCTGTGAGTGAAGAACTCTTTTTTAGAACATGTACATTATGATAACTCCCCTCCTTGTTAGCAAAAAATTATTTCCTGTTTCTACCTTATCTTCTGTGTCCAAGCATGTGCATAGATACACACATACACACACAGACTGCTTAGTATCTTTCAGCAGTACTACAGATATTTAATGAAAAATAGCTTCTTTTGAAATTGTGGTGAGTAATATTTGTAATGAATATGTATTTTCAACATGAATTCATTGTTATATATTAGAACAGCAAATGATTTATACAGACAATTTGAAGGTCACCAATTCAAGAAAATAATTATTCTGTATTAAAAAGTTTTATTGAATTTTTTCATGAACTACAAATGTTAATATACTCCTTAATAATAAATACATGGCTTTCTTGATGTGACAATATTCCTTATTAGAAAATTATTAGTTTACTGGCTTAAAATGATTTTGAAATAATCATTTACACAGGACAGTGCTGCAAAGCATCTAAATATTCAGTTCAGTTCAATTCAGTCTCTTAGTAGTGTCCAACTCTTTGTGACCCCATAACTGCAGCAAGCCAGGCCTCCCTGTCCATCACCAACTCCTGGTGTTCATTCAAACTCATGGCCACTGAGTCAGTGATACCATCCAACCATCTCATCCTCTCTCATCCCCTTCTCCTCCTGCCTTCAATCTTTCCCAGCATCAGGGTCTTTTCAAATGAGTCACATCTTCGGATCAGGTGGGCAAAGTTTTGGAGTTTCAGCTTCAGCATCATTCCCTCCAAAGCAATCCCTGGGCTGATCTCCTTCAGAATGGACTGGTTGGATCTCCTTGCAGTCCAAGGGACTCTTAAGAGTCTTCTCCAACACCACAGTTCAAAAGCATCAATTCTTCGGTGCTCAGCTTTCTTTATAGTCCAACTCTCACATCCATACATGACTATTGGAAAAACCATAGCCTTGACTAGATGGGCCGTTGTTGGGAAAGTAATGTCTGCTTTTTACTGTGCTGTCTAGGTTGGTAATAATTTTTCTTCCAAGGAATAAGCATCTTTTAATTTTATGGCTGCAGTCACCATCTGCAGTGATTTTGGAGCCCCCAAAAATAAAGTCTGTCACTGTTTCCCCATCTATTTGCCATGAAGTGATGGGATCAGATGCCATGATCGTAGTTTTCTGAAAGTTGAGCTTTCAGCCACATTTTCACTCTCCTCTTTCACAATCATCAGGAGTGATGATTTCACAATCTTTGGTTCTTCTTCACTTTCTGCCATAAGGGAGAAAGTGACTTTCTGTCATCTGCATATCTGAGGTTATTGATATTTCTTCCTGCAATCTTGATTCCAGCTTGTGCATCATCCAGCCCAGTGTTTCTCATGATGCACTCTGCATATAAATTAAATAAGCAGGGTGACAATATGTAGCCTTGACGTACTCCTTTTCCTATTTGGGACCAGTCTGTTTTTCCATATCCACTTCTAATTGTTGCTTCCTGACCTGCATACAAGTTTCTCAAGAGGCAGGTAAGGTGGTCTGGTATTCCCTTCTCTTTCAGAATTTTCCACACTTTCTTGTGGTCCACACAGTCAAAGGCTTTGGCATAGTCAATAAAGCAGAAGTAGAAGTTTTTTGGACCTTTCTTGCTTTTTTGATAATCCAAAGAATGTTGGCAATTTGATCTCTGGTTCCTCTGCCTTTTCTAAAACCAGCTTGAACATCTGGAAGTTCAAGATGAGTGAAATTATGTGGTAGTTTTAGCATTCTTTGGCATTACCTTTCTTTGGGATTGGAATGAAAACTGATCTTTTGCAGTCCTGTGGCCACTGGTGAGTTTTCCAAATTTGCTGGCATATTGAGTGCAGCACTTTCACAGCATCATCTTTTAGGATTTGAAAGAGGTTAACTGGAATTCCATCAGCTCCATTAGCTTTGTTTGTAGTCATGCTTCATAAGGTCCACTTGACTTCACATTCCAGGATGTCTGGTTCTAGGTTAGTGATCACACCATCGTGGTTATCTGGGTACAGATCTTTTTTGTATAGTTCTTTTGTGTATTTTAGCCATCTCTTCTTAATATCTTCTCCTTCTGTTAGGTCCATACATTTCTGTCCTTTGTTGAGCCCATCTTTGCATGAAATGTTCCCTTGGTATCTCTAATTTTCTTGAAGTGATCTCTAGTCTTTTACAGTCTATTGTTTTCCTCTATTTCTTTGCATTGATCGCTGAGGAATGCTTTCTTATCTCTCCTGGCTATTCTTTAGAATTCTGCATTCAAATGGGTATATCTTTCATTTTCTCCTTTGAGTTTCGCTTCTCTTCTTTTCATAGCTATTTGTAAGGCCTCCTCAGACAGCTTTTTTGCATTTTTTCCCCTTGGTGATGGTCTTGATCCCTGTCTCCTATACAAGGTTACGAACCTCCAACCATCTATCACGGCAATCTATCACTGTGCCAGCCAAAATATTTAACTTAGCAGAAGCAATGGATGCAAAGCCTGGCACTGGCACTTCAGAGTTTATAAGAGATGCGGTTGTTTTTTTTTTTTTTAATTGGGAGAAATATGCTTAAATTGGGCTCCCCATGTGGCACTGGGGCTTTCCTGGTAGTTTGGCTGGTAAAGAATCTGCCTGCAATGCAGGAGACATAAGAAACCTGATTAGATCCCTGGGTTGGGAAGATCCCCTGCAGGAAAGCACAGCAACCCGCTCCAGTATTCTTGCTTGGAGAATCCCATGGACAGAGGAACCTGTTGGGTTACAGTCCACAGGGTCGCAAACAGTCAGACATGACTGAAGCATACATGCAAGCATGCTTATACTGATAGTTCTAGGCTGGCCTATGGAGATAATCAGGGGATAAGTGTTCATAAGCATTTCTTACATTTATATATTTTG
Organism: Bos indicus; assembly: GCF_029378745.1. Taxonomy (NCBI): domain Eukaryota; kingdom Metazoa; phylum Chordata; class Mammalia; order Artiodactyla; family Bovidae; genus Bos; species Bos indicus. Next base: position 13,673,010 of record NC_091764.1, read on the forward strand.
AGTTACATAAGCATTCTTAAATATCTTTTTTTATAACTGTCACCAGTATTTAATATTTATAATAAAAACACTAGTATTCTTTTGAAGTAGAGTCCCTCCTGTTTTATGGCATCAATTTTTGGCATAAGACATACAAATTGCTGTTTGAATATAAACAAACCTCTTCCAAAATCTAAAATGGATTGTCAAAAGTAGTAGTTTTTTTTCCCCTAGCAGTCAAGCAAATATTATCACATCACAATGCTCATAATAAACCTAATGGTATAATTGTATGTAATATTATTCTAACCCAAGAAATGGGAGGTAACTGAAACCAGACTTTACAAAATATTTGATGTCCTCCAGTGGGAAAATAAATTATAACATAGGAGATACAGTTCCTTTGGCAGAGCATCCTATTTAGGTTTTTTGTTTGTTTGTTTGTTTTGTTTTTTAATGGCATGTTATTTTTCTTGGGTCTGATGGAGTTCTGATGATAGAATGTAGAAAAAGGTTAAATTCTTCACAATACATGTCTGGTTGCTTGACGATTTCAAACACTGTGAGTATTGTAAAGTGCAGGGAATGGCACTGAGCTCAGTGTACAGTAGACTGAAAGAAAATTAAGGCTCTCCTTTTATCACAAATGAGAATAATTCATGTAGCTATATTGAATGCTAAAGTATGGATAAGTTTAATTTAACTTGATAAATATTCCTTTCTATAGATGAGAGAATATATAATTTGATGTGTGCTAACATAAGCTAGAGTAGGTTTTTAGACAGCTACTATTACTATTATTTCTTTTTTCTAACTCATATGTTATTCAAAGCAAAAGACTTAATATTTTCATTTCTCAGATTTCTTAAGCCAAAAAAGTATTTTTCCTTTTAAAGGTATGTATTTGGATTGTCTTCTATAATCAGTTTACCTGTCTTTCTCCTTTCCCTCAGTTAATTCTTGTCTCTTTAGAGGAAAAATAAAAGACAGCAAAAACAAGGCTTGGGCCTTTATTTAGCTTGTTAGCAGGTACTTATTGATCATAAAGTTTAAAGCAGATTTTTAGCAGTTGTACTTTTAATTAGAATACTACATGTTTGATCTTAGTATAAATTGGGGGCAATTCTCCCCAGTTATTGAGAAAGTAGTTTTTTCTTATATATAAGAATGTTTTAGGGACTTGAGGTAAAGAAGATATGTGTGTATATATATATACATATATATATATATATATGAACATATAACACAAATATATTATATATGTGAATAATACTATATGTGACTATTATATATGAATACATACATATATATATATATATATATGAAAAGAGTGATCATTAAGTCATAATTTGATTTCTGGGAAAAATATTTATGAAAATACAATAGAAAGGATATAATATCTTAGCAATAAGGAAAAAAGTGATGAAATGATTTGACAGAATTTTGTTAAAGAAACTTTTAGACTAATATATATTACCTCTCTGAAAAGGGAAAGTTGCTTACTCGTGTCTACCTCTTTGTGACCCATGGACTATACAGTCCATGGAATTCTCCAGGCCAGAATACTGGAGTGGGTAACCTTTCCATTCTCCAGGAAATCTTCCCAACCCAGGGATCAAATCCAGTTCTGCTGCATTTCAGGCAGATTCTTCACCAGCTGAGACACGAGGGAAGTCCATATATCTCCTTGCTGCTAAGTCGCTTCAGTTGTGTCCGACTCTGTGCGACCCCATAGATAGCAGCGCACTAGGCTCTTCTGTCCCTGGGATTCTCCGGGCAAGAACACTGGGGTAGGTTGCCAATTCCTTCTCCAATGCATGAAAGTGAAAAGTGAAAGTGAATCGTTCAGTCGTGCCCAACTCTTAGTGACCCCATGGACTGGAGCCTACCAGGCTCCTCTGTCCATGGGATTTTCCAGACAAGAGTACTGGAGTGGGGTGCCATTGCATTCTCCAATATATCTCCTTAGTGACTACAAAATGGAATCCAGCCTCAAGATATGTTAATATGTCTTTTACTTATTAAAAGTAAAATTAGAGTGTGTTTATATTTCTAACACATGGCTTTATTTTTTTAATTCTTTAAAATTAATTAAGTTATTTATTTTACTTTACAATATTGTATCGGTTTTGCCATACACTGACTTGAATCCACCATGAATGTATATGTGTTTCCCATCCTAAACCCCCCTCCCACCTCTTTACACATCCCATCCCTCTAGATCATCCCAGTGCACCAGCCCTGGGCACCCTGTATCATGCATCAAACCTGAACTGGTGATTCATTTCACATATGATATTTTACATGTTTCAGTGCCATTCTCCCATATTATCCCACCTTCGCCCTCTCCCACAGAGCCCAAGAGACTATTCAATACATTTGTGTCTCTTTTGCTGTCTCGCATACAGGGTTATAGTTACCTTCTTTCTAAATTCCACACATATGCATTAGTATACTGTATTTGTGTTTTTCTTTCTGGCTTACTTCACTCTATATAAAAGGCTCCAGTTTCATCCACCTCATTAGAACTGATTCAATTGTATTCTTTTTAATCACTGAGTAAAGGCAATGCCAAAGAATGTTCAAACTACCGCACAATTGCACTCATCTCATACGCTAGTAAAGTAACGCTCAAAATTCTCCAAGCCACACTTCAGCAATACGTGAACCATGAACTTCCAGATGTTCAAGCTGGTTTTAGAAAAGGCAGAGAACCAGAGATCAACTTGCCAGCATCTGCTGGATCATCAAAAAAGCAAGAGACTTCCAGAAAAACATCTATTTCTTCTTCATTGACTATGCCAAAGCCTTTGACTGTGTAGATCACAATAAATTGTGGAAAGTTCTGAAAGAGATGGGAATACCAGACCACCTGACCTGCCTCTTGAGAAATCTGTATGCAGGTCAGGAAGCAAAAGTTAGAACTGGACATGGAAAAACAGACTGTTTCCAAATAGGAAAAGGAGTACGTCAAGGCTATATATATGGTCACCCTGTTTATGTAACTTCTTTGCAGAATACATCATAAGAAATGCTGGGCTGGAAGAAGTACAAGCTGGAAACAAGATTGCTGGGAGAAATACCAATAATCTCAAATATGCAGATGACACCACCCTTATGGCAGAAAGTGAAGAGGAACTAAAAAGCCTCTTGATGAAAGTGAAAGAGGAGAGTGAAAAAGTTGGCTTAGCTCAACATTCAGAAAACTAAGATCATGGCATCTGGTCCCATCACTTCATGGGAAATAGATGGGGAAACAGTGGAAACAGTGTCAGACTTTATTTTGGGGGCTCCAAAATCACTGCAAATGGTGACTGAAGTCATGAAATTAAAAGATTCTTACTTCTTGAAAGGAAAGCTATAACCAACCTAGATAGCATATTTAAAAACAGAGACATTACTTTGCCAAAAAAGGTCCATCTAGTCAAGGCTATGGTTTTTCCTGTGGTCATGTATGGATGTGAGAGTTGGACTGTGAAGAAAGCTGAGCGCTGAAGAATTGATGCTTTTGAACTGTGGTGTTGGAGAAGACTCTTGAGAGTCCCTTGGACTGCAAGGAGATCCAACAAATCCATTCTGAAGGAGATCATCCCTGAGATTTCTTTGGAAGGAATGATGCGAAAGCTGAAACTCCAGTACTTTGGGACCTCATGCAAAGAGTTGACTCATTAGAAAAGACTCTGATGATGGGAGGGATTAGGGGCAGGAGGAGAAGGGGATGACAGAGGATGAGATGGCTGGATGGCATCACTGACTCGATGGACGTGAGTCTGAGTGAACTCTGGGAGTTGGTGATGGACAGGGAGGCCTGGCGTGCTGTGATTCATGGGGTCGCAAAGAGTCGGACACGACTGAGTGACTGAACTGAACTGAATATTCGATTGTGTATATGTACCACAGATTAATTATCCATTCATCTGCTGATGGACATCTAGGTTGCTTCCATGTCCTTGCTATTATAAACATTGCTGTGATGAACATTGGGGTACATGTGTCTCTTTCAATTCTGGTTTGTGTGTATGCCCAGCAGTTGGATTGCTGAGTCATAAGGCAGTTCTATGTCCAGTTTTTTAAGGAATCTCCACACTGTTCTCCATAGAGGCTGTACTAGTTTGCATTCCCACCAAAGTGTAAGAGGGTTCCCTTTTCTCCACATCCTCTTAAGCATTTATTGCTTGTAGACTTTTGGATAGCAGCCATTCTGAGGGGTGAAATGGTACCTCATTGTGGTTTTGATTTGCATTTCTCTGATAATGACACCAACTCCGGGAGTTGGTGATGGACAGGGAGGCCTGGCGTGCTGCAATTCATGGGGTCGCAAAGAGTCGGACACAACTGAGCGACTAATCTGATCTGATCTGACCTGATAATGAGTGATGCTGAGCATCTTTTCATGTGTTTGTTAGCCATCTCTATGTCTTCTTTGGAGAAATGTCTGTTTAGTTCTTTGGCCCACTTTTTGATTGGGTCTTTTATTTTTCTGGAATTGAGCTGCAGGAGTTGCTTATATATTTCTGAGATTAATTATTTGTCCATTGCTTCATTTGCTATTATTTTCTCCCATTCTGAAGGCTGTCTTTTCACCTTGCTTGTAGTTTCCTTTGTTGTGCAGAAGCTTTTAATTTTAATTAGGTCCCATTTGTTTATTTTGGCTTTTATTTCCAATATTCTGGGAGGTGGGTCATAGAGGATCCTGTTGTGGTTTATGTTGGAGAGTGTTTTGCCTATGTTCTCCTCTAGGAGCTTAATAGTTTCTGATCTTACATTTAGATCTTTAATCCATTTTGAGTTCATTTTTGTGTATGATGTTAGACAGTGTTCTAGTTTCATTCTTTTCCAAGTGGTTGACCAGTTTTCCCAGCACCACTTGTTAAAGAGATTTTCTTTTCTCCATTGTATATTCTTGCCTCCTTTGTCAAAGATAAGGTGTCCATAGGTGTGTGTGTTTATCTCTGGGCTTTCTATTTTGTTCCATTGATCTATATTTCTGTCTTTGTGTCAGTACCATACTGTCTTGATGACTATGGCTTTGTAATAGAGACTGAGGTCAGGCAGGTTGATTCTTCCAGTTCCATTCTTCTTTCTCAAGATTTCTTTGGCTATTCAAGGCTTTTTGTATTTCCATACAAATTGTAAAATTATTTGTGCTAGTTCTCTGAAAAATATCATTGGTAGCTTGATAGGGATTGTATTGAATTTATAGATCATTTTGGATAGTATACTCATTTTCATTATATTGATTCTTCTGATCCATGAACATGGTATATTTCTCCATTTGTGTCCTCTTTGATTTCTTTCACCAGTGTTTTATAGTTTTCTATATATAGGTCTTTTGTTTCTTTGGGCTTTAAATCACTTAAAAATAATTTGGGAGAATGGCATTGAAACATGTATATTATCATATGTGAAACGAATCACCAGTCCAGGTTCAACACATGATACAGGATGTTCGGGATTGGTGCACTAGGATGACCCAGAGGGATGGAATGGGGAGGGAGGTGGGAGAGAAGTTCAGGATGGGGAACACATGTACACCTGTGGTGGATTCATGTCGATGTGTGGCAAAACCAATACAATATTGTAAAGTAAAAATAAATAAATAAATAAAAATAATAAATCACTTAAAAATAAAATCCAATTTCTTCATAAATTACCAAAGGCCAGTAAATATCTGTCTTACTTCCAGACATTTCCCTTGGACATATCATGTAATCTATACAAACTGGATTGTCTGCCTTTTTCTGGTGGTGACCCAGACTGACTCTTTGCGACCCCATGGACTGTAGTCTGCCAGGCTCCTCTCTCCATGGAATTCTCCAGGCAAGAATACTGGAGTAGGTAACCATTCCCTTCTGCAGGGGATCTTCCTAACCCAGGGACTGAACCCATATCTCCTGTACTGCAGGCAGATTCTTTATTGTCTGAACCAACAGGGAAGCCTGAATAAATATATGAAAACCTCTAGATATTTTCCTTAGACATATCCTGTCATCTAGACAAATTGGACTATCTGCTATTTCCTGCTATTTCCAGACTTTCACTACACTATTTCTTGACCAGTTTTCTCACCTTTAATAGGAATGGTCTTTCTCTAACTTCTCCCATCAAAATTTAGTAAATTCAAGAACTTCTTCAGCATTTGGATCAAATATTACATCTTCTATAATGCCTTTTTAAGTTCTTTCTATTAGAACTAATTTCTCCTCTCTTGAATCTCACAGCACTTTTATGTATATGTGTATGTGTGTATATATATACATGTAATATATATAATATTGTGTGTATGTGTGTATATATATATATGTAATATATATAATTATACCAGTAATACCAGGCATGGCCTATATAGGGGAGATATGAAAAGTCTGAACAAACTCAGGATGCTCCTAGGCAAAAGCTGTGTGATACAAGGCTGGCTGCTGCTGCTGCTGCTAAGTCACTTCAGTCATGTCCGACTCTGTGCGACCCCATAGACGGCAGCCTACCAAACTCCTCTGTTCTTGGAATTCTCCAGCAAGAATACCAGAGTGGGTTGCCGTTTCCTTCTCCCAAAATAAGGCTGGAAAGGATGCCAAAAATGCCTGTATAACCTAGTTAAGCAATAGTCCTTTGAGAAACTTCTCAATAAGCAGTAGGATACTGCTTGGAGCTTCAGAATATACATTGCAACAACAGAAAAATGACATTAGCTTATTATATTAAACTGATGCTTTCTTTTTTCCAGTTCAATGGCAATATGTACTTGTTACTTGCCTCAGAATTTTTTGGTCACCTGTGAGAATATTTGTGTCCATATGATTTTTTGTAAGTGTTCATTTGTGCTTTTTAATTTAAGCATTACTGATGATTCCCATGATTCTTTATTCTCTTCCTGGAATACCATGAAGAAGGGTAAACACTATGGATACTTAGGTGACTCTTAGAAAATAAAAGAAAATAGGATTTCCTTTGGCCCAATGACTGAGAGAAGTGTACGTTTTGATGGAAAAATTATAGCCAGGAAATTCTCTAATCAATTGTGAACTTGAATTCTGAGCAGAGTAGGAAAATTATACTTATATAGTTAAATATAACTGAAAAATAAAGGGAAAATCAATTAAATAAACATAACCTTTATAATCATACAGATACTAATATTCTATTTTGATCTTTTAATTTAAAAACTAGTCAATATTTTGCCTATCACATTTCTTTGTTGTTAAAGCAATATATATTCATTATGATCTCTTAAAATGTAAATTTAAGAGATTTTATTCTTATACCCTTTTCTTTGCTTGATAAGATATTGAACAAAGAGTAACAACAGAATCAGATCAGATCAGATCAGTTGCTCAGTCGTGTCTGACTCTTTGTGACCCCATGAATTGCAGCACGCCAGGCCTCCCTGTCCATCACCAACTCCCGGAGTTCACTCAAACTCACGTCCATAGAGTCAGTGATGCCATCCAGCCATCTCATCCTCTGTCATCCCCTTCTCCTCTTGCCCCCAATCCCTCCCAGCATCAGAGTCTTTTCCAATGAGTCAACTCTTTGCATGAGGTGGCCAAAGTACTGGAGTTTCAGCTTTAGCATCATTCCTTCCAAAGTAATCCCAGGGCTGATCTCCTTCAGAATGAACTGGTTCAATCTCTTTGCAGTCCAAGGGACTCTCAAGAGGCTTCTCCAACACCACAGTTCAAAAGCATCAATTCTGAATACATATATATTATTTGCATGCTATTAAATGATATGCTTGAAGAACATGAATTTAGTTCTATGTTTTAGTTATAGCATTCCTTCAGGTGGCATTTGCAGAATTAGTGCTAAAACAGTAAGAAAAACAATACGGACAGTTAGCTCTATGTTCATAAAACAAGTACCTCATCTGGAAAAGAATACGTGCCTAAAGATAAAACTGTGGGCAAAGAATCAAGACAAAATGAAATAACTGGAGAATTTCATTGACTTAAACATTTAAATAAATTATCTTAATGCTCATGCAAATGAAGTGATTATCATAAGTGAATCCTTGATAATATATAGAAATCCACAAAATGTACCACAGAAGAACTATGCACGTAAGAATGATGAATTATACTTGATAACTTACTGTATAGCCTTCAAATTCAGCCTCCAAACAAGTTAGAATTTACTTGCTCTAATGTGGTCCACTGGAGAAGGGAACGGCAAACCACTTCAGTTTTCTTGCCTTGAGAACCCCATGAACAGTATGAAAAGGCAAAATGATAGGATACTGAAAAAGAGGAACTCCCCAGGTCAGTAGGTGCCCAATGTGTTACTGGAGATCAGTGGAGAAATAACTCCAGAAAGAATGAAGGGATGGAGACAAAGCAAAAAGGATACCCAGCTGTGGATGTGACTGGTGATAGAAGCAAGGTCCGATGCTGTAAAGAGCAATATTGCATAGGAACCTGGAATGTCAGGTCCATGAATCAAGGCAAATTGGAAGTGGTCAAACAAGAGATGGCAAGAGTGAATGTCGACATTCCAGGAATCAGCAAACTAAAATGGACTGGAATGGGTGAATTTAAGTCAGATGAGCATTATATCTACTACTGTGGGCAGGAATTCCTCAGAAGAAATGGAGTAGCCATCATGGTCAACAAAAGAGTTTGAAATGCAGTACTTGGATGCAATCTCAAAATGACAGAATGATCTCTGTTCATTTCCAAGGCAAACCATTCCATATCACAGCAATCCAAGTCTATGCCCAAACCAGTAATGCTGAAGAAGCTGAAGTTGACAGTTTTATGAAGACCTACAGGACCTTTTAAAACTAACACCCAACAAAGATGTCCTTTTCATTATAGGGGACTGCAATGCAAAAGTAGAAAGTGAAGAAACACCTGGAGTAACAGGCAAATTTGGCCTTGGAATACAGAATGAAGCAGGACAAAGACTAATAGAGTTTTGCCAAGAAAATGCACTGGTCATAACAAACACCCTCTTCCAGAAACACAAGAGAAGACTATACACGTGGACATCACCAGATGGTCAAGAGCAAAATCAGATTGATTATATTCTTTGCAGCCAAAAATGGAGAAGCTCTATCCAGTCAGCAAAAACAAGACCAGGAGCTGACTGTGGCTCAGATCATGAACTCCTTATTGCCAAATTCAGACTTAAATTGAAGAAAGTAGGGAAAACCACTAGACCATTCAGGTATGACCTAAATCAAATCCCTTATCATTATACAGTGGAACTGAGAAATAGATTTAAGGGCCTAGATTTTATACATAGAGTGCCTGATGAACTATGGACTGAGGTTAGTGACATTATACAGGAGACAGAGATCAAGACTATCTCCATGGAAAAGAAATGCAGAAAAGCAAAATGGCTGTCTGGGGAAGCCTTACATATAGCTGTGAAAGAAGCGAAAAGTAAAGGAGAAAAGGAAAGATACAAGCATCTGAATGCAGAGTTCCAAAGAATAGCAAGAAGAGATAAGAAAGCCTTCCTCAGTGATCGATGCAAAGAAATAGAGGAAAATAACAGAATGGGAAAGACTAGAGATCTCTTCAGGAAAATTAGAGATACCAAAGGAACATTTCAGGCAAAGATGGGCTTGATAAAGGACAGAAATGGTATGGACCTAACAGACACAGAAGATACTAAGAAGAGGTGGCAAGAATACACAGAAGAACTATACAACAAAGATCTTCACAACCCAGATAATCATGATGGTGTGATCACTGACCTAGAGCCAGACATCCTGGAAAGTGAAGTCAAGTGGGCCTTAGAAAGCATCACTATGAACAAAGCTAGTGGAGGGGATGGAATAACAGTTGAGCTATTTCAAATCCTGAAAGATGATGCTGTGAAAGTGCTGCACTCAATATGCCAGCAAATTTGGAACACTCAGCAGTGGCCACAGGACTGGAAAAGGTCAGTTTTCATTCCAATCCCCAAAAAAGGCAATGCCAAAGAATGCTCAAACTACTGCACAATTGCCCTCATCTCACATGCTAGTAAAGGAATGCTCAAAATTCTCCAAGCCAGGCTTCAGCAATATGTGAACCGTGAACTTCTTGATGTTCAAGCTGGTTTTAGAAAAGGCAGAGGAACCAGAGATCAAATTGCCAACATCTGCTGGATCATGGAAAAAGCAAGAGAGTTCCACAAAAACATCTATTTCTGCTTTATTGAAAATGCCAAAGCCTTTGACTGTGTGGATCCCAATAAACTGTGGAAAATTCTGAAAGAGATGGGAATACCAGATCACCTGAGCTGCCTCTTGAGAAATTTGTATGCAGGTCAGGAAGCAACAGTTAGAACTGGACATGGAAAAACAGACTGGTTCCAAATAGGAAAAGGAGTACATCAAGGCTGTATATTGTCACCCTGCTTATTAAACTTATATGCAGAGTACATTATGAGAAACGCTGGACTGGAAGAAACACAGGCTGGAATCCAGATTGCCAGGAGAAATATCAATAACCTCAGATATGCAGATGACACCACCCTTATGGCAGAAAGTGAAGAGGAACTAAAAAGCCTCTTGATGAAAGTGAAAGAGGAGAGTGAAAAAGTTGGCTTAAAGCTCAACATTCAGAAAACGAAGATCATGGCATCCAATCCCTTCACTTCATGGCAAATAGATGGGGAAACAGTGGAAACAGTCAGACTTTATTTTTGGGGGCTCCAAAATCACTGCAGATGGTGACTGCAGCCATGAAAGTAAAAGATGCTTACTCCTTGGAAGGAAAGTTATGACCAACCTAGGTAGCATATTGAAAAGCAGAGACATTAGTTTGCCAACAAAGATCTATCTAGTCAAGGCTATGGTTTTTCCAGTGGTCATGTATGGATGTGAGATTTGGACTCTGAAGAAGGCTGATAGCCGAAGAACTGATTCTTTTGAACTGTGGTGTTGGAGAAGACTCTTGAAAGTCCCTTGGATTGCAAGGAGATCCAACCAGTCCATTCTGAAGGAGATCAGCCATGGGATTTCTTTGGAAGGAATGATGCTAAAGCTGAAACTCCAGCACTTTGGCCACCTCATGGGAAGAGTTGAGTCATTGGAAAAGACTCTGATGCTGGGAGGGATTGGGGGCAGGAGAAGAAGGGGATGACAGAAGATGAGATGACTGGATGGCATCACTGACCTGACAGATTGAGTCAGGGTGAACTCTGGGAGTTGGTGATGGACAGGGAGGCCTGGCGTGCTGCGATTCATGGGTTTCAAAGAGTCAGACACAACTGAGCGACTGAACTGACTGACTGACTGAACTGATTCATCAAACTTCAGGAAGAAGTAAAAATCTATTATTAGTCAATTAATGAATCTTATTCTGATGACGTTTAGTTCTCATGCAAATCAAAAACATCTCATGTTTGTTTTTCAGTTGCTCAGTCATGTCTGACTCTTTGTGACCCCATGGACTGCAGCATGCCAGGCTCCCCAGTCCTTCACCATCTCCCAGAGCTTACTCAAACTCTGTCTGTAACTGGCATCTAGTAATTTTAGTTTTATAAACAATGTTTCACTCTGTTTTATATATGTGTACACACATATATCATATCAGATCGTCGCTCAGTCGTGTCCGACTCTTTGCAACCCCATGAATCGCAACCAGATCACCTGATCTGCCTCTTGAGAAATTTCTATGCAGGTCAGGAAGCAACAGTTAGAACTGAACATGGAACAACAGTACTAAATAGGAAAAGGAGTACGTCAAGGCTGTATATTGTCACCCTGCTTATTTAACTTATATGCAGAGTACATCATGAGAAACGCTGGACTGGAAGAAACACAAGCTGGAATCAAGATTGCCGGGAGAAATATCAATAACCTCAGATATGCAGATGACACCACCCTTATGGCAGAAAGTGAAGAGGACCTCAGAAGCCTCTTGATGAAAGTGAAAGTGGAGAGTGAAAAAGGGCTTAAAGCTCAACATTCAGAAAATGAAGATCATGGCATCCAGTCCCTTCACTTCATGGGAAATAGATGGGGAAACAGTGGAAACAGTGTCAGACTTTATTTTTCTGGGCTCCAAAATCACTACAGATGGTGATTGCAGCCATGAAATTAAAAGACACACATATATATTTAATTATATATATATAGATAATTTGATCAGTATAGCTAAATAGATATTGCAGGTTTGCTGCTGCTGCTGCTAAGTCGCTTCAGTCGTGTCCGACTCTGTGCAACCCCACAGACGGCAGCCCACCAGGCCCCGCCGTCCCTGGGATTCTCCAGGCAAAAATACTGGAATGGGTTGCCATTTCCTCCTCCAATGCATGGAAGTGAAAAGTGAAAGAGAAGTCGCTCAGTCATTTCCGACTCTTAGCGACCCCATGGACTGCCGCCTACCAAACTCCTCCATCCATGGGATTTTCCAGGTAAGAGTACTGGAGTGGGTTGCCATTGCCTTCTCTGATTACAGGTTTACTTTTTTCATTTTTTCTTTTTTCTGATTCTAATGCTATTGAGAGCAATTTGAATAGCAATGCTAGGAAATCAACTTGAATAACAATTGAAATATGAAATATGAAATTTAAAACACATCAATAGATTGTTTAGAGGAAACAACTCCTGATGATCCTACTGATGATTCAAATTTTTTTTAAATTACATCTTGAAGAATGAGTAATATATCACCACCCCAAAGTAGTTTATTGATGAATATAGTTTCATATATTTTAATAAATATTCCTTATTTATGCTTCTATATTCAGCTAGCTGATGAGAATGCTTTTTTTTTCTAGGCTTAATATGATGAGGTCTATTTCATATTTCCGATGTTATCAATCAAGTCTAGAGAGAGAAAGGAATCATTTAGGCATCCTAGGAGAAATCCTCTATATATAAATATTATAACCATAAAACTGACATTAAATGATGGTATTAAGATTTTTTGATCCTCTCAATTTAGATATATAAACAATTGAGTTTCAAAGAAAAAATCAGATGAGCAAGAGACTTTGAGAATGAAAAACATGAAGCATTACAGTGACTACAGCTCACACAAAAAGCATTATTCAGCTCAATTATTTCTTCATACATTGTACTGTGCTCACCCTGAAAAAAAGAGGTTGAAGTAGGTTGCATTCAAAGACAGAAAGTAAAGTTTAAAGTCCAGAAACAAAATGAAGAAACAGGAGAGATAAGTTTTGCCTCAATATTTACGCCCTGACTAAAAAGATCCTTATAAACTCAAACTTTTAGGTGAAATACAATCCTAAATTCAGTGTCTCTAATGCGTCACAGCATACTCATTCCTCTGTCTATTATAATCTACCTTCACTCTACTACTACACTGAATCTGCCCTTTCTGGGGTTATCTAATGCTTCCTTGTTGGAAATCCAGGAGCATTCTTCAGTATATACATACTTGACTTCCTTTTAGCATGCCATGCCCCTCAGATACAAGCATCCCTTTACCTTTCAAAATAGGTTTTTTCCCTTGCTGGATTTTCCTTTTCCTTTTATAGCAGTACTGGTCAAAGACAGCATGATTTTCTCTGCTCTGGAAGCTAAGCACATGACTTTTATATAAAGGGAATGAAAAGGTTATACCAATTTTGTTCTTATAAACAAGCCACCTAGCTTGTTAGACAATATATGAAGCAAGAAACATCTAAAGCAAGAAAAGTTCACACTTATTGCTAAATTACATTGTGTACCTCCTTTGCAGTGAGATTGGCTGAGACAATGAAGTATGGTCATCAGGTTCAACTCTGAGATGAAGAAAGACATTGAATCAAGTACTGAAGAAAAGAATGTGGTGGATAGTTACAGGGGATGTCTGTACTTGTGCCCAGGTTGGGGAAAGTCTAAAAATCAAATTTCTGCCAAGTTACTTGAGAAAAAAAGTATACTATATGATAATGTGAAGTGCATAGTCACTAAAATTATGTTTAGTAGGTCCCAGCATAGTTGGCTGTTTAACCACATGTAAAGCAATGATGGCAGAAACCCTAAATTAATAGAGAGACATTTTGAAGATTTATTCTCACTTATTTATTTTAAAAGTTCTAGGAAGCTCTCCCACCTGACTTGGAATAATGATGTTTATGTCCCTAGTTTCTCTTAAGGCTTAACCAAACTCAGTGTAGAAGAGAATAAAGAGACTTGTGCCAAGTACCTTTTTCTGCACAAAGAGAATGATTTTTAACATTTAAGCCTTTTTCTCGGGTTTGAGGGTTTACAAAGCAAGATGACTGCACACATGGGGTGATCTCTGGTATCGTAAAGGGGACCTCTGTATCTTCTTGGTATGGTCCTTCTGGGGTGAGGAGAAGTTGAGGAGTCTCAGAGGTCAACAGCTGTACAGATAACTACTTTAAACGTGAATAGTATGAAAACACAAATGAAAGACAGAGACTAGCAGAGAAGATAAAACAACAAAATCCAAATATAAGTTGATGATAAGTAGCCCACTTTAAATGCATAAGGACACAGGCATGTTACCAGTAAAGGAGAAAGTATATACCATGCTAACACTCATCAGGAGACAGCTAGTATCATTATATTAATTTCAGAGAAAGCCAACAAAGCCAACATCGAACAAAGAAATTTATCAAGCTAAATAGGCTAAACAGGGTCATTTTCTAAAGTTTTATCTCTGTCCTACATCAGTAACAACTGTCATAAATCATTTTGATAAATATGGACCCTTGATATGATGTTATGAACATCACACTACAACCTTGTTATCCTCCTCCCCAAAACATATAACCTCACGCTAATTGTGAGATAAATACTGGACACATTTCAATAGAGGGGCTCTATGATATACATGATTAGTACCCCCTCTCCTAAAGCTATCAAGGTCATCAAAAACAAGGAAAGATTGAGAATCTGTCACAGTTAAAAGGAGCCTGAGGACACAAGAATGTTAAATACAGTGTGGTATCTTAATCGTAGGGCTTCCCTGGTGGCTCAGCAGTAAAGAATCTGCTTGTAATGCAGAAATTGCCAGTCTGCAAGCTCAATCCCTGTGCCAGTAAGATGCCCTGGAAAAAGAAATGGCAACCCACTCCATTTTACTGCCTGGGAAATCCCATGAACAGAGGCGCCTGGCTAGTTGGTTGTAATCCTGGAACAGAAAAGGGAAATTTGGAAAAGCTAAGGCAATTTGAATAAAATATGGACCTTAGTTTAATAATAATGGTTCATTAGTGTAACATGTTCTGTACTAATGTAAGATGTTAGTAACAGAGGAAATTGGGTACAGGTGGTATATAGGTACCTCTCTGTAGTATCTGCTTAATTCTTTTGTAAATCTAAAATTATCCTAAAATATAAAGTCTGTTAATAAAAATATTAAATGTCAATAATAAAACAATATGTCCCTGAAATGTGTTCATTTAGTTACCATGTTAGTCAGGAATCATGTATGGATTGCTCATGGTTCAGTTCTCAGGAATAAACTCAAGACTTTTATAATAACTGGGGCCAAATCTTTTTTTTTTTTTCTTTTTTTTTTTTCCTCTAATTTTATTTTTAAACTTTACATAATTGTATTAGTTTTGCCAAATATCAAAATGAATCCGCCACAGGTATACATGTGTTCCCCATCCCAAACCCTCCTCCCTCCTCCCTCCCCATACCATCCCTCTGGGCCGTCCCAGTGCACCAGCCCCAAGCATCCAGCATCATGCATCGAACCTGGACTGGCAACTCGTTTCCTACATGATATTTTACATGTTTCAATGCCATTCTCCCAAATCTTCCCACCCTCTCCCTCTCCCACAGAGTCCATAAGACTGTTCTATACATCAGTGTCTCTTTTGCTGTCTCGTACACCAGGTTATTGTTACCATCTTTCTAAATTCCATATATATGCGTTAGTATACTGTATTTATGTTTTTCCTTCTGGCTTACTTCACTCTGTATAATAGGCTCCAGTTTCATCCACCTCATTAGAACTGATTCAAATGTATTCTTTTTAATGGCTGAGTAATACTCCATTGTGTATATGTACCATAGCTTTCTTATCCATTCATCTGCTGATGGACATCTAGGTTGCTTCCATGTCTTGGCTATTATAAACAGTGCTGCGATGAACATTGGGGTACACGTGTCTCTTTCCCTTCTGGTTTCCTCGGTGTGTATGCCCAGCAGTGGGATTGCTGGATCATAAGGCAGTTCTATTTCCAGTTTTTTAAGGAATCTCCACACTGTTCTCCATAGTGGCTGTACAGGTGTTCCCGGGGCCAAATCTTTTAAACACACATGGAGGAAGAGAAAGTGGGCTCCCTTTTGAACACGTGGCATCTGAAGAAAATCTAAGGAAAACAATTAAAGAATAAGATTAAATATTTAACTTGTTGTCAAGAGAAGCTGTGGAGTCTCTACATTTGCAGGTGTTTATAAATAGAATTATTTTAGATGTAATCTAATCAGAAGACAGATTGATGGATGAGATGACTTCTTAGATTTGCCTTTTCTAATAAATTTAATATTACAGTAGCAAGTTGCCATCCCAAAGAAAATAACTGAACACTGGAAAATGATGAATAGTAGGAAGGGATGATATAGATAAAATGGAGGCTTACACTGTCCTTGAAGTGATTAACACGATCAAAAGCCTGCATTGTGGTTCTGGACAGATACTTGTGTCCATTTCACAAAGTCAAAATCCCATTCATTCAATGATCCATTTTCTGCTCAACAAATATTAAGTGGCTATAAGTAATATACTTTGATGGGTGATGGATGTTAGTTAAATTTTACATAAAAAGATTTTCATGTGAGAGAATGGAATTAAACAAACAAAAAACCAATTAGGATTTCTTAATTTTCTTTTACAAAATCCAGTAACAGTTTATTCAAAAATTTTTGTCTTCATTAGGTAAAATATATGAACAAAGGAAGGAAAATTTTGTATTGTGAATGCTTTACTTACGTATTGCTACTCTCTCAGTTTTAACTGATTCTGCAACATGGCTAAACAACCCTGTGTCTTTCAGATCAGGTTTTTCTTATGCTTTATCATTTTTTGTTCTTAATCTCCTATCATTTCTTTTTTTGTGTAAGATGTAACCCGTTTCCTCAAGACTGCCATCCAAGATTAAGCTTCTTACTTTTAAGAGATGACTAAGATTTTCATTGAAATCCAAGAAATTGAGGCTTCTAGGTATGGACAGTCTTAACTTCCTGGCTACACCCCTCATCCTTACATATTTACTGGAACTTGATCTAAAATATTAATGCTTCATATTCTGTAGTTTCAAGGGCTGACAGCTTGTTCCATTTAGTTAAGAAGGGATTAATAAGCACTGTCTCTGTGCCACACTTTGTGAGACACACAGTTTAAAGATTGATTGCTTTTCCCCCAGCCTTCATCAGAATTATTTCTCTCCTTTTTTGCTAGTTTATTCACATCCATCTGTAAGTAAGCCTATTTATTGTCTGTGATTTAAAATAATGAAGATGTGAACTTTGCCTACGATAGTCTCAAAATATTGGACTGTTTGTCTGTTAACATTTAATTTTCATAAAATCAAAATCATTTTCTCAAAGTAAAGCAATCCCCACTACACACACACACACACACACACACACACACATGTACAACTGAGAAACTGTATACCAGGAACACCAAAAAGTATCTTGTTGCCAGAATGAACAAGCATATTTTTTAAGCTTCCTACTGGGCTTCTAAGCTGCTTTCATAACTATAACAGGTATTGCTATGTGGACTATCTCTACACCCATAAGTAAGTGATGTTATTCACTCACAGTTCTCTGTCCTAGCCTATCTTCTCATTCTAAGATTCCTGGTTTGTGTTCCCTCTAAAATGTATGTTTCACTATAATCACTTTTTTTAGGGCAACACTGATTTATAAATTTCATGTGTACAACACTGTGTTTCTACTTCTGTATACCCTACTATGTTTTATTTTTATAATTTTTTAAATTGAAGCCTTCGAAATCTTGTCCTCCCCTCTGAACGTCACATTTAACATCACACTTTCTTACAGCAAGGGATGGGGAATAATAAATAATCAATACAGATAATCTTACTTATGGAATATTTCTATTTTCTCTTAATTACTGATTCATACTTCCATTTCTATATTTAATACTATTATTATATATATTCAGAGATATTGGAATGATTTCCTACTTGTTCAGCTTATCTTTAATATCATCCCCTTTTTATTAATATATATTCCTTATCTAACTTGTAGGTAATTCTGTCTAAAAGAAGTTTGGCCTATCCTAAATTTTTATAAAACAATTCAATGATTCAACTATGCTTTTGGGAAAACATATATATGATCTTTATGACATAATTCAAAGACTTCCAAGACTTAATCTCCACCTATTTCTTCAGACTCATATTCTGAAAGAACTTTTTTACAGATTCTGCAAAATTATCTTTTTCTCATGTAAACAAACTTTTTACTGGATTGTTTGTTTTCTACTTTATTAATCTGGTGAATTTTGCTTATATTTTAAGTCTCATCTCAGGCATCATACCTTATAAGAAGTAAACCCTGAATTTCTGGTTTTAGTGGAGTAGCTTTCCTTCTCCTGAGTTCTAGACAAGTGTACATATTTGTTTATTCTCATTTGTATCATTTAAGAAAAACATATAGAACTTTGTACTTTCTATAGTAGAAAATAATTTCCTTGAGGTCTAAACTTTCCTTGTATAGCACAATATAGGGCACATTTGTTACTGTTGTTTAACTGCTAATTCGTGTCCAACTCTGTGATCCCATGGGCTGTAGCCCACCAGGCTCCTCTGTCCATAGGATTTCCCAGCCAAGAATACTGGAGTGGGTAGCCATTTCCTTCTCCAGGGGCCCTTCTGGGCTCAGGAATCAACCCACATATTTTGCATTGCAAGCATATTCTTCACCACTGTACCCCCTGGGAAGCCCTGAACTACCCGGGCAGCCCACAGGGCACCTACGAGATGTCAAATTATATATAAGCTTGTGACACTGGCTTCCAAGAAGATGGGATAGACGTACTCTTCCATTTGTATCCTCTGTGTACACTGAAAGCTTGAATCGTTATATATAAGATAACCATAAGAAGAAGCTGAAATGCAAAGGAGAGAAGACCTATAGGATAATGATCCAAGGAATGACACAGTGGTTAAGTATCATAGGTTTTCCTTGTGCCTCATATATCTCAGATTTGGGTCTGAATAAGATAGAAACTCTAAAATGCCAATGAGCACAGACAAAAATTAAAAATCATGGTAACAAATACTTGTATATCTGTTTTCTATAGCCATGAGACCAGGAAGGGAGCTTAGCAAGACAGAAAACTTTTAAACAATAACTGCTTTATTCTATCCAAACACCACAGAAATAAAACGTGTCTCCCCACAGATTTGTTACCTCTGCTAGGTTGTAATAACATGGCCCAAACCTGCACTGGTGTCAGGGGAGGACTACTGGGGAGCAGGAACTTCCTCCTGACTAGACAGTAAGACCCTTCCCTTCTATGAGGTAGGGAGAGAACTTGAGGAGCTTGTACTTTCATGCTAATCAATTTCTTTCAAAATCTCAGCAAGATTTTTTTTTTTTTTAGTTATAGTAAAATGTTTCTAAAATTTGTATGTAAAGGCAAAGGAACAATTTTGAAACAATTTCAAAAAGAAGTAAAATGTGAGATGACTCACTCTATCTGAATTCAGGACACATGATATAGCTGTAGTAATTGAGACTCTCTGTTCTTGGTAGAGAGATATATACAGAGATCATGGACCAGAATTAAGAACTCAGAAGTAGCCCCAGCAATAGGGCCAAGTGATTTTTATCAAAGATGCAAATATAAATAATTCAATGGATTAAAGATAGCCTTTTAAATAAATGGTGTTGGAGCAACTGGAAATCTATAAGCAAGTAAGTGAACCTCACCCTGAACCTTGCCCCTTTTATAGAAATAAACTCAAAATGGATCACAAACTTAAACATAAAATGTAAAACTTTTCAAAGAAAGGAGTAAAATTCTTCAGAGAGCAAAGGTTGGACAAAGAGTTCTTAGACTTGATACAAAGAGCATGATCCACAAAAGAAAAAAAGAAGTATATATATATGTAATTTGAACTTCATCAAAATTAACATTTCTGTTCTGTGAAAAACCTTAATGAGAAAAATGGAAAGACAAGGTAGAAATTTGGGGAAAATATTTGCAAATTGCATCTGTGATAAAGGAACCATATCTGGAATATACAAAGAACTCTGTAAATTCACCAGTTAAAACCAAAAAACCCAATTGGAAATAGGCAAAGACAAAGGGATGTTTCACTGCAGATGACATAAAAATGGCAATAAGCACATGCACAGGTATTGACATAACTAGCCTGCTGCTGCTGCTGCTAAGTCGCTTCAGTTGTGTCCGACTCTGTGCGACCCCATAGACGGCAGCCCACCAGGCCCCGCCGTCCCAGGGATTCTCCAGGCAAGAACACTGGAGTGGGTTGCCATTTCTTCCTCCAATGCATGAAAGTGAAAAGTGAAAGTGAAGGCGCTCAGTCATGTCCGACTCATGTCTGACTCTGGACTGCAGCTTACCAGGCTCCTCTGTCCATGGGATTTTCCTAGTGAAATGCAAATCACAACTATGATAGATTATCTGTTAGAACAACTAAATTTTTTTTTAAGTGACAATACCAACTACTAGTGAAGATACAGAAAAGTTGGATCACTCATATACTGCTGCTGTGAATGTAAAGTATCACAGGAACTATGGAAAATAACTTGGCAGTTTCTTAAAAAAAGAACAAAAAACTAAACATGTATTTATTCTATGACGCAGATATTGTACTTCTGAACCTAGAGAAATGAAAACTATATCCACACAAAAACCTGTGTGTGAATGTTCATAGCAGCAAATAAGCAAAACCAGAAAACAGCTAAAATTTCCCTTCATTGGTAAATGATTAAACTATAGTATAGTTGACCCATGGATAACATATACACTGGAGTGCTGACACCTCCTAAGGCAGTCAAAAACCTGTGTATAAGTTTATAATCTACCCTACAAAGCCGCAGTTCTGAATGCTCTCATTTAACCAACCATGGACCTGTGTAGTGCTTACTGAAAAAAAAAAAAAATCCACATGTAAGTGTACCAGCCCAGTTCAAATCTGTTGTTCAAAAGTCAGCTATACTACCATACCATGAAATACTACTTGGTAATAAAAAGCACAAACACAACAATTGATTGCGTCTCCAGGACACTATGTCAAGTAAACAAACAAAACAACAACGTCTAAACTACTGCATCCTGTCTGGTTCAATTTACATAATATTCTTTTTGTTTGTTTTAATTGGAGGATAATGACTTTACAACGTTGTTAGTTTCTGCTGTGCTGAAAACCTGGATCAGCTGTATGTATACATATACTCTCTCCTTCTTGAGCCACCCTCCCATCTCCCATCCCACCCATCTAGGTCCTGGCAGCACTGCGCTGGGCTCCCCGCCTTATACAGCAGCTTCCCACTAACTAGTTTACATACAATAGTGTGTATACGTCAATATACCTAATGCTTAAAATTACAAAATTATACAAAGGGAAAGCATTTTAGTGACTGCCGTTGGTTCGGGTTATTAGGGGAGCGATGAGTGTGACTGTAAAGGGTTATGAAGGAGTTCTTTGTGGTGATTAAATAGTTCTGTATCCTGACTGAATTGGTGATGATACAAACGCACACATGGGGCCGATGGCACAGAGCTAGACACCCACTTCCCACCAATGCCAGATTCCTGGTTTTGACTTTGGACCGGATTTCCGTCAGAGGTTATCTTTTGGGCAAACTCAGGGAAGGGTAAAAGTCCTTTCTGTGTTACCTTTGGAACTTCCTGCCAATCTAGGTAGAATGTGAGCACCTGACAGGGGATTTTTAATTGTGAGTGACGGACATTCAGTTTCTCAGAGAAAACGATTCAAAAAAACCCTTGCCAGCCACACGGTGGGGATAAACGACCAGGTCGCCTCAGCCCTGAAGTTTCCTTCGGTTTAGCGGTCTCGAATTTAGCTAACTGACCGTTCTGCAGCTTGTTTTCTGCTGCCTGTGCTTTATTTCCGGCTTTTAGGTTTGAAGTTCACCAATAAAGAGGGACCCCTGAAACCCACACAGGTCCATCCCTCTCGCCCGAATCGGAGCAGCACCCCAGGCCCGCCTGCACGATCTCCGTCTACCTGTGACCTCGCCCAGCTGGCCTGTGGAGTGAAATCCTTCAGGCTTGTGAGTAATACAGCTTGTTGTTGTTTTTCCAAGTTCCCGGACCATTGTTGCTGAGGTGCGTTCTGTAATCCCAAGGAGACCCACAAGGGCTGCTCCAGCCAGAGGGTTGGCTCTGAGGGGATATGTCTGTGGGGGCCTCGCTCCTGGCGTGGGAGCGGGCCCCCAGGCTTTCCCTGGATAACCGATAGCCCGACAGGATAGTCGTGCCAGCCATAGGCTGAGACCTGTGCGGAAACACTAGGGCTGTTTCAAAATGAAAAGCTGAAACGTGTGCATGGCTTAACCCGAAATATGTCAGAAAACAAAAAACAATATTATGTGAACTCACTTACATGTGGACTGTAAAAAACTTAAAGAAACAGAAGATTGATGCTTGCCAGTGGAGGGATGGAGGAAGAGAGGAAAATGGGGGGAGGTTGTCAAAGGGGTACAGACTTCCAGTTATGAGTAATGTGCAGTGTGGTGACTATTGTTAATACTGTACCCTATGTTAGTAAGTCGTCAAGAGAGTAAGTGACTTAGTTTAAAAGAGAGTAAGTCTTAAAAGGTCTCACCCCCCACACACAAGTTGGTAATACATTCACATAAATATATGAAATGTTAAAGTTGTACACTTTAAATTGACAGTGTTTTATGTCAGTGGTGGAGAAGGCAATGGCACCCACTCTCGTACTCTTGCCTGGAAAATCCCATGGACGGGGGAGCCTGGTAGGCTGCAGCCCACGGGGTCGCTGAGGGTCGGACACGACTGAGCGACTTCACATTCACTTTTCACTTTCATGCATTGGAGAAGGAAATGTCAACCCACTCCAGTGTTCTTGCCTGGAGAATCCCAGGGACGGGGGAGCCTGGTGGGCTGCCGTCTCTGGGGTCGCACAGAGTTGGACACGACTGAAGCAACTTAGCACTTAGCAGTATGTCAGTGGTGTCTCCATAACACTGGAGAAAAACCTTGTTGCACTGACAGTCCATTGTGGGTAAATGCGGCTATTAACCAGACGATATGAAAGACATCAAAAGGCCTCAAGACTGTTTACTTCCTTGTTTGAAAACTATGCAGATCTTTATGCAGAATTTGGTGAAAATGAGATTATATATGCATAGAAACTAAAGTATAAGATGGGGAAATGCAAGGCAAAGATGGCTGTTGAGTTGTCCTACAAATGCTGAATTACAGTAAGGGCATCTTGGAGGGGATTGTGAGTGTGTGTGTGTGTGTGTGTGTGTGTGTCTACACAACAGTGGGGGTGGCTGCTCACTGCCAACTGCTGTTGAGGGTAGTTCTTCATTAAGTCCTCGACCAACTGGGCAGATGCCTGGTATGAATCTACAAGATGATAAGCGATCACTGGAATACATTTAAAATATGAAGAAAGTTAATAGAGTTTCTCATAGGCACATATTAACATATCTGGCAGAAAGTAAATTCTTTCTGCTCCAATTAAAGTAGCAATTTAAAACTTGGTGAGGACTAGTATTTTGAGGATCAGTCTTTTCAAGTTGCATATTATAACTAAGGACCACATTACTAACTCAGAAATAAGCCTGATTGTAGTATTATCTTGGCAGTTACAGCTAGCTGAATATCTGAAATTGAATTTAAAATGCATGGCATAATATTATTTATGGTGAATGGGTGACTTATTTTATAAAAATCTAAATTTTATACATATTAATATTCCTCTAAAAATATTGCCAAATGCAGCAAGCTACAACTGAAAAACAGAAGGAACTACCTGAGTATTTTTTGAGTATATTTTGTCAAATTGAAAATCTGAAAAATATATTTTAAACATATTTAATCCCAAATGTATACCAGAGCTCAAGTAGTTATGCCTCTGAATGTTTTTCTATCATATTCTGCGAATAAAATAAAAAGCAGTTGAATGTTAATTGAAAATGTTATATTTTTACTAGTTTCACAGGGCATCAAAGAGGAAAAAATGCAGTTCATAAATTACTACACTTAAATGTTTTTCACAGGGTGCCCTTCATTGTTAATGCCTTAGGAAATGTGTCCATTCTTTCACACTTTTACCAAATTCTCCATGTTTCCACAGTATGTATGTGTATATGTACAAAGATACATTTGGATTTTAACTTTTTGTTTTTCCATCAGTATAATCATACTAAATGAATAAATCTAAAGCTTACTTAACAAAATAACAACAGCAACTTAATGTATAATGGATATGCCTACAAGTTAATGGATACAAATCTGATTTCACCCTTTCTTCTACCTACTTTGTCATTCACAAGACATGACACAATGCATTATATTGTATATATACACGCAGAGAGAAACATATATAATTATCCTCCTTGCTCTTGAAAAGCTATATTGCATTTTTAGACAGGAAATCTTATCCCCCTATTTTTCTGCTAAAAGCATGTTCACCAATTATTTTGTCACAAGAATTTCACATCAGAGAATATTAGGTGGTACGTGTTTTCTTTCAAATGCCTTCAACAAGTGGTGGAGATAAAAAAGGTATAGCATCTTCACAAACACTTCAGCCCCTGTGTAGTAGGCTCTTTGACTCTGAAACCCCTTCATATTTAGTTTTATGTTCCCATAAAGCTGTTTTTCTGAGCTGTAACTATTTTTAAATGCAATTAAAGTTCAAAATGGGTTTCCCTGGTGTCTCAGTGGTAAAGAATCCATTGCCAATGCAAGAGGCACAGGTTCTGATCTGGAAAGATCCCTTGGAGAAAGAAATGGCAACCCACTCCAGTATTCTTGGCTGAAAAAATCCCATGCACAGAGGGAGCCTAGGGGGTTACAGTCCATGGGATTGCAAAGGTTTGGACATGACTTAACGGCTGAACAATGACAAAAGTGTAAGATGATAATGGATTCACAAAATGTTCAAAATTGGTGGAAAAATCTTATTATATTTATGCTTAATAAATACTCTTGAAATTGAATAAACAACCAAAAGAGAAAATACAGTCACAGGTTGAAACTAAACAGATAATTCCATCACAACAAAACTCAGGATCTAGTATAGAATAGATTATGAGGGAGGGGATAATATGTGGCAAATATCCCATCTATTGGTGAAAAAAAGAGTTAGGAAATAAAAATCCTGTGTTTCTTGGAGTTTTTTGTTGTTAGTATTTGTTTTTTTGATGATGAAGGAAGGTATAGATCAGTTTGTGGAGACAATAATTTGTGTCTTGTTTTTCCACAAAGTAGAGACACAGATGTGTAAGCAAGAGGATGATACCATTAACACAATGGGAATGTGGAGTTGTAAGTTTTATTGCCAAAGCATTGGAAATGCATACCACTTTAGCATTACAAAACCACCTGGAATCTTAGCTACCAGGAGGCTTCTCAGAAGAAAGTCAGGATGATTACTCAATTTTAGTAAAGTAGGTCTACCTGTGAGAGTATTGGAATAGGAAATGGCAGCCCACTCCAGTATTCTTGCCTGGAAAATTCCATGAACAGAGGAGCCTGGCGAGCTGTAGTCTATGGGTCACAAAGAGTTGGACACCGCTGAGCAACTGAGCACAGCACAACACTTGGAAGTACTGGAAAATAAAACAAACAGACAAGCAAAACAGCTGTCTTCATCCACTAAAATATGAGGCACGTGAAGGCAGAGATTGTATGTGTGTGTGTTTTCACTTAGGAATCCCAGTGCCTAGAATTTGCTGTGCCTTGTAGGCCCGCAGATGTACTTAAATAATCAATAAAGTATTTTTATTCTTTTAATATTATTTATTGTCTGCTTTTATTTTTGTGTTGTTCTGTCAAAGCTGAGCCCTCATAGATTTTATATTTTTATTCTTTGGAGTGTCTTAAGTACATCTCACAGAAGTTTTTATTTTGGTACTCAGAATAAATACAACATTTTCTGGGTTACTGGACTTCCCTGATAGCTCAGTTGGTAAAGAATTCACCTACAATGCAGGAGACCCCAGTTCGATTCCTGGGTTGGGAAGATCCACTGGAGAAGGGATAGGCTACCCACTCCAGTATTCTTGGGCTTCCCTTGTGGCTCAGCTGGTGAAGAATCCACCTGCAATGCAGGAGACTTGGGTTCAATCCCTGGATTGGGAAGATCCCCTGGAGAAGGGAAAAGCTACCCTTTCCAGTATTCTGGCCTGGAGAATTCCATGGACTGTATACTCCATGGGGTCACAAAGAGGCTGACACAACTAAGTGACTTTCACTTTTCACTTGCAACTATAAATGAGAACGTGACTCAAGTTCTACCAGTAAGATGTAACTGGGTATGTATCAACCTAAGAAATCCTTTTATAAGGAGTTGGGGTTATTGGCCCCAAACTAGTGATATCTGACTTCATTTATATGACAGAGAAACTGTGTCTTGTTTGAGACATGTGAGATTTGATTTTCTGAGAATTGAGATAAATCTGGTGAGTCTAATCCTAACAAATGTCCCACCCCTTCACCAGGTTTTGTGTCTTAGTAATCATGCATGATAAATGCTACCCATCTGTGAGTAACGGACACATGAAATTTGAAAGATAATTCCAAAATATTTAAATATGATATAATATTCATTTTTGGTAATATAGTATGTCTTTCAAATATCAGGAAGTTTACCATTTCTATCAATACAGAAAATAGTTTGTTTCCATTCCTACTCAATGTATGTAAATCAAAAGTACTTTTCAAATAGATTAGAAGTATACCAAGAGATTGTCTTATAATGTGCTTATATGTTTTTGTCTGATATGTACATTCTTATATTGAGGTGAAGAAGTAGGTGACAATAAACTATCCCCATGATATTACTGTAATATAACTGCATTTTGAAGTGAGGAGGGATATGAAACATATATATATGTTTAGGGTCTGAGCTGCTTCTGCTCAGAACATATATATGTATGTGTGTGTGACAGATATATATATATATATATATATATATATGTGTGTGTGTGTGTGTGTGTGTTGAGGGGTGTATGTATGTAATACACACATGTGGAGGGGTGTATATATGTAATACAAAGACACATAAAGATTCTATAGGGGAGTGCAGAACCTGAATCAGCCCCTAAGGATTTATTTCCCCTTGTCTCCACTAAAAAAAGCTGAAATCTCCTAAACCAGAGGACAAATTAGCAACAGTTGCGGAATTTAGGTTTTGCAGATATCAGATACTGATATGGATGGAAACAGATCCTTGATGCAGAACAGAGGCCCAACCTTCTGGAACAAGGATTAAAGTTTTCCATCATCTTAATTGGTCCTTGATATAGTCTACATTTGACATCCAGCTGCTAAGAGTTAGGGACACGGGGGAAAAGATGTATATTTTCAGTTTTGCCTGTATTTAAGACAAGTCTCCTATGTTCCACAACTGCTAATTTACAAGAAGACATCAAGTTGACATGTGACCTGAAAACTGGTCCATATTAACCAGTATAAGATTTTCCTAAACCTAGATTTATGAAACTGTAGCAGGCCAACAGATTTTTGTTTCCATGTGCAAGATAGTACATTTTAGTTTGCAACTTACTGTTATGATTGGCAGCCACATAAAAAACAACTGCTTTGTATGAGAGATCCCCACAGGTTGACACTAGAGAACTTAGGGTGGGGTAGAGATGTGGTGCCCAGTGGTATAGTTCATAGATCGATCAGATATCACAAAAAGATTGATGTATCTTTATGTCTTGATTATTGTATTCCATAGTTGTGAATCTGCTACAATTATAAACGTGTGTTATGGACCAAGTAATGCAAAATATTTCAGCAATTTGTGCCAAAGTATCTTCAATCAACTTATCCTGAATCAAATACCAAGACAAATTTCATAGAGTTCTGCCTTTACATATGTCATGGCCTGTTTATAAATATGTTACTTTGTGATATTTCATTGTTGAATAATAACAAAATAAATCTAGTGATGAAAGTTGGAATAACATTTTAGACATTTATTGGGTCAGGAATGTTAATATTGGAATTAGTGAAATCTGCTTGAAGATATATAAGTAATAAATAATAAACATAAATTGATTTTTTGCTATAGGGGGAATAAACTCCCTACTTCTATTAGAGAATCTGAAAGGACTAGTTGTATATTTAAATAGATATTTTATGGATATTAATTAGAGTTATTGTAGTAGTCATTTTGTAATATTTTACAAATGTCAGATCACTATATTCTATACTTGAGACTCATATGTTATATGTCACTTATAACTCAATGAAATATGTTGATTATATTATTAACACTATTAATTGATTATTAGATTATTGGATGTTAATTAGATTATCTAAGATTTTGAGTATTTATTTGTATTTATTGTTCTTAATACTTAGTAAATACTTATTTATAAGTATTTATTGTCTTAATAATAAGCATGGAAAATGGAATTTCTGAGAAATAAATTAGTTCATACAGATTCTAGAGCCTGATTAAATATCAAGGGAGTTTAGGACCCTCAGATATTTTAGAGCTTATCATGTTGTGTGTGTTATGTATGCCCAGTCTGTGTGTTTTCCTCACAGCACCACCTACCTGTTCTTTGACAAGTGTCCTATCCAGTCACCTGAATGCCTCAGAAGGAGAAAGTGAGATAAGCAAATATCAATATAAGCTTGCGTATCCTGCTTCAGCATTTTTTAAGGTTATATTTACCACTGTTCATTTTGTTAAAGGCTTCCCAGGTGGCACTAGTGCTAAAGAACCCACCTGCCAATGCAGCAGATATAAGAGATGCAGTTTTGATTCCTGGGTCAGGAAGATCCCCTGGAGGAGAATATGGCAATCCACTCCAGTACTCTTGCCTGGAGAATCCTGTGGATGGAGGAGCCTGATGGGCTACAACCTGTGGGGGCTTAAAGAGTTGGACATGGGTGAAATGACTTGGCACAGCGCAGCACAATTTGTTAAGGGCTTCCCTTGTGTCTCAGTCGGTAAAGAATCCACCTGTAGTGCAGACTGCCTGCACAGCAGGAGATACAAGTTCAATCCCTGAATTGGGAATATCCCCTGGAGAAGGAAATGGCAACGCACTCCAGGATTCTTCTCTGGGAAATCCCATAGACAGAGGAGTCTGGTGGGCTACAGTCCATAGAATCACAAAAGAATTGGACATGGCTTAGAGACTAAACCACCACCACTATTTTTTAAAGCCTATCATATAACATAAATACATGAATAGTAGTTTTAAAATTTGACCATATTTTAACATAGGTAATGTTAAAAATACAAATCTAACAAAAGAAAATGCACAGGATACTCTAAAGTAACCTTCTGTTAATGTATCAGAAAATGATGTGTGCTGTGGGCTGTGTTTCTGTGCAGACCTTCTGGAAATGCATGTCTAATTAAACTCACATCCTTTGCTAAGCTTCCATCATCTGAATCAAAAATAAAATTCTAGATGTTCTGTGAAAAGTATGGAAAAGTATAGCAATGTTGCTCTCCATCCCCAAATTACTATTTTTCCCCTAAAATGTGTTGATAGGTTGAACTTGTATGACTTGGAACACATAAATAATGCTATTCATGGTGGTTTGGTTTCAGGCCAGTTTTCAAACACACTTAACCCAAAACGTAATTTAAAAATTGATTCTAATCTCCATATGTAACTACATCTTTATGGGAAAATAAATCAGGGTGTCTTTCTCACTGAACCACTAATACCAGCCTAGTTACTATTTTACTTCTTTAAACTTTCAACTTTGGAAAAGGGTTTACAAGTCCTCTCCTGGTGTCACAGATTATTTTTCAGCAAATACTCAACCACTTAGTTCCTAGATACCATTCCCTCCATAGGAAGAGTATACTTCCTCACCTCTTGACTTTGAACTTGGCCGTGTAGCTTCCTTTAGCCAGTGGATGCAATCCAAACAGAACTTGACCATGTGCTTGTGCTGTTTATTTCCCCTACTGTCCTGCGTGTTTGCCGTTGTCACAGGAAACCATGCCTTGGACAGCCTCTGTGCTTCCATCCTTGGACCTAGAACAAAACATGCGGAGCACTGGCTCTGCAGTCGACCCTTAGATGTGGGAGTGGGAAATACATGATCATTTCCCACTTGTATTTTGTAGCAGTTTGTTATGGAGAATGACTGAGACAATAGTTAACATGTACAACCACCTACAAGTCCACAGAGAGTGTCTCAAGGGGACTCAAAGCTTGAAAAAAAAACTGTAAATTCCCTTTGAAAGTTAAGCCAAGGGTTTAAAATTTTATACTCTAAATATTGTCATTTAAATTGATTCTCACTCTTAATAAATAATTTATTAAAAATTGAGGCATGAATACATTTTTGGAAAATATTGCCTTCATCTACACTCACTTGGTCACTTGTTCAGCTCAAATGATCCAGAGTAAGATGGATAATGATAGAAAATTATTGATGGACATTATAAAACATTGACCAATAATAATAAAATCAATGAAGGGCATAACATTGGCAACATAATATTTGAAAAACAAATAGAAAATCAGAGGCTCTGAAAACAACATCAATATATTAAAAATCTATTTGATACCCAAAGGATAATTTTTTTTGATGACTGGAAGTCTGAATAGGTATTAGGAATAAGGAGAATTAGGGAAGTATTCTAAAATATATTAACATGTTAGCAAGTATGTTAATAGTGCTGGGAAAGCAAGGAAAACATTACAACTCGATGCGTCATGCCAGCTGAGTCTAAGAAAGATCTACATCCTGATGAGTAAGTTAAGAATGGTTCATCATCGTCAGAAGTGAACATTCTTAGTCCACAAGAGGATGTTTTTATAATATGGATAGAATGTAATATGGAGAAGATATATGGGAGTGGCCCTGATACCATGTAAGGGATGCACAGAGAAACAAAGTGTTTAGCTCTTGGACTACTGCTTTCTGTCCAAATTTTTTCCCCTCAGAGTGGTTCTGTTCCAAACCACACTCTGACTCCTGAGACAGAGATGACACTTGCTTTCCCAGAGCAAGTCATCGGTTTCCATGATTACTAGGGAGACAACAAAAATAATAAGCACCAGCATTTAGTACATTTAGAGGCACACTGATGAACTAAGCATGCTTATTTTAAAGCTTTATATGGATGTTTATTCAGATGTTACACCACTGAAAACCAAAGGACTATAAAATAGAATACCCCTAAGAGATCTGTGGGAAAAGGTGATAGTCTCTAGTTATATTAATTTTGACATGATGTATCACAAATATCCCCAGGTAACTTGTATAAATCTTTGTTTTTGCCAGGAGATGAAACATGGCTTATTATTTATCAGACAATATTTTCTCAAGAGGAATCATACTAAAAAACAAATTCCATTCTAATTTTGTTTTCTACCACAAACTAAAATCTGCTTCAAGATTCAGGCATTCTTTCAAATACAAATACACACCTGAGACATTCTTTAGTTCCTCCCAAAATGTGTATTTCTAGACTTGGATTGAGGAAACCAGAAAATAAATCTTAACGTGTACAGCTATATACATGGAAAGTTGCAAAGTATGATAAGTTTTCTACATGGAATAAATTGTTGGCAAATAGCTATAAGTAAATACTCATAACTTTCCAAAAGGTATGTTAAGCATCTTGTTTTTAATCAAGCTGGATATAGGAATTAAATATTTATTTAGTAAATATTTATTATGATTATGATGACATAAAGAACAGATGTAAAGGCTGAAGATTTGTAGTTATGTCTCTTAATTTCTCAGATGTCTTTGTAGTTTCCTAAATTATTTTCCTACCCATATGTTAAAGCCTAGATATCTTAGTATTTGTAATCCATTAATTGAGGATTTTCTATTGTTGTTTTGTCATGTCAGTTGCATGGATGTTTTAAAAGTGTCAGTGAAGCATAACTGACACAAAATACCCTGCTGCTGCTGCTGCTAAGTCGTGTCAGTCATGTCCAACTCTGTGCGACCCTATATACGGCAGCCCACCAGGCTCCCCCGTCCCTGGGATTCTCCAGGCAAGAACACTGGAGTGGATTGCCATTTCCTTCTCCAGTGCATGAAAGTGAAAAGTGAAAGTGAAGTCACGCAGTTGTGTCCAACTCTTCACGACCCCATGGACTGCAGCCTAGCATATTTAAAATGTGCGTGTTGATAAGTATCCACATATGTATACATTCATGTGCTCATCACCAAATGTAGATAATAAATGTATGCAAAACCTCCAAAATCTATTTTATCACTTTTTAACCCAATTTCTCTCCCCAACACTACCCTTTCCTCAGACAAAATATTGCTTTGTTTCCAGTCACTATAGATTGATTTGCATTTTCTATAATATATTAATAAAATACTAATTTATGAGTTCCTTTTATCTGGCTTCTTTTCACTTAGTATGATTACTTTGAGGAACATTTGTTGTATGTCAATAAATTATTTTTATTGGTAACTATTATTCCACATATGGATAAATAATGATTTGTATATTGATTCACATTTAATGGACATATGAATATGTGCTTTCATTTCTCTTAGGTAACTAAGAGTCTCATTTCTGGATCTTATGACAGGAGTGTGTTTTACTGTTCACCTCTTTTCCAAAGTGGTTGTACCTTTTGACATCACCACTAGAAGTGTTTGAAGGAAAATATTTGTGACCTTGCATGAGGTGAAGATTTGTTAGTATAATACCAAAGGCATTAGCCCTTTTAAAGAAAATGATAAATTAAACACAATTTTGAAACTCTCAACTTTGATAAGCGAAGTTAACAGAATGGACATAGACTAGAGAAAGTATTTGAAAATAATAGATAAAGGATTTGTATCTAGGCTACATAATGAATTCCAAAAACTCAATAATGACAAAAACAGATCAAATTTTTTAAAAATAGAGAAAAATGCTAAGAAAATACTTAACCAAAATATATAGAGATAAAAAGATGTTTATTTTTAATTATTTTTGGATTCAAAATTAAATACATAAACGAGATACCATTTTATACCTATTAAAATGGCTGTGTTAAAGAACAAAGAAGCAACCTGAGAATGTCTGGTGCTAACATAGATATGAGGCAATTAGAAGTCACACATTGTCTATATGTGAAATGGTACAACCACTCTGAAGAAGTGTTGTGGTTTCTTATAAAGTGAAGCATCACTTATTGTATGACCTAGTTATCTCACACAAAGATATTTACTAAAGAGAAATGAGGCTTCCCTAATAGCTCATTGGTAAACAATTTGCCTGCAATGCAGGAGACCCCAATTCAATTCCTGGGTCTGGAAGATCCGCTGGAGAAGGGATAGGCTACCCACTCCAGTATACTTGTGCTTCCCTGGTGGCTTAGCTGGTAAAGAATCTACCTGCAATGCAGGAGACCCAAAGAGAAATGAAAACTGATATTTACATGTAAACCTGTATGTGAGCGTTTGTAATAGCCCCAAACCTGGAAACAACCCAGATGCTCTTTCAGTGGTGTTTGGATAAAGAAATTGTACTAAATCCCTACAATGGGATTTATTTATTAAGCAACAGAAAGCAACAAACTGTTGATTCATGAACAATGTGTCTGAATTGCAAATGTGTTAAGTGTAAGAAGCAGAAGTCTAAAGTCTTCACATTGGATGATTCTATTTCTATGACATTCTAGAAAAGGTTATATGAACAAATATTATTGATAGTCAGGGGGTAGAGGAGAGGAAAGGGTCTGGCTACCAGGGACCATAAGGGGGTATATCTTAGAGCTGATCTAACTTCTCTATCTCAGTTGGGGTGTTTTGTTTATAAGTCTTTATCACTTGTAAATACTCCTGGAACTATGTCTCAAAAAGAGTAAATTTTACCATATATAAATTAAAAATACATTTGAGAAATCTCTGTGACTCGTGGAATTTTTAAACATTAATATGGTGATATTTATTTTCCTTTATTTTTGCATTTTGTTTCTATGCAAATGCATTTTTATTCCAAGGTCATAAACAAAGTTAGCATTTCAACAATCTTTTTAACTTTAATTTAAAAAAATTATTTTTGATATGAAAAAGGGCAATCTGTTCAGAGACTGATACATGCTTAGAATATGTAGTAGAATGTTTTCTTCTGGGCTTCCCTGGTGGCTCAGATGGTAAACAATCTGCTTGCAATGCAGGAGACCCAGGTTCAGTTCCTGGGTGGGGAAGATGCTCTGGAGAAGGGAATGGCTACCCACTCCAGTAGTCTTACCTGGAGAATTCCATGGACAGAGGAGCCTGGTGGGCTACAGTCCAAGGGATCACAAAGGGTTGAACATGACTGAGTGACTAACACTAGCGTTAGCACTGTTTTCTTCTACTGTTTAAATTCTTTGATAAATTCACAGTGTATGCTTGAATTTTCTTATTAAGTGATAGCTTTCCTTCTTAAGTTCTTTATATGTTTTTTCTACTGTATTTTTAATTTGTAGTTGCTATTATATAGGAAAATAAAGGTACATGCACACATTTGTTCACATATATTTGCAGTGTTGAGACCCTATGGAGGATGTTAGTAGCTAAATTGAAGATAGTTGTTCTCTAATAAAATCTTTACTTGAAATATCATTTTTTTAGCTAAGATTGGCATATAACATTATATTAGTTTCAGGCTTGTAATATAATGATTTGATATTTGTATATACTGCAAAATAATCATGACACTTTAAGTCTAGTTAGCATCTGTCACCATGCTTACGTAGCTAGGGACATTTTTTTCTTGTGATGAGAACTTTTAAGGTCTGCTTTCTTTTAGCAACTTTCAAATATGTAATACAGTATTGTTAACAACAGTCACCATGATGTATATTACATCCCTCTGGTTTATTCATATTCTAATTGGAAGTTTGTACATTTTTAATTCCTTCACGTGTTTGGTCCCTCCTCACTGCTCACCTCTGTCAACCACCTGTCTGTTCTCTGTAAGCTTGCGTTTTTCCTTTTGTTGTCTTAGATTCCCCATGTAAGTGAGATCATACATTATTTGCCTTTTCTGTCTAATGTATTTTACTTACCGGAATGCCCTGAAAGTCTATCCATGTTATTTTAAATGGCAAGATTTTATTCTTTTTCATGGCATCGTTCCATTCTGGGCAACAGATACACACATACACAGATGCACACACACACTTCACATCTTTATTCATTCATCCCTCGATGAACACTTAGATTGTTTCTGTATTCTGGATATTGCTAATTATGCTTCAGTGAACATGGGGGTTCATGATCTCCTTGAGTTAGTGGTTTTGTATTCTTCAGGTAAATACCCCAAATTGAAATTGCTATATCATATGGTAGTTCAGTTCGTAAGTGTTGAGGGTCTTCCATTTAGTTTTCCATTGTGGCTATACCAATTTACATTCCCATCAACACTTCACAAGGGTTCTCTTTTCTCTACATCCCCGCCAGCACTTGTTTTTCATAATAGCTGTTTTAACACGTGTGAGATGATTATCTGTGTGGTTTTGATTTGTATTTCCTTGTTGATTAGTGATGCTGAGCATTATTCCATACACCTGTTGGCCATGTGTATCTCATCTTTGAAGAAATATGTATTAAGATGCTCTGCCTTTTTAAAAATCAAATTGACTGTTCTCACTATTGAGTTGTATGTTATTTATATAATTTGGATATTAACTCCTTATAAGATATATTATTTGCAGATATTTTCTTAAATTCAGTAGGTTGCCTTTTCACTTTGTTGATGGTTTTCTTTGCCCTACAGAGGTTTTTTACTTTGATGTAGTCACATTTGTTTACTTTTGCTTTTCTTGCCTTTGCTTTTGATGTCAAGTCCAAAAAAATCCAAAAAATTGCCAAGACTGATGTCAAAGAGCTTACCACTTATGTTTTCTTCTTATGGTTTCAGTTCTTACATTCAAGTCATTGATACATTTTAAGTTAAATTTTGTATATGGTGTAGTATGTTGTTGTTGTTGCTTAGTTGCTAAGTTGTGTATGATTCTTTGCAACCCCATGGACTATAGCCTTCCAGGCTCCTCTGACCATGGGATTTCTCAGGCAAGAATACCGGAGCAGGTTGCCATCTCCTCCTCCAGGGAATCTTCCTTACCCAGGGATTAAACCTGTGTCTCCTGCATTGGCAGGCAAACTCTTTACCACCTGAACCACCAGGGGAGCCTCTGAAATAAGATAGTGGTTGAATTTTCTTCTTTTGCATATGGCTGTCTAGTTTTCCTAACACTTGAAGAGATTGCCTCTTCCCCATTGTGTATTTTTAGCTCCTTTTTTGTGAATTGAAATATTTGTGTGGATTTATTTCTGGGCTCTCCTCTGTTCTGTTGATCTATGCGTCTGTTTTTATGCCAAAACTGTACTGTTTTAGTTAGTGCACCTTTGTAATATCATTTGAAATTAGGGAGCACAATGCCTCCAGCTTTGCTCTTTCTCAAGCTTTCTTTGGCTATTCCCAGTCTTTTGTGATTCCATACAAATTTTAAGACTGTTTGTTCTATTTCTGTGAAAAATGCCACTGGAATTTTGATAAGGTCTGCATTGAAACTAGATTGCTTTGGGTAATATAGACATTTCAGCAATATTAATTCTTTTAGTCTATGAACATGGAATTTCTTTCTAGTTATTTGTTTCTTTTTCAATTCCTTTCATGAATGTCTTAAAGTTTTCACTGTACAGCCCCTTCACCTCCTTAGTTAATTTATTCCCAGGTGTTTGCTGCTTTTTGATCAATTGTAAATAGGATTATTTTCTTTATTTTTATTAGTTATTGATTTATAGAAATGAAATACATTTCTGCATATTGCTATTGTGTCCTGAAACTTTACTAAATTCATTTATTGTTCTTATATTTTTTATATAGTCTTTGGGTTTTCTATATACAATATGTCATTCATAAATAGTGACAGTTTTACTCTTTCCTTTCCAATTCAGATGCCTTTTATTTATTTTCCTAGCCTAATTGCTCAAACTAGGACTTCCAGTATTATTGGAATAAAAGTGAATAGTTAGCATCCTTGTGTTATTCCTGAGTTTAGAATAAATGCTTTTAGGTTTTCACCACTGAGTATGATGTTAGCTCTGGGCCTTACTATTATATTAATCTTAAGTGAGGACTTGCAAAAATATATTATTTCCTCCTGTTCTACAGGTCAGAACACTGGTGCCCACTGAAACTAAGTAACTTTAAGAAAGACTTATATAAATGATGCTACTCGATCAGAACCTAGGACTATCTGCTTTACAGTACCCTATCCTAATAGTAGTGTTGCTATTTCTACTTCCTATTACTGATTGTAGATGCTTTTCTTTGAGTTTTTAAACATTTTCCAAGTTTTAAGAATATGAAATGAATTTGTACTTATTATCTTTATTGAGATATAATTGACATGAAATATTGTATGTTTAACGTGTATAATATATTGCTTTGACATACTTATATATATTAATTTAAAGGGTACAAACTTTCAATTAGAAGATAAATATGGTCTGGGGATCTAATGAACAGCATTGTGGTTATAATGAACAGAATTATGCTGTGAACTTGAAAACTGCTGACAGTAGAACTGAAATGTTCTCATCTCAAAAAAAGAAAAAAGAAATGGTAATTATGTGTTGTGATGGAGGTGTTAGCTATTTTTCTATTTTATACTTTATTAAACACACTTATTTTTCCTTTCATGCCATGTTGCATTACTAGACCTTTCAAAAATATACTCGTAATAGTACAAGCAAACATCTTTATCTGTTACAGACACCAGTAGATTATGTCTCTCCAGTGCTCTTTGCCCACAAAGGCTTTTCTCATCTTTTTTTACAATAAAATCTAACCTTTTTACTTTGAATGTTTAAAGAAACTGTACCACATTGATTGATATTCTAGACTCAAGTAATAGGGAGGACAAACTATCAATTCACATAATACCTCTGAATTTCACATGTTTTTCTAAATGAAAGAAGCCAGATCTGGCTCCTACATACCTATTTTCTGTCATTTCTCTCATCCTTTCCATGTGTTGACTAAGGTGAATGATTATTGTCCACTTCAAGTTACTTACATACAACATACTTTTAATGTCACGGACTTTTGCAGTTTGTCCATCCTCAAAAAGCCTATCTGTTGTTCTGGGCATATCTCATTTCTTTTGTCTTTGTCAGCCTTAATTTAATGTTACATCCTTAGAGTAGTCCTCAGAAATAAGGAAAATAGCTACATTGAGCACCGCAACAGATAGAATGCCATATACACTATTTATCTTGAGCAAAATGAGCCTCAGCCTGTAGCATAAGACTTTCATGGGCATGGTTACTACAATATATAAAATAGTAACTCTCACACAATAGCAGCATTATCACAGCCCAAAACACTGATTGTTGGACTCTTGTCCCAGAGATTCTGATGCACTAGGTCTGATGCAGGGCTTGGCTTAATGTTTTGCTCTTATACCCTGTGCCCCAGTTAATGCCATTGGTCTATGGATCACATGTGGAGAATCACTGTAATATAGAGGAAATTTGGGGCATGGAGGAAGGGGAGGGTGGAGAAAGAAATGAGGGGTTCTGACTTGAGGTAGAAAGAAGAGAAAGTCAATAACTGGCAACTAAGGAGGCAATTGGAGAAGAATAATCCAAGTTCAAAGGTTTATTTTTGACTCAAAGTTTTTATTTAGGAACATTTTAAAGCAATGAGTGAATGAACTAATAAAATAGCCATTTGTGAAAATATATCATCTGAGACATAGTCAAGGAACGGTAATATACCATGTAACAAAGTGCTTCCTAACCAATATTAGATTTAATCAATTTATAACACATTTCAAAAAGTATGTAATCATTAACATCTGTCTTCATGTGTGAAATACTCTAAAGAACCCTATCAAAATTTAATTTGAATCCAACATTTAGGCAAATCTGGTTTAAATAATTTTTCTGTGAATAAGGGACAACTTCCTTTTCACTTTTGTGTGTGTCATTATTTAAAAGCTTAATCTCTGTCCCTGGGAAGGTCGAACAGAAAGTGCATGAAACTGAAGCTGAAATAAATGAACTCTACTTTCTCACAGGGATTTTTTTTGAAGGTTAACGAGATTTTCACTTGTTGCATGTCTGATGTCTTTTGATGAGAGAAACTATATAAACATCAAATATTATTCTAGGCAAAAAGGTTCATTAGTGCTTTATTTTCCATTAATATTTGCCAAAACCAAATTGGCACTAAGTGTAATTCTACAGAATGTTTGGCAACCACTTGTTTTCTGTCAAAGCCATGTCAATATACAGATGGATTCCATTTTCACAGTGACCCAAATAAAGTGATATTCAAGATTAAAATTTGGGATGAAATAACTATTAACGTGTGAAATGCCTCAAGGAATTTATGCAGTAATGCAGAACTGTGATGAAATGCAATAAAAACTAACTAAATTATAAAATTACTCAGGAAAATTGATGAAGTTGGATATGTTATTATGATGACCGTTGGCAATTTTATGTAATCACACTGTAGCAACAGCAAAGGGAATATTTTTAACTTGCACGTTGTATAATTCTTAGAATGAGTGAATCTGGCTAGAAATTACTCCTAATGTTTACATAAAGAAATTACATCTCCCTTGGGAAAAGTGGTGTTATTACTATTAAGGCACATTGTAAAACTCCAATGATACATTGTAAACAATTTTATCTGCATGTGATAGTCTGCATAGGGGTGAAACTCTTCCAAGTCATGAAGGAGATCCTCTGAAACTGAGCTAACATGACAACATGACATACGGGAACACTGATCTTTCACAGGGTTAACTGTTAATTAACCTTATGAGCTTTAACCTTATGCGATTAATGGATTTAATCACATTTAATGAAATAAACTTAATGGGGAGTCTGTGCAAAGTTATGCAAACTGTCCTTACTTTATTGTTTCAGTGACCCTTTATTGATGGTAAACCATGTAGGTGGTAGTTTAGGCATTGAAGTTATAGCAATAAATGAAACCATGTTTGTGTTCCTACAGAATTTAGTGGCACTTAATTTATAGTTCATTAGGAGAGGCATCTAATTAAAAATACATATATATTATATGCTGCTAAGTCACTTCAGTCGTGTCCGACTCTGTGTGACCCCATAGACAGCAGCCAACCAGGCTCCCCCGTCCCTGAGATTCTCCAGGCAAGAACACTGGAGTGGGTTGCCATTTCCTTCTCCAATGCATGAAAGTGAAAAGTGAAAGTGAAGTCGCTCAGTCGTGTCCGACTCTTAGCGACCCCACGGACTGCAGCCTACCAGGCCCCTCCGTCCATGGGATTTTCCAGGCAAGAGTACTGGATTGGGGTGCCATTGCCTTCTCTGATATATTATATAGCTATATAATATAATAGAACTATGTGATATTCATATAAATATATAATGTTCATATAAGCATATTTACAATACATATAAAATGTTGTAAGGATCATAGTTTTATTGGAAATAAAATTGAAGTCTCTCAGTCATGTCTGACTCTTTGCGACACCATGGACTATAGCCTATCAGGCTCCTCCATCCATGGGATTTTCCAGGCAAGAGCACGGGAGTGGGTTGCCATTTCCTTCTCCAATGGGAAAAAAAAGGAGCAGTTTAGATAATAGAAACTGGGAAGGTGCCATTTTAAGAGCATGATCAGGCAGGAGTCTCTGAGGGAGTGAAATCTGAGCAGACATCTGAAAGTAGATTAATAATCTAAGGATAGAGATTTCCAGTTCAAAAAAATAGGAGTATATGAGCGGAAATATTTTTCAAAGACCAGCAATAAAACTGGAATGAGCAGAGACATGCATGGAAGGAAACAGAGCTGCTCTGGAGCAGATCATGGAGGTGTGCAATGGATCATGTTGGGCATGGTAAAATATAGATTTTACACTGAAATGAATATAAACCAATTAGAGAGTTTTAAGCAGGCAAAGGCCATGAGCTGACTTATTTGTAGGTGAGAAAATCTATCTGAATGTGGAAAGTTATAGATTTAAGTAACTTTGCTTGAATATAGGTACATGCTTTGAGTCTACTAAGGTGATACTATTATCCTGATGAAATATTCATTTAAAATAGTATTTAATGGGATTTTACCCAGAGGGAATGATAATTTACCCTATGCTAGGAAGGTTCTATAAACACTTTATTCTTCCTGTGAAATATATGTATCACGTCTATGTACGGTTTTTTAAGTAGTGATAAAGTGAACATGTATAGTGTCTACCCAGATTATATTAAAGCCCCACATGCCCCTTTCTAGAGGTCTTTCAAGAAGTTTTATAAGAATTTTTTAAATCTCTGATTATTAAAATATAATTTCCAGTATTGTGATGCCAGCATATAAACATGGATTATTATGTTTAGCTGCTATGTGTCCTATGATCTTGCTAAATTTATTTATTAATTTGATAGTTTCCTTAAGATTGTCTATACAAAGACTCTTGTTATCTGCAAATAGAGAAAGTTTTATTTTTTGCCTTATAATCTTCATTTTATTCTTATTTTCTTCTTATAGTTATTACCTCCAGAAAAGTGGTGAGAAGCAGATTTCTTTCCAGGTTTCCTGATTTTAGGGGGAACTTGTCCATTTTTACCATTAAATATGTCATCAGTGAGGTTTGGTAGATGCCCTTTATCAATTTCCTTCTGTTTTATTTTTCAGACTTTTTATCATGAATACACCATCTAATCATGATTTTCTTCATCACATGAAGGCCATCTTAATGTTGGTCATCTCTTATTGTCTTTTCCCTTAAAGGTAGATCAAAGTTTCTTGGTTTGTGTATTCCAAGTAATTTTGGATTGTATTCTGTATACTCTGAATGTTAGGAATACTCTAAATTCTGTTTTGTTTTACATATTTTTTCTTCTGAAGAGTGTTGATCTTGGTTTGTTTGTCTTAGCAGGCAATAATTTGGCCCTAACCAAACTGAAAGCTCTCTTAGGTGGAAACCTAAAGCTTAATTCATTCTCAGCAAGAGTTTGTTTGGTACATTTGTAGTTTAGGGGTCCCCCAGATGTTTGGGAAGACTTTGTACATAACATTTGAGGTGCCCAATCAAGGTTTCTCTCTTTTTAAAAATTAAAACCTCATTTTTCTAGCAACTATGAATGCCTTACATTCTTTCTCTGATTCTTTAGGGCAGATAGACTGTTTTCTTTGCTTTTGTTTTAGGATTTTATCCTTTATACAATGCACTGACTTTAGGCAGCCCTCTGGCTAACACTGGAAAAATGTGGAATGGCTTCCAAGTATTGACTTGCCTTCAGAATCTTGCTGCCTTTTGGATACTTTTTATAAGCTTTCTGTGTGCATGTTACTTTAAGTTTATATTTGCTATCTGTGGCATAGCTGGATTTGGTAGGAACTGCCTAACCAGAGGATAAGCAAAAGTCTTTATTCTTTTATTTGTAATTTTAATTTTAAAAAATTTTAATTAAAATTTTTTTTATTTTTAAAATTTATCTGAGATTTAAAATTTTAAGTAAATTTTTATGTGGGCAGCTCTTGAAGGTCTGTAACTGTGTTTTCTTCAAGCTCTTACTTGACAGTTTAGCAGGATATTATATCTCTTTAGATAGTTACTTCTCCAACTGAAATTTGAAAATATCACCAGACTATCAACTGGCCTATCTTGATTTGCAGATGATATTATCCTATGTATAGAAAAATCCCAAAGAATCTACCAAAAACTTGTAGCGATTAATAAATGAAGTCAACAAAGTTACAGGGTACATACAAATACACAAAAATAGTGTTTCTGTATAGCAGAAATGATCAATAAAAAAAGGAAGTTAAGGAAGAAATCCTATTTACAAGAGCATAGAAAAGAATAAAATATCTAGAAATAAATTTAATCAAATATATGAGAAACTTATATATTGAAAACTATAAAACAATGCTGAAGGAAACTAAAGACAGAAATAAAGTGGGGGGAAAAAAAAGATCTGTGTTCATGGATTTGATGACAAAATATTGTTGAGTTGCCAAAATTCCCTGAAGTTATCTACAGATTAGTGAAATCCCTACCAAAATTCACAATGGCCTATTTTGCAGATATGGAAAAAGTAGATCCTGAAATTCATATGGAATTACAAGGTACCTAAATTTATCAAAATAATACTGAAAAAGAACAACAAAGATGAAAGGTTCACAATTCCAGATTTCAAAACTTGCTACAAAGCAAGCAATATAGAACAATATGATATTAGCACAATGATGCAATTTTAACCCAAGGGATAGAATTGAGAATCCTGAAATAAACTCATAAATTTGTGGCCCTATACTGTTGAATAAGTTGCTGAGAACATTCAATGAGCTAAAAGTTAATCTCTTCAATAAATTATAATCAATTGACTGGATATAAATAGACAGTAGAATGAGGTTGAACTCCTATTTCATGTAAAAGTCAACTCAAAATATATCAGTGACCTAAATAGAAGAGCTAAAAGTATGAAAATCTTAGGGAAAAAATGGTATAAATTTTCATGGTTTTTGGCTATGAATCCATGGTAGTGGATTCCTAGAAATGACACTGAAAGAATGAGCAGCAAAAGAATATATATTCTTTTGCTGCTCATTACATGTATATATATATCTATATCTATGTATATATAGGCTTCATCAAAATTAAATACTCTGAGTATCAAAGCACATTATCAACTCAGAGGAGAGTCAGTCTTGACAAAAG
This sequence comes from Bos indicus, assembly GCF_029378745.1. Lineage (NCBI taxonomy): Eukaryota > Metazoa > Chordata > Mammalia > Artiodactyla > Bovidae > Bos > Bos indicus. The sequence goes on from NC_091764.1 coordinate 13,716,757, forward strand.
CAGAAACTATTTTCAAGTCATATATCTGATAAGGGTTTACCATCTAAAGTATATAAAGAATGCTTACAACTCCACAACAAACAGACAAATGAAACAAATACAAAAGAGGGTGTGTCAGGAGTTTTGTCTCTGGAGGAGAATGATCCTCTTAAGGGTAAGAGAATAAACATCCAAGAACCTTAAAAAGAAGATGGACAACTGACTTGAACAGTTATTTTGCAAAGAAGATATACCAAAGTTCAATAAACAAACACATGAGAAGATGCTCAACATCATTGATCATTATGGAAATATAAATCAGAACCAAAATAACATACTACTTCACACCCAGTAGGTTGACTTTGATGAGGAGGATACAAATGAGAATTAAAAAAAGAAAAAGAAATTAGAAGGAGAAGGAAAATGAAAAGGAGAAGGAGAAAAATAACAAGTGTTGGTGAGGATGTGAAACAGGTGGAGTCCTTACGCATTTCTGGTGGGAATATGAAAGTGTAAAGCACTGGCAAGCAGTTAACAGTTCCTCAAAAAGTTAAACAGGATTTCTGCATGACCTTATGACTCCACTCCTGGGTACAGATCCAAAATAATTTAAAAAATACTGAAACGAACACCTGTACCAGAATTTTCTAGTAGCACTATCCACCACAGTCAAAAGATGGAAACAACGCAACTATTCATCAGTAGATGAATGGAGAAAAAATAATGTGGTATATATGTTCTATTTAGTTGTTAAAAAAGAATGAGGTACTGACACATACTACAATTCTGAATAAATCTTGAAATCTATGTGAAAAAAGCCAAACACAAAATGTCACATATTACATAATTCCATATATGTGAAATTCCATATATGTGAAAATGTCACATATTATATAATTCCATATAGGCAAATCCCTAGAGACAGAAAGCAGATTGGTGGTTGTCAGGGGAGTGAGTGAGGTTTAGGGATAAAAGAGTGAATAAAGAGTGACTGCTGGATAAGTACAGAGTTTTCCTTTTAGGGTGATAAAAATATCTTGAAACTAGATAGAGGTGATGGTAGCACAACAGTATAAATGTACTAAATACCACAGAACTGTGCACTTTCAATGGTTAATTTTTGTTCTGTGAATTTCCCCTAAGAAAAATTACACTGAGTTAATTTTTTTTTTAAAAAAACCTGATGCTGGGAAAGATTGAAGGCAGGAGGAGCAGGGGACAACAGAGGATGAGATGGTTGGATGGCGTCTGCGACTCAATGGACATGAGTTTGGGTAAACTCAGGGAGTTGGTGATGGACAGGGAGTCCTGGCATGCTGCAGTGCATGGGGTCACAAATAGACACGGCTGAGCAACTGAACTGGACTGAACTGAACTGAACCTTTTTTTACATACCAGATTGGCAGAAAATCAAGTTTTACAGTGTATTCTGTTGGGAAGGCTGTGGGGAAACATGTGCTTTCATGCATTGCTGATGGGAATGTAAAATATCAGTAGTATAGATGCCATCAAGGGTAATTTGGCAATAGATAGCATTTACTGTTTGACTCAGCAATTCACTTCTAAGAATAGTTCCCATAGTTGCAGTAGTAAAAAGACCAAATGATGTACGCACAAGGCTATTCAGTGGAACTCTAATATAACAGCATAAGAGGAGAGACGAGATACATCTGTATCAGCACCGGTGTCTGTAGAAACGTAGAAGGATTGTTTGTAAAAAGATTGACACACTCTGTGGAGAAATCACTCAAATGGGTCGTTCCATGAAAAACACAAGGTAAATGTCAAGAATAGGCAAATTTCTAGAGACATAAAGTAGATTGGTCTGTGGCTAGGAAGGGGCTTTCCTGCTGGTTCAGTGGTAAAGACTGCCTGCCAATCTAGGTTTGATCCCTGGATCAGGAAAATCCCTGGGAGAAAAAAATGACAACCCACTCCAGTATTCTTGCCTGGGAAATCCCATGGACCTGGGAGCCTGGTGTACTCCATGTGGTCACAAAAGAATCAGTTATGACTCAGTGACTGAACAACAAACAACAAAGTCTGGGAGGAGGGCGACTGGGAGGTGCGGAGATTAGGGGTCTGGGTATTTGAAAGTAATCTAAAATTTAATGGTAATGAATGAACAGGTCTAAATTTTTTTTAAAAAAATTGACATGTATACTTAAATGGGTGAGTTTTATAGTATGTGAATTATATCTTAGTAAAGTTGTTATAGAAAAAGAGAATAAGGGATCCATTTGGTATATGAACTCTGTTCTCTGTCAGATTGTATAGAATCAGTCATTGATTTACAGTAAGTAGTCTAGAGGAAATGGTTCAGATTAAGAGAGATTTTCATAAAATATTGCTATCTGGGGAGACCTCCACAGTGGGGGCAGGGGTGAGAAGAAGCGATTTCAAGTCTACAGTAAATTAAAAAGTCAGGGAAATAATTTTTTAAATAAAGCAGGAAGTGCTCCCTCATCTGGAAGGCCAGGAACCAAACTATCGGAAGCAAAGTGAAATGGATTCAGAATTACTTGGTACCTCTTTCTTACCTGACAAAAAAATATTTCAGGTTGGCTCATGAAGGGACAGAAAAGCCAATGAAAACATAGCAACTAAAAGTATCAGTAAGTTGATCTTGCCAGGATTGGCTGTAGATGATTTATAAGAAAAAGTCTAGAAGGTTCCACAGGAGGATATTACAAATAGAATTAGAAATGGTGCCTCAGAAAGAGCTAGGTTGTTGGTCTTCATTTCAATAACAAAAGTTATTTGTGTATTTTCACAATCAATAAATTGGAGGAAAATTGTAAAACTGAAGTGAAAACGAGGGGCCCAGAAAGTGATGGTAAAAGAAGAGTAAGCCAAATTCTTGGAGGCTGCAAGATGTCAGATGATATAAGTAGACAAAAAGTAGTCGATTATAAATTAACCAACAGGAATAATTTTGCAGTGATTTAAAGCAATTAAAAAGTCACATCATCACATTAAAATCACTTTAATATTCAAATTATGTCACCTGTCAAAACAAGGTTTTAGAAAGAATAGTTTTCATGTGAAACATTCCATAGTAAATTTAAGGACATTCAATCCCTGATTATATTTTTATGAGTGAAGGGCACATGAAATTAGCCCTATAGATAATTTGACTGCTCTATATATAGTAGGTACTGATGATTGAATATTTGAGGGGTTAATTTTGTGATTAAAATTTACTTAATGCACTTTAATGTTTTATAAAATGGATAATATATGCACAGAGAAAGGACTCACCTTTAATCTGACAAATTAGCTTTCCTGATTTTAAGAAATCTATATCAGAGGCTATAAAGTAGTTTTCTTAGCACCCAATACTGATAGGGGACCTGATATGGAAAGAATGAACTTCCCCCTCCTTTTCTTAGAACTCTGAACAATATCCAATTCAGTCCATTTAAAAACAAAGGGGAAATCTTGTTTGAATGATAAACATTTTATAGGAAAGTTTTTTATTGCAAATTATAGGAAATATGAGTTTTCTCATTTCCTCACCTTACTTCCTCCTCAAAATATTTTGGATGCTTCCCAAGTGTTATTTCATATACTGAAATCCAAGATGTAATAGGTTATTATGTTTCCTTGTAGATTTTAACTCTAAAATATGGATTCAGGATTAAACTCTACTGCTAGTTTAGTTTCTTTTGGCATCTTATCTTCTTTTCAAATGTTATCCAAATGGAACAGAAATGTTCTCTCACAATTCACCCGAGTAAAAAATATTTTTGATGGTTTGGTTAATCTTTTAAAATTTATCCCGATTTTTACTACTGTATAGAAACAATCTAAAAGCTGTATTTTAAATCTGAGGAGAGAAATCCTACATGGCAGAGACCAAGAGATTTGCTTATTTAATTTGTGATGTTTGAAAATTATGATATGGAGGTCATTATCTGGCAATTACTTTTATAAACAGTATATTATTCTATTATTGTTATTGTTTTTACATTATTGTGGTTTATGAAAATTATCGCAGCCATTTCCTTTTTTTCAGATAAAATATTGTCTTCTTGGTAGGTTTCTCTGTACCAAGCCATAAGCTTCTTAAAGTTTATATTTCACTTTATACACAGTCATTTTGTTAGTATTCTTTTTGAAGAGCTTTTACACATAGTCAACTTTAACATTAATCACCAGTATGCAATTTATATCTGAAATCTGCAATCTAAATATCTCACAATTAACATTGTGCCCTATTGTTTTATTTTTTTCTCTTAATGAGAAATGTATCTCTCATTAACTGTATTATTCTTCAGCATAGTTTTTCAAAACTAAATTGTGTTAAAATATAATATATTTATACTAGGGCTTTAAGTGCTGGCATTTTTTATATTTTTATTTTCTAAATGTTTATTGTGCATTTACTGTGTATTTACTAAGCACTGAAAATGATGCTTAGCCAAAGGAAAGCTGTGTTAGCACCTATGCTGACTATAAATTCTGTTGTATAATGATTTATAGAAATGTAACTTCAAGTTAGAAAAACAGATGTTGCTTTAAAATTTGAAAAGGGGAGCTGATCTATCATGGATGTAATGAATCAGTAAATGTTCTGAATATGTACAGTTTTAGTTGACCTCTAAAAGAAGATTGAAAAGAGTAGGAGTTAAGTAAATATATAAAGGGATCACAAATTCTAGAAATGTGGAAAATTCCAAGGGAAAGTGAGAAAATACTGGCTGAAAATCACTAAAAGAAAGTTGCTATCAGACCCATTTTGACTTTCTCTGATAGTATCTTATAGTGACTTTATCAATAACTACTGACCAGATGGAAGTATTATTGATGGGAATGTAAACTGGTACAGCCACTGTGGGAAGCAGTATGGAAGTTCCTCAAAAAACTGAAAATAGAGCTACCCAGCAATTCCACTCCTGAGTATACAACTGGAAAAAATGAAAACACTAATTTGAAAAAGATGCATGTAACCTGGTGTTTGTAGCTGCAGCATTTACAATAGCCAAGATATGGAAGCAAACCAAATGTCTATTAATAGATGAATGATTAAAGTGGCAAATATATATATAATGGAACATTAATCATAAATAAGAATGAGATACTGCTGTTTGCAACAGCATGGATGGACCTGGAAAGTGGATAGACCTGGAAAATGTGCTTAGTCGAAATAAGTCAGACAGTGAAAGACAAGTACTGTACTGATATCAATTAGGTGTGAAACCTAAAATATAACACACACACATATATATATATAGCAAAACAGCAACAGACAGATTATAGAAAATAAAATTAGTGGCCACCAGTGGGGAGAGGGAAGTTGAGGGCATGTTAGGGTTATGAGATCTAAAGATACAAGCTACTATATAAAAACAAGAGTATAAACTAAAAATACTGAATTGCTATGCTGTACACCTAAAGTTAATATAATATTGTAAATCAACTATCGTTCAATAAACAGCAGCAGACTTGGTCTGTCAAGTGCTAAATCTCCTGATAGTGTGAAAAGTGAAAGTGAAAGTTGCTCAGTCGTGTCTGACTCTTTGCGACCCCATGGACTATACAGTCCATGGAATTCTCCAGGCCAGAATACTGGAGTGGGTAGTCTTTCCCTTCTCCAGGGGATCTTCCCAACCCAGGGATTGAACCCAGGTCTTCCACATACCAGCTGAGCCACCAGGGAAGCCTTCCTGATTGTATAGATAAATCCAAAGCCTTAATCACAATATGGATGAAGTGTCATGATCTGGCCCCAGCCTACCTTTCAATTTGATTTTCTGTTCCATCACATTATATAATCTACATTCCTGACAAACAATATGGTAAAATCTCAGAGGTCATAAACCAAATCTTATTTATCTTTCTGTCTCTCTCAGGGCCTGGCAAAATGTCTTGCTTTAGTAGTGACTCAATAAATATTTATTAAATTTTCATTATAATGTAGTTTCAAATGTAAAAAACAAAATAGATACCATTTATCAGATAGAAAAGCAGAAAAACTCTTGTGTTGTTTTAATTATTAATTTGTTTTAAGAATAAAAATCCACTTAGCCAAATATAATAAATATTCTTTGATAATTGTTGCCTAACCCAGAGTGTTTAGTTTTCAGTAAAGTTTTAATTAATCCCTTAGCAAAATAAGTATGGTGTCAAATATGTAAACCTTTTTGAAATATTTTGTTTTTGTTTTCATAAATACATAATTTATTTCATTTGCTTTGTTTTACATAGTTTATAAGAAGGCTTGAATGTTAAATCTATTTGAAACTTGGTCTATTAATAAACATAACAATGATTAAGGTTTCTTTATCTGAGAAACTCATTACTGCTGTCTGAAATTCTGTCATTTTTTAATGTAGTCAATTATAATGGGGACTTGTCACATAAATTAGTAAACTGATAAGTTCACTTTTCAGTTATACTAACAAATTATATTGCTAACTAAAAAACAGATTTCCTCATTATGAAATGTAGTTGAGATATTATTTGAGATACATTCTTTAGTAAAGTTTCTAATGAAATTCTAAAGCCAGACGGTTGGTATTTTTGTCATTACGAGATGACTTGCATTGTTGGTATTCTGTGGTTTTGTTTTATAATTCTGTGTTGCGCTCGTCGGTGAATTTATGCCTTCTAACCAGTTATCTAACTCTAAGCTCATGTCACTTAGGGAGAAATCTGTGGCAAAGCTTCAGACAACATGTTTGACTTTATGCCTCACCGTGATGAGGAAAGAGTTTTATTACTCCTCTGCTGGCCTAGGGTATAGGGTGGGGGAACTTCAATGATGTTGTGCTAAGTACATTAAGTGAATTCCTTACTTAAATCCCACAACAATCTTTTCAGGAATGAATTCTTTCTGTTCCAATTTAATATGAAGAAAGTGGCTTTCCCCTGGACACACAGCAGTAAAACGTACCCGATTTTTTTTCTCCTGTAATTGTCAGGTCCATGTGGTTGGAATCTTCTGAGGTAGCCATTAAGCTCTGCTGCTTCTAAGGGAGGTAGATCCAGTAGTTGTGTTTTTAGGTTGAGCAAGCTGAAAGGAGTGCTCACACTTCCATCTTCTATTTATGTGGCCTTGAGAGATTGATGTAACCTCTCAGCTTCAGTCTCTAAAAAATGAGGATAGTAATAGCACTTTTCTTTTGAGGTTATTGAGATAAATAGCATAAAGTTGTGTAAACCATATTGCCCAGTGCCTGGCACTGAATCACTTTTACTGTTATTATTCTTAACTAGCAACCTAATCAGGACTTGAGGCTTTTCCCCAACAGCCTGGTTTAGGTGAGTTGTCTCTAACTAGCTTTTTATGTAATTAGAATAAATTTACTACCTCTAAGGATTTTTATGAAGATTTTAAACTGATAGTGTATATAATGCTCCTAGGATAGTGTCTGACATATTGTTAGCCTTAACATGTTTGATTTCTTACTCTGTGTGAATTACCTTGGCTACAATCTTAATGTATGGGGAATGGAACTGTGGAAAATGGAGGGACCACCGACTGAGTTTAAAACTCTTTATGAGTTTTAAGTTTATATAGAACACTGTTTGGGTACCAGTATTTGGATTGGGAAAGATATTCGGAGGTGCCAAGTTGCAAGTGTATGATTTATGTGGCTTTTCAAATTAATGTGTTATAAAGGAACTTGGCCACTGACATGCCAATTCTGCTCTTAAAAGTTTAACAGCATTACATAATGAAATAAGAACTTGTGTTTTTAATGTCTAATAATGCAAATTTCACCACCTTTTGAAATACAGCTTTTTAAATTAATTTTAGCCTGAGAAAATACCTTAAAATATGTAGACAAGTAATTCTTTAACTGTGTTAAACAACTATCTATTAAATTGGCCTCAATGAAAATATAGTTATACTAAACAAATTTAATACTGAATACGATTTTTTTTTTTGTCTCTGTGAAAAGACCCTAGTAATTACTGAGTAAGATATGTGAAAATACCACATACAAGTAATATTTGATGTGATCTGCCTCAGTAAAATCAATTTTGGTGGTCAATTGTAAAAATTTGATGATAAGGATTAAACATTATATAATTTTGTAGAAAGTTTTAAATCATTGTATAAAATGGATTACTAAACCCTTTATGTCATTTAAAGATATTATCATTTAGCAGAAATTTATATTATTTTAACTTTATTAAAAGTTTTACATTAATCCTTTGAATCATATTCAGAGATCTGAGTCATTTCTACAGTTTCTAGGACATAATCCAAGTGTCTTATATTATGAATATCGCATGTCTGAGCTGTGGGTTACATGATTTTTAACTAAAGTCAACTGTATATGATCACTAACATAAATCTATATTTTTAAACTCTTAGAATTTGCATATATATTATGCTAAATATAAGTCAATTTATATATTATTCACTTACATAGCATATCACTTTACAGGCTTGGTTTTATAATTTGTCTCATTAATGAAATTATAAAGAGAAATTTTTACTGTATGTGCCATACATATTTGTTTTAGAACCTAACTTTTAAGTAAAATGAGACTACCTCTGAATTGGAATTCAAGATTTTTGTAAAACAACATAATTTTGTTCAACATTTTGCTACTGTCCTACATTACAGAACAATTTAAAAATTTCCAGTAATATAAGAAAATGCATCAATCATGCTTTAGGTATTTGAACTTTTTTTTTGTTATTTTATAGTTTTGCTTTTAAGAATACCAAACCTGAAGCCTTTTAGACATTTTTAAAATAATAGCAAGTTGATTTAATATTATAACTTCCTCATTGATAGAATTAAATTTCTTTGTAAATTCAAACACTGTGGAAGCAGCAAAAATAAATATTCATAAACTCTAAAGTCAAATATAAAATTTTCAATAAGACATAAAGAACTTGTATTCCCATCACAGTTCAGAATATTTCTGTTGACTATAAATAATCAATTTGATTAGTCAACACAAATGAGCAATGTATACACTTTTCTAGGCAAAGGCACTACAGCAATGAACAAAACAAAGAATTATTGCCCATAGTAGCCTTTATTTAGTGGGGAAATTAGGCCAAAAGTGAGGAATAGTTAACATAATTGTATGGAAAATTGTGATGTATACTAAAAAGAAAAATAAAATGTGCTTTAGAAGGTAGTTAAGGAGCTGCATAAAAGAAAATGTTGGTTTTGCAAAATTAAGTAGAATAGTCAGAGAAGATTTCATTGAAAATTGACATTATATAAAGATTTGAGGCCTGGCATGCTGCAGTCCATGGGGTCGCAAAGAGTTGGACATGACTGAGAGACTGAACTGAACTGAAAGATTTCAATGTAGGAAGGGAGTTTGGTCATGCAAATATGTGAAGGAAGAACATGTTAGGTAGAGAAAACAAAAGTGCAAATATCCTGAGGCATACAACAGTTAGGAGGTCAGAGTCAGCAGAGAGGATGGTAGTAGATGTTGAAAATAAGACAACAGGGCCAAAAATGGAGTTGCTCATGGTAAGCCCTGTGTCACTGTCTTTGAGTGATCTGCATAAAAAGCAAGGATTTTGTAACTTACCAATAATTTAATGTGCTTCATATTATCTCTGTGTGACAACAAAAATTAAACTGTCTTTTGCTGAGATGGTGAAAAAAATAGATTTGCATTGGGAAATAGGGGAGTAGATTAATTGGGAGTTCAGTTTTCAGTATATTGGTTTAATAATTCTATTAGATATTCAGGTGAAAATGTCAAGTAGGTTGGTTACATACATAAGCTAGATGTGGAGAGAGAGCTATGAGAATTTGAATAATCTAGGTGTTTTCAGCATAGTTAAAGCAATTCATGTGTTCACCAAATATTTCATAGAAACTAGAATGTATGACCTGGAGAAGGCAATGGCAACCCAATCCAGTACTCTTCCCTGGCAAATCCCATGGATGGAGGAGCGTGGTAGGCTGCAGTCCATGGGGTCACTAGGAGTCGGACATGACTGAACGACTTCACTTTGACTTTTCACTTTCATGCATTGGAGAAGGAAAAGGCTACCCACTCCAGTGTTCTTGCCTGGAGAATCCCAGGGATGGGGGAGCCTGGTGGGCTGCCATCTCTGGGGTCTCACAGAGTTGGACACAACTGAAGCGACTTAGCAGCAGCAGCAGCAGAAGCATAATGCATGACCAACCTAGACAGCATATGAAAAAGCAGAGACGTTACTTTACCAACAAAGGTCCATCTAGTCAAAGCTATGGTTTTTCCAGTACTCATGTATGGATGTGAGAGTTGGACTATAAAGAAAGCTGAGTGCCAAAGAATGGATGTTTTTGAACTGTAGTGTTGAAGAAGACTCCTGAGAGTCCCTTGGACTTTAAGGAGATCCAACCAGTTCATCCTAAAGAAAATCAGTCCTGAATATTCATTGGAAGGACTGATGTTGAATCTGAAACTCCAATATTTTGGCCACCTTATGTGAAGAACTGACTCATTGGAAAAGACCTGTTTCTGGGAAAGATTGAAGGCGGGAGGAGAAGGGAATGACAGAGGATAAGATGGTTGGATGGGATCATCAATGCAATGGACAAGAGTTTGAGTAGTCTCTGGGAGTTGGTGATGGACAGGAAAGCCTTGTGTGCTGCAATCCATGGGGTTGCAATGAGTCAGACATGACTGAGCAACTGAACTGAGCTGAGAATGTAGATAAAAAATAAATCTGAAGTGATAAATTCTGGGCCCAACAACGGAGTAAACTAAAGATTGAGAAGTAGACCTTAAAGTCATAGAAGGAAGGCCATGAGAACACGGGCTTCAGGAAACTGCATGTAAACAGGAGGTGGGAACTGGTGATCACCTCTCACTTAATGGGGCAGAAACAATGGGAATGGAGAACTGGTTTTATTCTAAACTTTTAGTTCAGAATTGTCAAATTCAAGAGAATATTGTTTTCAACAAAATAAACTTAGTTTACAAATTAGAAAGGAAGGATAATATTTAATCATATTTTCCTATACAGGCCAAATAACCAGTTCTTGGTCTGTGCATGGTCAGTCACTTCACCTGTGTCTGAATCTTTGTGACCATATGGAGGAGCTACCCCTCATCCAAGGAGTGGCAGCTGTGTGGGTGCAGGAGGGCCGAGAGGAGCTACACCACGTTCAAGGTCAGGAGGGGTGACCTCCTCCAAGGTAAGTTGCAGTGGCTGAGCTTTGCTGGAGCAGCTGTGAAGAGATACCCCATGTCCAAGGTAAGAGAAACCCAAGTAAGATGGTAGGTGTTGTGAGAGGGCATTAGAGGGCAGACACACTGAAACCATAATCACAGAAAACTAGCCAATCTGATCACACGGAACACAGCCTTGTCTGACTCAATGAAACTAAGCTATGCCATGTGGGGCCACCCATGACAGACAGGCCATGGGTGGAGAGGTCTGACGGAATGTGGTCCACTAGAGAATGGAATGGCAAACCACTTCAGTATTCTTGCCTTGAGAACCCCATTAGCAGCATGAAAAGGCAAAATGATAGGATACTGAAAGGGGAACTCCCCAGGTAAGTAGGTGCCCAATATGATACTGGAGATCAGTGGAGAAATAACTCCAGAAAGAATGAAGGGATGGAGCCAAAGCTAAAACAATACCCAGTTGTGGATGTGACTGATGATAGAAGCAAAGTCCAATGCTATAAAGAGCAACATTGCATAGGAACCTGGAATGTTAGGTCCATGAATCAAGGCAAATCGGAAGTGGTCAAACAGGAGATGGCAAGAGTGAACATCGACATTCCAGGAATCAGTGAACTAAAATGGACTGGAATGGGTGAATTTAACTCAGATGACCATTATATCTACTACTGTGGGCAGAAATCCCTTAGAAGAAATGAAGTAGCCATCATGGTCAACAAAAGAGTCCAAAATGCAGTACTTGGATGCAATCTCAAAAATGACAGAATGTTCGTTTTCAAGGCAAACCATTCAATATCATGGTGATCCAAGCCTATGCCCCAACCAGTAACACTGAAGAAGCTGAAGTTGAACAGTTCTGTGAAGACTTAAAAGACATTTTAGAACTAACACCCAAAGAAGATGTCCTTTTCATTATAGGGGACTGGAATGCAAATGTAGGGAATCAAGAAACACCTGGAGTAACAGGCCAATTTGGCCTTGGAATACAGAATGAAGCAGGATAAAGGCTAATAGAGTTTTGCCAAGAGAACGCACTGGTCATAGCAAACTCCCTCTTCCAACAACACAAGAGAAGACTCTATGCATGGACATCACAAGATGGTCAACACTGAAATCAGATTGACTATATTATTTGTAGCCAAAGATGGAGAAGCTCTATACAGTCAACAAAAACAAGACCAGGAGCTGACTGTGGCTCAGATCATGAACTCCTTATTGCCAAATTCAGACTTAAATTGAACAAAGTGGGGGAAAATCACTAGACCATTCAGGTATGACCTAAATCAAACTCCTTATGATTCTACAGTGGAAGTGAGAAATAGATTTAAGGGACTATATCTGATAGACAGAGTACTTGATGAACTATGGACGGAGGTTCATGACATTGTACAGGAGACAGGGATCAAGACCATCCCCATGGAAAAGAAAGGCAAAAAAGCAAATTGGCTGTCTGGGGAGGCCTTACAAATAGCTGTGAAAAGAAGAGAATCAAAAAGCAAAGGAAAAAAGGAAAGATATACCCATTTGGATGCAGATTTCCAAAGAATAGCAAAGAGAGATAAGAAAGCCTTCCTTGGTGATCAATGCAAAGAAATAGAGGAAAACAACAGAAAGAAAGACGAGAGATCGCTGCGACCGGTGCACTAAGCACCGCTGAGAGGAGCTACCCTGCGTCCGAGATCAGGGGCAGAAGCTGGGAGGACCCCATGCCCGAAGGGTGGCTGCCAGAGGAGTTACCCCATGTCCGAGGTCCAGGGCAGTGGCCGAGAGTGCCAGACTGCGAAGGCACAGGAATGGCAGAGAAGAGCTATCCTGCGTCCGAGGTCAGGGGCAGCGGCCAGGAGGAGTTACCCCATGCCTCCAAGCCCAAGGCCAGGGGCGGCGGGCAGGAGGAGCTACCCCACGCCCCCAAGCCTGAGGCCAGGGGCGGTGGGCAGGAGGAGCTACCCCATGCCCCCAAGCCTGAGGCCAGGGGCGGCGGCCGGGAGGACCAACCCCACGTCCAAGGAGCCATGGCTGCATGGGCGCAGGAGGGCCTAGAGGAGCTATCCCACATCAAAGAGATATCCCACGCCCAAGGTAAGAGAAACCCAAGTAAGACGGTAGGTGTTGCAAGAGGGCATCAGAGGGCAGACACACTGAAACCATACTCACAGAAAACTAGTCAATCTAATCACAAAAGGACCACAGCCTTGTCTAACTCAATGAAACTAAGCCATGCCCATGTGGCAACCAAGGATGGGCGGGTCATGGTGGAGAGATCTGACAGAATGTGGTCCACTGGAGAAGGGAATGGCAAACCACTTCAGTATTCTTGCCTTGAGAACCCCATTAGCAGCATGAAAAGGCAAAATGATAGGATACTGAAAGAGGAACTCCCCAGGTCAGTAGGTGCCCAATATGCTCTTGGAGATCAGGGGAGAAATAACTCCAGAAAGAATGAAGGGATGGAGCCAAAACAAAAAGAATACCCAGCTGTGGATGTGACTGGTGATAGAAGCAAGGTCCGATGCTGTAAAGAGCAACATTGCATAGGAACCTGGAATGTCAGGTCCATGAATCAAGGCAAATTGGAAGTGGTCAAACAAGAGATGGCAAGAGTGAATGTTGCCATTCTAGGAATCAGTGAACTAAAATGGACTGGAATGGGTGAATTTAACTCAGATGACCATTATATCTACTACTGCGGGCAGGAATCCCTCAGAAGAAATGGAGTAGCCATCATGGTCAACAAAAGAGTCCAAAATGCAGTACTTGGATGCAATCTCAAAAACGACAGAATGATCTCTGTTCGTTTCCAAGGCAAACCATTCAATATCACAGTAATCCAAGTCTATGCCCCAACCAGTAATGCTGAAGAAGCTGAAGTTGAACGGTTCTATGAAGACCTACTAGACCTTTTAGAACTAACAACCAAAAAAGATGTCCTTTTCATCATAGGGGACTGGAATGCAAAAGTACGAAGTCAAGAAACACCTGGAGTAACAGGCAAATTTAGCCTTGGAATAAGGAATGAAGCAGGGCAAAGACTGATAGAGTTTTGCCAAGAAAATGCACTGGTCACAACAAACACCCTCTTCCAATAACACAAGAGAAGACTCTACACATGGACATTACCAGATGGTCAACACCAAAATTATATTGATTATATTCTTTGCAGCCAAAGATGGAGAAGCTATATACAGTCAGCAAAAACAAGACCAGGAGCTGACTGTGGCTCATAAAATGAACTCCTTATTGCCAAATTCAGACTTAAATAGAAAAAAGTAGGGAAAACCACTAGACCATTCAGGTATGACCTAAATCAAATCCCTTATGATTATACAGTGGAAATTAGAAATAGATTTAAGGGCCTAGATCTGATAGAGTGCCTGATGAACTATGGAATGAGGTTCGTGACATTGTACAGGAGACAGGGATCAAGACCATCCCCATGGAAAAGAAATTCAAAAAAGCAAAATGGCTGTCCGGGGAGGCCTTACAAATAGCTGTGAAAAGAAGAGACTCGAAAAGCAAAGGAGAAAAGGAAAGATAAAAGCATCTGAATGCAGAATTCCAAAGGATAGCAAGAAGAGATAAGAAAGACTTCTTCAATGCAAAGAAATAGAGGAAAACAACAGAATGGGAAAGACTAGAGATATCTTCAAGAAAATTAGAGATACCAAGAGAACATTTCATGCAAAGATGGGCTCAATAAAGGACAGAAATGGTATGGACCTAACAGAAGCAGAAGATATTAAGAAGAGATGGTAAGAATACACAGAACGGTACAACAAAGATCTTCACGACCCAGATAATCACGATGGTGTGATCACTCACCTAGAGCCAGACATCCTGGAATATGAAGTCAAGTGGGCCTTACAAAGAATCCCTACGAACAAAATTAGTGGAGGTGATGGAATTCCAGTTGAGGTCTTTCAAATCCTGAAAGATGATGCTGTGTAAGTGCTACTCTTAATATGCCAGCAAATTTCGAAAACTCAGCAGTGGCCACAGGACTGGAAAAGGCCAGTTTTCATTCCAATCCCAAAGAAAGGCAATGCCAAAGAATGCTCAAACTACCGCACAATTGCACTCATCTCAATGCTGGTAAACTAATGCTCAAAATTCTCCAAGCCAGGCTTTAAAAGTACATGAACCATGAAATTCCAGATGTTCAAGCTGGTTTTAGTAAACGCAGAGGAACTAGAGATCAAAATGACAACATCCTTGGAATATCGGAAAGAGTGGAGGGAGTTCCAGAAAAACATCTACTCCTGCTTTATTCACTATGCTAAAGCATTTGACTGTGTGGATCACAATAAGCTGTGGAAAATTCTGAAAGAGATGGGAATAACAGACCACCTGACCTGCCTCTTGAGAAACCAACATGCAGGTCAGGAAGCAACAGTTAGAACTGGACATGGAACAACAGACTGGTTCCAAATAGGAAAAGGGGTTCGTCAAGGCTGTATACTGTCACCCTGCTTATTTAACTTCTGTGCAGAGTACATCATGAGAAACACTGGGCTGGAAGAAGCACAAGCTGGAATCCAGATTGCTGGGAGAAATATCAATAACCTCAGATATGCAGATGACACCACTCTTATTGCAGAAAGTGAAGAGGAACTAAAAAGCCTCTTGATAAAAGTGCAAGAGGAGAGTGAAAAAGTTGGTTTAATTCAACATTCAGAAAACTAAGATCAAGGCATATGGCCCCATCACTTCATGGGAAATAGATGGGGAAACATGGAAACAGTGTCAGACTTTATTTTGGGGGGCTCCAAAATCACTGCAGATGGTGACTGCAGCCATGAAATTAAAAGACGCTTGCTGCTGGGAAGAAAAGTTATGACCAACCTAGATAGCATATTCAAAAGCAGATACATTGCTTTGGCAACAAAGGTCCGTCTAGTCAAGGCTATGGTTTTTCCAGTGGTCGTGTATGCATGTGAGAGTTGGACTGTGAAGAAAGCTGAGCTCAGAAGAATTGATGCTTTTGAACTGTGGTGCTGGAGAAGAATCTTCAGAGTCCCTTAGACTGCAAAGGCATCCAACAAGTCCATTCTAAAGGAGATCAGTCCTGGGTGTTCTTTGGAAGGACTGATGGTGAGGCTGAAACTACAATACTTTGGCCACCTCATGCGAACTGTTGATTCATTAAAAAGACCCTGATGCTGGGAGGGACTGGGGGCAGGAGGAGAAGGGGATGACAGGGGATGAGATGGTTGGATGGCATCACTGACTGGATGCATATGAGTTTGGGTGAACTCTGGGAGTTGGTGATGAACAGGGAGGCCTGGCGTGCTGCGATTATTGGGGTCGCAAAGAGTCCGACATGACTGAGCAGCTGAACTGAATTGAACTGGATTGTAGCCCACCAGGGTCCTCTGTCCATAGGATTATCCAGGCAAGAACCATGGAGTGGGTTGCCATGCTCTCTGCCAGGGGACCTTCTGGTCCCAGGGATCGAACCCACATTCTTCCCACAGGGCAGTCAGTCTACTAATATGGAAATTAAATTTTCTGGCACTTTGAGAAAGAGAACATTGTTCCTGGCCCTTGAAAAATAGCCTGGAGACAGAAGTAGTCACTTTTGAGGGGAGATTTGTATTACTGTTCCTCCATCCTGTGTTCATTATTTCATCTGTTCTTTTTGTTATTTTGAGTGGAGGACTGTTTTGTTTGCTTAATTTTAGACATTTGCATTAGACTCTTAAATTTAGAACTTGGTGTAATGAAAGCTTTTCCTTTGACCTCTTAATTAAATATGAAGTTCAGCAGCCTCTTTTTAGTCATTTGACCCCCTTTTTTCCTCCTTGTCTCAATTTTATTGAGCCTCTCATTTTGACCAGGAGTACAGATATTCTTATGACATGATGGAATCCTTAGCCAATTGACATTCAGATCTAGACTTTTAGGTGCTTTCCTTTACTTCCTAATCTTTGACATAATTTTTTGAAAGAAGAGAAAATTTGTTTGTCCACATTGAGGCTTCTTCACTATTTGGTGTCATCATTTGACTAGTTCTGATCAATGAGCTGTTAGAAGAAATGTGAAATTTTCATTGCCAATACAAGGTTGTCTAGAACTTTTCTTATTCTTGCACATCAATGGAAGTTTGATAAGGTGGTTACTCCATCAGTCTGGGTTCCTGAGTAACTGTGATAAGCAAAGCACTCACTTCCCACCCCACTGAACTATGCTGCTGCTGCTGCTGCTGCTAAGTCACTTTAGTCGTGTCCTACTCTGTGCGACCCCATGGATGGCAGCCCACCAGGCTCCCCTGTCCCTGGGATTCTCCAGGCAAGAACACTGGAGTGGATTGCCATTTCCTTCTCCAATGCAGGAAAGTGAAAAGTGAAAGTGAATTCGCTCAGTCGTGTCCGACTCCCAGCGACCCCATGGACTGCAGCCCACCAGGCTCCTCCATCTATGGGATTTTCCAGGCAAGAGTACTGGAGTGGGGTGCCATAATGAACTATGATAGATGTACAGTAAATTATAGGTGTACAGTAAATTATAAATACTCCTTTGTTGTTTTAAGCACTTAGTTTGAGATAGCATTTCAGTTTTTGTTTTATTTTTGTCTTTTAAAATATTGCATAACCCAGCTAATCCTGACTGAAATAGTCTTGTAGGAAGTCTGTCTCACAGTTTTTCAAAGGATCTAGAAGTCAGTAATCAGTAATGGATTTTATTATTTATAAAAATTATTGAGTATATTTTCACATTTCTAATTTTTGTTGTAAAATATAGGTTTGCTGCTGCTGTTGCTGCTAAGCTTCAGTCGTGTCCGACTCTGTATGACCCCATAGACGGCAACCCACCAGGCTCCCCCGTACCTGGGATTCTCCAGGCAAGAACACTGGAGTGGGTTGCCATTTCCTTCTCAAGTGCATGAAAGTGAAAAGTGAAAGTGTTTATTTGTAAATATATTTGAATTTTTTTAAAAAATGAAGTTAATAAATTTTAAATAAAGCTTTCATTTGTAATATCAGTGTATAGTTAACATCTTAGTAATATTTTCAATCTTTTTATTTGTTTATTACTAAGTTATTAAGATATTACTTTAGAGTTAAAAATTGCTTATCTTTTTTAAGCATTAATTACCTTCCAAGTACTATTCAAAGAGCTTAATGAGCATTGATTTATTAAATTAATTAGCCTATATTAGGTCCTCTCCAAATGTTTATTGAGACATTTGGTCTGCCAAAAAGTTTTTTAAATTTGGTCTTGTCCAAGGCATCCATTAAGATATTTGCTCCATTAAGATACTGTGTGCTCAGTAGTGTCTGACTCTTTATGACCCCGTGGACTGTAGCCTACCAGGCTCCTCTGTCCATGGAATTTTCCAGGCAAGAATACTGGAATGGGTTGCTTTCACCTCCAGGGGATCTTCCCAATCCAACGATCAAATCTGCATCTCTTGCGTCTCCTGCATTGGCAGGTGGATTCTTTCCTGTTGCACCACTGATATTTGGTCTATGCCAAAAGTCCTTGAAATTTGGTCCTATCCAAACCATACATGAACATATTTGGCCCACAACAAATGGGTCCTTAATATTTGGGTCTGTTAAAAATGTTCATGCTCAGAAAACATCCCTGGATTCAAATAGCCCTCAGTATTTACTTATACTTTGTGTTGACAGGATTAATACATAAATAAAGACCCTGATGCTGGGAAAGATTGAGGGCAAGAGGAGAGGGTGGCAACAGAGGATGAGATGGTTGGATGGTATCACTAGATGTAAGTTTGAGCAAACTCAGGGAGATAGCAAAGGACAGGGAACCCTGCTGCAGTTCATGGGGTCACAAAGAGTCGCACACAACTTAGCCACTGAACAACAATGACAATTATGTTTTATTGGCCCAATAATTGTGTTGTGGTTGTATTGCCAATAATAATCTTTCTTGCCTTGGTAGACAGGTAATGACACATAGGGTTAAGTATATGGGTCAGGGTTTGAATGTTGCAGAAGAGTGGAACTTATACATATATAACTAGTTGTATATATACTAGTTATAACTATACATATATATTTAGTTTGAAAATTGCATAGGACAGGATCTCATAATACATGATTTATTAGTATGCTACTGGGCATTTGTTTGGATGTGGCTTGATCATTCAGTAAGTGTAGAGTTTAAAAGTAGGAAATTGGTTAAGTTGCTGTGTAAAATGGCCTAAGAACACACTGACAGAATCACCTTAGAGTTTCACTCATTTTGGAGGAGTGAGGATGGGTAAGGCTCTGCTTCTCTTTAACAGTTGAGTGTAATAGATACCTTGATGGTGATACGAGCATATAATTAACCTTCTACAGTCATTGCATTATGAGGTTAATGGACAATATTTCCCTTGAATCGATGTCTTATAAAGGTATGATAGTAGTAGACCAGAATAAGTGCTGCTTTTCAGAGGTTTCAGAGGGTGTAACTCCCACACAAAGCTGCAATTCATGTAGACCACCATCAGATTGATACCTACTTATTAGCCGATTCAATGAGAATGACCTTGGAGTTGAATACATAAGACATTAGTAAGGTTTTCTGTACCTAAGGAATCCATCCATTCATTCATCCATCCATCCATACATAGATAACCATTTTCTGTTACCTGTCAATATGACATCTTTATTTTAAAATTCTTAGTGAAATATGGCGGAAATAGCATACTTACAAAAAGCAAAGCTAGTGCTACCTTATAATGGCTTTTGTTACCATTTCCCTTCCTTTAATAGAGACAGGAATAAAAGGTACAAGTGTTGTGAAGAGAGGGTAACTTTCAGTGTCCAGTGTTCAACTAGTCAGTATTTGGATAATATTATACTCATTCTATCAATAGATAAGAAAGGAAAACATAGGTACGAATTTGATGATGAAGAGGAAGTAAGGAACACGGTGAATAGGTTAAAATGACATGTGGAAGAACCAAATGCAGTACTTTCACTAGAGGTACTTGAACTCTCCATGATATTCATGATGAAGAGTAGAAAGAAACTCATTAAAGAAGCAAGTAAATTGAATTTAAAACAGATATCGACCTCCAAATCCAACTTCATTGCAAAGAATTGGAATTCCAGAGAAGTATAAAGTGACCAGAAGCAGAGCAGGTTTTTATGCATAATTCCAGTGCTTAAGATGATGAAAGAAGTATTTATACAGCTTATGATAATATTTGATATTTAAGTGTCACTACCACATTATTATACCTCATGCAAAGAGTTGACTCATTGGAAAAGACTCTGATGCTGGGAGAGTTTGGGGGCAGGAGGAGAAGGGGATGACAGGATGAGATGGCTGGATGGCATCACTGACTCGATGGACATGAGTCTGAGTGAACTCCGGGAGTTCATGGACAGGGAGGCCTGGTCTGCTGTGATTCATGGGGTTGCAAAGAGTTGGACATGATTGAGCAACTGAACTGAACTGAACTGAACCACATTATTCAGTGATGGCACCTTCACAATGGCACTGACATGGTTCACTGAGTTATGTATGTGCACTGTGTAGTATTGGGTTATAGTGTGCCATTGATTTATGCACTAACAATAATAACACCAAAAGACACTGATATATATATATATTTTTTTTTTTGAGAAAGTACTTGTGTTTGCATAAGAAATAAATCTCAGAATTAACCCTTCGTTGTGCATGATGGAGTTTGAGATTGCAAATATGAATGCATTTGACGACTCCTACCAAATGAACTCATAAAAAGTTCATCGTTTCACTCTTCACAATCACCGTGGTGAAGATATCTTACATAGGTCTAACATGGGAGTATATAAAAAATGGAAAATACTGCATGTAAGTATACCTCCATGTTGTTGGGACTTCTTCCATATGTGGATTTAGAAGATGTAAATGAAATCTTGAATACATTGCAGAGAAAGCAAAAGAAAGTTTAGTTGACCTGTCGTATTATGTTGAGAGAGTGAAAGTCCATATAAGATGTGGTAGAGATAGAGTAAAACCAGAAGATCCAAGATTTCCACCAGAAACTTGGAATGACTACGCACCCATCAGTTCAGTTCAGTTCAGTCGTGTCCGACTCTTTGAGACCCCATGAATCGCAGCAGGCCAGGCCTCCCTGTTCATCACCAACTCCCGGAGTTCACTGAGACTCACATCCATCGAGTCAGTGATGCCATCCAGCCATCTCATCCTCTGTCATCCCCTCCTCCTCCTGCCCTCAATCCCTCCCAGCATCAGAGTCTTTTCCAATGAGTCAACTCTTCCAATGAGTCAACTCTTTCCCATGGCCAAAGTACTGGAGTTTCAGCTTTAGCATAATTCCTTCCAAAGAAATCCCAGGGCTGATCTCCTTCAGAATGGATTGGTTGGATCTCCTTGCAGTCCAAGGGACTCTCAAGAGTCTTCTCCAACACCACAGTTCAAAAGCATCAATTCTTCGCTGCTCAGCTTTCTTCACAGTCCAACTCTCACATCCATACATGACCACTGGAAAAACTATAGCCTTGACTTGACGGATCTTTGTTGGCAAAGTAATGTCTCTGCTTTTGAATATGCTATCTAGTTTGGTCATAACTTTTCTTCCAAGGAGTAAGCATCTTTTAATTTCATGGCTGCAATCACCATCTGCAGTGATTTTGGAGCCCAGAAAAATAAAGTCCACTGTTTCTGTTTCCACTGTTTCCCCATCTATTTCCCATGAAGTGATGGGACCAGATGCCATGATCTTCGTTTTCTGAATGTTGAGCTTTAAGCCAACTTTTTCACTCTCCACTTTCACTTTCATCAAGAGGCTTTTGAGTTCCTCTTCACTTTCTACCATAAGGGTGGTGTCATCTGCATATGTGAAGTTACTGATATTTCTCCTGGCAATCTTGATTCCAGCTTGTGCTTCTTCCAGCCCAGCATTTCTCATGATGTACTCTGCATATAGGATAAATAAGCAGGGTGGCAATATACAGCCTTGATGTACTGCTAAAGCCTGGCTTGTGGAATTTTGAGCATTACTTTACTAGCGTGTGAGATGAGTGCAATTGTGCGGTAGTTGGAGCATTCTTTGGCATTGCCTTTCTTTGGGATTGGAATGAAAACTGACCTTTTCCAGTCCTGTGGCCACTGCTGAGTTTTCGAAATTTGTTGCATATTGAGTGCAGCACTCTCACAGCATCATCTTTCAGGATTTGAAAGAGCTCAACTGGAATTCCATAACCTCCACTAGCTTTGTTCATAGTGATGCTTTCTAAGGCCCACTTGACTTCATATTCCAGGATGTCTGGCTCTAGGTGAGTGATCACACCATCTTGATTATCTTGGTCGTGAAAATCTTTTTTGTACAGTTCTGTGTATTCTTGCCACCTCTTCTTAATATCTTCTGCTTCTGTTAGGTCCATACCATTTCTGTCCTTTATCGAGCCCATCTTTGTATGAAATCTTCCCTTGGTATCTCTTATTTTCTTGAAGAGATCTCTAGTCTTTCCCATTCTGTTGTTTTCCTCTATTTCTTTGCATTGATCGCTGAGGAAGGCTTTCTTATGTCTTCTTGCTAGTCTTTGGAACTCTGCATTCAGATGCTTATATCTATCCTTTTCTCCTTTGCTTTTTGCTTCTCTTCCTTTCACAGCTATTTGTAAGGCCTCAGACAGCCATTTTGCTTTTTTGAATTTCTTTTCCATGGGGATGGTCTTGATCCCTGTCTCCTGTACAATGTCATGAACCTCCATCCATAGTTCATCAGGCACTCTATCAGATACACCCATAGTGAACAGCAATCATAGAATGAACAATGCAATGGAAGACTGGCATAGCAAATTTCAAAAGCTTATGGTAGTGCATCACCTTCAATTTGGATATTTATTTAAGTGTTACAAGACAAACATAAAAGCAGTGACAGGACAAAATCTCAAGGATATTTTGGCAAAGTTAAATATTTCTATTGTTTAACAAATCATGGACCAAATGTCACAATGGATGTGTTGGACAGGATGAAATGTCCTCAAGCATTAAGTGTTCACAAAAACCTGTGAGGTAGTTATTATCTCTGTTTAATGGCTGAGAAAAAGAGGCAAAGAAAGAATAACTTTTCCCAAGCATACTCAATTAGAGTTTCTGGAAGATATTTTGTGGGAGCAGGTTGTAGAAGAACCCAGAAAGTCTAATGAGACCTGTACTCTTATCCACGAGAGTAGACTCCTCTGTGATTATATATTCCTTACACACATTATTTTAGATGTTTTATAATGTACCTGACATTTAGCTAATGTTGGACATTAATATTCTTTCCAATATTTTACATGAATCATTTTGAAATAAATGTTGGATAAGATTTCCTCCTTGTAATTCAGAATATTTTTGTGACTTAGGTGCCTACAAGTGTCTATTCTGATTTAAGGAACATAACATTTTTAGCATATTGAATAAAAAGTTTCTATTGATATTTTTCTAAATTATTTTATTAGTTTAAACAACTGCCAGCAGTCTGAAAGAATTCCCATTGAATGGATGTGGATCTAAATTCAGCCTGGAATCATGGATAAATATAGTGTAGGATGGACTACGGCTATTTCACCATTGAGACTGGAAGTATGTGAAGGACAGTACTAAATTATACAATTTCTTTATTCTGCATTGGCTTCCCTTGTGGCTCAGATGGTAGAGTCTGCCTGCAGTGTGGGAGACTGGGATTCAATCCCTGGGTTGGGAAGATTCCCTGGAGAAGTAAATAGCAACCCAATCCAGTATCCTTGCTTGGAAAATCCCATGGACAAGGGGCCTAGTAGACTACAGTCCATGGGGTCACAAAGAGTCAGACACAACTGAGCAACTTCATTTTCACTTTTATTCTGCATACTTTATGACTTTTTCAAAGGATACTTTCTGTATACCTACTTATAAAGTATTCATGTTCTGGATTCACAATGACTTGATCATATGTAAAAGAGCAGTGTCCAATACTAGGAAGTAAGCAAAATAACTGAAAAAAGCCCAGGGCAACACTCTATCATACCTAAAGAGAATGTCACACTGTTCAATTTTAAATTAAGAGGACAAAATAAACTCATTATACAGTAGATAAGAGCAGGAGCATGAAGCAAATGTTTACCAGATTGAAATGACAACGGAGAACAGAGCTGAATAACAGCATTACTATGCTTCTTTTGTTAAGCATTAATTTTTCATAAGCTTTAAAAGGATTTGACTTATTTCTTGTGGTTAAGAATATACACAATTCATTCCCCATGACACTCATAATTATGCATACAGAACCTGGTGTGTTAGCAATGAAGTGAACCAGAGAACAGTGCTGGGAGAATCGTCGGCACTCTTCATTTGTATTGTGAGTAGAGTCAGAGGTTTGCTAGAAAAAGGAGTATTCCACATTATTCTCTGCTTTTTCCAACTCTACTAGAATAGAGTCCCGTCTTCAAAGTTACATCATTGTTTAGCCAATCCCGCTTTGGTTCTGCTGTTACCCACTCTGTGCTGTTAGTCATTCAGTCCTATCCGACTCTTTGCAATCCCATGGATGGTAGCTGCCAAGCTCCTCTCTCTGTCCATAGGGATTCTCCAGGCAAGAATACTGGAATGGGTTGCCATCCCCTCCTCCAGGGGATCTTCCAAACCCAGAGGTTGAACGCAGGTCTCTTGCATTGCAGGCGGATTCTTTACGCTCTGAGCCACCAGGGTAGCCCATTATTCTAAAACGGTGAAAAAAGAGAAAGAAAAATAGTTGTGTGATCTTAAGAGTGTTTTGTCGCTTTTACTTCTGAGAGGAGAATGTGTTCCACTAGGTGTCTATAATAAATTATATAATGAACTATATAATTCTTGATTGTTTAATTGTGACAGATTATTTAAATTTTCTGACCTGAAGTTATTTATTTTAAAAATTTAGTAGTATTAGTAGCTGTTCCATTGAAAATATTGTTGTGAAGTTGTGAGCTTTAAATAAGCAAGTGTACCTGGAGATGTGTAAACCATAACAATTATATAAGATCCCCTCAAAAATTTAGTGCCATGGGAAATGCAATATCTAATAGTTGTTTTTTAAGTCTCCTCCACAGTACTATATCTGCTATATAATTAGAGCTTTGAAATTCCATTTATAGCATGATCTAAATGGTTTTTCAGTCCTTTAGGCCTCATTGCTTTTGTTCATCTCTGAAAGGGACCACTGATATTTTTGAAAATGAGAGAAAAAAATAGATATCCTCTTGTGAGGATCAAAGGTGCCATTATAAAAATAGGTTCTTAGAAGAAGCAACAATAGATATATACCTCTTTTTTTTCTAAATGTTGATCACCTAGTATTTTCATGTATATAGAATGTATTTTACTTATAAAATATAAAATCTAATGTATAGTTAAATAGTTTTACTAGAAATTATTTGGGTCCAGATTTAAGCCTCCATATCTAGCTCAAATATAACTAAGAATACATGAATTGGTTATCCCAAATTCCAAAAGTGATCTTGAGGCAGGAGGGAAGATGGGCCCCAGGCTGAACAACTGGAATATGTTCCCTGTGGCCAGATTCTCTAGAATGCAAGAGCGAGAGAAGAGCTGAGCCCTGCCCAGATGAAGATAGAGACCACATACCTCTCACTGTCAAGGTCAAGGAGAACTTCTCAGAAAGGCTGCTGGAGGTTAGATGGGAGCGGGTGTCACTCCCATCACTCCCGTGGGTAAATAACACCAACCTATGCACTGGCCTCTTCTCTAGAATCCATCTTGGCTAAGAGATGCCCGCACACATGAGAGGATACAGAGATATAGCAAATATGGACTTGGAACCAGGCGAAGCAAGAGGATTGGCTAAAGGAGACCCTGAAGAAGTGCCCCATATAAGTGATTCAAACTACCATGAGGGCATGATTCTCTTTAGGCTCACCTGTGTGTCTAGCCACATGTACTCTTACTCTTTTTACTTCTAAGAAATACTTCATTTGTTTCACTACTTTCCTTCTCTCTAGGAAGATTTGTTTCTACACAGCTGATGGGCCAGGGACTTGTCACTGACTGCTGGTCTAGTGACTGGGATTCAGTGCTCTCCCTGCTACAGCTTGACCTCAATTTCTGGCTGGAAACTGCAGTTCTTCTTCAAGCTCCTGCAGACCAGGGATACCTGAGATCAATCTGAGAATGGAGGCAGTTAGGAGTCATAGCTCCAGTTCATGTCAGAAAAGTCAGTGTGAGCATTGACTAGTTAATATATCTGCCATAT
Organism: Bos indicus; assembly: GCF_029378745.1. Classification (NCBI taxonomy): domain Eukaryota; kingdom Metazoa; phylum Chordata; class Mammalia; order Artiodactyla; family Bovidae; genus Bos; species Bos indicus. The sequence goes on from NC_091764.1 coordinate 13,743,032, forward strand.
GCTGGAAGGCATTGTCCTGTTACATACTGACATTTCCTTTGATGGTTCTGTAATATATGTTTCAAAGATCAAATAAAGTGCTGTTTTACAAAAAGTAAAATTTGGATTTTGATACCTATGCAGGAGTGGATACAAAATGTTAAAAATTGTTTTACTGTACTGAATCTGATATTTATTCAAACTCTGTGGGAAAGCCAAAAAGATTTGCAAATTGCTATTCATGTTTTCAAGGCTCTGAATAGGAAGTTAAGGGGAACTTTGCTTCATCAGTCATTTTGTGGTGTGATTTCTAGTTTGAAACATTGAGCCTTACACTTTAATAGTTGATTTAATGAAATAGGAATTTTGGTTTCTGGTTAGATTCCATTATATTCATGTAGGAGCATGGTTAGAATTGAACTCAGTTGTTGCTGTTCTCCAATTTCACAGATGTCTCTGCTTAAAATTTTAATGTAATATTCCTAATACTCATTCTCCTTATAATATACAAGCTGAGAAAAAATAAAGTAAATTTAAAATTTTTGCTGAGTATTATTACTTAGGTAAATATACCAGTCTAGATAGTAAGTATAAAAAAAAACAAGTTGCAGGTGTCTAATATATTGATGGTCAAACAAATAATGAGATCATGAATTTTGCCAAAAGATAATTCAAAATAACAAGGCCCCATTTAAAACACACATACATCTGGGCCCCTAAAGTTTGTCTGTTTCTCCAAAAATCAAATTGAGAAGTTGTTCACAGGAACTCTTAAATTGAACCATGTTCTTATAAAAATGCAGTATAAAATTTAGGCATCTGGATATCTGGAACTCAAACTGCCTTTAAAAATTAAAATCAGTGTTTAAATTGCATCTAAAAGTGAATAGGAAATGAGTCCTGGCTGTGATTTTTATGTGGCCAGGAACCTTTTGCAGGTGGGCTGTCAAATTATCCAGCCACTTGGTGTGAAAATGAACATAGTCAAGATAAGTCGCAAATAGGTGTTGTTAAAATAATATGACCGGGTGTTCAATTTGATGCATTTATCTGACTATTTTCTAAAAAGGAGATGTGCAATTCTCCTGTATTATTTGTAAGTCAGTTACTGTCAGTATGTTTATATTCATCTCTTATCCTCCATGTCTAACCACGGCAAACTCAAATTGGAATGAATGACATTGACTTAAATTGATAAAAGATATGTATTTATTTATTTATTTTCTAATAGCCACTATATGAGGTTTCCCTGTGGCTCAGCTGGTAAAGAATCTGCTGTAATGCAGGAGACCTCGATTCGATCCCCAGGTTGGGAAGATCCTGTGAAGAATTCCAGGGAATGTATAGTCCTCGGGGTCACAAAGAGATGGACACTACTGAGCAACTTTCACTAAATTCACTATATGAGATTTCAGACTTAACTGAATCTTAAAGGCATTTTATTCAGATCAATGAATATTAAGTCATAAGAGATAATTCAAAAGTATATTTATTGTACTTTTGATTAGTCCCCAGTGTCTGTTTAAATATAGGGAGTCTTTGAGTACAAGCATTTTTGTTACTATAGTTATTTTTAATTTTTTGCTACTATTTTGAAAATACATTAAAATTTAAAGGCACAGAGCACCAACCTAATGGAAAAACAAGTAGAAAGAGTGAATTGTTTCCCTGACTACTTACTATATTCATAACATGTCAAAATAAAGACACCTCTTCTCTTTATTTATAAGACTGAGGGCATCACATTGTCCTCAAAATTTGAGAGAACATAATTCGTTCGTAAGCCTCCCTGCAAATTCTACTGTGGTGTCAGCTCCCTCTTCTCACTCAGGAGAGCAGGGATTCTGGGTGACAATACATCACATCAATGTTCGAGGCCTGAAGTCAAGATTTAGAACTATCTCCAGAAGCCAAGGAGAAAGTTTAAGTTAGGGAAGTAAATATTAATTAGCAAAGTAATGCCAAAAATCAAAATAAATAGAGGGTCAAGAAGACCAAATATTAAGAGGTTCCCCTGAAAGCCAGGGATAAATTGAAAATAAAATAGATATAAGCTTACCTGCCTACTGCGAAAATTGTATGCAGATCAAGAAACAACAGATGGAACCAGTTGTGAAACAAGAGACTGGTTCAAAATTGGGAAAGGAGTACATCAAGGCTGTATACTGTCACCCTGCTCATTTAACTAATATACAGAGTACATCATGAGAAACACTGGGCTGGATGAAGCACAAGCTGGAATTAAGATTGCGGGGAGAAATATCAGTAACCTCAGATATGCAGATGACACCACCCTTATGGCAGAAAGTGAAGAGGAACTAAAGAACCTCTTGATGAAAGTGAAAGAGGAGAGTGAAAAATCTGGCTTAAAGCTCGACATTCAATAATTTAGGATCATGGAATCTAGTCCCATTACTTTGTAACAAATAAATGGGGAAATAATGGAAACAGTGACAAACTTTATTTTCTTGGTTTCCAAAATCACTGCAGATGGTGACTGCAGTCAAGAAATTAAAAGACGCTTCCTTCTTGGAAGAAAAGCTATGACAAACCTAGACAGCGTATTTAAAAGCAGAGACATTACTTTTCTAAAAGAAGTCTGTGTAGTCAAAGTTGTGATTTTTCCAGTAGAAAAATGGATGTGACAGTTAGACCATAAAGAAAGCTGAGTGCCAAAGAATTGATGCTTTTGAATTGTGATGTTGGAGAAGACTCTGAGAGTGCCTTGAACTGCAAGGAGATCAAACCAGTCAATCTTAATGGAAATCAATTCTGAATATTCATTGGAAGGACTGATGCTGAAGCTGAAGCTCCAGTACTTAGGCCTCCTGATGCAAGAGCAGACTCATTGGAAAAGACCCCGATGCTGGGAAAGATTGAAGGCAGGAAGAGAGGGGATGACAGAGGATGGGATGGTTCGATGGCATCACCGACTCAATTGACATGAGTTTGAGCAAGCTCCAGGAGATGGTGAAGGACAGGGAAGCCTTGAGTGCTGCAGTCCATGGGGTTGCAGAGTTGGACATGACTGAGACTGAACAGCAAAGCACAGAAAGCCCACCTATGCTACTTTTTGCAATGACAAACACCAAGTTAGAGACAGACTGGCCAGGGCTTCTTGCCTTCCTGATTTTAAAGAGTCTAGATTGACCAGGTAAAGCATAGCAAGTCTGTGATGGAAAAGAATGTAAGTGATGCTTTGGATATTTTTGATCACAATAATAATACCAATAATAATGGTTAACCGCAGGTTTTCTTATAACAGAAAGGCAGTCTTCCTGTGTGTTGGTCCTTAGTCTCAACTATTGTCAGTGGAAGGATGTCACGTATATGTATTATAAAAGTCACTAAATGTGTTTGATAGATAATTTACCTTTATAATTATTTTTGGGTATGTTAATACTAAAAACATATTCCATCTTGATACACTCAAACTATATTTGGGTAACTGTCATTGGCAGCACGTGGCCCCAAGCTTTGGTTGTACGGAAAAGGTTACAGTTATTGACTGGAAATATCAACAACTTCAGATATGCAGATTATACCACTCTAATGGCAGAAAGCAAGAAGGAACTAAAGAGCCTCCTGATGAGAGTGAAAGAGAGTGAAAAAGCTGTCTTAAAACTCAATATTCAAAAACTAAGATCATGGCATATGGTCCCATCCCTTCATGGCAAATAGAGGGGAAACAATGGAAACAGTGACAGATTTTATTTTCTTGGGCTCCAAAATTACTGCATAGAGTGACTGAAACCATGAAATTAAAAGATACTTGCTCCTCGGACAGAAAAAAGTGAAAAGTGTTCATCGCTCAGTCATGTCAAACTCTTTGCAACCTCATGGACGATAGCTTGCCAGTCTCCTCTGTCCATGGAATTCTCCAGGCAAGAGTACTGGAGTTGGTAGCATTTCCTTTCTCCAGGGGATCTTACCTACCCAGGGATTGAACCCAGGTCTCCAGCATTGCAAGGAGATTCTTTATTGTCTAAGCCATGGAAATTTAAAACAGACCTCACTTTACCAACAAACATCCATATAGCCAAAGCTATGGTTTTCCAGTAGTAATGCATGGATGTGAGAGTTGTACCATAAAGAAGACTGAGCACTGAAGAATTTATGGTTTTGAACTGTGGTGCTAGAGAAGACTCTTGAGAATCCCTTGGACTGTCAGGAGATCAAACCAGTAAATCTTAAAGGAAACCAACCTTGAATATTCATTGGAAGGACTGATTCTGAAGCTGAAGTTCCAGTATTTTGGCCACCTGATGTGAAGAGCAGACTCATTGGAAAAGACCCTGATGATGGGAAAGATTGAAGGCAGGAGGAGAAGGGGATGACAGAGGATGAAATGATTAAATAGAATTACTGACTCACTAGGATGCATTTTAGCAAACTCCAGGAGATAGTTAAGGACAGAGGAGCCTGATGTGATGCAGTCCATAGGGTCGAAAATAATCAGATGCTACTTAGTAACTGAACAACAACAGCATAGACTGGAAAAAAAAAAAAAAATTCCTGGACAAGAAACTGAAATTAAAAACCTATACTGAAAATAGTGGATATCTAGAGATTGAAAATTCTTATATAAATTGAATTTAAAAAATGTGGATGCAGTTAAAAATTAGGAAACATTCAAATATGAAAGATGAAAGGAAAATAATCAGAGCACAGAATGGCATGATTGAATGAGTGGAAGCATTTCTTGTGGCTCAGATAGTAAAGAATCTTCCTGCAATATGGAAGACCTAGGTTTAATCCATGGGTTGAGAAGATCCCCTGGAGAAGGGAATGGCTACCTACTCCAGTATTCTGGTCTGGAGTCACAAGAAGTTGGACACAGCTGAGTGACTTTCACTCTTTCACTTCATAAGCTGTAGATAGGGGATCCAAACTTAACATCTTACTAAGTATCCTGAAAGATGATGCTGTGAAAGTGATGTACTCAATATGCCAGCAAATTTGGAAGACTCAGCAGTGGCCACAGGACTGGAAAAGGTCAGTTTTCATTCCAATCCCAAAGAAAGGCAATGCCAAAGGATCCTCAAACTATGGTACAACTGCACTCATCTCACACACTAGTAAAGTAATGCTCAAAATTCTCCAAGCCAGGCTTCACCAATATGTGAACCGTGAACTTCCAGATGTTCAAGCTGGTTTTAAAAAAGGCAGAGAAACCAGAGATCAAATTGCCAACGTCCGCTGGATCATGGAAAAAGCAAGAGAGTTCCAGAAAAACATCTATTTCTGCTTTATTGGCTATACCAAAGCCTTTGACTGTGTGGATCACAAGAAACTGGAAAATTCTTCAAGAGATGGGAATACCAGACCACCTGACCTGCCTCCTGAGAAATTTGTATGCAGGTCAGGAAGCAACAGTTTGAACTGGACATGGAACAACAGACTGGTTCCAAATAGGCAAAGGAGTACATCAAGGCTGTATATTGTCACCCTGCTTATTTAACTTATATGCAGAGTACATCATGAGAAACACTGGGCTGGATGAAGCACAAGTTGGAATCAAGATTGCAGGGAGAAATATCAATAATCTCAGATATGCTGATGACACCATGGCAGAAGGTGAAGAGGAACTAAAAAGCCTCTTGATGAAAGTGAAAAAGCAGAGTGAAAAATTTGGCTTAAAGCTCAATATTCAGAAAACAAAGATCGTGGAATCTGGTCCCATCACTTCATGGGAAATAGATGGGGAAACAGTGGAAACAGTGTCAGACTTTACTTTGGGGGGCTCCAAAATCACTGCAGATGGTGATTGCAGCCATGAAATTAAAAGATCCTTACTCCTTGGAAGGAAAGTTATGACCAACCTAGATAGCATATTCAAAAGCAGAGATATTAATTTGCCAACAAAGGTCCATTTAGTCAAGTCAATAGTTTTTCCAGTGGTCATGTATGGATGTGAGAATTAGACTGTGAAGAAAGCTGAGTGCTGAAAAATTGATGCTTTTGAACTATGTGTTGGAGAAGACTCTTGAGAGTCCCTTGGACTGCAAGGAGATCCAAGCAGTTCATCCTAAAGGAGATCAGTCCTGGGTGTTAATTGGAAGGACTGATGCTAAAGCTGAAACTCCAATACTTTGGCCACCTTATCCAAAGAGTTGACTCATTGGAAAAGACCCTGATACTGGGAGGGATTGGGGGCAGGAGGAGAAGGGGAAGACAGAATGAGATGGCTGGATGGCATCACTGACTCGATGGACGTGAGTTTGAGTGAACTCCGGGAGTTGGTGATATACAGGGAGGCTTGGGGTGCTGCAATTCATGGGGTCACAAAGAGTCCGGCATGACTGAGTGACTGAACTGAACTGAACTGACTGAAATATAGTATATAAAAAGTAATCAGAAAAAAAGACATTTTTCCAAACAAGTGAAATGCAGAGTTCAGGGAGTCAGCCTCAAGCATAGCAGTTGACCAGCAACAAGCAAACTTAGAAATGTGTTTTTTTTTTTCTTTTTCTTTTAACTATCAATCGCTTTAGACAACAGTTTTAGTTTCAATATTTCTTTTTTTTTTTTTTTTTGCTTTAAAATATATTTTATTGTGAAAATTTCAAACAACAAAAGTGCAGCAAGTACAGGAAACTCTCATATACACATCCCCTACCTTTTTTTTTTTTTTTTTCGGTTTTTGTTTGTTTTATTTATTTTTTTTTTTTAAATTTTATTTTATTTTTAAACTTTACATAATTGTATTAGTTTTGCCAAATATCAAAATGAATCCACCACAGGTATACTTGTGTTCCCCATCCTGAACCCTCCTCCCTCCTCCCTCCCCATACCATCCCTCTGGGTCGTCCCAGTGCACTAGCCCCAAGCATCCAGTATCGTGCATCGAACCTGGACTGGCATCTCGTTTCATACATGATATTTTACATGTTTCAATGCTATTCTCCCAAACCTTCCCACCCTCTCCCTCTCCCTCAGAGTCCATAAGACTGTTCTATACATCAGTGTCTCTTTTGCTGTCTCGTACAC